>NC_065596.1:49284605-50627105 GCF_024542745.1 Macaca thibetana thibetana | reverse complement strand
CCTTGGAGTCATCTGTATTCACTTGGTATGGACATTGACCAACGCAGGAGTTGGCGTTCCAGGGTGGGCACCGGGTCCTGCCTGAATGTGCTGTCTGCCTTCCAAAGGAACCAGGTGGTAGCCAGGTAGTATGGCTTCTAGACCTGGTTCTGAGCCTTGGCTGCGAAATACAATTCCCGGGAGACACTTTGTCAAAATGCTTATGCCTGAACAAAGTCACTAGAGATTCTGGTTTAATTGGCTTGGGGTGAGACATGGACATGGGAGTTCTTAGAAAGCTCTTCTGGTGATTCTAATGCAGAAGCAGGGTTGAGAATCTCTGTGCTAGACCAGTGGCTCTTGAACATTTTGGTCTCAGAACCCTTCAGAATGTAAAAATTCTGAAAGTTTTAAGTACCCTAAGCGCTTTTGTTTAGGTGTGCCAATAGAAATTAAAACTAAGAAAATTCTAAAATGTATAAGTAATCATGTATTTAAAAATGAAAATAAACCTGTTGTATACTAACATATCTAGAATGTTTTCATGGAAAAAAATAACAGAATGTTCAAAAAGTTAGTGACAAGTATAGTGTCTTCATAGCTCTTTGCAAACCACTGGCTTAATACAGAAGTCACTATATGAAAAAGACACGTGCACACTCATGTTTATAGCAGCACAATTTGCAATTGCAAAGACATGGAACCAACCTCAGTGCCCATCATCCAATAAGTGGATAAAGAAAATGTGGTGTATATACACCCTGGAATACTGTTCAGCCATAAAAAGGAACAAAATAATTTCTTTTGCAGAAACTTGGATGAAGCCAGAGGCCATTATTCTAAGTGAGGTAACTCAGGAATGGAAAACCAAATATCATACGTTCTCACTGATAGCCAAAAGCTAAGTTATGAGGATGTAAAAACATAAGAGTGATATAATGAACTTTGGGTATTTAGGTAGGGGAAAGTCTGGGAGGGGGGTGAGGGATAAAAGACTATACATTGGATACAGTCTGCACTGCTTGGGTGACCGGTACACCAAAATCTCTAAAGAACGCATTTGTGTAACCAAAAACTACCTGTACCCCAAAAACTATTGAAATCAAAATAAAAATTATTTTTTAAGAAAAAACAGCTAGATTCTAATATCTGCTTCCACATTTAGTCTTGCAATACATTGTTTCTCTTCAAATCTATGAAGAAAACCTAACCTCATACAGATGTCATTGGAAAAGGGAGGTATACAGTAAAAGCCCTTTCAGATAATTGTGGATGTTCTTTGATACTACACCAAAACTCAGCAACTGGTAGTTTCTCAAAGGTTAGTTGCAATGTGGAATCTGAAAATACATAAACATTTTGTGCTCCATTACATTAAAATCCACTGGTCTATACTGCTATTTGAATGGATTTTTTTTTACCCTTCCATGATTTTACTACATCTAGCACAGGTCACTTGAGAAGTATCAGCTCAATGAGTCATGTATGCAGATCCTGCAGTGTTGACACAATCCATTATTCAATATTAAAGAAATCACAAGTGTTAGTATCTCTTTAACTATTGGAAAGCTGTCAAGCTCGCAGTGGCTGATACAAGTTTTTCAAAATTCTTGAAAGCTTGAGTTTCATCATTGGCAACAAATACTGTCAGTTATTTTCTTGGAAGTGACAGAATTAATTTGTTCATTTTCCAGATAATGTCTGCCAAATAGTCAAGTCTGAATAACCATAGTTTGTCTATCAGTTGTTCTTTCAAGCAAAAATGGCGCTCTTTGGTAAAAAAAAAAAAAAAAAAAAAACAGGCAGGGAGTTCAGCTTACAGTTCAGAAGACTGGCAAAGGTGCTTTTCCTTGAGGCAGCTGTGGAACTTCCAGTTGGACAGAGGTGCTCTATGTCTACCTCCCACTTCATCAGAAAGAACATTGAAAGGCCAGGCTCAAATATTAAGATTTAATAAAGTGAATAACTTTCAATACATCATCAAGTACATTCTTGTTATTTCAAATTCATAATCTCTATACTTGTTTTCTTATTGTGGTAAAATACATGTAACATAAAATTTTCCATCTTAATTATTTTATATTTTATTTTTTCAAGATGGAGTGTCACTCTCGTTGCACAAGCTGAAGTGCAATGGTGCGGTCTCGGCTCACTGCAACCTCTGCCTCCAGGGTTCAAGTGATTCTCATGCCTCAGCCTTCCAAGCAGCTGGGATTACAGGTGCTCACCACCATGCTCTGCTAATTTTTGTATTTTTGGTAGAAACGGGGTTTCAACATACTAGCCAGGCTGGTCTCAAATTTCTGACCTCAGGTGATCTGCCCCCTTTGGCCTCCCAAAGTGCTGGGGATACAGGCATGATCCACCGAGCCTGGCCCCATCTTAGTTATTTTTAAGTGTACAGTGAATGGCATTAAGTAGATTCACATTGCTGTCCCGCCATCACCACCATCCATCTCCAAAACTCTTTTCATCTTGCAAAACTGAAACTCTGCATTCATTAAACAATAACTATCTGTTTCCCTCCCTCCCAGCCCTTGGCAACCTCCACTCCCCTTTCTGTCTCTATGAATTTGACTACTCTGAGTACCTCTGATAAGTGGAATCATACAGTAATTGTCTTTTTGTGACTGGTTTATGTCATTCAGCATAGTGTCCTAAAGGTTCATCCATGTTGTAGCCTGTGGCAGGATTTCTTTCCTTTTTTAAAGCTGAATAATATTCTACTGTATGCATACACCACATCAAGTACATTCTTAAGTGAAACTTGCTTTTGTTTTTTCTTCACATGCATGGCAGTGAAGAACACAGTGATAACGAGTACAGGTCTGTGTTAAGGAGACAACAGTTCTACCCACCCGGAGTGTAAAATGGAAAGGTAAACCACGTTGTATTATCACAAAAATAGTGTTGGCTTTTCAGACACCTGAAACCGTCTCAGCAAATTTACAACCTAGGTTCTGTGTTGCAATTTCTACTTACACAGTGTATTAGTCCATTTTCATCTGCTGATAAAGACATATCCGAGACTGGGTAATTTATAAAGAAAAATAGGTTTAATGGACTCACAGTTCCAGGTGACTGGGGAGGCCTCACAATCATGATGGAAGGTGAAAGGCACGTCTTACATGGCAGCAGACGAGAGAATGAGGACCAAGTGAAAAAGGTCTCCCCGCATAAAACCATCAGATCTTGTGAGACCTATTCACTACCACGAGAACTGCATGGAAGAAACCGCCCCCAGGATGCAAGTATCTACCTCTGGGTCCCTCCCACAGCACGTGGGAATGGGAGCTACAATTCAAGATGAGATTTGGGTGGAGGCACAGACGAACCATTTTCACACAGTAAAGCAGAAAGTCTTCAAAAAGGAAAGAGAAAATAGAAAATGCACTCATAGTCCTAAAGCCCAGAGAGAGCCACCATCAGTCTATATGCAGGTATGTTTTCTTATCAAGGCCACGTTCCTGAAATGTTCTGTCTTTATGATGCTAGTAAGCAGGGAAAGGGCCAAAAGACACTGTACTGGACAGATATTTTCATTCTCTCTACAAACTCTAGAAAAACAGAGGACAATTCAATTCAGGACTAAACCAACATTTGGAAATGTGAATGTAATTAATTCTGTGGAAATATTTACGAAATATTTGTCTTTCATTTTTCCTCCGTACCATCTTGATATAAGGAGTATGAGAATCCCTGGCTCCTTACCTCTAAGGTCCTTGTTTCTAAAATGTGGGTAGGCCATAGTGCAGTGGCTCATTCCTGTAATCTCAGCACCTTGGGAGACTGGGTGGGAGGATAGCTTGAGCCCAGGAGTTCAAGGTTGTAGTAAGCTGGGGTTGCACCACTGTACTCCAGCCTGGATGATAGAGCAAGACTCTGTCTCTAAAAATCTAAAAGTAATAAATAAAATGTGGGTAATGGTGGCCTCACACTGGCTCATGGGAGAGGGTTAGTGATATATTCTGTACTTAGTGCTGAGTGAGAAGTTGGCATACAGGAGGGAGCTCACCAAGTGTCCGTTGTCTTTCAATAAATACTAATGTAAGTAACAATAGTAGTAATAATAATCATAATACCTCTTAGATACTTATTTGCTTTATCTTATTAGGAACTCACACAGCAATGAGAGTGAGAGGCTGGCCCAACCGTCTCTACTTAGCAGATGAGTAAATGAAGGTTACAAACCCTGAGTGCACAGACAGGAGGCAGGGCTGCCAGTTTCACCAGGGAGAAGATCCCCAAAATGGATCCCTGCACCTCCCTGTGATGGTTAATATTGAGCGTCAACCTGATTGGATCAAAGGATGCGAAGTATTGTCCCTGGGTGTGTCTGTGAGGGTGTTGCCAAAGGAGTTTAACATTTGAGTCAGTGGACTGGGAAAGGCAGACCAGCCTCAATCTGGGTGGGCATCGTCTAATCCGCTGCCAGTGCGGCTAGAATAAAGCAGGCAGAGGAAAGTGGAAGGACTAGACTGGCTGAGTCTTCTGGCCTCCCTCTTCCTCCTGTGCTGGATACTTCCTGCCCTTGAACATCGGACTCCAGGTTCCTCAGCTTTGGGACTCAGACTGGCGTCCTTGCTCCTCAGCTTGCAGATGGCGTGTTGTGGGACCTCACCTTGTGGTCAGTCATGTGAGTCAATACTCCTTAATAAACTCTCCTTTATATATTCATCTATCCTATTGGTTCTGTCCCTCTAGAGAACTCTAAGATGATTTTGGTACCAGGAGTGGTTCTAGAGCGTGCAATAAGGACAGGCAGGCTTGTTTTTATTTTTATGTTTATTTTACTCTGGAACAGAAAGCCAGCCCGGTCGGGGACTTGGATCCTTGTCCCATGTCTCTTGCATAAGAAGGACACACACGCATCACAGGCAGAGGCGAGCCAGCACCTCCCCGCACCTCCCCGCACCTCCCCGCACCTCCCCGCACCTCCCCGCACCTCCCCGCACCTCCCCGCACCTCCCTGCTGGTGCTGTCTCACTGCCACACTGCACTAGTTCTACCATTCATTTGACGTTCCTCCTTTAAAATGACTCACTTTTTTTAAAAATTTTACTTAAATAGTGTTTGAAAGGAAAGTTATATGACTACCGTAAAAGTAAAACGAGCATTACTTGCTACAAAAAGGAAGTAACAACAAATTTAAATATATAGCTATCTGAATACAGGGTGTTCTCCACATATCGCTGAAAGTCACCTGGTGGCCGCCCAGAAGCATGTGGTCCTGGGCCCTGGCTCTGAGTGGAGCACAGAGATTCTGAAGAGCCCTAAGTGGATGCTCAGAACATCTACAGCCGTAGCGCCAGCTGAGTGCTATTACAAACCGGATACACCACTCGGGATGTGCTGTCATTTGTATTCCTGAGATCTAAATCCTTCTCTGTCCAAACCTTCAGGGCGGTTTCTAAGTGCACATATATTTATAGGTGTAAATTCAAGTGGGTGGCAGGTATCTGTGTCGGGTGGGTAAGGCATATAGAACAGGGGTGACTGAGATGATTCTGCCAATCCCAGAGCTGGGATGGAGAGGTGAGGATGAGAATGCAACCCAAGGACCAGGAGGACGGTGCTAGCCTTTGGTAGCCTGCAAAATGGAAGTCTGAGTGGTCTCCCCAAGCACTTGGCAGGAATGGTAGCCCCCACTGGCTGGACTCCAGAGCTGAGAGTCTGTGGATCTCACTGTCCCATGAGTCCTTGAAACACAGGAACTGGAATAAGACAAGATGGTGACAAAGGAAGTGTTAACCTGTGCTACCCTCTGCACCTGCTCCCAACGGCCTTACAAAGGAACGCTTAATTCCCACAAAAAAGGAAACAGATGTTGTCCTCTTAATAAAACACCAATCCTTAAAATCATCATCCTAGCCAAATGCCATGGTCCTCCCTAATAAACATGGATGGCTCTGTGACCGGCTGGATTAATTAATACCCACAGGTTCCTGACCTTTTCCTGGGCACATGGACAGTCAGTTCCCCCAAGACAGATGACCCGCTGGCTCGCCTCTGCCTGTGATGCATGCATGTCCTTCTTATGCAAGAGACATGGGACAAGGATCCAAGGGCCTGCTTTCTGTTCAAGAGTAAAATAAACATAAAAATAAAAACATGCCTGCCTGTCCTTGACGTTCCTCATTGCACAGCCAGAGCCTTATAAGAAAATCAGTAGTTGCCGATTTTCCAACAACGAAGGAAACATTGCTCTCTTCTAATGAAAGGGCAAGATTTCATTTTCTTTCTTTAAAGCAATAATTCCCACCCCACCCCTCCGCAAGGAAATAGTAATGGTGCTCTCTTTGTCTTACCTGGTCGGGGAAATGGCATCACCTGAGACAGGGTCTTGGCTGGAGAGTCAGCAGATCCGTGCCTCTGTGAATATATCAGGAGCAAGTGGGGCCTCCAGGTGGGGTATTTGGAGGACCCTATTCAGGGACAGTCCGGAAAATCCTCAAATTAAGAGAAGGAAGTATATGGAGGGTTATGGCTTCCATGTAACCCCACGCTTACCCTCACACCTACTTCCGTATACACTGGGCTTTCACCAGTCGCAGGCCTAGCCTATTACAGTCTCGTTTTTTAATTTATACTAAAGTTTGAACAGCCATCCCAAGCATAATGAGGAGTAGGGCAGGGAGGGCACACAGGTAGAAGTAGGCACCTCACTTTGCTATATTAGATCACATCCATGTTCCACTTTCACAGCCTAGGGCCACAAAAGCAAAAAAACAAAACAAAATAAAACAAAAAACCCAGTAATGACTTGTACCATGCAGAAACATAATAGAAAATGAAACATGAGAATACATGAAATCGGCTACAGAAACAATGAAAAGGTACAGCTGAAACAATTTGACCTGGGGCAGCATAAACATTGCAATTGTTTGTCGTCAAGGTAGAAAATAAAAACAGAAAAATATATGAGTGTCATCTTAGGGAAAAGCTCTCCCCCGATCTGGGTCAGCACAGGGAAGTAGCCAAAGTGCAGGTAGGAAAGCCCAGTGCCAAAGCTGATGGTACCATCCGACAGCAACTTGGCTTTGATCAACTGTGTTTAGTGTTTCCGCCTTCATTTCTGTGGTGGTTGATTTTAGGTGTCAACTTGATCAGGTTAAGGAATACCCAGATAGGTGGTAAAACACCACTCTGGGTATACATGGGAGGGTGTTTGTGGAAAAGATTAACATTTAAATCGGGAGACCGGTAAAGAAGGTCGGCCCTTGCCCACGTGGGCTAGCATTGTCCAATCCATAGACTGGATTTAAAAGGTAGATCAGATGGATCAGAAAGGAGGATGACAGACGAATTCTCTCTCCTACTGGAGCTGGGACATCTCACTTCTGCTCTCAGCTGTCAGAGTTCCAGGTTCTGAGGCCTTCAGACTCTGGGACTTTCTCCAGCAGCTGCCCATATTCTCAGGCCTTCAGACTCAGGTTGAATCACACCAGAAGATTTCCTGGGTCTCCAGCTTGCAGAGGGCAGATCATGGGAGTTCTCGGCCTCCACAATCAAGTGAGCCAATTCCCATAATAAATCCCTTCTTAGTTTTCTCAAAGAATGAAAAATAGATTACCATTTGACCCAGTGATCTCATTACTGGGTACAGGCCCAAAGGCAAATAAACAGTTCTACCAAAAAGACACTGCCCTTGTAGGTTAATCACAGCACTGTCCACAATAGCAAAAACGTGGAATCAACCTGAGTGCCCACCAATGGATGAAGAAAAGTGTGGTCCATACACACCACAGAATACTACAAAGCCATAAAAAAAAATAATGTCCTTGGCAGCAGCAGCATGGATGGAGCTGGAGGCTATTATCCTAAGTGAACTAATGCAGAGACGGAAAACCAGATACTCCATGTTATCACTTATAACTGGGAGCTAAACTGGGTACATGTCAACCTAAAGATGGGAACAACAAGCACCGAGTTACAAAAGGGGGATGGAAAGGAGGGAAACAAGGGTTGAAAAACTACCTACTGGGTAGTACTTATTGGATACTATGTTCACTACTTGAGCAATGGGAGCGTTAGAAGCCCAAACCTCAGCATCTCATAAAATGTCCATGGAACAAACCTGCAAATAAAAGTAACCTCCAAATATAAAATTTAAAAAGTGAAAATAAAGGTAAAATAAATCCTTATCTACCTATCTATCATCTGTCTAATCCATCTGTCTATTGTCTATCATTGATCATCCATCCATCTATCATCTATGAACTGTCTATAATCTATTTATCTACGTTTATCTATGTATCTATCTATCCATGCATTTATCCTATTGGTTCTGTTTCTCTGGAGAATCTTCATACAGCTTTCCATCTGTAAAGTGGGTGGAAGAATAGTGCATACCTCATAGGATGTTAGGAGGATTCATGGAGACACCTCTTAAATGGAATACTATGACTTTTTGCTACTCTATGACTGTACTTGGGACTACTGTAAAATAAGTTCTTCATAACTAAGAACCAAAAATTCCAAAAGAAGCATCTGCCTTTCAGGGGCATGTTGGGTTGGGAGTCCTCTTCAGCTACCCCCTCCTGTTCAGCTTCCCTCTCCTGGGTGGGGATGGTATGGGGCAGTGTTATGTGGTAATTGATGGGGACTGAGAGGCTTGGGCATAGCTCCTGCCTCCACCCGCTTCTAACCTGAGCACTCAGGCAAGTGGTTTAACGGAGTACAGCTCCTCCTCGTCTGTGCTATCTGCCATCTGGAAGGAGATAACAAGTATATGCAAATATGTAGTTCTAACACCTGATCTTGTAAATCTTCTGACCTCTGGGTCCCAGTGAGGACCAGTCTTGACTTTTACAAGTTCTTAGGGCAAAGACATCCACACAAAGATAGCCCAATCATGTTCAACCAACCCTGCACAAAGTTGGAGGGCCCCACTCTTTAACTTACTGCTTACTTGCTGCTATCAGTAAGCCTTCTTTTGCTCTGGCTGCCAGGAAGTTCAAAGAAAAATTGAATGTTCAACTAGAGCAACTATGTAAACCCTCATGTTAAATGTGTGTATTACCTCTACATGGAAGTTTCTTTTTTTTTTATTTCAATGCATTGTTGAAATATTCTATTGACTACCTGATTTTTTTCAAAAGCTAAGAGGCAGAGAATTCCCCAGTGAGGATAATACAGTTCTAAACAAGCAGGGTATAGGATCACAGCCATAAAACACACCAGGGTTCGGTCTAAGAGTTTCTGCTCAAGACTGATCTTTTAGTGAATGACTCCTACTGTCACCACCACTACAAGCTGAAGGAATGACAGACAGAAATGAACAAGGGCAGGTGGATCAGGAGTCAGAACACCAAGGTTCTAGCCATGGCACATCATTTGGTAGCTGTGTGACCTCCCTGTACCTCAGTTATCTGATCTGTGAAATGGGATATAATGGGAAGAATGAGGCCAGTTCTCCCTGGGCGTCTGAGGGTCTAGGATTGCTGCAAGGGTCACGTGAAAGAAAGGATGCCAATTCTAACATCTTTTGAAAAGGATGAGGCACTAAGCTTCTCTGCAACATTGTCATAAAGATGCCATCTTCCACACCTCCCATCATAATATCAGCAAGTCCATCTCAGAAACGACTCACTGGGGAAATCCGTAAGCAACATCATGCAAAAAAACCTTCTCCACATTTCTATTTCCTCACCCATGAAGCAAAGAAGACAAATTCCAGACCTATGTCCCCAAGTTGGTGGTGGTCAAGAAATGATGACAACTCACACCACTGGTGCCCGGGGATGGCAGCTCACACATTTGACCTTCCTTGCAAATGTACGAGTAACTGGGATTCTCAACCCTGGTTTTGAGGCCAGGAGACTGGGGCACAGAGAACCTAAGATATTACCACAAGTCACAGAGCAATTCATCCACAGGCAGTCTGGCCCTAAAGTCAGGATTGTCACGGTACTTCCTCTGTGGTGAAAGAGGGTGGGAGATCACAACAGGAGTGAAAGCTTCTGAGTGCAAAAGAACTTCTCCAGGTCAGCAATGCTTTGAGCAACCTGTGTTCCTAATGGGCTCTGAGGAACCCAAATAAGACAGTGGCAGGGCTAACAGGTACCAGGTCAAGGGGAGGTAGGCACCCACTGGTAACCACCAGGATCTGCCGTCCCCCAAGGTCCAAGGTCAGCTCCACCTCTTTGCACTTCGGTCAGATGTAACGGAAAGACACTACAGACACCAGCAGAGCCCACATGAGAACACGGATGAGTCTCCCAGACAGGAGGTGGAGCAAAGGTGACACTGACAGAGACAGCACCTGAGAAGAGGCTGCATTAAGTATAAGAGCAGGTGAAACCAGCTGCGGAGGCATGAGAGGTTTATTCATGATCTAGTCCTAAATCCCGGTGCCAGTTACACGGGGGGCTCTGTTTATGTAGCTGGGTCCTTACAATCAGTGTGTTTTTCCATATGAACATCACCCTTTCACACTTCGAAATAAGTATCTGACAAAAATGAGCCACAACGACCTGGCGCGGTGGCTCATGCCTGTAATCTCAGCACTTTGGGAGGCCGAGGAGGGCAAATCACAAGGTCTGGAGTTCGAGACCAGCCTGGCCAATACGGTGAAACTCTGTCTCTACTAAAAATACAAAAATTAGCCACAAGCCACGTGTAGTGGCGCACACCTGTAATCCCAGCTACTCGGGTGGCTAAGGCAGGAGAATCTCCTGAACCTAGGAGGCGGAGGTTGTGGAGATCTGAGATCGCACCACTGCACTCCAGCCTGGGCAGACAGAGTGAGACTCCATCTCAAAACAAACAAACAAACAAAAACCAAAAAATAAAATAAAATGAGCCACAACTTCTAAGTGGAAACAACTATGCTGACATTCAGAAGTGCCCACTGGCATTTGCTTCTTAGCCTCCTGGGAACACCGGTCAGGGCCAGATTTGAATCCCTAAAATAAATAAATAGGTAGAGACACCAAATGCTTCCCCCTGCCTTGGCTTTCATGGGATGGACTCAACGTGCCTCCTTAGAAGATGCACAGACAAGTTTCAGAACAAAGAAAGCACGGGTGGAGGCTGGGTGCACATTTTAAGTATCGCACGGCACAAGCCGCCTGCCTCAATTGCAATTAAATGATATCCATGTGATTGGTTGATGTCCCTCTTTGAGCATGGGGCAGCTGGGCCCAAGACTGGTGTGTACCATCCAGGGACATAGCAGGTGCTCTAGAAACAGCCGAAGAAGGAGGAGGTGGATAGAGGAGGACCGGCCCCCATGGCGCCTGCAGCTAAGACCCCATCCTTGGTGTTCTCCCACCTCGCTCCCTCTCTCTGCCTCTCCGTCTGTCTCTCTCTCTCTCTGTGTCTGTCTGTCTTGCTCCCTGACACTCTCTGTCTTCCTGTCTCTTTCTCTGTCTGTTTGTGTCTTTCTGTGTTTCTGTCCGTCTCTGACATTTTCTCTGTCTCTGTGTTTCTTGTCTCTCTTTGTATCTATCTCTCTCATTGTGTCTGTCTCTGTGTATATGGCTGTCTCTCTCTCTCTCTCTGTCTCTGTCTCTGTGCTTGTCTGTCTCTGTCTCTCTGTCTGTCCCTGTCTCTCTAGCTCTGTTTCTTTGTCTCTCTGTTTCACTGTGTCTGTCTCTCTGTGTCTGTTTGTCTCTCTGTGTCTGTCCCTCTTTCTGTCTGTTTCTCTGTTTCTCTGTCTCTCTGTTTCTCTCTGTCTCTCTCACGGTGCCTGTTGGTCTCTCTTTCCATCACATGGGTGCACACCCTCCCTCACGCATAGCCTCGGGCCACAGAGGCACTAAGGGATTCTGTCCCTCACGCGCTCTCCAGGTGTCTTGGCCGTAAGAACCCCTGGGCGAGTGTCTCAAAACAGCGAGGATCCGGCACACGGAAGACAGTGCTTCAAGGCCTTGCACAAGGCCAGACCCCCAAGCACAGCAGGCATGGGTCTCCCATCAGATGACCCTGACCCTCTGGGCATCCCTCAAGCCCCAGGGGACCTCAGATCCCACTGTGCAAAGGGGCTGCAGTGGTCACCACGTTCTTTATGTAGAGCTCAGACTTCCGGCTCCATAGCCACAATCATGGCTACCCATCTGAGCGTATCTACAGCTCTAGATTGCACCAGCACCAGGTTAGCAATTTCCCCTCATCTCATCTGAAACCTACAGGGGCTATGTTTAGCAAAGCAATGGCAGGGATGCCACTGGCCCTTATATAAGGGGGAATCTGAGCGTGCCCATTTCTCCTGCCTCATCCTCATCCCCCTTCATCTGCTTTAGGATCTGCTCCCGCAGCTGTGACCATCTGCTCCCTTCTTGGAATCCCTGCCAAAGGCAGCACTTCACCGTGGCTGGAGGGAGGGCTGAGGAGGCCTCAGAGGCTCAGCCCAACTCCCAGAAGCACTGAGGTCAGTGGCAGCCCCGCCCCGCCCCGCCCCAGCCAGAAACCCTCTGCTTCCTCTCCCCTCTGTAGTTTGCCTGTTGCTACCTGGATTCCGGGACCCTCCCGCCCGCCTCAGCACCCCTGTGACTGGGTGCTCCACTGCAGGATGGCCAAGTTTATATGCTGTCAGGCACTTTATATCCCCTATAACTCTGCCTCCCAAGCCCTCCTGTGCATGTGTTTAATTTTTACAATCAGAAAGACGGATGGGGAGAGTGACAGCCCAGACACCCTGGAGGGGTGGGCTCCGGCCCTGCCTCGGAGGAACCTGCGCATGAATTCCATCAGTGACCTTAGGTTGTATTTTATGCATAACACCCCAGTGGTTTTTAAATCTCCTTAAACTTTTGATGACTGAGATAAAGGAAAAGGAGGAGGCTGTGTAAATATGGAGCCACTATTGGAGAAGGGCTGCCTGGACCTCGGGAGGGCAGGAGTCGAGGCCACTTGGTATCAGAACTGGAGCCTTCCTTCTAGCTCCCTTGCTGCTCACCCCACACGCCAACACTCCCTCCACCTTCCAGTGGGCAGAACAGTAGAAGAACCCAACTACCTCACACCCTGATCTTTCCGAGACACACCCTACCTAGGATGATGGTGATGATGATGATGACCACAAAAAGAAGGAACACATAAGGTGTTAAATGAGAATGAACACATCTTTTCACATGCTGGGTTGTATTGATCATAACTCACAGTCTAATAAAAGCAATGCCCTTGTTATGCAAATACAGCTCTAAGCCGAGTGCCCCCAGTGCCACTTCCAGCTGGGTGGCAGCTCAAAGCCCCTCCTGCAAGATAGTTCTGTAGCCATAACACCAGAGCAATTGTCTAAAACTGCAAATCTGCTTGTATCCCTCCCCTGCGCCAAACACCGTCTCCCCATCACCCTCAGTCTATGCTCCATGTCCACCCTGCCTAGCTCCGCACCTTTCAATAAAACAACAGCAATAACAGTAACAGCAGCCAGTATTTAGTGACTGATTGCATGCTAGGTATTTTACAAGGATTATACTGTTTTCTCCCCATAACAGTCCAATAAGGCAGGTACTTTTATTTTGCTCATTTCACAAACCACAGGGAAGAGGAGGAGGCTGCCTATGGTCACACAGCTGGCCAGTCCTGTCCTCCAGGAAGCTGTCCCAGAGGGCTTCCCTAGGGTATGGGCTGAGTGACGTGACTGACTTATACTCTGCCCATAACATTCCAGGCTTTTCTCTTATCACAGAGATATGTTGCAGTTTAGGGTCAGCTTGTCCATCTCCCTCCATGGGAGGGAAACAGTTACAGCATCTGAGTCATTCTTGTGCCCCCAAGACCCAGCTCTTGGCACACGGGAGACATCCAGAAAGCATTTTGAATGTACCCATGTTGGACTTAAGCCACCAGGCCTTTATTAGCTCAGGTGGGCTCTGTGGTGCCTCTCCTGGCCCTGTGGGCTCCTGGGCTGGACCCCACAACCAGGGAGGAGGGTCCTTGGCAATGGGGATGGTCCTCCCTCTCCCCCTTCCTCCCTCCTTCATGAGGTCTTGTTCATGAACACTATCAAGGTGCTTGTTAAAGCAAGACATCACTTGGGGACCAGTTGTATCCATTGGATTCCCTCAAATTCCTTGGGCCCAGGTGTAAGGTTTAAAACTGAGTCTGCAAAAGGATAGTGCCAGTTGGGCTTCCAGGTGTAACAAGTGTACCGGACAATAAATACTTTATTCCCATAGGAAGAGGGGAGGCCGGAGGGCCCACAAATACCAGCGAGCTTCCGTGCAGACCCAGGACTCCAATGAAGAGAGCAGATGGACCCAGACAGAGCTGAAGCAGGACTGATAGCAATCAATACCATCCAACTTAATTTAATTCATTTGCCTTGTATTGAATATGATCTTAATATACTAGGAGACATCAGCTTCTATTAGAGCCCAGGAAATCATCTTTGAAAAGAGGCAAAATGGTATCAAATGCATAATTTGAAAAACATTGTTTTCAACATCTTTCCACTTCATTTAGCATTTTGAGGAATTGAGGCTGTATCTTGTAACTATCAAACTGAATTAATCACCTTGAGACCTGATAGAAGATAACTGGAACTCTAATTTCAGGCTGCTTTTATTCTTGGAAGATAGCCTTTTAAGTGGGAATATGGGAATTAGTGCAAAATCGCTTCCACTGTGCATAGGCTGCCATACTGTGATTTTTCAATAGACTAGAGCTTGCTATTAAATATGGTAGTCACTGACTACAGGTGGCTACGGAATGCCTGGAATGTGGCTGATCTGAACTGAGACACAAAATACACATGGATTTCAAAGACTTAGTTGAAAAAGTGTGAAATATCTAAATAATTTTTATAATAACTATATGTTGAAATAGCAAATATTTTTATATTTATGGGAGCAAATAAAATATGTGAGTTCACATTAATTTTCACAAATCACGTCACCTGATTTTTTTTTACTTATTTATTGCATCTTCCAGAAAATTAAAAATTCCATATGTGGCTCTCATTATGTTTCTGTTAGACAATGCTAGTCTACACAATGAAATATTGTGGATGTGTGCCCAGAGTTTTTAAATGACCTGTAAAAACACATAGGATGAAATTTCACATGAAAAAAAGCAAGGAAATATGTATGTAGAGGATAATTAAAACCATGTAAAACATACAGATATGTGTACATATATGTAGACAAAAAAAAACACAGAAAAGAAATTCAGCTAGAATAGACATCTCAGAATGGTGGATTGACAGTTGATTATTATGGTCTCTTTTATGCATTTCTACACATGCCTGAGAGAGTTTATTTTTACATTTATTATTAAAGAAAAATAAATATAATTTTTACAAAATATTTTCCACAAAATTAGTATTGTTATGTGTATTGTTCTCTGTCTTGATTGGTATTTGCTAAAGTAAATAATTTACAAACACACTTAGATTTTATTTAACGCCCAGTGGCATCTCGTCATGAAATACACCATTTTTATGAAGAACTCATTCTCATGGAAGTCCATTTTTTAGTTGGAGCACAAAACATTTTATTTAAATTAATGTTCTAGTCAGCAACAGACGATTTGGTTAAAAAAATGGTGGTCACTATTACAACATTACATTGGAAAGAGAAATTTTATTATCAAAGTTTGCTCAACCAGAATTCATTTTTAGTGAACTTGTTGACTGAACAAAAGGAGAGAAAAGAGATCCTGGGAAAATGTCTCATGATTCCTAACAGCTAGTCTTTTATATGGGCTACATTTGAGGAAATAATAAGAATTTTCTGACCTAGAGAAGCATGAATGAGAAAATGGTTCTGGCCTGATCTTTGCCCAATTTAGTTGACCCTCAAGAAATCCTGTTGCAATGACCTCCACCTGGAAAACTTGAACTCCTTCTGGGTTGCACAAGCCCACCTGCCAATGCATTTATCCATTTATCCATCCACCCATCCATCCACTCATTTGTCTGTCTACCCATCTGCTTGTCTGTCCAAGCCCTTAGGCCTGTTGGAGGAACAAGGAGTCCAGTGTGGCTGCAGGGGGGCAGTAGATAAGGTCAGAAAAGTGGGCAGGACTTCACTTAGATCTTACAGGTGGTAAGGAATTTGGAGTGACCTCAATGGAAAAGTATCAAGCAGGGGCACTGACGCCATCTAATTTCCCCACTGCAACACCACTCTGGCTGCTGTGTGGACAAGGAACTCTGTGGGGATGAGTAGGAAGCCAGGAAACCATTTAGGAGACTACTTCGATCATCCATGTGAGAGAAGAGGGCAGCCTGAATGAGTCATCACTCTAGAATAGACATCTCTTGGGTTCCACTCAGGGTACACAGGCTCACTCGTGACTGGCATTGGTTTACAGCCCTGATCCTTCTAACACAGTGACGTGGGAAGGGCACCCCGGAATACGAGATCATCTGCCTGAATCCTTAAAATATTTAAACATCCCAAATCATCCTCTAAGCAAAAAGTCTTCTTTAGGTTCCCAGAGGTTGAATTCTATGCAGTTTCGCTGCTTTTCATTTACCTCGAATGGTCCCAGCTGGATCTGGAAACAGATGTGTCAACACAATGCCTACTCACAAACGCTTCCCAGCCACTGGGAAACAGGTCGTCAATTGTAATCTCCATGGAAAACATGATTCTGTCAGAGCTTTGCAAACGCCACGGGGCTGGGCTATATCTGGGAGCAAGTTCCTGCTGGCAGTAAGAACACCAGACTTCCCCAAACTGGACCAACTGACACTGGAGAGAGGGTGAACTTCCCCAGTTCTCTGAGGTCCTGGCACACTTCCTGTGCTGTTAAACCATCCCCGGGTAAACCTGACCTTCCAGAATCTGTGAAAGCTAGCTACTTCATAATGAACCACCTTTCTGAGTTTATCAACCACTGTTACTTTTCTGGCTCCTACCCAGCCCCATCTGGGGAGCAATGCAGACCCAGCAATCCTAGCATCTGGAAGCATTTGTCTTAAAAGAGCCAATTCCCTCTTGATGTCCACGATCAGTTCCGCTTCCAGCCAACAGATCAGATATTCTCTCCCATGACCCAGACCCACAGGATGCTACCTGCAGTACATGTGAAGTGTCCCTACTATGGGCCACTGTCCTGGAGGCATCCGCAGACCTGTCCACCACTCTGGCCCTGTGGGGAACATGGGTGGATGCCAACACATTGAGATCATTTGCAAGTGCACAGAGATACCCAAGCACACACACATTGCTCGGCCAGAAGTTACTTTAAGGAACTGGACCTCTGGGAAGGGTGTGGCTCAGGCAGAGATATTGGCTGTTTACAGACAGCTGCTATATGCTCAGCTATGCTCTGGGCTGCATCAACCGGGGCTGCAAAAACAACAGCATGATCCTCAACTGCCGATAATTTGATGTAGAGTTGGGGAGGTTGTCAGAGGGCACAGAGAGTGGAGTCCATAGACTACAAAGACAAAGTGGAATTCACCCTGGAATTCACCCACTGAGGAGACTGCCCTTGGAGCTCTGTCCTCCCTCTGTAATGATCCTGCACAGCACCCTCCAGTCTTGGGATTATTTTTCCCCCATTTTTCAATGGAAACAATGGCTCAGAGGAGTTCTGGTGCCTCCTAGGTACAATAGAATTCCATCACACATAGAGTGAGGATCTGGAGTCAGTGCATGGTCAAAATCCTGCTGAGCCTGGGCGCAGTGGCTCACGCTTATAATCCCAACACTTTGGGAGGCTGATGCAGCCTGATTGCTTGAGTCCAGGAGTTCAAGACCAGCCTGAGCAACATGGCGAGACCCCATCTCTACCAAAAATACAAAAAATTGGGCCAGGCATGGTGGCATACTCTTAGTCCCAGCTACTTGGAAGGCTGAGGTAGGAGAATTGCTTGAGCTTGGGAGGCAGATGTTGCAGTGAACCCATATTCCAGCCTGGGCGACAGAGCAAGACCCTGTCTCAAAACAAAAACAAAAACAAAAACAAATTCTGCTGAGACAAGACTGCTGCTGAAAATCAACCAAAGTGCAGCAGAAATGGTTTTGTGTAGTCAGTCCACCCTATAAGACTTCACTTGTACAACATGGACAGGATAGATTAAGAGCATATATGCAAAATATGAACCCATTGTACTATTTAAATTACTCCCTTTTCTGACAACCATGTGTATTTTAAATCATAAATACCCATGCGTTGAAGAAACATGACAAACTATATAGTATTTCTATAAGTTGATCAGGCTCAAATCCCATGACCCAGTTTCAAAACGATCTGACTGGAAATTTCCAGCAGGAAATTATTTTCTTGCAGTATCTTCAGAAACAATTAATGGGCATGAAAGTGCCCTGTCTGCCTGTCCACAATAGCAAAGCTACAAAAAAACATGCAGAGAGCCCTTGAATCCAGCACCAGAGACAGAATCTTTACGCCACACAGTAGAGTGGAGAAGCCAATCTGAGAATGCAATTCGGTTTTGTTGTTGTTGTTGTTGCTGTTTTTTGAGATGGAGTCACTCTGTCACCCGAGCCGGAATGCAGTGGCTTGATCTCGACACACTGCAACCTCTGACTCTGGGGTTCAAGTGATTTTCCTGCCTCAGCCTCCCGAGTAACTGGGATTACAGGAGCACACCCCCATGCCCAGCTACTTTTTGTATTTTTAGTAGAGACGGGTTTTCACCATGTTAGCCAGGCCAGTCTTGAACTCCTGACCTCAGGTGATCCACCTGCTGTGGCCTCTGAAAGTGCTGGGATTACAGGCATCAGCCACAGGGGAATGCAGTTCTCTATTTTAGTAAACTACTCTGCCAGCCTCTGAGTGCTGTGTCCTGAGCGCACTTCCGTCTTCATAATATAGCTGAGGAGGTCTAGAGTCCTTCCTTTGGGGTACAGGACACATTTCCATGTAACTTTGCTCCCTGACTACCTGAAACTTCTTCCTGAAGGATAGGTGGGCTATAAGGACTCCTTCTCCTAAAGCCAGTTCCTGAGAGTCCAAAACCTCTAAAAGTTTCTCATCCTTACCGGGTTTCCTTCAAGATCGCTTCAGTTTAGGCTTCAGGTCCACCCTATGACAGCTTTGCACTCTTCTTCTTGTCCTGCCTGGGGACATTGGGACCTGAAAGGCATTTTCTAGAGCCTTATTGAAGAAGCAATTGCAAGTCAAAGCTCTGACCCAAGCCAAAGCCCAGAGATGGATGCAGCAGATTCAAGCAAGATCCACCCCATTCCTCAGCATGGACTCATTAGGCACCCACATGTGCAGGGTTGGAGGAGGTTTCAGGACAAGGGTCCCCCTGCGTGAGTGGGGCAACACCCTTGACATTGGCATCCTTCCTGAGCGACTTGGCCTTGGCTGCTCTCTATCTCTAGTAGGCCAGGGTGGATAGAGGGGCCCTCCTGGGCCATCACAGCCCCTCCCCGCTGAGGAGACCGCCCTTGGAGCTCTGTCCTCCCTCTGTAATGGGTCTGCCTCTCCCTGCCAAGGTTTTAAAAGCATCTGGGCACAGGTGCGGGTGCTGCCAGCCTCCAGGGCTAATAAGCGGAAACTCGGCAGAGGAAAATGAGGCCGCGTAGCCACAATGCCATTATGTTTTCCCAGAACATGCAATGCTCCCAAATAAATGTGTCTCCAGCATTATCACACCACAATATTCATACGGCTCATTACTGGTTTTAATTTTGCCCGTTGCTTATTTACTGTCTCCTTCCCCACTTTATTGCCAGGATGGAAGAGTTATTCATCCAAGCCCAGCACAGAAGGGCCCCAAAGCGGAATTTCTCCAGAAGCCGCTGGCCCAGCGCTCAGGCCTCGCAGGCTCCAGCTCAAACCCACACAGCATCAGAGGTTCTCCCAGGCGGCCCTTCCTGCAGCTCCATGCCACATTGACGGACTGCTTTTCCTGCCTGGGGAAAGAGCCCTTTCTCCTTCCTATGACCAAAAGCTGTGCGGCCACCTGCTACGGTGGACAGATGAACCCGTGACACCACACAGTGATTGCCTGGGTGGTCTGAGGTTAATGACACCCACACAGGCCTCTTCAGGTAGGCAAGCCACTGTCTTGTGCCCTCTGCAACCTGGCACTCTTGCCTGCTCTGCTGTGATACAGAGCCAGTGCCCTTCCTCCCTGGGCGTGGCTCAGGTCCCAGAAGCCACACACGTCACAGGTGGAGGGATGGCAGTGTCCTCTGAGCTGCATGGGGAACTTGGTGTGGCATTCCATCCCTGGAGACACCTCCAGAAAGGTAAAACCCTTGAAGGGAAGCGGATGCAAACAATGACTTCATAAGTACACTTTTAGAAAAAAATTGGAATTAATGCTTTTTAACTCAAATTTGACAAGCACAGAATGGTATAAAGAAGCAAATCACTATACCTCTCTGCTCATCAACAGAAAACTGTTAAACTTTTGGTGATTTTATATCTGATCTTCTTTTACCTGTACTAAAAAAAAAATAAAAAATAAAAAAAATAACAGAATTCAGAACACAATCTTGTCCCAGAATCTCTTTTTTTTTCCTTTGGATTGGATTTTTTTTAAATTATTTTTTTATTATTATTATACTTTAAGTTCTAGGGTACGTGTGCATAACGTGCAGGTTTGTTACGTATGTATACTTGTGCCATGTTGCTGTGCTGCACCCATCAACTCGTCAGCACCCATCAACTCGTCATTTACATCAGGTATAACTCCCAGTGCAATCCCTCCTCCCCTCCCCCCTCCCCATAATAGGCCCCGGTGTGTGATGTTCCCCTTCCCGAGTCCAAGTTATCTCATTGTTCAGTTCCCACCTATGAGTGAGAACATACGGTGTTTGGTTTTCTGTTCTTGTGATAGTTTGCTAAGAATGATGGTTTCCAGCTGCATCCATGTCCCTACAAAGGACACAAACTCATCCTTTTTTATGGCTGCATAGTATTCCATGGTGTATATGTGCCACATTTTCTTAATCCAGTCTGTCACTGATGGACATTTGGGTTGATTCCAAGTCTTTGCTATTGTGAATAGTGCCGCAATAAACATACTCCGTCTTGCAAAATAATAAAGTCAGCCTGTGTTTTCTACAACCAGCATTGAAAAACAGTGTTATCAGCATGTACTATCCCCTTCCAGTATCGTATTTTTGTCCATAAGGGATATATGAGCATAATGGATGTTGGAGAGAGAAGGAAGGAAGGAAGGAAGGAAGGAAGGAAGGAAGGAAGGAAGGAAGGAAGGAAGGAAGGAAGGAAGGAAGGAAGGAAAAGAAGGAAGATAAAAAGTCAGGAGAGATGGAAGAAGGGAGAAAAGGAAGAAGATAAGAAGAAAGAATGGGCCGGGCGCGGTGGCTCAAGCCTGTAATCCCAGCACTTTGGGAGGCCGAGGCGGGCGGATCACAAGGTCAGGAGATCGAGACCACAGTGAAACCCCGTCTCTACTAAAAATACAAAAAATTAGCCAGGCGCGGTGGCGGGCGCCTGTAGTCCCAGCTACTCAGGAGGCTGAGGCAGGAGAATGGCGGGAACCCGGGAGGCGGAGCTTGCAGTGAGCCGAGATAGCGCCACTGCACTCCAGCCTGGGCAACAGCGTGAGACTCCGTCTCAAAAAAAAAAAAAAAAAAAAAAAAAAAAAAGAAGAAAGAATGGAAGGCAGACAGGAAAACAGAATGAAGGACAGGAGGGAGGGAGGAAGGAAAGAAGGGAGAAATATTTAACAAAAGTTAAATAGAAAAACAAAAGAAACAAAAAAGTTTCAAAGAAAATAAAAGATACAATAAAAATAGGCCTTCACTCTCATACATATATATCATACGTTTTCATTTCTCTGTAACCTTTTTCCTCTCTTAGTGAATTATCATCTCTTTGGGCAAAACAAGTACAAAGCACTTTCTCTCTCTCTCTCTCTCTTTCTCTCTCTCTCCCTCCATATTATTCTTAAGTCCTGATACGCTCAATGTATTCAATCATACTTGTGCTTATGAACATTCAGAAGATTTCTTCTCCCTCCTTCCTTTAAAAATAATGCTTTTATTTCCATAAGTTACAGCCATAAAGCAGAATTGCTGGGTCAAAGGACACACATACTTTAATTTTAGTAGATACTCTAAGATTACATTCCCAAAAGACTGAAGCAAGGAGTCTTGCTTCCTTCCTTCTGGCAACATATGAAGCACCTATATCCTGGCACCTTTGTCAGCATTTAATATTATCATTCGTATATTTTTGTCAACTTGATGGTAAAACATGGTATTTCAGTTTTACTGTAATTTTTACTTTCCCATTCGCAAAGGTTGAGTATGTTCTTAAAAGTTTATTGACCCATTTGGATTTTCTTTTCTTGTGAATTGCCTATTGATAGTTTTTGCAAGGTTTGAAATTGGGTGACATGTCTTTTTCTTCTTTCGATTTGTAGATACTCTTTGCATATGATGCATATTAACTCTTTATCTGTCAGGCATTGTAAATATTTTTCTCATTCTGTTTCACATTGTGTCACACACAATTTCCCACATCTGTCAAGCCTCATCGTAAACATGTTTGATGTCTGCAAAATATTCCGAAGTGGGAGGGCATCGATTCACCATTCTCCAGCTGTTGTTGGACACTTAGAAATTTCTTGCTGTCTCTAGGGTTTTATGAACGATGTTGTGGGAACCTCTGTGGATAAATCTTGCCCACATTTTGTGTTATTTCTATAATGCGATTTAGTACATTTTGAAAATAGTTTTATTTGTAAAAGTAAAGTCATTAAATCAAAAATACAAGCATTTAAAAGCTGTTGATGCATATTGTGAAATTGCTTCTTAATTGGCTATTTATTCTTCCCCAGACTCCACACTCAGTCTCCTTTGATGGCACTGGGAATTGCAGTTCTTAAAAATGTATGCCATTGATGGTTTGAAAGGGTATCATAATATTGTTGTAATTGTTATCCTTTTTTTTTCCTTTGAGGATCTTGATTTTTTAAGTATGTGAATTCTATATGTTTGTAGGTTAAAAATCCTTAGTTACATGTGTAGGAAAAATGTTCCTGGCTATGAGTTCACCTTATGATTTTATTGATAGATATTTACCTCTTATATAGTCAAATCCATTGGTCCACTGTAATTTTTTTCACAATGTTAAGTAAGCTTAGTCCTCTGCTAGCCAAGAGATCATTTCGATGTGCACTGATGTTTTCTAGTTTGTTGTGTTTCAATTTGTATTTGACATTTAACATTTTAATCTGTTTTATCTCATTTTGGGGTATGATGCAAATATAAAATCTGCTTCTTTAACCTAGGTAGTTTTCCATCAAATTCAGTGCCATTTTGAAAATACTCCTTAAATATCAATCCCTTCTAAAGAAATTGTTTTGGAGCTCTCTGGTCTGCATTTTAGATTTGTATACTTCTTTTAGTATTAGTATCTAATTAATTTAAGGATTTTTGCTTCATAATACATTTTATTTGGCAAAACAAATTCTCCTTGCACCAATTAATTTTTGGTTTGATTTTATTAACTGGTGCTTGTCCATCTAATTTCTCCTAGGTATAATTTAGAAATATTTTGTTCCTTGCCCCCACCCCCCAAAAAAAATCCTTCCCAAACTTCGATTAAGATTACATTGAACCTCAATCTAACTTGAAGAGAATTTAGACATTCAGTCCCCTCATTTGGCTATGGCTATATTTACAGCTGTCTTTAATTGAAAGGTTTTTTTAATCTTTATCATTATTCTTCTCCATTTTCTCCAACTACATTCTACACCAATCTTAACACTTTTTCTGGGCCAGGCGCGGTGGTTCATGACTGTAATCCCAGCACTTTCGGAGGCTGAGGGAGTCGGATCACCTGAGGTCAGGAGTTCGAGACCACCTTGGCAAACATGGTGAAACCCTGTTTCTATTAAAAAATACAAAAATTAGCTGGGCATAGTGGCGCATACCTGTAACCCCAACTACTTGAGAAGCTGAGGCAAGAGCATCGCTTGAACCCAGGAAGTGGAGGTTGCAGTGAGCTGAGACCATGCCACTGTACTCCAGCCTGGGTAACAGAATGAGAGTCTGTGTCGAAAGAAAAGAAAGAAAGAGAGAAAGAGAGAAAGAGGGAAGGAGGGAAGGAGGGAAGAAAGGAAAGAAAGAAAGAAAGAAAGAAAGAAAGAAAGAAAGAAAGAAAGAAAGAAAGAAAGAAAGAAAGAAAGAAAGAAAGAAAGAAAGAAAGAGAAAGAAAGAAAGAAAGAAAGAAAGAAAGAAAGAAAGAAAGAAAGAAAGAAAAAGAAAAAGAAAGAAAGAAAGAAAAAGAAAGAAAGAAAGAAAGAAAGAAAGAAGGGAGGGAGGGAGGGAGGGAAAGAGAAAGAAAGGAGGGAGGGAGGGAGGAAGGAAGGAAGGAAGGAAGGAAGGAAGGAAGGAAGGAAGGAAGGAAGGAAGGAAGGAAGGAAGGAAGGAAGGAAGGAAAAAAGAAAAGAAAAACTTTTTCTGGATGCTTATATTTGTGATTTTTACCCAGCACTTTGGGAGGTCAAGGTATGTGGATCACAAGGTCAAGAGATTGAGACCATCCTGGCCAACATGGTGATACCCCGTCTCTACTAAAAATACAAAAATTAGCTGGGTGTGATGGTGCATGTCTGTAGTCCCAGCTACTCGGGAGGCTGAGGCAGGAGAATTGCTTGAACACGGGAGGTGGAGGTTGCAGTGAGCTGAGATCATGCCACTCCAGCTTGGCAACAAAGTGATACTCCGTCTCAAAAAAAGAAAACTGATTGTTGCTACCAGGTTAAAAAAAGAACTTCTGCATGTCTGTTAAGAATATAATTATCATCTTATGTAATTATAATAATTATAGAGCATTGGTGATCACATTGATTTTGTTGGTGTTTAAAATATTAAAATCATTAGTCCAATTAATCATAAAATTATCAATAACATCAGTAACAGTAAAACTGTCACTACATCTGAGATTCTTTTAAAAATAGTGTTTTGCATATTCTTCTAAGATGCCATAGAGGTTTGTGTACAGTTTTTGATTTAAAAGCCTTGACTCTTTACGTATTAAATAGGCAAACACTTTGCCAGGGCTTTTAAATTAGGAAACTTTCAAATTAGGAACCAAATTTTATCTAAGACTGTAGAGATTTCTAGTCCTCTTTAAATTTTCTCAGAAAGAGACTTCCGCGCTCATCTCTGACAGAAGTTGTCACTTCACCGACGTCATTGGTGGAATTGAGGACGAATGCAACACTTTGTGATCTGATGGTTTCCCTGGACACATTTCAGCCCCAGGAGTTGAGAGAAAGTGAGTGCCCACAGTCAGGGGAGGCTGCCTGGTGGCTGCAGCCAGCCCTCATGTGCACAGGTGTGGAGAAGTAGCCCTCTCTGATGGGCGGAGAAATAAAGATCACAGTTAACAGAACCAGAGCCAGCACTGCCTGAGTGCTGATTGTGACTAGCCAATGCTCAAAGGGTGCGGTGTGCACCACCCCTGTAATCTTTTTCAGCTTTTTTGAGGTTTAGTGGACAAATAGAAATTCTGTATATTTAAGATGTATCTCCGATGTTAATGTAAATATACAATGTGAAATCACCACCACAATCAAGATAAATAATGTATCTATCACCTCACATAGTTACTATTTTCCTACTTTAATTTTTTTATTTGTGGTAAGAACATTTAAGATCTATATATCTACATTATTCACAATAGCCAAGATATGAAAACAACCTAAATGTCCATCAATGCATGACTGGGTAAAGAAATCGCAATATATACATACATACAGAATATGTATACACACACACAATGGAATATTATGCAGCTGTTTAAAAGAAGGAAATCCTGCCATTTGCAAGAACATAGATGTAACTAGAGAGCATTATGCTAAGTGAAGCAAGCTAGACACAGAAACACAAAGGTTGCACGATTTTTCTTGTATGTGAAAACTAAAAAACAGAAAAACAAGCAAAAAATGTTGAACGCATGGAACCAGAGATGGGGAGATGTAGGCCAAAGCGTATAAAGCTGCAGTGATGTACCATCAATAAATCTAGAGATCTAAGTACAGCATGAAGGCTATAGTTAACAACACTCTATTGTACCGAAAACATCTAAGACAGTAGATTTTAGGTGCTCTTACCACAAAAAAAGGTAACCATGAGAGATGATACGTATATTAATTGGCTTCACTGTAGTAACCATCTCACTAATCAAGCATATATCAGACATCACCTTAAGTATATACAATTTTTTAAAAAAGAAGAGGAACTTGAAGCTTGCTAAGGTTTTGTCTGTCTAGGTACACACAAAACAGTAAGAGACAAACAGCAGGACTTGACACCAGCCACTCTGCAGTCTCCCTCAAAAGACAAATTGCCTGGTTCTTTTTTATTTTATTGTGGATATATGTACACACATATATATGTCTGTGCATATATATATGTGTGCGTGTGTAGATATATATAGGTGTGTGTGTGTAGATATATATAGGTGTGCGTGTAGATACGTGTGTGTGTAGATAAACAGGTGTGTGCGTGTATATGTGTGTGTGTGTTGATATACAGGTGTGTGTGTAGATATATAGGTGTGTGTATATGTGTGTGTGTAGATATATAGGTGTGTGTGAGCATATGTGTGTGTAGATACATATAGGTGTGTGTGTATATATGTGTGTGTAGATATATACAGGTGTGTGTGTAGATGTGTGTGTAGATATATACAGGTGTGTGTGTAGATATGTGTGTGTGTATATATAGGTGTATGTGTATATGTGTGTGTGTAGATATGTGTGTGTGTATATATATAGGTGTGTGTGTATATGTGTGTAGATCTATATAGGTATGTATGTATATATGTGTGTGTGTAGATATATAGGTGTGTGTGTAGATATATATAGGTGTGTGTATGTGTATGTGTGTAGATTGGAGATGGTTGAGTCAGTGTGTATATATATGTGTGTGTGTAGATATACATAGGTGTGTGTGTATATATGTGTGTAGATATATAAAGGTGTGTGTATATATACGCGTGTGTGTGTGTAAATTGGAGACGGTTGAGTCAGTGTGTGTATATATGTGTGTGTAGATATACATAGGTGTGTGTGTATATGTGTGTGTGTAGATATATATAGGTGTGTGTGTATATATGTGTGTAGATATATAGGTGTGTGTGTATGTGTGTGTGTAGATCTATATAGGGATGTGTGTGTATATATGTGTGTGTGTATATATGGGTGTGTGTGTGTATATGTGTGTGTGTATATATTTGGGGGTGTGTGGGTGTAGATCTATTTAGGGATGTGTGTGTATATGAGTGTGTGTAGATATATAGGGGTATATGTGTATATATGTGTGTGTGTAGATATGTATAAGTGTGTATGTGTGTGTGTGTGTAGATATGTATAAGTGTGTATGTGTGTGTGTGTGTAGATATATATAGGTGTGTGTGTATATATATGTGTGTCTAGATACATAGAGGTGTGTGTGTATATATATGTGTGTGTGTAGATCCATATAGGGATGTGTGCATGTATATATGCATGTGTGTAGATATATATAGATGCATGTGTACGTGTGTGTGTGTGGATATATATAGGTGCATGTATATATATGTGTGTGTGTGTAGATTGGAGAGGGTTGAGTCAGTATGTGTATATGTGTGTGTGTAGATATATATAGGTGTGTGTGTATATATCTGTGTGTGTGTAGATATATATATGTGTGTATGTGTGTGTGTGGATATATAGGTGTATGTATGTATATGTTTGTGTCTAGATATATAGGTGTGTGTGTATATGTGTGTGTAGATACATATAGATTTGTGTGTATATGTGTGTGTACATATATATTGTGTGTTTATATATGTGTGTATATAGATAGGTGTGTATGTGTGTGTTTGTAGATCTATATAGGTGTGTGTGTATATATACGTGTGTGTGTAGATATGTAGGTGTGTGTATATGTGTGTGTACATATATATAGGTGTGTGTATATATGTGTGTGTAGATTGGAGACAGTTGAGTCAGTGTGGGTATATATGTGTGTAGATATATATAGGTGTGTGTATATATGTGTGCAGATATATATATGAGTGTGTGTGTGTAGATATATACAGGTGTGTGTGTAGTTGTGTGTGTGTAGATATATATAGGGGATGTGTGTATATATGTGTGTGTGTAGATATATAGGGGGAGTGTGTATAAATGTGTGTGTGTAGATCTACATAGGGATGTGTGTGTGTGTATGTGTGTGTGTAGGTATATATAGGGGTGTGTGTAGATGTGTGTGTGTAGATATATATAGGTGTGTGTGAATATATATGTGTGTATGTAGATATATAGGGTGTGTGTATGTATGTGTGTGTGTAGACATATATGGGTGTGTGTGTATGTGTGTGTGTGTAGATATATAGCAGTGTGTGTATAAATGTGTGTGTGTAGATTTATAAAGGGATGTGTGTGTATATATGTGTGTGAGTAGATGTATATAGGGGTGTATGTAGATATGTGTGTGTAGATGTGTATAGGTGTGTGTGAATATATATGTGTGTGTAGATATATAGGGGTGTGTGTATATATGTGTGCATAGATATATATGGGTGTGTGTGTATATGTGTGTGTGTAGATCTGTATAGGGATGTGTGTGTGTATATATGTGTGTATGTAGATATATATAGGGGTGTGTGTAGATGTGTGTGTGTAGATATATATAGGTGTGTATATATATGTGTGTGTGTAGATATATATAGGTGTGTATATATATGTGTGTGTGTAGATATATATAGGTGTGTGTATATATGGGGTGTGTGTGTATATATGTGTGTAGATCTATATAGGGATGTGTGTGTGTATATATGTGTGTGTGTAGATATATATAGGGGTGTATGCATAGATATGTGTGTGTGTAGATATATAGGGGTGTGTGTAGATCTATATAGGGATGTGTGTGTGTATATATGTGTGTGTATATATGGGGTGTGTGTATAAACGTGTGTGTGTAGATCTATTTAGGGGTGTGTGTGTATATGTGTGTGTAGATCTATATAGGGATGTGTGTGTGTATATATGTGTGTGTGTAGATATATATAGGTGTGTGTGTATATATAGGTGCATGTGTATATATGTGTGTGTGTAGATATATAGGAGTGTGAGTGTACGTATGTGTGTGTGTAGACCTATATAGGGAAGTGTGTGTGTATATATGAGTGTGTGTAGATATATATAGGGGTGTGTGTATATATATGTGTGTGTGTAGATATATATATAGGTGTATGTATATGTGTGTGTGTGTAGATTGGAGAGGGTTGAGTCAGTAGATATATATATGTGTGTGTGTAGATATATATAGGTGTGTGTGTATATATATGTGTGTATATATAGGTATGTGTGTATATAGGTGTGTGTAGCTATATACATGTGTGTAGATATATATAGGTGTGTGTACATATATGTGTGTGTAGATATATATAGGGGTGTGTGTGTATATGTGTATGTGCGTATATATACGGGTGTGTGTATGTGTGTGTGTGGATCTATATAGGAATGTGTGTGTATATGTGTGTGTGTAGATATATATAGGGGTGTGCATATATATGTCTTGTAGATATGTATAGGTGAATTTGTATATATATGTGTATGTGTAGATTGGAGAGGGTTGAGTCAGTGTGTGTATATATGTGTGTGTAGATATATATAGGTGTGTGTGTATATGTGTGTGTGTAGACATATATAGGTGTGTGTGTATATATGTGTGTGTGTAGATTGGAGAAGGTTGAGTCAGTGTGTGTATATGTGTGTGTAGATATATATAGGTGTGTGTATATATGTGTGTGTAGATATATATAGGTGTGTGCGTGTATATGTGTGTGTGTGTCTGTAGATACATATAGGTGTGTGTGTATGTGTGGGCATAGATATATATAGGAGTGTGTATATATGTGTGTGTGTAGATATGTAAGTGTGTGTGTATATGTGTGAGTGTGTAGATATATATAGGTGTGTGTATATAGGTGTGTGTATATATGTGTGTGTAGACATATATAGGTGTGTTTATATATGTGTGTGTGTAGATTGGAAAGGGTTGAGTCAGTGTGTATATATATGTGTGTGTGTAGGTATATATAAGTGTGTGTATATAGGTGTGTGTGTATATATGTGTGTGTGTAGATATATAGATGTGTGTGTATATATATGTGTAGACATATATATGTGTGTGTATGTGTGTGTGTGTGTGTAGATTGGAGAGGGTTGAATCAGTGTGGGTATATATGTGTGTGTGTAGATATATAGAGTTGTATGTGTATATATGTGTGTGTGTGTAGATATATATAGGTGTGTGTATATATGTGTGTGGGTGTAGATATATATGAGTGTGTGTGTGTAGATATATATAGGTGTGTGTGTATACGTGTGTGTGTGTGTATAATTTACCAAGTTATCCATGTCTAAGTGCTCTGTTCAGTACATTAAACACATTTACATTGTTGCACAGCCATCACCACCATTTATCTCCAGGGTTTTTTCATCTTCCCAAATTGAAACTCCATAACCAGTAAACAATAACTCCTCATCTCCGGCTCTACCTGGCCCACGGTAACCACCATTGTCCTTTCTGTCTCTATGACTTTGGCTACTCTACGGACGTCCCATAAATGTAATCATACATCCCATAAATGGAATACAATCATACATTGTTCTTTTGTATCTGGCTTGTTTCACTTAATATCTTCAAGAGCCATCCATGCTTTTGCCAGAATGTCATTCCTCTTTAAGGCTGAATTGTATGTCACTGTATGTCTACACCCCATTTTGCATATCCATTCATCCACTGGTGGACATCTGGGCTGTTTCCACCCCTTGGCTATTGTGCCATGCCTAGTTCTTATCCATGCGTTGGCCTGCTGCCTGGGAGCCAACCTGGTTTCTTGGCAGCCTCTGTTCCTTGTCCCCACTTGGCAACATGGCATGACCCATGAGGGGCAGAACTGTGCGATGTTGGGAGAAGCAGAGGGTAACGGATTCCATGCCGCAATCACTAGAGAAGCACTTGTTTGTCGCCAAACAGTGTGCTAGGCCCGGAAGAACCATGGAGAAAGACAAGGCACCATTTACAGGCTAGTAAGATGCACAAACTCCAGACCATAATTCCAGAAAAAGCAAACAAACAAAAAACGCTGCTGTCGAGGGCACTAGAGAGAGATGGTTTAATTCCACATTGGAGAGGGTTGAGTCAGAGGGGCTTCAAGAAAGGGTGGATCTTGATGGGAGCTTGCATGCTGATTGGGATTTAATAGACAGAAATGGAAGGAAGAGTATTTGCCCAAAGGAGACTATATGAGCAAAACCACAAAGCTCAAAGGTGGGGAAACTGAAGATACGAGTTCAGAGGAGCACAGTAGTCCTGTTTGATTGCGCAGGGGCACAGTCAACTTCTAACGTCAGTTACAACCTGGACTTGGGGACTTGCTAAAAATAGCAGTCCTCCCCGCTTCTTTCCTCTTTCTGTTCGATAAAACCAAGTCTGCATCTATTGAGAATAAAGGCAGTAGGTCAGATGAAGAAGCTGTGTCTGGGAAATTATCTCGTGAATTCAAGCAATTAGAGAGGAGGAGAGGTTGTAAACTTCTGTAAAGCTGTTTTGCAAACTAAGTCAGACATTCAAGAAAGCAGGTTAATGGTGCATCCAGTGACAATGTCGAGGTATAGATCTATACCTACCCTAGGTCACTATAGAATATTGTCACGCTCTAGTGGACAGCGTGTTCATGTCTGCTCAGCATCTATTTCCTTGTGTTTCGTAATGCCCCTCGGATTATCCCTGTGCTTTGGGTAAGGCTAACTCCACCTCCCTAGCTCAAAGTCACAGGTTATAGGATCAGGGATGAACACATTGATCCCAGCAGGGCCAGTGGGACTCAAGTCAATAACTTCCATTGCAAACGAATGAAAAAGATAAGCTGCTTTTCCATGGATGTGCCAAGCTTGTGGAAGACAAGCTTGGAGCTGCTGAAAGTCAACTTGCAGAGGCTACTCATGAAGAAAGCCAAGAATCAGAGGGAGACAGGCTCCTGGGTCCAGCCATGCCTGAACTCACAGCTCCAGATGTATCAGTTATGTAAGTAACATAGTAACCCACAAAACGTGTTTGTCTATCTTTTTATGCTGGTCAGGGTATGTTTTCTGTGACAGAAAAAGTCCTAATATCTATTCTATGGAATAGATATATTCCATAGAATAGTCCTAATATCTATTCTCCACAGAAACATCTTTGAAATTCTATGAGCAAAGCCAAGGCACAGGACAGAGTTGGCTGCATCAGCCTGAAAGATTACTCAGCCAGGTATACCAGAAGCAGAATTCTGATGAAATATGTATGCAGATAATTTAAAAAGATTTTCTGTATATATATCTATTTTAGTCTGAATAATCTCAATGTGTGTACGCAGTTTGAATTCACCAGGTAATGTCCCAAATCCAGCTTCTTCAGCTGACCCACTGCTTCTGTTCTTAATAGACACAGACTTAAATTTTATGTAAGGGGAAGAGGGAGAAATGGAAAGTACACTATCTTTCAGCAAGTCCCCAAGCCAAGGTCACATTCACCTAAGAAGTTAATAACTTATTCTGCTTTTAATAAATCACTTTCTGCAAAATTTTGGTAAAAATGTGGTTTATTTAACATATATATTAGAAATTAAGAAATAAATTTGTCTTTATTTGCGGATAACATAATTGTCTATATAGAAAATCTAAGGAATATACAAAGAAGCTACTAGAGGTAATAAGTGAGTTTAACAATGTCACAGAATATATCAATAAACAAAATATCAAATAATTGGAAATAACAAATAATTGGAAATTAAAGCTTTTTAATATCATCTATTATACTAACAATATCAAATATACATAAAGATAAATTTAACAAAATATGTGTAAGACTGATAAACAGAAATTACAAAACATTGTTTTAAAAAAGACCTAACAAAAATATATACCATCTTCATAGACTTATTATTTTTAACCTGTTAGTTCTCCCCTAGTTGAGTTACAGGTTTAAAACAATTCCAATTAAAATTCTAGCAAGCTTTTTAAATTAATGTAAATTGACGAAGTGATTCTAAAATTTACTTGTGAAGGCAAAGGCCCTAGAAAAGCCAGAACAATTTTATAAAAAACAAGTTTGGAAGTGTAAGAATACCTGATCTCAAGGCTTAATACAAAGTAACAGTAAATACTATGGTGTAGCAGGGGCGAAGGAATAGCTGTATAGATCAATAAAACAGAAAACAATGTCCAGATATAGCAGACCCATACATATGTGGTCAATTTATTCTTGACAAAGGAACCAATGTGATTTATGGGGAAATAATAACTTCTCAACAAATGACAATGAAACAACAGGATATGTATATTGGGGGGAAATCACAACCCTAAAAGAACTTGAAGTGGATGATGTAGCTAAGTGTAAGAGCTAAAATTTAAAAACTTCTAGAAAAAAAAGAGATAAGTATAAACCATTGTGACCTTGAGTTAGGCAGAGAATTCTAAGATACAAAATGTACCATTCAAAAGAAAATATTGGGGTCTGGCAGTGGTGTCTCATGACTATAATCCCAGCACTTTTGAAGGTCAAGGTGGAAAGATTGCTGCAGCACAGGAGTTTGAGACCAGCCCAGGAAACATAGTGAGACACCATCTCTACCAAAAAAAGAGAAAACATTGATAAAATGGATGTCATCAAAATTAAGTACTTTCACTCTTCAAAATATATAATTTAAAACATGAAAAGGCAAGTCACAGGCAAGGAGAAAATATTTCCAATATGCAATATAAGACTTGTGGTCTGGCATGGTGGCTCATACCTGTAATACCAGCACTTTAGGAGGCCAAGGCAGGAAGACGGTTTGAGGCCAGGAGTTTGAGACCATGCTGGGCAACATAGCAAGATCCTGTCTCTAAAAAAAATTTTAAACAACAACAACAAAAAAAGAACTTGTATCCAGAATATGTAAAGAGCTGTTAGATTTCAATGATAAGAAGACAAACAATCCAATAGAAAAAATCGGCAAAAGATTGGAACAGTTACTTCCCCAAGAAGACATATGAGTGGCCAATAAGCACAGAGAAAAAAGCCCAACATCATTAGTCAACAGAGAAATGCAAATTAAAACCACAATGATATATCACTTGGCAAAAATCAATAAGACTAAAATTGCAGGCATAGGCAACAAAAAGTACCAAATTAGACTTCATGAAAATTAAAACATTTTGTGCATGAAAAGACACTATCAACAGAGTAAAGAGAGATGTGACATTTTAAGATGTATATTTGGTCTTTGACGCAGTTTCCTGATATGCAACTTCCAAGATCCTTAGAATCTCAAAAGTGATGTCTTTTTGCATGCTAATGATTGACTGGTGGCTGGGGGTCCCTAGGAAGCTTCAGGAAGGGGGCTGGTCACTGGAAAAACCAAAGGCAGGATTAGGACAGGGTTAGGACTTTCAGCCCCACCCCCATTCTCCAGAGAGGGGAGAGGTGGTCACAATGGCCAATGGTCAGTGGTTGAATGAATGCCTATGTAATGACGCCTCCATAGAAACCCAAAAGGGCAGGGATCAGGGAGCTTCCAGATAGTAGAATACCTGGAGGTTTCTGGAAGGTGGCATGACCAGGGAAGGCATAGAATCTCTGCACCTCTTCCCCTACATCTCCCCCTACTCATCTTTTCATCTGCACACTTTGCAGTATCTTTTACAAAAATAGGTTAAGTGTTTCCCTGAATTCTGTGAGCCACTCTAGAAAACTGATTAACCCCAAAGAGGACGTCATGAGAGCCTTAACTTGAATGCCATCAGTCAGAAGTTTCAGAGGTCCAGACTTAACAACTCGTATCTGAAGAGGAGATGGTCTCGTGGGACTGAGCCTGTGGGATCCGATACTGTCTCCAGGTCAACGGCATTGGAATTGAATTAGAGAACACCCGGCTGTGTCTGCTGCAAAACTGATTGCTTGCTTGGTATGTGGGGAAAAACCTCCACACATTTGATCACAGAAGTCTTCTGTGTTGATTGATGTAGAGGGGAGAGCAGAGGAAGAAACAGGTTGAGGTTTTCCCCGCTCAAAAGACAATCCACAGAATGGGAGAAAATACTTGCAAATTATATATCTGATAAAAGATTAGTATCCCTACTGCATAGAGAACTTCTCAAACGCAACACCAAAAACCAACCTAATTCAAAAATAAGCAAAGGAATTGAAAAGACGTTTCTCCAATGAAGATATACTAATGGCCAATAAGTACCTGAAAAGATGCTCAATATCACTAACCACTAGGGAAAGGCAAATCAAACTACAGTAAGATAGCAACTCACACCTGTTAGGAGGGATACCATTAACTAAACAGAAAATAAGTGTTGGTGAAGATGTGGAGAAAATGCAATTCTTGTGCACTGTTCTTGGGAATGCAAAATGGTTTAGCCAAGTGGAAAACAGTACGGTAGTTCTTCAAAAGACTAAATACAGAATTACCCTATTCAGATTCAACGATTCCGTTTCTGAGTATATAACCCAAAAGACTTGAGAGCAGGGTCTTAAAGAGATATTTTTGTACACCCATGTTTCGAGCAGCATTATTCACAATAGCTAAAACATGACAGCAACCCAAAGTCATTGATGAATGAATGGATAAGCAAAATGTGGTTTATACATACAATGACTTATTATTCAGCCTTTTATAAAAGGACATCTGACACATGCTACAACATGGATGAACTTGGAGGGAGTTATACTAAGTGAAATAAACCAGTCACAAAAAGGAAAATACTGTATAATTTCACTACATAAGGCAGAATAGTCAAAATCATAGCAACAGAATGTAAAATGGTAATTGCTGGGACTGGGGAAGGTGGGAATAGAGAGTCATTGTTTAATAGGTACAGAGTTTCAGTTTTGAGAAGTCAAGAGTTCTCGAGGTGATTGGTGGTGATGGCTGCACAACCATATGAACATGCTTAATACTACTGAATTGTGCACTTAAAAATGGTTAAGATGATCAATGTTATGTTATGAATATGTTTCCACAATGTTTGATTGAAAGTATCAAACGTAGGAGAGAAAGGGGAGTAACCAGAACACTTATTTGTTGCTGGTGGGGTATAAAACAATCTCTTTGGAAAACAGTTTCTTACAAAATGACACTTACATGTCCAGTGTATTGAACTCAGAATATTTTATTGAATATATTTACCCAGCATATTAAATGCATACCTAACATTTGCCATTAAAATGAGGACATATGTCCACACAAAAATATTTACACACGTCCGTAGAAGCTTTATTTGACCAATCAAAATGGAAAATGGAAACAACAGAAATGTCCATCAATAGGGGAATGGAAAAATTGTGTTGTGTCCATATAATGGAATGTCACTCAATTAATACATTTGAATGATCCTCGTAAATCTTATAATCATTATTTTTGGTGACACAAAAGGTTGCACATTGTATGAGTCCATTTATAGAACATTCTGAGAGCAAACAAAAAGCCAGGGACAGTGGTGAGGAGAAGAATTGACTACAGGTGGCGTGACGACACTTTTTGTAGTGGTGTGAATAGGTGTACATAGACTTAGAATGAGTATGAAGAAATATCGCGATTGTGTTGGTGGTTACAGAACTGTATATATTAGTCAAAAGCCATACAGCTCTTCATCCAAAAAAGGTGACTCTTTGGTACAAAAAAGTATATGCAAGAAATCTGGATTTTAAAAAAGGGTCTCAAAGAAAGTATATAGAGACAATTTAAAGTTTTTTGGGGAAAAATGCAAACCTGTGTTTCTGGATTAAAAAAAAAATTCAAAGATGTTAATTGTCTCAGTCCATTTTGATGTTCTTAGTCCATGTTGCTATGGAGGAACACCTGAGACTGGGTAACGTACAAAGAAAAGAGGTTTGTTTGGCCCATGGTTCCGCAGGCTCTGCAAACATGGCGCCAGCACCTGCTCAGCTTCTGATGAAGCCTCAGGTAGCTTTTACTCAAGGGAGAAGGAGGAGGGGGAGCAGGTGTGTCATATGGTGAGAAAGGAAGCAAGAGAGCAAGGAGCAGGTGCCAGGCTCCTTTAAACAACCAGCTCTCCTGTGAACACAGAGAGCGAGAACTCACTCATCACGGCGGGGAGAGCACCAAGCCATCCATCAGGAATCCGCCCCCATGACCCAGCACCTCCCGTCAGGCTCCACCTTCAACATCAGAGGTCACATTTCAGCATGAGATTTGGAGGGATACTGAAGCCATATCACTAATTCTTTCCAAATTAATGTATTCGACTTATGTGATTCTAAACAAATCCTAACAGAACTTTGTGTGGGACAGATGAAACTTGACAAAACGATTCTCAAATTTACATGGAAAAGCTAATTGCTTATAATGCCAGAGAAAGTTGAGTAAAATAAAATAACGAGGGAAAACTATTTTTTACTCCACATACACGCTTGTGTAGTGATTTCCAAACTGGGTTATGTGTGCACGTGTGTGTGTAAATGTGTGTGTGTGCACATAGGTGTGTACATTTACTTTGTTGTGGGCAACAGTCACAGTTTGAAGAAAGGAGAAAATGGTAGTTGCTAAGTCCTACTGTTCTTTGTTTTTAAAAATAATATAGTTTTTAAATTATACGGTAAATGATGAAGAGATTCTTTTATGCATCTGAAAAGGGAAAAAAAAAATGAGCTTAATTTTTTTAAAAGAAAGCCTTCTTCACCCAAAGTAACTGAATTAAATAATGGGATGAATGTAATTTTTTTAAATGTCAGGAAATAAAGTAAATATTTACCTAACCTTGAAATGTAAACTAATTTTAAAGAATGGTGGCAAAAATACGATGCTTTTCAACCTCTATTCTTTTTGCTTCTCTGCACACAGTAATGTGCTCAGGCATCATGCTAAGCATTTGGACAGAGGGTTCCACAATAAAAGAAGTTTTTCTTTTCTTTTTTTTTTTTTTAATTTGCCTGACTTTCTTTCTATATAGAATTCAACAACATGTAAAATTATAAAGACAAAATTAAGAGTCCTCTGAAGTCTCACACCTTTGAAATAACCATTAATAACATTTGGAATAAGTGTTTTATTTATAGATTTTCTTTATTCATAGAAACATACACATATGTAGACTTTGCAAAAATGGAATAATATCGCACACGCTCCATCCACACCCTTTCTAACAACCCACGTATTTCTTCATACTCCTATAATTCTATGTACACCTATACACGAAATTCTCCAAAATTCTATTTGTATGTGTATGTGTGTTTATATACACGTACTCTTTGGAGGATTTTCTATTATTTGATTTACAGAATGGAATATCTTCCATTCTTCCTGTATTTTAATTTCTTGTTTAACCATACCTTATAGCAGCTCCTCAAAGTCACGGAGTGTAGCTCGAATCCCTTCTTTGCCCTGGCTGCATGCTGTTCCATGCTGAAGTCGTAGTCCTCTCTTTCTAGCCATTTTGGTTGGTAAGCATTTGTTCTGTTTTCAGGTTTGGGGCCAGTGCAAACAATGCTACAATAAACCTCTGTATGTCTATCCTTGTGAATTTGTTCTTTTGATTCTACAGGGTAATTTCACAGGAGGGTAATTGTAGGGTTGGATGGTAGATATATAACATATCCGACACAAATTTTAAATCATAATAAAAGGAGGAAAACAAAACCAAATACCTAGAAAAGTATCCTTAGACAAGAAGATATATATCATATACCAACCATATCCTTAGACAAGATGTGTTATCATATACATCAATTCATCTAAAATTAACCTATACATTTTGTCAATTCTGACTAGATTTCCAAGAGGTTAAAATGATCCTTGAATTCATATGGAAGACTATGCCTAAAATGTGCTAAAAATATATATGAATAAAGTGAGTGAGGTTTAATTTATGCATTACTGTTATCTTCTCAAGAGCCATTGTAGTATAGTTAACATGGTGTGGACGTAAGAAGAAGCAAATTGGTTTATGGAAATTAATTAAAAATCTAGAATTTGATCCCAGTATATGCAAAATTAAGAGCTAACAAATACAGAGTTTTATTTAATGTGAACAAAAATGGACCATTTAATAAATAATGCTGGCAAAATTAGTTATCTTTATAAAAGGAAGTTTTAAACTTTTATTCCATTACCATAGGCAACAATAAATTTCAAGATAAAAGGCTCAGATAAAACAAAGAAATCTTATGATAAAAATCAGAAGGCACTCATACAATCCAGGGGTTAATGTAGTCTTCCTAAATAAGAATAGAAACTCAGATTCTTAAAAATTAAAGGAAGGTTATATCTGTTTTAATATAAATTTAAAACATTTGTTTGACAAAATACACAGTAAACAGTCAACACACAAATGATATTCTAGAAAATAATCTTTGAAACAAGGCTAATCTCCATACTGCACGATAAAAACTCAAGCAAACTAATCAGAAAAAGGCAAACAAGCCAATTTCAAAAAGAAAATAAAGAGGAATCATGATGAGAAAATTTACAAATCTAACCCAGACCCTGAACAAAATTAGAGAAGATGTACAAGTCCCCTCTTGTTCACGTCCTTGGCTAGCTCTGTCTCTCCTTCATTTCTGGTGTTTGTCTACAGTTTCTAAGAACACAGGAGAAAAATCGTCACTGCCACAGCAACAGAATGCTGAGGAACATATGATAGGTTTCCCATTATTCAAATTGACAACTGCATGTCAAATAATCAAAAGCAAAAGCAGATCAGACCTGTAATGCCACTACTTTGGGAGGCTGAGGCAGGAGGATTGCTCGAGGCCAGGAGTTCAAGACCAGCCTGGGCAATACAGAAAGAACCCATCTCCACATAAAAATAAACAAAAATTAGCTGAAGATGGTGGTGCACAGCTGTAGTCCCAGCTACTCAGGAGGCTGAAGTGGGAGGACCAAGACTCTGTCTCAAAAAAAAAAAAAAAAAGAAAAGAAAAAAAGAAAAAGTAAGTCACTTGTTCCAAATATGCCCACTGAGCAGGCACCACCCTCATCAGATATTTTTAATTCTGTGGGCCAGATAAGGAGGGTGAACACCATCTTACAGCTTACACCAGAGCCAGATCTCCTAAGTCTACTATTGAGCTCTTACAGCCTTAGTAACTTGGGCTTCAAAGGGGCCTAAGGACCTGTCTTCCTCAACCCTTGCTTGGACCTACTTGGACCCCTTCCCTCAGCCTCCCTGATGGGTGATTGTCCAACCTTCATTTGATCATTGACCCCAATTACTAAGGAGCTCACTCTCCCTGACAAAGTAAGAAACAACTGTGGGTTCTTTCTCATTCTGAACCCACAGGTGCTTCCCTCCAAGTTCTGTGTTCTCAGACCTTCAAAAACCCAGGGTTCCTGTCATCTGCACAGCGGGGATGCTTTATTCTACAGGAATCTTAGAGCAAGTCTGACCAGTGGGACAAATGCACATTTGGCCTTTGCCTTGGACGGATGGCAGTGATGAGTTTCCATAGCGTGCCAAGACCTCACCTGCTCCTCAGAGGTGGCCATCTCTGGGTCTCACTCAGCTCCTCAACTGTCCGGGTCACCACGCTCACCTGAGACAAGGTAGAAAAATCAACTTCTAAGCCCCAACCTAGATGCGCTTCATCAACATCCCTGGGCTCATCGGTCCGGCGTTCGTATTTCAAAATGCTCCCTGGTGATTCTGATCCTCACCTGGCTTTGAAAAGCTCTAGCTCAGAGGAACTCAAACCCAGGCATCTTCAGAAAACTACTAACACCCTTTGATCAGGATTGGAAATCCCATCTTTCTGGCTACCGATAATGTTAAACAGCTGGTGTTTCCCATGGCCCCTCCTTGTTTGTAAAGTACATTCTCCAAAACCGAATTTGAGACTCATAACAGCCCATCAAGGGATGCTTTTTACCTATGAAGACAGTGAGTCACTGAGGTCTACTGGGTATGATAGTTTCAGGACACCATCTGTGCAAATAAGCCACTTTCTTTCTCTAGAACTTAACTTACTCCTACCCTGAACCTAAGTTCTGAGTCAACAGTCAGCTTTATTTTTTATTTTTATTTTTTTTCAGATGGAGTTTCACACTTGACACCCAGGCTAGAGTGCAATGGTGTGACCTTGGCTCACTGCAACCTCAGCCTCCCAGATTCAAGCGATTCTCCCACCTCAGTCTCCTGAGTAGCTGGGATTACAGGCACCTCCACCAACCCGGCTAATTTTTTGTATTTTAAGTAGAGACGGGGTTTCGTCATGTTGGCCAGGCTGGTCTCGAACTCCCGGTCTCAGGTGATCTGCCCACCTCGGCCTCCCAAAGTGCTGGCATTACAGATGTGAGCCACTGCGCCCTGACAGTCAGTTCAAATTTAAACTCAGCCCATTCCACATTTCTCCTGTCTCTGTCCCCCAGGCATCAGGGTAGAGGAAGACAAGGCAGTTTTGAGCTTTGGTCAGCCGCTGTCCATGCACATCTGCTGAGCTGAGCATGGGTCTTTTCTGTTCTTTGGTGATATCCCAGTTCACTAATGGATCAGCAGAGATGTGTACACCTCCCTTATGGTGCCTGACCCCTGGTCCTTGGTGTGCCCTTGAGCACCCACCGGGATCTGGAGGCCCCATAGGTAAGCCAGCCTGCTCCTACCTATTCTCTGAGCCCTTCTTGGGGCTGTGGAAAAGCAGCTGCCCCTCACACCTTTAGGGGATGGTAGGAGCTTTGAGGTTCTCCTCTGCTGGGATCACCTTGCTCCCAAGCCAGGGTGTGGAGCTACTCCGGGCCTCCCACTTCACAGCTTCTCCTTGGGAAGTAAGACCCAGGGATTTTGTATTCTCAGACCCCCAAATCTCCCAGGGGGTCACCTGCTCTCAGATACTTAACCCAGGAGAAGGGGATGGAAGCCCTGTCCCTTCCACATGGCTTGCTCTCAGTTCACCCCCTTTTCTTTGGAGTAAGAAGTGGGCATTGGCCCAGCAAATACTCTTCGCTTATTTTTAGGCTAAAACATTAACCCTCGGAAGCTCAAAAGGTTAAAAGAAATAATAACTGCATGTGTCTCCCTTTGATTCCTGCTCTAGGTATATTTCTGGGGGTAGGAGGGAGTAAAAAGACCGTGGAAAACAGAATAGAAGAGATTGCTAAGACTAGTGGTTAATTTTATTTTTAAATCAGTAGAGTGACTCTAGCTCACGATAATCTATGGCACATCTTAAAATAGCTAGAAAAGAAAAATTCAAATTCTCCCAGTGTAAAGAAAAGATAAATATTTAAGGTGATGGATACCCCAATTACCCTGATTTGATCTTTACACATTACATGAATGTGTCCAATTATCACATGTATCCTGAGATTATGGACATCAATTTTATATCAATAAAAATAATAATGAAATGAAGGCTTGGCATTACTATCCCTCAACAGGGAAATGTTTCTAAGGTCTCGGGGTGAGCAAATAGCAGAATTTGGGCCAGAATTCAGGGTCTCCAATAGCAAGCCAGAAGTCTGTGGACTGCGTCCTGTCTGTAGGAACTTACACATCGTCTCCATCTTCCCCCTGGGAAACTCCTCCAGAGAGAGGCATCGCTGACTCCCTTTGTGCCTTCAAAGCATCAAAGATAACAATAAGACTTCTTTCCCAAACAGGCCTTCCAGGGGAGCCCGGGGTGTAGAAGCCTCCCTCAAACAAAGGGTGTCCTCTCCTCCTTATCTCAAGCAGGCTGCCCAGGAGGAAGACCCCATGGGAGTTTGGGGGCCTCGAATGGGGGCTTGTTTCAGCTCTATTGCATGGTGAGGCAGGCTTCTCATCAGAGACCTTCCCCCTCCCCCAGCCAGGAGACTGACAGGCATCACAATACTGCACGCTGGGCCAGGGGACAGTGAGTGACAGCACTGCTTCAAGGAACGATTAATTCTGCACAAGGAGGTGCTCTCTCCTGGCTCTGCCACTCACCTACTCTCCAGCACCACCGTCGACTGACAGCGCATGTTGCTCCTGACCTCACACATCACTGGGTATAATTGCCGGGGACTCATTATTGTCATTAATGTCTCCTGCTTGCACACGGGAGTGCCTTTCACCCCAACTCACGCATCACAACGAAGGCCACACCTGTGGGGTGCCGACCACATGCCTGTCATCCTGGGCTTGGCAGGGAGTTCTGGGGCCGGACTGTGGTTGTCCACAGTGGCAGTGTCCGACATTCCAGCAGGTCTGTGTTGCCTGTCCTGTTGCCAGGAGTCTAAGAGCCTCTAGTGCTGAAGAGTTTGGAGAGCCAACCTTTGCAGTGGACCCTTCTTCCAACACACAACCAGCCCAGAGCCGACACAAAGCAGCAACTCCTTAACCTCTTATGTCCTGAAATGTGGATATTCAGAAAACTAAAGCTCAGAGCTCCCTAGGGATTATCTAGTCCCAACCCTTCTATTTCTTTTTTTTTCTTTTTTTTTTTTTTGAGACGAAGTCTCACTCTGTCATCCAGGTTGGAGTGCAGTGGCGTGATCTCAGCTCACTGCAACCTCTGCCTCCCTGGTTCAAGCAATTCTCCTGCCTCAGCCTCCCAAGTAGCTGGGATTACAGGCACCTGCCACCATGCCTGGCTCATTTTTGTTTTTTTAGTAGAGATGGGGTTTCACCATATTGGTCAGGCTGGTCTCTAACTCCTGACCTCAGATAATCCACCTGCCTTGGCCTCCCAAAGTGCTGGGATTACAGGCGTGAGCCACTGTGCCCAGCCTCTAACCCTTATTTTTCTAGATGAGAAGATTAAGATCCAGAGAAATTTCTTAACCAGCTCAAGCTCATCAACAATTACTGATGTGGTAAGTCAAAATGTGTTTGTTTGGTTTTTTCCTCCGTAAGTGCTTAACCTGGATTTGCGAGTCCCCGGATATATTCACTGCACTTAAAGTTTCAACATAGTTATGAAATTTTTGAGTGCTTGCTATGGGCCCGGTACTGTTTCTTTTGATACTGCTTTTATCGTTTTTTTAAATGTTGTTTTCCAGAAATGGCTGTTGGATATTTATTTAGTTGTTGTTGTTTTAAAATATATACAATTGCCAGACACTATTTTAAGTACTTAACTTTAAAAAAATCATGTAAGCCTCCAGATAATAATTCTATGTTAAGGCTGGGCACAGTGGCTCACGCCTGTAATCCCAGCACTTTGGGAGGCTGAGGCTGGCGGATCACGAGGTCAGGAGATAGAGACCATCCTGGCTAACACAGTGAAACCCCGTCTCTACTAAAAATACAAAAAATTAGCTGGGCATGGTGGCGGGCGCCTGTAGTCCCAGCTACTCGGGAGGCTGAGGCAGGAGAATAGCGTGAATCTGGGAGGCGGAGCTTGTAGCGAGCTCCACTGAAATCCAGCCCGAGCAACAGAGCGAGACTCCATCTCAAGAAAATAAATAAATAAATAAAAATAAAAATAAATATAATTCTATGTTATGCACTATTCTCATTTCATACTATTCATACTATTTTCCTTCCATGAAGGAATTGTTCCCATACTCATCTACATTCTCAAGGATATGTGAAACCCTTGATATGAGCTTGAAGGTGCTACGTATCACCTTTTAAAATGCTAACCTGGAAGTCTGCTGTCTCAAGGAGCCAATAACTGTTCTCCCCACATTACCCACATTTTCAAATTGAACAACACATTTCTAAATATTCCATGGGTCAAAGAGGAAGATCTCAATGAAAATTAAAGATTCATAAAATTGCAATGTTGTGAGAGAAATTTATAGCAGTAAATGTTTATATTGGAAAAAGGAAAAGTCTCAAATCAACAACTGAAGTCCCTATCTCAAGAAAATGAAAAAAAAGAGCAAAGTAAGCACAAAACCAGCAAAAGAAAGTAATAAAGATCCGAGAAGAAATCAATGAAACTGATAACAGAAAAACAGCAAAGAAAAAGCATAAAACAAAACAACTACTTCTTTCAAAAATTATTTTAATGATAAACCTCTATCAAGACTGATCAAAATAAAATGAGCAAGGACACAAATCATGAATGTCAGAAATATAATGGGCTATTACTACAGATCCTGCAGTTGTTAAAAGGGTAAGAATAAAATACTATGAACAACTTGACACTCATAAATTTAGCAACATAGAAGAAATGGACTGATTCTTCAAAAACCACAAACCACCCAAACTCCATAAAGATGAAATAGATAATCCAATTAGCCCTATAAACATTAAATTAAAATTTTAATTACAGATCTCTTTTTAAAAAGTTGGTCTCACTAGAAAATTCTATCAAACTTTTAAAGAATAATTAGCAATTTTACACAGTGTTTTTCAGAAAGCAGAAGAGGAAGAAGCACTTCTAAACCCATTTTGATCCCCTAAACCACACAAATACAGTACGAAATAAGAAAAACTACACTCTCTAGCTCTCATGAACTTAGCTGCGAAAGTCTTCAACAGAATATTAGCAAATCAATTCACCAACATAAAAAAATAACTAGACAACATGACCAAGTTGGACTTCTTTCAGATATGCAAGATTAATTCAATACCCATAATTAATCAATGTAATCCACTGCTATGATTTGGATATGGTTTGTTTGTACCCAGTGTAACTCAAGTTGAAATTTGATCCCAAATGCAGAGGTGTTGGAAGGTGGGGCCTAATGAGAGGGGTTTGGATCCCGGAGACAGATCGCTCATGAATGGCTTGGTGCTGTTCTCATGGTAGCAAGTGAATTCTCTGAGACTGCATTATTTCTCAAGGAAATAGATTAGCTACCAGGATAGTGGGTTTTTATACAGCCAAGATGCCCTCAGGCTTTGTCCCTTCACACATGTCCACTTCCTCTTTCACCTTCACCATGCTTTAACTCAGCACAAAAATCCTTACCACAAGTTGAGCAGATGCCGGTTCCAGGCCTTTTAAATTTCCTGGACCAAAACACCATTAAAAAATTATGACAGTGAGAGATATCTGACATAGCTGACTCCATCTTGCTTCTAGCCTTACAAGCTGTCTTTGCTCATTCCTGGGCATACGCCAAGCTAACTGTGGGAGGAATTTAGTTCATAGTTTAAGACAAAGATGATCACAAAACTTTTCCCAAAACTAACCCCCTCTTTGCTTGAGGACCAAAAACACACCTTTGTAAAACTAATAAATTGTCCACAAAGTTAGAATTATGGTAGGACCCTAAAGTCTGTTGGGATGTAGGTATAGTCAAACTCTAACCAGTCATTGTTGTATAATTTAGCTTTTCATATCTGCTTACTGCTTAGGAGTGATGTGGCCAAAGGACACAAGATTTGTAACTTCTCCAATTGATCCTATAGATTACATCACTATTGTAACACCTAAGATTGGTGTTTAAGGTATTTTTCAGACCCTGCATTCTGACAGACCAACTGATGCCACCTGGACCAATAACCCATACCAAGAAACTGACTCAACTTGTTTTGTCACCCCCACCCAGGAAATGACTTAGTGTAAGAAGACAGCTTCCACCACCTATTATTTCATCCCTGACTCAATCAATTAATATTCCCCATTCCTTAGCCCCCTGCCTGAGTAACCATCCTTGAAAGCCCTAGCCTCCGAATTCTCAGGGAGGTGGATTCGAGAAATCTCTCCCATCCATCCACTTGGCTGCCTTGTGATAATTAAACATTTTCCCTGCTGCAACACTGCTATCTCAGTGTATTGGCTTTACACTGTGAAGCAGGCAAGAAGAATCCATAACAAACTTGCAGAGCCATGTGTGAAATAAACTTATTGTCATTATAAATTATTCAGTCTCAGATATTCTCATATAGCAACTCGAAACAAACTAAGACATCCACTACATTCACAAGCTAAAAAAAGAAAAATCACGTGTCCTATCAATTGACACAGATAAAGCATTTGACCAAATTCAGCTCTCATTCATTAAAAACATTCAGAAAAAGAGGAACAGAAGAAAAATCCATCTACCTCATAAAAAGCGTGTACAAAAACCTGTGGCTAGTACAGTCCTTACAGCGGAAGATGAAATGCTCTTCTTCTAAAACAGGGAACAAAGGCAAGGGCTTCACTCTCATCACTCTCATTCAGTATAGTAGTGGAATTTCCAGCCACTGCAACAAGGCAAGAAAAGGCATACAAATTTGAGAGGAAGAAACAAAACTCCCTTTTTGCAAATGACAATTGTCTACATAGAAGATTCCAAGGAATCCACAATAAACAAAAGTGGAATTAATAAGATCTGCAAGGACACAATAGAGAAAATCAATCCCATTCCTGCATAATAACAATAAATATGTGTCAGCCAAAATATAAAGTGGAATATAATTTATAATTGTTCCAAAGGAAACAAAATGCTGAGGTATAAACTTAACAAGCTCCCTCCATTTCGTGTTTTTGCCATGTGACATGCCTGCTCCTGCTTCACCTTCCACTATGAGCGACAGGGCCCTGAGACCCCTCAGAAGACAAACAGATGCTGGTGCCGTACGTGTACAGCCTGCAGAACTGTGAGACAATGTAACTTCTTTTATTTATAAATAAAATTAAAATAAAACACTAAGCAAAACATGTACAACATCTGAAAACTACAAAATGTTGATGAAAGAATTCAAAGAAAGTCTAAATGAGGAGACATGCCATGTTCATGGATTGAAAGTCTAAACACAGCAAAGATGACAATGTTCCCCAAATTGATTTTTTAAGTACATAATGGGCAAAATATTTGAGTAGGCACCACACAAAAATAAACACGTAGAAAATGCTTAATATCATTAGTCTTCAGATAAATGCAAATTAAAACTACAATGAGAAGCCACTACACACCTAAAAAAATGGCTATGTAAAAAAAAAAAAAATGATGATACCAATTGCTGACAAGGAGGTGGAGTAACTGGAATTCTCATAAATTGTTGGTCAAAATATAAAATGACATGATCACTTTGGGAATAGTTTAGCATTAGTTCTAAATTTAAACATATATTTATTATATTACTCAGTAATCCCACTCCTAGGTATCTACATATATCTATACATAAATCTTTATGTGAGTGTTTACAGCAATGTTACTTATAATTTCATAAAACTGTAATTAGTCCAGATGTTCATCAATTGGTGAATGGATAGACAAATGATAATGCATCCAAGCAATGGAATGCTACCCAGCAATGAGAAAAAATAAAAAATAAAGAAGCATATGAATCTCAAGTACATTGTAGTGGGCATTCTATGTGAAAAAAAAAATCAAGGCACAAAAGCAAGGCACTGTATGATGTCTTTCATGTAAAATCATAGAGAAGGCCAAATTATAGCCAACAGAAAACCAAACAGAGGTTTCCAAGGGTTAGGACTAGGGAATGGGGTTGAATTTGAAGAAGTGCAAGTGGGTGATGGAAATGTTCTCTATCATGACTGAGCAGATAAATGTATGCGTGACTGTGCACGTCTACTGAAACTCATTGAATTATGCTCTTACATTTGGTAAATTATATGCATGTAAATTATAACTCATTAAAGCTGATATACAATTTAAAATTTGCATTAAATGAAGACAAAGACATTTTTTTAAAAATCTGTACACTCTTGCATACGTTGGCCAAGAGAGAGAATGGTGCACAGAATAGTCAAACTGGATCATGGAGGAGAAGGAGATAATTCAAGAGCCTAAGTCCAAAACAAGGTGACCGGTGTGACCCAGCCCAGGCACTTCACAAATATTTGTTGAGTGGCTGTGTGAACAGAATGGCAGAAGTCTGAGAAAGAACAAAAAACAAAAAAAAAAAATAGCCCCTGCCAGCTGTCAACTGGGAGCTGGCCTGGTGCTCTTGGCCACAGTGGTCTTCTGTTAAACATAGACATTTTCAACCAACACCAACATCAGAAGTTGCTCTGTGACCATGATGGAGTGAGACAAAAACAAGACTCTCTCTAATCATTTCTGAGTACAGAAAGAACAGCACAGCGCAAACCACATCAAAACCAAACACTCTCCTGTCCGTGCAAATGTGAGTGAGTGAGTGAGTGAGTGAGTTTCCTTTTTTGATATTTAACCCCACTTCATTTCTCAGGCTTCCAGCATGCAGATTAAGACTCCCTGGGGTGGAACCGCCCCCAATTCCTGACAGCACTCAAGCCAGAGCACACCCTTGATGTGCTCCCAAATAACCAGCTCCAATATCAATGTAACACAAGTTCAAGCCCTGTAAGATGTCCCCACAACACCGTCTACCTGAGTTTCCCACCATTTCCCATGGTGTGCAGGCTACAGGTGGTCTCCCGGTGGTCTTAGGCTGGCCATTGCTGGAATCATCAAACCCTATCCATGCCTCCTCATTGATCTCGTTGCTTGCATTTATCCTCAGACTATAACATTCATGTGAAAAGTGCCAGGGTGCTGGCAGTACCCACTTACCCACTTCCATAGATATCAACATGTGAGGGCTGAAGCATGTTAGACTCAACAGTGAGCCCAGGTTAATTTGTTCATGTCATTAGGTTACAGCTTGGGTGTCACCAGCACCAGCATTCATGGGGGAATCCACAGCTAGGGACAAACAGTGGTGGCCTCTCCGCCTCCCAAAGCTTGGGGAACAGAGGGGACAGAGCAGTACATCAAGGAACAGGAGTGTCCCTTGTTGGCCTGATATATACAAGGTTTCTATGAGCTTCTGAGTCAGTGTATTCTAGTGGAAAGATGCCAGATTACCTGTTCAAAATACCGAGGGTCTATCCCAGCACCAACCTCATGTCTTATATATTTTACACTCCTGGGGAGTCACTTGCATGAAGGGCGCCCCTGACATCAACATGTGGGAAGGAGGAGAGGAGGGGTTGGCCATGCCATTCCTGGACAGAACAGACAGCAGTGAGAATGCAGAAACATCCCCGTTGTTGGCAGGTCCTTCCAGAGTCAAACCTTTCAAAAGAACACTCAGACGTGTTAGAAATTTCCCCTCCCTCACTGTGGCTATATGCAAATATTTAGCTATAATGTTTCTTTTAATTCCATAAGAAAAGGGGGAAAAGATATACAATGGTACCAACCTCAATATTCAACGTTGAGAGACTGATTAAATTGATACATTCAGATAATTAAATACTATGCAAATATTTTAAATGACAGAATAATACTCGATAGAGGAAGATACATGTCCATGATCCATTTTTCAGTAAAAAATATCAAATCATAAAATAATGCCTACAATATAATCCTGTTTCATAAAAATAGTCATATCATATGTGCACATGAAATAAATAAATGGCTGGAATCAGGTCCATGTGAAGAGTGGTTGGACATGGTAATTTGCATTTTTCTCGTTTCTTCTGTGTCTTCAGAAACACATGTACAATGAACTTATATCTTTCATATCAAAAATAATGAAGGCTTAGGGTTTTCTCTTTGTTATTGACCTGTCGTTCAGAGAGTCCACATCACAGGTGAGTTTGAGGAGTGTCAGAAATCTAACATCAAGATGCAAAGAGGCTGCGTTTCCGGCACTTGGGGCTCCCCACAGCTGCTGTTTCAGACCCAAATCTCTCTTACAGCTCAACCAAAATCCTCCCACTCTCTGAGATTAAAGACTCCACCCTTCAAGGCTGAGAGTTGGAGGAAAGATTGCTAAGAAAGCAACATGCCAACATGTTCTCAGATCCTTGCATTTCTATGTCACCTAAACAAAGCAATGCTTACCAAAAATTCGCAGAATCCCAGCAGCACAAAGTTGCTAAGGCCAAGCAGGAGTGACGACAGGACGTGGTCACGGTTTACTGGTAGAGCCGGCTCTGCTTTCTCCTGTCCCAAGTCCTTCTCCTGGGACCATGCAGCTTTCCTCCTGGTGAGTGCTTCCCCGTGATTTAACCAACGAAGAAGACGTTCCTACGAGAACAACAAATAGGCTGAATACAGGAGCTGTGCGGGGGGATAATGTGGGGGGCATTTTCCCCAAAACTTCAAGAATAAATCTCCAAACCAGTGTCTTTCAGATGCAGGGATGGTGCTCAGGATAGGCCAAGCCTGTGTGAAAACCCCACGGACAGTCATTCTCGGGGCAGATGGGCTGCCCTGCACTGCCAAGGTGGTCCTCCCAGGGCCTCATGTCTATAGCTGCATGGGCTCCAGGGCTAGCCTAGTTTCATCTAGTTGATTTCATTTCCTCTTTCTTTCCAGTGATGAGGTTGGTGAGAACAGTCTTTTATCCAAGCCCTGCATACCAGTGACACTTATGTGAGAGACTCTGGCCTAAGCTACTATCTGCTGGGACCAGAGTACTAATGTAATGAAATTTCACTGAGGCCGCAACACGTCTGAGAAGGACAAGGTGATGTGGGGCCAGCCATCTTCATCCTAAGGCTCCTGTGCAACATCCTGTGTCCCTGGAGGCCCAATTTGGCAAACCCCTGCCCAAGATGAGCACCCATCTAGCAGGGGGAGGCAGGCTTAACCCATCCGCATCGCCCTCTAACCTGGGTCCCCAAGAGCCAGGTTGCTGAGTCACTCGAGGAGCTCAGAGCACATAATCAGGCTCTCCAGAGTCCAGGCCCTGAAAACTATAGTTTGGGGACATTCACCAGGTAGTTCTGATGCATAGGGAAAATCCACTCCAATTGTGCGAATAGTGTATGTGTGGGGAGCCTTGAACCCAGATCCACTTAGGGGAAGTTTACTTGACACGGCCTGGCACTAGAGCTGCTGGGTACTTTTGAAAGAAAAACTCTGGACAAATTAAATTTAACAGGTTTGACTGAGCAAACAATGATTTGAGAGTCGGGCAAGCCTCAGAACTCGATTAGGTGCAGAGCAACTCCAGGGCTGCCTCGTGTTTGCACAACATTTATAGAACAAAAAAAAAAAAAAAAAGGAAAGTGAGCTACAGAAAACAGAAGTAAAGTGAGGTACAGAGACTGCTCCATTGGTTAAAAGTTGGCGTTTCCTTCATTGAACCTGGTTTGAACAGTTGGCTTGTATTCAGGGATTTGGGAATTTCACCTGTAGGGGCTTTGCCTTGGAGAGAGAGCCGTGTGGAGCTTATAGGGACAAGGACACACGTGAAGATCCTGGCTAGGCAGGGAGTTGCTCCTTGGAGGTGCCTGCTAACCCCATACCACCCCCAACCCTGCAGCACGGGGCTCCTCTTTGTTCAGTAAATTCTTCTCTAAACACAATAAAGCTGTCAGAAAACACTCATTTCTTCAGAGGGTGACTTACTGACATCGTAGTTGTTGCATTTTTTTCCCCCAGTTGCAAATGAATGTTTCTTAAAAACAGAAGCCATGGATGGTGATCCTGACTCTCAATAGCAGGACTGGTGGTGACGAGCCGTGTGCGTCCTGTAAAAACACCCACCCAGTCCTCCAAGAGGGAGATTTGCCTTGTGCAAGAATCTGCACAGAACACTTGAAGGTTAGAATAGCAAGTATTTCAGACACAAATAATGCCTATTAGAATACTCTTTTTATTTTCAAAAGTATTTCTTTACCCACAGAAACCCTACATTCCCTCCTCCGCTTTCAGCATGGCTCATCAGTTCATAGTAAAGTTCAAGGCAGAAACGAATTTTTCAGTAATTTGCCAGTGGCTGCTCTACAATAGAATTGGTCATATAGGAAACAGGGACTTTTTAAAACACAAATATGTTGGCTGTGCCTGGAGCAGGGATCTCAATTGTTCCTGCCTCTGAGAACCATCGGGAAGCCCCCTCCACAGAGGCTTAGATTTCATTGTTCTGACATGAGACAGGGCATCATATTTTTTTCAAAAAATAAAAATATTTGCAAGTTTTCTAGTATGCATTCAGGCTTAAGGACCACTGGCCCAGCATAGGAGACAAGACAGGAAGCATGAATTAAGCAAAGCTGGGCTGAGCACTTATGTATCAGGCACAGCGCTTGAAGGCAAGTGGGTTTTCCTATGGTGGAATCCTAAAGCTCTTATGCTCTGGGGCCAGTACTAACATCAGAGCAAAGGGGAAGCCATCTTGAACACCATTTCTGTACACACTGTTTTAGCAAAGAGAAGAACTACCAACATCTTATGTCATTCAAGCAAGACTCAACCCAGCCTATCAAAGTAGAGAGAAAATCTGTAAGTGACAAGGGAAGATTGGCAAAAGAGAGAGGTGTAAGCACAAAGATTGTACGTTTTAAAAATCTCCAGGAATTCCAGGATATGGACAAAGCTGGTAGCCAAAGAGCATGCAAGGATTTTAATACCACATTTCCAGTTACAGCTAGGGAAGCATAATTGGGTACCAAATTACAATGTTAATATTCGTTTGAACAAGTAAGTGCTGTACTTGGAGTGGTAGCATCAGGACCCTGGGAGGGCAGCAGAGGGGCTGCTTAAGTGGACACAGAGCTTCTCTGGATGAGTTTTGTCCTAGGTTTGGTTAAGGTTGGTTCTCAGCAGAGTCTTGAGAGGTTACAACACGGATTGTGGTTGATGGGATTTCTCCCATTGCAGTGACGCTCAAAGGATTTGGAATTAAGCAAGTTAACATGCAAGTAATTACAAACTACAGTTGGTAACACATACTAGGAAGAAACAGAGAAAAGAACCCCAGGAAAAGGCCATAGTGAGGAAGCATTCAAGACGGCAGATGTGCAATGGGGGAGGAAGTCCTGAACCCTGCTGCACAATTTTTCTAGCACAAATAGAAGGAAAGGGTCTTGCTTGAGGTCGCCTATTATTGTGGACTTATCTATTTATACCTCCATTTCCTCCAAAAGGAGTCTGAGGTGGGGCTTACCTGTCATCTGCAAGAAAATTAAAGTCATTTCTTAAAAGGGGCAGAAGCAAATTGAAGTAATGAGGAGGAGGGAGAGAGATGGAGGTTAAAAGAGAGAGAGAGAAAGGGAGAGACACACACACACACACACACACACACACATACACACACAAACACACAGCCACATATTTGAGTTCCTTTCTAAAATCCAAATCTTAAATAGAGCACAATTTTCCTTTAGCCCATTTCTCAAGGAATTGGTTGTCTTCCTCTGCAATTTCTTTGAGTTTCATACAAAAGGTAAGATTCCATACTGAGCAACACTAATTAGCTAGGACCATCTCGAGTATGTAACAAAAGCAAATCTATCACTAGCTGTGGGGGGAAAAAAAACAGTCCTCATCTCCCCCAAACCCCAAAACACATAAGCTCAGCATTTTAACTGGCTGGGGTGAGAGCCATTATTTTCATTAATGGAGCTCATCTTTATTTTATTGGGCTTTTTTACTATCAGATTAAAAGCATGTTTTTATTGTAGTTTTTTCTAATGCAATCTGAGATGATGTGCTCAGAATGAATGGAATAGTTATTGTTTTAATTATTTTTTCATTCTGTGTTTTTATTTTGTTTGTTCCTTTTATTTACTACTCTTAAGTTTGCCTTAATAACATGGACTCGGGGTGCTTGGAGGCCTCCAGTCAGCATCCCCGCCGTGGTTTGCACTTTGCTAATGACCAAGGAACGGGGAAATCACTAGTATGTGGATGCTTTCGGAACTGAGTCATGGCCCAGCCTTCCTGATGAGGACACCCAGGGTAGGGCCAAGGGCATGGACCCCCCAGGGTTGGAGGGAGCAACACAGCAGCTCCCAGAAGCACCCCATGTCTTTCCAGGACACTTCCGTCCCTGCGTCTGCTCCGGGCCGTCCTGGCTCACTAGGTCAAGGAAAGGCTGGAAGGGATCTCAAGGGAGGGAAGTCAGCAAGAGGACATGTTCCTCATCTACAGTCACATCTCTCCCTGATGCCCGGTTCCACGTGGGATACTGTCAAAACACACAGGTTTTCACACACAGACGCCCATAGCTGGACATAGGCATGTGCTCTCTGCCCTGAAACAACAAAAAAAAGGAAGACCACAAAGGCTTCCCAGAAAGTTCAGATGTCTTGGGGACCCTGTGGGCTTAGGAGAACCAGAAATAAGGGCAGGGCAGTTTCTTATTTTGAACAGAAATCAAGTACTGCTTAGCTGTCCAGGGGCCAAGCTGAAACAATACAGGACACTGCAAGTTACTCAGAAGCCCGACCCTCAGCCTTGCCATTTGCAACAACACAGATGAACGTTATGTTAAGTGAAATAAGCCAGATGTAGAAAGAAAGCACTGGCTGGGAGCGGTGGCTCATGCCTGTAATCCCAGCACTTTGGGAGGCCGAGGCGACTTGAGGCCAGGAGTTCAAGACCAGCCTGGCCAACATGGTGAAACCCCATCTCTACAAAAAATACAAAAATTAGTCAGACCTGGTGGCATGAAACTGTAATCCCAGCTACTCAGAAGGCTGAGGCAAGAGAATTGCTTGAAGCCAGGAGACAGAGGCTACAGTGAGCCAAGATTGCACTACTGCACTCCAGCCTGGGTGACAGAGTGAGACTCCATTTCAAAAAACAAAAAGAAAGCACGATGTGATGTCACTTACACACGGAGCCTAAAAAGGTCAAATCACAGAGGCAGAGAGTGGTATGCTGGTTACCAGAGGCAGGGAGCTGGGAGAACGTTGGTCTTAGTATACAAAGTTGCAGCAATGTAGGAGGTGTAAGTCCAGAAATGTAATGTACAGCAGGGAGACTACAGATACTAATAGCGTGTTGTTTGCTGGAAATTTGCTAAGAGAGATTTCAGGTGCTCTCACTACACGCCCACACACACACAAAGGGAACTAGGAGAGGAGACACGGATATGTTAATTTGCTTGGCGGGATTAATCATTTCACTCGGTCTATCAGAACATCATGTTTTATGCTTTACATATATACAATGAAAATATTGGGTGTGTAAATGCCCATAATTGCCTGATCAAGGATTCATTTGGGGTCACTTGTGTGCCAGTACTCACATTCTCTGGGCCTCTTCTCCAGTGTGATTGAAGAAAGAATCCATCTTCCTCAGGAGAAGCCCTGGCCTGTGCTTGGGTTTACCACAGTCCCTCCCTCTCTCTAAATTGTCATCGCTGACTCTAGTCGCCTGCCTGTACCCCATTTGCAGAAGAGGTCCCCAAAGTATGCTCTAGTTTCCAAGCCTGTTTGACTTAAAATCTGGCAAAGAACTAAAGATCACGTTACTCCCCTTCTCAAAGGGCTTCCCATCACATTCAATATAAAATCTGAGCTCCGTGTGGCCCCAAGGAGTCCGGTGTGACCTGACCCTCTCGTCGTTATCCTCATCTGCTCCCATTTCTGCCCGGAGGCTTCTCAGAGAGGAGGCTTCTCAGAGAGGCCGACTGTCATCACCTGCCATGTCCCCCATGGCTCCTGTGCCCTCACCTGTCTTCCTTTCTGTCATGGCTCTGTCATCCCTGACTGGCATTAGCTATGTTTTTATTGACTATCTCTTCACCTGAGAATGAGTACATGAGGGAAAAAAATTGTATCTGCCCCTTCATCACCACTGTGTTCCCAGCACAACAGCCCTGGGTACTTGGTAGGTAGTCAAGGAATATTTGGAAGATGCTAGGGCTCTCTGTTTTTGTTTTTGTTTTTGTTTTGACAGAGCCTCCCTCTGTCGTCCAGGCTGCAATGCAGTGGCGTGATCTCAGCTCACTGCAATCTCTGCCTCCCAGGTTCAAGTGATTCTCCTGCTTCAGCCTCCTGAGTAGCTGAGATTACAGGCACCTGCCACCATGCCCATTTAATTTTTATATTTTTAGTAGAGACAGAGTTTCACCATGTTGGCCAGGCTGGTCTCGAACTCATGACCTCAGGTGATCTGCCCGCCTTGGCCTCCCAAAATGCTGGGATTACAGGCGTGAGCCACTGCGCCAAGCCTAGGGCTCTCTTTTCACTTCTGCATCCTCTGTACTGGGGACAGTCCTGGGCATATAGTAGATGGTCAGTAAATGCTTTCCATCCAGGGACAAGTTGAAAAAGCACTGGGCACATCAACACCCAGATTTGCATAACCAAAGACTCCTTTGTTTCCACTTGTGTCCCAGTGGATGAAGCAGGAATTTCGGGAGTGAAGGTGAACCTAGGACTCAGGTGTCTCTTTCCAGCCTTCCTCAAACCCACAGAATACTGCCGAGGTCACTTTATTTTGTTACTGAACAAAGGTAAGGGATATAATACTTTAAAATCCCCATAAAGCCTGCTTGTTAATCAATGTTGAATCACTAATGCAATTTATTGAATCCTTTGATTCATACATGTCCATTTCACAAAACATATACCAACATTTCACGCAAGGATTGAAACAGAATATTGAGCACAGTTTAACAAAATCTGGCACTAATTTCTGTAAATAAATTCTACTTATCAAAAGACATTGTTCCCCTAAGGGAAGCAAACACTATAATCTAAAGAACTGTTTTTTTTTCATAAAGATGACTTGGAAGAAGCTACCCTACCTTTGGAGAAAATACCCAGATTTAAGTTACATACACAAAAGACTTGTATTTATCATGATCCGAATTCACAACACTCAAGTGCCAGGGATGTGCGATCTCCAGGAATCCTGAGTGGGAGAGATGAATTCACCATCAATAAGGACTAGTATATCGTCCTCGTACATTGCACTTGTGAATTCCATATTGAATAAGATGCTATTTTGCTCCAGAGTTTTGGAGCTATCTATCATTTTGAAAATTCTTGATCTAAGTTCGGCAGACTTTGGTTGGTTCTATTTGGTTCTATTTGGTTGGTTAGCAAATATAACCAACCATCCCTTAAAAGGTGCTGCAGGAGATCACAGGTTTATAAAAAGAAACTGTTCAGCCTCACAAATGATTGCATGTCATTTGGCTGGCAGGATGTGAAATGCAAGTTGGACCTCGCAGTTTAACCTCAGGGTTGAGTTGCAAGAACGTTTCTGCATTGGTTCACCAGGAATAATGAATGACTACTGATTATTATTACATATTATCAAAAGTACATTATAAAAATTATATCATTAAATGTGATCACAAAGATGACAATGGCCAGCACTTCATGAGTGCCTTCTCTATACTGAACAACATGCTAAGCCCCTTACAGGCATTTTTCCCATTTAATGACCATGCTCACAGCATGAGGCAGTGACACCGTCACTCTTATCTTCAGATGAGGAACGTGGGACAGAGAGAGGCTAGGTTGCTTGCCCAAGGGGTCACTGGTGCAAATGAGGCCCCGACAGCCAAGGGGAATGAGGTGTGAAGCTACACACAGAGTGAAGGGTCATGGCAAACCCAAGCGCTGAGCTGTGGCTGCAGTGGCCACATCTCCCCATTTCAAGAGAACCGTGCATCCTGATTTCAATTTGTAAACATTAAAAACATGATAGACACAGACAAAACACAACTCCAGGCCCACAGCCAACCCTCTGGGCACCATTTGGCCAACTCCACACCCTTTTCCTTTGCTCCTGTGCTGTTTTGATGGCTTGTTTTATCCTCCTCACGAAGCTGTAGAGTTCTTGAAACAAGGACCGTATCTCACACAGCTTTCATCTCCTTCCAGGTAACAACAGTGCTGGCTGGGAGTAAGTGATGGTGCGCTGGTGACAGATGGTTCCCCCAACTCCAGGATCCAAATCCTGCCCAGTTTGCCTTCTTGGACACAGGAGCTCATCCGGAATGTCAGCGTCCATGTCTTGCTACCTTTTACTTAGCAACTGTGCTCTAAACTGAACAAGCAAAGTCAGGTGACTCATTGGGCTTGGGAGTGCTTGTGACTGGGGGCCAGAGCTGCAGGGTCTGTTTCAGGGGGCGGTGGGGCCCTGTCAGCCACACGATCAGACACCCAGAGCTGAACACCTTGCAGTGATTATCCAGGCAGCCCTGATTCTAGAACCTTCCTTCTTCTTGCACGTCTTCTTCACTGTACCAATTTGAAGCAATACTGTGAAGTGGTACCAGCTCAGACACACACACCCAGAGCATGGGGGTGTGTGTGCACACCCAGAACATGGAAACTTGTATATACACACTCAGCACATGAGGACATGTGTGCACATATACAGAACATAAGAATGTGTATATACACACCCAGAACACGAGAGCTTGTGTGCACACCCAGAACGCGGGAACGTTTGTAAACACACCCAGAACGTGAAGACCTGTGTGTGTACACCCAGAATGTGAGGGTATGTGTGTGCACACCCAGAACATGAGGACATATGTGTGTACACCCAGCATATGAGGGTATGTGTGTATACACTCAGAACATGGGAATATGTGTATATATACTCAGAATATGAGAACGTGTGTGCAAACCCAGAACCTGAGAACGTGTGTGTGCACACCCAGAACATGAGGGGCATGTCTGTTCACACCATGTCATGGCTAATTTTAGGTGTCAGCTTGATGGTTGAGGGATACCGGGATAGCTGGTATGATAAAGCATTATTTGGGGGATGTGTGTGAAGTTGCATCTAGAAGAGTTAGGCGTGTGAGTCAGAGAACTGAGTAAGGAAGATCTGCCCTCTCCCAGTTAAGGCAGACACCCTCCCATTGGATGAGGGCCCAGATAGAACAAAAAGGCAGAGGCAAGGTCAGTTTGCTCTCTGTCTCTTCTGTGTCTGGGACATCCATCTTCCGACCTTGGACACCAAAAGTCCACATTTTCCAGCCTCTGAACTTTGAGACTTTTACCACTTCCCCTACCTGCTGTTTAAAGGTTTTCAGGCCATGGGCCTGGGACTGAGCTGCACCAGTGGCTGCCCTGGCTCTCCAGCTTGCAGACAGCATACTGTGGAACTTCTCAGCCGCCGTAATAGTGTGAGCCAAATCCCATAGTAGATCCCCTCTCATCTATCTGGCTAGCTATATCTATTTCCATATGCATGTATGCCTCTATCTCTATATTCTATCAGTTCTGTTTCTCCAGAGAACCCTGATTCATACATGCCAGAACATCAGAACCTGTGTGTCTACACCAAGAACAAAAGAACAAAGTTGTTCGGTGCACTCATCACACTTCAAAGACATGTGTTGTTGGAGAAAATTCAAGATCATTGGTTTTACACTTCTCCAGCCCAGCAATGAGGGGATGAGGAGGTACTAGTCCACTTGGGATAACTAAGAATGGATTGTCACTCTTCATAATCAGGGCTGGCTGATAGGAGGAGGCTTGCTGTGGGGAAATGAGGGCAGGATGGGGACCATGGCTGTCCAGTGCCTCCCCAGGCTGTGAGCCTCTCAAATGTAGAGGTTGCACAAGAGTGGGCTTAGCTCAGCCAGCATCTACCTGTGAATGATGAAATTGACTTTGAGGCTAGTGATGGGTCTACAATGCTGCGTTCCCATTCTTTCTTTATTCTGGTTGGATCTGTCCATTCTGACTCATCAGGAGAAAAGCAGGAGATGAACACAGGGCATATTAGGCATTTTGTGTTTGAGTTGGTATTGCAGACCCTGCTAGGCTGCACGCACCCAGGGACACAAGGGGACACCGGTAAAGGAGGCCTTCTCTCCCACACGCTGCCACTCCACTGCTGAGGAAGCTCTAGCACTAACCACCACCTCCTGCACACAGTAAGTCCAGGATTTAATGGCTGGGCTTATCTTATGCGACGTTCCCAAGGCTCCATTTTTCATTAAGCAATTTTTAAAGAGTTTTATGACCCCGTGAACAATAATTTTTTTTCGTGAAAGCAGACTGAATCGTAAGTGATGGTAATTACACCAAACTAATTGTAGACAAAATTAGCAAGAGGTCAGATCCGTTTGGTCGCAAAAGAAAATATATGCTTGGAATACACCTTAAATGATCTCTGGGAAATTAATTCATCATGGAAATAAAAGGAATCTTCTTAAATCAACAGTGGCTCTCTCATAAAACATTTGCAAGGAATAAGGTTTCCTCTTTAGTTTTGGTTTTGATTTGATGCCCAGGTGCCAGTCTGCACCAGGATTTCAATAGGACTGAGGACCCAGGCGTTTACTTCAGTGCAGGGAGGACCCTGCAGACATTTCCCATGACTAGGGTCCTAACTGAGTCATGAGTCATCTCCTTTAGCTTAGCTCAGCTCACAAGATCCTTCATGGTCTGGGCCCTTCTAATTTTTTTTTTTTTCTCTCCAGACAGAGTCTTGCTCTATCACCCAAGCTGGAGTGCAGAGGCATGATCTCAGGTCACTGCAACCTCTGCCTCCCGGATTCAAGTGATTCTCCTGCCCCAGCCTCCTGAGCAGCTGGGATTATAGGCATGAGCCACCATGCTCATCTAATTTTTGCATTTTTAGCAGAGACGGGGTTTCACCATGTTGGCCAAGCTGGTCTTAAACTCCTGACCTCATGATTCTCCTGCCTTGGCCTCCCAAAGTGCTGGGATCACAGGCGTGAGCCACCACATCTGGCCACACTTCTACTCCTTGTAGGTTTATTTCCCACCACACTCTCACTACCTGAGACTACCTCAGTGCCTTTGAGTTAAACAGGATATTCCTCCTGGAACTTTTTTCCTGCTATTTATCTACCCATCTAAATAATTGCCTCTAGATCTTCAAAACGCCTCAGGTGTCACAGCTCGGTGTTGTGAAGGACAGGGGGATTTCTTGCCTCCCGTATGGGCTGGGTGTCCCTGCTCTGTCCCTCACAGAACACAGAGACTCCATGCTCACAAGTGCTTCTGCCACTGTATAAGGCATGACGATGGATAAGAGTCCAGGGACACATACCTGCTAGGGGTGGGGGACTCAGGACCTGGTGACTGTAGGGCAGACACACACCTGGCAGACTGGATAGTCAATATATGCTTATTGTAACACTGATTATAAATGCTTATTCAATGAATGGATGGGTCCATTACCTCTAAGTCATTCTTCAGCCCCCACATCTGGCTGTTCCCCTTTCTGCTCAAAGATAAACAGTGCCTACAAGAAGGCACCCTTAGCATATCCTCACCTTTAGTAAATTCTGCTGCCGGGGTTGAAAGCATGGTTTGGACCACCACTCTGAGCCAAAAAGTCAGGGCAATATTCAAGTTTAGACATGAATGGGGAAGAGGAGGAGGGGAAGAAAAGGAGGTGGTGAAGAGGTCAGAGGAAGAGGGATGGGGTAGCCAGATGGACGCGTGAAGAAACCAATCCTTACACCCCAGTCTACCTGAGTTGCCCAGGCACTGAAAGGCAGGGATGCCTGAAGACCCTGGCACCAAGGGAAAAAAACAACTCCAGCAAGCCCTCAGGGGCTCTGGGTAAAGAAAAGAGGCTCCCGGGAGGAAAGCCCAGTCAGAAGTTCAAGTTTTGGAAGAGACAAGATGGCCTCAAAGACTCAGACCCACTCTGAAATCTTTTAGCAGTAGCTTCAGCTAAGTAGCTCTAAGAAAGGCCCTCAGAGATACAAAATCTAAGAAAAATAGTCCTGGCATCTAATTACAACAGTGCAGTTTGCTGCTTTTATCTGTAATTGGACTGTATAGTCTTTCATTCTAATTTACTTTACATCTAAACTGTGATAATCAAGACAAGCAGAACAGAATGGTCTCTAACTGGCTATCCTACTGACACCCGTTAATGCCTAATTATAACAACTAAATTAAAGATGCAACTGTAAAGAGGTGGAATATCAGTTTGAAGCATTTAATTCTGTGAAAAGAAGTCTAGATTTTAAATCCTAAGTAAGAAAATCAATACAATGCCTCATTATATTGGTATTGCTAAACAGATTAATGAAATTAAGTATTTTGTTGTGTTGCTTTTCTTTTTTCCAATGTTCTCCTGATGCAATGATGGTTTGTAATGAAGGAGTACTGCAGGGGAGGAAGTTTAAATTGAGAGCCAATTTATACACCGAAATTGGGGGATAGCTAATCTCATTTATAGAGCGGCGGCTTTCTTTTGATATGGTTGGATTTTTAGATAGGCATCACGGGTCGCGACTTCTGCAGGCTCGTAGAACAAAAATAAATTCAACACAAGCTGAGTGGTGGTGCTGTCTTTCCTCTTCCTACGAGCAGATGTGTCAACAGGGACCGCTGTGACAATGTCAGCATCTATGAGCACTGGTTCGGGACAAGCATCCCTGAAGCTTTGTGTGCCAGTGGCCTTGCTGTCTATGCCAGGCTAAACGTAGACACCTGTGAAGGTTTAAGGGACAGAGGGAAGCTGGCCAGGTGAATGGGAAATATATGAGGTCCCCAAAGCCATTCGATTGGTTGGAAGGTGGAAGAGAAGCCATGAGAAGCAACCATATTTCAAGCTGGACACCAAAGCCTGGAAGGAGAAGGACCAAGGTATGCACAGGGAAGATGTCCTGTTCCTGGGACCAGGGAGGGCAGTGTGTGCAGGGTGACAGCAGCAGGCTCTCAACTCATCCAGCAACACTCTAAGTTACCTGTTTATTTATTCATTCTTACTATTGCCCATCCTGACTTTTTTTTTTTTCTTTTTTCTCTTGAGACAGGGTCTCACTCTGTCACCCAGGCTGGAGTGATCATAGCTCACTGCAGCCTCCAACTCCTGGGCTCAAGCCATCCTCCTCCATCAGCCTCCAGAGTAGCTGGGACTACAGGCGTGTGCAATCACTCCTGGCTGATTTATTTTATTTTATTTTTTGTAGAGACAGGGTCTCACTATGCTGCCCCAGCTGGTCTCAAACTTCTGGGCTCAAGCAATTCTCTCACCTCGGCCTCCCAAAGTGCTGGGACTACAGGCAGACACCATCATGCCTGGCTATTGTGTGTGAGTGTATGTATAGATGGGGTCTCACTGTGTTGCCTAGGCTAGACTCAAACCTCCAGGCTGAAGCAATCCTCCCGCCTCAGCCTCCCAAAGTGCTGGAATTACAAGGGTGAGCTGCCATGCCCGGCCTCATCCTGACTTTGAAGCCTTGGAACTCCACATCAGTAAGAATCAAAAACCTAAAAAGTGGCCAAGACTGACTGTGTCAATCACCCTGTGGGACTCCCCCAGATTCCCATGACGCAGAGATTCACCATTGCAGATTTCAGAGGAATCCAAAGACCTTGCAGAATAGACTGACCACCTGGAGGAATCTCTAGAAATCACCTAGAAGAGGCCTTACTGACCACTGAGTTACTATGAGTGAATGACTTGGGGACTCTAGTGTGCCAGGCCTTTTCTGGAGCTGGGGATACAAAAATGAGCCACATGGCGTCATGGCCCCTTGGAGCTTGCCATTTACAAACCACTGGGCCATGCAGGGGTGGGAGATCCAGCAGGCAGAGAGCAGCACAAAGCCAGGGCCCTGGACAATGGAGAAAACTACAGGAGAAAGCCAGGACAATGGAGAAAACTACAGCTTCAGTGAATGTATCCAGAACTTCCCAATCACAAAACCAAGAACAAAGCTGGATGCAGTGGCTTACGCCTGTAATTCCAACATGTTGGGTGGCTGAGGTGGGAGGATCTCTTGAGGCCAGGAATTCAAGACCGGTCTGGGCAACATGGTGAGACCGTGTCTCCATAAACATTTTAAAAATTAGCTGAGCATGGTGGTCGTAGCTTCTCAAGAGGCTGAGGCAGGAGGATAACAGGAGCCCGGGAAGTCAAGGCTGCAGTGAGCCATGATCATGCCATTGCACTGCAGTCCAGACCACAACAGAGAAAGACCCTATTAAAAAAAAAAAAAAAAAAAAGACATTTAGTTTTAAATTCTAAATTGGATCTAAATGGGCATTTTTTGCGACAAGAATTTTTGGCTGTTGAATATTGCCTGTACCATCCTCTCTTTGGAGTCTCGTGATCTTTCCCAGTTTCTTAAGCCCAAGATGTGAAGGCATGGGCGGAGGTGCTCTGGGGACTGTGCATATGGACCGAGTGATCACTGCAGGCCAGAGAGAGGTCACCAGCCCCCTTGGAAAGGAATGGTGCAGCTTCTGACCCTGCAGGGCCAGACAGGATTCTAATTGCTCCTGTGCTTCTGGGACTCGGAAGACAAATCCTACCATCTCCCACCAGGCCCGCCTCCCAGCTGCACAAACAAAGCCAAATACAAACTGCCAGCGGCCACTGGTCCCCTTGCAACAGATGTGGTGCCTCTGTGCCATCTTGTCTGTTCTTAAGGGTTTGTTTTTATTGCAAACAGACAGCTGTGGCTTGTCCCTTCCATCTTGTTTACGATGCTGCAGGAACACCTGTGGAACAACAGGTCCCTGCAGAAATCCTTGACTTCCGTTCAGACGGCTTGAGACTAAGCCAGCCGGCTGGGCAACCCCGTCTGCTGAGGATTCCAGGTTCCTCTGCCCAGGGAGACCTGAAGAATCACTCACCAGATAATCCCAGACACATGAGTGTCCCCACACCTATGTGCACGTTATGTTAACAATGCGTACACCTTCATTCAAACATGTGCAGAGGACCTACGCTGTGTGTGCTCTCTGGCCCTCCAGTCTGTGCTGACTGACTTGTGGTTCAGCCCAGCTTCTCATTGCAAAGGCTGCTTTCATTGCCTGACCTGTATCCACTTAGCTATAGAACTCACTGCACTGAGAACCCACAGCCCTGACCCATGAGTGAGGGCCATGAGGCTTATGAGGATTGCCTTATTGATTCTCCCGGTTTCAGGCAAAGTGGCTCATGACCTGGTGTGAAACAGACCCATGTCACCAGGGTGAATTCTATGCCTAGGCGCAGAGCGAAGGGGAAATGCTTGCACAGAGCCCAGGCTTGGGGGACGTTCTCTGCTCTCAGCCAAGTTCTGTACACCTTCTTAGAATTCTGCGGCTCCAGCCACACCATTATAGATCGCTTGCCTAGCACTTACTTTATTTCATTAGCACAGATGATGGGAGAGCAGTGACACAACTTGTAACTTTGTGCAACAACTGCCTCTTTGTCTTAACCTTATGTTTTCATGCCACAGCTTTTGCTGTGTAACAAACCACCCCCAAAACTCAGCAGCTTAAAAACAGCCACTATTTAGTTAGCTCACGACTCTGTGGGTGGGCTGAGTGGTTCAGGCAGCCTCAGCTAATCATTGCGAGGCTCACTCAGGCATCCAGGATCAGCCGGTGAGTGGGCTGGTGGCTGGAAGAACTCAGATGCCCTCAGTCATACAACAGGGAGCTGGCAGGCCATTGGCCAGGGTGACAAGGGTGATGGGGCCATATACCTCTCACTAAGCAACAGCCTAACCCTGGCTTCTCCACATGGTGACCACAATAAGAGAGTGAAATGGAAGGTGCACATGCTTTTCAAGTCTGCCTGTGGTATGTTTTCAACTGCCCCATTGGCTAAAGCAGGTCCCAAGGCCAAGCTCAGAGTCGGTGTGGGAGCCTGATGATGCTAAGAGCCTGGAGAGCTTAGACACCGGCAGGAGGGATAATTTGCCTCTAGTTTTGCAATCCACCACCGGATTTTTTTTTAAAAAAAATGTCTTATTCATTTTCTAGCCTCTTCCATGGAATGTTTCCATCATTTATCTTCAGTGTTTAGTGTTTAAAAATGAGGAAGAAGTTCACTTTTGTTTCCCTCATTAATTCGCAAGTATTTAGAATGTATCTTTAAATTGCATTTGGGTTAAATTTTCTGCCTAAGATTTTCCTTTTTTTCTACTTCTACTATATTGGGGTCATGGAATTGAAATTAGTCCTATTCTTTGGGATTTTTAAAGCCATGTGCGTGGGTGTCTGGGTGTGGAATTCTCATTATCCCATGGATATTTGAAGACTGTTTAGTTTTGTTGTTTGATGTAACTATATAGATGCAGATATATGTAGATTTAGATTTAGATAAAGAATCAACCTTTTCTGCAACGTTTTTTAATTTTCTCTATGTTTATTATCTGCCTGATCTGTTACATTCTGAGAGGAGAATGTCACATTATTGTCACGTAGTTTTTGTTTGTTGTTGTTATCGTTTTTTGAGATGGAGCCTGTCACCCAGGCTGGAGTACAGTGCCGTGATCTTGGCTCACTGCAACCTCGGCCTCCTGGGTTCAAGTGATTCTCCTGCCTCAACCTCCTGAGTAGCTGGGATTACAGGTGCCCACTACCATGCCAGGCTAATTTTTTTGTATTTTTAGTAGTGACAGAGTATCGCCATGTTGGTCAGGCTGGTCTCAAACTCCTGATCTCAGGTGATCCACCCACCTTGTCTTCCCAAAGTGCTAGGATTACAGGCTTGAGCCACCATGCCCGGCCTGTCATGTAGTTTTACTTGATATATTTTTGTGCCACATTGCAAAAGGAATTAAGAATCCATTAATTATATAAGAACTATGTGATTCTCATATGTTCTTGGTTAAGTAAATATTTTATCAGTATAAAACAATTGGCAGGGCACAGTGGCTCACGCATATAATCCCAGTTCTTTGGGAGGCCAAGACGGGAAGATGAATTAAGCCTAGGAGTTCGAGACCAGCCTGAGCTACATAGTGGGACCCCACCCTGACAAAGAATTAACAAATTAGCCAGGTGTAGTAGAGCATGCCTGTAGTCCTACCTACTTGGGAGGCTGAGACAGGAGGATAGCTTCAGCCCAAGAGTTCACGGTTACAGTCAGCTATGAATAAACCACTATATTCCAAGCCTGGGCAATAGAGAAATACCTTCTTAAAAATAATAATTAAAAACTCACTTTATCTTCCTTATTGTTGGTTTCACAGAATTTCCTACCATACTGTAATGGGGCAAAAATTAATAAAACCACACTAGTGAGCATGCTCATTAACTAACTCATTCATATGGTGAGTAGAATTATAAATTGTGCTCTTCTTGGAGTGAAATATGTTAACATATTTTGAAATTATAAAAATGCTGATCTTGGCCTGGGGTGGTGGCTCATGCCAGTAATCGCAGCACTTTGGGAGGGTGAGGCAGGAAGATCACTTGAGCCCAGGAGTTCGAGACCAGCCTGGGAAACACAGTAAGATTCCCCCATCTCTATAATCAAGATAAATAAATAAACAAATAAATAAATAAATAATAAAAATGCTCATCTCATTCAAAAATTGCAATGTTTATTGAGATGATTATAGATTCACATTTAGTTGGAAGGAATAATACAGAATGATCATAGATCATATGTACTCTTTTCCTAGTCTCCCCCAATGATAGCATCTTAAAAACTACAGTATAATTTCACAACCTGATACTGACAATGATACATCTCAGCACCCTCATTCAGATGTCTCCAGTTTTACTTATGCTCATTGGTGTGTGTGTGTGTGTGTGTGTGTGTGTGTGTGTGTAGTTCTGTACAACTTAATCCCATGTGTAGGTTCATGTATTAATATTTACCACCACAGTCAAGATACAGAACACCACTTGGTGAAAACACTATCCTTCATCCATTGAATGGATTTTAAGCCATTGTAAAAAAATATGGAGCACTTCATGAATTTGCATATTATCTTTGCGTAGAGGCCGTGCTAATCTTCTTTGTATTATTCCAAACTTTTATTATATGCACTACCAAACTGAGGCCTGCTCCTACCTTTTGACTTACCAATGCCACTTATGTAAATATTTCTGAAGATAAGTTATGTTCTGCAGGCTATTTAATGCAATAATACTTATAACAGCAAATAAGAGGAAGGAGGCATGTCCAAAAATAGTAGATAGAAAAAATGTATTTGTTAACTATTGCTGTGTAACAAATTATTCCAAAGTGTAATGACTCACTAAAACAGTATTTATTATATCACCATGTGTGTCATATCTGGGTGTGGGACCTCTAAATGGGGGTCTCTCACAAGACTGCTCTCAGGTGGCAGCTGAGGCTGGGGTTTCCTCTGAAGGTTCAACTGAAGAAGAATCTACGTCCAAAAAGAAGCTCATTTATATAGTTGTTGGTAGGATTCAATTCCAAGGGTCTCAGTTCCTCTCTGGCTGTTTTAAGAGTCTTTGCTCTTAAAACATTTATTGCTATGTGGGCCTCTCCATATTGCAGCTTACATCATCATAATGAGCAAGACAAGAGAGTGCAAGAGACTGCTACCAGTGTTTCATAATCTAATCATAGAAGTGCTTTCCCATTCATTTTTCTGCGTTCTACTCATTAAAAGCAAGTTGCTAGGTCCAGCCCACATTCAAGAGAAAGGGATTCCATACGAGTGGGAATACCAGAAGGTGAGATTTGGGGGATCTATGTCAGAAGCTTCTTATTATAATAAGTAAATTATTACACATTCATACTATTATGTACTATGCAAACATTGAATTTTCTACAGTAATTACATTGGGTATAGGGCATGTTGTCATAAGAAATGAAAAGAGCTTCTGTAACTTGGAACTCAATATCAAGTATTCTAAAATATGTGAAACATAAATCCCAAAAGAAGATGAGGAAAATAGTGTACAGATAAAAGTCTTTGAGGAAATAATGACTGAAAATATCTCAAATTAAGTCAAAAAATATAAAACTTCAGATCCAAGAGCTTAATGATCCTCCAGGAGGATAAAATCAAAGTAAATCACACCAAGGAACATCATATTCTAACTGCTGGAAATTCATGATAAAGAGGAAAAACATTAAACAAACCAGAGTGCTATGGTTTGGTTGCCTGTTTCCTCCAAACCTCATGTTGACATTTAATTCACAGCATTGGAGGTGGGGCTAATGGGAAGTGTTTGGGTCATGGGAGAAAATTCCTCATGAATTGATTAGTGCCCTGTCTCAAGGTGAGAGAATTCCACCTCTAATAGCTCCTTAAAGAACTGGTTGTTAAAAAGAGCCCAGCACCTCCCCTATCCCTTGCTTCCCCTCTCCCCACATGATCTTGGCTCCCCTCTGCCTTCTGCCAGAAATGGAAGCAGCCTGAGGCCCTCATCAGATACAGATGCCCAATCTTGAACTTTCCAGCCACCAGAAGCATGAGCCAAATAAACCTCTTTTTTAAATAAATTACCCAGCATCAGGTATTCCTTTACAGCAACACAAAATGGGCTGAGACACAGAGGGGAAAAAGACTCTTACTTATAGAAAAATAAAGATAAGCATAATAACTTATCTCTCTTCAGAGATATTGTAAGCCAGAGACAATGGAATAACACCTTTAAAATGCTGAAAGAAAATCCTGTCAACCTAGAAGCATACATCCAGTGAAAATGGAAAGAAATTCCCCTCAAAATGGAAAGAAAAATAAAGAATTTTTAGATGAACAAAAGTAACAGAATAATCACAAGTTGATCTGTTACACAGAAATGTTTAAGATACTTCTTCAGGCTGAAAGGAACTGATAGAAGATTGCAACGTGAAGGAATAAGTCTACATGAAGGAATAAAAGACCTAGAAATGGCAAATATATGGATTAAATATGAAACACTTTTTCTTCATTTCTTAATTCCTTAAACTACATTTGAATATTAGAAGAAAGAAAATAACATTACATGGTGGCATTTTAACATATGTGAAAGTAAAATGTATGACGATCATAATAGAAAGAATGGGATGGTGATAATAGAAAGTACATGAAGCTACTGAAACTAACAAAGAGATTTAGACAAAAACAAATAGAGGGGGAAAATAAAATGCTAGATATTCTCAATCCAAATGTGGAAAAAATGAGCAATAAGCAAACAGAAAATAAATATAATGGTAGATTTAAAGCCAACCATGCCAATAATAATATAAAATGTTGTTAATATTACACTAAAAATATAAGACCAAGCAATGCCAATAATAATATGAAATGTTGTTAATGTTACACTAAAAATATAAAAACAAGCAATATGCTAAGTGTGTCTACAAGAAATACTCTTTAAATATAAAGAAGTAGGTAAGTTAAAAGTAAAAGGAGGTAAAAAGGCATGTAAACAACATGCATGAAAAGAAAATACAACTGTATTATAAGCAAAGTAAACTTAAAGACAAAGAATATTCATAAAGATAAAGGGAGATATTTTATACCAATAAAGTATCAATTAATCAAGAAGGCCTAACAATCCTAAATGAGTCAACATATAAGCAGTTATTCAAAATACATTAGGCAAATTTAACAAAACTACTAGAAGAAACAGACAAATTTACAATCATAACTGAAGACTTTATTTTTGCTCCAATAGTTAATAAAACAAGTAGACAAAACAACTGTAAGGAAAAAAGAATATCTGAATATTATCAAACAATTTAACCTATTGTTCAAGTGCACTTGGAACATTCACCAAGACAGACCATCTGTTAAGAAATTAAAGAAGACACAATAAATGTTATGCATTGAAATTACATAGTATTTTCTCTATGATGAAATTAAATACAGTTAAAATAGAAGTTAACAAATACAAAATATGTTTTTTTAAAACACTACGGTGTTGGAAAGTTAAACAAAATCTTCCAAGTATGCCATGAATTTTAAAAAGTACAAGGTAAATTTTTAAATATTTTAAATGAAATAGTAATAAATTCATAGTATTTTCAAATTTATGAGATACATATAAGGTAGAACTCAAAGTAATTTTATACCTTTAATTGCTTATATTAGAAACACGGAAACATTTTAAAATAAAAAAATCTAATCTTTCAACCTAAAAAGAAGGACAAATTCAATAAAAATTTAATAGAAGTAAGGAAATAATAAAGATACCAAAGGTAATCAATAAAGTAGATTATTTCTTTGAAATGGTAATAAAACTAGCAAGACTGACCAAGGAAAAGCACAAACACATATTCAACACCAGAAATAAAATAGGAGACATTACTACAGATTCTACAGACATTAAAAGGCTAATACAGGGATAGTATGCCAAGAAATTTGACAATTTGGATGAAATTTGACAATTTGGATTAAAATATATTAGAAATGCACAATTATTCAAGCATATCCAACAAAAAGAGAAAATATAATTAGTTTCATATATAGTAATGAAATTAAATTCACCAGTATAACCTTCTCACCATTAAAACCCTCTCGGATGACTTCACTGATAAGTTATCTTGTGTATTTATAGAATAAGTAATACAAATTATTCACAAACTCTTTCAGAGAGTAGAAGAGGAGAAAATATTTTCCATGTCATTTTATAGAGCCAGCAAAAGCCTTATACCAAAATTAGACTGTACAAGAAAAGAACACTGGGCCCGGCGTGGTGGCTCAGGCCTGTAATCCTAGCACTTTGGGAGGCTGAAGTGGGCAGATCATGAGGTAGGAGATCGAGACCATCCTGGCTAACATGGTGAAACCCCATCTCTACTAAAAATACAAACAATTAACTAGGTGTGGTGGCAGCACCTGTAGTCCCAGCTACTCCGGAGGCTGAGGCTGGAGAATTGCTTGAACCTGGGAGGCAGAGGTTGCAGTGAGCCGGGATTGCACCACTGCACTCCAGCCTGGGCGACAGAGCAAGACTCTGTAAAAACAAACAAACAAACAAACAACAACAACAACAACAAAAACAAGAACAGTACAGATAAATATCCCTCATTAACATCGATGATAAAATTTTGTACTAAGTACTATAATATTTAATTTAACAACATATGAAAACAATAATACATCTCAAATAAATGAGATTATCCCCCAAATACGGGGCTGGTTTAACATTTTGGTGCACAATTCACCACATTAAAAAATGAAGCAGAAGTACTATAAGATTATCTCAGTAGACTCAGAAGAAAAACCTTTGGTAAAATTCAACACCACCACTTTTCAGCAAATAGAAGTAGTAGGAACCTTCCTAAATTTGGTCATGGGCTTCTGCAGAACTCACAACCAACAAAGTTACTTCAAGTTAGACAATTGATAGATTTTCAGCTAATCAGAAGAAAGGCAAGAATGTTTCCTCTCCTTGTACTGAAATTCCCAGTCATTTTTGTATATGAAGAAAATCCCAAGGAAATTACAAAGAGAACAATATTACCTGGACTAATACATGAATTTAGCAATGTCACAATATACACTCTAAATGATACAAATAAATTGTATTTCTATATAATAGCTATAAAAATTAGAGTATACAATTTAAAAACCATACTCAATAGACATAAAATACTTAGAGATAAATTTAGCAATAGATGTACAAGAAATTTACATGAAAAACAACATATAATCTCTAAGAGAAATTTTAAAATAGCTAAATAAAGATCTGTACCTACTTCATGAATTGAAATTCTCAATACTTCCAAGATGTCATTTCTTCCCAAATTGATCTATTGATTCAATTCTATGCCAAGCAAAATCCAACAAGCCTTTTTTAAAAAGAAATTGAAAAGCTGTTTCTACAATTTATGTAAAAATACATCTAGTAGAGCCAAAGCAATTTTTTAAAAGAAGAACAAAAGCTTTCAAGATTGTTTTATAAAGTAATAATAGAAAAGGTACTGTGGCTTCTGCATAAGGAGAGACAAAAAAAAATCAATGAAACACAATAAAGAATCTAGAAATAAATTCAAATCTATAGGGTCAATAGATGTTTGACAAAGGCACTGAAGTAGTTCTTATTGCAATAATAGTCTTTTCAACAAAATATTCTGAAATATCTCAATATCTCTATGGAAAAAAATCTTTTACTCCTATCCTCCATCATGGACAATAATTAACTCAAAGTAAACGACAGACCTAAACCTAAAAGTTAAAACTACAAAGCTCCTAGAAGAAAACATAAGAGAGTATTTTCATGACTTCAAGGCAAGCAAAGATTTCTCAGGGAAAGGAAACCCAAAAGCATGTAACAGAAAAAAAAAATGAACTCCATCACATTAAAAACGTCCACTTATCACAGGACATTGATAAATAAATGAATGGGATAGCCAAAGACAAGGAAAACGTCAAATGTGTCAAATGGCTTATATTTAGAATATAAAGAAATCCTACTCTACAATAAGACAGAGCAAAAGATTTAAACATATATTTCACAAAGAAAGATACAGGAATGGCCAATTTCATCAGGGACATATATATTAAAACCCTGGTAAGACACCGCTTCAAACCTTAGAAGGGCTACAATTAAATGACACCATGTCAAAAGCTGACAATGAGGAGCACCTGGAATTCTCATGCACCGATGGTGGTAGAGTAAAATGGCGTAGCCATTTTGGACACTGCTAGGACGGTTTCTTATAGCATTACACATACACATCCCCCGTGACCCAGGATTGCATTCCTTGACGTTTATCTAGGAGAAATTAAACTATATGTCCCTCAAAATCTTGCACAACAATGTTAATAGAAGCAGCAAATATAACAAAAAAGGAAGCAACAATAGAACAGACAAATAAATTGTGGTATTTTCATACAATGTGTACCACTCAGTGATTAAAAAAAGATACTAATACATGCAAAATATGGAAGAATTTCAAAACCATCATTCTTACTAGAGAAGACAGACAAAATAATGCATACTATATGATTCCATTTATGTGACTTTTAAAACAGATATGATGAATCCATAATGATAAAAATCAGAACCATGGTTTTCTCTGAAAAGAGGGGCTGATAATGTACTGGGAAGGGACATGAAAGAACTTTCTGGAGTGTGGAAATGGACTATATCTTAATATGGATGTGTGTCACTGTAGGGTGCATATTTTTCAAAACTGATCAAACTGTATATTTAAGACCTATGCATTTCACTGTATGTTAATTATAGAGCAATACACATTTTAAAATCTTAACCGATAATCCTATCTCTTTTTGGCAAACTCCTGCTCATTAATTGCAGTCCTCAAAATGAACCCTTTCCCCCGGCCCCAAAAACTCATTTTGCAGCTGCTATCCTGCCAAGAGAATGAAATGGCAAACTCCCGTCTAATGTAGTTTCATATGCATTTTTTTCTTCAAACACATTCTCTTGCACCTGCAACACTGCACTATATAAAAAGAATAGATAAGAAAACCAGATGGAATCTCATCCAAATTTATTACTAAAGATAGTTCCCAAGTGAATGGCAGTACCACCTCTCCTTCATAGCCAGGCAGACATAGCAGTTCGAGCATCTCTTTCTGAGTAGTGTAAACACTTCTCCTGTTTGAAAGTTTATTAAGTCTTCATTAAATTTTGATATTGTCCTGGCTGCAAGTGCGAGCTGGTTCATACACTTGAAAGAGCAAATGCTCAAACTGTCCACTATATTTTGTCGGCAAAGGTCCATCCCATTTTTTCCTCCAGCCCAGTCAAAATTCTCTGGAGTCTCAAACTTATAGAACCCTAGACAGAGAAATCTCTAAGAAAGGGGTTATTATAAGCATCTCAAGAAACTCACTACCTTTAACATTGCAGCCATTTGCATCAGTAACATCAAGGTTTGAGTCTCTTCAAATTAAATTTTCCAGCCATGTTGATCAATTATTTTAAAAGACTGGAAAAATCTATTTCTAAAATCTTTTTTCAATGTTCCTGGGTACATGTGCAGGACTTGCAGGTTTGTTATATAGGTAAAACACGTGCCAGGGTGGTTTGTTACACCTATCAATCCATCACGCAGGTATTAAGCCCAGCATGCATTAGCTCTTTTCCCTAATCATCTCCCCCTGCCCCTGCCAACAGGCTCCAGTGTGTGTTGTTCCCCTCCCTGTGTCCACGTGATCTCATTGTTCAGCTCTCATTTAAGTGAGAACATGTAGTGTTTAGTTTTCTGTTCCTGCATCAGTTTGCTGAGGATGATGGCTTCCAGCTTCATCAATGTTTCTGCAAAGGACATGATCTCGTTCCTTTTATGACTGCATAGTATTCCGTGGTGTATATATGCCACATTTTTTTAATCCAGTGTATCATTGATGGGCATTTGGGTTGATTCCATGTCTTTGCTATTGTGAATAGTGCTGCAATGCACACACACACAACCCCATTAAAATGTGGACAAAGGAAATAAACAAACACTTCTCAAAAGAAGACATACATGCAGCCAGCAAACATGCAAAAAAAAAAAAAAAACTCAACATCACTGATCATTAGAGAAATGCAAATCAAAACCACAATGAGATACCATCTCATGCCAGTCAGAACAATGATAATTAAAAAGTCAAGAAACAACGGATGCTGGTGAGGTGGCGGAGAAGTGGGAACGCTTTTACACTGCTGGTGAGAATGTAAATTAGTTGATTTCTAAATTTTTAAGCAGGATAAGTAAATTGCAACCAATAATGTTCAGCTTCTGGTGGAATTCTCAGAAAATTCCATTCCTTATTCTCCAAAGAAAAACATGTTGGCAGCCCCCATCAATCCACCTTAGTAGATCCAGAAGTCCTAGCACCTCCAAACTCTAATACTAGTTGAATGCAAATTATTAATTTCATAGTAAAACCAATATGAAGATGATAATAAAAAGAAATCATTATGTTCTCTCAGATACATTCTTTCCATGCTTACAACTAATACCTGTCTCCTGAGAATCTGTTAGCTTGCATCAATTCTTGCTACTTTGGAATGAATTAGGGCCCAGTGCATTGGGATTGGCGAAAAAGAGAATTCCCGAAGACTGGCAAGTGCACTCCTGCTACCTCCTTCTTGAAACCACTCCAACCCCAGCTCTTTCTCTGATTGGGTTAGGGAGACTAGGTCTGATCTGACATGGGATGTCATGATGTGATGGGAGTCAGGAAATCTGTCTCAACTCTGCCACTGTGTAACCATGGGTAAGCCCTTTGTTTTCACTCCCCCACATTGCCTTATCTGACAGTCTCTCATTTGGCTTGGCTAAGAATTATAGGAGTCATTTTGTGTAAAGATTCCTGAAAATATAAACCAATCATGGGGACTCTCCTGAACATTCCACCATCAAACTTTCAAACATACTGCATCTGTTCCCATCTTCCCTTTTTCCTTCCTGTTGCAGTGAGCAGCTCTTCTTGCACCTAAGGCCAACTAATCCACCTACACTTCTACACTTGGGATCTCAGCCTCTTCTGTCTTCTAAGACAGTGGTTCTTTTTTTTTTTTCTTTTTGAGATGGAGTCTCGCTCTGTCTCCCAGGCTGGAGTGCAGTGGTGCAATCTTGGCTCACTGCAAGCTCCACTCCCAGGTTCACACCTTTCTCCTGCCTCAGCCTCCCAAGTAGCTGGGACTACAGGCACCCGCCACCATACCCGGCTAGTTTCTTGTATTTTTAGTAGAGATGGGGTTTCACCGTGTTAGCCAGGATGGTCTCCATCTCCTGACCTCGTGATCCGCCTGCCTTGACCTCCCAAAGTGCTGGGATTACAGGCGTGAGCCACCAGGCTTGGTCAAGACAGTGGTTCTTAATCCTGGCTGCACGTTAATCACCTAATGAGCTTCTATTGAACACACACACACACACACACACACACACACACACACACACACACCCCATGCCCCAACCTTCCTCCAGAAAGGAACTGTGGGGGATAGGAATAGAAGCTTGGACATCAACACTTTTTCAAAGTTCTCCAGGAAATTTGAATGCACAACCAGAATTGAGAAACTCTAATCTAGAAAAATTGTGCAATCCGTTATTGTTTCTGCGGGCACTGGTTCCTTCCCACCATGCATTAAACACAACTAAGTCCCCTACTACAAAAGTCCCTCCCTAAATCCCTCCACCCCTCTCTAACTATCGCCCAACTCTCTCCTCACGATATATTGCCATTTGTACTTGTTTCATTCGATTTTCTTAAACCTTAAACCTGTTGTCATTTTTGTCACCTACTTCTTTCTCACTTCCATAAAATCCATAAACTCTATCCAATATATTTCTTGAATATACTCCTTTTTCTCCACTTTCATTGCCTTCTCTCCAGTTCAAACCATCAACTTCTCTCCATGATTTGCTGTAGCTAGTGGCCTCCATCTAGGTTTTCCTCTATCCACTTGGTCTGAACCACATCCTCATGCATACATCACAGAGCACCAGAGAAATTTGAGTGGCACAACCCACATCATGAGTTTCTTTCATACTTCAACTCTTGCAGTGCTTCTGTACATTCAAAGACGTCATTAAAAAGTGAATAGATAAGCCATAGACTGGAAGAATATATTACAACAACAACACGCACACACACAAAACACAGTACACACCCACAAAACACAACACATGCAACACACACACACACACATATATATTTGTATCTGGATACAAATAATTAGGTCCAGAATATTTGAATAGTGTTTAGAAATTCAAAAAGAGAAAGCAATCAGACCAATAGAAAAAAATGCAAAGCAGCCATTTACAAAAATGGCCTGGTATTAATCAGAGAAATGCAGTTTGAAAGTATAACAACACACCAATTCCCTCCTCCAAAATGGGATGATATTAGAAAGTCTGGCGATATCAAGCATTGACAATAGGAATTAAAATAGGCTGCTGGAGATTATACAAACAGATACAACCACTCTGCAGAACAATTAATTTTAAAAACATGCATACCCTGTAACCTAACATTTCTACTCCTAGTTTTCAACTAAGAAAAATGTTTACATACATATATAAATATGTAGCTATGAGAAGGTTTACGGCAGCATGGTTTATAGTAGCAAAGATAAAAAGAAATGTTACAGAGTCATCAAAGGAGAATAACAATTCCTGCAATGGAATACTATGCAGCAGTGAAAATGCATGGGTCACAGAAAAGGAAATCATTGAGAATGAATATAATAAACATGACGTAGAGCAGGCGCAAGTGACAGAAGATATCAGACAGTGTGATCATTTCATAAAGCCTAAAGGAAATAAAAATACTGTATTTGCCTAGAGATGTGTACATATTATCATAGCTTTCACTAAAAGGAGTGTGAGGTTAGGACTTGAATGATCTGTAGATCATTTATTTGGGAGGGGATCCCAGAACATAATTGTAGAGGAGAGGGAAGCAACAGAGAAGGGAAGGCAGCCAATAAGAAGTGTGTTACTTAGCCAGCTAGTCACTGGCAGTTATTCCTGCAGGGAAATTCTATGCCCTGGGATAGCTCATCAGAGTCAGGAGAGACCTGGGGTATTTATACACCAACTCCTGTCCATCTGTTTCTGAGAGCTGCAGAGGAGGAAGAATTAATCCCCAACACTTCTAGTCTCACTCAATGGTGGCCAAGTAGCCTCTGGTGGCCAGGGAAAACCCTCAAGCAAAACAACAATGACAATAAATTGTTAGTTGATCCTTAATGCACTAAAATGAATAAGGTGAGGAAATGTGGCTGGAACTCTTGACAGTGGCTGCCATATGAGCTAAGAGCATACAAACAAGCAGAAGAATGAGAATGCCATATCCAGAATAGATTAATTTTGAGAGATAAGAAGGGGGATTAACCAAGGAGAGATACGTCAATGTAAGTACTTTTATTATTTTTTTTTATTTCTTAGACTTTTAGGTGGGTATCTGTAGGAAACAGCCTGCAGCCTGGATTGAGTAAACGGAGAGGCTGTTTGCAAAGGTGAGGTCAGGGTATTGGGAGACCACAGGGATATTGGGGGTTTAAACACTGACTGGGCACAAGGGGAAAGGGCAGAGAGAAGTTGCAGAAACCCAGAACCAGAAGGAACCTGGATGAAAGGAGGGAGCCGGGGCGTAAATACCGCTTCACTTTTCTTGCATCCTCCAATCTCCTTTACTCACACCCAGCAGGAAGCCAGCGGTGGCCAGAGGAGTCACCCTTCCAGGCACAGAGTGGGTGGGGAGGGTGGAGAGTTGACCTGGAGGCAAAGAGAAGCTGTTGAGCACAGTTGGTGTTAGCTGCTATTTTTATACATATTTTTGAATACCTTCAATATAACTGAAAACATTTAAGAAATATCTCCCTAATGGCATTAGATTGCCTTGGTGTTATATTGCTTCAGTGTTACAACACCAAAACCTAATATGGCCATCTGGTCCACCTCCCACCCCATTCTCCAGCTCCTGCTAGGGCCACCTCCATCGTGTACTTTTGTCACTTCCCTCCTTGTGGCCCTGCAATCCTCCATCCTTTCCTGTCCTCGGGGTCTCCACAGATGCAGCTCCTCTGGCATTAAATACTTTTCTCACCTCGCCTTTGCTCAGCCAACCCTTATTTAACTCTTAGGCTCCAATTTAAATATTTCACTCCAAAGAAGATTTCCCTGACACCCCAGACCACAGAAGTCCATCTGGTGCGTACATTCCGTGTGTGTTATTCTCCCTGCTAATTACACTTTAACAGCTTATTTATGATATCATCAGCACCAGCACCACACGCTCAATAGCCATGATCTCTTTGGGTTCTGAGAAAACACAGACAAAATAAGAATCCTGACTTTATTCATCACATAGCCTCTGTCACCCCAATGGAGGCTGACCCTCTTTTCAAGGCTCACTGAGAGACAGAAAATGACAATGATTTTGGAAACCCCAGTATTAAACTATCTTCTCCAGGTTTCTCACCTCATCCTTACAACATGATGATGCTCATTTAATTCCAGGGCCTTAACTCCTTGTAAAACCATGCCTAACAGGCATGCACCAAAAATGCAGCATGGAACTTGGAAGGTCTCAAGTACCTAAGACAAAGCTTACCTATCAGGGAATCTGGATTTCCATGAGAATGTGGTGTCGTGTGGCATGTCTCTGGAATTCTAGAAGGAATACATTGGGATACAAACCAAACAGAACAAACTGTAAAGCCACAGCGCGAACGTCTAGTCATTCATGCTGCTCTTCCTGGAGGAAGTCATGTGTGAGAAAGCAGGAGAGAAAAGCTTGCCACCCTTAACTGCAATTCTGTCTGAATAGCATGCATCGGTGTGGATGATATTGGGTCTCTGAGGACCAGGCTTCTGCAGCTTTAGCCAATCCACATATTCAAGTAATTTGGAACCTGCCTCTTCACTAAGAGGGTAGCAGATTTATATCCACATCCCTAGAGCCCAGCAACAGTGCCTGATTCACAATTGGTGGTCAACTGACTTTCTTTAATACACAGTCTGCACTCAGGCACCTGCCCACAGCGACGTGTCAGTTGAACAGAAGACAGAATCCAGGCACAGGGATGAAAGCAACCTCAGGTCAGTAGCAAAGCACATTCTGTCAATGGTTATTGAGAGGTCTGAGGACACAATTGCAGCTTAAATTAAATGCAATGGTAGGAGAGGGGTGGCCAAGGGCAGAGTGATGGAACTGAGCCAGATGCTTCAAGGTAGCCAGGGCCGGGGTCCCTTATCCATAGCATCCTTAGAGACAAAGAACTTTGGAGCTGAGGAGATGGAGGGACCCAGGGCTGGGTGATGTTCTCTCAGGAGCTTCCTGGATTCCTCAAGACCCCAGCTCTTCCCCACGCTGGGAACACATGACAGGCATCAGAACACTGACCCCCAGGAGTCAGGGGCAACACAGGGAGGAAGAACTGGCTTATGAAACGGTGACTTCCTGTAAAAGTTACAAAGGCCAGCACCATGTCTCACGCCTGTAATCCCAGAATGGTGGGAGGCAAAGGCCAGAGGATCACTTGAGGCCAGGAGTTCAAGATCAGCCTGGGCAACACAGCGAGACCCCTGTCTCAACAAAATAATTAATTAGCCAGATGTGGTGTCACACACCTGTAGTCCCAACTACTTAGGAGGCTGAAGCAAGAGGATTGCTTGAGCTCAGGAGTTTGAGGCTGCAGTGAGCCATGATCGCACCACTGCATTCTTATTTATTTATTATAAATAAGTGAATAAATAAATAAATGTTACAAAAATAAATAAATGAATAAATGTTACAAATGCAATACCCAAACGAACATGAAATACCAAAAAGAAATACTAAACACCAAATAGAAATACAAAAATACCAAATACCAAAAGAACAATTAAATACCAAAAAGAACAATGAAGAAAGTGATAATTACCCTAAATGCTGCTCCCTAAAGATAATTACTAACATTTTGGGTCTCCTGGCCACATTTCTATTTCTTAAAAGCATGGATTGTGTGAGTGTGGGTGTGTGTGCTATGTGGAGAATGTGTGCGCATTGCACGTGCTATGTGTTGTGGGCCATACATTGTGTGTGTTGTATGTTAGCGTTGCAGGAGATGGATGGCTTTGCGTTGTGTGTGTGTGGTGGATTTAAGTGTGTGTATAATGGGAGTGTGAGTATGCTGTGAATCTCTAATGTGTGTGTGCATGGTGTGTTTGTTGTGCACTTCATCTATAACGTGTTATTTGTCACATGTTCTGTGTGTGAGAATAAGTGCATGTCATGTGTGATATGTGTACAGTGTGTTTGTGTTTCGTGTCTATGCGCCATGTGTGTTGTGTACTCTTTTGTGCATATGCATTCTGTGTGTTGCGTGGGAGTGCATGAGAGGTGGGTATTGTTACAGATGTTGTTCTCTCTAGTGTGTGCTAGTGTGTGTATTCTGTGTGTGAGTGTGAGTTTGTGTGTGACTGAAGCCTTTGTGGGCAGCAGAGCAGGTCAATGGGAGTGACATCGAATCCATCCCAGAATTATCCCTCTTTATGGCAAATAATATAAAGGTCCAGGTACCAAATTGACATATCCTTTCCTTTAAAAACTAAATTCTAAAAATTTAAAGAAAGACTATTTAAATAAAAATGTCAAGGAAATAATTGCATAGATGTTGTATGGAATAGGCGAAATTCTTTAGGAGGAGGTTTGAGAAACCCTAGTGCTCGAGGAATTTCAAATCCATCTCCATGATTCAATGATATAAATTCTGAATTTTTCTTTCTGAAATTTAAGATCTCTGATAGAAAATTACTATAACATTAGTGATGGGCCAGGTGCGGTGGCTCACGCCTGTAATCCCAGCACTTTGGGAGGCCGAGGCAGCTGGCTCACTTGAGTCCATGAGTTCAAAATGAGCTTGGCCAACATGGTGAAACCTTGTCTCTACTAAAAATACCAAAAAAAATTAGCCAGGTCTGGTGGGCACAAGCCTGTAGACCCAGCTACTGGGGAGGCTGAGGCAGGAGAATTGCTTGAACTCGGGAGGTAGAGGTTGCAGTGAGCTGAGATTACACCACTGCACTCCAGCCTGAGACAGACTGAGACTCTTTCTCAAAAAATCATCATAATAATAATAAGCAAATGAATAAAAAAGACAGAATTGGAGAAGCCAAGCATTCCCCGTCCTCTGCCGCACTAAGTCCACAACTGGGTCACCAGGTCACCTCTAGTCAGGCAGGAGCCCTTGTGGCCACAGCTGGAGAAACAGTGGAGCCCAGGCTATTGTCTGGAGCAAATCGCAGACACAGGCCTGGGAAAGGACGTAACTAGAACCAAATCCATGGCCACAGAAATAGGAATATCATTAAATATATAAAGAAACATATAACATATAAATAGAGGCATCAACATATATGTAAATAAAAATTAGAATAGAAATGTTTATAGGTACAACAGTCTAGGGCTGTGTGCCATTCTGTAGCAGTGTTTTTCTACATAGGAGGAAAGCAAACATATATACATATACATGAACCTTTACATAGACATGTATATGTGTATATATAACATATATATTCATATTTATTTAAATAGCTATTATGTTAATTATTTATAGGTATATATAAATACCTATACATCTAGAAATAACATACATACATATAAATGTCTACCTGAGATGTACACACAGGTATATGTGATGTTATGCCAGCATGTGCCAACTTCACACCTGGCAAGGCCACTCTGCTCAATAGTGTTTCTTGAGAGGGCAGGGTTGGCCAGCCTCTCCCTGGGGGAAAGGCCCACCTTCCCTTGTTCTGGTGTCTTCCAAGTTCCTCCACCTTTGCATGCAGAGTGAACAGATGGTCCTGGTCTGCAGGCAATAGCCATCGCTGGCCTGAACCCCGGTGTAAACATGAGGTGGAGCCACCATGACTGAGCGTCCACCAACAACCAAGTGGGCAACGACACGCAGTGGCAACGCCCTCCCGCACCCTCCCCAGACTTCTGCGAGGGTCAACGTCAAGACTCTGCACCAAACATTTTATGCTGTGTCTGGAAGTTGGCAGGTTGCTTTTATTTACAACCCTGGGCAAACCTGTGCAGGAGACATAATCATTTTCCCAAACCAAGGGTGAGGTGTGTATCTCAGGAGAGCTAAGTTGGTGGCCTCCTCCACAGAAGACTTCACATAGGTCCACCTTTGAGTTTTGGGTGCTGTCATTAACTGGGTAAGTCTCTTCCCTAGCGTCACATGGTTATTAGTGGGTAGAGTTGGCATTAACCCTGGTCTGATCCCAAAACTCTCATGCCTTCTGCTGTAGCAAGACTGCCTGGAGTGAGTGTGGTCCCTGGATGCCACCCCCAACCCACCTTCCCCATTGCCAGGCAGCCTTCATCCCCTGACAATCCCTCCACCCAACAGAGCCCCTGCTCCACAAAGACACAAGGTGTCTCCCAAGCACTCCCTCTGGGGAGCTCAGCGCTGGCCTCACCTTTCCAGACATGGAGCAATTTCTCTCTGAGACAGGCAAGGAACATAATGAATGAACAAGACCTTAAGGAAAAAAGAGAGCAAACCATATTTTTCTTTCTTTTGAGATAAAAATAATATGCCTGCACATCAGATCTCCTGTGACAGAACTAATGTCCAGGAGCAAAATCAGAAAAAGCATCCTCCTCTTGCTAATGTGAACATAACAACGGGCTCCTCTGACGACCACAGCGCCACAAAAGTCCCTGTCAAGCCATAGTCTGCAATGAGACCTATGAGAGTTCAAGAGGAAAGTCCTTTGCTTCACTTTATCCCTATTCGCTAAGTACAGCCAGAAAATAACCGTAAAAATTAACCTAAAGCTTAATGGCTTATGTAAGAATGCCTTAATAAAAATATGTTGGCAAGGTTATTGAACTATACAATTAAACCCCTCCCACTCGATACTTTTCAGTCTAATTTCTGTCTAAAGCTTATTCAGCAAACCCAAATGCCAATGCTCTCCTTCAATTTCCACTTCTTTGAACCTGCTAATTTACGAATAAGAAAGGATTTATTTGTGTTATTAGCCACATGTAACCTCTTGTTGAAAAAGTACTTTTAAATACTGAAATCCTGAGATGCGTCGAGATTCACCAAATATCTGAAGGATGACTTTGATTTTTTTTTTCTTCCACAAGCTGTGTTTGATTTACATCAATTAGGCCCTCCACATAAGGTATCATATAACAGGAAGGCTAATAACCCAGAAATAACCTCATTAAAAGAGACAGCATATCGGTCTAAACAGAATGAACTCTAAGCAGAAAAATTAGTGACCTGGAAAGTAGCAGGGAGAGGTAATGGCAGTACCAAGAAAAAATACATCCCCGTTAGCAAGTCAAAGGAGAAATCACCAGCAATAAAGTAAGAATACAATAGAGGCAGAAGCAGAACATTTTTGTAATGTTTTTAATCTGTTCAAATCCTGGAACATGCAATTTATTTTTCGCCTGGTCAAAAATAGTCTCTGAAATCATGCATGTATTCCTTGCAGACTCAGGCACAAAAAAGGGACCCTCCGGCCAGCCTGTGCCTAGGTGGGAGGTGTTGACTGTGTCTCTAAGGTCAGATGGTTTCCAGGGCTCTGAATTTTCCCACCATCGTGAACACTTTCTCAGATGGGTGAGCCCCTCTTGGACTGCCACCCACCTGATGCCAGCTTATACCAGGACTTTTTCTCCTTGGCATAAAGATACAGCCCGCTCTATCTTATGGCACCGCCCATCAGAAACACAAAGCTCCCCTTCTGCGACTCCCTGTTGACTCCCATTGCCCCCCTCCTACCCAATTCCCATTTTATGGGCATTTTGTAAATGCATGATTTGCCAAGAAATGACTGTTTCTATGAAGCCTCATGCATGTGGTGTCTTTTTGTTTTTTAAAAAAAAAGAACAGGAAAGTGGTCACATCAGAGGAAAGTCATTTCTAATGGTAAGATGCAGCAGAAAGAGGAAATATAGGTGCTGCCCCCAGCTCCCAGGACCTGAAGGGTCTGGCACATCGTGGGAGATCCCGGAAGACCGTATTCAAATGCTGCTCAGCTCCTGAGTCAACAGAGTGGTGCTTAATTGAAGAAATAGAGATAAGCTTTAAATGTGTATAAGTGTTTTTCTAGAGCACGTTAAGACAGGGATTGTAGTGGAGTCCCTGAGAACCTCCTGATTCGCTCTTATTTGAATTTCCCATGGGCTGTTCCTGGGCAGGTCAAGCCAGCAGATAAAATTCACTTCTCCAGGGACCCTGGCTTTTGAGGAATTCCCCAGCAGCAGGACACACGGGAGCCCAAGACCTTGCACAACCCCAGAAGAGGATCAGAAAGTGGGAGGCCAGAGCCTAGGAGACCCGGGGAAGAGGCTAAGGCCTCAGTCTCAAATGACCGATGCTGGGGCCACCTCCAGGGCTTTGGGGCTCGGGGCCTCTTCCAGTCATGCAATCTGCATCGTTCGTCTCCTGCCCCATTCCTACTTGGAGTTCAGAGTATCAGGATCTGAGCCAGAAATCTTGATACTACCTTGAGGCCTGAAGGGAGACTCACGATTGTACAAAGAAGCCTGGCAGGATATCTGGTACTTCCTGCAGCCCATCTCCCTGCCACTCCTCTGACCTCCATGAAATCACACCTTCAGATGGACAGGTGACTGTGAGACTATGTGGCTTGGACCACTAGGTCAACACACTGCTCCTGGTTTTCAGCTGGCACTCCCTTTCTTTCTCCAGTGAACCCTCTGATCCAGCACCTCGCCTCCCCTTGGGAGCCAAGCTCACGCTCACCTGCATGCCTTTGCCCTTATGCCCTTTCCCAGCCCCACCATCGCCCTCAGCAGCCTCCTTCCTCTCCTCCTAGCCTAACCCACACAACTCTCAAGTCCAAGCTCATTTCCCAGCACCCCAGAAATCCTTCTCAATGCTGTCTGTCACTTCCAGAATCACCTCCTGGCCTAACTCTAGAATCATGCGATCCCTCCGTTTTTGTTTGGTTCGATCCCTTAACTATTCTGAAAAGATGATGAAAACAAATGCTGCTTCCTTAGGACAGGGACCATAGACACGGGTTCTTGCATGGCCTGGGCTGACAGTTCAGAAAAGGGGATTTGGAGGGGACACCGGCCAATGAAGGGGATTAAGGGGACAGCTATTGCCATGTGGCTAGGTCAGACCAACACTGCCAAATGAAATGTTCTCTTTTACCCAAAAAAAAAAAAAAAAAAAAAGTTAAAAATTATAATTTTTATGTGAAATCTTCTGGGGTTGGTGAAGGAAATAATGTGGTCCATTTCCAAGCCAAAGTGCCTTAAGCAGGCTTTGGTCAGCAAACTACAGAAGTAACAGGATATACTCGGCCCCTGCTTGGATAGCCGATGCCTGCTTGTCAGCCTCCCGCTTCCTCCCACTTTAGTTGCCTTCACCTGAGCCAAAAGTGTAGTCTAAGATGGAAGTTTACTAGCTTGCAAAAGAGCTCATTTTGTCTGTTCTTATCAGCCTGCCCAGCTACTTAGATCATAAGTCAAATACTTAAAGAGCCCCTAAGCTAACTAGGATTGCAATGCATTGTGAGCTGCAACAAAATGCAGCAAGACAACCCAAAAAAAATAAATAAATAAAACACTGACAGCCTCTACCCAATAATCAATAGGCAACATCCGGGAAGATTGTGACCCCACAGTACCCAGCCTATGAGGAACTGGGGGAGGGACCTGCGCCCTAGGAGATAAATTGCTTATTGAAATGTGCTGGGTGTGCCTGTCTATCAAAAACACTCAATCTTGCAAGACCGTCATTAAAAGTCTCACTTTCGCTGTTCTCCGGGTCTCTGAGTCCATTCTTTGGGTTTGGATGGGTGAGTTTCTCACATTGGCAACCTATGCTACAGCAGTTTAAAGCATGAGTTAGCCAGGCAGAGCCTATTGGTGGCCATCCCAGTGCGTGGCCTGGAGGCTGCATGCTCCCTCTCAGGTGATGGGAAGTGGTTTCCCAGGGCCCTTTCTTTCTCCAATAAACCCACTGATCCAGCACCTCACCTCACCCAGGGAGCCAAGCTCATGTCCCAGTAGGTTTCTCTGGCCTGTTGCATCTTCCCACACTCTGGGCTGCTGCTAGGTGCCCACCTCTCCTGTAGCCCACCTGACTGCAGCCCAGGCGTGGGAAGATGGAAGGGGCCAGAGAAAAGCTGGGCATCTCCCACCTCATGCTCCATAATGAGACAAGGCTTCCTCGCTGGGTTTCCTCCTGCAGCAGGTGGGGCCATCCCAGCTTTTCTTACAGCATCATTAAGGCAAAAAAAAAAAAAAAAAAAAAAAAAAAAAAAACCTAAAGTGTTTCATGCAACTCCGTGAGGGTTGCCAGAGAGCTAAGAGCTTCTTAAGCAGCTTCCTTCCAAGCCATTTGGGCCCCTTCTATAAATAAAGCTTTAGACAATTTTGCAAAAGGATATTTATCTACCTGATAGATCATAACAGCTCCTGTGGTGTCTTTAGCCCTGTTGGGTGATCTTTGAGCACTTAGCTCCCTCTCACGTAGTTAGGCCTCTTTTTGGACAGCAAAAGAAAAAATATATAGAGAGTTGAGCTCCTTGGAGGAGCAGGCATCTGACGTGGGGTGGTCCTCCTCGCCATGGGCTCACTCTGATCCAAGCCATTAACACAGAGGCGGCAGCAGATGCCAAGGGGAAATTATTAATAAGCGATGTCTGGAGGACTCCAAGCCAGCACAAACATTTCTAAAGTGGCAAAGGGAAGGGGCGGGCAGTCGGGGAGGAGAGAACCACCGTTGTGCTTTGTTCAGAAAAGCAGGACCAACAGGAAAACAGAAGAGAACAACCCGAGGAAGACGAATGATTACAAGGGAAGCAGTTCTTTCTCTCTCTGCGTTTCACCTGCTTCGATTTTGAGCCCAGGTATCCCTGCATGCTTTTCTTGCTTCAAATTGTGCAGAGGAAGGGCTTAGCTCAGGCATCCTCAGCACTGGCACTACTGATGTTTTGGGGTCAGACCGTTCTTGTCGGGGACTGACATGGGTATCGTAGGATGGCTTTCCGCATCCCTGGCCTCTACCTGTATAATGCCAGGAGCAGCCTCCTCTCCTAGGGTGACAACTGCAGCATCTCCAGGCATTGACAAGTGGCTTCTGGGGAGAAGAATCACCCTTGGTTGAGAACTGCTGAAATTAGACATAGAGATAAAGTTGAGAATCAGTGCAGAAAAAATATCAGAAATGTCAAGAAAAGACCAAGACAGAGGACCTCAGTTCCAGTCCCAGCTCTGCCACTTCCCAGGTGACCTTGATCGAATGACTTCCCATCTGGGTCTCAATTTTTTTTTTTCAGTTATAAAATGGGATGATACTTAACCATGCCAACCACGTAAGATATTGGTAAGAGTTGAAGCATTATTCGTGTCGTGTCCTTAGCACGATGCCTGACGCAGAATTTAAAAATCAAAAATCACCAATTATTTTTGTAACTATGTTTATCAGCGTATGCAAAATAGTCTCTCTCACAACCTACCACACATGGAGGGTTTCCAGTTCCTCTGACCAGTGCGCTTCCCTTCATCCCAAGAAGCCTTTGCTGTGTGGAGGCCGATTAGCAATTACCTCCCTGTCCTGCAACACTTAAAGCTATATTCCAGGAAGGCCTGATGCAGACACTTAAACTACTTGCATCAGTCATGGTTGGTTACAAGTTGGTTATAACTGGAACCGACACTCAAACAGAAGATGAGTGTCTCAGAATGCTGAGGGCAGCTCCAGATCCCAGAATCAAAAACGAAGGCCACGGAGTCAGGCTTAGCACAAGGCAGAGCCAGAGCAAATGTGTGCCCTTGACAGCAGGGACCAATCCATGCCACTGTCAGAGTATGATCTCTGGAATTAGTTAGTGCCAGTCTTTTTTTTTTTTTGTCTTTGTTCTTGTATCTCTCTGCTCAAGATTCAAAGTCCCAGGAGGCATCTGGGTGCAGTGGCTCACACTTGTAATCCCGGCACTTTGGGAACCCGAGATGGGAGGATCACTTGAGGCCAGGAGTTCAAGACCAGCCTAGGCAACATAGCAAGACTCCATCTCTACAAAAGATTAAAAAATTAGCCAGGCATGGTGACATGTGACAGCTACTCAGGAAGCTAAGGCAAGAGGGTTTCTTGAGCCCAGGCGTTTGAGGCTACAGTGAGCTATCTTTGCATCACTGGACTCCAGCCTGGATGACAGAGCAAGAGCCTGTCTCCAAAAACAAAAACAAAAAAAATCCCAGGAGAGAATGTGATTGACTACCTAGAGTCTCATGCTCAACCCTGACCTGGGTGACTAGCAGGCACTTTGACTGACAGGTCTTCTAAGCCCTACCTCATGGAGGAAGGGGAAGGGTCATTTATCATAGGAAATTGGAGTGCTGCTATCCCAAAAAAGAAACAGAACACGGAGGGCTGAGTGGGTAAAAGCAACACTCACTCACCACACTTCTGTACTTTAGAATGCACCCATTTGCTCTTTGCTGGGGCAATAGCTGTGTGTTACTTTAGCACAGAAAGCAGAAGCACTCCACCTGTTCAGTATTCACTTTACACTTCATCAGGAGTTCCCAAATAAGACTTCCAGCTTTTAGGCTGGTCTGACATCCCAATAAAAGGAGAAGGCCATAGTTAGAGAAAATGTGGATGATAAGGCTTTCGTTTCCTCCTGGCTGAGAAGGCCAGGGCACAGCGCGCTCTCCCCGGAAACGTGACCCAGCATCACTCCATCCTCCACACTCACAGACCTGTGCCCTGGTGCCCTCTCCAGCTCCCATTTCCTCACTTCACCCCAGAGGGACACAGCCTGGCTTCTCCACTCAGCCCTCTCCCAACCCCACACATGCTTGATTCTCGACTCCAAATATGAGTACCAACTTGATTACACCACACCTGGAAAGAAGGCCCTGGCACTAATTAATCTCCAGTCACCTTCGCGACACAAGCCCACCATGGAGAGGAACAGGAGTGAACATGGCCTCCAGGCGGCTGCAGCTCCGCACTAAGCCAGGAGACACTGAGGGCTGCCAGGGTGGGAGCTATCGATTTGTCAATACGCGAAACACAACCGGAGAGTCATTTTTTCTGCTGAGGTTACCATTTATCCCGGAAGATGCTCTTGGCATGAAAGCGTGGCATGAAAGCTTCCCTTAGATGGCAGGATAAGGGAAATGTTAGACACACAGAGAGAGTAACTTGGCACTTGAGATTTATTAATATTTTAAATGTGGAAGGCATACATACCAGGGCTTACTCATTGCTTCTGGGGAAGGATCCAGGTAAACAAATCCACAGCATCGCTAAAAACAAAAACTCCACCTTTCCATCCTCTTCCTGCATGGGAAAATGAGGATGAATTAATTATTCAGATATAAGTAGTATCTTTAGGATAAAAGGATCAAACACCTCCACTGTTATATCTGGGGTTTCTCCATCATACCATCCTGGGAGAACAAATTGAAATTATAATTTTATTAATGACACTCAGAAGAGTGGATCAATTTTTCCATGAACTCAGAACTTGGCAATGAAGAGACCATACTGGATCATTTGAGGTCAGTTCGACACCAGCCTGGCCAACATGATGAAACCACGTCCCTATTAAAGATACAAAAAAAAATTTAGCTGGGCATGGTGGCACCTGTCTGCAATCTCAGCTACTCAGGAGGCTGGGGCAGGAGAATCACTTGAACCCAGAAGGCAGAGGTTGCCATGAGACAAGTCACTGCTCCAGCCTGGGTGACAGAGGGAGACGCCATCTCAAAAAAAAAAAAAAAAAAAGTAAACTTGGGACAATCTGTTCCCCACCTAGGGCCTTTTCTACTTGGATGAATCTGAAAGAAAAATAAAAATGAAAATCAGAGGTTATTTTATGGGCAGATTCCAGCACCAGGATTCTCTGTGATTTGTTCGAAGAAACCTACTCCTTTCCACGTGTCCCTTACAAAAAGGGCTCTTCCTGCTTGGACCCCCTGCACTAGTCAATCCAGGTGACACAAACAGAAGTCGTTTAATGCTGTGGCTTCAGACTCCACCAGTTTCTTCAGTCTCCTGATGAACACTGAAAAGAAGAGTCATGAGAACTGAAAGAAGAGAGAAAAAAAAATCCATCAAAACTTCATTTAGCCAAAGGAGTGAAAACTCAGGCACAAAATTGGTCAGATTAAAGGTGGCGGGCGCCTGTAGTCCCAGCTACTCAGGAGGCTGAGGCAGGAGAATGGCGTAAACCCAGGAGGCGGAGCTTGCAGTGAGCCGAGATCGCACCACTGTACTCCAGCCTGGGCGACAGAGCGAGACTCCGTCTCAAAAAACAAAAAAACAAAACAAAACAAAACAAAGAATCAGTTTGCCTTGCCTTTTTTGGTTGTTGTTTGTTTGTTTTTAACTGACTTTTTAAAATCTGCCTTTAGCAGAACCATTAGATTCTGGCCTGGAGTGGTGGCTTACACGAGTAATCCTAGCACTTTGGGAGGCCAAGACAGAAGGATCACTTGAACCTAGGAGTTCGAGACCAGCCTAGACAAAATGGTGAAACCTCATCTCTGCAATAAAGATACATGCACAAGTATGTTCATTGCAGCACTATCCACAATAGCAAAGATAGGGAATCAATCCAAATGTCCATCAATGATAGACTGGATACAGAAAATGTGGTACATATACACCATGGAATACTATGCAGCCATAAAAAGGAACGAGATCATGTCCTTTGCAAGGGCATGGGCAGAGCTGAAAGCCATTATCCTCAGCAAACTAGCACAGAAACAGAAAACCAAACACCACATGTTTTTACTTATGAGTGGGAGTTGAACAATGAGAACACATGGACACAGGGAGGGGAACAACACACACTGGGGCCTGTTAGGGGAGCTGGAGGAGGGAGAGCATCAGGATAAATAGCTAATGCATGCTGGGCTTGATACCTAGGTGATGGGTTGATAGGTGCAGCAAGCCACTGTGGCACACATTTACCTATGTAACAAACCTGCACGACCTGTACATGTATCCTGGAACTTAAAATTAAATTAAATTTTAAAAGAATACAAAAAGTAACTGGGCATGGTGGTGTGCATCTGTAGTCCCAGCTACTCAGGAGGCTGAGGTGGGAGGATCACCTGAGCCTGGGGAGGTTAAAACTTCAATGAGCCCTGGTCATGCCACTGCACTCCAGCCTGGGTGACAGAGCAAGATCCTATTTCTCAAAAAAAAAAAAAAAAAAAAAAAAAAAAGAAAGAAAGAAAGAAAGAAAAAGAAAGAAAGAAAAAAATTCTTACAAGCCTTCAAAGAGGATCTGCTGCCAGACTGTCAGCTAAAAGCAGGTGCCTTATTAAGGATAATAGGCTAAAGAGAACCTCTAACACTGTATTTCATAATTAGACTTTGCATTCTTTTCATACTATAGCACTTCATGTAAAGGATAAGACCTCAAAATAGTATACTTTCATTGTTCCCCTTTTTGGACTTTATGCTATGATTGTCATACATTTTATTTTTACCTAGATTATAAATGCTGGAGTCTATTACCACTTTTATTTAAACAGTCAATTATCTTTTAGAGAGAGTTAACTAATAAGAAAAATATCCTCTACATTTCCCCTTATAGTTACAGTGGAGCTCTTCACTTTCTGTCTAGATCCACATATAATGGAAATATGGATCTCGACTTTGTATTTTAGACATACTTCCCAGACAGACTTTATAATTTGGCCTGGAGATGAGGCCTGGGTCACGGAGCACCCCCCCCCCAGCTGTTTCTCTGCCCCAAAGCTCTCTCTGAGTGTGCTCCCATCTGCCGTAAAGCCCGGGTTGGAAAGGCGTCTTCTCAGAAGACTTCTCCAATCCTTTCCACACCCGTGCTCACCCTCCAGGCGTGGTGCTCCCTCTTGGTATCTGCCCACACTTTTGATGGGCCTCTGCCATTGCTGTTTTCATTGTCAATGCCACGTAGACACCTGCTTACCCCACTGGGCTGCCAGCTTCTGTGTACTGGAGCTCATGAGGTATCCATCTCCAATATCTGGCCCCGAAGGTGATTTTATTATTATTATTATTATTATTTATTTACTTATTTTTGAGAGGAGTCTCACTCTGTCACCCAGTCTGGAGTGCAATGACGCGATCTCAGCTCACCGCAACCTCTGCCTTCCTGGTTCAAGCGGTTCTCCTGCCTCAGCCTCCCGAGGAGCTGGGACTACAGGCCCCCACCACCACGCCCAACTAATTTTTGTGTTTTTAGTGGAGATGGAGTTTGCCCGTGTAGGCCAGGCTGGTCTTGAACTCCTGACCTCAGGTAATCCGCCTGCCTAGACCTTCCCAAGGTGTTGGGATTACAGGCATGAGCCACTGCGCCTGGCCATGAAGAAAGGTATTTTCGGGTTTGCTTTCTAAACAGGCTCTAGCAAATCACTCTCCATGGTTACTATAGGGCATATTTGCCTTTCTTCTTGAAACATCCTTTCCAAGTTTAGGGCATTCTTCTTAAGGAGATGCCAGAAACTCACTTTACCAACATTCCTTGCAGCTCGAGTGTGGACCTGTGACCTACATCCTGTATTCAGGCACCACAAAACTTCACTCTAAGGAGGCAAAGTCACAGCCCTGCAGAGTCTAATCTGGTGGGCTGACTGCGGATACTTCCCGCTTCCAAACACAGTGGTGGCACTCATGCCTTATTCTAGAAACTGCTGCTGTTAAGACAGGGGTATCTTACCAACATGTCAGTAGCAAGAATTGATTGAACTTCTTTTATTTTATTTATTTTTTATTTCCATGAGTTTTGGGGGAACAGGGGTATTTGGTTACATGAGTAAGTTGTTTAGCGGTGATTTGTAAGATTTTGCTGCACCCATCACCCAAGCAGTGCACACTGAACCCGATTTGTAGTCTTTTATCCCTCACCCCCACCCCACCCTTTCCCCGAGTCCCTAAAGTCCATTGCGTCGTTCTTATGCCTTTGCATCTTCACAACTTAGCTCCCACTTATGAGTGAGAACATATGATTTTTGGTTTTCCTTTCCTGAGTCACTTCACTTAGAATAATAGTCTCCAGTTCCAGCCAGGTTGTTGTGAATGCCATTAATTTATTCCTTTTTATGGCTGAGTAGTATTTCACTATATATACAAATATATGTGTGTGTGTGTGTGTGTGTATATATACATATATATATGTGCCACAATTTCTTTATCCACTCATTGAATGATGGGCATTTGGGCTGGCTCTATATTTTTGCAACTGTGAATTGTGCTGCCATAAACATGCGTGTGCAAGTATCTTTTCTTAAATGGACAAAGAATCATTTTTATTTACATAAAAGACTCAACATAAAAATTATTTTTTATGTATTTGAATTTTTTAAGGATCAGGAAAATAACTAATGGGTACTAGGCTTAGTACCTAGAGGTGTTTGTTATCAGGTAAATGGATTAAGCTGCTTGGTGTGAACACAAGGGAAAAAGCCCAGGTCCACGAGAGAAAAAACATTAGGGGACCTTTCCAGTGTTATCACAGGTGGGCCCGGCTGATAGTGGGACTGTGTGAGAAGCCAGGAGACTCCAGCCAGGGCAGCTGGGAGGAGCAGTGCACTGTAGACCCAGGAAATCGGAGACAGGTCTCGGTTAATTTAGAAAGTTTATTTTGCCGAGGTTGAGGATGTGTGCCCGTGTGTTGATGTTAATGCTGGAGAGGGAGTGTGAGGCCTGTCCAACCCCCACTTCCCTTCATGGCCTGAACCAGTCTTTCAGGTTAAATTTCAAGAGCCCTGGCTGAGGAGGAAGTCCGTTTAGATGGTTGAGGAGGAGAGCTTAGAATTTTATTTTTGGTTTACACCACAGATAGGTCTAGGCCATCTCATAGGATCCTGCAGCAGGTTCAGCCTTGGGCCTAGAACTGATTCAGACTAAACAAGTGGAGGGATCCTCTTCTTTCCCGGGAGTCTCCTCACTAGCTCCAACGCTACCACTCCCCAGGGCCCTCTTCATAAGGACCTGGGTGTGCAGAGGGAGCGATAAATCAGTTCCAAGACAGAGAGGAAGAATGAATAGCAATCAAGGAAGGCTTCCCAGAGGAGGGGCAGAGCTTGCAGGCACCGTGTTCCCAAGGCACACACCTAGAAAGCACACATACCTCTAGAGTGTGCACCCACCTCTCCAGGGGGCCCTCTCCAGGGCAAATGCACCTCCCTTTTCTCCCTGTCTGACACTTATCAGGTGCCCTATAAACATACAATAGGAGTAGCAAACAGCAGCTTGAAAACCAAATCTAGCCTGACTGTCCCTCTGGTGACCCAGTGCCTTTATCAATTACCTTTGACTGCCTCCAGATCAGGCAATCCCTCTCCAGTCCCCCAAGGTCCTTGCCACTCCCTCATCTTGCTTCTTTATTCACATTAGGTGAATAGCCCTGCTAGGCATTTAGATTCACTACCCTTAGAATAAGCTAAGGAAAGCAAGAATGGGGTTCTGATAAAAAGAAATGAATACAGAGGCCATACAGATGGCAGGAAAGCAAGAGTAAAAGGATGGATATAGGGGCCCTGCCCAGCGCATTCGCGAACCACGAGAAGTCAGCTACCGCAGCTATGCAGAAAGAAGGTACTGAAGCCGGAGGGGAGAGCCTGATTATAAACAGAGGCAGGATGGGAGATGCACTGTGCAGCCACAACCCTGGAAATCAGACCTTGACCCAATGTTCCCCAAAACCATCATTCTCACTTCATCTTGGCAATTTTTGCCATATCTGCATGCCATCTGTTCAAAATCTACTTTTTAAAATATTCGCCTAACTTAAAAAAAATTAAACCTCATCCTAAACAACATTCAACATCAAATTCATGAGTTTCGTGTACTAGTTTTGTTTCTTCTAATACGCACTCAAATAAAAACATTACCAAGAAAAGTCTCTGATACTATTTAGAATTATTTAACCCACAGTTCCAGGCACCCAGGTTCCACACTGAGAATCATTTCTTAGTGTTTCTTTTGTCTAAAAGCAAGATTGAGACAAAATCTTTCACTTGAATGTAGCCCCTTTTTTTTTTTTTTTTTTTTTTTTTTTTTGGCAAACAAAACAGCATTAATGAATCAGGATGCCTTTTCATAGCTTTTCAGGTTTGGCACTTATTAGAATAAGTCTAATAAATCTAATAGAATCAGTCTATGCCATTAGAATAATAGGGTCCCCTTTGACATTTCATCTCAAAATCCCTATGAGTCTCCAGTTGTGTCCGTCTTTCTCATCTATTCCCTCATCTCCCTTCAACGTGTTCTAACCACTCTCCACTGACCTGGACACCACAAGTGGGGTGGGCCGGTGTCACCAGAGGGTCAACTTGTCAACAACTGAACTTGTTCTGAGTGGACTCTGGGTCCAGACCACCACATTCAAAAGCCCGGCCCACACCTAACACCTGTGTGATCACAATCACATTGCTGACCTTTTCTGTGCCTCAGTTTTGTTATCTGTAAAATGGGGATGAAAACACTACCCATCTGATAGAGTCATTGGTGAAATTGACAAGTTAGTGCATGGAAAAGCTTTGCTATGTTGTAAATGTGTCTCCCAAAGTTCATGGGTTGGGAACTCTATCCCCAAGGTAACAGCATTGAGAGGTAGAAACTTTAAGAAGTGATTAGGTCACAAGGGCAGAGCCCTCATGAATGGATTCATGGCCTGACTCGTGGGAGTGGGTTAGTTATTGAAGGAGAGGGTTTCTGATAAGAGGATGAGTATGGTCCCCTTCCTCTCTCTCTCAGCCTCCCACTTTCTGCCATGGGATGACACAGCAAGAAGGCTCTCAAAAGATGCCAGCACCTTGATATTGGACATCCCAACCTCCAGAAACATGAGAAATAAATATCTTTTCTTTATAAATTATCCAGACTACGGTATTCTATTATGGCAACACAAAATAGGCTAAGGCACACCTAGAACAGTACCTGGCACTCAGTCTGTGTGAGCTATAATTTTTATTGTTATTACATCCCACTAAATAGATCTTTTCCCCATGCATCCCATTCTTCAAAGATCTTGAGTTCAACCACTACCTTCCTTCACTCTCATCCACTTCCACTGTCTCTTCCTGGGAGGAGGCCATTGGATTCACTCTCTTTTCTACCTCTACTATCACTCCTGGAGCAATCTCTACTCCACGTATTCCCAGCTCACAGTACCAGCCTTTTTTTTTTTTTTTTTTTTTTTTTTTAGACAGAGTCTCACTCTGTTGCCCAGGCTGGAGTGCAGTGGCGTGATCTTAGCTCACTGTAACCTCTGCCCCCATGGGTTCAAGCAATTATCGCTGCCTCAGCCTCCCAAGTAGCTGGGATTACAGGTGCCTACCATGCCTGGCTAATTTTTGTAATTTTTAGTAGAGACTGCATTTCGCCATGTTGCCCAGTCTGTTCTTGAACTCTTGACCTCAGGTGATCAGCCTGCCTTGCCCTCCCAGTCGGTACCAGCTTTTGACAAATTGCATCCTCCTGGACCTCCCTCCCATCAATCCAGCTTGATCTGCTCTGGAACATCCGACATTTCTCTGTATCCTGGCTGCTCAAGAACAGTTTTCTCACAGGCTTCCAAGGCCTGCCATGTTTGGCTTCAAGCAATCCTGCTGGTTGGATCCCCCAATGTCTCCACACACAGTGTCCCTGGGTCATATCTTCCCACCCTAGCTGGGTGTTCCGAGACCACCTGGGTGCATTCCCAGAAAGAGACCCTCCCTGTCATCTTCACATTTCACAACTTTAACCTTGTTAAAGCCCTGCCTTTTCTTGGGGGCCTGCCCTGTTCACCTCCTTCGGAGTTATATGGCTGAGCGCCCTGTTTAAGTCACAGATGTTCTCATGGCTGTCCATTGGGCCCAGGCAGTTGGCATGAAAATAGGACTCACTTATACCCTATCCCCTGTGGTCTGAGGGGTGGGCAAATCACCCAGCTAAACCACTCACAGTTAGTCCTTCGAAAGGCCGTATTGATTGGTCCATGTGGGTCAGCTGAGCCAATCAATCAGAGTCCTTCTAGAGACCACAGTGATTGGTCCAAATTCCTTAGCCAGGCTAAGGAATTTCTGACTGGAGCTGGTGGGAAAAGCTTCTTTCCTCTGAGAAGGCAAGCTCAGAAGACCTGGGATGAGGTGTCAGCCTTGTAGAGAAGTTGATGCTGAGGGAAGTGAGTCAGGGAGGTAAAGACAGAAAGTCCTGAGAGTATGGAGTCTCAGACTTCAAATTCCCTGCCTGTCTGTGGTTTAACATGAAAACAACCCCAGAATCCTGACAGTAAATAAACACCCTGCCTTTTTGTTAAAGCTATCCAGAACTGGTTTATATTTCTGGAAAGTAAAGAAACTGTAATAGGCTGTGCTTCCCAGGCTAGTCTTTGTTAGGTATGTACATTTTTTAATTTAGTTGTTCACATGTTTGAGTCATCCCGGTCCATATGAGAGAGAGGAACATACCTCATGCTTCCTTCCTTTCTCTCCCTACACTTGGCACAATATTGGGCACAAAATAGATGCTCACTAAATATGTAGGCCCACAGAGGATGCTAGAACTGGCTGGTAGGCCCAGCTGCAAAGAGGAAAATTCTGGATCATCTAGAGTCAGCCTACAAGAGCGCCCATCACAAATGTGCAGGAATGGAGTCAAAGAGAATTATGGTTTTCTCAGTAAAGGTTGCTTAAAACAAAAGCCCATTCATCTGCCTGCAGAAGACATTTAATCAATTTACATGAGGGATTTCAAAATTAGTCAGACTGTAATGAACTATGAAATACTGATTAATGCATTTTTGCAATGTTTGATTAGAAACTTAACATGTATGCAAGCACATCTTTACCATTACAGCATTTGTATGTTAATATTTGGTTCTTAACCATTGGCAGAATAGATATTCTGAATTACAGAACCAAAGTGTATTTGTGTTGAACAAGATGTACACAGTTTTCCTGCTGGAAAGTGCCTCTTGATGTTCAAGAAGTGTCTCAGGTTTGAGGGGGTGAGTGGGAGGAAGCACTCCACGGGATGCAGTCCCTATGAAGTTGAGTATTAGCCGCTAAATTGTTTGAGAGTTCTCCAGAAACCGCTAGGGTAAAAGAGGCCAGCCATTCCCCCGACCCCAGCCCTCCCCTAACAACAAGGCATTCTCTGAAAGAGGAAACAATCCCAATTTTACTAAGGCAGAAGAAGCCGAATTCTTTTGGCCAGAATTTAAATATACCACCTCAGACAAAAATGTTTGCTAGGTTCCCCCTCTGGGCAAGCAAATTATTAATTGAAAGGCTTGAAAATCTTCTCGAACCTATAGAAGCCACAGTTCTAACTTTCTTTCCTTCTTTCTTTCTTTCCTTGCTTCCTTCCTCCTTTGTTTCTTTCATTCTTTCTGTTTCCTTCCTTCCTTCATTCCTCTTTCCTTCCTTCCCTCCTTCCTTCCCTCTTTCCCTCTTTTCTTCCCTCCTTCCTTCCCTGCTTCCTTCCTTCCCTCCTTCCTTCCCTCCTTCCCTCCTTCCTTCCCTCCTTCCTTCCCTGCTTCCTTCCCTCCCTCCTTCCTTCTCTCCTTCCTTCCCTCCTTCCTTCCCTCCTTCCCTCCTTCCTCCCCTCCTTCATTCCCTTCTTCCTTCCTTCCCTCCTTCCTTCCCTCCTTCCTTCCTTCCCTGCTTCCTTCCCTCCTTCCTTCCCTCCTTCCTTCCTTCCCTGCTTCCTTCCCTGCTTCCTTCCCTCCTTCCTTCCTTCCTTCTTTCCTTCCTTCCCTCCTTCCTTCCTTCCCTCCCTCCTTCTTCTTTCCTTCCTTCCTTCCTTCCTTCCTTTTCTTTCTTTGAGATGGGGTCTCACTCTCTTGCCCAATCTGGAGTGCAGTAGCATAATCTCTTGACTCACTGCAACCTCCATCTCTGAGGCTCAAGCCATTCTTCCACCTCAGCCTCCCAAATAGCTGGGACTACAGGTGCGCACCACCACACCTGGCTAATTTTTTCTATTTTTGATAGAGATGGGGTTTTGCCATGTTGCCCAGGCTGGTCTTGAACTCCTGGACTCAAGTGATCTGCCTGCCTTGACCTCCCAAAGTGCTGGGATTACAGGCATGAGCCACTGCTCCCAGCCTACACCTTTAAATTTCTGAGGACACCTCCAGAGATTTTTGTGTCTGTGTATTTCACAGAGAAAGCAAGTTAGTCTCTTTCATATAACTGGAATGCCCTTTCTCCTGGTAAGATCAACAGAACTCAAAACATCAGGTGATATTGGAAGTCATAAAAAGGAAAACATGCTAAAGTGCAAAAATCCAATCAACTAGAAGTATGATCTTAAAGTTACTAAAAACAAATCTTACTTGCACACATGCGGAAGACATCTAAAGAGGTGGATTGACATTAAAAAAAAAAAAGATGTGTTAAAAATTAGCTATTAAAGAATTTGAAGATAGATTCCCACAGTAGGTTTCTAAGAGCACTGATATGCTGAGCCTGGCCCCAGCCATAAGATTATCTGAGAAAGTCCAGGCGTGGTGGCTCACATCTGTAATCCCAGCACTTTGGGAGGCCGAGGCAGGCAGATCACTTGAGGTCAGGAGTTCGAAACCTGCCTGGCCAACATGGTGAAACCCCATCTTAACTAAAAATACAAAAATTAGCCAGGCGTGGTGGCACACACCTGTAATCCCAGCTACTTGGGAGGCTGAGGCAGGAGAATCGCTTGAACCCAGGAGGTGGAGGTTGCAGTGAGCTGAGATTGCCCCACTGCTCTCCAGCCTGGGTGACAGAGCTGGACTCCGTCTCAAAAAAGAAAAAAAGAAAAAAAAAAGATTATCTGACAAACACTGTTTTCTAAAAGGTGCTCCTGTGGAAATCCCATCACCACAGAGCGTGCTAACTCCAGAACAGCAATGTACGAATTTGTTCACATAGAGAAGAGGTCACATGTGTGAGTGCACATGTGGGTACACACAGAGAAACATACTTCGTGATGCTCACAAGTGCAGGCAATTATCTCACGTTTAGATTTTAAGCCTCCCTTAGAATTTTAAAAACCATTATTTTGCAGGATCGCCATTATTCTGATTCATTAGCAAGGCATACTTATGAGGGTCTTAAAATAACCAGGATGCTGGACATGTAAAAACATGCTTCTTGCTGTCATGACAACTAAATAACAACAATAATGCTCACATCCGAATGACTACAGGGAACAAAGTTATTGTGCCTGAATATAGATAAGTTAATTATGGAATCATCAAAAGAACAGCAGCTCTGTCAATGCAAAGATGATTCTAAAATAATCAATAACAACCATCTTGTTTGGTAATTGGCTATTTGTTTCCAATATGGGCTCTACCTTTGGTCTGCATGGAAATGCAGCAGGCTCTTTAGCCAGCAGAAGAGGAAAAAAAAAAGGAAAATCTTTCAGTTTAGGGTTGGTGGTTGTCAGTAGCAACAAATAATGGAAAATTGCCATCTGGCTTCTTTTTTTAAATGAGATTTGAATAATCAATTTAATAATGGATAGAGCACTTGCTTACAGAAGTAATCCATTGTCATTGCTCGGAAAAAATAAAAACTTTGTCACCAGAGACAAAGCTCTGTGGTGTGACTATAGGTAAAGCAAATAAACGTCTACGTACATGTCACAATTTTTATTTTCACTGCTGACTTTACATAAACCAGAGGATAACTCTTGCTTCTCTATGCTTAGCTTTTCACATTCTGTGTTTAATAATCAGGATGAAATCTACAGAGCAGTTGGCTTGCTACAGGCGTTCAACTCTACTGATGGTTAGTGGAGAAAGAGACACACAAATGGTGGATTTTTTTTTAGCACATTTTTCCCCATCATCATGTGACATATCGTGGAACAGGCCTGATTTCAGCAGAGCAGAGGAAATAAAAATGCATCTGGCTATGGGGTGTGTGTGAGTGTGAGAATGTGTGTGTGTATCCTTTACACAGCTGCAGCAGAGGAAAAATGCTATTCAGAAAAGAACAGGGTGACACCGGGGATCACGATGACTCATTCATTTACATGATAAAAATGAAGAGAGTAGGAAAGGTGTTCTTACCCCAAGCGGAAGCAGGAGTGATGACATCCAAATATGGGGCTTGTGTCATGTCGTTTTGTATGTGTGTTTGTGAGTGTGTTTAATGAAATATGCATGTGCAGTATCCCATTGGCCTCAAAAGACCCTTGAATCTTTTACTAAAAAATGTAGTGGTCGGGCACACTGGCTCACACCTGTAATCCCAGCACTTTGGGAGGCCAAGGTGGGTGGATCACCTGAGGTCAGGAGTTTGAGATCAGCCTGGCCAACATGGTGAAACCTGGTCTCTATTAAAAACCCAAAAATTAGCCAGGCGTGGTGGCAGGTGCCTGTAATCCCAGCTACTCAGGAGGCTGAGGCAGGAGAATTGATTGAACCCGGGAGGCGGAGATTGCATTGTGCTGAGATTGTACCACTGCACTCCAGCCTGGGCCATGGAGTCAGATCCATTCTCAAAAAAAAAAAAAAAAAAAAAAAAAAAAGAAAGAAATAGAAAAAAAATTCCATGTGGTTTGAAGGAGAAAAAGGGATGAAGTCCAGGCGCTGCTGCATTTTGGAAAGTGGCATTCAGGATCCCAACAGCACCATCTGGGCTCTACACACCTACGGGACTGGAAGGCGGGGGCTTCTCCTGGCCTCCACTGCTTGAGGACTGGAGGGTATTAAGGAGGATCATCCTGCTGAATCCGGCCTTAGGCTGCTGTTTCCCCAGAACTTCCGATCCACTCGGGGCACATTCCCTTTCACCAGGCACTGGTTTTCTCCTCGGCCTGTGTCACTCGGAGACTCCCCCGTGAGGTTTCAGGTTGTTTGCCTCTTCTCTGACTGAAGACTCATTACTGTTCACCTCCGCCCCCCTCCCAACCCAATCCACTTCTTATGTACTCTCCCAGGACATTCAATGACCAGGCCCCTCCCCGGGTCACAGTTTCATTAGCCCCCTTCCTTCCATAGGGAAGTTAGAACTGGTTGACTCTCATCCCAGAGACTCCCTCTGAGACCCAACCTGGCCCCAGGGTTACCAGCACTTCCTTGACACCAAGGCACCCCACCACATCACCTCGTCCAGTCCTGCCTTGGGCCACAGAGCCTTTTATAAAGTCTTAGATAGTCTCCCAAGTCCTCTCCACATCTAGGGGACAGCTCCATTCTGGCCCTGCTTCCAGCTGGGTCTTGCGAATTCCCTAGGCAGAGCCCCACAGAGACTATGCACATTGTCCCTGTGCTTCCCAAGACCCCCACCCTAACTCCTGAAAAAAGCAAAGCCAGGAGGCTTAACCTCTTTCACTTTTCCCCAGTTATCTGAGCCATCACCTGCCACCCATACTCTATATAGGGGTATCATCTTGCCAGGATTTCCACTGCAACATGGAAAGAAGACTTGGGAAAATTGCAAACACATGGTTATGTCCTCATCATCACCAACACATTCAGTCCAAAGAGAAGCTCCTGCACTAAAAAAAGAGGTGTCCTCCACCTTGCCAACCTAAACCTGTCCTCTCTCATTTCTCCAGATCTCTGAAGGTCCCCCTCACACCCGCAGCTTCAATCTCCTCCTCCCAACTTGTTCCTTCTCCTGTGTCCGGGCATGCCCAGATCACCTTGTCTTGAAAAGGAGAAAAAAATATACATATATATCCCTGGCATCAGTATCCTCAGTATCAAGCAGACCACTGAATACTCAGGTCAGGAGTCCAAGAAAGACATTGTTGGTTCCTATGCCCTCCGTGGTGCAGCAAAGGACATAATTTCATTCTTTTTTGTGACTACATAATATTCCATAGGGTCACTTCCATTTCTATTCTTGTTTCAAAATCCTGAAACCTCAGAGGGCAGGTTCATTCACGTGCTAGGGTTGCCACAACGAAAGACCACAGATGGAGGCAGGGGCTTACGCAGCAGAAATTTATCTCTCAGAATTCTCGAGGCTGGAAGTCCAAAGACAATGCGTCAGCAAATTTGGTTACTTCTGAAGCCTCTCTCCATGGCTTGCAGACAGCCGTTTTCTCATGGTGTCCCCTGCTCTGTGGCTTTCCCTGAGTCCTTGGTGTCGCTGTGTGTGACCAACTTTCCTCTTCTTAGAAGGACACCAGTCAGATTGGATTAGAGCCCCACTCTAAGGGCTTTATTTTAATTTACTCACCTTTGAAGAGGCCCTATCTCCAAATACAACGGCATTCTGAAGTACTGGGGGTTAGAGGTGAATTTGGGGTGGAGGGTACAGTTCAGCCCAGAACACCAGCTGAGAATGTCCAAGGGTGTGCACTAAGTGAGGAATGCAGAGAGGCAGGTCACATTCCTGGGGGGCCAAGGTTGTCAGGATCAGGAAAGAAAAATGAGAGAGTGGGTCCTAAAGGAAAAGATCAGGGTTTAGAGCAGGAAAGGCTGATCCACAGAGACGAGTACTACAGGATGGGCTGAGGAGTGAGAGCAGAGAAGAAATCTTGAGACCCAGCCATCTCCCCTCCCTTGTGCCTCTGTGTGGGAGTGGAGCAATATTGGACACAGGCTGGATTCCTTCGGTCTGAGCAGCAAATAAGAGAGAGAAAAGCAGAGGCCAGAGGCACATGGAAGGGTGATAAGCTGAGTGTAAGATAAGAGAGGCCAGGACAGCACAGTGGCTCACACCTATAATCCCAGCATTTTGGGGAGGCTGAGACGGAAAGATCCTTTGAGGCCAGAAGCTCGAGACCAGCCTGGGCAACCTGGTGAGACACTGTCTCCACAAAAATTTTAAAATGTAGCCGGGCATGGTGATTTGTAGTCCTGGCTACCCAGGAGGCTGAGGCAGGAGGATCCCTTGAGCCCGGGAGTTTGAGGCTGCAGTGAGCTGTGATTGTGCCACTGCACTTCAGCCTGGGTGACAGAGCAAGACCCTGTCTCTAGAAAAATAAATCAATGAGGCTGGACGTGGTGGCTCACACCCGTAATCCCAGAACTTTGGGAGGCTGAGACAGACATATCACTTGAGGACAGGAGTTCAATACCAGCCTGGCCAACATGGTGAAACCCTAAAAATACAAAAATTCGCCAAGCATGGTGGTGCGTGCCTATAATCTCAGCTACTCGGATGGATGGCTGAGACAGGAGGATAGCTTGAACCCAGTAGGCGGATGTTGCAGTGAGCAGAGATTATGCCACTGCACTCCAGCCTGGACGACAGAGCAAGACTCTGTCTCAAAAAAATAAGAAAAATAAAAATAAATAAATGAATAAATACAACTAGGAGAGGCCAATGCGGAGGGCCAGGTTGAGGATACTGAGAGGGAAACAGCGAAGGGTAATTGTAGAAGAAACAAAATAAAGAGACAAAACCCGTTTTATTTACTCAATGTGTACACACTGTGGCTAAGAACCAAAACCATTAGCATACAAGAAAGCATTTAGAAATTCAACTCAATGTATTATCATTGTCACTGTAATAGTGACAATTATTATTTATTTGTTCAGCAGAGATCCTGTGAACATGTTACAGTTGTCGCTTCATGAAAGAACCAACTCTGCCTGGATTTCTGCTGTGTAATGGAAGATGGAAAAACTTCAAACATATTTTTATGTCCTCATAATGGATGTAGTTCAAGCCACAGCTCCTCCTTAGCTAATGACTTAGCAGGGCAGTGGAAATACAAGCAGGTCCCTGCACTTTAAGTGTGGTCATGGCTCTTCTCAAATTCAAACTGGCATTTCTCTGCAACTCTTCCTGGCACATGAGCTCATGGTGCTGCTGGAACACATTTTGGTGGGCACCCAGGGAACCATTAATCCTAGTAGCCACATTCATATATACAGTCAGGCTTGGAACACGTGAACTGGCTTGCTTGGAGTTTGAACCAGGACATCAATTACTAACATGTCTGAGAAATTAATCTTCCATCAGAGGATAACTCCTACAGGCAAAAATGCTTTGGCTACTGCATGTAAGGACAATGTCTGTGTTCTCTGTTCACATCAGAAAAGAAACCCCTTAGTAAAGGAGGAGAAGGCCTTTGTTAATGGTGCCGATACTTTGTAGACCTCAGGAAAGGAGTCCTGTCTGTCCCAAGACCTCCAGCTTATAGAAGCTGCTTCTGCAATGGTAGACCCATCCACGCTGCCATAATGAACAGGCAGATAAAGCTTTGCCGGGCATAAGATAACTCAGATTTGGCAGTTTACGTGGAGACACTGTCAACTTTCAACCATTGGCTCCCTGAACTTCATTTGGAAATCTCAAATCATCACTTTGTAAACAGGAAAGACATTCCCTGAGAATAGGGTGGTTACCAGCACCTCTCCCCCAAAAAACAAAACGCAGAATTGTGTGGGAAAGAAAGGCATAGCATGCTGCCATTCTGCAAGGAGAGGGTGATTGACTCAAGATTGGGTGATAAAGATCAATTGCCTTGGCTTGGAGTTATGACACCAACAAAGTTACAATGACATTAGCACAAAGAGAGAGACACAAATCCATTACAAAGATACAATCAAATATTCAAAAAAGCCTGGCATGCTCATTACTTATTCATGCTAATACAAGTATATTAAGAAATCTAAACAGTGTTAGCGCTCAATCACTCACAAACCAAATGAGGTTTTGCATTTATCAGACTCCAGTCATCAGGGCCTGTACAAAGGTGGTAATGTGACATAACTGGAGATATTTATATCAGCCTACATGGACGGAGAGATACACCAGGATTTATTAAACTGAGGAATGCCATCACATTCACACAGCAATAAAAGAAATAACTGTGCAGAAGTCATTTCCCCAGACAATAAGATTTACCTTTGCAATCTCTTAAAGATGTTGTATCTGTTTTCAAAGGGTCGCTGGCAGCATCTCCGACCTTAATCAAATATTTACAGATTAATTTCTTCCACCAAGGACTGGACACCCAAAAGGAGGTTCCCTCCTCAAGAGCCAGGAATAGACTCTAAGCCTGTTTCTGACGACGCTGCCCACAGATGCGCGTCTTCCATCTTCTCGGGGACTGTTGTCTTTGATTAAGTGACATGTCCTCAATTTTCAATAAAGAGAAGTCTATTCAGGATACTGGGACGGGGGCAGGTGGTGATGTCAGTAATGATGTTCTAGTTCAGTCCTCCAGTGCATGGGTTTTGGGGAGCCTGAGAGGATGTTTAAGAAGATCCACAGGTTCTACAGTGAGGCGTGCAATGGGAAGCCACACAAGATTCTTGAAAAGCGATTATGTTCCAGCACGAGAGTTGCCTCACCAGCTTTGCTCCTCTCTACCTCCCAGGAGATTTCCGCTCCCCTGGTTTCCGAGAAAATCCTCCCTCCCCATCTTTTCTTCCTCCTTTGGTGTCTTTTCCTCCCTAGGTTCCTGATGTTGCTGTCAACTCCATTTCTTTTTTTTTTTTTCTTTGCTCTGTCACTCGGGCTGAAGTGCAGTGGCGCAATCTTGGTTCACTGCAACCTCCACGTCCAGGGTTCAAGCGATTCTCCTACCTCAGCCACCCAAGTAGCTGGGATTGCAGGCACCCACCACCATTCCTGGCCAATTTTTTGTATTTTTAATAGACGTGGGGGTTTCATCATATTGGCCAGGTTGGTCTCGAACTCCTGACCACAGGTGATCCACCTGTTTTGGCCTCCAAAAGTGCTGAGATTACATGCGTGAGCCACCACGCCAGGCCTTTTTTTTTTTTTAAACAAAGATATCTTCATCTTTAATTAGGGGTATTGCTAGCCAGTATGTGCATGTCTGTAATCCCAGTTACTCCAGAGGCTGAGACAGGAGAATTGCTCAAACCCATCAGACAAAGTTTGCAGTGAGCCAAGATCGCACCACTGTACTCCAGTCTGGGTGACAGAGTGAGACTCTGTCTCAAAAACAAAACAAAACAAAAACACAAAACAAAACAAAAAAACAGAACTTAAATAGGGATATTGCTTTTCTTGTTAAAGAACATTTACTATTACACATTTCTTTTTTTGTTAATAATCTTTTTACATTTCATTTTCTATTTAGAGGCTACACATGCAGGTTTGTTACAAGGGTGTATTGTGTGATGTTGAGGTTTGAGGTACAATTGAACCCATCACCCAGATAGTGAACATAAGTACCCAATAGGTAGTTTTTCAGCCCTTACTCTCCTTTCTTCCTCTCCCTTTGGAATCTCAGGCATCTATTTTTCCCATCCTTGTGTCCATGCACACCCTGTGTTTAGGTCTCACTTACAAGTGAGAACACGTGGTGTTAAATTTCCTGTTTCTGCATTAATTTGCTTGGATATGCAAATTCCATCCATGCTGGATTTGCATCCATATTTCTGCAAAGGACGTGATTTCATTCTTTTTTGTGGCTGTGTAGTATTCCATGGGGTCACTTTCATTTCCATTCTTGTTTCAGTCTCTTCTCCTCATGGCTGGTCTCATCTATGCCCATGGCCTCTAGAGCACTGGCACCCCAGTGATTCTCCAAATTACAATGTCCCAGACCTCTCACTGGAATCTCAGAGCTTCATGTCCAATTGCTCACCACAGCACCACCCATAAGCCAGACACTCAGAGAACCTCAGAGTCTTGATTCTTCTTCACCTAGAACACACAGTGAGTCACCTGCGAGGTATCTTCATCCCCTCCATTCCGCCCTCACTGGAAATGCCCCGGGACGGGCCCTCCACCTCCTTCTCATTCCTGGGTGCAACCCCAGCCCATCTCTCCTTCCCCCAGAGTAATCTTGCGGGAACATGTCTTGTACCTCATTGCTGTCCACTCAGTATGAACAGGAGTGAGTATTGCTACCCAGCATGCGAAGAGGCCATTTATCAAAGTTTTCTCTGATCCGAAGCTTAAATGGGGCCATGAATGGCCTACAGAGTGAGGTCCAAATATGTTCCCAGTGCCACAAGACCCTTCCTGCTCTCAGTAAGAATGTGCCCTTGCTGATGTTAGGCATTTGCATGAAGCCTAAGTTATAACCACACGGTAAGCACACCCTGCTGCCAAGTGGCCCGTGCCCTCTCTTTCTGCTTGCTTGCCTATCTGATGCCTGGGAAGCCTTCTTTTGCCTTCTTTCAGGGTCTTCCTTCTTTTTGGTCTTTCCCCAAAAGCATCTCTTGGGGAAACAGCCAGAATCAGCCACCCGTCCACCTGTGCTCCTCTGGCCCTCTGTGCCCTCCTCCCAATTACTTCCAAGGAGACAGTGGGCGGCTGACAGTCAGGCACTCAGCCTCCCTCCTGCAGCTTAGGCCTGGAAGAATTCGTGGCCCACAGCGGAAGCTGCCCTCCTCATTGCTGGGATGCCTCTTTTCCCTCCGTTTCCCTTTAGTGTGCAGCGGCCAGGATTGAGATCAAAGTCTAACAAGGTCTTGCCGGGTACCAGGCGGAAGGCGAACTCTCTCCCAGTAATCCCTATCATAATCAATTCGGGTCATCTCAAGGAGCTACATGGAACTGCGCCTATCACTGCAAGAGACACGGGCAAAGGAGAACCAGCTGCTGCCTCTCAGAATCTAACAGGACCATCCTAAGAAGCAATTTCAAAGGACGTAAAAACTGGCTTGTGCCAGACGCAGTCAAATGCCACCTGCCGAAGGGTGAAGGGTTGGGGGCTAAGGGTTTGAATTCTGGTTTCTTTGTGCTGAGCACTTTCAGCCTTAGCATCCACACCTGAACATGTCCTCCAGGGGAAGACACTAGCCTGACATCGTAAGTGTTGTTAGAAGGTAAATGCCGTGTCGACTGAGACACTCTCTCTCCCATTCACTGGCATATCCCCAATGTCTGGCACTTAGTGGACACTCAGCAAGTGTTTACAAAGGAAGAAAAGAAGGACGAAAGGAAGAAGGAAAGAAGGCAAGGAAGACCAGGTGGCTGTCTGCCTCTTTCTTGGTTGACTCCCTCATTTGTTTTCAAGTTTTAGAGATAAGATCTTTCCCACTGTGTTACCAGGCTGGAGTGCAGTGGTGCAATGGTGCAGTCACTGCTCACTGCAGCCTCAACCTCCCGAGCTCAAATGATCCTTCTGCCTCAGCCTCCAGAATAGCTGGGACTATGGGCGTGCACCACCATGCCTGTGTAACTTTTTTATTTTATTTTATTTTATTTTATTTATTCATTTTTTGTTGAAACGAGGTTTTGTTTTCTTACCCAGACTGGTCTGTAACTTCTGGCCTCAAGCAACCCTCCCATCCTGGCCTCCCAAATCACTGGAATTACAGACATGAGCCACCACACCTGGCTGACTCCCTCATTTTGATGGAGCGCATCTTCCTGTAGCTTCTGATACGTAGAAAGTAAATTGGTTAAGAGCGTCTATGATTGAAAATATCATTATTCTAGCCTCATACTTGATTGATAGTTTGGCTAAGTAGAAAATTCCAAGATGAAAAATTTGGAAGATGCCTTCTAGTTTCCAGTGTTGGTAAGAAAATAGAATTCTCTCTCTCTCTCTCTCTCTCTCTCTCTCTCTCTCTCTCTCTTCTCTCTTCTCTTTCTCCCCTATGCATGCACACACGGAGGTGTGCATCTTGTAGATTGTCTTTCTGTTTCCATTATTCATAAATTTCTCAGTGCTGGGCTTTAGATGTGGACATGCACCTATCCACTGGCCTGGGCACTGCAGTCAAGGGAAGTTTCAAAGGGATCATTTTCTCCATGACCTCCTCTCCTCCAGTTTCTCTATTCTCTTTTTCAGGAACTCAGAACTCAGATCTTTGGATTCCTAGAGCAGTCCTTTAATATTTGTTATTATTTATATCCTATTTTATATCTCTTTGTCCTTTTCCCCACCTTTCTGAGTGATTTCCTCAAGTACAACTTCAAGCTGCATGGTGGCGGGTGGTGGGGGGAATTGGGAGATCTAACAGCTTCTTCAACAGACTCACTAATCCCTGAGCCAGTGGGGTATTCATGAAGCCTAAGTTATAACCACATTGTAAGCACACCCTCCTGCCAAGTGTACCTTTGTGGACTCTCAGGCTTCCCAACTCCTTAGGAGTTGGTACTCTTGACTAAGGTACCCTAATACCTTACTACTACACATATATTTCCTACCTTCCAAAATTCTGCTGCTGCAATTTCATCTGCTATTTCTCTTGTTCCTTGCCTTTCAAAATAAGCACTGTCTTTCCAATGGGAATGGAGAGTGGAGATAAAAACCTCACTTTGTATAATACACCAAAGGTTGTTTATGTATTTATTTTAATTTTTTTGAGACAGGGTCTCACTCTGTCACCCAGGCTGGAGCACAGCAGTGCAAACATAGCTCACTGCAGCCTTGACCTCCTGGACTCCAGCAATCCTCCCTCCTTAGCCTCCCAAGTAACTGGGACTACAGGTGCCTGCCACCATGTCTGGATAATTTATTAATGTTTTGTAAAGCCTGGATCTCACTATTTTGCCCAGGTTGGTCTCGAACACTTGACCTCAATCGATCGTCCCACCTTGACCTCCCAAATCACTGGGATCACAAGTGGGAGTCACAGCTCCCGGCCACAAAGATTGTCTATAATATATATGCTGCAAATATTTCCTTCCAGTCTAAAACTTGCCTTTTGCCTGTGTTTATCGTGTCGCCTCTAAAAGGAGGTGCTTTTGATTTTTATGTAGAGAAATCTGTTGATCTGTCTCAGTCTGAAATCTTGCAGGAGAAGACTTTAATCAGCAGTGCTTTCCAGTTATTGTTCTTTTAGGGGTTCAAGGCATCCTCTGGCCATTAGTCTTTCTTAATGAAGAAAGCCAGAACTCTGAAAGTGCACCCTTCCCTGCCCTGAGTAGCTTCATTCCACTGGGTGTTGATGAGGCCCTAGTAATTCTTGGGACTTCCAGTTGACCTGTGTGCTTCCAGCTCCCCAATCAGACATGCAATGCTCCATTCTCTAGGCAGGGTGCCTGTCAAGTCCTCGCCATGAGGGCACCCATCCCCATTTCACCGCATGGTCTTGCTTCTTGGACACTATCCTTGGCATCTCCCTCCCGCAAGACTGCCTCATTAGCCAGGTTATTCAAGGCTGTGTTCCCACAGGGCACAGCTCTACGCAGGAGCAATGCAGACCCCAGGTGCACACAGACAGGGCTCTTGGCTTGATGCCATTTATAAGTGGTGACTGATAAATCCAGAGCTTCGGATCAGATAAAACTTTGATAAATGGCCTCTTCGCATGCTGGTAGCAATACCCACTCCTGTCCATTCTGAGTCACCTGCTGCAATCGGCTTCGTTTTGTTTAATCAACAGCGCAGGTGGCAATGCTTGAAAGTGATCGCACTGGGGAGAAATGGTGGAGATAGTCCCCTACTGAAGGGGACCTGAGACAGAAAAGTACAAAAACTCACAGCCCTGTTCAGAAGCCCCCGTGCCTGGGATAACGCAGCCCGTCTTCCTCTATCTTGGCTGTTTGAAGAGGAACAAAGGTGGCATCATACAGTAGACCACAGAGGTCCCGGGTCTGTGCACAAATGCAAGGCATCACCCCAAGCATCCCCTTTGCTGGGCACGCTTCACCTGCCCTTAGTCCACCTGCACCTGGAGAAAGTGGTTCGCCATCCCTGGCTACTTCTCAGAAGGATGTTAGCTGCCCCTCTCCCTCTCATGTTTGTAAAAGCACGGTTCTGTCTTCACCTTGCCTGCAGTGTCAGGTCCACAAAGTCACCCTTTTCCCCACTGTAAATCAGAATCGCCCAGATAAAGGAGTTGTGTTGGCCTAGCAGATAGGCAAGCAAATTAGGCCTGTTTGCAAAGAATAAAGCATTTGGATAGCTGAAAACTTCTCCAAAGCTGTAAGTACACCATTCGGTCCTGTTCAGGCCACTCAGCCACACGGGACAGTTCTGCGCATGTAGCCCCCCACCAATCATCATTCGCCACCCACCCACACCTCCACAGATTAGGACTGTCAACTTGGTAGTCCTTGCTGCTGTCAAAAAGAATTAAAAAAAAAAAAAAAAAAAAAAAAAAAAAAAAAAAAAAAGGTTTTCCCAGGTGGGAAGTTCAGTGAAAAAGACATGAGATGCAAGGAGCCTTCTCCTTCTGGCCTATGACAGACATGAACACACAGATGCAACACAACTGTGGTCCAAACATCCCTGAGCCTGGACATTCTATGAATCTGTTGCTTCCTTTGTAAAATGAGGAGAAAGCAATCCAGACTTGAGAGACAGTGAAACCAGATTTCAAAGCCCAGTTCTTCCACTGACCTGCTGTGCAACTCAGGGCAAGTTAATATAATCTACTTCTCTGAGCTTGATTCCTTATTTATAAAATAGAGATTTACATCTCAAGGTGTAGTCATTTACTCAGTCATTCAGCAAATATTTATTTGACTTGTACTGAGCTCCAGGCAGTGTTCTAGGTGTTAGCGATGGTCGTGAACAAACGAACTCTGTAGGGTATGGCACAGCACACAGGTGCTAAGTAAATAATGACTGTTATTACTTTCACTATTGCTAATGAGTTTTGTCATGAGGAGCAACTAGAATTAAAGTATGTTCGTGTACTTTATAAGTGTAAAGCTCTCTGCAGACATTAGCTGATGTTATTTCTTCCATGGCTCATGCTGTAAGAGAAGGCCAATGGGTTGCTCTCAGCTGCATTCAGCATTGCAAGAGAGCTGCCACCAGTTCTTTCCATATCTCCTGTCTCATGCGCTCAACTGTCTTAGAATTCATACTTTGAACAGGCAACAAGAGAGATGAACCTTTTTCTTTCTCAAAGTCTCAAGGTGCCTCTTTTGTTTTGCGTTTAATCTGATCATTGGAGCTTCAAGCATAACTACCAGGTTTTCAAATTAGTCATATTTGTGTGTGTGTGCATTTGTACACATACTAATCAGCATCAGACACATCTGGGTGTATAGAGATAGATAGGTAGATAGACAAATGACAGATAATAGATAGATGATAGATAGATAGATAGATAGATAGATAATAGATAGATAGATAGATAGATAGATAGAGGATAGATAGATAGATAATAAATAGATGATAGGTAGATAGATAGATGATAGATAGATAGATGATAGATAGAAGATAGATAGATAATAAATAGATGATAGATAGATAGACAGATGATAGATAGATAGATAGATAGATAGATAGATAGATAGATAGATGATAGATAGAGGATAGATAGATAGATAATAAATAGATGATAGGTAGATAGATAGATGATAGATAGAAGATAGATAGATAATAAATAGATGATAGATAGATAGACAGATAGATAGATAGATAGATAGATAGATAGATAGATAGATAGATAGATAGATAGATCTGTGATTGCCTACCTACAATAAAGCCTCTTTAAGGAAGGTCCCCAGGGGTTGGGTGTTCTATGAAACTAAGCTCAATCATTTCTGCCCCCAAATAAGGACATGAAGAGGAGGAAAACAAAAGGAGGGGAGAACCAGCTGGTACTGCTGATTTTATCCCAGCAGGCTATCAGGTTGCCCTACCCAAACCCTGGGTTGGATGAGCCATGGCAAGATCAAGGTTGGGCAAGGGTAACTGTGAATGGCTCAGCAGTCCCTCTCCATAAGTGGTCATTTTCTCTCTTTGGAGAAAAGAGCCTTGCTTTGGGACCTCTGTCCATGCGTGACGAATGATTGGGACCAGAAAGACACGCATGTGACAGAAAGTGAGCTTGTGTTCCTGTGGAAGGTCATGTCAAGTGCGTGCCTGGCCCTGGGCAACACCAAACTCACCACTGCTGATTCCTACAGAGTGTCCTCCTGCCCTGACACCATGGCTCTCAGGGCCCTCCCGTGCCCACAAACTAATCAGCATTAGACACATCTAGGAGGTTTCAGGGACTGCAGTCTCCCTTGAAGGTGGCAGAGAGAACCAAACCCTCAACCCACCGCCAGTCACAAAGGTAAATTCAGAATGGAAACCAAAAGACCCATTTTTGTACTTAATTTCCATTGATTAAAAAAATATGTAAATGCAAAGATGTTGACACGATTAAGCCATTATGGGCTTATTGCGCAATTATTTCTTTGATAGTTCATGACGGCTCAATTGGAGGCATAATGGACTATTATGCAATGACATCTTTGCTGAGTTTTTTGCTTGTTTTCCTCTTTTCGTTAATTTTCTTTCCTTCATCTTTCCTCCTTTAAAAAGAGTGAGAGAATTTTTCATTTGCAGATCATTGACTTTTTAATGTCAGATTATTTACTCAATAGTCAATAACGATGCCTTTGGATTCATTATGGGCTATCGTGTAAATAGCTAATTGCATTAATTACAGCCTTTTTACAAATGTTTAGTTTGCAGCTCATCACACCCACGGACTGTGTAATTGCTGCTATCGGGGCTGATGGGCAGGCATAGCCCTGGGTGCCTGCATGGTGACAGGGGGTGTCTGTTGCCTTTGTTCTAACCTGACCAAGTTGGAACCACTAACCACATCTGTGCACGCATGTGTGCCTGTGTGTGTTTATGTAGAGGGGAGCTATGGCATGAATATTTGTCAATTATTTCACTTCATGTCTATAAGGATGAGGAGGGATCCTTACGTGGCTGAAAATTTTGCTTTGAAAACCGTCATGCTAATTTAAAGGAGGAAAAGTCTATGAGTTGGAAAGACTAACTTACTAAGAGGCAGTGTGTTCTGTGAGGGATTTTTCTTTCCTAGATTGGAGCTAGCGATTTTGAGAGTGGATTCAGATCCTGGAGTGCGTACAGAACAAATCTCCCAGGAACTGGCTGATGTACTCACGAGGCTCATTGTCTTCTTGTCAGTAGGGCTTTGTGTTTGTGAACGGGGATTCTCATATGCATAGAGTGTTTGTGGAAGCCATTTAATATCTTTTGCATGTACGTTGGAGGAAAACTGAGGCAGAAGATGAACACGGTCAGCACTGAGTCAGCTGGTGTCCACTTGTAGTAGGGCAGGTGGTTCCTTGAATCAAGGTGATCATTTTCCACTCCCTCACCTGTCCGTTTTCTGAGCCCTGGGGCCAACCACAGCATCTTCCTTCATTGTCCCAGGGGGTTCCTTTCCTTCCTTCTTGTACCCTTCCCAAGCATCTCTTCACAGCCTTCACTGCTTGGCATTGACCATCTCTGGCCAAGTTGTCAGTCCAGATAGATTGCTCTGCATGTCAGGGATTCAGCAGTATATTCGGAATTGAAAACATAATCTCAATCACTTTTTAAAGACAATTCAGGACACCTACCAGAGATCAGACTGAGTTAGCATTTTGAGTAAAGGGACACAAAAATTGTGCTCTGCCCCCAAACTGAAAGGACTTCCTCCACAACTACAGTGAACCCCACAGTATAGTGGGCAAGGGGCTTATCTGCAAGACATCCATCCACTCGTCATCCCTGCCCAATACAGAACCTACAGAAGAACCATGACCAATCTGCATAAACCATTTAATCCAAAGACAACATGCATTGATCACATAAACAATTCCGCTTGCAGCAATTTTAATATACACCTTCTAAAATCTCAACTGAACATCACAAAGAGGGATTTGAAATTAGTAAGGCTTCTTGAATATTCCAAAGAAAAATAATTACTTTTCTGCATTAAAAAAAAAAGTTGGTATTGGGGAATTTATATGAGAGATCAACTTCAGGATTAGATACTAAAGGCCAATGGTGACCCCTTCCAGATCCATCCTCCTTCTATATCTATATCCATTTGTCTTAACCAATCAGATGTAGTTCACCAACTTGCAACCAAGAACCTGATCCACAAGCACACACTCTAGTGTGAACTTGGGCAGACATTAAAAAGTATTTTCAAAATTTTAAGTCAGAAATACAAAGATTTTGAGGTTCTCCTTCAAACAACAACAAAGTTTAATTGCCCAGAAACCCCAACCCTTAAGCATTTTAGGAATGAAACCCTTTCAAGGCTGAAGGAAAAATGTCTCAGATATTCTTGAAAAGGAGGCATGTGGCCCCTGTGTGGCCATTGCAGAAGTGGCCCTGTTCGCTTGGCCAGTGTTGACAAAATGCTGAAGGTTCTCAGGCCTTTGCAGTTCCAGTTCCTAGAACTTGAACTTGTGGCTTGGTGAAATAACACATAAATGTCTCCTGTTAGCCACACGTCTGTTTCTCCACCTTTAGAATTTGATCACTTTTCAAATATTAATGGCAAGTCATAATTCCAACATAATTTTGAGGACAAAAGAAAATAAATACACCCAGCCTAGAAAATAAAAGAGAGTTATAGGACTAGTTTAGACAAGATTATAACACTTACCATTCAACTGAAACCATAACATAATAAAGCATTTACCATTACATGGTCCTCTTTTCTTAACATAAAGGGATAAATGGCACATTTCTCATATCTAGCAACATAAGGTACTCAAATCTATTCAGATGGTTCTACTAAAATAGGGAGAATTAGGAAAAAGAAAAGATGCTTACTAACTGAAAAAGTTCATGCATTTTTTTTAACTTTTATTTTACATGTGCAGGTTTGTTACGTGGGTATATTGCCCCCAGGTAGTGAACATAGTACCCAATGGGTAGTCTTTTAACCCACAGCCCCTCCCTCCCTCTCCCCTCTAGTAGTCCACAGCGTCTATTGTCCCCATGTTTATGTCCATGTGTGCTCAATCCTTAGCTCCCACTTGAAAGTGAGAACACATGGTATTTTTTCTGTTCCTGCATTAATTAGCTTAGGATTCTGGCCTCCAGCTCCATCCAAGCTGCTGTAAAAGACATTGATTTTGCTTTTTTTATGGCTGCATAGTATTCCATTGTGTACATGTACCACATTTTCTTAATCTAGTCCACCACTGATGGGCACCTAGGTGGATTTCATGTCTTCACTGTTGTGGATAGTGTGAGGAGGAACACATGTGTGCATGTGTCTTGTTGGTACAGTGATTTGTTTTCTTTTGGATATATACCCAGTATTGAGATTTCAGGGTTGAATGTTAGTTCTGTCTTAAGTTCTTTGAGAAATCCTAAAACTGCTTTCCACAGTGGTTGAACTAATCTACACTCCCACCAAAAATGTATAAGCATTCTCTGCAACCTCGCCAACATCTGATGTTTTTTGACTTTTTGATAATAGCCATTCTGACTGGTGTGAGATGGCATCTCACTATGGTTTTGATTTGCATTTCTCTGATGATTAGTGATGATGAGCATTTTATCATATGCTTGTTGGTGGCTTATATGTCTTCTTTTGAGACATGTCTGTTTATGTCTTTCATTCATTTTTTAAGGGGCTTATTTGTTTTTTAGTTCAGGAATTTCTGAGTCTTGGTTGCAAATGTTAGAAAGAATTTCGGGGTGGTTTAGAGTAAATGGATTTATCAAGAACATCCTCCAGGTGCCCCACAGAACCAAACAGAGCAGTGGGCTGGGTCTCAGGAGCCCTCTGCAGCAAAGCATTCAGGGCTCTCACACTCTCTTATCACTTCTTCCCTCTTCCTCTCTCTGCCAAGGTGGGCACCATGGCGCCAAACACTCCCAAGATTCTACTGCTGAAAAGAAAGTCTCTCTGGATCCCAAATCCAAAAAATTATATGTACAGACAGGATTTCCCATGATAGTAATTATGACCCTCTTTCAATTATCCATACCTTGGGCATAGCTAATGAGTAGCAGCTGGGGCAAGCGGAAGCAGTTACAGACAATCAGCAAGCATTTGCCAAACCCTTGCAACATAAACTGTGATATAGTTTGGAAGGGTTTTGCCCCCTTCAAATCTCATGCTGAAATGTGACCCCCATCTGATTTCAAATTATACTACAGAGCTATAGTAACCAAAACAGCATGATACTGGCATAAAAACAGACACATAGACCAATAGAACAGAGCAAGGAACCAAGAAACAAATCCACATACCTAGAGTTAATTCATTCTTCACAAGATGTCAAGAACATACACTGGGGAAACACAGTTTCTTCAATAAATAGTGCTGGGAAAACTGGGAATCTGTATGCAGAAGAATGAAACTAGACCCCTATCTCTTGCCATATACAAAAATCAACTCAAAATTGATTAAACACCTAAATTAAACATTGGAGAAACTTTTCAGAACATTGGTCTAGGCAAAAATTTCTTGAGAGTACTTGAGAGTACTAACAAGCCACAAACATGGGCAACCAAAGCAAAAATGGACAAATGGGATCACATCAAGTTAAAAAGCTTCTGCACAGCAAAGGAAATGATCAACAAAGTGAAGAGACAACTCACAGAATGGGAGAAAGTATTGCAAACTACCCATCTAACAAGGGATTAATAACCAGAATATATAAGGAACTCAAACAACTCTACAAGAGAAAAATCTAATAATCTGATAAAAAATGGGCAAAAGTACATACAAATGGCAAACTGGCATATGAAAAAGTGCTCAACCTCATTCATTAATCAGAGAAATGCAAATCAAAACTACAATGAGATATCATCTCACCAGCGTTAAAATGGCTTATATCCAAATGACAGGCCATAACAAATACTTGTGAAGATGTGAAGAAAGGGGGAACCCTTGTACAGTCTAATGCAAATTAGTACAAGTACTATGGAGAAGACTTTGGAGGTTCCTTAAAAATCTAAAACTAGAGCTATTGTATGGTCCAGCAACCCCACTGCTATATACCGAAAAGAAAGGAAATCAGTATATCAAAGAGATGTCTGCAATCTCTGTTGCAGCAGTATTCACAATAGCCAAGATTTGGAAACAACTTAAAGGTCCATCAACAGACGAACGGATAAAGGAAATGTGGTATATATACACAATAGAGTACTATTCAGTCATAAAAAAAAAATGAATGAGATCCTGTCATTTTCTACAACATGGATGGAACTGGAGATCATTATGTTAAGTGAAACAAGCCAGACACAGAAAGACAAACATTGCATCTTATCACTTACTTGTGGGATCTAAAAGTCAAAACAATTGAACTAATGGAAATAGAGAGTAGAAGAATGGTTAACCAGAGACTGGGAAGGAGAGCGAGGGTTGTTGGAGGAGGTGGGGATGGTTAATATGTACAAAAAATTTGAATGAATGAATGAGACCTACTATTTCATAGCACAACAGGGAGACGATAGTAAAAAAAAAAATTTAATTGTACATTTTAAAATAACTAAAAGAGTATAATTGGATAGTTTATAACAAAAAGGATAAATACTTGAGGTGATGGATACCCCATTTACCCTGATGTGATTATTAACACATTGCATGCCTGTATCAAAATATCTCATGTAGCCCATTAATATATATACCTACTATGCAGTCACAAAAATTAAAAGTTAAAAAATTAAAAATAAAAACAAAGTGATCCCCAGTGTTGAAGGTGGAGCCTGGTGGGAGGTGTCTGGGTGATGGGGGGACATTCCTCATGAATGCTTGTGCCCTCTCCACAGTCAGGAGTTCACGTGGGATCTGGTTGTTTAAAGAGTCTGGGAGCTCCCCCTTCTCTCTCTTGCCCACTATCTCACCACTGGTTCCCCTTCACCTGCTGCCGTCATTGGAAACTTCTTAAGGCCTCACCAAAAGCAGATGCTAGCACCATGCTTCCCGGACAGCCTACAGAGCCGTGATCCAAAATAAATCTCTTTTCTTTATAAATTACCTAGCCTCAGGTATTCCTTTAGAGCAATGCACATGAACTAACACAAGCCCAGTAGGACAGAAAGGTAAAACACGATCCCTAACCTCACGGAGCTTAGGTTCTCAGGATAGGGGAAGTTGATTTAACTGGGGGAACTTTGTGACATCAGTTAGGGTCGCAGCCAAGTAATTCAGCCTGGTCAGGAGGGTGGTGAGATAGCAGATGGTATTAAAAAGGATGTGTGTGTGCAACTCTCCAAGCAGGGTTGTGGGGCACAGCCACAGGGAAAGAAGCAGCAAACACTTCCTGCATGCAGACCACCTGGAGTTTATGGTACAGAAAGTGGATCCACCTCCCAGGCTAATTCCACATGTCCCCTAGCATCTCTGATGAAAACGTACCATCTTTATACGAATATTCGAGCAAGTGCAAATAATGCTATTGTTTCTGACACTTATGACAATTCCTTATATAACTTCCCAGAAAGATGGTCTGACCTGGACCGGGAGGTTCAGAGAAGCAAATATCCTTATCCAAGGGATTGCACGGGGACCCCAGGACTCTGCCCTAAGACTTCAGACCATCACCTCTGCCATCCATAGGTCTTCCCTGGTTGCAAGTCACCAGATCTGTTATCGGGAAACCAAAACAGTCACTTTGTGAGAATCACCCTTCTCCTCGAGCACCCTGCCAGGTGTGCTGGGAGGTACACATGGACCTCACTGAAGGAAAATCCAGTACTAGTCAGTCAGTGACAAGTGGGCAAGGCACTCATATTACAAAGGATTCACACCATGAATAATTTATTTCAGATTTCCCTTCAATATCAAGATCCCATATAGATTCTTTTCTTTTATTCTTTGAGAGTGAGTTTCGCTTTTGCTGCCTGGGCTGGAGTGCAATGCTTACTGCAACCTCCACTTCCTGGGTTCAAGCAATTCTCCTGCCTCGGCCTCTGGAGTAGCTGGGATTACAGGTGTGCGCCACCATGCCTGGCTAATTTTTGTATTTTTAGCAGAGATGGGGTTTCATCATAATGGTCAGGCTGGTCTTGAACTCCTGACCTCAGGCCATGCACCCGCCTCAGCCTCCCAAAGTGCTGGGATTACAGGTGTGAGCCACCGTGCCTGGCCACAGATTCTTAAATGAATCAATTACCAAAAGTTTGTTTCCCATATGAAGTTTCAGAAATATGCAAAACATACCATATAATTAGAGTCTGTAGAACTCTAGGAAGATTGGAGTTGGAAGTAGCTGCAGGCATATGTAAGCCCAATGATTTTTCTAACTGAAGTGTGTAGAAGTATCACCTATGACACCTGTCAAAAAGACCTCCATGTGCCTTCCCCAGACAGTCTGATTCTGCAGACCTGGGGCAGATCCAGCAAGCCTGAATCTCACTGCTGGGGAAAGAGTAGCAAGATAGCTTCAGTGACTCCTGCAATCACACAAAGTCTGGGCAGAGCTGGTACTAGAACCCAGAGCTCTGATGCTCAAAATGCTGCCTCTAGTTCAGTAACTGCTTTTCTAGAATGCCTAGATGATGAATGGCTTCAACAACCGGAATATTTTATCTCTAATTCTGATAAGCAACAATTATTTCCCAGAGGGTGGGGCAAATAGAATATAAGGCAGAAGATAAGGATGTTTTATAAATTGGAAGAGAAGCCTCCAGCCCCACATTAATCCACTCTACTTTGCTCTAAACTAAAGAGGATTGCATTTACTTTTTTTTTTTTTTTTTTTTTTTTTTACTTTTAAATAATAGACTGAAAGAAAATGTTGCAGAAGAAAATCCAAATGAACGCCCAAGCTATGTTCTTTCACAAAAGAATACTGAGCAAACTTTTAGTGCAGAAGATCCTGGAACAATTTAATAGCTAAGTGATCCATGATTTTTCTTAACATCTATCCTCATTAAAAGAGAGAGAGAGAGAAAGAGAGGGAGAGAAAATAGAAGCTGAGAAATATCTTTCAAACCCGATGGATTCAAAGCCACTTCTTTTTCTTTTACTTAATTTTCCAGGTATCTCAGCATGATCTGAATAAATTATGCTGACAATACCATAATATAAATGATAAATCATCGACACAATTTTAGTGATCTATTGCATGAAATGTAAATAATAACCAGGCCTGCTAATTGGCTTGCTTCTTGGAAACAAAGCTGTGACCGCGTGGCTGTGCCAGTCTTGGCTCCGTCATTAAGTATTTCTGCTGGTAAGTTGTTTCTGCTGATCTGGAGAGGAAAGCGCAGCCTCGCAGACAGACCTTTGTGTGAAAGTTCTTCTGGCGAGAGGAAGGGCCTGAGAGAGAGAGACCATGGTGAGTTGCGGGCGATACTTTCTTTGTTCCTCCAGAGTGCCTGTGGGTTGCAAGTTGGCCTTGCTTCCCGTGCAAAATTGTGTTCCCCTAGAAGCAGCAGTAAGACCGAGACAAGGGAAATCTCTTCAAGTCAGTTAAGTTGCTGAATCTTTCCAAAAACTCTTCTGACTCATTTTGATTTCTTCCTCTCTCTCTTTTTTTTTTTTTTTTTTTTGCTTTGATAACGATTTGATTACAACTTCATTTGACCAGAAACATAAGCTGTTTCTATGTGCTTCTTATTTTGAAAATACCTTGTTAGCATTCATCATATGTTTATGGAGCTTAAAAATATATTTTGTTTCCTTTTCCCAAACAAACCCTTCTGCTTTCTAACAGGGTTGGGCTTCTTATCTACAGTGTTCGCTCTGTGTCAAACGATGTCTTGGGAAAAAAATAACCTGGGGTACAGTGGGTACATTCATTCATTCGCCGAGCATACCAGACCAGGGTTTGAGTCCCAAGGGGACACCAGGTGAATCCCAGAGGTCAGATTTCCACTCTTAGGGTCTTACATCCTAGTGGGAGGAGCAGGCAGAGAAAGAAGAAACATAATACATTTAAAAAATTGATTTGAGATCCTGTTGTTTAAAACAATATAGAGCAATAAGACAGAAAAGAGCAGGTATGACAGATGGTTCCAGGCGGCCTCCACAAGGAAGTGACATTGGAGTTGGGGCTTGGGGGACCAGAAAGAGCTGGCCATGCAAAGGTCTAGGGAGAGTGTGTTCCAGACACAGGGGCAGCATGTGCAAAGACCCTGAGGATGGAGCAGTCTACTCAGTGTGAGGGAGGGAAAAAGAAGGGAGCAACTGAGGAACTGGTTTCTCACTGTAGGCATGATGGTACCCCGGAGGACCATTTGAAAAAAGAGGCGTTTCTTTCTGCCACACCAGGGTCGCTGCACAGGACTCCACCTCGTATCTCCCACTTCACAGCATACCTTTTATCAGTGGGGCTGTGACTTCAGAGCTGCCAGGAATGCAGCTCTCATACCCAGTCTTCTCCCAACTCCTTGTGCTCGGGATTTGAATGTGCTTCTTCCTCCAACCTGCTGGCTTCCTAAGAGTAGAGTCACTCTCCTTAAAGGTTGGCCAGCTCACCACTGATGTGATCTAGCCCAGAGTGGGTCCTGGAGGCCACTGCCGGGGACTGGGCCTGGAGGATGGTTTCTGGGTTCATAGCCACTGTATTAGTCTGTTCTCCTACTGCTAATAAAGACATACCCAAGTCTGGGTAATTTCTAAAGAAAAAGAGATTTAATGGACTCACAGTTCCATGGGGCTGGGGAGACCTCACAATCGCGGTGGAAGGTGAAAGACACGCCTTACATGGTGGCAGGCGAGAGAGAGTGTGTGCCAGGGAATCCCTTTTATTAAACCATCAGATCTCACGAGACTTACTCACTATCACAAGAACTGCATGGGAAAGATCTGCCCCATGATTCCATTAATCCCACCAGGTCCCTCCCATGACATGTGGAAGCTACAGTTTAGAATGAGATTTAGGTGGGGACTCAGCCAAACTGTATCAGTCACTTTGGGTTCAGACACAGAGGCTCCCCGCCAGGAGCCCCTGATGGGATGCTTCTTGCTACACACAGGCCCTGGCCTGCTGCCCCTTGTTTATCAGCCAGCAAATCTGGCAACTCACCACCCTAGGAGTATGAGAGCATGACATGTGAGGTCCCTGACACCTGAAAGTGGAGCCACCAATGCATTCCCTGGACGGATCCCTTAAGTGGCTTACAGCAGAGAGCAACTCTCTTGATGAAAAGTTCTGAAGACTAAAGAACTGCCCCTAAGTATTCCTCTCTTAAATGAGTTGGCAGTTCTACTTCCTTCTAAGAGTTAACTTGGACACTGGCCTGCACCCCAGAGAAGGTCCCATGAAGTCAACCAGCAGCTGAATAAGGGCAGCTTTTACTGTCAAAAACTATCAAGACAGGGACTGTGGCCAAACAGAAGAGCTGCGGGTTTAGCAACTCTCTTCCTGCAGCCATCATTTCTAGGCCTCCATGCCACCATCATCAAAACCATTTATTAAGCACTCCATCCACATAGAATTCCCATTTAGGCCTGGGACAGAGTGAGTCTGTTAGACAAAAGGTCCCCATCACAGAGTTATGGGCCCATCACAGACAGACAGTGATGAAGCAGACTAGCTAATTAAGGCAGGCATTAAGCCAAGAGGCAGAGTTACAAAGCATTTGCACTGGACACAGGCAGAAGAGTCCGAAGATCCTAGTGGGGAGGAGAGGTGGGGAAAGAGGGCCTCATGCAACTCTGCCGTTTGGATTTCAAGGGCTTCTTTATCCAATGAAGAGGCATGTCCATTGGCTTCAGAGTCAGAGGATGATCATTATTGTTTTTTCACTTCAATAGCTTTTGGGGTTCAATAGGTTTTTGGTTACATGAATGAATTCTACAGTGCTGAATTCTAAGATTTTAGTGCACCCACCTGTCACTTGAGTAGTGTACACTGTAACCAATATGCAGGTTTTTAAATCCCTTCCCCGACTTCCCACCATCCCCCGAATCTCCAAAGTCCATCATATCACTCAGCCTTTGTGTTTTCATAGCTTAGCTCCTACTTGTAAGTGAGAACACACAGTGTTTGGTTTTCCATTCCTGAATTACTTCACTTAGAATAATGGCCTCCAGCTCCATCCAAGTTGCTATAAAAGACATTATTCCTCCTTATGCCTGAGTAATATTCCATGGTGTATATGTACCACATTTTCTTTTTCTACTCATTGGTCAATGGGCACTTAGACTGGTTCCATATCTTTGCAATTGTGAGTTGTGCTGCTATAAACATGCACGTACAAGTGTCTTTTTCATATAATGACTTATTTTCCTTTAGTTACATACCCAGTAGTGGGATTGCTGCGTCGAATAGTAAATTTACGTTTTGTTCTTTAAGGAATCTCCATATCGTTTTCCATACAAGTTGTACTAATTCACATTCCCACCAGCATTGTAAAAGTGTTCCCTTTCACCACATCCATACCAACATCTATTGTTTTTTGACTTTTTGGTATGTCCATTCTTATAGGAAGGAGGTGATATCTCATTGTAGCTGCAATTTGCATTTCCCTGATAATTAGTGACGTCGAACTTTTTTTCATATGTTTAAGAAATGGCTTTCATGTCCATTGCCGACATTTTTATGGGACTTTTTTTGTGCCGATTTGTTTGAGTTCCTTATAGATTCTGGACACTAGTCTTTTGTCAGCCTCACAGTTTGCAAATATTTTCTCCCCTTCTGTGGGTTTTCTGTTTACTCTGCTGATTATTATTATTATTGCAGTGCAGAAGCATTTTAATTTAATTAGGTCCCATTTATTTATTTTTATTTTTGTTACATTTGCTTTTGGCATCTTGGTCATGAATTCTTTGCCTAGGCTAATGTTCAGAGAGTTTTTCCAATGTCATCTTTTTGAATTTTTTGGTTTCAGGTCTTAGATTTAAGTCTTTGATCTATTTTGAGTTGATTTTTGTATGAGGTGAGATATGGGGATCTAGTTTTATTCTTCTACATGTGGCCTGTCTGTTTTCCCAGCACCATCTATTAAATACGGTGTCTTTTCCTCCATTTATGGTTTTGTGTGCTTTGTTGAAGATTAGTAAAAAAAGAAAAAAAAAATTGTGTACCAGACTTCCACTTCAGGAGCAACATGGCATAGCCTCACCCTCCACTTCCCTTGACCTTCAAATACAACTAAATACTGTGGAATTTATTCAACAGACAATGTTAGAAGGACTCTAAAGGCTGGAAAGAAGAGGATGGACTACCCAGGAGACTTGTAGCTTGAATGCCAATGTGGTGAGTTCCCCAGACTGTCTTTGCATCTTCCATATACTACTACACTAGGTTTCAGAGGAGCTTGCAACCCCAATCTGCCAACGACTACACACACATAAACCTGCATGCACAAAAGAGAAGCCAAAGCACTGGGCATGGGGAAGCCCATCAAAGACCAGGTGGGAAATTCCAACCCTGCTGAACAACCCAGGCCCAGAACAGTGGTCTGTTTGTTAAGCAACAGTGGCAGCAAAAGCCCAGTTGTCCCAACCCTTGTCTTACAACCAGGGTCTTGAAGGATAGTCTGATCTATTCTCAGTGGCAGCAGCAAAGATCCAGGATAGTCCAGACCGTACTCCATAACCAGATTTCAGTGGACAGTCCAATCTGCAAGCAGCAGCCAACAGTGAAACCCCGTGTCTCCCTGGTCTCCAACCAGGAGCATAAGGAGACTCAGGCCCAGCATCTCCTGCCTCTCCTCCCCAGAAGGTCACCCAGTGACAGCAGCCATCCAAGAGAAGTAGACATCTTATTTTTTCTACATTTGACACTATCAGAAATTGCTCAGGAGCTCCAGTAGCACCTGAAGCATGATACAGACTAGAACAGCATCACAAGGGCTCAAAAATCTGAACGGTCACTGGAACTAGAGTTCACAAAAGTGGGCCAGAAAGTGCACACTAAACCCAAGCAGAATGGCTGCCCACTTCCATGATAATCAAAATATACAAGATACAATCTAATTCACTCCTCATACCAAGAACCAGAAAAATCATAATTTGAAAGAAATAAGGCAGTCAACTAACACCCATACCAAGTTGCATCTGATGCTGAATTTATCTGACAAATAATTTAGAACAACCATGGTAAAAATGCTTCAACAAGCAATTACAAATTCATATGAAACAAATGAAAAAGTGGGAAAAAATGGAAGTTGTAAAAACCACCAAATAGAAATCATGTAACTGAGGAAAAAAAATCCCCAATAAAAAATTCCACTGGTGAGTTCAGTAGCAAACTGGAGATGACAGAGGACAGACGCAATGAACATAAAGACAGATCAATAGAATTTACTCACTCAGAACAACGGATGAACAAATTTAACAGAGCCTCAGGAATCTGTGGGAAAATAACCAAAGATCTAACCTTTATATTGTCAGAATCCCAGAAGGAAAAGAGACGGTGGGACTGAAAAAGTATTTGAAAGAAATAATAGTTAAAAACTTCCAAACTTTGGTACAAATAAATAAATAAACCTGCAGATTTATGAAGCTGGGCGAATTTCAGATATAAACCTGAAGAAATCCACTCCAAGGCACATCACAACAGTGAAAACTAAGCGCAACAAAAATAACATTAAAGAGAGAAACACTGCATTACCAAAGGAAAAAAAACCCACCAATTTGAATTATAATGGATTTTTTAACCTGAAGCTATGGAGGCCAGAAGAAAGTGGCACAATATTTTTCAAGTTTTGGTGGGGGGAAAAAAAGACCCATCAACCTTAAATCCTATATCCAGCAAAAGTGTCCTTCAGGAATAAAGAAAAGATAATGACATTTTCAAACAAATAAAAACTAAGGTAATTTGTAGCATACCTACTCTTTAAGAAGGGATAAAGAAAGCTGTCCAAAAAAAAAGGAAAAGACAACAGAAAAAAATAGAATATTTGAAGAAAAAAACAATGAAATGGGTAAAAACAGAAGTCAACATAATAGACCATCCTTCACCTCAAGAGTTTATTTGTGGTTAAAGCAAAAGTTACAACGCAATCTAAGGTTGTAATTAAAGTATATAAAAGAAATACTTTAAAACAATTATATTTTAAAAGTGGAGAGGGTAAGGGTACCTAAATAGAAGTAAAGTCTATATACACTTCACTTTAGGTGCTAAAACCTAAATACCTTATCATATATCTATGGTAAGATTTACAGTAACCACTAATAAAACTGTACAATGTGACATATTTAAAAATATTAGAAATAAATCAAAATGGAGCTATGAAAATTTTGAATTAATCCACAGAAAAGCAGGAAAAATAAAAACAGAACAAAAAGAAATCACAGGAACAAATAGAAAACAACTAATAAAAAAGCAAACCTAAATTTTAACATGTCAATAATTACTTTATGTGTGCATGTTCCAAACACAACTTAAAGATAGTGATTTAGCAGAGTAAACAAAAAATTTGTAAATACATGCTATCTACAAGAAACTCACTTCAAATGTGACAACTAGATAGATTGAGTGTAAAAGAATGGAAGGAAATATATATATCTTGGAAAAAATAATCAAAAAATCACAATAGTAGGTATTCAGATGAAGCGACTTTGAAGCAAATGTGTGTGTGTGTGTGTGTGTGTGTGTGTGTGTGTGAAAAAAAGGAACATGATGTAATGAATCTGCAAGAAGATATAACATTCTTAATTGTGTATGCACCACATAACAGAACATCAAAATACATGAAGCAAAAACTGATAGACTTGAAATGAGAAATAGAAAAATCTACAATTATAGTTAGAATTTTAACATGCCACTATTGGCAACTGATAGAAATACTAGATAGAAAATGAGAAAGGATATAAAAGAACTGAACACCATCAACCAACAGGATCTATTTGACATTTATAGAACACTCCCCCATCCAGCAGCAGCAGAATGCATATTCTTTTCAAGCATCTTTGAAAAATTTACCAAGGTAGACTGTATCTTGAGTCATAAAACAAACTTCAGCAAATTTAAAATAATTTTAAATTTTAAATTCTTTTAAATCATATAGACTATTTTTTTTCCCCTCATGATGGAATCAAACTACAAATCATAAGAGAAAGGCAACAGGAAAACCTCCAATAATTGGAAATTAAACAATGCACTTCCAAATAATGCATGGCTTGAGAGGAAGTCTTATTAAAAACACATAACACAGGCCAGGCACAGTGGCTCATGCCTGCAATCCCAGCACTTTGGGAGGCCAAGGCATACAAATCACTTGAGCCCAGGAGTTCAAGACCAGCCTGGCCAACACGATGAAACCCCGTCTCTACTAAAAATATAAAAATTCGTTGGGCATGGTGGTGTACACCTGTATACCTGTAATCCTAGCTACTTGGGAGGCTGAGGCTTGAGAATCACTTCAACCCAGGAGGCAAAGGATGCATTGAGCTGAGATCATTCCACTGCTCTTCAACCTGGGCGACAGAGTGAGACCCCCATCTCAAAAAAAAAAAAAAAAAAAAAAAAAAAAAAAAGAACATGATGAACATAAACCATATCAAATTTGTGAGATCAAGCTAAAGTAGTAGTAAGAGGAATCTTTGTATTAGTAAATATAGTTGACCCCTGAACAATATGGGGATTAGGGGTACTGGTCCCTCCACCCCTGCCATGTAGTAAAAAAAGTGTGTATAATTTTTGACTCCCCAAAAACGTAACTATTAATAGCCTGTTATTGACCAGAAGCATTACCAATAATATAAACGGTTGATACACACATTTTGTATGTTATATGTATTATATGCTGTATTCTTATAAGAAAGTATGCTAGAGAAAAGAAAACATTATCAAGAAAATCATAAAGAAGAGAAAATATATTTACTGTTCATTAAGTGGAAGTGGATCATTGTAGAGGTCTTCATCTTCATCATCTTCCCACTGAGTAAACTGAAAAGAAGGAGGAAAAGGAGGGATTGGTCTTGCTATCTCAGGGGTGGCACAGGCAAAAGAGGTGGAGGAGGTGGAAAGGGAGCAAGAGAGGCAGACCACACTGAGAATAACTTTATGGAAATATATCATGATTTCTGTCTGACTTCTTTGCTTTTTCATTTCTCTGAAAATGTTTCTATATGGTATCAATTCTTCTTCTACCATTTGCTTTCATTTCGTTGCCCCCGTCACAAAAGAGTCCATGCTGTCAAAGAAGTCAACGGCAGTCTTAAATAATTGGAACCCTTCTGCCAGATTGCCTAATGTCAACCTGTTTTCTGGCACTGCTTCTTCCATGTCTTCCTCATCATCTGGCACTGGTTTGGAAACACTCACCTCCTGCAAGTCTTCTGTTAGCGCCTTTGATGTGGCATCTATTAGCTCTTGAATTTCTCCAAGATCTGTATCTTGAAACCCTTCGTGCTTCCCCCACCATTTTGGCCATATCCACAGTCTCTTTCAAGATGTCCTTGATTGGCTCTGTCACATATCTGGTGAAGTCATGCATAACATCTGCACACAGTTTTCTCCAGTAGAAATGTATTGCTTTGGGCTGGATGGTTTTCATGGCTTTCTGTAACAACGATGGTATCTTCATGGAATGGTATAATCTTTCCAGACCTTCATGATGTTCTCTCTATCAAGGTTCTTCTCTTCCATAGTATGACAATCCTTTCTACAGAGTGTCATGTCTAATGAGCTTTAAAGGTCCTTATGCCCCCCTGATCTAGAGGCTGAAGTAGAGACATTGTGTTTGGGAGCAAGTAGGGTGCCTTCAGTGTTGAACTCACTGGGGTTCTGGGTGGCTAGGGGCATTGTCCAATTTCAAAATAATTTTAAAAGACGGTTCCTAACTGCCAAGGTACTTCCTGACTTCAGAGACAAAGCATCCTTGGACCTAATCTCCCCATCCCCCCACAAAAAAAACAGTACTCATTGTCCAGGCCTTCTTGTTACGGGACAACCAAAAGACTGGTAGCTGGTGTTTACCCTTCCCTTTCAAGGCTCAGGGGTTAGTATCTTTACAGGTAAGAGCAGTCCTGATCATAAACCCAGTGCATTTTCACAAAACAGTAAAGTTAGCCTCTCCCTTCCTGCCTTAAATCCTGGTGCTGGTGCTGGCTTCTCTTCCTTATGAATAGATGCTTTTTAAGGCTTTAAAAAAAAACCAGAATAAGGAGCTTTTGTCTGCATTAAAAACCTGTTCAGGCAGATATCCTTTCTCCTCGATGATTTTGTTAATAGTTCCTGGAAACTCATCTGCTGCCTCTTGGTCAGCAGAAGTTGCTTCTCCTGTTATCTTTATATTTTTTAAACTAAATCTCTTTCTAAAATTATAACATCATCCTTTGCTGGCAGTAAATTCTCCAGCTTTAGATTATTCACATTCCTTTTACTTTAAGTTGTCACATAATGATTTCCCATTTTCTCGAATCGTGTTACAGTCTATAGGTATGCCTTTCTTATAGCAATCCTGCACCCACATAAAAGCTACATTTTCAATACAATAATAAAAAGCATTTCACAAAGAATTACCAGGTTTTTGTGCCTATTGGTGTAGCTGAAAAGACAGCTTCACAAGTTTCTTTTTCTTTTTTTGCTATGGTCCTTTCCCTGGATTCATTTATCTTGAAATGGCAGATGACTGAGCACATTGGCACATGCCTGAAGTCCGGGACACTTGGGAGGCTGCAGCAGGAGGACTGCTTGAGCCCAAGAGCTCAAGTCCAGTCTGGGCAACAAAGCAAGATCCCATTTCTAAAAAGAAAAAAGAAGAAGAAGGGAAGGGAAGGAAGGAAGGAAGGAAGGAAGGAAGGAAGGAAGGAAGGAAGGAAGGAAGGAAGGAAGGAAGGAAGGAGGGAAGGGAAGGAAGAAGGGGAAGGGGAAGGGGAAAGGAAGAGGAAGGGAAGGGAAGGGAAGGGAAGGAAAGGAAAGGAAAGGAAAAAGGAAAGGAAAGAAAGGAAAGGAAAGGAAAGGAAAGAGGAAAGGAAAGGGCAACAGCAGCCTTAGACCTCAATCTATGTCACCTATCAAGCAATTAAACTTTTTCTTGTAATGTCGTGACATTTTTCTACTTCTGGGGAGCACTTCCAGCATCACTAGTGGCACTTAGACTTGGCCCCATAGTGTTATTCAAGGTTTACGGTATTGCACTAAACATTATGGGAAATAGATGAGAACCACAAGAAATCACTTTTTACTGAGACAAAAACTGCTCATGGGGAGACGGTTAGCCTCTCACAGCACTATAAGCAGATGCCCTCAACACTAGCTCAGCACAATAGCCACAGGAGGAGGCTGCTAAATTATTACAATAGTCTAACATATGCTACAATTATGTTTTATGCAAGTATAATTTAATATTGCATCCTTACATTTGTTTACATTTCTCTCAAATATGAATGGTGTCTGTGTTTATGTATGTAAGTTCTGATAAATTTTAACTTTTTCTAATAGATGTGTGTATATTTTATGGTAGTAAGTGATAAAGTAGACTAGCATTTACATATATTTTATGCATGCATAATATATTAAACTTTTAAAAAAATTGATATTTCTAGCTCATACAGTTTGTGATCTTTTTCAAATTGTTGCAAATTCCCAAAAAATTTTCCAGGATACTTATTGAAAAAAAAATCCACATATAAATCACAGTTCAAAACCATGTTGTTCAAGGGTAAACTTTGCTTACATTAGAAAAGAGAAAATATTTCAAATCAATAACCTAAATTCCTACCTTATGAAACTAGTAGAAGAACAAGACAAACCTAAGGCAAGCATACAAAAGGAAATAATTAAATGAAAAGCAGAAATCAATGAAAGGAAAATAAGAAAGTAAAGGAAATAAATGGAATTAATAGCTGGTTCTTTTTTAAAAAACTAATAAATTGATAAATGTCTAGGCAAGCTAACCAAGAAAAAAAAAGAGAAGACACAAATTACCAGTATCAGAAATGAAATAAGACTGATCACTACTGATCCTACAAAGATTAAAAGAATAATTTAAAAATTCTGTGAACCATTCCAAAGTCACAAATTTTTTAACTTAGATGAAATGCATTGATTCTTGAAAGACACAAATTACTAAAGCTTACACAGGAAGAAACACATAATCTAAGTAGGCCTATGTCTATTAAAAAATTGATGGCTCAAGTCTGTAATCCCAGCACTTTGGGAGGCCAAGAAGGGCAGATCAGGAGGTCAGGAGATCGAGACCATCCTGGCTAACACGGTGAAACCCTGTCTCTACTAAAAAATACAAAAAACTAGCCGGGCAAGGTGGCGGGCGCCTATAGTCCCAGCTACTCGGGAGGCTGAGGCAGGAGAATGGCATAAACCCAGGAAGCGGAGCTTGCATTGAGCTGAGATCTGGCCACTGCACTCCAGCCCGGGTGACAGAGCGAGACTCTGTCTCAAAAAAATAAAAAATTAATTAATTAATTAATTAATTAAAAATTGAATTAATCATTAACAAACTTCCAAAAAAAAAAAAGACAGCATCAGGCCTAGACGGATTCACTGATACATTCTACCAAATATTTATGGTAAAGATAAGGCCAATTCTCTACAATCTCTTCCAGAAAATAGAAGCAAGATGCTTTGTAACAGGCCAGCATAACCTTTGACAAAATCCAACACATAATCACAAGAAAACCCTCAGCTAGCTGGGAACTGCCTTAATATGATAGAAAACATCTACCATAAATAAATAAATAAATAAATAAATAAATAGCACCATACACAACAGGGAAAAAACAGAGACTTTCCCTTTAAAGTTATCAATAAAGCAAAGATATCCTGTCTTGCCACTCTTATTCGGCAGCACACTTAAAGTCTTATCTAGTGCAATAAGAAATGAAACAGAAATAAACTTTATAAGACTGGAAAGGAACAAGTAAAATTGTCTGTTCAAAGATGATATTATTATCAATGTAAAACATCCCAAAGAATTGATCAAAAACTAAAACAAAACAAAGCAAAACAAATCTCCTGGAGTTAATAAGTGAGTATAAAAGGTTACAGGATACAAGATTAACATACAAAAGTCAATTGCTTTCCTACATACCAGCAACGAAATTTCAAATTGAATTCAATTTCAAATTGAAATTTGAAATTTAAAAATACTATCAGTCAGGTATGGTGGCTTAAGCCTGTAACCCCATCACTTTGGGAGGCCAAGGCAAGAGGATCGCTGGAGTCCAGGAATCCAAGATCAGCCTAGGCAACATAGTGAATACACCATCTCTACAAAAAATAAAAATAGTCAGGCATAGTGTCACATGCTAGCAGTCCTAGTTGCCCAGGAGGCCGAGGTGGGGGAATCGCTTGAGCCCAGGAGATCAAGTCTACAGTGACCCATGATTGCATCACTGTACTTCAGTGTGGGGAACAGAGTGAGACTCTGTCTCAAATAAATAAATAAATACTGTTTATAATGGCACCCAAACAATGAAAAACTTAGGAATGAAATTAATAAGATATATATAGTATCCATGCAGAAAACAATAAGACTCTGATTTTAAAAAATCAAAGACCTAAACAAATGGAAGGATATTCCATGTTCATGGATTGGAAGACTCAATATTGTAAAAACATCAGTTCTTCCCAAATGGATCTATAGATTCAATGCAATCCCAATCAAAATTGCAGGAAGCTGTTTCATAGATACTCACAAACTGATTCTCAAGTTTATGTGGAAAGGTAAAATACATACAATGGCTCATGCAATACTGAACAAAAACAAAGTTGGAAGACTCACACAACCAAATTTTAATACTTATTATAAAGGTATGGAAATCAAGACAGTATGATATTAGTGAAAAAAACAGACACATAGATCAATTTAATAGACAAAAAAGCCGAGAAATAGGGCCATACAAATAAGGTCAACAGATCTTTGGTGAAAGAGCAAAAGCAATTAAAGGGAAAAAAAGTATTTTCAACAAATGGTTCTGAATCAATTGGATGTGTATATTTAAAAAAAGAATATAAACACATACCTTACACTTTTCATCAAAATTAATTCAAAGTTGATCATAAACCTAAATGCAAACTACAAAAGAATAACAAACATCCAGAAGAAAACATGAGAGAAAATCTAAGTGACCTTGGGTTTGGCGATGAGTGTTTAGAGACACCAAAAGTATAATCCAAACTTAATGTTATATAAAAATTAGTAAGTTAAATTTTATTAAAACAAAAAACTTCTGTTCTGTGATAGACAGTTAAGAGAATAAAAAGATAAGTCAAAGACTGGGATAAAATATTTGCAAAACACATCTAATGACCTTGGGTTTGGCAATGAGAGTCGACAAATTTATTACCTATTTTCTCAACAATAGGAAAATAACTCAACTTTTTTTTTAAACTAGTTTTAAAAAACAAGGAGAAGATCTGAACAAAAAACTCACAAAAGAAGACATACAGATAGCAAACAGGTAAATGAGAAGGTATACAACATAATTTATCATTAGGGAATTGTAAATTAAAACAACAATAAGATATCACTATGTACCTATTAGAATGACTAAAATCTAAAAGCACAATAACATCAAATACTGATGAAGATACAGAGCAACAGAAACTCTCATTCATTGCTACAGGGAATGCAAAATGGGACAGCCATTTGAGAAGATGGCTTGGCCATTTCTTACAAAACAAAACAACCTTAACCATACACACCAGCAATTGCACTCCTGTGTATCTACCCAACTGATTGGAAAATGTATGTATGCAAAAAAATGCATGTGAATGTTTATAATAGCTTTACTCATAATTGCCAAAAACTGGGAAGCAAATAAGATAGTCTTCAATATGTAAATGGATAAACAGATTGTGGTGCATTCATACAATGGAATATCAATATAAGTAATGCTTAAATAAGTAAGTATACAGGAATAAGAGACAAATCTGTAAGAAGAATTCCAAATAATGTATGTAGATACTCTGCCCTTAAGGACAGGGACAGCACAACTCCTTATTCCTGAGAGATGGATTGTGCTTAATGACTTCTTTCCAGCAAGTATACTACGATAAAATGGTGATGGGTGAGGGGAATCAGTAACTTTATAGCGAGAAAACCTGACACCCAACTTCAACAAGGTGATGAAAGTCAACATCAACAGTGACAGACATGTTGACAGTATGTACTGTTGACATGATGGGATGAAAATGTCCCTCTACCTCTGTGGTCTTCTTCCCCAAAACTCATTTTAATTGTGATAAAAAACTACCCAGGTTAATCATTATGAAAACACAGAACAATTTCCAATAGAGGGTCATTCACCAAATTCTTGACGAGTGCTTCTGCAAACTGTCAAGGTCATCAAAACAAGAAAAGTCTGAGAAACTTTTATATCCAAAGAGAGCCCAAGGAGACAGGATGACTAAATGTAACATGGTATTTTGGATGAAACAGAAGAAATTTTATAAAAACTAAGAATATATGAATATAGCATGAACTTCAATAATACTGTACCAATATTCATTTACTAATTATAACAAATGTACCATACTAATGCAAGATGTTAATGGTAGAGGAAACTGGTTATTAGGTATGTGGAAACTGTCTGTAGTATCTTCTCAATTTTTCTCTAAATCCAAATTTGCTGTAAAAAATCAATTCTCTTTTTAAAAATTAATAGTCATTTCACATTACTCCACTATGTCCAACCCTCCAGCAGCTTTCCTTTGGATTTAGAATCAAATTTCAACTACCTTGCAGACATTATCTGAGTGCCTTTGTGAAACCTTGTTTACTATTTTTCAGTCAAACTGATGTTTTTTCTGTTCTACCAACACTCCACTCTCATTAGCCTTTCAGGGACTTTGTGTATGTGCATTTCTCAGCCTCCCACATTTCCCCATATCTTCTCGTTTCTTTTGTCCACTATTATAATCCTCAGATTTCAAATAGTACCTGGAACATAGTACATGACAACTGGTTGGATAGATTGATGAGGAGATGGATTCATGAACATGACAGTTCCAACAACAAACCAATGATAATTGAGTCTTATGACCTGGAAGAAGCTTATCTCACTGCAATTGTCTACTGATACATTTTGAAGACTCACAAAATACTCAGCTGAACCAGTCAGCATCTCATTTTATCAATGAAATATTCGTATAATTTTTAAAAATTGTTTTAGAAGCAAAAATGTCCACATGGCCTACAAGTGCTACTAACCTGTGTGTACATCCCTCTTATCCATAGACTTTATACTACCTTCCAGTGACTTCTTAAGTTAATGGTCTAATCACTTCAAACTAACACTAAACAATTAAGGTAAAGTTATATTAACTGAATGATGTCCATTGGACCTCAATAGAATTTCCAATGTCATTTTAGACACTTTTCAGACAATGTCAATTGGAATTAAAAGGAAGAGGCTTTAGAGCTACTCAACTATGTAGAAAATAAAATTTATAATGACCCACAGGGCACAGCTTGACCTCTAGGAGCTTGCAGTCAGGAACAGAGACATGGACAAGAATGAACATCCAGATAATTGAACAAAATCCAAACCACTTCACAGATAACAGTCAAGGTTAAAGATGTCTTATGTATACAAGCCAACGTAAGAACCAGTACTTACTACCTACAATAATTTAACACTTCTTAAAATTTCATAATCTCTCCTGCAGCAAATATCAATTTTCTTTGTTTTCTCTTCTATTTTTTTTTTTTTTTTTTTTTTTTTTTTTTTTTTTTTTTTTTTTTGAGACAGGGTCCTGCTGTGTTTCTCAGGCTGGAGTGCAGAGGGACATATCTGCTCACTGCAAACTTCACCTCCTGGGTTCAAGTGACTCTCCTGCCTCAGCCTCCCAACTAGCTGGGAATTTAGGTGCCTGCCACCAACCCGGCTAATTTTTGTATTTTTAGCTGAGACAGGGTTTTGCCATGCTGGCCTGGCTGGTCTTGAACTCCTGACCTCAAGTGATCTGCTCGCCTTGGCCTCCCAAAGTGCAAACATCAATTTTCAAAATTATCTTCCAAAGTGCCCTGAGGTTTTGTGTTATAGCTTACATAAAGGTGCATCTGAGGAACATAAGTAAGCAAGTCAACTTAATTGGATTTAAGGGGGTCTCAACCACTGGATTTTGGAGGTCTAACCAGCAAGAAAGATTTTATTTTGAATAATTACAGAAGAGATAATTTTCTATACAAAGGAAAAGGTATGGAGAAAATAATGAAAATGTGAACCACTGTTACTCTGCCTACATTAAATGAAAACTCAGTTGGTTTCTTGACATACAAGCAAGCAAATCCTAAAGAAAAATTTATACATTAGCAGTATAGTCTAGATTCTTGAATGCTTAACTTCTTTGTACTTCAAACCCCAGTCTTGTATGCCAAACATTTGATATTACATCAACACCACCTTGAAAGAATTCTAACTATGGAGACAATCAGTTAATTAAAAAAACACACAGGGGAATCTTTTTGTAGGTTCATCAGTTGTAACAAAAATACCACCTTGGTGGGGGATGTTAACAATGAGGGAGGTTGTGCACATGTGGGGACCGGAGTGTATGGGAAATCTCTGTGTTTGCTGCTCCATTTTGCTGTGAACCTGAAACTGCTCTAAAAACAAATAAAAATAAAATCAGATTAGATAGATATAGATATAGATAAATCGATACAGAAAGATACAGACACAGATAGATACAGATACAGATAGATACAGATACAGGTATAGATACAGATACAAATACAGATACAGAGAGATGATACAGATACAGAGAGATGACACAGATACAGATACAAATACAGACAGATACAGAAATAGATACAGATACTGATAGATGATACAGATACAGATAGATACAGATACAGATATATATATATATACAGATACAGATAGATACAGATACAGATATATATATACACACACGGATACAGATAGATACAGATACAGATAGATACAGATACAGATAGATACAGATACAGATATATATACAGATACAGATAGATACAGATACAGATATATATACAGATATATATATACAGACACATGGATACAGATAGATACAGATATATATAGATAGATACAGATACAGATATATATACAGATACAGATAGATACAGATACAGATATATATACAGATACAGATAGATACAGATACAGATATATATATATATATATATATACGGATACAGATAGATACAGATAAAGATACAGATAGATACAGATACAGATATATATACAGATACAGATAGATACAGATATAGATAGATATAGATACAGATATAGGTACAGATACAGATACAGATGTAGATACAGATAGATACAGATATAGATACAGATAGCTACAAATACAGATATAGATACAGGTACAGATAATGCAAAGTGAGTTTAGAACCAACGTCTGTGCCATAAACATATTACTATGTGACTGTGTCCCCAGTAAAGGAAAAGTGTGCTCTACAGAAAACTTATTGATGCCAACATGGCTATGATGAGTTATCAACAAATAGAAGCTATGCTGGGCTATCATCTTTTACCCCCAGAGGCCAATGACCAGTGCCAAGCTAACCTGTTAATTCCCAAAGTAGAATTATGTGACCAGATGGAAAATTCCAACTGAACATCTGTGTTACAGAAAGAATGGGGCCTTCTCCAGCCTGGCTGAAGATGCAGGATAATACCTGTTAGTAGTCATATCTCAAAATGAGAAAAGTGGCTATTCCCTTTGGATGGAGCTGTAAATACTGAACTTTCCTTCATCAGCAACTTCTTAAACATCTTTTTCAATGAATCTCCTGCTTTGGAACACTGCATCTATGACACAAAGCAAAGTGACAACTAATTCATTTTCTCACTTTTTTTTCCTTTTATGGGTACACAATATTTTACATATTTATGGAGTATGTGTTTGTTATACATGTATAATGTGATGATCAGGTCAGGGTATTTGGGGTATCCATCCTCTTGAGTACTTATCATGTCTATTGCTGATATTGTTTTAAGTACACTCTTACATTAACTTTGAAATATACAAACTACTGTTGCCAAGTATAAACACCCTGGTCTGCTATCAAACATTAGAACTTATTTATTTCTTCTGACTATATATTTGTACCCAAACTCTCCTCATTCCCTCACTCCCACTCACTCACCTCCTCTTCCCAGTCTCTAGTAGCTGTGATTCTATTTTCTATGCCCATGAGAACATTTTTGACTCCCACATATGAGTGAGAATATGCAGTATTTCTCTTTCTTTGCCCGGTTTATTTCACTTAACATAATGGCCTCCTCCAGTTCCACCCATGTTGCTGCAAATAACAAAATTTCATTTTTTATGGCTGAATAGTACTCCATTGTGTGTACATACCACATCCTCTTTATTCATTCATCTGCTGTGGACACTTAGGTTGATTCCATATCTTTGCTATTGTGAATAGTGCTGCAATAAACTTGCAAGAGCAGGTCTCACTTTGATACGCAGATTTATTTTCCTTTGGATAAATCCCCAGTGGTGGATTGCTGGATCTTACAGTAGTTCTATTTTTAGTTTTTTGAGAAATCTCCATACTACTTTCCACAGTGGTTGTACTAATTTACATTTCCTCCAACAGTGTATGACTTCCCTTTTCTCCACTTCCTTGCTAGCATCTATTACTTTTTGTCTTTTTAATAACAGCCATCCTGACTGGTATGAGATGCTATCTCACTGTGGTTTCGGTTTGCCTTTCCCTGAAAGAGTAGTAATATCGAGCATTTTTTCATAGATCTGTTGGCCATTCACACATCTTCTCTTGAGACATGTTTGTTCACTTCCTTTGTCCATGTTTAATGGGATTATTTGTTTTTCCACTATGGTGTTACTTAGTTCCTTGGATATTCTGGGTATTAGTCCCCTGGAGGATGTGTAGTTTGCGAACATTTTCTCCCATTCAAGAGGTTGTCTCTTCACTCTTTTGATTGCTTCTTCTGCTGTGAAGCTTTTTAGTTTTATATAGTCCCATTTGTCTATTCGTTTTAACTCTTCCTTAATCTAAGACATGTGGTTGTCAATCAGAGCTGCAGATTATCCTAAGGTGACCACCACTAGCTGAGTTGATATACTTCAGAACAAAAACTAGGCCCTTGATAGCCTCTTCAGCCTTCAGATACCTCTTAAGAAAACTCATTATTCTCCTTTAAAGATTTTGAAGTACTGAAAATAGTTGGAGGCCAGGCGTGGTGGCTCACAACTATAATCTCAACACCTTGGGAGGCTGAGGCAGGCGGATCACCTGAGGTCAGGAGTTCAAAACCAGCCTGGCCAACATGGTGAAACCCTGTCTCCACTAAAAGTGGAGACAAAAATTAGCTGGGCATGTTGGTGTACATCTGTACTCCCAGCTTCTTGGGAGGCAGAGGCAGGAGGATCACTTGTACCCGGGAGGCAGAGGTTGCAGTGAGCCAAGATCACACCACTGCACTCCAGCCTGGGCGATAGGGCAGCACTCCGTCTCAAAAAAAAAAAAAAAAAAAAAAAAAAAGTTGGAAGAATTCCCATCCCTATTTTTAAAGCTCTCTATGAGTTTGAATATCTCAGGTTAAGAAATACTTGAAATATTTGAGTCAAGAAAGTAGAAAGTGAACCTGTTATTTCAGAAGGATCCAGATGTTCCAAGGAAAATTGATGCATAGTGACACAGTCCGTCCAAGATATGAGTTGACGGTTATCTGAATTCTGGGATATAACACTGTACAGTTATTAGCTATCCAAAAAAAGGCATTTGTGGTTGTTAGTGGCAAAAATATATGTATGATGTTGTCTCCAAGTGTTACTAAAGTATCATTCGATCCCAGAAGAAAATGGAACAGTATTTACAAAATTTTGAAAGAAAAAGTAAAACCAAAAATTGCCTTTTAGCCCATCACAAACAGGCTGTTTATTAAGAACAAATTAGTATAGTTCAGCAAGGTTTGCTAAGGGTTTTAGGACATAATAACAACGTATTGTATGCTTAGAAACCACTAAGAGATATTTTAAGTGTTCTTACCACCAAAAATGATAAGTATGTGGGTAATATGTGAATTAATTTCATTTAGACATTTAATAATTTATGCATGTTTCAAAAACTTATGCTGCACACATTAAATACATGCAATTTTGTCAATTACAAATAAATACGTGAGTTTTAGGACACAGTCTGGTTACAATAATGGAAAACAGTCATAGCTACTCAAATAGCAGCTCATCTTTCCTGTAGTTTTTGATTGCCTAATATTCAATCTCAAGTACATGGTAAACATGGATCCTTCTTATGGAAATGAATGGAATTTTTTATTTTAATGAACTTTCCTTACATAAGGTTACCTCCTAAGAGTTTACAACATGATTTCCAATCCATTGTTTCAACTGATGAGGAATTATAGTCCAAAGTGTACTATCGAGTTCTGAGATTTTGACTCACATGGAGTAGCTTATAGAGCATCCAATCTCCCATTGAACTGGAAAATCTAGATAAAATACACAAAGAGATGTCTTCTAGAAGAATCAGAGCATTACCAAAGCAATCAGGATTGAGAGGCCATGATCCCAGAAGGAAGGGGAGGGATATGAAAGTTAGCCCAACATTACATCTACTAATTCTCCTCTTGGAGGATTTAGCAGTCCTTGGCTGCAAACAGCAAGAGGCCTGAGATGGCATATTTAATCTTTCCTTAATTTCACAGGGCTAAGAACATAAAAATTGGAATTCAGGACTGCCACTCTAGCTAAACATAAACAGCCAAGTTTCCAGAGAGTAGGAGTCACAGACATACATCTGGTACTCGGCAACTGTTTTCTCCTTGAGACATTTACTGATTCCAAAGCTTTGTGGGGCTAGAGTCCCTGAAGTCAAGCAAAAAGAGGAAGAAAAGCTGAAGGGAGGTTTTGGCTATCTTACCATGCTGGGAATACAAAAATTAAAGTTCAGCGCTCACCAGTGAAGCAATACACTGGTAAATATTCAGGCTTTCAGCTGAGATGCCTGAAGGACAAACCAGAGATACAATCAGACTTACAAATAGTGAAACCCAGACAGGAGTCAGCTCAGTTCTGGACTGAATCAAATTGGTATGCTTACACTCTTACTGTCATGCAGAAGAAGATAATCACTGAAAGCTTCTACAGTTTTTCAGAGAGTGTGCCTGGTATAAAATTTAAAAATTATCAATCACGGAAGGAAACAAAACCACGGGGGGAAGGGTAGAAATCATACAAATAGGAACATCTCCATAGATTTAAGGTTATCAGACATTGACTAAAATAACTATGGTTAGCATGGTTAGGAAAATAGGCAAGATGAAGTTCTCCCAAGAATATTTTTTAATAATAAAATGTAATTCTAGATCTGAAAAAAATTAATGGCTGAAATTATATACTCAATAGAAGTGTTTAGTAGCAAATTAAACACAGCTTTAAAAAATACGTAAATTGGAAGTTAGAACAGCAGCCAATTCACTTAAAATATAACAGAGAGGAAAATATTTGAAAAATAAAGAAGAAAATGTAAGGGGAACATGTGATACAGCAAAAATGTTTAATATACTACCAATTAAAGATACTGAAGAGAGGAAAGAGGGAAAGGGGCATGAGCAATATTTGAAGAGATAATGGCCAGTAATAATACAAGAAAGGAATTTGCCAACATAACATCATAAATGGGAAAAAGATTTCCAACTGAAAATCAAGAAACTCTGCAAATGTTAGGCATAATAAATATGAAGAAACGACAACTCAGAATATGAGAGCCTAACTGCTATAATAAGAGAAAAGTGCTTTAAAAACATCTAGAAAACAAAAGAAGTATTATCTTAAAAGTAGCAATGGATGGACTGACAGCTGACTTCTGCAAAGAAATGATGGAAGCCAGGAAAAAAATAGAAAGCTATGAACAACAATTGAGTCGAAGAAGAAATTAAAACAGAAATTTTAAAATATCTTGAGACAAATGAAAATGGAAGCACAACATACCAAAACTTATGAGATGTAGCAAAAGCAGTTCTAAAAAGGAAGTTTATAGCAATAAATGCCTATAACAAAAAGAAGACTGAATATAAGTAACTTAATATTACACCTCAAGGAACTAGAAGAAAAAGTAGCCCAGAGCTAGTAAGAGGAAGGAAACATTAAAGATCAGAGCAAAAATAAATAAAAGAGACTATTAAAAACTAATATAAAAGATCAACAGAACTGAGTTGTTCTTTTTTGGAAAAAAAAATTCATAAACCTTTAGCTAGACTAAGGGAAAAACAAGGACTCAAAGTAAGAAGTGAAAGAGGAGACATTAAAACCAATACCACATAAATACAAAGAATTATAAGATTACTACGGACAATTGTACATCAACAAATGGGATAATCTAGAATTAATAAAATTCTTAGAACCATACAGTCTACCAATACTAAATCATTAAGAAACAGAAAATCTGAACAGACCAATGAGTAAGGAAATTGAATCAGTAGTAAAAAGTCTCCCATCAAAGAAAATCCCAGGATCAGATAGATTCACTGCTGAATTATACAAAACATTTAAAGAACAACTAATACCAAACTCTACCACAAAATTAAGGAGTAAGTACTTCCAAATTCATTTTAAAAGTCCAGCATTACCCTAATACCAAAGCCAGGCAAAGACACCACAAGAAAACAAAATTGTAGGCCAATATGCCTGATGACCGTAGATGCAAAAATCTTCCAGAAAATATTAGCAATCTGAATTCAACAGTGTGTTAAAAGGATTATTCACCATGATTAAGTGGGATTTATTGCTGGGATACAAAGACGGTCCAACATATGCAAATCAATGAATGTGAAATAGCCCATTAACAGAATAAAGGACAAAATCTATATGATTATTTCAATAGATGCAGATAACTCATTTGGCAAAATTCAACATCATTTTGTGGTAAAAATTCTCAACAAATTAGTTATAGAAGGAATGAACCTCAATACACAAAAAAAGGCCACATGTCACAAGCTCACAGTTCACATAATACTCAGTGGTAAAATTTGAAAGCTTTGTCTCTAAGATCAAGAATAAAACTAAAACAAGGATGCCCATTCTTACCACTCCTAACCAACATAGTACTAGAAATCCTAGCCACAGCAATAGGCAAATAAAAGACATCCAAATCAGAAAGGAAGAAGTGAAATTGTCTCTGTTCGCAGACGGTATAATTTTATGTACAGAAAATGCTAAACATGCAAAAAAAATTGTTAAAACTAATAAATTTAGTAAAGTTGTAGAACACAAGATCAGCATATAAAACTCAGTAATATTTACTTATAATAACAACAACCTATTCAAAAAAATCAAAACAATCCTATTTACAGTAGCTACAAAAAATTTAATTGCTTGTGAACAAATTAACCTAAGGAGGTGAAAGATCTGTATGATGAAAACTACAAACCATTGATAAAATACATTGACGAAAACACAAATAAATGGAAAGATATCCTGTGTTCATAAACTGGAAGAATGAATATTATTGATATGTGCATAACACCCAAAGCAACCTACAGATTCAATGCAATCTCTGTCAAAACTCCAATGACATTTTTTACAGAAGTAGAAAGAAATCCTAAGATGTGTATGGAACCACAAAATACCCCAAATAGCCAAAGCAATCTTGGGCCAAAAAACAAAGCTGGAAACAACATGCTATCTGATTTTAAAATAGGCTACAAAGCTATAGCAATCAAAACATCATGGTACTGGCATTAAAATAGGCACATAAATCAACGGAACAGAAATGAGGGGCCAAGAATAAATTCACACATTTTTAGATTTGGTCAATAAATATTTATTTATAAATAATTGAATAAATATCAATATTTATATTGGTCAGTTGATTTCTGACAAAGGTGCCAAGAATTCACAATGGGGAAAGGACAAACACTTCAATAAATGGTGTTGGAACAATTGCATATTCACATGCACAAGGATGAAATTTGACTCTGATCTTGAAAACAGCTTTGCAAAGATTATGACAGTGACAGAAGTCTAGCAAGGCTGACTCTGTCTTGCTTCTAACAAACGATCCAGCAACCCCACTACTTGGTATAAATCCAAAGTAAGTGAAATCAGTACGTTGAAGAGATATCTGCACTCCCATGCCCATTGTGTTCATTGCAGCATTATCCACAATCACTAAGATATGGAATCAACAGAAGCATTCATCAACAGAGGAATGAATAAAGAAAATGTGGGATATATACACAATGGAATAGCATTCAGCCTGAGGAAGAAAATCCTGCCATCTGTGACAACTTGGATGAACCTGGAGGACACTATGTTAAGTGAAATAAGCCAGGCACAGAAAGACAAATATAGTGTGATCTCACTTCTACATGGAATCTAAACAAGTTGAATTCATAGAAGCAGAAGGTAGAATAGTGTTTGCCAAGGGACGAGTGAGAAAGAAAGACAGGTTGGGAGATAATCAAAGTATACAGAATTTCAGTTAGACAGAAATTATTTCATGATATCCATTGTTTAACACAATGATTATAGTCAGTAACGATGTGTTATATACTTGAAAGTTGCTAAGAGATTAAATTTTAAGTGTCCTCTCCACAAAAAAGCATGTGAAATAATGCATATGTTGTTGAGCAAAGTGTAGCAATTTCACAATATATACATATTTCAAAACATAAATGTACACCATAAATATATACAATTTTGTCAATTAAAAATTGAAATATTCTAGAATGAATAATAAGTAAAATGTAAACTTTGATTTTGAATTACAACAAAAAAACTAGTAAGTAAAAAAAAGATAGAAAGTTAACTATAAATGTCTGAAAGGAAATAATCATCAAACTAGATTCTATAACCACAGAAAATAACTTTCAAGAGATTGGGCCACTGCACAAAGCAGGACTCTGTCAAAAAAAAAAAAAAAAAAAAAAAGTGGAAAGTAGGTTCCACTTGTGATAAAGATGGAGTAACAGAAACTGAATTTACCTTCTGGCCTTAAAAATTAAAAACAAAACAAAACAAAAAACAAAATTTGTATCAAGCAAGGTATTTTGGAAAGTGGACAACAGGCAGCTCAGGACAATGATTCCTAAGTGGATACAAACAAATGAGGTGACCCCTATAGTAGCTTAAGGCTGAGATTGTCAGAGTGAATTTAAAAATATAAGCCAATACTCATCTATACTCTATCTCAAAGAACCAAACTTTATATAAATGATAGTCAAGGAAAATTATAAAATATTTTGAACTGAATGAAAATGAAAATCTTTTGAACTAAATAGACAATATATTAAGATGTGTGGGATACCACTAAAGCAGGTATTAAAGGAAAATTTGTAGCATTACATTCTAGCACAGGAAAGAAGAAATGTCTGAAATTAATAACCTAAGCTTCCACTCTAAACAGCTTTGAAAACTTTGTCTCCAAGATCAAGCTTCCACTCGAGGCTTAGGTTATTAATTCGAGGTTACTTCCTGGAGAGTTTCCAGGCCATAATGCAAGAAAGGGAAATCCAAAGAGAGCTCAGTGAGCTCCTTGAGTGAAGGAGACAACATTTTCAAGTTAAAAAAAGAGGCCAGAATCCACAGGGCAGGATACAGAATAAAAGATTTCTGCACAAAGAGAGTTCTGGAGAGAGTTTTCCTCAATTCTTCATCTCAGCGGTGATCAGCATATTTGTGTGAGGAAAATGCACAAAGCCAGGGAAAACCCAGAAAGGATCACATTTTAAAATAATAAAGATCACATACAGCTAGAAATAAATGACCTTCACAGCAGCCGAAGTGGAGAAGCTTCACAACACACAGGGCTTTGGGTGGAGCACTCGGAAAGTATTGCCTCGGTATTGGAGCTATAGGAGCCCTAGACTAAAGGCTGCTCCTGCCCAGTCTAACAAAGGTTAAGGGTAAGGATATGATAACAGCGATTATTAGTGTGTTGCGTTGTTCAAGAAGACAAAACAATGCATAACAAAAAAATGAGTTTGTTAAGGAGAGACATGGAAGATATTTTTTAGACTGAAGTAGAAAAATGAGTACGCTATCCAAAACAAAACACAGAAAAATAAAAAGACTGAAAAACCTAACATTGCAATGTGGGAAAACTCTAGGTGGACTAATATTGGGGGCCCAGAAAGAATGAGGGCAGAAAAATATTTGAAGACATAGTAGCTGAAACTTTTCCAAATTGCATGGCAGTCGTGAACCTGTAGATTAAATGAATTCAACAAAACCCAAGCACAGTAAGTATGAGGAGCACAGTAACAAGATCTAATACAATCAAATCGCTTAAACCAGTGATAAAGAGATAATCTTAAAATTAGCCAGACAGCAAAAAAAATACATTATATACAGAAAAAATGAATAGAATGATAGCAATTATGCTCAAAAAGCATGCAAAAATAAAATACAGGTATAACCATTAAATATATATGTCAGAAAATAGTACATCTTTAAAGCACTGAAAAAGAAAGTCTAACCTACAGTTTTATACCCACTAAAGCTATTTTGGATTTTAAAAAGGTGAAATAAAGGTCTTTCAGACAAAGAAAAACTGAAAGAATTTATCATCATTAGACTAGTATCATAAGAAATGTTAAAGAGAAAATCCTTCAGAAAAAAAAAAAAAAAAAAAAAAAAAAACTGATTCCAAATAGAAATCAGAATCTACACACAGGAATTAAGACAGAAAGGGTATATATGAGGGTGAAAATTAAAAACTTTTAAAAAGTTTTGCAAATCTTTTTAGAAGATAATTGTCTAAAACAAAATAACAACAATTTATTATGGAGTTTATAACATATGCAAAATTTTATCAGAGTAAAATATATTACGACAATAGCAAAGAGACTTGGAAAGGAAAAAACAGAAGTGGTTGTAAGGTTCCTTGCCATAAGAAAAGTACTATAATATCATGGAAGGCAGGCCATGGTAAGTTACAGATACAGTCTGTAAACCCTAAAGCAGCCATAAAAATAGCACAATAAAGTGTTATAGCTAATAAGTTAACAAAGAAGATGAAATTGAATCATGAAATATTCAATTACCACAAATAAAGAAAAAGAGGAGAATGGGAAAAGAACAAAGAAACAGAAAATAATTATCAAGATGGTAAATTTACACATGGCTGTATTAATAAAATCACATTACTCATAAATGGCCTAAACTCCAATTAGAAGGCAGAGATTGTCAGAATAAATTTAAAATATAAAAAATATACATCTACACTCTATCTCAAAGAATCATGCTTTTTGTAAGAAACAAACGGGTTAAAAGTTAAATGATGGTCACGGGAAGTTATAAAATATTTTGAATTGAATAAAAATGAAAATCTTTTGAACTGAATGAACAATATTTTAAAATGTGTGGGATACCACTAAAGCAAGTATTAGAGGAAAATATGTAACATTAAATGCTAATACAGGAAAGAAGAAGTATCTGAAATTAATAACCTAAGCTTTCACTCTAAGAAATTAGAAAAAACAAAAACAAAAACAAATTAAACCAAGGCAAAGAGAAAAAAAATAAGTGCAGAAATAAATGGAATTAAAAACAGAAAAATAATCCAGAAAAATTAACAGAACCAAACTGGTTTTTTGAAGATATCAATAAAGCCAATAAACTTCTAGCCAGATGTACTAAGGATAAAAGAGAGAGAAAGAGAAAGAGAGAAAGAGAAAGAGAATCTCCTGTATCAGGAATAAGAAGGAACATCACTACAGATCCTGCAGATATAATAATAATAATAATAATAATAATAATAATAATAATAAAGATTAGCCTGTGAGTAATCTATGTCTGAATCCACAAGGAGCTTGTCAATAGTTTAGATTCCTAGGCCCCATCCCGATCATAATAATAAAAACTTCAGGGTGAATCAGAAGAAAGGGACACAATGATAATAATAATCATCATCATAGGGGTTTGCATTTTTGCAAACACTCCAGATGAGTGATGCAAAGTTGAGCTCAAGGTGCACTGCCTTAGACTAAATAGGGTCAGCCAGTCTCCAAGATTTATGACTAGGAAAATAAAAAAATAAGTCATGCTCTACTGACTTCTCTGTGAAGTCTAGATCTGCACTGTCTAGAAACAACCTGTCAGATAAAGGGGAAGCTGATGTGACCAACAATGACATATCCATGAATTTAAGATTCTCTCCATTTTCTCTTTACAAGGCATGTATGTTGAAAGTGAAGCTCAAATAGGTGGCACCATCCCATGCACATATTCAAAGAAGCAAAAGACTAAAATTGTCTGCCACAATAAAATAGAATACCACAATGATACATTTTGGTATCTGTCCACAAAACCTTCTTCAGGTTCTGCCTGATTTCTAGGTTTCTAACTGTAACATAAACCCCTTTTCCTGGAAATCAGTTGAAAGTAAGGAAGTTAAAACAATATTATGTGGGGCAAAATATAAATCTGTTTGATATCTTTTAAGTAAATCACATACATATGTATTTGACTCTCATTAGTGACAAATGACTCTCAAAACTTAGAAAGATGCTCTAGCTAATCACGATGCCCTCACTGCAATCTCACAGCAGCCGAAGACTGGCCTATCTGCTGTGCAACGAAGGATATTCTCTGGTCACAGCCCACTCAAACCCCAGGGCTTCCCAGTGGCCCAGGCCAACCAGCATACTGGCATGATACAGCCTATTACATACTGTTTAAATAAAGATTTGCAAGGAAAATAAATTCATGGCAACATTCATTATTGATCATTCTCAAAACTGTCTGGAGAATTCCCCCAGAGGGCTTAGGGAAGAAATTAAACATTGTTTTCCTGAGTTGTTTCCTGCTGTTTTTCTGCTTCATTGGTTTTGCTCCCATAATTGTGTGTGATCCTATAGCCACAAATTTTAATATGCCTGAATTATTTCATACAACTTCTGGATCACATGTCAATAATTTGGGTGTGAATAGCTATAATAATAATGATGTTAATAATCATCATCATGATAAGAAAAGATGCTTAGTGTTCTCTCTTTACTGTTATCTCTTAACTCTTTAATTACTTTTTGTCTGACCTAAATCTACTGCCTCAAAATCTGCAAGTAATAAACTCCAAGTTATTTCTAGTCTCACTTGCCCACCCTTGACCACTGTCTCTTTCCTGGAGCTCATTCCCCCTTTCTTCCCCCTACTATTGGTCTCTTACGGTTTTCCTTCTATTTCTCTGACCTTCTAGATCCTCATCATCATTTTTATGAGTTCAGAAATTTGGACTTTCTTTTTGTTTGTTTGTTTTTGAGACAGAGTCTTGCTCTGTCGCCCAAGTTGCAGTGCAGTGGTGCAGTCTTGGCTCACTACAACCTCCACCTCCTGGGTTCAAGGGATGCTCCTGCCTCAGCCTTCCTAGTAGCTGGGATTACAGGTATGCACCACCACGCCCAATTAATTTTTCTATTTTTAGTAGAGACAGGATTTCACCATGTTGGCCAGGCTGGACTTGAACTCATGACTTCAAGTGATGTGCCCACCTCAGCCTTACAAAGTGCTGGAATTACAGGAGTGAGCCACCGCGCCCGGCCCACTTCTTAGAATTCTCAGTGTTTCCTCATGTCATTTCAAACACTCTCCTTAACCTCTCACCTCCTCACCTAGCTTCAAACATCATCAGTCTACATATCCAGAATTCACCTCTTTGATGCAAGACTCAAAGTGTCATGCCTCCACAGCTCAGTTAACTGTCCCGTGTCACCTCCCGCTACTGTCTCATGTGCCCTATATTCCCAAACAACTCCTCTGCTCACAGTAGAGCCAGCTTTCCTGGTTCCTTTTTATATCCACAGCTTTGACTTCCTGGTCCTTCTTCCTAAAATGCTTTGAAAAATCATATCCAGCAGTATATCAAAAATAGCAAATGATCCATTATCAAGTTCGTTTAATTCAGGGAAAATAAAAGTGGTTCAACATTAGCAAATATAATTTTAATATATTTTAAGATATCAGATATGACAAAGGAACCAATATATCTATTGTTGAGGAAAGAAAATTTGAAAACATTCAATCGTCATTCCCCATTTTTTATATGTATAGAATGCTGAAAATAAAATGCTAACTTCTTTACATGATTTAAAGAAAAAAAACCCTGTCTCGAACCAATCATCACTCATTATACCCAGGAATAAAACATTTGCATCATCCCTTCAAAGGGAAAATCTTTATAAGAACGTTCATTATCACCACCATTATTTAATATTTCTCTGAAAGTTCTATCTAAAGCAGTGAGACAATAAAATTATGTACAAAATATAAATTTAGGAAAGAAAAAACAGGGGTTGATGATATTTATATATTTTATTATTATTTCCCTTAAAAATTATCTGAAAATCTAGTAGAGCTAATAATAGAATTTAATAAAGTGTCCAAATAATAAATATTAAAAATGAATCACTTTCGTGAAGTAAAACAATGATGAGTTAGAAAATATAACTAACATGACCAGGATCAACTGGGGTAAAATGAAAATTCCAGACAGAAATGCTCTATCTATCTATCTATCTATCTATCTATCTATCTATCTTACTTACGTCTGAATCCATCCATCCATCCATCCATCTGTCTGTCTATCTGTCTACTTATATACACAAACTAACCCATGAAAAATGCAGTGGTTAGGGACTCAGTCAAAAATCTGCTTTTAACTTTCAGCTCCCTCAAAACTTACTTAACTCCGAATACCCTCATTAATCATTAATCTATCTATCCATCCATCCATCCACCCATCCATCTATCCGTCTATATCTATATATCTACATCTATATCCATATCTGTATCTATGTGTACAGATAGATATACACACACACACACACAGCTGACCCTGGAACAATGCAGGAGTCAGGGGACCAACCCCCTATACAGTTGAAAATCCACATTTAACTTTCACCTCCCTGAAAACTTAACTACTGATAGCCTGTTAACCCAAAGCCTTACCAATAACATAAACAGTCATCATTTTAACACACTGTCTAGTATCTACATATATTTCATGCATTCATGACCAACCTAACTTTTTCTTATTTTTTTTCAATATTTCTAGACTACTTGGCTCACCTGTGGGTTTCTTTTTCAAATTGTTGCAAATCTCCCCTAAATTTTTCATTAATCATTGAAAAAAGAATCCATATATAAATGCACCCATGAAGTTCAAACCCATGTTGTTCAGGGGTCAACTGGATGTGTGTGTGTATATATATACATATATCCATTGCATATACTCAGATATAAAGATATTCATGCCAAGATTATTCATATATTCATTTAAATCATGACTATAAATTTTTTTTATACTACAATAAATAGTAAAGGATTTTCATAAAAGTTCTTCCAATAAGTTGGTTTATTCTGATGAGAATAAAATAACAGCATTATATTGGATGACAAGTTTAAGCCCAATGAATTATGCACTTTAGAAGGGTGAATTTATGATATGTTTATTATATCTCAATAAAAAATTGTAAAATTAAAAAAAATACATGTACTACCTCTAAAGAGGTGACTGCTTATTGTCGCATGGCTTTCGGCTTACCCATGCATAGGGCAACACAGACATAGACACATACAGCTCTACATATGTGAACCAACTCAACACAGCTTCCCAACTTGGTACTGGCAATAATGAGATCTTCACCTTCCAGGCAAATCCCCATGGTACCTGGTGGAATTCCACTTTACACCTTTATATAAGAATATCACGGCTGGGCGTGGTGGCTCACACCTGTAATCCCAGCACTTTGGGAGGCCGAGGTGGGCGGATCATGAGGTCAGGAGATCGAGACCATCCTGGCAAACATGGTGAAACCCCGCATCTACTAAAAATACAAAAAATTAGCCGGGCATGGTGGCGGGCGCCTATAGTCCCAGCTACTTGGGAGGCTGAGGCAGGAGAATGGTGTGAACTCGGGAGGCGAAGCTTGCAGTGAGCCAAAATTGCACCACTGCACTCCAGCCTGGGAGATAGCAAGGCTCCGTCTCAAAAAAAAAAAAAAAAAAAGAGAGAATATCACTTTACAACTCTTCCTTCAACATCATAACATCATATATGACCACATGTCATGCTCATTCGTGTGTGAAAGTGCACATAGTACTATTATTTTTTTGTACCCCGTAGTGCCTTATTTGTGCCTCTCTGGTTCTGTTTTGAGGAAACAGAAGCTCTGAGAAGGCAAAGGGCTTGCCCAAGTTCACAAGAATAGCAGCTTCCAGACCTAGAACTTGAACCTAAGTCTCTAGATTGCATGCCATGGTTGAGGCAGTCCCACGGCCCCGGGTATGTGCTTCTGTTCTTCTTCCTACATGACAGCCCTCCTAACAAGTCTTCCTTGTACACTATGGCTCCAGGATCTGGCCCCTTCACCTGCCCAGAGTCAGAGTTACCAAGGTGCAGAGACACACCAGTGGGCCTTGGGTTGTGCTGCTCCCACTTCCCACATTCCAGTGGCACTTACCAGAGGCACCCAATGGTAAGAATTAACTGGGGAGTGGCCCCGCCTCTGCTCAGGCCAGCTAAACAGAAGCACTGAGAGCAGCAAGGGGAGCCTTTATTCTGAAGACCCCTCAGGCCCTTCCAACAAGGCCAGTTTGGGAAGGAGTGTATCCCCTTGCTGGACCGTCACAGTCACGCTCTCGACATTGGCTCCAGAGAATCCACGACTGGAAAATCTCATGAAAGCCTGGACAACGGACAAAGAAATTTAGCCATGTGATTCTGAACACGAATTTAATTTCCAGAGATTATTTCCAGGGGGCGTGAGAACCTGAGGCGCACCCCAAGGAGGCCAGCAGTGAGTGATGTCAGACTTTCAAAAGTTCTATGTAAAGCAATGAGACAATAAAAGTAAGCACAAAATATAAATTTAAGAGAGAAGAAAAAAGTGTTCATTATGTACGTATTTTATGATTGTCTTCCTAAAAAAATTATCTGAAAATCAATTAGGGCTAATAATAGAATTTAATGAGGTAGCCATATAATAAACATTAAATATTAATCACTTTTGTGAAGTAAAGCAATGACCAGTTAGAAAGTATAACCAACAATATAGGATGACCAGGAGGAGTTAGGGTAAAAAGAAAATTCCAAACACAAACACACATACTATCTATCTATCCATCTGTCCATCCATCCATTCATCTATCTGTCTGCCTGTCCATCTATCTATCTATCTATCTATCTATCTATCTATCTATCTATCTATCTATCTATCCATCCATCCATCCCTCTATCCAACCATCCATCCATCCATCTATTCATCTATCTATCTATCTATCTATCTATCTATCTATCTATCTATGCATTTGTCCATCTGTTCGTTCGTCCATCCATCCATCCATCCGTCTATCTATCTGTCTACCTATATGCACACAGCTAATCCTTGAAAAATGCAGTAGTTAGGGAGGACTACCCCTCATTCAGTCAAAAATCCCCACTTTTAACTTTCAACTCCCCAAAAACTTACTTAACTCCTAATACGCTCGTTAACAAATAAAGGAAGCAAATGGGAACAAGGTAACGTTTGGGGGCATATCTAACTAGCAAAGATGTCAATAGTACCCAGGATTGATCAGAGCACAGGAAATGGACACTCTGAAGGGAAACAAAAGTGCAGGCAGACTTTCTGCAGTGATCCCATTGTTCCTCTCCCAGGAATGTGTCCTTAGGAATGGTCACATGTGTGCAGAAATGAATTTTCAAGCCCATCTAGTGTTGCAGAATTTACAGTTGCAAAAAGCCACAAGCAATCTAGGTATCTAACAGTAGGGGTTGAGGTGACTAAACTAATGGGTGGATTAATAGAAAAAAATAGTGTATAACTATTTTTCTTAATGTGGACCTGTGTTCATGGACTCAGAAAAATATCCGTAATATAAAATTAAGGGAGAGAAGAAGGCTGTAAACAGCACATGCATGAGCCCTTTTTTTGTTTTAATTAATAATTACATATACAATATACATGCATATATTATATTACATGTATTTATGTATTTGTTCTTCTTGGAAACAAAGATGTCAATGAATGAATACCAAATTACTAACAATAGTTATCTTTGAATTTATTTTATTTTCTCTTATTCATTCTTTCTCTCCCTAGATTTTTCTTTTCTTTTTTGCATGTCTGTTTCCTTACTATGATTATTTTTATATTTATAAAAATATGTAAATATTTTTACATATATGTATATCAGATGAGCTTTCCAGAACCTTCTGCCACTCTCAGGAAAGAGCACGCTGACCAAGAGCAGGCACAGGTGGAAAGTGAAGGCTCAGAGCATTGCTCTGAGACTTGTCCTGGGAGGCTCCTGGTCTCCTCTCCAGCTTCCCACTCACAGAGAGGCAAGGCTGGCTCAGGCCCCGACGGTGACGCTGACGACGGCGACAGGGAGGTGTGCGAAGCCGGGCGCGAGCTGTGCCAGCTCTCGCTAATCCTCTGCAGTATGGTTCGCTGCTAATTTGTCATGGCACATATTTGCCTTATGTCTAATTAGCATCAAATTGCAAACTGCTATTTGCTAACAATTTGTTGCATCAATCTGCTTGAAAATCTATAGTTTAGAATTGGATTGCAACTTATCCTGTCTATCAAAATTCTCGTTCACACATACACAAAATAACTTCCCCTTCCCGCCAAAAACGTCGCAATGTTTGCAGTGGCACAAAAGGAGAGCGATGTGTGTGTTTTTTTTTTTCCCCCAAAAGAAAGAAGAATAACGATGGGGTGTCTCATTTTGAATGTCCTGGCTTTGGTTTCCCATGGCCTGGGAAAAGATCTGGAATAGTGCTCACACGCAAAGAGGATGCCCATCCAGGCCTTTCTCAGGGACTTTCCAGGAAAGTCAAGACATAAAAAAGGCCCAGAAACCCAGTCTTCTCAAGTCCTAGAAATAGAACTCCCAGGCCAAACTGTGCAAACAAGCCCATACCTGCTAAGGGACACAACCTCACCCCAGAGTTTTGCCTGCATTCACTCATATAATGCTAGCTACCCCTAAGGAAGTAGGGGTTAACATTTTTCTTATTTAAAAATTATGAAACTCAAGTTGAAAGGCTAAATCACTCAAGGTCACATGTGTGGCAAGTGGCAGCACAATAATTGAAGCCCAACCATGATGTTTCATTGCTAAGGTGACCCTCTATATACCAAAAAATAGGCAGTAAGAATAACGATGTATAAAAATTATAAAATGAGATATAAATACAAATAATACAAAATGAATGAAATAAAAAGGAAATAATAATTAATCATTGCATTTCAGTTGATAGCTTGGCCTTGTGGAGACATCATCTAGTTGAAGATGTTGAAGATTTTGGTTTGGCAACATGCCCTGTGCACAGATGGAAGACTCCGGGCTTCACATGCCCACAGCCTCCTCGTGGTCTCAAAAGCTACCTCCTGTGGCCCATCTAGAAGGAAGAACTGAGATAACCTCCCTGGCAGAGGGACGATGCCTATGGGTTCCAAGGAGAGTCAAAAGGTGACATGGCGTTGAGACATCCCTTCTTTCCTGTTTCTTGGGCAAGGAGAGTACATGTTTCCAACAGAAGGAAGTTGGAGCTCCATTGCAGAGCACAAGCACAGAAGTTGTGACATTCTCAGCCCAGTAGCTAGTTGACTAAAGATGTGCCATCCATTAAAATTCATTGACCTCACAAGTGGTGACCAAGGGGCAAGAGGCTTTCATGGTGTGCCACTCCAGTTCTCCTTAGCATCCCTAAAGAAACGACTTTGCTTTGAAAAACAATTCATAAAATCGTTGTTACTATTATTATAAATATTCAAAACCTGGCTGAACACAGTGGCTCATGCCTGTAATCCTAGCACTTTGGGAGGCCCAGGTAGGCAGATCACTTGAGGTCAGGAGTTCAAGACCAGCCCGGCCAACATGGTGAAACCCCATCTCTACTAAAAATACAAAAAATAAAATAAAATTAGCCAAGGATGGGTGGCACATGCCTTTAATTCCAGACACTTGGGTGGCTGAAGCAGGAGAATTGCTTGAACCCGGGAGGCGAAGGTTGCAGTGAGCCAAGATTGCACCACTGCACTCCAGCCTGTGTGACAAAGTGAGACTCTGTCTCAAATAAATAAATAAATAAATAAATAAATAAATAAATAAAAACCTCTCCTTTTGTAGCTTCTCCTAATAATCCTTTGGAAATAAAAGATCATCTAAGAGCACCTTCAAAAAAGGACCTAGAAAAATCACAAGGAAAATTTTAAAAGCAGTTATCTTCCCCACGCCCATGAACATGGTCAGGAGCCACGAGTTTGATACGCAGGACTGATATTCCTGCAAAAGATATTTGTGGAGTACCTGCCGGCTGTCACAGCCTCTTTTAGGTTGCTGGGTACATGGAAAAGAGTAGGGTGAACCAAGCCATCACAGAACACAGGACTCGGAGGCATGAGGAAACTCAAGGCCCTAAGACAAGTTCTTGATAGGGACAAAGTCTGGTGAATGCACATCAGTCTAGAGATAGACAAACAGAGAAGGCTTCCTAGAGGAAAAGATGCCTGAGCTGAAAACACAACGCACAGGTGCATGGGATGAAAGGATCCTTCCAGGCTGAGTGATGCACATGTGCATGCCACTCCCAAGGAACTGAAGCATCTGTGAGTCGCAGAGGCCAACCCCTGGACAAACAGTGTCAAGGTTGAGACCAGGGTCCCCAGACTCTCTTCTGCCAGTTGAGGAATCCCTTCCAAAAAGCAGAGTCTTAGGATGCCTGCAAAAGACGTCCTTTGTCATCTCCCTTGAGGATAAATCAGTCTCTCTGTTGAGCTCACTGGAGGAGTCAAGCAAAAGGAAGGAAGATTCTAAACCAACTCAGCAAGACACAGGAGGCAGGTTAAGAAACTTTCTTCACATGTGTTCTTGGAATGACTTTTTCACATAGTAAGATGTTCAGTAAGGGTTTGCCCCATGCCAGATTCAAATAGAAACGATGCTACCAGCCTCTGTCCGGATGCACGTTTCTCTATATTTTGACCAGAAGGAGGCCAGACACCACATAGATCTGTAACCAAGAGGGAAGCAAACCAAAAGGTGCCCAGGAAAAACAAATAATCCCCAAACAGTTTCCTCCAGAAGTAAGAAGGATGTCCATGCTAAAGAACTGTGTGTGGGGCTTGTGTGTTCAAGGCCAGTCAATGGGGCAGATAAACCTTCAGCCTCCCCCCACCACACATGGACATACAAGCTCAGGAACTAGGACAGGTGGGGAATTTGGGGTTTGGAGGCAGCCAGGGAGGGTGATCAGAAGAGCTGTCCAGAGGCTAGACACAGCAGTCTCCCCAAGACACCAGGGTCATCCTTTCTCAGAGCATGCTTTGTAAACTCCATACCATAAGCCCTCCCTCTCCAGCACAGCAGTGACAGCACCAGCCAGCAAGTCCCAGACATGGCCACACTGACCTGGCATCCTGGAACACAAAGCCAGTATGTCCTTTAATCAAAGTCTGAGTAATCTCTTTGGATTCAGTTTAAGGCAGATATTGTATTAGCCCGTTCTCTCACTGCTATAAAGGAATACCTGAGACTGGGTCATTTGTAAAGAAAAGAGGTTTAATTGGCTCATGGTTCCAGAGGCTGTACAGGAAGCACGGTGCCAGCATCAGCTCAGCTTCTGCAGAAGCCTCAGGAATCTTACAGTCATGGCGGAAGGCAAAGGGGGAGCCAGCAGTTCATGTGGCCAAAGCAGGAGGAAGAGAAAGAGGAGGGAGGTGCTACACACTACTTTTTTTCCAAGACAGAGTCTTGGTCCATTGCCCAGAATGGAGTGCACTGGCGCTATCTCGGCTCACTGCAACCTCTGCCTCCTGAGTTCAAGCAATTCTCCTGCCTCAGCCTCCCAAGCACCTGGTATTACAGGCATGCACCACCAGGCCCAGCTAATTTTTGTATTTTTAGTAGAGACAGGGTTTCACCATGTTGGTCAGGCTGGTCTCGAACTCCTGACCTTGTGATCCACCTGCTTTGGCTTCCCACATTGCTGTGATTACACTTTTAAACAACCACGTCCTGTCATGAGAGCAGCATTAAGAGATGGTGTTAACCATTAGAAACCACCCCCATGATGCAATCTCACCCCCACCTGACACCACCTCCAACACTGGGGATAATGATTGAACATGATACTTGGGTGGGGACACAGAGTCAAATCGTATCAGGCATCCAAAAACAGCACTCCTTAGAAGCCAGAGGTACTCCAGCCTAGGGAACAGGGTGAGGCCCCGTCTTCACAAAAAACTAAAATAAATTAGCCAGGTGTCATGATGCGAACCTGTAGTTTCAGCTAATTGGGAGGCTGAGGTGGGAGGATCACTTGAGTCTGGAGTTCAAGGCTGCAGTGAGCTGTGATCATGCCTCTGCTCTCCAGTCTAGGCAACACAGTGAGATCCTGTCTCTAAAAGAAGGAGAAGAAGAAAGCCAGAGGTACAAACCTTTCAATGACCCATTAGCCCACCTGTAGGATCTGCTATATGCCTCTAGATCCCAGCAGAGGACTGAGAGGCAGATAATCTCCTGGTATTTGTGTGTGCCTCTTTTGTGTGAGCAAAGACCCAAGGTTGCAACAGCAGTAGGTGTGTACACAAGAAAGGACTAGGTCCATATTGGTGCATACTCTTCTTATGGCATTAAAAAGGGACATGCTGAATCCTGGACAGAAAGGAAGAAGCCCCCCAGAACTTCCTCCAGTAGACCAGCCTGTGTAGGGGGCCAGCCCAGCATCTCTGTGTCTCATGGCATGCCCCACAGGGGGTCCACCTTTGTGCCTCCCTGTTACCAGTAAAGCATACTGATATTTAACCTTTTCAGCAACTGCAAGACATCTCTGGGACCTCCACACAGCTCCTGTCAAAATGTCGGGCTGCTAACTATAAACTTTATTTTGATGTCTTGCTTTTCAGGAATAATTACTTTTTCCTAAAATGTTAGCCTATTTACTGCTTGTGCAAAAAGATGACAATAAAATCAATGTTGCACAATTCCCCAAAGTGCATCAAAGTCTTTTGCAATGTTAATGGACTGGCGGGTCTGAGAGGTGTGAGCTCATGTTGGCCTGAGTGGGCCCCCAGCTCTAGCAGGAGAACAGTTCTCTCCTCATCAACCTGCAAGCCCTTGTCTGCCAAACGTATTCATTCTAGAGAGTTGGCTCAGTCCCTGGGGTGAGAGAATGGGTGAAATGGGGGAGGGGTGATGAGAGCAGATTGGTAAGTACGTGAAGTCACAAACTGTGTGAGCTGAAAGACGCTTGCAGGGACTGACAGATCCAACTCCACCTACCAGAGGCAGGGAAGCAGGTTCAGAGAGGGGGAGTGGATCTCCTAGGGCTCCACAGCAGATAAATCCTGATGCCAGAATAAGAATCCATATCTTCTTTATTATTATTATTTTTAGATGGAGTCTCACTCTGTCACCCAGGCTAGAGTGCAGTGGCCTGATCTCAGCTCACTGTAATCTCCACCTCCCAGATTCAAGTGATTCTCCTGCCTCGGCCTCCCAAAGTGCTGCGATTATAGGCATGAGCCACCGCGCCTGGTCAGAATCCATATCTTCTAATTCCTGGTCTAAAATGATATCATCCACTCTGCTCTTCGGGGGATTGAATGATTTTTTCCTCCCTCTGGCACTCCCTCCTAGAACATACACCAAGTGATGTCTTCAGGCAGGAGGGCAGCTAAACGGTGTCTACTGGTCATGCAGCTAATACAGGCACCATGTCCCAAGAAGTCTGGAGAAGGCATGATAAAAAATAAGTTCAGTTCCACGAAGTCACCGTGTATGCCTGTAAATTAAAGGTTCTGAGAAGTCTTACAATTTGCAGTGTGTTTCATTTTGTTTACCCAGCATTTCTAAAATGGCTTCAAACAAGTTATTTTGGTGGGGAGGGGTGGGTAATATTGGTTGGAGAATTTAATGTGGCAAAGGCAGCCTTAAATATATTCACCACCATCACACTGGTTTTTTTTCATGGCCGAGGAGAGGCAGGCCCTATGGGAACAGGTATGGGAAAGGCTCCATGTAACAAAGCCAGGTGAGGACAAGAAGCAAAAAGCGGACTGGTGAAAACAGACTCCACGATGCCATCGTCTACAGTCCAGAGCAGCCAGATGTGTCTTCCTGTCTTGGGCCATTTTGCATTGCTATAAAGAAATACCTGAGGGTGGGTAATACATAAAGAAAAGAGGCTTATTTGGCTCACGATTCTGCAGGCTGTACAAGCATGGCACCAGCATCTGCTCAGCTTCTGGCGAGGCCTCTGGAATCTTCCAACCATGGTGGAAAGAAGGCAGAGGGGGAGAGGCGTGTCACATGGTGAGAAGGAAAGCAAAAGAGAGCCAGACTCTTTTAAACGACTAGCTATTGTGTGAACTAACAGAACAACAACTCACTCTTTACCATGGAGAGGGCACCAAGCCATTCATGAGGAATCCATCACCCATGACCCCAACACCTCCCACCAGGCCCCACCTCCAACATTGGAGGTCGCATTTCAACATGCGATTCCGAGGGCACAAACATTCAGATTTTATCACATCTTCTCCTGGAATGTGTTGGTGGCATGGGTGGGCTGGATAGAAGCCAAGTACAGGGACACAGAGGTTGGAAATTTGCAAAACAATTAGCTGTAGCAGAGCACCGCCCGCCCCAATCTGTCCAGTCTAAGATCACATTTGACTGACAAGGTGTCAGGGGAAGGAAACAGTGGAAGGCAGAGGATGGGACCCAAAAGCCATTTGGGAGGGAGCAGTGCAGTGGGACTCCAGCCAGGCTGAGCTGATCCTCAAGGGCCACTCTGGGTATCTTTGTGAAGACACAGAGGCCCAAGGCTCAAGATGCAGAGGCCCCTGTTGTGACTGCGGTGGTCACTGGGGCTACATCCATTGGCCCCACTGCAGCGGGTGCTATGCAAACAGAATGTGCTGTCTCTGGGGACTGACTTCATGCAGTGGGGCCGGTCCCTTGAGAAGATGAACAAGCCCTGTGTTGGGCAGAAGTGGCATGCCTTTGGCTTGGTTTTCACCTTCCATTGTAGCCTTTTGTGGCTGCATCAAGAGAACAAGCTGGCAACTGTATGAAACACCCTCTTTACTGGCCATTTTCCTTTAACCACATCCCTGGACATTTTTACCCTTGAAGTCCGCCCTTCTCTTTGCTGCTCGCTCACCTTGGTTTGGGGATTTTCTTGCAGCCTTTCCCATAAGCTCAGCAGGCCACTCTCTGCAGAAATGTAACTCTGCATCTAAGTCATAATTGTTAAATCCTACCTTTTGGTTTCTGTCCCAAAAACCAATGTATTTTAATGCAGATGCCCTGCGGCGCAAGGATTTTTAACCATTTTTGGAGGAAAAAATGTCACACAGTTTTGAAAACCTGCCATGAGACTTAACTCCCTGAATTCTCCATTCTTTTACTCAGAAAAACTCATTGAATCGGGGAGGCATGATTCCCCATTAGAAGAATCATTTTTTCTTTCCTCTGGTGGGTTAGATTTGTTTAGGTGTTCACTGATCCCTCACTTGATTAATCACCCCAGCTGCCTTCTCCCTACTCACCAGGTGGGGCGGTGAAACTCCGGAATGGCATTAGGGTCCTGTAGTCCTGTGGCCATATGGGGACCCACTGCACCTCTGGACCAAAATGCCACCATTTCTCATTTAAATTTCTTCAAAGCTCCCAGGTATGAGCCAATTCCAGCTGTTTATTGTAGACTTATCTGGGAATATACTTCACCCGCGTTTCCTGCAATCTACACGCTCAGCCACACTTGAACGAATCCCTCCAATCTGCCTTCCTGAAACAGGATTGGATGAGGGAGGCTCTGGGAAAAAGCAAAGAGAGAGACCATGAAAACCAACAGGAAGAAGAGGTGGAAGAATCAAGGAAGGTGGTGAGAGTTTAATCCAAAATGGTGGAAATGGGAGATGAGATGGAGAAGTAGAAGAGAGAAGGAGGAAAAGGCATACATAGTCAGAGAGAGAGAAAACTTTCCCTGTTCCTGCTCCTACAGCAGGTCCTGGACCCAGGCATCCATCACCAGGCGCATGATGGAGGAACTCCGTCCTCTTTCCTATGACCAGCGGCGATGTTTTTTCAGTGATTCCGCAAGAGTCAAAAACCCAACAAAGCGCATCGCCGGCGCTGTAAAGGGAGCATGCTGCCGGTGTCTGTGACCACTGTATGCAAAGCTTGGCATTAGTCACAGCCGGGCTGGCTGTGACAGGCCTGAAGTGAGGGAGATTAATGCGAGGCTGGGGCACTTTATTATTGTCATTCTGTTCTTTCAGACTCTGCCTCTGACTTTCAATTTTGCTCCAGAATTAATTGTCTGCTCCCTGCAGTATGACTGATGGAGAAGGATATGCGGAGCCCAGGCACCTGGCTCTGGCCTTGACAGTCTCAGGCCCGGTGCGGGATGGATTGTGTGCGGTCAGGGCGGGGGACGGACGGGCATCCCTCAAAGAAATCGGCCCGGGCCACAACTGACTTCAATCAGATGTGACCGGAGATTATCCTTTGCCAAGAATCATTTTGGCTTGTAGGGTTCCCAGCAACCTGCCCATTCCCTGTCATGGGCCCTCCCTGGAACCCAGAGCTCAGTCTGTTGGTGGAGTCATTCCTAGTCGTTCAGGTTTCTGATTCTTTTCCTTTTTTCTGATTCTGGGCAGTAAATTAGTAACACAGTCTCCTAGGTCTCAGCCCTCCCAGATGTAAGCATTTTTGTGAGCATGTCAAGCACAGATTCTCTGACAATGGGAAACGCAATGGGATTCCAAAATACTGGTGCCATTTTACAGTTGGCGTTGAATACCCACCTCCCTCTTCCTCATTACTCACCCCTGCCCCATCTTCCTTCATTTCAAAAAAAAAAAAGAAAGAAACAAAGAAACAATCAAATCATGTATTTAAACAGAAAAGTCTTCCTTAATAGCAAATCCTGAAAGAAACCTCCAACAAAATAGCAGTGTTTTCTCTGCTTTAGGAGATTGGCACACAAGAAATGGTTGTTGACTGAATAAATGAATGTGTGAAGGCATGCAAGAATATTGTCATCGATAAATGAATAAGTGGGGTTCCTAAAAAGAATGAAACACAGAAAGGCATATCTTCCTTTTACAAATAAATAAAAATCCTTTCCAGTCATTTTTTAAGCCAAATTCAGCTGCTAACCATTTTTCTAAACTTTGGCCAGCCTCATTCCCCACTGCAGACATGTTCATGAAAACCTAGGTGTAATTCTTTTTTAAAAAAAATAAATGGAATCCCACTTTGAATGTTTAAGAATGCAGGGGAGGAGGGGCAATGTCTTTGAGAAATACATTTCCAGTGCTAATTTTTATGCTCTGGTCTAGATGTGTGTGTGATTTTCAACTTGGGGTCTAGAGGTTACAGTTTCAATGCATGAGACTCAGATGTTCCTAGCCCTCCCCAAACAAGGGTTTATTAAAGGAAGAGCTTATGTTTCGCAGGCACCTCTCCCTCCAAACTGGATAAGATTGACACCTGAGATGAGGAAAAAGCAACCAATAATAGAAAGGGCAAGTGTTGATGAGCTGAGAACCATTTAAAAGCTGGTTTTCTGTAGAACTTTCAAGAGTTCCTTCTAAGTATGCTGCCTGCCTGTAACCCGCAATAAATTACTACAGCTTTAACTCATCTGGTACTTTCATACGATTACGGTATTATGTTAAAGGGTACAGAAATATATAATATGCTCAACTGTCTCTATAGTTGATACCAGAGGGAAAATTACCACCACTCAGTGAAGAAGATTCAACCTCATTACATTAATGATTTATCACAATGGGAAAATGTGAAAAGTAACTAGTTGCTTTTATGAAAAGAGGCAGCTTTTCCCACTGGCAACTCCTGCAGGCTCTTCAAGAAGGAGAATTTAGAAGGAGCTCCAGACGGTCACACTCTCCCACTCCCTTCCAAAGCTCCCTCTGCAACATGAAGGAGAAGGTGCGCTGGCAAATGTTGGAATATCCTTCAAACTTGACATTAAGTATTCAAATGTTACTTAAGCAAAGTGTGAGCAATTAAATTAATCAATCTTCCCAGCCATGTACAGAACAGATGTTCAATAAATCCTCTTTGCTTACCGTGAGGGGGGAAGAGTCCACTTTTAACTGTCCTTCAGCAGTGACACTGCTCAGGCGTCCTCTGTCGGCCTCCTGGGCCACCATCAGGTGCTTCTGCTGCACTTTACTTTATTATAAATAACAACAGGCCACCTGGACTACCTGTGCTACCTGGGAGCCTCAAGTTTAATGATCCTTCCGACACAGGGCTCTGCTCGCGCCTGATCCCAGGTAATAGGGCTGATGGGAATGGCAGCAGAGTGACGGTTGGCAGTGACGGATGACTCCTGGCCAACTTGTGCTGCTGACAAGCGGTGAATATGGGCCAGTGTTGCAGAAAGGTCAGGATAAAAGTATTTGCTTGACTTTCAAAGTTTCTCCAGAAAAAAAAAAAAAAAAAAAACAAGCAGATGAGCCAAAACCACCCAGACCTCCAACAAGGGTGTGAACTCTAGTTTTGCACCAGAGGGGGCTGCCCTGTTCTGAGCTCTTGAAAAGACAGCAGTCTCCATCGGAAGCCTTGGGTTAGACGAGGAGAGAAACTCAGACACTAGGGAGATGGAGCCTTGTTTTCTTTTCATGAACAGTTCCCAACAAGGAACTTCACCTCTGGGCTGCCAGGGGACATTGAGGGAATGTTCAGTAAACAATTCTCTCCCTAAGCCCCCAAGACGATCATACTCTCCCTGTTACATCACCCAGACCCTCTAAGTATCCCTCTTTGCCAATACTCTGCTGCAGAGGCAGCTAACCTCCAATTAAAAATATAATAAAATCAACAAACGTGCCGGATTACCAAAGATCGCAGGATTTGACCGGTCCACTGTGGCTTCTCTAACTAAATCTACTGTCCTAAAGGAGAAGACTGGGGAATCCCAAAGCACGGGGAAGGCACTCAGCCCTAATCCCACAGTGCCAACCACCCCCTGGGCCACCCCCAGACCAGGACACTGCCCAGCAAGAAACCTCTGACCACCACCCACTGAAACCCACAAGGCCACTGACATTCAGAAGTGGCGGATACAATTCCTGCCCTACAGATATGTAACTTCAACCTTTTGAAGGCTGCCTTTCCATATATGGACTTTATCCACATTTTAATGAGGCTTTAAAATCTCCAAGATTAAGCTGGTATTTTATGTAGAACTCCCTGCTTTTTATGATATCCTGACATGTTGTACAACATTTGGTGACTATATTGATCCTTATAAATTCAGCATCTATATATATTCATGAAAAGTACCTTTTCTCCCCATTCGGGCCTCAAGATGATCCAGACACACATTTTCCTGAGTGGAGACAATAAAACTGCAATTGTCATGGTTTTGAGCGTACACGATGTTTCAGTGTTTTCAAATTAAACCCCTTTTACCATCTGCTTGCAAACTCCTCGGTTAGGAAATGACAGCTCCTTTCTAGGTATCTGATGGTGTAAGTGCCCCTGAAGTTTCTCCTTCAGGTGAGCTTGTTTTAAACCCTGAGGGGCCCGGCAAGGGCTTCCTCCCGCGTGGGACATTATACATCTTCATGCCCTTATGTTTGCCCGACCACAGAGACCAACCTTCTCCCATTTCTTTGTGCCATTTTATGCTTTTAATCTGAAACAAATGATTGCAGGGGGGAGAAAGAGCATTATCACCTTGGCAAAACATCGGGAGTATAAAAAAAAAAAAATAAGAAGAGGAAGAAGAGGAAGAAAGAAAGAAAGAGACTATGGGCAAATTCATCTTCTGCTGCTACAATCAATCTCTCACCTAAAGAAATACACAATAACTAGGCGGGAAAGAGGCAAGATTTATGACTTAGAAACATCTACACTGACCAGCATATACCTAGTCTTCTTGGCTCTCTCCCTACCCGAATGGCTCTCTTTAACAGTTACAATGATAAACTGTCTCTCCCTACTGTTTTACAAGTACATTAGCTTTATTTAATGAGATCTCAGAGTAATTTAACAGATGTATATAGGACATAAGACTAGGGAAACTCTTGCTACTTGGATACTTTTGCCAAGGTATTCTAGGACAGCTAATCTGAGAGATAGCTTTATATTCTTCAAGAAAGCATTGTTTGGAAGGCTTTTAAAAATGATTTTAATGGAAATATTATATTACAATCTCTGAGGAGAGAGCCTCTTTCACATTCACCCGCATTCGGCCCGTGAAAACGCAGGATGAATGGGCTTTGTGAAGTCACAGGAACTCACTTACATATTGAACTGTCAGGAAGGATGTCACTGTCAGAAATTAATACTTTTGTTAAAAAAAAAAAAAAACGAATATTTCATCCACCCACCTTCCAGAAAGAGTAAGAAGATGCCTGGGTGTGAGGAAACGGAGAGATGGTAGGCAAAGGGAGGAGGAAGAGGCTATTTGAGAAGGAGGTGAGGCACCTGTTTCAGCCAATGTCGTGTTTCGGGGCCGGGGTGGGGAGTTGGGGACAGGTGCAGTCTCCTCGCCACCCTTTATCCCTCCATGCCTGGCATGCTCAGGCCAGGACCTCCCCTTCCTGGCTGGCTGCCTTCTTGTTTCCCTGACATTCCTTAACACTTAGTTACCTAAGAACCGTAATGGAGAAATGACAATGGTATGAACTTTTTAAAAATTGCTTTAATAAACTGCCAATTAATAAGTGAGAAGAGGAAGCCACGGGAAATTACCTGGTCGTGCTTAAAATAAAATTAAAGGGGGAAGGGGACGTTCTTCCTCTACCGTTTTCAGAAAGCACAAGGCTTGGGCTCTCATACCCCAGGATGTGATTTCCAGAACCAAATTCTCCTACGTATGACAAAATCTACATTGCATGGCACTGCATCTGCACCTATGATACAGTTAACTCAGCTTCAAAGTGCAGTGTCATCCCATGTTTAGTAAATATTGGCAGTACAATACATTTAAACACCAAAATGGAACAAAATAACAGCAAGACAAAATTCCACCCAATGGGGATACCAGTTTTAATTGTTAGTGCCTTTTTAAATTTTTATTTATTTATTTATTTTTGACTGAGTCTTGCTCCGTCATGGAGGCTGGAGTGCAGTAGTGTGGTCTTGGCTCACTGCAACCTCCACCTCCCTAGTTCAAGCAATTCCCCTGCCTCAGCCTCCCAAGTAGCTGGGACTACAGGCGCCCACCACCGTGCCCAGCTAATTTTTGTATTTTTGGTAGAGATGTGATTTCATCATGTTGGACAGGCTGGTCTCAAACTCCTAACCTCAGATGATCCACCCGCATCAGCCTCCCAAAGTCCTGGGATTACAAGCATGAGCCACTGCACCTGGCCAACTTTTTTTTTTCTTTTTTCTTTTTTTTAACAAAAATGGTCCTTTTAACTACAGGTTGCCTTTGGTCAAAGCATTTTTTTCTTTTTTAAATCCTTTAAATGGTTTATAACAGATTCTAGTTGATATTTACAATTCTGCAAAAGTGTGGCAGGTCATTCTCCTTAGGATTGCTACAGTCTCTCACAGGCACCTTTATATGGAGTCACCTCTGAAAGTATAAGATGTTACAGTGTGTATGTGACAGCAGGTGGAAGTGAATGCAAGAGCTACATGTGTGTCTTCTCGAGGTAAACATACTTAACAGCATCCTACTGAACATATACCACTTTATATAGTGTTAATGGCTCCTTATGAATAGTTGAGGGCATCCAATGCAGTCTTTTTAAAATATAACATTCACAGTGGCGTAAAAACTCAGTCCAATGAAAGGTTACGAAATTAGTGGTCACCATACAAAATTGCAACGAGAAATCACAATGAACCTACTCACTTGGGAGATGAGAGGCTCAGAAAAAAGGGAAAGAGAGAGAGAGAAAGAGAGGCAGAGAGGCATGTAGTGTTCCTGCACCAACTGGGCAAGAACAAATCTGTTGCATAGAATTTCATTTCTTGAGAGCTATACATCAAGTTGTATTTGTTTAATGAGGTTGGCACCAGAAAGATGTATAGAACATGTCAGACACCCAGTACCAATGCGTAGTGGGGAGAAGATAAAATCTCGGACTCTGACCACTCACTTCGTCTTCCAGCCAGCGTCTCTATCTGTTGGCTCTTTGGGGAATAATAAATGAGAGGGCAAGAGGAACAAGAAGCCAAATAATGAAAAACACATACAAAAAAGAAAAATTATAACATGGGAGAGCAAAGTAGAGCCAGATTTACTGACCTCACAACTACATAATCAAGAGAAAGTTATCACTGAAGAAACTTTTACTAAGCGGAGTGATCTTAAATAACAGGGAGTCCTGTGAAATTTACAGCACTTTTAAGATATGCAAATTGAATGCAAGGTATAGACATAAGGGTAATTAATTGTAAATCTAAGAATAATGTTTCTTTGTCAGGCTGTCTCCATGTTGTGGAATACATTCTAATGTGCCTTAACTTGGAGTATTTTTTTCAAGGCTGCTCTAATTATAAGATGTTCAGAATTTCAAAATACTAGTTATTCTTATCGTTTAATTTAGCGGCTCTAACATTTAATAACAGAATTTACTGATTGCATGACAATATTATAATCTTCCAAGGTTAAAGCACTTGTTCCCAAGTCCAGACCAACAGGATCCATGTGCAGAGAGAAGGTTATGGACAAAGCACTTTCCACAGGTCCTCAATGGGTGTTGGGGGTGGAGGTGTCACAGGCCAGGTGAGCCCCAAAATGGGGCTTAGCCCACAGGGTTCTTGGCTTCATCCAGAAAAGAATTCAGGGGCAAGCCAGTGGTAGGTTAGAAGAAAACAGCTTTATTGAAGTGGCAATGTCGCACCTCTGTGACTGTCCCTACAGAGCAGGGCTACCCCACGGGCAGTGTGCTGAGATCAGCAGCTCAGGGCAGTTTTGCAGTCATATTTATACTCACTTTTAATTACATGCAGAGTAAGGAGCTGTTTATGTAGAAATTTCTAAGGAAAGGGTGGTAACTTTGGGTTCATCAGGTTATTGCTATGGAAAGGGGCGGTAACTCCCCGGTGTTGCCATGGCAATGGTAAACTGACATGGTGCACCAGTCGGTGTGTCTGATGGAAAGCTGCTTCCACCCGGGACCTGTTTTAGCCAGTCCTCAATTTGGTCTTGTGTCTGAGCCCCGCCTCCAGAGTCAAGTCCCGCCTCCTGCCTCAGAGGGATCCCAGTGGTTGCTCACTGCTACTTAGTTGCCTTACTTCATCCTTTGTTGGCACGTGCTTCTGGGTCTTACAGTGATTTCTTTATGATGCTGGGACAACGTATTGATTTGTACTCTTAGTGTTTAGCTCTCTTAGGTCTCTTCTACTTGCCCATGAAAAACTCCCACTTCTTGTTAATGAAAGTGATAGTGGGATTCTGCAGATGACGGATTCTTAGAAAATTATAAGCAAGAAGACAGGGAGAGAAGTTTTCAAATCAAGGGAACGTGACACTTGACTGTCATCAAGAAAACTTGGCTGTCATCAAGAAAGCTCTTAGAGAAGAACCACTTGAGGAAAGAGCTGGGAAAGAAGGAGTGTGAGGGGATTCCGCCAAGCGAGTAAGGTGTGAGGGTCCTGCTCAGGAAGGAGACCACTGAAGGGATGGGATGCCGATTCCCTCTTCAATAGTTTCTCGGAAACCATTTGGCCGAGAGTGAACTACATAGCTAGAAGGTTGGGAGTGGAGAAGTGGGCACAAGATTGGCCCAAGGAAAGTGCCAGAAAAGATGGGTTAAACTCTCTCTTGGGTTAAAGCCTCTAGGGCAGGAAGCCCAGACGAGCGCTCTCTCTCTCTGAATGCTTGGGATGTGTGCCTGCCTGGCTGCTATGACAACGCCCGCTCTTGCCTTCTTCCTGCTGTTCCACTGGCTTCTCCTCTCTGCCTCCTCCACTTGCTCCTGGTCTATTCAGTTTCCTTAAGACAAACCCCTGATGCTCCCTGGGGCTCTGTCTGGGGCCCTTTCCTCCTTTCCCCTCCACACCACCCCGGCCCCCGTGATCCCATCCAGTCCCAAAGCACTAAATGCCATCTCTGTGGGTTGAGTGCCCTGAAATCTCCAGCCCGGACCTTCTGGGTGCTTATAGCTTCATTGATGTCTACTTTTGAACATCTGGTGGACATTTCTAAACTACTGCATCCCAAATGGAGTTGCTTCCACCTGGAATGTTCTGCTCTACCGAGAGAATTCTCAGGCTTTGGGTCACAGCTCAGGGGTCGGTATCCTGGGGTCACTCGTCTTGCGCAAGCTCCTCCCTCATTTCTCTGTCATATCACCCTTACTTATTTTCATCAGAGGAACTTACAGAATTTATATTGATTTCAATTGCATGTTTATTTCCTGCTGCCTGTGTGATCTACTAAAATCGAAACTGAGGTGGGATGGGGAGGACAGGGGGCCTCTTGCCTGTGCCCACTGCTCTGACTGATATCTCTGTCCTTCTGCCAATGGCAGGTGCTCAATCGATCACCAGTGAGTGAAGTGCTCTAGTTACCAATTCAAAAAGTGAGTGCAGTCTGTGCCTCTTCCTAGGACTCCACAACAACCCCACAGTGAAAGTCCACTGCATGCAGAGTGTCACTGCAGACAGACAGCTTATCTAGGCATCCTGTGACCATCCCTGGGCATCTCAGCTGAGTAACTGAAGCTGGGTCAGAACAGGGCTGTGAGAACAGCAAGGAGTTTGGAAAGTAAGCCATCCAAGGCTTGGTCTTAGGAGACCCAGAACGTTGAGCCTAGAGGGAAAGGATGACTTAATATTATTATGGCACTTACTTATTAGATAGTCTGGAGGGAGAGGGATTTAAATTGCTCAGTACAGCTGCAGAGAGCACACTTAGGGCCCAGGATGTGGATCTGGGGAAGCAGTGTAGATTGGAGGACAGACGGGCCCAGAGCAAAACAGCCGTGGACTCAGTCTAGGCTCTACCACTTGTTACCTTGTGGGATTCTGAACAATTTACTCCATTTTGCTATGCCTGAGCTCATTTCCCTGTTGAGAGGATTTAGTGAAACATTTGCAGAGCACCTAGCCTTCAAATGTTAAAGAGAGGTTTAGGAAAACAAACATCCCCCAAGCTTTGTATTTGTAGAAAACAGTGAGGTTCCATTGAGACTAATTGTGTAATACTGCTAATTCCTTACTAGCGCATGCAATAACTCTAGTCTTCAGCAAGGCTGTAGCATTCTCTTCCCCACCCTCTCAAATATATCTGGGATTTGCCAAGGGGCTGTCTTCACTGTCCTCATAAGCCATCAGCCTGCCACCACTGGCCTTGGTCACTTTCAGAAAACTTGGCTCCAGGCCCCAATTCCAATGTAACCATCCCAGAAATTTATCCCAGTTACTGAAGTTCTCAACATTCATGCCGTAAGAACAACTCTTGCAAGGAAGAAATCAGGGTTTCCCTCTTCCTGCCACAAAAATAAATTAAGGAAAGTAAAAGTCAAACCAAAGCCTGGGAGAAAATATGCATGCTCCATATGTGTGACAACAGACTTAGTTCTGTAATACATAAAGAGTTCCTACAAATCAATAATTTTAAAAGCCAATCACCTCAAGGTATAAAATGGGCAGAAAACTTGAATGGACACTTCACACTCAAAAAAAAGATATGAGTAGGCCAGGCACAGCGGCTCATGCCTGTAATTCCAGAACTTTGGGAGGCTGAGGTGGGCAGATCACCTGAGGTCAGGAGTTCAAGACTAGCCTGACCAACATGGAGAAACTCTGTCTATACTAAAAAAAATACAAAATTAGCCGGGCATGGTGGTGCATGCCTGTAATCGTAGCTACTCAAGAGGCTGAGGCAGGAGCATCGCTTGAACAAGGGAGGCGGAGGTTGTGGTGAGCAGAGATCATGCCATTCCACTCCAGCCAGGGCAACAAGAGCAAAACTCCATTTCAAAAATAAATAAATAAATAAAATACAAGTAGATATTTTCCATATGAAGAGATGTTCAACATCATTGGTCATGAGTAAGATTCAAACTATAACCATAATGAGGTGTCATTTCATATCCAGTATAGTGGCTAAGATTGAAAAGTCTGAGAGTCCCAAAAGTAGACAAGGATGCGGAACAACCAGAACTCTTGTATATTGCTGGTAGAATGTAATATGGAACAAACACTTTGGAAAAGTGCTATAAAGTTAAACAAACACTTGCCTTTTGACCCAGGAAATTCCAGTCAAAGCTTTTTTCAAAGAAGAAGAAGGAGACATAACAATGATGAGGAAGAAGAGGAGCAAGAAGAAAAAGAAAAAGAAGGAAGAAGAGGAGGAGGAGGACGAGGAGGAGGAGGAGGAGGAGAAGGAGAAGGAGAAGGAGAAGGAGAAGGAGAAGAGGAAGAAGAAGAAGAAGAAGAAGAAGAAGAAGAAGAAGAAGAAGAAGAAGAAGAAGAAGAAGAAGAAGAAGAAGAAGAGGAGGAAAGGGGAAGAGGAGGAGGAGGAGGAAATGAAATGAGAACTTTTATTTACAAAAAGACTTATACAAAGATATTCATAGCCACAATATTCCTATAATAGCCAAAAACTGGAAACAGTCCAATGTCCCCCAACTGAGGAGTGGATAAACAAGTTGTTTTATGCTGACAATGTGAGATACTATTTAGAAGCAAAAATGAAAAGAACAAAACCCTAATATATGAGAGAATGAGAGAATCTCGAAAATGTCACATTGAGCCAGACACAAAATGTGCGCACTGTATGACCCCTTTCTATGGAATGCTGTACCAGGCAAAGGCCAGCTATGAGGACAGCAATCAGATCGGTGACTGCCTCTGCAAGGAGTATAGAGATGGACTTATGGGATGGAAGGAATTCTCTAGGGGGACAGAAATGGTTTATATCTAGAAGGGAGGGTATCTACATATGTCAAAACTCATCAAATTGTACCCTCTGTTGCATGTACATTTATTTTAATAAAGTAGATTATAAAAGGAAAGAGAACAGACAACAAAATATGTGTCTACTTTAATTTTGCTCAGTTGGAGAGAGGGTGTTCCATTGCAGGCTGGGCCCTAAGTGTTAAGAGTTCAGTGAAGCATCTCTTTAAGACCAATCATATTGACTCTTCTCTCTCCTGGGTACACCCAGGCCACCAACTAATCAGATCTACTTCAGTTCTGTAACACTAGCCCCAAGAAAATCAGTTAATGCAAACAGAGAACAAAGAGAGGAGGACCCTGCAAAGACCTCCCAAAGGGTAACCATGTGGGTTGACTGTAAGAGGATCCCCTCAATCTTGGTGGTGATATTTCCATTTCATTTGACCTGAGTGGGGTTGGGGAAGTACCTGTTACCCAATCACATAATCTAGGGAGCTGGGAGATCTCAGTGCATCCCTAAAATGTATCTTCAGAATGAAGGAAGGGTTTTATTCTCTACCCCAGGAAATGCCTTAGAGAAACAAGCACTACACCACCACTCTAGTGTCTGGAGCCCTGTCTGGGAGGTTAGGCAGACATGGGGCAAATCCTGGCTCTACCTCCTCACAAGCTGTGTGACTTTGAGTATGTTCCTGAACCTCTCTGTGCCTCAGTTAATTCATCTCCTTAATAGGTATAGTCAAAGAGCGTATCTCTCTCAAGGTTGTCATTAGAAGTAAATAAACTAGTAGAGGTAAAGAGCTTAGCACTTTATTAACTCTAAGCATCAGGAACACTTCATAAAAATTAGCTACGATTATTATTACATGAAGACTAGGATAAAAGAAAGTCTGAGATTCAGAGGTAAATGGATGGAAGGGGAAAATAGGACATTCGGAGAGAGAGAAGGAATCAGAGAAAAAGACTAAGGGGAGAATGTAATAAAGGCATATGAGAAAAAGGTAGAAACAGAAGAAGAATGAACCCAAATTATACTTCTCTGCCTAAAGCTTGTCGAAGCATTCTGCACAGCTCCCTGAGCATAATTTGGGCTCGGTTATTTAAAAGGCTGTAGGATAATACAGTGGGAAGACAGGTCTGCACTGTAACTCACACAATTTATCACACAGGGAAGAGCCACTAATCTTTTTAGGAAACAAGGTATTCATAGTTATTTAAGGCTAATATTTATGCATGACCACACATTGTGAGCACAGCCCAATCTCCATCCTCACCCAGCCAAGATCTGGGAAGGTCTTTAGCAGCAATGTTCCATATTTTAAGCCCCTTACAGAAGTCTCGCCCAGTAGTCTGCACCAGCTCTGTTATTAACTGCATCCATATACCAGATATATTCATGCACACCGCTAATTGAAAGAGCAGATTTTCCCGAGGTGGGTGAGTACTAAGCCGAGGTGGGTGAATACAGCCTTGCGTGAATTTCTTATGACCAAAACCACGGTGTTGCCTTGCAAAAGGTAATCAATTATTCAAACTCAGAACCTTCAGGATATTCATAAATATAGTCCTGACACAGTCCAGCTGGTCTATTTCATTAGCCTACTCTTTACAGGGTGCTGAGAACAAAAGGCTGGATGCAGCAATACGAGTGACCCCAGTAAGAGCTAGAAAGATGCCCGTTTCCTGCCCATCCCACAGAGGACCCAATCTTATCTGCATTTGGCCAGAATATGACCGTCAGGGACATTTTCTCCAGTCATGACTGAGTCTGGCTTCTTGTCCCAAAGAGGGCCTCTTTCCTTGTCTCTCTCCTTCTTCTCTTTTCTACTCCTCCCCACCAAGGGACCCAGCTTCATCTTGCCTCAGTCTAGCTGGGTCATGCCATTGTCTCCTGATGTTTCGCCAGCATATGCTGGATCATCATTACCTTGCCATTTTAACCTGGGTTACTTGTCTTCCTTAATCCTCGGTGTTCAAGACGGAATCTCTACTGGATCAATAAACTTCATTCTGGTCCATGTTCAACCCTTCTTACTGACTACTCTCAATGTAGCATTATCCTCAAAGACCTGTTCTCCAACCAGGAGGAGAATGAGGCAGCCAAGAGGAAGAAGGGAGCCTGAGTCATGGCTAAACAAAGAAGGTAAGAAACAAACAAACAAACAATCCAGAGAACTGTGGCCTGCCGCATCTACCCAAGACCAGGATTTTTGAAGCACAGGAAGAGGTGGGGTGTGCACTGAACTGTTGCCTTGGAAGACAGTTACTTCTTTATGTCTCAGGATGTTAGGACGAGGTGAACAGCCAATCCCTTCTAGATGGAATTATAGACCCTCCTCCTTTCTTGGTTCTCCTTCAGATGCCCATGAGGACCCACCCCTTGGTTTTCCGACCATCTGTTGGTTTGGTTTTTGTCTGGAAGCACCTGGACATTAAAGTCCTCTCCCGAGTCACTCTCATGGAAAGGAGCTTGCAAGGGACCTGCCGGTGAATTTGGGCAGGAAGCACTGGGAGGTCTGCAGTGATTCAGTGATATTGTGAATCAGTGATATTGTGAATGCAGACCTGGCTGGGTACACCTGGAATCACCTGTGGAGCTCAAAACAAAAGGAAACCAGACCACAAGCATGTACCTCAAATGTTCAGAATTGGCATCTGCAGCAGGTCAGATTCTCTGGGAAAGAGGGCAACTCTGAGGTAGGGTTAAGGGTGCAAGAGGTGTATTAAGGTCCACCCTGAACATCAGCACCTGAGGAGGGGAAACAAGCAGGAGTGAACAGCAGGAAAAGTCAACACGCAATGCAAGACTAACAATGGCCTTGGCTCCTTGCAAAACTCAGGAGCTAGAATGGCCCTTCAGAGCTCTCCCAAGCTGTCCAGGCTTTCATGTTTCTGGATTGATCTGTCATTGAATGTGGCCCACCCTGGTGAGCCACCCATTGGCAGCTGAGACAATCCCTGAAGGGAATAAACAACAGCAGGCTGCCTGCCTGCCTGCTGGGAATGAGGCGCTATGTCTCCATTGAAAGTGAATCTGGGCAGCGCCCACCACAAACCATCCTTTGCAGCGATGATAACTCTTTTCCTTGCTTGCAGGTCCTTTGCACAAGGAGCTCAGGTGTTCGGGTGGCAATTATGATTTATTGTTGCTCTGTCTGTTGACAAAGGTGCTTTCTCTGTGGGACCCGGGACCTAAAAACCTGCAGAGCACAGAGTTGTGGGAATAGGAAGCATGAACTCCCCAAATGAGTTAATGGGAGTGACAGCAAGGAAGACACTCCTGCTTCCGTCCCTCAGTTCCTAGGTATGTGGATATTTTCCAACTGTTGGGTAAATATAATTATATATGTGTTAGTAAAGCATCAAATAAGTATCTTTAAGTTAAGGTGCTTTTGTATCCTGGAGAATGATTGCTGCCCCATCCTTATAAATGATTACATCTGAGCTGGTACCTTAGTTGTGCTTTTTGTAGACCTTTTCAATACTTCATTAGGCGATTTTTCTCTTTCTAATTTTTATTTTAGGTTCAAGGGTACATGTGCAGGTTTGTTACATGGGTAAATTGTTTGTCAAAGGAGTTTGGTGTACAGATAATTTTGTCACCCAAGTAATCAACATAATACCTGTATTGGTCCATTTTCATACTGCTATAAAGAATGTCTGAGACTGGGTAATTTATAAAGAAAAGAGATTTAATTGACTCACAGTTCCAAATGGCTGGGAAGGCCTCAGGAAACTTAGAATCATGGCGAAAGGTGAAGGGGAAGCAAGCACGTCTTACATGGCAGCAGGAGGAGGGGGAGACTGCCAAATACTTTTAAACCATTAGATCTCATGAGAACTCCCTCACTATCATGAGGACAGCATGGGGAAAACCACTGCCATAATCCAATCACCTCCCACCAGGTCCCTGCCTTCACACATGAGGATTACAATTAGAGATGAGATTTGGGTGGGATCACAAAGCCAAACCATATCAATACCCAAGAGTTAGTTTTCAGTGCTTGTCCTCCTCCAACCCTCCAGCCTTCAGTAGGCCCCAGTGTCTGTTGTTCCCATGCTTATGTCCATTTGTGCTCAATGTTTAGCTCTTATAAGTGAGAACATGCATTGGATGTTTGGTTTTCTGTTCCTCTGTTAATTTGCTTAGGATAATGGCCTCCAGTTCCATCCACGTTTCTGCAAAGGACATGATTTTGTTCTTTTTATGGCTATATAGTATTTTATGGAGTATATGTACCACATTTTCTTTATCCAATCCACCATTGATGGGCATCTAGGTTGATTCCATGTGATTCCATGTCATTGCTATTGTGAATAGTGCTGCAATGAACATATGTGTGCATGTTAGACTAGCAACTTTGGAGGATGTGTATATGACATGACCAGGGAATCATGGCCACGGACCCAATCCCATACTTCTTTTGCTTTAAAGTGGATCTCCTGGACCAAAGTAACATTATATGGAATCCTATCCCAGTGTATCAAGCCCTCTGTAAGCCCTCAAATGGTCACTGTCACTGAGGCTCCACGGGAAATAAGAAAATCTCATACGTGAAATAAGAACTCTCTCCCACAGGAATGAATCACTGGTCCTTCCAGGGTAGAGGACCCCGGTGTAACCAACTTGCCAACATGGGTCCGGGTGGTGCCCTTGAGGGATGGTACCATATCAGGAATTCAGCATGCGTCCTTGTTACTGGCATTTTGGACAGGCAGTGCAGCAGCAGCCATATTGGTCTTAGCAAGCAGGAGGCTGTGCTGTTGGGCCCATGCAAGTAGCTACCTCTGCCACCACAGCTACTTTGCTCACGTACTTTGCTATCAGGCCAGCACTGGGGTGGCTGATGACACATGGTGGCTAGCATCAGCTGACTAAGTCAGCTTATCTGCATGATCATTTACTACCACTATTGTGCTGAAAGCTCTCTGTTGGACATTAATACACAATACAAACATCTTCATACTTTGTGCCTGCTCCAAAATGCCCAGCCTCATGACTCTACCCTGAAGCTCCCAAGTGCAATCTACTTTGGCCACTTCTAGGCCCTGACCAGACAACGGAGCTATTCACCATTCAGCTTATGGCACCATACGGATATTCTAACCTGGGGCAACTTCTCTTCCCATACACAGTGGATGACCAGCATGGTCTGAGCTTTGCCCCTTGGAAGAATGTTCCCTCATCAGTGTCTTTCAAGGCGATCCCTGAGAGGAACCATGGTGCAGCCACCATCTGTCTTCAGCCTGCACCCTCATGCAAGTCTAACCTTTCTGTGAACCAAGCTCAGGCTGTTTTGTCTTCCGTCAGTTGGTCGCAAGGGATCCCCTCTACAGCAAGAGGAGTTATCTGAGGAAGAGGTGTTGACATAGCAGTGGAGGGTGACATGTGGATCTGGACTACCTGCTCATGCAAATTCCTTGTGCCATCCAGTCCTCCTCATAGTGGATCCCAGGCGGACCCTTTCTACTTTCTGATGGTTTGTTTCCAGGCTTTGACTAGCATTAGGAGTTGCTGAGTCTGACGGACGAGCTCCTGATGGGCAGCTATGGCCACATGTTCACCTGGTGTCCCATGATCAGGTGTGTCATCTCTACCAAGGCCCGCAGCACAATCAGAAGTTGTTTTTCAAATGGTGTATAATTTTCCCTAAGCAGATCCCATGGCCTTGACCCAGAATCCTAGTGATTCTCTCATTGGAGCTTGCCATAAACTCCACATGGTGTGTTTTCAAAGCACTGGGATATACCTCTGCTACCAATGGGTCTGCTGAGTTTTACAGCCCAAATGGCAGGGCTGCTCACACTGTAGCCAAAACCTGTTACAGAGTCCTTTCTTGTTCTAGGTCCCATTCAAATCTGGCAGCCTTTCAAGTCACCTGGGTCAGAACAGTATAGGTATACATGTTGTTGCTTCCAGAATCCGGAGAACCAGAGAACCTACCAGACATTGTGCTTCCTTTGCTGCTGCTGTTGTTGTTTGTTTGTTTGTTTGTTTGTTTGTTTGTTTGTTTTTTGAGACAAAGTATCATTCTGTCGCCCAGGCTGGAGTGCAATGGCACGATCTTGGCTCTTGGCTCACTGCAACCTCCACCTCTGAGTTCAAGTGATAGTCCCGCCTCAGCCTCCGGAGTAGCTCGGATTACAGGCATGTGCCACCACTCCCAGCTAATTGTGATTCCTTTTTCACAGAGGGAGATGCAACATGCAATCATTTCTTCTTTAGTTTGGAGGCAATGTTGTAATATTTGCTTGACTGCTGAACTCCTAAAAATGTTTACTGATGCAGCACACAGCTGAATTTTCATAGGCTTTATCTCCCAAACCTTGGATCACATATGTCTTACCAAGGCCTCCAACACACTACATATCTTGCTCATCTGATCCTATTAGCATATTCACTATGGAACCGATCATTGTGATTTTCTGTTGGATGTCAACATGGGACAGATTACTTTGGACCATATTATGACAGAGGGCAGGAAAGTTAACAGAGCCTTGGGAAAATCTATGAATGTATCCTGTTGTTTGTTCCATGTAAATGTAAACTATTTCTGATCATTTCTGATAGGTATGGAAGATAATACATTTGCTAAATCAATGCTGCATATCATGAATTGAGGCCATCTTAATCTACTCCAGCAAAGATATCACAGCCGCATGGCAGCCGCGATCAGGGTTATGACATGGTTGAGTTTGTGGTGCTCACTGCTGTTTTTCAGCATCCATCTGGTTTTAGCAGCGGCTATCCTAGTGAATTAAATGGAGGTCTGACACAAACCACCACCCCTGCAACATCTGTTAGGTTTGTAAGAGTGGGACTAATGTTTCCCATCTCCTTCCCCCTGACATAATGCTGTTTTTATTGTCGTGGCAGGAGCAGGGTGAGGGGCATTTTCAGAGTCTTCTCTTGGCTCCCCTCACTACAGTCTAAGGGCTCAACAAGGAAGCTGCACCAACTACCAAGTGCATCTGTTCTGATTTTACATTTGGAGGTTAGGAAAATAACCAACTAACTGGGCTTAATGCATTATCAGGGCCTTACTATACAACTGGGCTACAATGGGACTAAGTAATAAATGGAGCCCTGTTCAAAACCACCCACCCAGGTTCTAGGTCCCATTCAAATCCGACAGCCTTTCAAGTCACCTGATAAATATGTAATGCTTTAAACCAAATAAATTGGTTATTTTCCCCAACCCTTAATGTATAATCAGAATAGATGCACTTTGGACCAACAAAGACCAAAGTAATCTGTCCCATGTTGACATCCAGCAAAAAATCACAATGATCCATTCCATAGCAAATACAATAATAGGACCCGATGAGCGAGACGTATGTAGCGTGTTGGAGACCTTGGTGAGATATATGTGGTCTAGAGTTTGGGAGATAAACCCTATGAAGATTCAGGGGTCTACTACATCAGTAAATCTCTTAGGAGTTCAGCAGTAAAGGGCACATCACAACATTGCATTCAAACTAAAGGAGAAAGGATTGCATCTTGTATCTCCCACCACGAAAAAGGAAGCACAATGTCTGGTAGGCTGTTCCGATTCTAGAAGTAAAAAAAAAAAAAAAAAAAAAAAAAAGTATACCTGGGAATATTGCTATGACCCAGGTGACTTGAAAGGCTGCCAGACTTGAATGGGACCCAGAGCCTGGGTGGGTGGCTCTGACCAAGACTCCATTTATTACCTAGTTCCATTGTACCTCCAGTTGTATAGTAAGGCCATGATAATGCTTTAAGCCTTCAGGTATTAATGTCCTCTGACACTGCTTGAAATGTTTGCCTACTCCCCTTTTTCTGGAATATAGTTACCCAAGTATATGGCTAAAGTTCTCTTTGAGGAAGAGCTGGGTGCTCGTAACCACGAACACTTGCCATAGTGCTTCAGGATCCTCCAAGGTCCTTCCTCTTGAGTATATAGATGGTGTGGTATATATATATGGTATATGTCAGGCCTCTGAGCCCAAGCCAAGCCATTGCATCCCCTGTGACTTGTACGTATACACCCAGATGGCCTAAAGTAACTGAAGAATCACAAAAGAAGTGAAAATGCCCTGACCTTGCCTTAACTGATGACATTCCACCACAAAAGAAGTGAAAATGGCCAGTCCTTGCCTTAAGTGATGACATTACCTTGTGAAAGTCCTTTTCCTGGCTCATCCTGGCTCAAAAATCTCCCCCACTGAGCACCTCGTGACCGCCACTCCTGCCCACCAGGGGAGTGGAGGGGGGAACATCCTCCCTTTGACTGTAATTTTCCTTTACCTACCCAAATCCTATAAAACGGCCCCACCCTTATCTCCCTTCGCTGACTCTTTTCGGACTCAGCCCGCCTGCACCCAAGTGATTAAAAAGCTTTATTGCTCACACAAAGCCTGTTTGGTGGTCTCTTCACATGGATGCGCATGACACTATATATATATATATATGAACTAGTATACTTTTTGCATGGGGAACCCTTCCACCGAAGGGTTAAAATAAAAAATATTTTTATATTGGGTTATGGTCCAGTATAAAATATATACTGGACCATATTTTTTTATACAGGACCATAACCCTTGAACTCAGGGGTTCCAGATCCAAAAAATAGCTCAGGTCCAAAAACCGGGCACAGTAGTGGGTCATTTTATTGTGGCAATTCCTCAGCCTCCTTAATCAATCATTCTTGATTTCTTTTGAAATCAAGAAAAACTGAGTAATAGGAATTGAGTAATATCTGTGTTGGCGGCTTTCAAGGACAATCTTGTTCTATCAACCATCTCCATATCTCTCTGTAGGACAGGCCAACCTGACTGCTCTGCCACCATGGCTACTCATTAAGATAACTGCATCTACTTGGCTTCTGGTGTTTAAGCATCACCATCTGGACTCTATTGTTTTGAGGAATCCTAGCATCCCCATGGCTCTCAGTGAGCCTTGTTCTGCAGCGCCTCTCCTAAAGTCTGCCCTGGCCTGTTGAGGCATGCCACCACCAAACTCCTCAGTGACATTAGTGCACTTGCCACCAGTGCATTTCTGGTGGCTTTGGGAAATTGGGAGCCTTCTGGGTCCTCCCATGGGAATCATTCTCTGGAGGGTTTATCTGTCTTATCTGGTACATGCCCTCAGCATGTTCCCCTCTCTAAATTCTTAAATATTTTCTATTCTCACTTTTTGCAAAAATACTCGCATTTTAACCTTAGTGTGAACTGTTGCTTTTTTTTTTTTTTTTTTTTTTCTCCCGGGGGTCTTCCTCAGGGAGAAACATATTTTCCATGCCTGGAAGAGTGCTCCAATATTGAAAAAAGATCTCCCTTACCCAACCTACTCATTTAATCTGGTTCTCTTAAACAACCCCTTTCCGAATGCAAGCCCTGCCACTCTCCTCCAGCTTCTGTGGGTACACACTGCCTCGGGTGGGGGTACAGTGCCCCGTTCTTCCTCTGTCAGGTCAGCATATTCCTCAGCTGAGTTACTTATACAAGAGCTCACCAAAATGAGTAGCGAAGCCCAGGGAAGAATCCAATTCACCTACATTCCCCGATCTTCCTGGTACATCACTGTGCCCAGCAAAAAAAAAAAAAGAAAAAAATATGTCCTAACCCTGTGCATTTGGCATGCCTCTGTTGGTTTGGAAGGCGTCAGTGGTAATCATATTCACCAAAAAAATGTAGTTAATTCTTCAACGTTCCGTCTTCCACATAGTATAAAAGTGCTCCTGGGTATCTCTAAGGACATAGCTGAACTCATCCAAAAGGCTCTCAAACCTTATTTCAGAATACTGTTTTTAAAGCATGATTCTGCACCCACCTGTATTTCGAATAAGCCATGTTTACTTTGACAAGGATGCTTTTTTTCCTTCGAAGAACCACTCCCCAAAATGTACTTAGAAAGAAGGAAAGAACATCACTGTTGAGTTGTAACACCAGCTTCCCTGGAGAGGATCCCAGAAAATGCACGGATTTTCAGCCTTTATGTAAAAGCCCAGGACTTCCCAATCCTCAGTATGTGAAACATCTCAAACAATTAGTTTATGAATATGCTGTCATGTGTAAGAGAACAAAAGCCCTAGACATAAGAATGTGCTCATCCTTCTTTCACACCTGGAACATTTGTTGAGCACTTAGTATGCACAGACCCCATATCAGGGACTGTGGGAAAACAGTAGTGATGCAGCCCTGTGATCCAGCAGGAAAAGTGGGCGTTGTTGGGTCACATTCCTGAACCTGAATCCCTGCTGGGACTCTCTGAATGGCATCTGACAATGTCCAAGCCTTGGTTAATTCTTCTGTAAAATGGAGATGGTTGCCTCAAGGGGCCCTTGTGAGGAGCCAATTAGGTCATAAATGCAAAGGCACTTTCTAAGTAGTGAAGCACTTTCTGTAGGTTAACACTGGCTACTGAAAGAAAACGCAGGTTGTGCTTCCAAATAAATGCCTATCTAGAAGAGAAAGTAAGACAATGAACAATTAAGGAAAATGTACTATAAAAAGTGAGTCAGGATAATGGCTTCCAGCTCCATCCATGTGCCTGCAAGGAACATGATCTCATTTCCTTTTTATGGCTGCATAGTATTCCACAGTGTCTATGTACCACATTTTCTTTATCTAGTCTATCACTGATGGGCATTTGGGTTGATTCCATGTCTTTGCTATTGTGAATAGTGCTGCAATGAACTTACATGTGCATGTATCTTTAAAATTGAATGATTTATATTCCTTTGGGTATATACTCAGTAATGGGATTGCTGGGAACAGAAAACCAAACACTGCGTGTTTTCATCTGTAAGCAGAAGCTGAACAATGAGAACACATAGACACAGGGAGGGAAACAACACACACTGGGGCCCATTGGGGCAGGGCTGGGGCGAGAGGAGGGAGAGCATCAGGATAAATAGCTAACGCATGCAGGGCTTAATACCTAGGTGATGGGTTGATAGGTGCAGCAAACCACCATGGCACACATTTACCTATGTAACAAACCTGCACTTCCTGCACATGTATCCCAGGACTTAAAATTAAATTAAATTAAAAATTTTTAAAGTGAAACAGGACCCAAAGAGAAGAAACAGAAGAACTCTACCTTTGCCCAGAACAAAGGGGGAAGATGTTATGTTAAAGGTACCCTGCGGCATGATCAATGTTTACATATTTTGGCATAACAGGTTGTGGGGTGTGGGGATAGGACTCAAAAGCTGGGTTTGGCAGGTTTAAGGATGCTATAAAGTTTGGATGTTAACTTGTCTTTCCCAAACTTCTGTCGTTTAGACACTATCCCATTATCTTTGCCAAACCCATGCGTTTCCTATCATATTATCAACTTAATAGCTCTCTTTAAATTTTTACATGAACTCACTTGTGCTCACTGCCATATCACAGCAATAATATCTGTCAATGTACATGTTTAATGTGTTGGGTGAACACTTCTCTAATACACATGAAAATTAATTAATTTTTTATTTTATTTTTTTTTTGAGATGGGGCCTCGCTCTGTCACTCAGGCTGGAGTGCAGTGTTACCTCTGCTCGCTGCAACCTCCACCTCCCAGGTTCAAGCAATTCTCCTGCCTTAGTCTTCTGAGTAGCTGGGATTACAGGCATCTGCCACCACACCCAGTTAATTTTTGTATTTTTAGTACAGACAGGATTTCACCATGTCGGCCAGGCTGGTCTCGAACTCCCGACCTCAAGTGATCCACCCGCCTCGGCCTCCCAAAGTGCTGGGACTACAGGCATGAGCCACCGTACCGGCCGAAAATTTGTTTATAACTATGAAGTGTTCCTTTGTATCCCACTGAAAATCCTATTGTGTTCATCCATGGTAAATGGGCCCCACAGGGCAAGGGGAGCCACTGGGAAGGGTTTGGAGGGAAAGAATGATATAATTAGCATGGTCTCTCTTCTGGTAGCCTATGTAAAAAATACTAGTTAGGAGGTTATTTCCATTGCACTCAGGTGTCTCTTCCTGACCTGGGGACAGAGGAGAGGGGATGAGAAGGAGAAGTGAACTCTACAGGGCTGTAGAACAGACACCCAGGGCTGGTTCCCTAGCAGGAAAGTGTGGGGCCAGGGAGTTAGGAAGGAGCCCAGAATTTTGAAACCCAGATGCGCAAAGTCCTTGAAGCTCAGGAACTTCCCTCGGTTTTCATGGATTAACTGAAAAGCAGAAGTTAACGTAAATTAACTAAACCTGAAGTAAACATACACTCTGGGTCACTCCTTTGGAAAATGAAAGTAAATGCATTGAGTTATTTACATCTTTACGTTTAAAAACTATCTAAGGGAAATTGACTTCTGAGGCACCATGTGTTTTCACTCATCAAAGACCTATTTAGGGACATGACCACATCCGGAAAGCATTTGTGAAAGCATTAAGATAACACAGAAAAATGGGTTAAGAACAGGACAAACAAGTAACAAAAGGAGAGCTACAACTCGCCAAGAAAATATGAAGAAATACTAAGTCTCACCAAAAAAAAAATCATGTCAACTAAAGCAACAATGTGTTACTATTTTCAACAATCAAATGAGCAACTTTTATGACTATTAGGGCCTTCACCAGCTATTTCCAGCTCTCCCTTAAGGACACACAAAGGACTCCGCTTCCTGGCTCTGTGTGGGTGGATAGGACCACGTGATTCATTTTAGACAATGAAGTCTGAGCCGAAGTGACATTTGTCACTTCTGGGCTAGATGGCTTAGTTGCCAGTTGGAGATGCCCAGAGCTTTCTTTCCTCCTGCAACAGAGACCAAGCAACATTCCAGATGGTGGCTGCTCAGGCAGGGGTCCCAAGGCAAGGACGCCTGGAGCAAAGCCCAGAGGACACAGGATGGACATGGAGTTTGAGCGGAGGGTGAACTTGGGTTGTTAGAAGCCACTAAAAATCGGGGCTGTTAATAACCCTACCAACGGATTCAATGGCAAGGCTCAACGCTGGCAAGGGGAAAATACAACCAGAATGGAATGTGCATTCCTCTAACTCGTGTTAAAAATTGTTACCCCCTTTGACCCAAAAATTCCACTTAAGGGATAGATCCAAAAATATAAAAATGCAAACATAACATGGAAAAAACTTTATAGCAAAGGGATAGACTAATGATCAAAAACATGGCCTTTAAGGCTGGGCATGGTGACTCATGCCTGCAATCCCAGGACTTTGGGAGGCCAAGGTGGGTAGATCATCTGATGTCAGGAGTTCGAGACCAGCCTGGCCAACATGGCAAAACCCTGTCTCTACTAAAAATAGAAAAATTAGCCAGGCATGATGGCAGGTGCCGGTGATCCAGCTACTTGGGAGGCTGAGGTGGGAGAATCGCTTGAACCCGAGAGGCAGAGGTAGCAGTGAGCTGAGATCACGCCATTGCACTCTAGCGTGGGCGACAGAGCAAGGCTCCATTTCAAAAACAAACAAGCAAACAAACAAAAAAGCATGGCCTTTGTCAAACTGCTATCCATTTGAATTCTGGAATTTCCCCCTTACCACCTATGTAGGTGATTTGTAGCCTTGGGTGATTTGTTTAACTATCTAAAGCTTAGTTTCTTTATCTGTAAGATGGGGGAGCTATTTCTTTACCTCATAGTGTTACTGTAAGAACAAATTAGATGCTGTATGTACAAACGTTAATGAGGCTAGCTGTGTGACTAGTATCACACACACTAATACATCTCAATGTTACTTTCTTAGTCCAACAAGAGAAAACTTGGATACAACCCAATAAGCCACAAAAAGGGGCTAATAAGGAAGAGTAAACCCACAAGATGGAAAATGTTTATGTGATAATATTAATTTTAAAATCATAAGACAGAATTGATTACACAATATAATCACAATTATGGAAAAATAATGAATAGAAACAATGAGCAGAAATATATCAAGATCATAATGAGTTGTGTTTGAAACATAAAATTACTGGGTTTTTTTTTTCTACTTCTCTGTTTTCCAAATTTCTTAAAGTGAGGCACATGTGTGGAACCTGAAAGGAGACTTCCCTAGTTTTGAAGCGTAGGCCTCCCACCTCTCAGCTATGGGACCCCGGGCAACTTATATAAGTTTTCCGGACAGCGTTCCCCACTTGCTAAATGGAAATCATGATGTTGTTCCAGTAATGATTTAGATAATCCCTGTCAAGTTGTAAGTATAATGCCTGGAACATAGTAAACAGTCAATAAATATTATCTATTTTTGTTGCAATTATCATAGCATATTCCTTTTGTAATATGGGAAAGAACTGTATTTCGCCATCTACGATAAAGCTTTTAATAACAGAAGGTTGTCTGTAGCAGATACAATGCTCCTTCACTTGGGAAGTTCACAGTCCAGGAAAGATAACAAGGCAAAAGACAAGCAGTTCAGGGCTACAGAGAAAAGCAGAAAGCACTCACCCCCAGGTCAGGACAAAAGAGATGGCCTAAATGCTGTCCCAAGAAAGGCACTTAGCCCGGAGCCTCCACATCCCCAAGGTCAGGGACAGCATGTTGGGACGCACGCAGAACTCTCTCTCCCTGACAGCTGCCCCTGCAGCAGCTGGCCCACTCCCATGATAGATGAGAATTACAGCCATTTTCAAGAGACCAACAGAAGGTGGGCCGTGTCCTGATAAGCTATAACAACAGTAGTAAAGTTCTAAGGAGACCAGAGGGTCCCCACAACCACACACTTCCCGCAGCTGTGGCTGCTGTAATTATGGCCGTGACAGCTGGGCAGCCGGGGGACATGACTGGAATAGACTAAGGCACGGGCATATGGCACTGCTGGTGGGCAAGGCCAGCCCACCCCTCCCTCACCCGCTGCCCAAGTTCAGCTGCATCCTCAGGCCTGACTGTCAGGAGGCCATGAAAGAGGTCCCCAGCGCACCCGGTGGGCAGGTGCAAGAGAAGGAAGAGCTGGAGTGCATCTTTCTGGTGCCCAGGCTTTACTGGTGCCCAGGGCCAGATACACAGTGGGCGCTCCACCCTTGCCAGCACTGTCTGGAATGGCACTGACACATTCCAGAGCTCACTGCTGCTGGCAATGTGTTTGAACTCCCCAGCCTTCCACGGGAGACCCATGCTAACAGAACACCCTCTAGTCACTCCTCTGAGGACTTTCTGGCTGATTCCTCCTCTCTGAAAACCACCCAGAATCATCTGTCCTCAGAAAGAATTAATCGGTCACCTCTCCTCTCCTATGGCTGAGTCTTCAGTGCACATCGGTACAAGACCATCCCTTGAATCCATGTCCGCATGTCTGTCTCCCCTCTAAGCTTCTTCCAAAGAGAGGCTGTGTCTTCCTCATTTTAAGTTCAATCATTCAAGAATAATTAATGATTAATGAATCCTTTGTTCAATAAATAGAGTATGAACCATACAAGATAGACACGCCATCCTGGGACCCAGAGTCCAACTAAATGAGAAATTGCAAAGTAAAACTTTAGGATTATAGTAGACCATGCTAAGGTGCTATTACATGTGGCAATGAGACCTAATCAAGTCTTAAGAAACCAAGGAACTCTTCCTACAGGAAGAATGAATAGGTGTTAAAGAAGTTCATGAAAATTAATTGTGGAGAGGGGGCGATGATGGAGGAAGACCCAGAGAGCTGCAGGAGAGACAAGTCTGGGTGAACCGTGGGGGCCTTTGCAGGACTGTTAAAGGCCATAGGAAGTCACTGAAGGCTTTAAGCCAGGGAATGGCATGATCGGGTCTGCATTTTATAAAGAGCAGTCTGGTTTTCTTTAGAGAGGAGAAACTCGGGCAGAGTAGCACTAAGGGGCTAGGTGTGCCCCGTCTTAGCACAAGGCCTGGAACATAATCACGACCTTCTGTTTGTTGGCCTGAACTAAAGGAGGTGGAAACAGAATGGACAGGTGCCCGGGCGGCACATTTCAGGATTTTACTCACCCTATTATCCAACATGCATCGGGTCAACCCCGCAGGCACCTGTCTTGGGAGCCACCACCCCACCCTGGACAGCCTTTGAAGAGAATCCATTCCCTTCACATATCTCCGTGTGCACCTTCCTCGCCCTCTGAGATAGCAACACCTACCTGCAGAAGCGAATGTACTGCGCTCCACACCCTCCATCCGGAAGGGGATCACCGGGATGGCAGGGAATAGGTGCTCCCAGAAAGTTTTCCAACTCCAGTTTCTGGGTCTGTATGTAATTCCAGATCTATCAGCTAAGCATTTAGGGTGCTGCCACTCAAGCCCTGTGTTTACACAGCTAAATGCCTCTGCTCCTATTGACACAATGTCGATGAAGAGGGATGCGTCAGGCTCCGCCACCACCAAGCACGTCATGTGTCCCAGATTGATGAAGCTTCCTGACCCTCTCCAGCCCCCGGCAGCTGCATGGCTCCTGCCACTCGGCCCAGCAAGCTGTTCTCCATCATCTCCATTAATTAAGGACTGTCATAGCCGGGAGGTGACACAGCAAATCCTAAATACTTGCCCCAAATCTCAGCTTCCAAATTCCCAGGAGTCTTACCCTGAAAACCGAAAAGTCAGATTTACCAGTGGGGTTTTTATCTTTCTGTTTACAAAATTACTACCTGCTCATTATAGCAAATGCAAAGAAATGCACACACACACACAAACATATCCAGAAGAAAATAATAATCACTCATGATCCCCTCATTCAGAGGTAAATGCTGATAACTTTTAAATTCTTACGTATATTTCTTCCATGCATATATACACACGTTTAATCCTGATATTCAGGGACTAAGTTCATGTCAGTAAATCGTTTCCTACAACGTTATTGTTAATCGCTACGTAGTTTTCTGCCATGTGACTGTCCTGTAATTCAACCAATCTTCTATTGTACTCAATGTCATGCTATTATAATCAATACGGTAATGAACATCCTGAAAATAAATCCTTAGAGAAGAGTTCATTAGACTTCATTAGAATAAATATATGACAGAAAAATAACGTACCAAAAGAAATTTGCTTTTTTAACACTTTGGCTATGCATTGTAAAATCACACTTTAGAAATCTATCAATTTATTCTTCCACCAACAGAATAACTCCTACAACACAACTGCGTATGCTACTAACATAGCAAGAGCATCTGTATAGATCCTGTTACAAAGAGTTAATGCTTACCTAGAACTCTCTATGTTCCTGGTACTGAGCAAAATACATTAAATATGTTGTTGCTTTTCATGTTAACTTTTTACTTTCTAGTGGGGGTGAACTTTTTTCCCTTACATTCATTGGCCACTGCAATTCCTTGTTACAAAATTTTCTGCAATTGTCTTGGCCTATTTTTTGTGTTTGTCATTTAATTATTGCTTTGAAAGCAGTCTGATATAATAAGGATACTATACACTTGTGTTGCAAAAATGCTTTCCCCCAGATTGTGGTTTAACGTTTAGTTTTGTTTATGATCATTTTGACATAAAGAATTTTGTCATTTTGGAGTAGTAGTCAAATGTGTTGGTCTCTTATTTTACAGATTACCCCTTTACATATACTCTGAGTACTTGCATACCGCAGCATCAGATAAATATTCATGTGTTTTTCTTAAATTCTTTCTATGGTTTTAAATTTTATATTAAATATTTTATCAGTCTGAAATTTGTTACTGCACGTGGTGCTGTGAAGATCTATTTTTTTTCCACACGGTCAGCAAATTGACCTAATTTGACTTACTGAATTCCTCATCTTTTCCCCACTGATTTGAAATGCCACATTTATCTTATATGAAATTCATATTTACATGGGTCTGCTTCAGCTCTCCTCATACTGTTCCATTGATTTATCTGTCTATTCCTGCAATTAAACCAGACTGTTTAAATATATACGAAGCTACAAGGACGTCATTGCACATTGCTTACCCAGTAGTGCAAGTTCCTCCTCACCCTTCTATTTTTTCAAAACATTCTCAGCAATTCTGAAGTGCCAGATGAATGTCAGAATCATTTTATAAAGCACCACCCCTCCAAAGTCCCACTGGTATTTTCATTTGGATCCCATTAAACATCTAGATCATGTAGAGAGCATTGGTAACTTTATGTTATCTTAATTTTAATTCAATAACATGGCATATTTTTAATTCAAATTCCTTTTTTTATTTCATCACATTTCTTCATATTTCTTGTAAACTTTCCCCTATATATTTTATTGTTTTGTTGTTAATGTAAATAACGCTTTAAAGAGTGTTATTACTTTTTTGTATAGAAAAACATTTTATTTATGTGATTATGTTGACCAAACTTTATCTTTAAACTTCCTTGGTAGTGTACTAATTTTTCAGTTTGTTCCCTTGAGTTCTCCAGGCAGACAATTCTACCTCATCCAAGCGTCAGTGACTGCATCATCAACTACTTTCAAATAGTAAATCCTCTATTTTGTAATCTTGTTTTATTCAATTGGTCAGAATTTTTAAAGTGTGTTAACTATGGCATGAATGGTAAGAATTCTTTCATATTTAAATAGAAACGCCTCTAGTTTTCCATTCTAAAATATAATTAAGCTGTTGACTTGAGGGTAAGAGCCTCTTTCTTGATAAAGAAGGTTCAATTTCTATCACACTAATATTAAGTTTTAGATTTTGTTTCTTGGGAATGAGTGTTGAATTTTATTGTAAACCATTTCAATAGGAGATGTGTGTAAATTTTCTCTCTTGACATACTAATATATTTAAATATATTATTATACTTATAATTAGCATTATTATATTATTATAATTAGTATTATATTATTATAATTAGCAGTATTATATTATGATTACAATTCATTTATATTATAATTAGTATATTATCAAATATACTAATGTATTTAAACATATTGGTACATTTCCTAATATTAAATTATTCTTGAATTACTTAATGGAAAAAAACGGAACCAGAAGATATTATTCTTTTATTCCACTGTCAGATAGTTTTCACATATTATTTAGCATTTTCACAATTTCACATAGTATTCACATTTTCACATAGCATTTTCCCAGTTTCCTTTTATTGAACTATCTTTGTGCAGCTTTAATATTAGACTCACCACTTCATAAAATGAATTAAGTAGTGTTTTTGATGCAGGTCAGATGAGCCCCAAAGTGAGACTTAGCCTGTGAAGGTTTTGGCTTTGCCCAGAAAGGAATTCACGGGTGAGCCGGTGATAGGGTAGAAGAAAGCAGCTTTATTGAAACAGCGGTGTTGCAGCTCCGTGACTGCCCCTGCAGAGCAGGGATACCTCACAGGCAGTACACTGACAGCAGCAGCTCAGGACAGTTGCGCAGTCAGATTTATATCTACTTTTAACTACAGGTAGAGTAAGGGGCAGATAATGCAGAAATTTCTAGGAAAAGGGTAGTAGCTTTGGGTTATTGGATCATTGCCATGGTGAGGGGTAGTAAGTCCTGGGTGTTGCCATGACAAGGGTAAACTGACACGACATGGTACACTGGTGGGCGTGTCTTATGGAAAGATACTTCCACTTTCCCCCGCTTTAGCTAGTCCTCAATTTGGTCCACTGTCCAAGCCCCACCTGTGGAGTTGAATCTCATCTCCTACCTTATTTTTAGGGGTATCTATACTCCGAAACTATTTGTATAAAAAAATACACTTCCCATAAAAGCATCTGTGGTTTCTTTTGTTGTTGTTGAAAGTAAACTTTTGATAACTTTGAACAGTTCTCTCTTAGTTACTTATTTGTTTAAGAGCGTCATAGTCTTAAGTTTTCTTAAAATCAACCAATCTGTGTATTCATTTTTCTAACATTTATTGTAAAAGTAATATTAAAGTGGGATTTGATTACTTATTCTCATTTTTCTCATAATTTGTTTTTATGCTTGATGGGAATTTTATCCTCGTTTCCTGGATAAATGTATTAGAAATTTACTTACATTTTTAAAGACACAGAACTTAGATTTATTTGTTGATCCTGCTACCTATTTATTTTTGTTTTGAAACTAATTTATTTCACTGTAGTTAATTTAATGTTTTTTCTTTTTAGAAAGAGTGTCACTCTGTCACCCAGGCTGAAGTGCAGTGGCACGATCTCGGCTCACTGCAACCTCTACCTCCCAGGATCAAGCAATTATCCTGCTTCAGCTTCCCAAGCTGGGTCTAAAGGCACGCACCACCATGTCAGGCTAATTTTTGTATTTTTAGTAGAGATGGGGTTTCGCCATGTTGGCCAGTCTGGTCTCGAACTCCTGACCTCAGATGATCCGTCCACCTTGGCCTCCCAAAGTGCTGGGATTATAGGTGTGAGCCACCATGCCCAGCCAGTTAATTTAATTTTTAAGACAAAGGATTCATAATGTAGTAGTATTGACTTGTGGTCTGTGCTTATCTTCCTCAATATACACATACATACAAAAGCTTTTACATACGTAATATATAGTATTATTATAAATTTATGTACATATATCATACATGTGAAAGGTCTTAAATTTGAAATATATTAAATATTAATTGTGCATTAAATGTTTAATACATATTAAGGCTTATATATTAAAGCTTTTAACTTTTTAATTCCTTTCCCTTTCTGTTGTACTATTTATTTGCAACTTCCTTCCTGGTATTTATTTACATAATTGCCTTTATCACCTAATTCCTTTACATTTACACATTTAGATTTAATAATGGAAGTGGACTATGAATTTTCCTACATTCAGCTTTGACAGCATCCCATGAGTCTTGCTTCTTTGTGGCCTCTTTCTCATTATTTTCCATTGTTTACTATGATTGTGATCCATAGTCACGAAAAAAGATAGAAAAAGAAGTTTTAAACCATCAAAATTATATCACCAACATTTTCTCCTATTTTAATTATTTGTTTTTCTAGATAAACTTATGAATGTATGTTGTTCATAAATTCAGTGTAGAAATACAGAGACAAAATTAGTAGATCATAAAATAATGATCACATAAATAATAATCTCTATGACAAATGACACCATGAACCAAGTTTTAAAAACAGCAAATTATGAAATTTTACAACCTATGACAAAGATATTTCATATCAATCAATAAGAAAAAATAACTACATTTACAAAAATATGCACAGAATATAAACAGACCACCGGTCAATATTACTAAACCTGTGCTTTTAAACACAAAATAAAGGAAACGGAGGACTAACGAGGATTCAATGCAACTTGTTCATACCCTTCCTCCATTTTTGAAATTGCGTTGTCAATTTTTTTTTTGGAGGCAGGGTCTTGCTGTATTGCCCAGGCTGGAGTGCAGTGGCACATTCAGGGCTCACTGCAACCTCAACCTCCCAGGCTCAAGCAATCCTCCCACCTCAGCCTCCTGAGTATATGGAACTACAGGCACACACCACCACACCAGGATAATTGTTTTAAATTTTAGTTGAGATAAGGTCTCACTATGTTAACCAAGCTTGTCTTAAACTCCTGAGCTCAAGTGACCTTCCCACCTCCCAAAGTGCTGGGATCTCAGGCATGAGTCACTGCACCCAGTCATGTTGTCTTTTTACTTATTGATATAAAAAAACTTTATTTGTGATATTAATGCTTTATTACTTATTTTGAAAAGACTTTTTCATGATTTACATTTTAATATTAAGAACAATTTGCTATAAATTTCTTTAAAAATTAGCCAAATCTGTAGGTCTCACCTGTAGCAAACACGTACTAAGTAAGTGTTTAATATTAACACTTATGTACTAAGCCCACAAGGTTTACCTCAGCATCGGTTTCACTCAATTACTGTAGCCAAAGACACTCAAACTCCAGCAGCTTCTTGAAAATTCTGTCTGTTCACTAATGCACGTTGACTTTAATGGGGAGTCAAGCATATAAATCTTTTTGATAAGAATTATCACAATTCTTCAGTCATTATTTACTTAGAGTTTCAAAATCAATTTTGCAATTTCTATCGCATATATTATTAAGCACATGCCATCAATTTTTAAAAATTTTTTTCTTTCCGTGTCATCAATTTTTATCTTAATACAATACATAGCAGTGTCATAAGAATTACATGTTCTTCTGAGGACAGGCTTCTTAAAAAAAAAAAAAAAAACTGCCTATCCCTCTTACATGTTATATTTAAATCCAAAGAATGCAAGGATGTGATTGCTGGATTTATTAAGTGCGGTACTTGAGAAATATGAAATCTCCAATCACACTTAAAATGAAGTATGTGAATAAATAAAATGTGTTAATTTGTATTAACAATTTTAGGTCTGCGGAAATGGCATTGAATATGTTACACCTGCTACAGCTAGGACACCAAGTTTCTTATACATTCAGCTCATTTACGTCTTTCCAAAACAATAGCTAACATTGAGGTTAATGGCAAAAAAAATCAGAACATTTGTAATAAAATGAGTAAGAAAACACAGTTGTCATAATTCACTACCATTATTTAACATTTCACAAAATGTTAAAAGCTTCTCCTAATTTTTTCAGTAAAATAGATATAGACGTATCTTTCCCTAACTTGATTAACAAATATTCCTGTCTCAAATTGACAGACAGCACCAGGTGAGGCAATAAAGAAATTCTTCAAACTCAGTAATACAGTCAGTATGTGCTCAATCTTTGCATTCAATTTCATGGATCTCACTGTGTATTTAAGGAGAAAGTACCATATTATTTTGATACTAGTTGCTTAATAATATAATGTGTTAAATATCTCAATATAATACATTTACTTCCCTCCACTCCCATCCTCATTACTCTTTATTCAGAGTGTTGGTTCCACTCTTCCATTTTTATTTTTCCAGATAAATTTTAAGATTATTTTGTCAATTTCAAAAAGTCAGTAAGGAGAGAAGAGGTTGAGAATGGAAGGGATTGCATCGGGGTGTTTTGCTTTGTTTGGTTTTGTTTTTGAGGCAAAGTCTCACTATGTCGCCCAGACTGGGGTGCAGTGGCACGATCTCGGCTCACTGCAACCTCCACCTCCCAGGTTCAAGCAATTCTCTTGCCTCAGCCTCCAGAACTGGGACTACAGGCATGCACCACCATGCCCAGCTAATTTTTGTATTTTTAGTAGAGATGGGGTTTCACCATGTTGGCCAGGCTGGTGGTGAACTCCTGACCTCAGGTGATCCACTCACCTTGGCCTCCCAAAGTTGCATCAGGGTTTTGACTGGTGTTGTGTTCATGTTGGAAGTAACTTAGGGGAGTTGCAGTCCCTCACCTCCTTGCTTAGCACAACACTCTCATTGTTCTCCAGGCTCTTCCCCTAGTTGGTCTTTCCTTGTAGTCTTGATCAATGCCTGATGTTATTTACAAGAAAGGAGTCCCGATCCAGATCCACCAGAGAAGGTTCTTGTACCTCACACAAGAAAGAATTCAGGGTGAGTCCAGACAGTAAAGTGAAAGTAACTTTATCAAGAAAGTAAAGGAATAAAGAACGGCTACTCCATACACAGAGTAGCCCCCAGGGCTGCTGGTTGCCCATTTTTATGGTTATTTCTTGATGATATGCTAAATAAGGAGTGGATTATTCATGTCTCCCCTTTTTAGACCATATAGGGTAACTTCCTGACGTTGCCATGGCATTTGTAATGTAAATTGCCACTGTCATGGTGCTGGTGGGAGAGTAGCAGTGAGGATAACCAGAGGTCACTCTTGTGGCCATCTTGGTTTTGGTGGGTTTTAGCCGGTTTCCTTACTGCAAACTGTTTTATCAGCAAAGTCTTTATGACCTTATCTTCTGCCAACCTCATATCTCACCCTGTGACTTAGAATGCCTTAACCATCTGGGAATGTAGTCCAGTAGGTTTCAGCCTCATTTTACCTGGTTCCTATTCCAGATGGAGTTGCTCTGGTTCATACGCCTCTGACAATTACATTACACACTGGTTGGTTTTTTCTGTGCCACTTCCCATCTCTGCAGCTGAAATACAGACTCCAGGAGAGCAAGACTGTCTCCAACTCACTCCTGTATCTCCAATGCCACAAACGAAGTCTGTACTCACCAGTATTTTGCATTCGAGGGCTGAGGCTCATAATTGTTTAGTTTTCTTAGGCTTTTCAGGTACGTAATCATATCATCGACAAATAGTGATGTATGCCTCTTGCTTTTCAATATGCATTCTTATGTCACTTTCCTATCTAATGACATTGCCTCACAATTCCAGAATTCTGTTAAATAAAAGCAATGATTAAGCACATATTTGTAATATTGATTTTAAAGGATTTCTTTTTTTTATTTTATTTTTAAAATTTGTTTTATTTTATTTTTACGAGACAGAGTCTTACTCTGTCACCCAGGCTGGAGTGCAGTGGCACAATCTCAGTTCACTGCAACCTCTGCCTTCTGGGTTCCAGAGATTCTCCCGCCTCAGCCTCCTGAGTAGCTGGGATTACAGGCATGCACCACTATGCCCAGCTAATTTTTTTACTTTTTAGTAGAGACGGGGTTTCACCATTGTTGGCCAGGCTGGTCGTAAACTCTTGACCTGAGGTGATCAGCCTGTCTTGGCCACACAAAGTGTTGGGAGTACAGGTGTGACCCTCCGCACCTGGCCTAAAGGATTTCTTTAGTGTCTCACCTGGTGCTGTCTGTTATTTGAGATGGAAATATTTGTTAATCTAGTTAGAGAAAGATACTTCTATTTTACCGTGAAAATTCAGGAGAAGCTTTTAAAATTTTGTTAAATGTTAAATAATTGTAGTAATAGAAGACACCTGTGTCTTCTTATTCACTTTATTGTAAATGTTTTGATTTTTTTTGCCATTAAGCCTAATGGTAGGTATTGTTTTTGAAAGATGTATTTATGTTCTTTGTGTTATGAGAATTCTCTTGAGAGAATTCTCTTGACTTTTCATAGATGTGCTTTGAAAGTTTAAAAGAAGGAGAATGCCTACGCCTACAACTATCTGAAAGTGGCTCTTTCACAAACCTGTACTATGGTGTTTGTCTATTTAGCTTTTCTCCTTCTTTAATCAAGATTAATCTTCATCTTTGCTTATAAAATTATCCATTTCATCCATGCGGTCAAAGTTTTTACATCAGAATTTTACAAATACTCTATTCTGTCTTTCAATTCTCTGTTTGTGGTTCTTTTACTTTCTCCTTATTAATAGCATGCTTTTATATTTTTTAGGTTTTATAGTTTACTTATTTTAACATAGTTTAATCTGGCTCTTAGTTTTATTTAATTTATTTGTTTGGTTCCTAGTTCATCACATTTCAGCTTTTATCATTACTTGGGTCTAAGGTGTTGCTTTTTAATGCCGCTTTTGAGTTGAATTCTTAATTAAGCAATTCTTAATTCTGAATTACTTAATTTAATGTCTTTTTTTGTTTTGTTTGACTCTTAAGGAGTAAAGAATATGAGTTTTTCCTCTCAGTAGTGTACTGAGTACGAGATATTCTATAATTGCAGTTTTGTTTTAGTCTTCAGCCTAAAGGTTTGGTTTTGTTCTGATTTTTGAACACTAGTGTTATTGTTTTAATGGATAAATGGTTAGAATAACAAAAGGGCATTTTCTATTGTTATCTGCTAGTATTCCCAAATTGGTCAATGAATATAACTTATAGTATATTTGGTTTTTGAATCTACTAACAGTTTGATGGCCTAATTTGTATTCTGTGAGAAGGATGTGGACTCCCCTGTAGAGGTCAGTGCATTGGGTGGGGCCAGTGGCTGAGACTTCTTTGGTCAGCTTGGTGAGTCAAGGGCTAAGAGATGCATTAGGCACCATGGTTATAGCTGTAGAGTTTGTCGTTTCTCCTTTGTCCTTTATCAAAGTTAGTATTTTGTAATTTTATTCCTAACCATCCAAGCAAACCATTTTGTTTGCTCCCTTGTTTTGAATTGTTACTTACATCACTCTGAGATGCTCTTAGACCTATTTACTTTTTACACGTTTATGTAGCAACTGTTATAGAGTGCTAGCTGCTGCCATGTGAAGAAGCACATGTTTGCTTCCTCTTCCTCCATGATTGTAAGTTTCCTGAGGCCTTTCCAACCATTCTGAACTGTGAGTAAATTCGACCTCTTTCCTTTATAAATTACCCAGTCTTGGGTATGTCTTTAGTAGCAGTATGAGAATGGTCTAATACACAGGCATCTTATAAATATTAAGTCATATAATCCCTGCAACAAGCAATGAGATAGGTATTATTATTCTCATTATACAGTTTAGGAACTAAGATACAGCGACATTCAGTACCAAGCTCTAGGCACCATAAACACAGGATCAGAAGTCTTCTTCATCCCAAGTTCCAGATTCTCTGCTCTTTTAAAAATTATTTGTATTGAGATAGAATTCGCTTATAAAATTTGCCACTTTAAATATAACACAATTCAGTGAGTTATAGTATATTCACTGTGTTGTGTAGCCATCACTACTATTTCCAGAACATTTCCATTACCCATAAAAGAAATCTTGTACCATCAGCAATCAATACTGACCTCACCCACCCACAGCCCTCACCCCCTATCAATCACTCATCTGCTTTCTCTCTATATAGATTTGCCTATTCTGTACATTTCATATAAATGGAATCATATGATGTGTGGCCTTTTGTGCCTGGCTTCTTTCACCTACCATAATGCTTTCAGGTTCATCCATATTTTAGCAAGTGTCATTACTTCACTCCTTGCTATAGCTGAATAATATTCCATTGTATGGATATACCACATTTTATTTATCCACTCATCAGTAGATGGACATTTGGATTGTTTCCACTTTGGGGCTAATATGCATAATACCTTTATGAACATTCATATACCCATTTTTGGGTGAACATATGTTTTCAATTCTCTTGGATATGCACTTTGGAGTAAAATTGCTGGGTCATATGGTAAGACTATGTTTAACTTTTTGAGGAACTGCCAAACTGTTTTCCAGAGTGGCTGCACTATTTTATATTTCCACCAGCAATGTATGTGGCAGAATCTGTGCTGTCAAGGGCTGTAATGTATTACTAATCAGCATTTAACTTGAATTTAACTCGTTCAGATATCACTATGTTTACCCCCACTTTATTTCTGCTTGTATTTGTATGACATCTCCAAACTCTTACCTTCAGACTGGGTCATTCATAGTTAAATACCTCTCCTTAATACAACACCTGCAAAACGTGTGGGTTTTGGACAACCATAAGATTATTTAACTATTAAATCAAGATTTGTTGCTACAGCAGATATATTTACTCTTACTTTGCTGTATTTATTTTATGCTTTCTCTTTTTAATGTTTTCTTCCTCTTTATTTTTTTCTCTTTTGCTCTATATAAGGTCTGTTTTATTTTTTTTCCCATCTGGTAATTTGGATGTAGTACAGTTAGATTATATTTCTGGTGGTGGCTATGTTTTAACTTTATGTAAAATTTTTAAACATGTATTATCAATTATCAGTTTCAGATATGAAGCAAGATGTTTTAGTATTTTCTACAAAAGATGAATATTCTGCATACTATCATTATGTCTGGCTCCATCCTCATCGCACACTGTTCTCTAAATTGGTGTGCTCTGATATTTCTGACCCTACTAATTTTAGCTATGTTATAATTATTTCTATGTTGTGCAGCTTTTCTCCCCAGAATAAGAATATTTTGATGCTGTCTTGTAATGCTAATTATCGGTGCTATTTGGCTTGGTTGTGTGATCAGTCCTTTCATAAAACAGCCTCTTCTTTTGTGGATCTTTTGGTTTGCTGAAATAAAAAAGCAAATGGGTGATACATCCTCTGAGTCCTCACATGTTGGAGACTTGTTCCTACAGCTTTTACTAAAGACAAACAAGTGGACTGAATATAGTATTCTCAGATCACATGTTTTTCCATCACAAATTTTCTTGACCTATTTTCTCAGACTTTCTGGGATCTGATGTTGCTGAGGAAATTCTGACCAAACCAGGATTTTAAATTTTCTTTGTGATTTGTTTTTCAGACCTGGGTGTTTGTTGGATTCATCCTTGAATTTTAATAATTTTCACCAGGCATTATTGTATATATTATTCAGAACACAGTTAGCTCAGTCATTTTTGTCAATTTAGTTTTTCCTGCATTTCAGGATGATTTTTGTTGTATAACTGCACGCTATTTTAGCTTCCACTTGTTGTATGCTCTAGGTCGATCAGCCCACGTGTTGCTATGGCGAGCATGCCCCAGTAGCCTTCCATATATGCCTTGCTTTCTCTCGTGGTTGTTATTTATTTTTCATTTTCCTTTGCATCTTCCAAGATTGTCTAAAGCCTGTTCATACTCCCAGCCCCCGACTCAGGTTTCTGCAGTATTAATTATCTTCTTTGCTACTTCTATTTTGTACATTCTGCACTGGTGTTATTTTTCTCTCAGTTTCTTTCCTTAAACCTGGCAAATGTCTCTTCTTGTCAGTCTGCATTTTGATCAAGCTTCCTGTACACTCGTAGCTGACCAGCAGAATAATACTGGATAAACATCTCAAAATGGAACTAACATATATACCCTCTGCTTTTTTATTCCCTTCCCCATGTCTTACAATTATGACATGTTATGTTGGTTTTTCCATTGGCTTCCTTTTAAAGCTTAAGTAATGTACTACAACTTTTATTCCTGTTTCATCCATGTTTGATGGTGGCTTCTAATCCCCCACTGTGTGAAGTCATGTCCTTACCCCTCCTTGTACATCTTCCCCTGACACATTTTGATCCTCCAATCAGTCAAGTCTTCCACACGTCCTTCTTAGGGTGACTCTAAAACATGAAAACCATGAATCAGTATTATCACAATGAAACTACTCAGTGCAGGCCAAAAAATGTGCCAGAATCCTACCTTTTTCTTGGAAACTCAATGCCATAGACCCTGGAGATTCAGAGAAGAATATTGCTAGAACAAAAATGAAGTGGAATCTAATTTTTTGCATCAAGTGTTTAAAACAACAGAGCAATTTTGTTGGCTTCCTATTAAATATATGACATTCTTGCAGTTTTTTTGTTTTTGTTGTTTTATTTCTGTTTCGTTTTTCTCCTGGAGCTTACAATTGCACTTTTTTGTAGTACTTTTTGCTTTTCTCATGTTTATTTTTTAAAAACTCTTCAGATACTTTTTATTTTATCATATTCTGACATTTTCCTTCCAAATCCCTCTCCCCTATCCCCTACAATAAATCACTTGCCTACTTCAACTGCTGCATGGCTGTCATCCCGGGAACTCAGACCAGTGCCTCTCTGTTTCCTAGGTAGATATATGTCTTTCTCTTCTTGATTTAGTTCCTCAGAGTCCTAGAGAACATATCTATACCCCTTTTTAAGGAGGGGCTGGCTTAAACATTACAATATCACAAGAAAGCTTCAGGCCAATTTCCTCAAAAAGGTGATAATGCTTTAACAAATACAATCTAGTAATATATACATATATACAAACACACACACATATATATTTGTGTATATATATTTCTATGCATGGGAATACATATATATTTTGTATTATTTTGTATATATGTATATATTTATATTATATATTATATATTACATATATAACATATTATATATTACATAATATATATTACATATATATATTACATAATATATATTACATAATATATATTACATATATATTATATATTACATAATATATATTACATATATATTATATATTACATAATATATATTACATATTATATATTACATATATACATATTACATATATATTACATATTATATGTAATATATTATATATGTATATTAATACACATATATAATATGTAATATATACATATATAAAGTTGGATATAAATATATATTAAAATATATAAATATATATTTATAATATTATATTATATATATAAAGTGGGATTTATCCTAGAAATTCAAGATTGCTTAATTGTCAAAAATCCATGTATTTCACAGTGTTAACAAATTAAATAAGAAAAATCATGATCTCAATAGATGCACAAAACAACAAATTCTAACATCTATTCTTGGTAAAAAACAAATAAACAAAACAACAACATCAACAGTAAAAATCTCTCAGCAAACAAGGACAGAAGGGAGATTTCTCAACCTCTGAACTGTGAAACACTTAATGGCAAAACACTGAACATTTTTCTACTAGGATAAATTAAAAGGCAAGGGCATCAAATATCACCACATTTATGATAAACACTGGTCTAGACAGTAAGACACTGCAAGAAAAGAAAAGAAAAATAGTCATACTTATTGAAAAAGAAGAAACATAATTGTCTTTATTTGCAGAAAATATGATTATCTGTGTTTAAATATTAAAGACTTTACCAAAACAAGCTAGAACTAATATTCACTGAATCCTTTTGCCAGTGGTGGATCTTGCTTCTATGTTGATGGCTGCTGACTGATCAGGGTGGTGGATGCTGAATGTTGAGGTGGTTGTGGCGATTTCTTAATATAAGACAGCAGTTACATTTGCCATGTCAATTGACTTTTTCTTACTCAAAAGATTTATCTGTAGCATGTGATACTGTTTTATAGCATTTACCCACAATAGAACTTCTTTCAAAATTAGAGTAAATCCTCTCAGACCCTGCCACCAGTTTATCAACTAAGTTTATGTACTATTCTAAATCCTTTGTTGTCATTTCAACAACATTCACGGCATTTTCACCACAAATGAATTCCATCTCAAGAAACCACTTTCTCAGCTCAACCGTAAGGAAGCAATTCTTCATCCATTCAACTCTGATCATGAGATTGCAAGCAATCAGTCCCATCTTCAGGCTCTACTTCTAATTCTAGTTCTCTTGCTAGCTCTACCACGTCTGCAGTTACTTTCCCCACTGAAATCTTAAACCCCTCAAAGTTGACTTTTTCCAAACTCCTGTTATTGTTCATTTTTTTTTACTTCCTCCCATGAATTACGAATGTTCTTAATGGCATCTAGGTAGCTGAATCCTTTCCAGAAGGTTTTCAATTTATGTTGCCCAGATCCATCAGAGGAATTCTGTTGATGGCAGCTATTGCCTTACAAAATGTATTTCTTAAATAATAAGACTTGAAATTTGAAATTACACCTTCATCCATGGGCTGCAGCACTGATGTTGTGTTAAACAGACAGGAAAACAACATTAATCTCTTTGCACATCTCCATCAGAGTTCTCAGGTGAACTTGGTGCATTGTCAATGAGGAGCAATATTTTGAAAACAAAAAATCTTTTTTTTCTGAGTAGTAGGTCTCAACAATGGGTTTAAAATATTCAGTAAACCAAGCTGTAAACGGATGAGCTGTCATTAATATTTTGTTGTTCCAATTCTAGAGCACAAGCAGAATAGATTTAGCATAATTCTTAAGGGTTCTAGAATTTTCCAAATAGCTGGTGAGCATTGGTTTTAACTTAGTGTCACCAGTTGAATTAGCCCCTAATGAGAGGGTTAGTCTGTCCTTGAAGCTTTGAAGCCAGGCATTGACTTCTCTTCTCCAGCAATGAAAGTCTTAGATGGCATCTTTTCCCAATAGAAATCTGTTTCATCTGCATTTAAAATCTGTTGTTTAATGTTGCCATCTTCATCCATAATCTTAGCTAAATCTTCTGGGGAACTTGCTGCAACTTCTTCATCAGCACATGCTGCTTCACCTTGTACTTTTGTGTTATAGAGATGGTTTCTCTCCCTAAGCCTCATGAACCAATCTCCGCTAGCTTCCAACTTTTCTGCAACTTCTTCGTCTCTCTCAGCCTTCATAGTATTAAAGAGAGGTAAGGGCTTGCTCTAGATTAGGCTTTGGTTTAAGGGAATGTTGTGGCTGGTTTGAGCTTCTAACCTGACCACTAAAACTTTCTCCATATTAGCAATAAGTCTGTTTAGCTTTCTTATCATTCACGTGTTCACTGGAGTAGCACTTTTAATTTCCTTCAAAAACTTTTTCTTTGCATTCACAACTTGGCTTTCTAGTGTAAGAGGCCAAGCTTTCAGCCTATCTATCTCTGCTTTTGACTGTCTTCCTCACTGAGCTTAATCATTTCTAGCTTTTTATTTAAAATGAGAGATGCGCAACTCTTCCTTCCCCTTGAATACTTAGGGGCCATTGTAGGGTTATTACTTGTCCTAATTTCAATATTGCTGTGTCTCAGGAAATGTCTAAGCCCAAGGAAAGAGAGAGAGAAGGGGAAATGGCTAGCCAATGGAGTGGTCAGAACACACAACATTTATTGATTAAGCTCACTGTCATATATGGGTGCAGTTCATGGTGACCCAGAACAATTACAATAATAATATCAAAGATATAATAATAATGAAAAAGTTTGGAATATTGCAAAACTTACCAAAATGTGACACCAAAGCCTGAAGTAAGCATATGCTATTGGAAAAATGGTGTGACACAGGGTTGCCACAAACCTTCAATTTGTAAAAAGCACGATATCTCCAAAGCACAATAAAGCAAAGCACAATAAAATCAGGTATGACTATATATATATATAGCCAGGCACAGTGGTTCACGCCTATAATCCCAGCACTTTGGGTGACTGAGCGGGGGGATCATGAGGTCAGGAGTTCAAGACCATCCTGACCAACATGGAGAAACCCATCTCTACTAAAAATACAAAAATCAGCTGGGCGTGGTGGTGCATGCCTGTAATCCCAGCTACTTGGGAGGCTGAGGCAGGAGACTCACTTGAACCCAGGAGGCAGAGGTTGTAATGAGCAGAGATCACACCACTGCACTCCAGCCTGGGCAACTAATATGAAACTCATCTCAAAATAATAATAATAATAAAAATTATATATATCCGAGTGTGTACATGTGTATTTATTTATATGGAAATGTAATGATCTAGGTTAGTTAAAGAAATTTGTAAAAGAACAAAGTTAAATAACTCATATTACCTGATTTCAAACTTACTATAAAGCTGCAGTAGTGAAGACAGTGTGTATTAGTTAAAGGACAGACTTATTGCTTAACAGAATGAGATAAAGAGGTCAAAAATACACCCACTCAAACATGGTCAATTGATTTTTGACAAAAGTACTAAGAAAATCCAGTGAGGAAAGGACAGTCTTTTTAACGAATGTGCTGGAAAAATTGAACAGCCATGTGCAATAAATAAATAAAGGAACTTGACATCACACCAGACACAAGCATTAACTCAAAATAAATTGTAGACCTAAATGTAGGAACTGATTGTGTATATTCTGGAATAAAATATAAAAGAAAGTTATTGTGACCTTAGATTAAGCAAAGATTTCTTAGATACACCAAAAGAAAGACCCAGAAAAAAATGATCATCTGTATTTTATTATAATTTAAAATTTGTACTTCATAAGACACCATTATGAAAATGAAAAGGCAAACCAGCCCTGGGGGAAAATTTTCACAAAACAGTATCTCATAAAAGACTTGTAACCAGGATATATAAAGAACTCATATAGTGCAATAAAAAATAAAAAGTAGCAAAATATTTTAATTATCATTTCACAAAAGAGTGTGTACAGATGACAAATCAGCATGAGAAAAAATGTTCAACATCATTAGACATTAGGGAAACGCAAATTAAAATCAAAGTGAGATACCATCATACACCTATTAGAATGGTGTAAAAAAATGCCAAGTGCCCAGCCAGAATGGCCATTATTATAAAGTCAGAAACCTATAAATGTTGGTGTGGAGGCTGCGAAAAGGGAACGTTTACATACTGTTGGTGGGAATGTAAGTTAGTACAACCTTTACGAAAAACAGTATGAAGGTTTCTCAAAGAGCTAAAAGTAGATCTACCATTTGATCCAGCCATCCCACTACTGGGCATGTACTCCCAAGGAAAAGAAGTCACTGTATCAAAAAAACACCTGTAGGCATTTTTGTTGCTGCACAATTCACAACTGCAAAGACATACAATCCACCTAAGTGCCCATCAACCGATGAGTGGATAAAGAAAACGTGGTACACACACATCATGGAATACTACTCAGACATAAAAGAGAATGAAATAATGTAGTTAGCAGCAACTTGGATGAAATGGGAGGCCATTATCCTAACTGAAGTAACTCAGGAACAACAACAACAACAAAAAAACGAATATTGCATGTTCTCACTTATAAGTGGGTGCTAAACTATGGATACCCAAAGGCATACAAAATGGTATAAGGGACATTGGAGACTTAGAAGAGAGGAGGGTGAAAGGGGATGAGAGACAAAAAATTACCTATTTAGTGCAATGTCCACTATTTGGGTGATGGGCACACTAAAAGCCCAGACTTCACCACTATACAATTCATGCATGTAACCAAAAACCACTTGTACCCCTGAAACTACTGAAATAAAAAAAAATTAAATGCCAAATGCTGCCAAAAATGTGAAACAACTGGAATCCTCATCCTTTACTGACGAGAATACAAAGTGGAAAAGCCACTTTGGAAAAGAGCATGATAGTTTCTTATAAAATTAAACATATACTTACTATGTGGTGCAGCCATTTCAAGTCTAGATATTTACTTAAACGCAATGAAGCATTCACACAAAGGCTAGTATACAGATGATCAGGGCATAATATCTCAAAACTGGAAGCAACCCAAACACGCCTCTTCTGGTGATAGAAAAACACATTCTCCTATGGTCTTACAATAGAATACTACACAGCAAGAAAAACGAATGAATTACTCATCCACTAACCAATACGGATGAATCTCAAAAGTGTTACACCAAGGGAAAGAATTTGCCATGATTCCATTTATACGAAATTCTCAAGAACAAAAATCCGTGGAAGAAAGCTTTTTGAAGTGACGGAACTGTTCTGTGTCATAATCAAGCATGCATCAAAACTCACCAAATTCCAAGATTAAATATGGAAACTTTGATTCTATGTAAATCTTACTTCCATAAAAGTGATTGATTAAGAAAGATGGTGCTTAGCAGACCAGCTTTCTGTCTTCATGAGTCTTTGCCCTTGGACCAACCTCCACTTTTGGGGATGGTTAAACTATGCATGGGATTTTAGGTTCCACTATTTCTTCTCCAAATGTTGAAAGCATTGTCTTCTAGCATCCAAGTGTTACTTTTGAAAACTCAAATCACAGTCTGATTCTCATGGGGTGACTTTTTCCTCTTGCTTTAATTTTTATGGTAATGATATTAACAAACCCTTACTGAGAGCTGCAGTGTTCCCAGGCCTGTTCTCCACATCCTACTCCCAGCGCCTTGGGATTGCTCTGTGATAAATCTAGCTATAAAGTCTTTTTCATTACTGTTCTGAGAACTCAGAGAACTTCTCCAATATAAAGACTACTATCCTTTGGGGGCGGTTTCTTCTATTGTTTCCTGACCATTTTTTCTGTCTCAGCATCTTCTGTTCTCTGCTGCTAGTACATCCAATAATAGGGATTAGACCTCTTGGGATTGATCTTTTATTTCTCTTATCTCTTATCTTATAATTTCTCCTCTTTCCAGACCTTTTATTGCTTCTCTTATTTTGGCAATCATGATTTTAATCTCTAAGACGTTTTCTGTTTTCTGAGTGATCCTTCTCCCTAGGCTACTGTTCTTGTTCTTGAATGTAATCATTTCTTGAAAGACAGTGAATGTGCTTTCAGAACATTTGTTTTATCTTGATTTTATATTGGCCTTTCTTTTACCTGCTACACAGACACACAGACACACACACACACACACACACACACACTCACACATCTCTGATGATCCTTGGTTGTCTACTCATAGAAAAGAAGGGTGAGGTAGGTGGGTGAGCTTCCTGCAAGGCAAGTTCTCCAAGTGAAGATTCTGCTAGGAGTTCTTTGGGAGACAGAGAACAGCAGAAAAAAATTGAATAACAGGTTTTGGATTAGGTGAGGAGAGGGTTGGAAGAAGGGGTAAGTCAGGGAAGGGTGGGGGGAGGAGACACCTGATACCTACCAAAATGAGGAGTTCAGTCAGTCCTATGCATTATCATTCAAACAGAAAGATATAGCCCTTTTCCAGGCAATATGTTGTGTTTGTTTGTTTGCTTGCCTGTGTTTTGGTGTAAGGGTCCCCTTCACCTCTCCCCAGGAGATAAATTCCAGCAACCTGAATTCAAGTCAGCATGAAGAAACAGGAAAGGACCATCCTTAGGTCGTACAATGACCTCCAATTAATCCACCCACTTCTAGTCCAACTCTACTCCCCTGTTCTCTGGTTGTCTCTGAACCAGGAACCTCTCAGGCCACCTAGCCTCCACCTCCTCGCCCGTCTCTTGCTGCACATTCTGGTCCATGCTATGTTTGAATTATTCATGCACAAACATACTACTATCCACTCTGATTCAGAATACCTTTTCATCCTGGTTAAAGACCTGCTCCCTACTCTCTTATATTCGACTTTCTATAGGATTTTTTTTGTGTATTTGTCTTATTTTTTTTTCCTTTTATTTGTACTTCCATCTGGTCATCACCACTGGATCTAAGAAAAGCGGAGTGTAAACAACTGTGCCTTCACTCTTTTAAGGTAAAAATCCTCTTCACTCTTCATCTTTTGCCCACCAAAATTGCTTCTGCTAATGGAATCTGCATTAATCCATTTTCACACTGTGGATAAAGACATACCCAAGACTGGGTAATTTATAAAGAAAAAGAAGTTTAATGGACTCACAGTTCCACATGGCTGGGGAGGCCTCATAATCACGGCAGAAGGCAAGTCACATCTTACACAGCAGCAGGAAAGGGAGAATGAAAGCCAAGAGAAAGGGGTTTCCCCTTATAAAATCATCAGATCTTATTCACTACCACAAGAACAGTATGGGGGAGACTGCCCCCACAATTCAATTATCTCCCACTGGGTCTCTCCCACAACATGTGGGCATTATGGGAGCTACAGTTCAAGATGAGATTTGAGTGGGGACACAGCCAAACCGTATCAGAATCCACCACCACAGCCCTGTATAGGTCACTATGATAAAATGTTGTGAAAAGTTCTATGACCATTTTAAAGATAGTAAAAACATTTATATATTCCTTATAAGTTCTACGTGTTTGTCAAGCAAATCAAGATAAATTTTATAATAACAAAGATGAATCACATAATCAATTTTTCTATATTCTTACTTAATATGGTTCTAGCTTTGCCAAAAACTGAATGGTTGGTTTAAATCGTTCACTATAATTTTGGTTTTCCAATAACAACTTTAAAAATTGCTTCATATATTTAGATGTTGTTATGTAGGGCAAAAAAGTTCATGGTTACTTTAACTTTATAATAAAGTGGATCTTTTAATGAAAAAAGATAGCTATAGTCCGTTAAATTTTTTATTTTACGTTTTATTTTCCCAGTACCTAATATTGTCAATGCAGCTTTCTTTGGTTTATATATTCTTAGCATGCCCTTGCCTATCCCATTATTCTTACTTTTTCTCAGAAAATTTGCTTTTGTTGTTTCTCCTAAGCAGTAAAAAGCCTCTATTTCTATTTGGTTTTGATCCATGAAAAAAAATGTAATACCATTCATTCATTTACCAAACGTTTATTGAACAAATGTTATGTGTTACATCTCATGTTCGAAGGTGAAAAGAACAAACACTGTTCTAGCCGTTATAATTTTTGCACCTTATTTTCTCTATTTAGATATATAAACTTCTTGATTTTTAGCTCATTCTTCAAATCCTTAGCTTTGGATTAAAAGGGGGAAAGGAAAAAAATAATACATTACTTATTCATTATTTAGAAACAAATTTTCTTAAAAAACTAGAAATACAAGACAGCTTCCTTAACCTGATAAATAATATTGATTAAAAACATACCTATAGCAAACATATACTTCTTGAGATCATAAATGACAAAAAGCATGCCCAATTTTATTAATTCTACTAAACATTTTAATGGAGGTTCTAACCAGTGCAATAAAGCAAGAAAAATAAATAAAGACACGTCAATTTTGGGGAAAAAAATTATCATTATTTACAGATGACATGATTGTGTACAAAGAAAATCCAAAAGAATCTATATACAATTAGACTCAACATAGAACCTAGGAAAGGTGCTAAAATACCAGGAAATACACAAAAATCAATTTTATTTCTATATATCATCAACAAACAAACAGAAAATAAAATATTAAAAATTAACACTTACATTAACATCAAAGTACAACAAATATCTAGAAATAAATCTAATAAAAATGTGCAAGACATCTTCACCAAAAACTACAAATTTTTATTGCGGGAAACCAAAGGAAAATCTAAATAAATGGAAGATTTGATTTGTAAAGACATGAAGCTTCCCAAAGTGCCCTATTACTCTACAAATGTACTACGATCCCCCAAATATCTAAGCAGAGGTGTGTGAGTGTGTATGTGTGTGTGTTAGTATATAAATTTACAAGATGATTCTTAAACGTTTATGAAAATTCAAAGGGCCTAAGATAGCCAAGGCAATTATAAGGCAGAACAAATAATCTGAAAAACTCACATTACCACATATTAAGACTTTTAATAAAGCTATAATACATAGTTCAGTGTGATATTAGTGCAAAGATAGATCAAAAAACCCCAAATGAAACAGAAGAAAGAGTTCAGAAACAAAACACACCAATATTCAGCCATCTGATTTATGAAAACTCGACTCCATAGTGTAGCCTTTTCAATAAATGGTGCTAAGCTAATTGAATATCTAGAAGAGAAAAAAAATGTATCTTGACTCCTATCTTACGTCATACACAAAAATCAATTCCAGATGGACTGCAGCTCTAAACGTGAAATGTTAAACAGTAAAACTTTAAGAGGAAAACATCTTGTAAATGTGAGTGCACACAAATTCTTTTTTTTTTTTTTTTCTTTTTTTTTGAGACAGAGTCTTGCTCTGTTGTCAGACTGGAGTGCAATGGTGTGATCTTGGCTCACCGCAAACGCCGCCTCCCAGGTTCAAGCGATTCTCCTTCCTCAGCCTCCTGAGTAGCTGGGAACACAGGCACCCGCCACCATGCTCTGCTAATTTTTGTATTTTTAGTAGAGACAGGGTTTCACCATGTTGGCCAGAAGGTCTCTATCTCTTGACCTCGTGAAGTACACACAAATTCTTAATAAAGACACACATATACCACAAACATGAAGAATAAAAAGGCCAACCACAGCATGGTAGAAGAAAACACACACACACACACACACACACACACACACACACACATCTCCAGCAAAGGTCTCTTATTGAAATATGTATTTGGAACTCTTACTAGTTAATTAGAAGAAAAGATTTTTAAAATAGATAAATGGTCCAAAGACATGAACAGATACTTCACAAAAAGACTTCTAACTGACCAATAAACTCACAAGAAGGCATTTAATACTAGTCAGGGAAATGTAAAATGTCATCAGGGAAGTGTAAATTAAAATTAAAATACAATGCTCTAATCATCAGAGTGGCTAAAATTGAAAGAACAGAAAATGCTGCTGTATATAGACGAACTGGAACTCTCATGCACCCTTCTTGATGGTGAAAATTGCAATATTTTGGAAAAGTGTTTGGCAGTATCTACTGAACCTGACCATCTGTGTATCTTTGCTTCAGCCATTCTACTCCTAAGTGCATACGCAACCAAAATGCACAGATATTAAAAAAAAAAAAATGTATTAGTAGATCCATGGTAGTGCCATTCATATTAATCAAAAACTGGAAACTCCTGAAATGCCATCAACAGTCCAATGGATAAGGAAATCATGATGCATCATACAATGGGGTGCCCTCCAGCAGAGAAAACAGAAAATCGACAACTGCCTTCTCCAAAGAAATCTTACAAACATAATGTTGAGAGATAGAATCCGGAAGAATAAATGCATACTCTATGACTCAATTTATGTTTAGCAAGAGTCTGGATAGCGATTACCCTCGGCGGGGGCAGAAGCTTCCTTCTTGGGAAGGAAGCAAGAAGTACCCTCTAGGTTTTAGTCATGTTCTTCCTATTGATCTACAGTGCTTATTACACAGCTGAGTTCATTGTGTGCAAATTCATTGAGCTGATCGTACAGCCCTTTTCTCTATGTGTGTTATACTTTCATAAAGTTAAACAAGAATAAATAAAAGACAACTTACATTTATTTTTATTTATTTATGCATGTATTTATTTATGAGACAGAGCGAGACAGGTTGGAGTGCAGTGGCGTGATCTCAGCTCACTGCAACCTCTGCCTCCCAGGTTCAAGCGATTCTCCTGCCTCAGCCTCCCAAGGAGATGGGACTACAGGTACCACTACCATGCCTGGCGAGTTTTTGTATTTTTGGTAGAGACAGGTGTTCACCATGTTGGCCAGACTGGTCTTTAACTCCCGACCTCAGGTGATCTGCCTGCCTCAGCCTCCCAAAATGCTGAGATTACAGAAATGAGCCACTGTGCCTGGCCAACTTATCTTTATTTTTATAATTGTTGGTTCTACATGAACTGAACACAGGAGTATTATGTTTAGATCATCTTTGTAAAATGAGAATATGAATATTGTTCTTCTCCACCCTTTTTAGCTTTCTTCACTAGAAATATTTATGCCCAAACTATTGTCATTTTTAGGAATTGTTATTTTATGTATTGTGCATTATTTTGGATTTTGTATAGTAGCCACATTGACTCCGATTATATAGACTTAAACATCCGGCTGGATTTCAGTTCTTATTTTAGACTTTTTATAGCTCATACTCTCTATTCCTGGCTTGCAGATTTTGATTCACCTCTCATTTAACTGGGAAACATCTTTCCAGAGGCTCTTATAGAAAGAATAACTGATTCATGATTTTTGTCATATTTGATAGGATTAGTCTTTCTTCTGCCTCCTGATTTAACACTTGTTTTTTGATTATTACTTGTGGGGTTTTTTTTTTTTTTTTTTTTGAGATGGAGTCTTTCACTGTCACTGAGGCTGGAGTGCAGTGGTGCCATCTCGGCTCACTGCAAGCTCTGCCTCCCAGGTTCACACCATTCTCCTACCTCAGCCTCCTGAGTAGCTGAGATTACAGGTGCCCGCCACCACGCCCGGCTAATTTTTTGTATTTTTAGTAGAGACGGGGTTTCACTGTGTTAGCCAGAATGGTCTCCATCTCGTGACCTCGTGATCCGCCCGCCTCGTACTCCCAAAGTGATGGGATTACAGGCGTGAGCCACCGCGCCCAGCACTTGTGGGTATTTTTTTAAACTTCTGTTTGTGGACCTAGTTTTGTTTGCTCTTTTCAAAATAATTAGTAATATGGAAATTAATCATCTTATTATTATACTCACATGGTTGGACTAAAATTTCGAGAAAATATATTTTTTCGTATTTATCAACATTGAAAATGTACAATATCTCTCTACTCACCCTTAGGTAAAATGATAAATTCTGTGAACCTCTTATGTAAAATGATGACTCTGTGTCCTGTCTTAATACCACACTCTCTGTATTCCCAATCTTAGTTGATATATATGGAATTTAAATATTTCCATTAAATAACTTATTTTCTCCTTTGCCGTAAACTCCATAGTCATATTTAACACAATTATTCTGAATAAATATTGTTTCCTTTTCAGTGCTTTGTGCCATTTCATTTGCACTACATCTTCCCATTTCTTGAGTTCTGTATTATTTATATGCATTCATTCAGCTGGAGCACTTCTTTGAGTATTTTTTTAATGAAGGGCACATGGGTGGTATACTTCCTAAGTACTTTCATATTTCAAAATCTGCAAGGTTGTCTCAGGAATGATAGTTTGAGAGGATGTAAAATTGTGTTTTCAATTAAAAATAACCTTTTATTATTACAAAGGCAGTATATGTACACAGTAGAAAATTAGAAAATATAGATAAGTAAAAGTAAGATAATAAAACCACCGTATTTCCACTACTTAAGAGATTACCACTGTTAACACCCCGGATGATATCCTCTCAGATCTATTGCTACGCATGTAGATGCGTATTTTGTCAAAGTAAGATTACACTGTGTACATTGTTTTGCAACGTGCTTTTATTCAATAAATAAATGTCTACTTTTCCATGGCATTAAATTGTAATATCATTGACATGGTCTGGCCGTGTCTTGACAGAAATCTCATCTTGAATTGTAGCTTCCATAATTCCCCCATGTTAGGGGAGGGACCTGGTGGGGGATAATTGAATCATGGGGGTAGTTTCCCCCATACTGTTCTTATGGTACTGAATCAGTCTCATGAAATCTGATGGTATTATAAGGGATTTTCCTTTTCGCTTGGTTCCCATTCTCTCTCTTGCCTGCTGCCATGTAAAATGTGCCTTTCGCCTTCTGCCGTGATTATGAGGCTTCCCCAGCCACATGGAACTGTGAGTCCATTAAACCTGTCTTCCTTTATAAATTACCCGGTCTCGGGTGTGTCTTTATCAGCAGTGTGAGAATGGACTAACACAACCATTAAATGCCCAAGCTGTACTTGAATTTTCCCAATTGTCTTTTACAGTTAGTTTGCCCAAAATAGATGCAATCTGGGTGGCTATTCCCTTATTTTATGTCAGTCTGGAACAAGCCCTTTTTCATGATGATGATTGTTGAACAGAGTGGGGCAAATGCTCACCTTCTAGATTTTTCTGCTCAGCTCTTTCTGCACCATTATTGAGAAACAATCATCTTTCTGCAAATCTCTATAAACATTTCCTCCTGGCCTCCTGTCATTTAGCATCACAGAAGCAAATTCAGATAGCAACTTAATTTCTGCCCCTGCTTCCTGACTTGTATTGTCTACTCTTGAACTTCAAAAATGTCATGGAGCACTATCTCCATGGGGAGCTGTTCATTAATTATGACTGGTTCTCAGGTACTCAGTGAGCTTTCATCTAAAAGCTGAAGTTTTTATTGAGCTCAAATAATTTTTTTTTTTTTTTTTGGTCTGCTATGCTATTTCCTTCTGGAATTTCTAGCGCATGTGATTTGAATTTCCTGGACTTACCTCCTCAACTTGTCTACTTCCTGTTCTTTGATTCATTTTCATCTCTTTTCTCTGAGTTATAAGAAAGCATATTCAAGCTCATGGATCTGGGAATGAACACAAGGGTGGAATTCTCAGTGTTAGCACATGACTCAGGGGCATGGGTATTAGCAACTCCAAGCAGTATCTATTGAGTTCTTCCCTGAATCAGGTTCTAGTCTACACACTCTACAAGGATCACCTCAATCAATCATCAGATCAAACCTATTAGACAAGGATTCTCACTAGACCCATTTTACAAACAATGAAACTGAGACACCTAGGGGATACATAACTTGCTCAATTACAAGGCTAATAAGTAGTCAGGCTGGGATTCAAACCCAGGTTCCTCCTCACTCTCTACACTGCTGGGATCCTGGATTGGTCCCACCCTGCCTGTCTCACAGCCCCATTGCCCCCTGTCACTTGTAGTGGGCTCCTACTGAATTCCTTTCCAGGTAAATTGTTCATTTGAATGTTGCCAATGAGGGACAGGCACATCCTTGGTCTGCTGCTTTGAGCTCTACATTTCACAGAAATGTTGTCAAACTGTTGTGATGTGGCTGGTTACCTTCCCTGATTTCCATTATGGACACAGATTTTCTCCTATATACATTCCCTTGGATATTTCCATGGAAAACCTCTAAATTTCTTTATCTCCTCTACCAAAATGCAAGCCAGCATGACCTTCCATTCCTATTCTCCATCACTCCCATTTATCCTCTTTGGTTTTGCAAGCAATTGACCCATATAATGTATTCATTGTGGCCTTGCCTCACAGCCCAGCACCATACTGTCCAAGTGAAATGCCCTTTCCCTCATTCCCCCCATTGAAAATGCTTATCAACCTTCCATGGGCAGCTCAAATGCCAACTGGCCCTTAAAGCACTCCTTCACCCCATTCCATGTCCTCTCCTTCCTCAGACGTCCCATAGGAACCTCTACTCCCCGGTGGCCTGCTCTCAGTCAGGATCCCAGCACCAAACAGATGGTGCATCCCAGCGAGGATAATCCAGGGAGAGTTTATGCACAAAGGGGTAGACTACAAAGTAATAAGTGTCTGTTGTCTAAACCTAACAGAAAGAGAGAAGAAGTCCCCAGGCCTGGAAGGAGAGAATCCTGCATTGCTTTAAGAATGGCAGAGACTTTTGGTCCACGGAGCAACTACCCCAAGGCCACCTCAGAGGGAGAGAGACTCAGCAGATGAAATACTCTCACCTCAGCCCCTCTCTTCGTCCCTCCAGGCTCTTGCCAGGGTTCCCCTTTGTCATAAACTAACCAGAGGGCACGTGGCCCAGGACCCCTTGATATAATCACGCACATCAGCCACCTGGGGCTGAGAACAGGGAAGAGAAAGGCAAGGAGTGAGTGCTCATGGGCAAAGGAAGGTATCAGCTACAGACTCTGCCACTTGCATTGTTGCATTGCTCATGGTAATCATTTGCACCTTCACTTTCCTTCCAGCTCTTGAGGGTGGACAATATGGCTCTGCATTTCAGTACCCCGGTGTCTAGCATGGCAGTGGGTGTGCAGCCTGAGTTCAGTGAAGTTGTGTTGAGTGAGGAAGCAGTCATGATATGCCTTCCTCATTTCTTTTGTTATTCTAGCAGTGGAAAAGGGTGGCCTGAGTCATCTTAACTCCATTCCTGTGGGACTGTGAATTCTGTGGGATTGGGGGCTTGGGGGATTCTGTTGGGGCCATGGACAGATTCTTTGCAACATGTATGCCTGGCCCTTTGGATGTGAAACCCTGCAGCTGGCGTCAGCTGTGTTGCATTCCGAATGGGCGAGCCAACCCAGGCTCCAGCATCCGTACCAGGCACAGGGAGCACCAGCAACCAGCCACTGCCTTGTGTTGCTCTTGTATTCCTTCATCAATCCATGTGTTCATTCATTTGTTAAGCACTCATTCAGCAGCTACTATATACGGCAAGGGTTCCAAACTCATATGGCGTCATGGGAAACCATTCCCCACTCTTCTGGTAACAAACCTTACACATAATCCAGGCCTAATTTTGCTCATCAGAAGGTGAGAGAATGGGAACAGGAAGGAAAGGGACGGGCCTGAGGGAGCACAGCTAATAAGCAGCAAAGCACAGCTTAAGAGCTGAATACACGCTAGCACACTGCCCGGACACACATCTCAGGGCCCCTGGAATAAAGGTGACTGTGTTCACATCAGAGTGAATGTGTTAATGAGAAGAAAGAGGGCCTGACACAGCAACTCATCATTCTAATCAAAGGACATTGGGAGGCTGAGGTGGAAGGATCTCTTGAGCCCAGGAGTTCAAGACCAGCCTGGGCAACATAGCAAGATCCTTGTCTCTACAAAAAACTCCAAAAATTAGCTGAGCATAGTGGCATGTGCCTCATAGTCCCAGTTACTCAGGAGGCTTAGGCAGGAGGATCACTTGATCCAGGGAGGTTGAAGCTGCAGTGAGCCATGACAGCCCTGCCACCTGGGATGATCATATAATTTGTTGTGTCAACTGGATGATTTTGCAGATGGAGAGGTGTGTGGTTATACCACGAAAACAAGCATTTACCTTGACTGACCCAGACCGGACAATGTGGATGGCCATCCTACCTGAAGGGTCAGTCATACATGTTGCAAAGAATCTGTCCATGGCCCCACCAGAATCACACAATCAATGGGAACACCAAGAGGGAAGTTAAGATGACTCAGGCCACCCTTTTCCACCTCTAAAATAGCACACACAGAGAAAGGTCATATCATGACCGCTCCGTCACTCAACACAACCTCACGGAGCCCAGGCAGCACACCCACCACCATGTTAGGCAGTGAGTACAGACACTTCAGCCTGGGTGACAAAGTGAGACACTGTCTCTAAAAAAATAACTAAATAAAAGAGAGAGAGGAAAGAAACCTTCCATTCTGGTGTTCGTGCATGGCCCCTGTAAGACTGGATAAGGTCCTTGGCTTTTCTCAGTTTCATGATAGGACCACATCACATGAGCTTGTGGCAGTGCAAATACGTGGTCAGGGGTGTGGGGCATCCAAGCAGGGGAAAGGGAGCATTCCTGTGGCCAACCCACCCACACAGTCTCCAACCAACTGCATCCCAGCTTGGAAACCTGACTTTGGAAACACAACATGTGAGTCTGTGATTTTGATTAGAATGACATGGATATGAGACAGCTACATTTTTTCCCAAGGAAAAAAAAAAAGGAAAAAAAAACTCTCTCCAAACAAAGGGTGAAAGAGAATCATTGTTTACTTATGCTCTTTTCTTCTTAATTTCTGATATCCTTTTAGACAACTGCCAAGTCCAAGCAGAAACAGCTCTTCTGATGTAATAAATGCAGACTTTGATCTGACACTCACCAAAGCCATTCTGAAGAATTTCAGAGCAGAACATCTTAAGCAACAAGTCATAAAATAGATGTGAGCCTTGATTTTATTTTTTTTAATTTACCAATAAACTAGGTCTCAAGAGTTAAAATGAGCTTTTTTCCCCAGAAGTAAACACTTGTTGTATACACTTTAAGCGACATTTTTTATAACATTCCTTTTTTTTCTTAGGATGAGCATAGAATTCATACCTAGGAGCAAACACGTCACTGTTACTATCCTTTGAACATGTGCTGATCACGGCCTTGGGTGCACACAGATAACCCTGAAACAGACTCTTTGATCTTGCTTCTCCCAGTTTGTAATTTAATTTTTTTTTTTTTTTGAGATGAAGTTTCACTCCTGTTGCCCAGGCTGGAGTGCAGTGGCGCGATCTCGGCTCACTGCAACCTCCGCCTCCGGGGTTCAAGCGATTCTCTTGCCTCAGCCTCCTGAGTAGCTGGGATCACAGGCATGCACCACCACGCCCGGCTAATTTTGTATTTTTAGTAGAGATGGGGTTTCTCCATGTTGTCAGGCTGGTCTCGAACTCCCAACCTCAAGTGATCCGCCCACCTTGGCCTCCCAAAGTGCTGGGATTACAGGCTTGAGCCACTGCTCCCGGACCCCAATCTGTAGCTTTAAGTGGGGTTTCCAAGTCACCTGGGGCAATGCCTAAAATGCCTGCCACTTGGGGTGTATATAATTTATTGTGCCAACCAGGCCACTTTGCAGATGGAGAGGGGTGTTATTATGCCAGGAAAACAAGCGTTTACCTTGACTGGCCCAGACCAGTCAGCATGTCCCGCCATCCCACCTGAAAAAAAGATGGATACATCAGCGGTGCGTGTATTTCCACCTAGCTGGTAGAGACCTCTTTATTCAGGGCAATGATACAGGAAAAAGGGCAGGGAGAGTTGTTGTGTGTGGGCCAGCAGTAGCCTCAGGTCCCCCCCTACTCCAGGAAAAGCAGAGCAATTGCAGAGTCCCGGAGACTGTGCCTAGGACCCGCACATGTGGGAAGACCTACCCATATTCCCTGGCATTCATCACTCGGTCAGTTTCCCTAAACACTGATCCAAAACCCACTCTTGCAACAATATTTATGAGCATACTTTCTCTGTCTCTTGCTTTTTGACATCAATTAAATGAAGTATTGGCTGCAACTAGTTTTTCCAGAAGTTTCTATGCCAGCGAATGATCTGAGTAAAGAGATGACTGGATAACTCTTCACCAGCTGAGAAAATGCCAGCTTACCATATGGGCCACATTCCTGGGGCCCTTGGCTAGGAAAGCCTGGCTCCATTTTGCACACCTCCCATTGGTTCTCAGTGCCTACAATGCTCAAATATGTGCAAATAGTAACACTGTTATTCACATCGTAACGGATACTAACAATAGTAGCTATTATGCATGAAGCACCCATGCTGGGCCAAGCATTGTACCAAGCACTAACTTATAACACTCTCATATCCTGATAGTGAAGATACATCAATCTCCAGCCTGCAGAGAAGGACACTGAGGTTCAGAGAGGCTAACTGTCTTGCTCAGTGTCACACAGCACACACCTAGGCAGTGCTGGTGTCGACTTCCCCCAGAATCTGCCAAAAGGTGAGAAATTCCAAGTCATTTTTTTTCTTTTTTTTTTTTTTTTTTTGTTTGAGACAGAGTCTCACTCTGTTGCCCAGGCTGGAGTGCAGTGGCCGGATCTCAGCTCACTGCAAGCTCCGCCTCCCGGGTTTATGCCATTCTCCTGCCTCAGCCTCCCCAGTAGCTGGGACTACAGGCGCCCGCCACCGCGCCTGGCTAGTTTTTTGTATTATTTAGTAGAGATGGGGTTTCACCATGTTAGCCAGGATGGTCTCGATCTCCTGACCTCGTGATCCGCCCGTCTCGGCCTCCCAAAGTGCCGGGATTACAGGCTTGAGCCACCACGCCCGGCCAAGAAATTCCAAGTCATATATTTGCCTTTAAAAATAAGTTTGCCTCCCAAGTAGCCTTGTGGATCACTGCTATTGGTGACTAGACTTTATGCAGGAGACGAGAAAACAAGTTTATGTCTTTCTCTGTCCCTGAACATTGGGGAGTGAGTTGGTAAAACAGCATGTACCCTAAAGAGTACACCATTTTTATTCTACCGTCAAATGAGTGTGCTCTTTAAAATATCCCATTTATTCACCAACATGGTGCTGGATATGTCAAAATGCAAAACGAAGAAAGATAGCACAGGAACAATATATTTTCAGTGCCTTTTAACTGAAATAATAATGAGAATTGTATCCCCACAACATGCTCCGGCAGTTTTGCAAGATGTAGGTGCTCTTCCTAGATCCTCTGTGGACACTGCATACCTGAGGGCGAGACATACATTCTGATCATCCCTGCTAAGTCCAAAATTGTAAAGGTTTGCCAGTTACCAGCAACTGGGAGGACACCCTGGGTAGAACCTGGGTGACATCCTTAGCAGAATTTTCTGGGTCCCAGCAACTGGGTTAGCAGAATTTTCTGGGTTTCTCTATTTGCTTTCCATTCCTCCTCTCTGAATGAGAGATCCTACCGGGGTGAATGTTTAAGGCTGACGTTTTCCACCCAGTGTGTTCCCGCAGCTTAAAAATGGACATCATGGCTTGAAAGACCAGGGAAAATAAACATAGGGCTGAATTGAGTGACTCCTGGCGTGAGTCAACATGGATGCCCCATCCTCTCATTCTGAGCACAAAGGGTGCTTAAAACTTTAATGAATTGAACTCTATGAGTAAGGGATGTTAATCATTTTAATTACCCAGCAGCTTGAAATCAGATATAACAGTCCAATAATGTATCTTTAAACGAATACCACCCTGCCCTATAAAAAATCCCTTCCAAACCATTCTAATAATTTCTATTTATCTTTTCTGACGTTAACTGTTATCCGGCCCAGCCGGCCAACAGACAGCCTTCCCCTCGCATTTGGTTTAAATGCAATGCCGTCTAGTTTTGCAATATCATTAGCGTCCCCCTGGTGGGCAGAGAGCAAGGCGGTGGCACCGGTCACACTTCACTGCTTTATCTCATATGACAAAGAGCGATGATACGCTTCAATCCAGGCCAGCCCGGCAGAGGGGAAGGTGGCCGCACAGAACTCCCCCTGCTGCCGAGAAACGCCCTCCGTGTGACTTGCTAACAGCATGAAGAGGCAGACAAATAGATTTTCCTCTATATTTATAACCAGCATCATTCTTCCTTTCAGGGCGTTCAGTGCAGGTAGCTGTTTTATATGAAATGAACAATCTTTATAGACGTACCAGAGCCATAACAAGCCTGATTTTCAGCGAAGCTGAGGTATATAACTCTTACCGAATTGTCAGGCTACTTGCTCAACAAATCAAGCCTAACTTATGATGTTTGCAGTGTAATTTTTATTCCTGTTTGACTAGCCAACTACCCAGTGGTAATAGGATGTTAGGAAGGGCAGTGGCGATGTTTGTGCATGCCGTGATTGATAGGCCGACTCGGCATTTTTCATTTATATCTCCAGATTCCAAATCAGTTAAGTTTAGGAAAAATGAAACAAAGTGGCAAGAAAAATGTTTGCAGATTGCAGACCGGCGCTCCCGCCGATCTGAGTTCAGCCCACATCTGCCGGGATTGTCTGGAAACATTAAGATATCTAAATGAAAATCAATACTATATGTGCCAGGCATTTACTACCAGGAACAAGCATCAAGAGACCTGAGCTAATCAGACTTCCAGCTTGTGCCTCAGCCCTAGACTGAACCCCAGGGGTGTCCTAATTGCCCAGACTAATCATAGAAGAGTTAAATTTATAACTAAGAAAGACATCTTGTTTTTCTTACCAGACATCACTGAGGAGCGGAAAGGCTCACCTGTGAAGTGGGTGCCAGATGTACAGTGGGAGCCCCCATTCAAGAGAGGATGGCTTCTCACCTGTCAGGGGAAAGGAAAGACAACTTTACTGTCAGCAGTAAAACCAGTCAGGCTCACTGAAGCCCCGGGTGGGAGAGTGTTCCGTCAGTTCCAACACGCACTGCAGTTCCCCTCATTGAAACTCTCCCCCACTTAACCTCCGCGTTCTGGAACATGAAAGCCCCCTGCACACTTTGATCCATGACCTGGTTTTTATTTTAAGGAAACTGCTCAGAAAAGCAACTGGCATCAGTGACGTTAAAAATATATGTATCTGTTTCTCCCTGAGTTCCACTCCAGGCTTTTTTGTCCCTTGGAGTCTCCAGAGGAGCTAATAATACTTGGCGACATGTATCTCCCTAATATACTGTACAAACAAGTCACAGATATTATTCACACTCCAACAAACTACAAAGTCACACAATAGCAATTGGACGAGCCCACACTATACTGCTGAAAAACCATAATGTATCAGGGGACTGGATTCCTAATATTTGCATTCTAGATGCCAACTGTGAGCATATTTTGTACTATTTTCAACAAATTACACCAAAATATGCAAAATGTTTATAAGGCTCCATCTTCTATTTTTGGCTCCGATATATTTGCAACTTAATAGTCCTTTAGAGATTTGTTTGTCTCCTCGGGAGAAGTAGGAAAGTGGGAAATGGAAAAAGCAGAAAGAGAGAGGGAGAAGAGAAAAGAAACGAAGACACTTTGCTCAGGCAAGTTGAGTTCTGTGAGTTTTTCGTAAAGAGCGGAGCCGCTCTCCCTGGAGACCCTCTTCGACAAGAAATTTAATAACATTATTTACATTCCTTGTGTCCCGAATTTCAGATGTATTTTTAATGCATGTGTCTTGAAACAAAACAACCATTGTCAAATGCTGTATCCTCTTCTCACCAGTTTAAATGGTTTCCTAGACAGCACGATTCTGGGAGCATCTTGATGGTGGTGATCAATGAAAACCTGCGCCTTGCTCTCTGTGGCTTCCCAAGGATGCTCACCCCTTACCACGGAAGGTTTGTCAGCTCTCTTCCCAGGAAGGGTGTCTCTGGTCCTTGTGATGTGAATGATGACAGCCTCTTGCCTTCTGTTCCATCATCATTGCCTCTGCGCTCTCGCAACTGGGGGCAGGCACACATCTGTCTTTCTTGCCTTCAACCCTGCGACACAACCATCTTTGACTGCACCGTGCCTGCGTAGGATTAGGGCTGATCTGTTGAGCAGAATCCAGGATAGGGGAGACTAAAATGCACATGGGTTGAGGAGGGCAGCAGTTTTCCTGATGCCGGATTACACAGCCAAGTTGAAAACTTTTCAATCCAGCTTCTACCACTGGAAAAGGTGTCAGACAAAAAACTAATTTTTTTTCTAATATTATGCCTAATGAACTTAACCTAGAGATTGGGCCTCATGCCCTTGGTTCCTGGGACAATTTTTCCTAACAAGACTGAAGCTTCAGCCGAATTCATTACTTACTCAGAATGAATAAAGCCAGAGGAAAAGATATTTCATGAACAAATCTGTGTTCTTAGCTGGGCTTCAATGTAAAAAAAAAAAAAACAAGTGGAAGAGAGTGCCTGGCTTCCCACGTCTTTGTACACACAGTAGGCCCTCAAAATGCATGCGTAGGTTGGATAAGCCAACAATACATGGTGGATGAACTGGGAAGCCACTTGAGTTGGACGTACACTCAAGAATAGGTAAAGAGGCCAGGCATGGTAGCTCATGCCTGTAATCCCAGTGCGTTGGGAGGCCTAGTAGGGGACCAGGCTGGGGGACAGGGGCGGGGGATAGCTTGAACCTAGGAGTTAAAGACCAGCCTGGGCAACATGGCAAAACCCTCTCTCTACAAAAAATTTAAAAATTAGCCAGGCACAGTGGCACATGCCTGTAGTCCCAACTACTGGGGAAGCTGAGGCAGAAGGATCACTTGAGCCCAGGAGGTGGAGGCTGCAGGGAGCTATGACCATGCCACTGCACTCCAGCTTGGGCAACAGATAGAGAAAGTGAATCAAAGAAAAAAGAAAAAGAGAGAGATATAGAAGCATCATTCAAATGGAGAGACTGAGGCAGAAATGAGCTTCAGAGCACATCAGGCCACAGGCTTTCCTCTAGGAACGCTCCACTGCTCTGCACACCAAGCTGTGAATCTGAGGCAGCCAGACCCTGATTTGCCCCCAGGACAAAGGCCAACAGCTCACGGCTGCCGGGCAGGATGACTCTGAACTCATTCCTCAGCCAAACGGGGCCTCTCAGGAAAGCAGGCTTGACACGGCCAGGTGTGGCTCTCAACTCAGAGGAGCTGAAGCCTTCACTTAGCCCTACGTCCTGCATCCCGGCTCCACAGTCCTCATGGGACCTGCTCCTGTGGCTGGGCTCACATGCACAGGGGTTGTTGTGAAATAGCCTGAGTGGTGAGAAAACTCCTGGGGTCCCGGCTGGAAACACTGTCTGGGGTTGCAGCTTTTCCAGCTGTTTGGATGGCCAGGCTGGGAAGCCTGCTAGAGACCAGGGAGCAAGGCAGGGCCACCCAGACAAAGCAGTCAGTGGAGATCTCCCCCAGGGAGCCCAGGCAATTCACAGCAGAAACAGAGCCGTCTGCTTCCTGAGGGCTTTCCATGTGACAAGCACTATTCCTGGAGTTGTATTTTAACTTGGTCAGTCTTCACAATGGCCCTGGGAGGTGGACCCATTATTAGCCCACAGGGGAGATGAGTAACTTAGCTGCAGTGACAAATTGCTAAGGGACAAAATCAGGGTCTTGCCCCTGCAGTCAGGTGTGGAGTACATGCATTTTGCAGAAGGAGGTCTTGGCGTGGGGTGGGGGTGGAGGGCCTCAGAACAAAAGCCCTGCATAAGGGGGTAAGATGGCAGGGAGTGGACCCAAGGTAGAAATCAGATCATATTTATACGATTCATAAGATAAATAATAATACTACCACAAAGCCACACCCAACAAAAAGCTTTAATATGGAGGCCAAGCCAGAGCTGAGCTTCCTTAAGTGAGATCCATAGAAGAAGGAAGCTCAAAGAGAAATGCAATTGAAATGATTGTAAGATAAATACTTGGGGGCATTCAGCAGTGTGACTCACTTGGGCTTTATCCCCCGTTCTGACACTGACCGAAAGGAACAGCAGTCAATTACCAACGGCTTTGGCTTCGCCTCTGGCATTCCAAAACCCTGTGGTCTGACTGTCATCTCACAATCAGAGGACCAGAAAGACAGCCGCTTGCCACTCCCAGAGCCTGCCTGTCCAGCGCCCTGGCCTCCTCTGGGACCACCTGTGCCCCTACGTCACCATCACAGCCCGGCAGAGTGAAACTTCATCGGCAACATTTCCCACAAGACAGAGGCCACATTTGTAAAGTGACTCTTCTTCTGTCTTTTGGCTTTAGAAGAGAAAGGGGCGAGAGAGCAGGGGAAGGACGAGGGGATGTTCACCCTGAGGATTGAGTCAGGAGGAGGACATGGCTTGTTTAATCCTAATAAATCAGAGCAACCCCAGGAGGTGGAAGCAACAGGGGCTGGAGTGCCAGCCGTGCTGCACATTGACCCAAGGCAGAGCTCGTGGAGAAATGATGTCCTCTTAAGCAGACTCCTGGAGAGATGGTCTGCATTTCTCCTGACAAATTAGAAGTGCCGTGAATGCAACCATTCCTCAGAAAATAGGCCTGATTTAGCAATGCACAAGCTGCATTATCTCGCTACATAAAAAGACCATTTAAGCAGGGAAGCCTTTAGGACACTGGCCCTTTGGAGCAGCAGTTCTGAAATATTACCCACCTCGACTGCCACCTAAGCTAGTCACTCCCCAAGGGAAAAGCCTCATTTACAACCTAGAGGACCAAGTGGGCTTTAGTCAGAGGAAAGGGTCATTTTGTCTCTGGTGTCTGCGTGAGATTTCTTGTGCCCCTGTCCTGCTCGAGCCCTCACCTCACCTCCGACGGCCAAGCCAAATGGAGAGCTACTGTATGGGGAACACCGGTTTCATCCTATCCAAGGTGTCTTGCCCTATTCAGGGCAGCCAGAGCCCTAGCCATCCCCATTGAATACCAGAGCAATTACAAAGCAGATCTGGTGACGACAATGCTAAAAAGATGAAATAATTCATTTGCACAAAATGTGCGTGTTTGAAAACTTCGCATGCAAAGATTACAACCTGTCATTATCTTCCCCAGAGACGCACTACCTTCTTAAAAAGTATCTCTAATGAGATCTACAAATCTGTGGAAGACAGCTTACTTTATTGTGTTTGTAAAGATAAAAATGTTTTAAATAGGTTACGGCTCCTGGGACTGACAGTCCCACCATGACGGTAAGGTCATTTTGAAATGTTAATAAAAGTTTTCATAAAATATGACAGCGCTCAAAGAGTAATGTTTGGATGTAAAAATAACTGTAAAAGTATAATTTCTACCAGGGTACACGTGCCGTTTTCCTGTGTCAAGATATTTGCCCAATTTCTCGTTTGACTGGGGTTGCAACTTTTCCAGCTGTTTTGACGGCCACACTGGGATTCGATCCTTATTAGAGAGGTTTGCAGCAGGCTTTCGGAGGCTTAGCCGGTTATATTACAGACTTTCCCTCGAAGCGAAGTCTTGCACTGCCCTGACCATTATGCAAATACGCAAGCATTCAACCTAGGATTGTCTCAGCTTGTAGCAGGCATCTGTCCTCCCACCAAAGGAGCAATACAAGCAACACTGGTGAAGTCAGCAGGCAGGGGGACCCTGGGGGCGTAGCCTCATAGCTCCCAGTTCCTGGGCTAGTCAGGGGGAACATGCCAAATTGGAAACATTCAGCTGTTTCCTATTCAATGAGCTCCTTCGTGTTTGAAGTTAACCAGCCCAAAGGAAACATCTCAGAAGGATTTTCTAGGTGATGAGATAACTAATGAGACCAATCCATCGTCTCTGTTTGCCAGATCCCATTGGCTTAAATCAACCCCGATATTTCTATTAAGGCACCTGGGACACGTGGGGTCCCCCAGGACCCAAGGTTGGGAACAAAACTCTCTGCAGACACTCAGTGAGGGGAAAGTTAAGACATGCTGGAATCAGGGGTCATGGATTTGGGACAAGAAAGAGATGGCATCATAGTCCTACCTACGACGTGTACTGGTTGTGGAACCTTCAGCAAGTGATTCCTGTCCTCAGCATTATCCATAATTTTAGGTACTGATACCTAACACATATAATTGTCATGGACATAAGGGGACATACCCCACCTTCTTTGTCCCCTCCCCACTCTCCTACACACCCCAAGGAACATTCACCTGAGACCCAACAGATTGGCTGTTCTCCTCTCCAGTAACTATAACATGCGACATAAACGTGAGGCCCTAAGCACTTCAGGACTACTATCCACAAAACCTGGCCCTGACAAATCAAAATGCTTTTGACTGTATGAGCCCAGGAGTTTGAGACCAGGCTGAGCAACAGAGGAAGACCTTGTATTTACAATATAAAAATACATAAAAATGAGGTTGGGTGTGGTGGCTCATGCCTGTAATTCCAGCACTTTGGGATACCAACGCAGGCAGATCACTTGAGGTCAGAAGTTCCGAGGCCAGCCTGGCCAACATGGTGAAACCCTGTCTCTACTAAATATACAAAAATTATGTATATTAGCCAGGTGTAGTTGGACATGCCTGTAATCCCAGCTACTCAAGAAGCTGAGGCAGGAGAATCGCTTGAATTCAGGAGGCAGAGGTTGTAGTGAGCCAAAATCATGCCACTGCATTCCAGCCTGGGTGACAGAGTGAGACCTTGTCTCAAAAAAACAAAAATACATAAAATATAATTGGGCATGGTGGCACACACCTGTAATCCCAGCTACTTGGGAGGCTAAAGTGAGAGGATCGCTTGAGCCAAGGAGGTCAAGGCTGCAGTGAGCCATGATCACAGCACTGCACTCCAGTCCTGGTGACAGAGTGAGACCTTGTCTCCAAAAAAAAACTTTAGAAAGTATCAGTTCCGCTCTATCAACATTCTCTTGAAGCACGGTAACAGGATGCCACAGCTCCTGAGCTTGAAGGAATTTGGCTGGCAGGGGGTCAGGGAGGGAGGATCATGTAAGAAAACGAGGGATGGAAACAAGGTTTGGTTAATATCTCAGGTTCGGGAGAATTGTGATAAAATATTCTGAGATGGTCAGAAAGCCCTCTCTGGGGGAGGTGGCATTGAGTAGAGCTGTGAATGGCCGTCTCACATAGAAGAACCCCATCATTCTCTCCTGTTCACCTTCACACGACTCTGCTTTGTTTTTCTTCTTAGCACTCATTTCTCTGAGATACTTCAATATAGACTGATTTATGAATTCTCACCGCACCCCCAGTATTAGAATGGAAGCTCCATGAGGGAAAAGACATTGCCTTGCTCACTGCAGATTCCAGGTACCTAAACCAATTCCTGACACAAAGCAGTGGTTCAGTAAATATTTGTGACTAAGTAAATAAATGAATGGACCATGTGACCAGGACACTGACCAACTCTCTGGCTTGCACAAGGCTAAGAAGCAACTTAAAGCTGATGGTTAAATCAACCCGTATCGGCTCATCACCAAAAGGACACCTCTTGTGTCCAGTGTCTGGTGGGAAAAATTCAAATGCAAACGCAGAATCTGCCTGCAAACATAGCATTGTCTGTGATGTGGTCCTGTGGAGCCAATCAAAAGTCCTATTCAGATAGCTTTTTGCTGTGTTCATTCTATAAAATTTCAGACTCAAGCCTGATTTAAAAAAAAAAAAAAAAAAAAGCTTAAGAGATGTTGAAGAAGTCAACAAGATGTTGAATACCTCATGGAAGCGGTGAACTTGCTATGAGCTTATGAGCAGATGTTCAATCCGAGGATGGATGCACATCTATTAAGAATGCCTTGGGGCTCAGTACGGTGGCTCACGCCTATAATACCAGTGCTTTGGAGGCCAAAGTGGGTGGATTACCTGAGGTCAGGAGTTCAAGACCAGTCTGGCCAACATGGCGAAACCCTGTCTCTACTAAAAAGACAAAAATTAGCTGGGCATGGTGGTGGTGCCTGTGATCCCAGCTACTCCAGAGGCTGAGGCAGGAGAATTGCTTGAACCTGGGAAGCAGAGGTTGCAGTGAGCCGAGATCATGCCGCTGTACTCCAACCTGGGTGACACAGTAAGACTCCATCTCAAAGAAACACACACAAAAAAGAGTGCCTTGGAAGGAACTCCAAAATGAAAATGAGTGAGAGGTCAGAAATTCGAATCTAAGGTTCCTTATGACTTTGACATGTCACAATCTGTGGTAGGCAGAATAATGGCCCCATCAAAATGTTCACACCCTAAGCTTGGTCCTGGCACTCTGTTAATTCACGTGACAAAAGGGACTTTGCAAGTGTGATTAAAATGTAAATACTTGAGATGGGAGTTTGCCCTGGATTATCCAAGAGGGCCCCAACTTACTACTTAAATTCTTTAAAAAAAAAAAAAAAGACTCTTCCTGGCTTTGATCAAAGTGAAAAATATGAAGTGTCAGAGCGATGCAACGTTGTTAGCTTTAAAGGTAGACAAAAGGGCCATCAGTCAAGGCAAAATGGTGGCCCCTAGAAGCTGGAAAACTCAAAGAAATGAATTCTGTACTTGAGCCTCTGATATGGTTTTGCTGTGTCCCCACCCAAATCTTGAACTGTAACTCCCATAATTTCCACGTGTCACTGGGAGGGACCAAGTTGGGGGTAATTGAATTATGGGGGCAGGTCTTTCCCACGTTGTTCTCCTGATAGTGAATAAGTCTCAGGAAACCTGATGGTTTTATAAAGGGCAGTTCCCCTGCACATGCTTGCCCTCTTGCCTACCGCCGTGTAAGATGTGCCTTTTCTCTTCCTTCATCTTCTACCACGATTGTGTGGCCTCCCCAGCCATGTAAAACTGTGAGTCCATTAAGCCTCTTTCCTTTATAAATTACCCAGTCTTGGATATGTCTTTATTAGCAACGTGAGAACAGCCTAGTACAGCCTCCAAATGGAACACAGCCTTACTGGCACTTTGATTTTAGTCCAGTGGTACCTGTGTCAGATTTCAACCAATAGAACTGCAAGATGATAAACTTGTATTGTCTAAGCCACGGAGTTGGTGGGAACTTGTTACAGCAGCAATCAAAAACTAACACACAATCTTATGATTTCTTGTCCCAAACAAGGCAACATTGTTTATCAGAAAATTCCACATCCCAAGGTTATTCCGCTTTTGATCTCCAGCATGATAAAAATGAGTTCCATGAAAGTTGGCCTTACCCTAAGCTGAGCAAAGTAACTGAAGAGACCGGAAGAGAACATGTCAAGTTTTAGAAGGGGCATTCTGACCCAAGGGAGTTCCGTATTCAGTTTAAATCCTAGAAAGTATGTTCTTCCATAGGATTAAATTTTAAAATTTAATTTAAATTTACACATTAAATTTTTCAGAACAAGAAGGCAAAATAGGGCCACCCTTTTTCCTCATTTTTAGATTGGTGAGATTCGAGTGATTCCCCTGTGTTCACAGCCCACACAGTCACATGTGTTGCTTAAGATAAGAAGGTGGAGACATCATATCTAAGGTGGGGAGTAAGCTGGAGAAATAAGCTTGCAGGAAAAGCCCATTAATTCCTCTGCAGAAAGCTGTCCTTCTATATTTCTTGAATCAGGACAACAGAATAATTCCACCTTCAGACTTTGAGGAAGGCAATACTATAAAAATCCATCAATTTCCAGGCCATATTTGTATGGGAAAATTATTTTTGTCCCAACTCCCATGCAACAGGCCTCAGCCTGTCCATTTTGGAACCACAGCAAATATTCAAACATGTTGAATTGGAAAAGGAATAATTGTCCTACCTTGTAACTCACTATGATTTAATGTATAAATATAATATCCTATATTATTTAATACCATCTGCATGTCTTCCATGTTGGGAAACCCAAGGCTACTTCATCAAATCTCCTGCAGCTTTCTCAGACTGGGAACCAAATTGAACCTCTCCTATTCAAGATCTTCAGCTTCTCCCCAATACTCACCCTCATTTTGCTTCCTAGCAAAATGGCCTGAGTGTACACATGAAGGAGCTGGGGAAAAAATAGAATCCAGGCCCAGATCCAGCTCTGAGGAAGTCCACCTAATGGTAATTTCCAAGTCCCCAAAATGTATCATCGAAATAGATATCCTTGGAACTTGGCAGATCTCCAGAGTGGCTCCTTGGACCTTTGGGCAAGAACCATGATGGCGCAGTAGGTCAAGTGGAAGTCTCTCAAGTTGTTCCTGCACCATCCAATGTAGAAAATATGTATATGATGGAAGCGTGGTAGGTCCCATCATATCACATTAATTCACCAGTCTGATTCCTACAAAAACAAGATAGATCGTGAAGGATGACAGTAGATAACCTTGGTGAGATGCATGCTCTCCAGAGGGCGGGAGATAAGCTGTAAGAAATTTCAGAGACCCGCCAAGTCAATGAAGTTTTTGAGGGTCTAATGATCAAAGACATATCAGGGACCAGGTGGGGTGGCTCATGCCTGTAACCCCAGCAATTTGGGAGACCAAGGCAGGCAGATCATTTGAGGCCAGGAGTTTGAAACCAGCCTGACCAACATGGTGAAATCCCATCTCTACACACACACACACACACACACACACACACACACACACAAAATTAGCCAGGTGTGACATAGCCTGTAGACCCAATTAGTCAAGAGGCTGAGGCATGAGAATCTCTTGAACCTGGAAGCTGGAGGTTGCAGTGAGCCAAGATCATGCCAGTGCACTCGAGCATGGGTGATAGAAAGAGACTCTGTCTCAAAAAAAAAAAAAAAGGACTTACCAGAGCAACCCATCCGAAGGGAAGGACACCTCACATTTCACACTGCATCTCACATTTCACTCTGTCAGCTACACCTCTGTGTGTTCTGGAGGCAGCTTTCCCACATTTCAGAATATTGCAGCCATCCATATACTGAGTGACAAGAGTGTCTTCCATTGAAAGGGGCACCAATCAGGAGAGGTCTCTGCAACTGGACCGGGATCTGGGAAATTCCTCATGGCCCAGCAGACACAGAGTCACTGAGGTGGGAAACAACTATGCAGAATTTATGCAGTAAGAAATTATGCACCATATAAAAATAAACAAAACAACAACAACTCATGGTTCACTTATGGGCCCTGTAGAGACAGATTTTCTGCCCACAGAATGCCCAGTTACCACCCAGTTACCAACCAGTAGGAGCTTTCCATCATGAACTGGGTTTTGTCAGAGCCACCAAGTCATAAGGTCAGGTAGAACTTACCCATTGTAATAGGGAAGAATTTGATCTAGAATTGGCATGAGTAGGACCACAGGGCACAGGTAAGCTGCATGAGCTGGTAGCCCAGACCCCTATGACACCCAGTACAGTACTGATCCAGAAGCACCTCCTTCCTCAGTTAACACCTGCAGAACCCTGGTGACCCTTATAATCAGCTTGTGGAGAAAGAAAAAGGCTAATCTTGGTTCTCAGCTCAGTGTGTGAATACAAGCTGCAAACAGGCCCCTGCTATGCTATACAGTCCCACAGAGTGACGGCTTTGAAAGACGGTAGTTAGGGAAAAATTCTTCCCCATAGCTGAACTTCAGGTGGTGAATCTGGTAATTTACTCTGTATGGAAAAATAAGTGGGCTGACATAAGAATACGTATAGAGTCATGGGTAGTAGCAAATGGCTTGGCTGGTTGGTCAAGAGCCCTGGAAATGGAACAGCTGGAAGACTGAAGACAAAGACCTGGGAAAGAGAGGATTATGAATGGGTCTATGAGAAGGCATAAGTGGGATGATCCTTGTATTACACAGTAATGCCATCAGGGAGCATTCATCACAAAAGAAGCAGTAAACAGCCAAGTAGAAAGAATGACTTGGCTTGTTGATATAGGGCTAGTCTCTGTCATTGGCCTTTGGGCTTGCACAATGGCCACATGAATGCAGCAAAGACATGATAGCACAAACATTATGCATGGGCCCAGTACCATTAATCCCTATTCCCTAAGACTAATCTAGCTCCTAGCACCACCAAATATCCAACTTGCTAGCCACAGAAACCAATGTGTTAAGCCCTAATGTGACTTTATCCACTTGGGGGCAACTTGATTACACTGGATCCCTTCCACCTTGGAAAAAGTAGGGATTCAAATTGACAGGAATTCACATACTCTGGATCTGAGTTTGCCTTTCCTGGCCACAAGTCTTTAGTTAGCACTACTATCCAAGAGTTTACACCAACACTAGATCCCACACAATGTTGCATTATAGCAAGGGAAGATGTGAGAGTGGAAATATGACCATGAGAGTGGAAATATGACCATGAGACACACTGGCTCTATCACTTATCGCAACACAAAGGAAACTGCCAACTTGGTAGAGCAATAGAATGGCCCTTTGAAGATTCAGCTCAAGCACCAACTTGAGGATGATATCCTGGAAGAACAGGACATCCTTCTCCAGAACTCAGTGTAAACTCCAAAGCAATGAAAATTGTATGTTTGTGCATCCCCAACAGGTGGAATACATAAGATCAGTATCCAAAGGGTAGAAGCAGGAGTGGCCCTGCTTTCCATCCTTCCCACTGATCCATTTACAGAATTAGTGCTTAGTATCTTGGTAACTCCAGGTCCTGTGCATCTAGAGGTTCTGAGTCCCAGACAAGGCACTCTTCCACCAGAGAACTTGGCAAGAGTCCCATTATACTTTTAGCCACAGCTGTCCCTTCTTCACTTAGGATTCTTATGCTGAGAGTCTAGCAAGAAAGGAAAGGAGGAGATAGAGTTGTTGTTACATGATGGATGCAGCCAGCTGCTCCACTAGGGCACCCTTTGTTACCAGGGCCCTATCATGAAAATGGAATGACTGCAACAGCCATGTTGAGAAGGGCATGGTGTCCAGAGAGCCATACATTTTAGAGATGAGGGCTTGGTCACTGCACCAGCTGAGCAGCTCAGACCAATAGAAGTGTCAGCCAAGGATAAGGAGCAAATAATGACATAAGACATATAGAGAATCGTGGGGAGAAGCAAAGGGCTTGGCAGGACAGAAGGCAGAGATGATGAGTAATAGATGTGGCCCAAAGACCAACTGCAGGGGTGGGATTGTGGTTTGTCCCGATGACTCTCCTCTTATAAGTACCCCCCTGAAAAAAAGAACCAGCCGAGATCCTGGAGGAGCTGCTTATAAAATTTATTATATGAAACAAGTAGTTCTACATAATGCAAGGGGCGGACTGTAGTGTTCTCTGTGTGCCACTCACTCCAGCTCCTGAGAGTCTTGGTGGCTGGCAGCTCTTTACTGAGTTCCCCCTTGAAAATTGTCCTTAGCTGAAGAGAATGGCCTTATTCAATGTTACATCTCCTCCCCAGGGGCAGCCCACATCCAATGACTGGTTGGTGCAATGGGGATCTGGTGGTTTAAAGCCCCAAACTCCATGGCAGGACATTTCTGCAGAGCCATGCTAATACCATACATTTGTTGATATGTACCATATACCAATGCATGTACCATAGCATTTGTCGAGGCCTCTTCTGCAACTTTATGATGGTGCAACTTCTCCTTGTGCCCAATCTTGCTTTTCTGACTCTTCGCAGCTGTTGCTCCTAAAAGCATTCCCCAGGGAACCCTCTACACAAATTTCAGAGGCTCAGTATCTGACTTCTTGGAAACCTGACTTAGGATAAACACTTATTTTAAAAGACAGATCTGTTTGTGTTGCCATATGTATACACACACACACACACACACACACACACACACACACACTCCAAAACCCTTCCTGTGTTCTGTTCCTCTGAGGACAAAGACCAAGTGTCTTACTCTGGGCCTTAGAGTCCTGTTTGGTCTGGCATCCACCAGTATACCTCTGCAGCTCCTCTCCCCACACCACTTCCTTCCATGCTCTCTGTCCCAGTTTGCACTGGCCTTCTTTGAGTTGCCTGGGTATGACAGGCTTTCTCCTGCCCCAGGGCCTTTGAACATCCTGATTCTTCTGTGTAGAAAGCTCTCGTAATCTCTATTCTTTATCTAACCTTCAGACCAAATGTCTTCTTCAGAGAAGCCTTTGATACTCCCCAGATTTGGTTAGATTCTCTGTTATGTGGACTCATAGCATATCACAGCATAATCTTCCTTCATAGCACTTAGGAGTTTGAATTTTTGTGCTACTGTTGGATTAATGTCTGTTTTGCTCACCATTATAGTTCTAGCAATTGTACCATGCCCCACTCACAGATGACAAAAAATAGCTGTTAAATTAGTGACTAAGATGTTAATTCCCCTAACCCAGACTTAAACGCCTCAACACATAAATACAGCCTTTCTCACCATACTCTGTCTTTTGTGGGTATTTTCCTTGCCTAGTGACTTAAAAGGTAGTTGAAGGGGCTAGGACACAGCAGGACCTCAGTGAACAAGTCCTGAGTTTACATCTTAGGTAATTAATGCATCTATGTTTTCTCCCGTTAGACTGTGAACTCCTTGAGAGAAGGCGTTCTCTCTTGCCTAAACCTCAAGCCAGGAGCTCAGCGAATGTTTATGGCTTTAAATCTTCAGGAAGTGTGAATGTAAACATCTGGCTATTTTGAAATGTGTAGGTGGTTTGGTTTTTATTTCTTCCAGAGAGTTTGCATCACACAGGCACACATTTGCTAACATAGGGTGTTAGAGGTCCTAGGGTGCCAATCAGTTCATATTTTACTAATCCTAGTCTATGCTCCATAGGACCAAGATAAGAGTAACTCTGAGGGAAGTGTGCCCCTGATATTCACCACTATGCTAAATTCACAAGTGTGCCAGAGAGGTCTCAGAGCAGGAAAGCCGTCCAGTCTCACAAATGCCGCAATGCACTCTAGAATAGGACTGACAAGCTCAAATGCTTCTTAGGCTGAAGGTGAGCAAGGGAGGGAGGATCTCGCCCAAACCCGGCAGCAGGGACTTCACACCGGCTAGATGCTGCCATGCAAGATAGGAGCCCTGTGTTGCTAAGATAGTCTGATTTTTTCAAGAGAATCCAGAACTGGACTGCTGTGGAACTTGCCCAATTTTATATTTGTCCTCAATTAAAACATAAAAAGAATGAAAGAAAGAAAGAAAAAGGAAAAGCAAATAACAAAAGACATTGTGCTTTCCAAACAAAATACACCCAAACCAGAGCCAAGTTCATGGGAAGCTTTGGGTCGAAAGTCAGAATATGCAGTCTCTTCAAACTCACCGCAAGACCAGGCAGGTCCCTAGAAATGGCGTGCCTCAGTTTCCCCATCTGTCAACTGTGTCATTTGGGCCAGATGTTCCAGCTGTCACATTCTGGGTATCCTTCTGGATGTCAGGTAGAAATCCTGCTCCCTGCCTAGCAAGTCTCTCACCCCAAAACAAATCATTTTCACTTACAATTTGAAGCCAGTGACTAGAAAGGTATTTTGCCAGGATTTCCATTTCTTTCAAGGGCTAATTACAAAAGACAGGGGGGAAAGCGCTCACCATGCTCTCTTTCACATCTCATTACATTTATTCAGCTTTATTACTAATTCTTTGTTCACATAATTTTCACCCTGGGATCTACACTTTTGTGCAGTTACCCCGAGTCAGGGAACCTGCCTTAACTCAGGAGGTCCTCATCACCTCCTCTGGTGTTCTTAGGATTTTAAAGTGACAATCTTGGTGTTCAGACAAGCTTTCTGAGCAGAGTGTTTTTCTCAAGAGCTTGCTGTCCTGCCCAAGGATGAGGCTGCCATCTAAAGCGGTCCAAGGGATGCCTGGGGACTTGTTGCCACCATCAGCAAGTCCCTGTCTCAATCCGGGACCCACAGACGCTCCTGAGGTGGCCTGCGTTTTGGAGGCTGCGCAGGAGGAGCTGGAGGAAATAGATCGCTTCCGGAGTCATCCTACCCCGAATCTGGACTAGAAGCTATCGTTTTCTCCTGAAACTGTCCAGCCCCTTCCACAGATCATCACACACCTTCTCCAGCACACCACCCCCGGCCACCTCCACTTGTTAGCGGGCAAAGCCAAGGCTCTGATTTTGGAAGCTCCTCTCGGATTGCTTCACACGGATTCAGGAAACAAGTCCCAAAAGAAGCCAAAAAGGAAAACTACAGGAAATGTGCACACCACTCGCCATGAAATACCAACCCGAAGGACAAACTCGGTAATCCCACCAATGATGTCCCAAACCCGTGATGGCTAGCAGCCGACAAATACCCGCAGACCTCAATCCATTTTTATTGTATTCAGGCTGCAGCGTTGTATTTCCTGCCTCCCCTTAGCACCACACATACAGTGTACTTGAAAACAAAAATCTATAATATTGATCCCGCAATGTCACCACAATTATTCTTTTGAAACAGCCATTGAAAACAAATTACATCTGCACTGCCTTTTCATCCGCCCGCTGCGAGTGAGCAATGCTCACTGCGGTCTCCAGCACTGTGGCGTTGGCACTGTGTCACCGCCGACAGGACAGCCCAGGGAAAGGCGGCTGGGGGAGGGGCGCAGAGAATGAAAACCAGAGCAAAGGGCCGATTTAGGAGGGCACAGGGTCTCTGCCTGGCCAGGCAGCTCAGCAGGGGTCTGGATCCAGGGCGGCTGCAAACTCGGTCAATCTGAGAAATTCTAGGTCTTCATATAGGGCTACCGTCAGGGCGCAAGGACTCCCCAGTAAACCAAATGCAGTTGTTGGGATGATTAAATCACAAAGATTTAGCCAAGGCCTTTCGGATACTCGCGTTAAAATCTAATGACAGTAAGTGTTAATTGAAGGAACATGGTCGTCACCTGAGAGCTCGTAATTCTACCGACAAATTAAACCTCCTTAAATAGACCATTGAGCTCAAAGCAGGAGAGATGCCCACCGTCCTAGCTGTCTGCCACCCCCAATTCTGACTGATTGCAAGGTGACCCTCCTGAAGAAGGCCATGTTGTCCTTTTCTTCCAGCAACCTGCATCCCCAGAGCATCCAGAGATAGCAGAGACCTCGCCAGTCGCCTGCCATCCTGCTGCAGAGCTGAGGCTTGATACAAATGTGGTACCCCGGCCCCCAGCAAGATCCCTGATCCCAGCTGTAACACACCAGCCAGTTGCCCTGGGAACGTCTGTGGTCGGGGGCCTACTTGTTTGTTTTAGATTGTCATACTTGGAAAAATTCTCTCTGTGCAATAATTAAATTCCATGCCACCGAGTGGTGGGCAAAGGGAAATTCTTTTGTTAAGGTTTGACCACACAAGTCACAGCGGTGGCTCTAGCAGCCGGGAAGTGATAACTTTGGAGCATTAAAAAAACCAATAGCCTTGTTGACATGGACATGGGAACCTAACCCCTGAAGCCTCCTGGTATGACGCATTGATTTTCCTGTCCGTGTACAGTTCTAAAGCCATCCATTCTGTATGGTCAGGACTCAAAGGGCTAGAGAGAGGGAAAAAATCTGTTCTTGCTGCTGTACCTCCAGGCAAAGTTGAGAAATAAATTCTACGTTTTGAGAGATGATTTGTTCAAGCCATGTTTAAGAGAATATGATTGCATTAAAAAAGGGAAAAAATATTTTGTTGCCCTGACCCCCATAACCTGTAGCCACTGATCCTCATGCAAAATCTAGATGCCATGGACAGCACAGTGTAGAGGGAGGATGGTGGTGGAGGGGGTGAAGAGGGCCTCAGGAACTGGGGCGCTTTTTTATAATTCTCCAAATAATATCACCAAGGTGCCGGATAATTTCTCGGATAATTCTAGCATGTCCACCTGTCATTGCTCCAACCCTCTGCTACTGTGGTTTTGCAAGAATGCTGCTCCTTCTTGTTCAAGGGTCCCTTGAGAAATTGCTACATTCCCTGCTTGTTTTCCAAGCCTCGCTTTTTCGCGGCTAAAACAGGCCAGGCAGCTCACTCTTCAGGGTCTGCCTGAGAGGTACCCTGACCCGCTGTCCCCACGCCATGGCAGCCAGGCAGGACAAGTTTCCCCAGAGAGTCTTCCAGCCCCTCCTCCCCTTCTCCTGTGCACCCTGGAGTCCTCATTCAACGTGACTGTATGCAACCAAAACCCTCCCTGTTCTCAGTGGTGATGGGGAGAGGGACGCTGGGTGAAGGAGAGAGAGAGAGCCCAGGCTATGGAGAAATTTGCTGAGACACCGCAGGGGATTCCGTGTGCAGTCGGCTTCGCATGTTCAGTACTTTTTGAGTGTTTAGCTACTTTAGTTCCAAATAAAGAAACCTTCAGTGCCGGTCAGGAGGTAGAGCTCACAGAAGTAGACTAGTGTTTGAGCTGCAAATTTGCAGTGTCGTTCTGCAAAGTATTACATACATCATTTCCTGGTGCAGAGGAATATCGAGCTATTTCAGTGAAGCCAAAAAGGAAAGACCAAAATCATGCAATTTTCCTGACCTAGACAGAACTACGGACGGAATACAGAAATAGCAAATGCTAAAATGAATGTTCTTACAAGATCGGTCTATATAAACATAGAATCCACATATCCCAAGTGAACTCAATATCAGCATGCATGCACACTAGTTAAAGTCATAAACCCAGTCACACAAAACATTCCTACCAGATGATTCTGTCTTGCCAGACCTATAGGAGTATTCCTAAATTAGGTTGGTGTGAATGTGTTTGTATATTTATTATTAAAATACTTACTGTTCTGCCTTTTGAAGTAGATGGACAAATGATTTAGGAGTGGAAATAGACTAGAAACAAAATTAATGCAAATAATGTGTTGATTTTTTTTTAGCTTGATTAGCCAAGCCAATGGAAAATTCTAGAAAACGTATACAATTATTTTAACTGTCACAGGCTGGCAATTGTAATTGACATGATTTGTACGAGATGCAGTGTAATAACTGAATATATTAAAAAAAAATCTCATGCCTTGATTACCAGGAGAACATTACTAGTGCCACAATATTATTAACAACACAATTATCGTGGCATCCCCAGGATACGCTCTTAGCACTTCAATGCATTAGTGAACCTTTGCTAACGAAGAAAAAATTAAAGTACAGCAAATTTCAAAGCACCAGTTGTACCCAATATCATTAAAAATTTATAAAACTTCCCCTGAACATGACAAGTGTTTGGTTTAAATGAAGATCAGCCACAAGGAGAAAGCAGAAATCTTGTTATTCTTTGTCTCCTTTCTTAGCCTCCCTCTCTCCCTCTCTCTTTCCCCCAAACCTCCCCCAACCAGCACCACCTCAATCCAGCTGAAATATGTAACCATTACAGAGTGACAGCTTGACACACAATGACCCGTCAGAACATTCATCTCGCAATGTTTTATTTTAGTGAGGAGCCAAACTGCAGAAAAAATAAGCAAGTTGTTTCAAGGCTTGGAAGGAGATCAAACATTTCTGGCATCCCCACTTACCAGACCTTTGATTTACAATGGACTTGTCAGAGCCCGATTAGACAGTGTGTGCTTAAAAACCTACAGAGGCTCCTCCATGCCCCAGCCCACCACCATTTCCCCCACTGACAGCATGCCTTTGTTCCCTGGAACCAGCAAGCCGGGCTAAACAGAGACTTTGTACCCTTGCAAGAGGACCAGGGACCACGTAAAAGCCAAATAGGCTGAAATTAAATTCTTCTTGCCAAGGTGAAAAAAGAAAGAGAGAGTCAGAGGTGGTGGGGAGACAGGCACAGAGAGAGGAGAGAAAAAGAGAGGATGAGAGGAGAGAAAAGGGATGAAGGGAGAGGAGAAGGTACAAGCTGAGTTCCCTCTGCTAGTCTCTTTATCTCTCCTTCCAAGTCAAAAGTTATCATTTTCCCCAGGGGAAAAAAAAATACCCTGCCATTCCTACCACCAGTGAGCTTTCTCAACCTTATTCAAATGAGAACACTCAGCTTACAAAAAAAATGAATTGGACCAAAAGTGCAGGTGTTTAAAATATGTTCACGGTATTACGATTTTTGCTAGTAATTACAACTATGAAAATAGCTGGAAATATATTGTTTCAATTTGTATGGAGAACAATTGCAGGGAGAGAGAGAGAGAGGTGTGATCTGTGCCTAGCATTGGAATGTATAATTCTTTAACCCTATATGGCAGCACGGGGCTTGCTGGAGCAAATTATGAATACATGTGTTTGGAGAGTCTGAATAGTAAATTTGGGTTTTGCACATCCGTAACAATGCAATCTGACATGTGTGATTTATGGAATATTAAGTTAATACAGTATTATGAAATTAGCTTGATGTACTAAAGCTGTAATTTTAAAGTGAAAAACAATGCGACCAGACGTAAACAATATCAACATTAGCATTTTGTGAAAGCTGAAACCAATTCACTCAAAATGTGTCTGGAGAGTCATGGAGTTACCTCATCCAACCTGGCCCAAGTTTCCGGAAAGTTTCAGACCCCAGAATAAAATTCCCTACTCAGTAGGCCCAGCTGCTTTCTCTCCACCCAAAACCTGCTGTGCCCACTGCAATATTATTAACCACACCACCCCCACTCCTTGGGGGAAATCATCAGAAATTATTCTGAGCTCTTCAGACTAGAGGAACTGGTGATAACTCTGTAGGCTGAGCTCAAAGGGCCTCCCTCCTGGCACTGCCTGCCTCACCCACAATAACCCTGGAGTTGAACTCTGGGGAGAGAGAGCTTGGTGCCAGATGCAGTCCCAGGAACTCAGGGTTTCAAGCCTGCAGTGAAAGGAACTCCAAGGCCAAGCATATCTTGTCGATGCAAAAGAGCAAATCTAGCAGCATAGTCCTAAGACGCCTCAGACGGGAGGTCTACCAAAGCCACAGGGATTTATGACATAAAAGAGAACTAGCAACCTTTGGGCTGCATCAGGACAAGGCATCCTGAAGCCCGGTGTGGCTGCCTGCGGGCCAGCCCAAGACAACAGAAGCCGGTGAGCACGCACATGGTGGGCTTCCCTTGGGCTCTGCTATCAAGGACTACTGGCTGAGGCGATGGATTTGGGCCAGGTGAAGGTTCCCACTGTCCGTGAACCCTCTCCCCAAACCCATTTCACCTCTGATCTCCCAAGGACAGAGGATTTATTGGAACAGTGCCTCCACACCAGACAGATGTCTGAAACTCCAGGACAGGAGAAGGGAATGGTGTGGTCCTTGAACAGTCTAAAGAACCCATTAGAAAATACTTCTGTGGCTGTCTTTGCTTTCAATCAAGATTGCCAGAAATGTCATAGGTTTAAATGAGTGGGTATGTCTGGAACCCAAACATGACCACCCTTGGGCGCCATTTTTCTTCCCTGGCCCAAGCACGCTACCCCTTGGAGAGCAACAGGGTTGTAACCCAAACACAGATCTCCACAGATCCTTGAGGAAATAAGATTAAAACACTGTTCCTGGATCCCATTGGGCATAAGGGCCTGGTCATCACAGTTTACTCAGATTCCCAAGACTTAGGATTAAATAAAGACCTCTAGGAGCAGAGAGGCAAAACCATACATATTGGTTCCTGCCATATTGATGAATATTAAACTTATTTGATGAAAGACAGGATTCCTGTCTGGGACCAAAACCAGATTCATTTCTCTAGGAAGGTATCTCATATGAAATACGTTATGGACTTCCTTGGCAAAGGTCAGACCCCAAATCCCATGCTGTGGTGACCTCCGCTTCAGAGAAGGCCCAGTGCATATACATGCTGATAAACACTGATGTTCGAGTAAGTGTATCCACGTTAGATTTTTATAGCACTTTCTTTTTAAGATTCCCTGCGTATGGCTTAATGTGGTAATCAGGATTATTTCATTTATCTAGCACGTCACAGTGTCTTCCTATACCCATGGTAAAAATAAGATCATTCTACTTAAAATAAATGAAAAGTATATGTCAAAGTTAGAGATGAAACAGTTGCCTGAGTCCACACTGGAGAAAATCAATTCGCAAATCTTGCAGCGAGGTTCTGTGCCTCTCCTGCCTTGCAAAGGCGCCCGGCTGTTTTCTGCTGGTTTGTTGGGTTTTGTTTTTAAGATGCCCTGCATTTATTACAGGAGCTAGAGGACCGAGAGCTGAAAGCCAATACTAATGTTTTAATTCCATCAAGTATGTTTCAATTCCTATTTTGCATTTTGCATTAGGCACCCGGACTCAGTCAATACTTCACAGCACCGTGGTTTGCAGCCGGGCACAGGGGCTTCACCTAAGCTGACAAATGATTATGCTTCACAACGTGAGGATAAACGGGGCCTAGAGTCAGGAGCCTGCTCATTGCTCTTTCCTGCCACAGAGAACAAATACATTGTCTAGTAACAATATGTTTATATAAAGAGACCACCATGTAAGTTGCTTCTTCGTGTGACTTCCTTTTGAGGAAGCCACCTTTCTTCCTCCAAAATTATTAATCTCCAAAAATAACATAATCCTCCATGGGAGAGTGAGATGTTCTACCCCAGTGTGACAGCCCAGGAAATGGAGACATAGGTGGTCAGTGTCCTGCCACCTCTGTGAGTCCTCACTCCAGTCCGAGGAGTTAGTCATCTCTCTTTTTTCTCAGCTGAAGAATGACACTGTGGGCAGCTTTCTTGATTCTGAAAGATAAAGATGCTACAACTTAAAAAAAATAAAATAAAATAAGTATACGTCTGCTCCAAGCTCAAATTGCTATTTTTGGTCCCCTCCTTAAACCGGGAAATGTTCGGTATCTTAGCCTCTATTTTCTTCTGCATTTATAAATCCAAATATTTTAACTAGCAAAAAGAGGTAGGAACAAATTCTTGACACAAAGGGTCATCGTTAAAGGCCCTCTAAATTCGAAGTAATATAACTTTTAAAAAAATTACACAAGTAAACACAATAAAAACTATACACAATACACAAATAAAAAGTGTGGGGATGGGGGTGTGTGTGTGCACGGGGGCGTGCATGAAACAGATGGGCTTCTCGAATTCTCTTTATTCTAATAAGACTTATGAAATAAAATCAGAATAGACGCTTTATCTCTAAAAAGCAGCTTTTTGATAAACCTCAAAATCAGTCCTCATGTTCCTACTTGCGTCACACAGTATCAGACCAGACCTGGCTAATTTCTCTGGAGGAGTCAATGATTCAACTCCAGGGCTGACAGTTGTGTAAGTAGAATCTTTCTGAAAATCGGCCCCTCAATTGCAGTCACAGGAGTAAACTGACTTACTTGTTCTAAGAACAGTGGAGCAATATCTGTAGCTCAGAGGTGAGAAGCGATGGAAAGCAAAATACCCTAAGATGGGCTAAATGTCCCCAGACCCAAACCTTAAGGCCTTTCTCTCCCGGCAGGTACATGACCCCATTCTCGCCCCACTTAGCAAATTACGTATAAACGAATTACCTTCCTGGGCTGGTTCCCTCTGAATTACTCCTTGGCTTCTGAGTGGTTTTCCATCAGGACGAACCTTTCCTCTCCCTTATGCACCAGCAAACATACTGATACAATTTAAAGGTCATGTTCTTTTCAAACTGACAGAGCCCTCCAAAGTTTTGACGAGAGGCCTCCGAACCTCACACCCTACAGGCGGAAAGGAATTAAGTAAAGCATCACTTGCTGGAGGCTCAATCATGTGAACTGATTAGAAAACGCATCCGTGGAGAAGGGGGGCTTCTAGAGGTGACGGGCAGCTCATCCCGAAAGGAGATGTCACACCACGAGGCAGAGTCCCCGCCACTGGGGGTACCCCAGGAGGGTCAATGAAGACATAATTACTTTCCCACAAGAAGCCTCTTGTTTTCCCAGTCCCCCGTGGATGCCACTTCATTAGCCTCGCCTTTTTTATTTGAAGATAGTCCACCTTTCCCCCCACACCCCAAGACTGAATTAATACTGTCATTTCTTAGGCTTAGAAGGACTTTTACTTGGTAACTATAGAAGCACAGAGAGGATGGGATTCTGCATAAATGTACATTGTGTGTAGACATTGACATGTTTTATTTACAGGTGTATTACCAAGAGGATAGACAGTTCATGGTGCCTTTGTCTTTCTTTCTTTTTTTTTTTTTTTTCTATTTTTTTTCTGTCATTGGGACAAAAAGAATGATTGAAATGGCACCACATTGTTGACGGCATGAGCAGATGCTGCCCTCTGGGAATCCAACCATGGCATTGGACATTCTTCTGATATCATCATCATCATCATTATTATTAGTTGACATTTTTGCTTTGATTACTTTGTTCACCTAAAAACTGCCAAGGTTCACCTGAGATGTGACACTTGCTTGAAGGTCCAAGAAGCACCAGATGCTCTGTCTTAAATTGTGTACGTGCAATGACGTTACCTGTCACAGAAGAGGGAACCTTGATGAAAACCACAAACAGAAATGCAACGGGTGGCTCACACGCGCCCTAACCCTGCTGCAGAGTTCCAGGCAAGGCCCTTTGTCTTGGGCCCTCCTTCCCGCCTGGCTTCTCCTGATTGATCTGAGCATCCGTCCTCAAGAGAAGTCCCCTGTGTCTCCAGGATTTATCTTTAGGGGGGAAAAATGATGCTATCTCAAAACACTTATGCACCAAGAACTGAGATAATTTAGCCCATGGAAAATAAAATAAAATAGAATCCTTGTTTTGTCATGATTTCACGTGCATCCTTAAAGTCAGCCCAGGGCTTTAAATTTTTACTGGAGTGACTTTGCTTTGAAACTTCCCTCCTGCTTTAATTGACGGGTGCACACAAGACCATAGCCTTGGTTGACCCTGTCATGGAAAGCAGGGGCTGTGATCCTGGAATTCAGTCATCAAGAAGGTTTTTTGGCATTGTTCTGTCGACTTCGCCTCTCCCTGAATCACACCAGTTGTCTTTCCAAAAGGAAGTGCCCCTTTCCTTCCCTCTGCAACAGACACAAGCTGCTCTCACCCACTTCCTCCAGCCATCCACACCTCTGTTTTCAGACCAGCCCTCATGACTCCGGTTAGAGGTGCGCAGCAATTCCTGCCAGTCCTTCCTCCCAACCTCCTTCCTACAGATGCCACCAGGAGTGTCATGTCTCTAAGGTCTGTGTGTCCTGTGCATACAGGTCCGACCTGCGGGACACAGATAGGACTTTGTAGAGCAGGTGGTCCTTAAGTTCAAAATCTGAATGAAGGCATGTACAGCAGCACGGTCATGGGAAACTCGTTCAGAAACCATAAAAAATCCACAGATGTTCTCGTGGAGACTCTACACTTCATGTTGTTAAAACTTGACCATCAGAACATTTCCTACCACACCTTTGCATGGTCTTATTTTGTGAGTGGACGAGTGGGGGCGAGGCAGTCAATTAAATGTGGATCGAATAATCAATCAGCATTGACTGGGCACCTTTTGTTGCCCAGCACTCTAGCCATTGGCTGGAAATGCTAAAATAAGATGCTGTCCCGCTCTCAAGGAGTTCTCTGTGTGACCAATAGAGAGCCACCTACACAAACCATGAATTGAGTGCTCCTCCTGGAGCTGCCATGGGTTAATAGAAATTGACAGGGACCCCGTGAGACTCTCGAGCAAAAGCAGCAAAGATTTGGGCCCCTCTATTTGAACTGGGTCTCTTTTTTAAGTGACTGCTGCACTGAGTCACTAATTCAGTAGAACGCTGTGACAAATGCTAGGACCAACGCAATCCAGACCTAGACCTCTATCTGCTTTCCTCCTAGAAAGAGGAGTTTCACCTTAAAGCAGGAGGGAAGGTGTTTCACACAAGTGGGTTCTTTGCAAACTTGCTAAATCAGTCTTCCTCCATTTCTGGAGGAAGAAATCTGCACGGCTGCTCACAAATGCCAGAAAGGGAAAGAATCCAAGACCTTGAAATAGCTGAGGCTCTTTCCTTCATTTAAAACTTTTGTTCCTGGAAGAAGTTGAAGGATGTTTTATAAATGCTTTAAATGCATCGTTCAAAGGCAAAGCTCCTTCCTTCTCCGGGGAGGTGACCCTTCTGTTCTCTCTGCTGATGTCAGGCCTGAGCTGTGACCTACAGGGACAGCAGGGCTGGTGACGTCTTTTTACCCCCACACCCAGGAAAGGGCACTTTGTCAACTGGGGGAAGAAGAACAGGGCTCTGTTTGCTCGAGGGGCCTTAGGAAGACAAACCCAGACCACAGAGTTTCTATGTTTTAAACCTTTCACTGCACTTTTCCTTATTGTCCACACCTGTCTTTTAAAATACTTGTCATGCAACTTTTATCTAGCTGCTTTCACGACAGGCAAACCCACTGTGCAACAGCCGAATCTGAACTAAGCATTTGAGGAAAAACGTTCTCAGTTGTGTCAACGGAGAAATGATGAAATGAACACCAGATCATTTGAGTACAGCCCATCTGTCTGACCGACACTGACAGCCCCATCTCTTGAACGCTTAAGGTGTACAAGACCTGTTTAAGCCAAGAGGAAAGAACTCACAGGGGTAGACCTGGCCTTGAAAGGGGTTTCGTTGAGTGGGGCTACGCTGGGGATGTGTCTGTACCTTGGACAACGCTTGGCTGTGGCTCCGACACCCAGCATGTTTCCTGTGACCAAGCAAAGTGCTGGGGGCTGTTTATTTCACCTGCATGCAGACAGCCTGCCCGGGCACCACCCCAGAAGGATGAGCACACCCTGAGACCATCCATGTCTAGAGGCCAATGGGAGAGGGTCATCAGAAACCCACTGTTCTGGTGCTTCAGGATAAATCTTGCCTATTTCTTCAAAGATAGAGCATCATTGAACTGGATGATATTTTCTTCTCCTTTGCAAAAGCAATAAAAGCTGCCGGTCTGGGCTGTGTATCCTGCCTGTGCTGCTAACAAGACACATTCCTTTTTGTTCATGGCGAGTCATGTAAGTTTCTGTCTTATGTCACAATTTCTGACAAGTGCTCGAGCACAAAAACAGTATCTTGGCACCAAGAAAATGACCATCACTGAAAAAGATGAAACTCCCAAGGACACCAAAAGGGTAAGATTTCATGGGAGATTTGCAATGGGAAAGCCAGCCCCTCCCATGTCCAGAAGACCATCCCTACAAATCATGTCAGAATCATTCTGCTCCTATCAAACTTCAAGGCAGCCACTGCTGCAAAACTTCCCTGATTCAAACCAACCACTTGGCCCAGAGTTGATGTTTAACACTTCTACGCATCTCGTGGTTAGCTTATTGGGAAAGCTTGACTTGGTACAACCCTGTTCTTTTTTCCACTTTTTATAATTATTCTAATTCCTTGTTTTTCTTCTAGGTTCCTTAGAAGACTGATTTCTCGGCCTTACAGGCATGGTGGCTCATGCCTGTAATCCCAGCACTTTGGGAGGCTGAGGTGGGTAGATCATCTGAGGTCAGGAGTTCGAGACCCACCTGGCCAACATGGTGAAATCCTGTCTCTACTACAAATACAAAAAATTAGCCAGGTGCACTGGCATGCTCCCGTCATCCCAGCTACTCAGGAGGCTGAGGCAGGAGAATCACTTGAGCCCGAGAGGTGGAGGTTGCACTGAGCCAAGATCGCACCATTGCACCCCAGCCTGGCCAACAAGAGCAAAACTCCATCTCAAAAAAAAAAGAAAAGAAAACTGATTTCTCAGTTGAGGGTATCTCTTCTCTCTGTTTGTAGCACAAAAGAATTAGGCCTCTGAAGGACATTGCAGAGAGAATATTGCGATGGGAAAGATACAACTTTGAATTTCATTACATCACAAAATTCCTTCTCAAAAATATAACACCAGTTAGTTTAATAAAACATGGCATCTATGGACACACATATCACGCAGAGGTGGAATAAGAAACAATCATATTAACTGAACACCATGGCTTATTTATGTATTAAAGTATATTATGTACACCTGCACCCAAGGCCTCTCCAACTCATCGCCAGATGGAAATGGGGAACATGGGGCCAGCCTTCGTCCTACGCTGGGAAGTTCTTTTCCCTGAGGGAATGCGTCCCTCCTGCCTACCTGCTCACATTCCAGGACTCCTGCCAGCTTACACACACCCATCTGGATGCAGTGACATCATGAAATGCAGGCTGGGGTATAGCAGAGCCCTCCCTGCTCTGTTCCTGGCCTTTGAATTTTAGAGGGTGCTGGGAACTTACTAGTCTAAAATCTATGATGATTTTATCATAGTCACTAGAAGGATCCAAGAGGAAGTGAAAGCTGAACGTATAAGGATAGCACAAGCAAAATTCTCATTCCAACACCTGACCTGAAAAGCCTTTGGGTTTTGAGGGGTGAGCATGAGAAGGCTGCTGGGTTCACCTAAGACCCTCTCCATTCACCATCACATCCCTCAGTCTCCCCTGACGGAGCTGTTTCTGAGTCTTACAAAGCAAATATTAATTTGGAAGTCAAGGTCCTATTTGCAAAAGAACAGACAGACATTCTGAGACAAAGTTCAGACTTAATATACTGAGTCTTGGTGGTGTTATCTGTTGACAGGATACGCTGTCTTTAATATCTCTGCTTAAAATATTACCAACAGGCCGGGCGTGGTGGCGTGGAGTTTGAGACCAGTCTGAGCAACATGGAGAAACCCTACCTTTACCATAAATACAAAAAAAAAAAATGGATGGGCACAGTGGCATGCACCTGTAGTCCCAGCTAGTCGGGAGGCTGAGATGGGAGGATCGCTTAAGCCTGAGAAGTTGAGATTACAATGAGCCGAGATTGTGCCAATGCAGTCCAGCCTGAGTGACAGAGTGAGACCCTATCTCAAATACATATATATGTGTGTGTGTGTGTGTGTGTATATATATAGTCCAACAACTTAAACAAATAAGACCTAGTATTTGTTAGCACAACAGGGTGAAAATAGTAAAAAATAATTTAATTATTTGTTTAAAAATAACTAAGAGTATAATCTAATTGTCTGAAACACAAAGGATAAATACTTGAGGGGATAGATACCATATTTACCTGGATGTATTACACATGGTATGCCTGTATCAAAATATTTCATGTACCCCATAAATATATACACCTACCATGCATCCATAAAAATTAAAAATTGAAAAAATTTTTAAAAAATTACCAACAACTGCTAAAGTTCACATCAGGTCATATATTCTGCTCTGGCTGAGCTACACCCAAGATAGATAAAACTTCAAGTCTTCAGAGATTCAGGAAGTGCAGGCAGCTTTGTGAAGAGGCAGGGCCGTGTCACCCAACCATGCCTACTAATCAAGAGCCCTGGCTCCCACCAGCCCATCCTCCCTGTTCCACTGCAACACCTAACTCAGGATACATGGCCCACTAAACCAGTCAGAACCTAAGTGCGCATCTGCACCCAGGCCTCTCCCACCAGATGAACACAGGGCACACGGAGCTGGTCTTCACCCTACACTGGGAAGTTCTTTCCCTTGGGGGATGTGTCCCACCTGCCTTCCTGCTCACATCCCAGGACCCCTGCCAGTTTACACACACCCAGCGGGACGCAGTGATGACAGAAAATTTAGGCTGGGCTGCAGCAGAGCCCTCCCTACTCTGTTCCTGCAGGGAAGCATGGCATAGACCCCCACAATGAGCAGAGCCAGCTTCTAACCCTGCCACAGACTCCAAGCCTTTTATAAAATCGAAATGAGGCTCTGTTAAATAAGGGAAGCAAGGAAGGGGATTCCAGCTCTTCCTTTCCCAGAGGGCTGGAGCCGATGGCCTCGATGACAGCCTAGACAGTCAGCTGGCTTCCCCCGGAGGGAGAGGGAAGCAAACCTGCCTGAATGATTCTTCCCAGGAAAGGGAGAGAGTAGGACACACTTGGGGAAAGAACTTTCCTGCAGTGTTACAAACATCAGGGAGAGGCGGCAGGGCAAGGAGACAGGCGTATGTATGTCTGTGTCTTCCAGCTAGGCAGCTCAATCTCAGGTTATTTTATTTGACAAATAAAACTAAACTGCATATTTATGGACTAATGATATGAGATATTGCTCTTTTATTCATATCTACTGCTGTTTAAAGACCAACTGTAAATAATCCCGGGACTTTTTGCAAGTTGGTGTGATTTAGGTAGGCAGCCCAGAGCACAGCCTTGCAGCCCCATTGACAACAGTGGCACTGCCTCAAGGTCAAGGTCAAGGTCAGGACGTCACCTCCTTTAGCAAAGTCAGCTACTCATTGGGAGCATTTCCTCTCAAAAGTCACAGATTCACGCATCCTTTCAGCAATACTCATGCTGGGCTCTGTGCTGGGCTGGGGGTTTCAGAGCCAGCTGGAGGAGGATGCTGGACGCTGGTCCTGATGGTTAAACACCATGAGGCATCAGTGTTGGGGGCAGAGACGACGGGGTGTGATGACCCTACCCCCAGAACGGGGATAACTCCCTACTCCCCTGCCCCTCGCCATGGGCCAGTGAGAAGCCATCACGCTGAAGGGCAGTTTGTTGGTTGAAGGCATACAGTGGCAACCATAACGTGTTCTCTGTCATTTGATTTAACCACTCCTGTCATCAAAAATAGGACAAGGAGAAGGAAGCCAGGTCACCTTGTCTTTGGAGGAAAGAAAGAGCTCTGGGAAATAGTAAGACAGGTTACAGGGAGGGTCCCCATGGGCCCATGCACCTTGCACAGAGGACAGTGGGCTGGTGGGTGGGAGTGGACGGAGGAGAAGGCTGACCCTCGAGAGGCAAGGCGGGTACTAGGAGGGCACAGTGTTCTCAGACTTCAAGGGTTGCTAAAGGTGCTGCCTCCCAGCTCTCTGCAGGCCTGGGTGATCAGAGCAGGCTGTGTGCTCAGAACAGGTAGGGCCAGCAAAATAAATGCTGCATGGTAGACCCCAGTGCCGCCTCTCTAGGGGCTGGAGCTGACGCTGGGGGGTCCTTGCTGAGCACAAGCTCAGTTTGGGGGAAATCCCAGCCAGGCAACCACCTGGTAAATAGGAATAGCCCTTATATCGGCTTAAGGAAGACACAGATGCGCATCATTCAGATGGACTCTCTACCCTGCTGAAATCCCACCAAGGCTAAGGGCCTGCTCAGGGAGTCAGGCATGTGTCAGTGCGGACAGAGGGCTTCATACAGCATTAATCTGTAAGAAGCTGCCTTCGCGGCAGCTCCTGCTCAAGCATTAATTCATTTTGACTTCCCATGGTGATAAAGACACCCCTCACCATTGGCTCTTCTAATGACAGATGTGGTCCCACAGCCCTGTTGTGGTCCTCAAAGATGTGGTACCCACAGCCAGGGATATTGTTCCTGCCTCTAGCCTTGTCCCTTTGCTTACCAGTCTGAGTCATCTCTTACCCGGCTGCTCACCCAAAACTAAAAATAACTGGGCAAATGCCTAGCTGCTCCCACCCTAACCCAGGGCTCCTCCAAAGATCTAGAAGAAAGGTAGGAAGCCCAGCTTTGGCCTCCATGTCCCAAGAGCACTCCACCAGCCTCATTCCTACACAAGGCACCTGCTGCTGGCTTAGAGGAAGACGCCTGAGTACATTCCATGCACCAAGTACCGTGGGGCTGCAGAGATGGATACAGCAAGGCCTCAGGACTCAGAAACACCCTGAAAGCCAGAGAAGTGCTACGAAGAGGATGTTTTGTCCAACAGAGTCACATGGGAGAGAAATGGATCCTGCCAGGGAAACTGAGAAGGCTTCATGGAAGAGGAGGTATTTCGGATGAGTGAAATGTCAGTAGACAAATAACAAGGAGGGTTTCTCAGGGAGGGGAGTGGTGCAAGCCAAGCTTCAGGCACAGAAGGAAGCCGCAGTCTGTGAACTCTCCATGAGAGACTAGGGTGAGAATAAAATCCAATGCAGTTCCAGGTGGAAGACCGTGCCCGGCCCGACGCTGCTGGTCTCCCAGACTCATTTTCAACCGTGGGCCTCTGTGTCCTCTAAGCTTCTCTCCAGCTTCCTCTTCTCACCTCAGGGCCTTTGCAGATGCTTCCACTCTCAGCAGTCCTCCTGCTCTGGACCTTCCCTTGGTCGGCTCCCCTGGACTTTCAAGATTCAACTCAAAGACCTCAGTAGAGCTGACCATCATATCCATCTGAGGGATTTTCTTCATAGCACTTCCTGCTCTCTGAAATCATCTTATGTGTTTGTTTGCATGGTCAACATCGTCTCTGAAGTATATAACCTCGGTGAAAGATACCTTGCCTGTTTTGTTCAGAATCTTCAGAGGCTGGGACAATGTCCACTCACAGGAAACCCTCAGTGGCCATCTAAATACCTGGTGAGTGCACGAGGGCAGGAGGGAGTGAAGGAGGGAAGGAACGAATGGCTAACATAGGTCCGTCAAGGGGCAGGGAGGGAAAACAGAAGGAAAGGCACAATGAGCCTCTTTGTGGACTTGGTGCTGGGCACTGGAATTTGTATCTGCACAGCCTCGCTGGGAGTTTGTAAAAGCAGCCTGAGAAACTCAGGTAGGTGGAAACTGGCCAGGGCAAAGCTGATGGGCTCTGTGCAGAAATCACTGATCAGCCAGGTGTGGTGGCTCATGGCTGTAATCCCAGCACTTTGAGAGGCCAAGGTGGGCGAGTCACTTAAGATCAGGAGTTCAAGACCAGCCTGGCCAACATGGCAAAACCCCATGTCTACTAAAAAATTAAAAAATTAGCCAAGCGTGGTGGCACACGCCTGTAATCCTAGCTACTCAGGAGGCCGAGGCATGAGAATCACTTGAACCCGGGAGGCGGAGGTTGCAATGAGTCAAGATCACGCCACTGCACTCCAGCCTGGGTGACAAAGCAAGACTCTGTCTCAAAACAAAAAAAGAAAAAGAAAAAAAAAGAAGAAAGAAAAGAAACCACTAATAATTTTCCACTTTGGGATGGGATAAGCCACAGTAGTTGAGGGTTCCTGACCTACACAGAGAGGCCACTGAGATTCTGGAGCCGGGCAGCTGATGGAGTTGAAAAGAAATTTGCTCTCTGTGTCAGTCCATTTTGCATTGTTATAAAGGAATACTTGAGGCTGGGTAATTTATTTTAAAAAGAGGTTTATTTGGCGTATGGTTCTGCAGGCTGCTCAAGCAAGGCACCAGCATCTGCTCGGCTTCTTCTGGGGAGGCCTCAGGAAGCTTTTCCTCATGGCAGAAGGCAAAGGGGGAGCTGGTGTGTCACATGGGGAAAGAGGGAGCAAGACAGCAAGGAGGAGGTGCCAGTTTCTTTAACAACCAGATCTCCTATGAACTCATTACTTCGGGGTGGGCACCAAGCCATTCATGAGGAATCCACCCCTCATGACCCAAACACCCCCCACCAGGCCCCACCTCCAACATTGGAGATTGCATTCCAACATGAGATTTGGAGGGAACAAATATCCAAACCATGTCGACCTCATTCCATCACAAGTGCTGCAGGATGCTCTGCCTAGCATTCCTATGGGCATCTCCTCCAGGCCTCCAGGTGCCAGATCCTTCTGGAAAACAGGCTCTGGAAAGAGGCTGTGTTGGCTTCCCAGAGCAGGCTGCAGCACAGCCCAGCCACAGCACCAACCCCACTGCATGTGGGAAGTGCTAGTTCCCAATGTGGCCCAGCTCAGACTCACAGCCCCATCAGAACTGGCACACACCCTAAATCCATGTGAGAACCCAGTGATAGATTTCCCAGTTCATATGAGAACTTCCAGTAGACTCTGGGAAGTCCAGGCCCTCCAGAGAAGGGCAATGTCAAGGATGCAGAGGAGGACAAAGGGAGAGAAGCCACAGGTCTGTGTTCAAGCCACTAACGACCCAGGGGGCAAGAGAGAGGTTCCATTGTGCCTTAGCAGTGACAATTTCCAGGCCACCTGTGGATGAGTTCACAGCTTACAGGAATACCTGTTGGGTAAAGAGTCTGCAATTACTCACACTTCTCAGCCACTCTGAGAAACTTTTAAACACAAGATCTTTGAATTTGAGTTTAAACAGTCTCAAGCTTTTTTGCAATGTTGGGCAAGACAGAACCTTCCAGTGACCTACTGTCTTAATCTGAAAATACTGAGGCTGTCACCCTTTTATGTCTTTGGACTATTGAGAGAATGAATGAGGTCAGTGTGCAGCTATACCAGGGGCTCAGAAATTCTTGACTCCCAGTTTGTGCTCATTGACTACTCATGTTCCTTCTCCTGAATAGCTTTTGTGCCTCTCTTGCAATGCCCTGTCCAATAAAAACCCAGCGAGCCCTTGTGTCCAGTGACTGAGCCCAGTTGAACATCCTCAGGCACCCTCATGACCCACGCTAGCTGAACGTCGAAGTCACTCCCTGTGACCACCGTTCACCCTCTGCCCTCTGGCCCTGGTGCCCTCTGACCACCACTGCCTCATGACTTTTCTTCTTCTCTCTCTGCATTTTTACTCCGATGAAATTATTTGCCTATTTCTTCTTCATCCCAGAAGAATGGGTGTTGGAGCTTTGCAAAGTTTACATTATAAGAAACCAATATTTGGGGCCACAGAACATCAGAGGTTTGGCCCACATGACAACACAGAGAATTCCCACCCACCAGGTTTCCTGCAGCTGCTCCCCTCGTGAAAGAAATTTGCCAAGGGAAGTCAGCTATAGAAAGAGCATTCCAGAACCACACTGATCAAAGTCTCATTGGACCGAAGGGCACAACATGCAGTGGGAAGGGAAGGTCTTCCGCAGAACTCTTCGTATTTGCAAAGAAGAAACCACCAGGCAAGCCTCCCGGCATCCTCCCAGCCAGGGAGAGGCTGAGGCTTGGGGAAGTTGGGTGTTTCCCTGAGGAAGCAAAAGATGAAGCGTTTGTGTTTTGTTTGAATTGATAATGATGTCAGTTTCAGTTATGGGCTCATTACAACAAACCTGGGACGTATTAACAGCTCTTTAATTGAATTTGGAAATAAGAAGGAGGGTTTTGAATGGTCTTATAAATAGTGGATGTGCCGGCCTCTGCAGCAACTGTCTTCAACATTAAACAGGGAGAGATGAGACAGGGGATCCCACAAGGCCGGTGGTTTCTTACCTTTCACGGGATCCCCACATGCCCACTCTGAGACAATCATTATCATTCCTGAGCTGAGCTTGTGGGTGCTAAGGACGGCATTTGGACCAGGAAGCCCAAATTTGGACCCAGAGAGTAAAAACAGGGCTGGTGAAATGCTGAGATGCAACCTTTTATCATCTCTTTTTTAATTTATTTTTATTTTATTTATTTACTTATTTTATTTTATTTTATTTTATTTTATTTTATTGAGATGGAGTTTTGCTCTCGTTGCCCGGGCCCGGGCCGGAGTGCAATGGCACCATCTCGGCTCACTGCAAACTCCGCCTCCCAGGTTCAAGCAATTCTCCTGCCTCAGCCTCCCAAGTAGCTGGGATTACAGGCGCGCACCACCATGCCCAGCTAATTTTGTATTTTTAGTAGAGATGGGGTTTCTCCATGCTGCTCAGGCTGGTCTCTAACTCCTGACCTCAGGTGATCCACCTGCCTTGGCCTCCCAAAGTGCTGGGATTACAGGCATGATCCCAGCACTTCTCTTCTAAATCAGCAATGCAAGATAAACTGCTGACTCTCCAGCCCCCTCCTATAAGCTCCACAGAATCCAAGCACATGGTGATGGGATGGCCTGCTTTCCTATCAGCTGAACTCCTAAGGGCCAGGGGCCCTGGCCACCTCCTCGGAATCCTAGGTGCCTGCCCCAGGCCCTGAGAAAGGAAATCTAGACAATCCTTTGGAGAGTGAACAAGAGGATGAATGACATACCACCTATGGGCTTTCCGTTTTGCCTTTTCTTTTCCCCTCACCCTTTCCTCCCTTCCACCTGCTTCCTCCACCACACGCTCTCATATCAACCCCTATGCAATCTCTTCCAGAAAATCCATGTTACTTATCCAGGATTCATCCTTCTTTATTTACTCCATGACTATATAACCACATACAAATACACATATTTACTCATACCTGCATGCATACATATAGACACACATATACATCATGTTCATACACATTACCTGTCTGAGGGGAGGGGAGAGAGTTGACAGATTTTGCAAATAAAAACACAGGACATCCAGTTATGTTTGAATTTCAGATAAATGACACATAGCTTTTAAGTCATTTCTAGATTATTTCTTGATTATCTGAAATTCAAATGTATTGAGTGTCTTATATTTTATCTGGAAACCTCGGGAAGAAGGTGGCTTTATTTTATTTATTTTTTTTTTTTTTTGTAAAATCTGATCACAGTATTCACACATTCTCTCTTGGAATCCTGTAGCTATCTTTCCAGGTCAACAGGTAGAGCCCTAGTGCATTCTTTTTAATGGATGCATAATATTCCACATCATGGTTATTCCTCAATTTCTGGATAATGCCCTCTACATTTGGTTAACTGTACTGCAGTGTTGCTCGCCGTCAACAAAAGGAACAGAAGACAATATGACTGGCTCTGTCATGCCTCCTTAAATCAGCTGTCATGGCAAAGTCAGACAAGAAGTCACAGCAAGAGAACACATCACTCAGAACAGCCAGCCCCAGGAGAGCCTGTGGCTGCATCAGGCACCCTGAGTAGGGAGGAGGGATGACAAAAAGAACTATGAAATGCCCCTTTCCGACAAGGAGCATAACAATGGAGACACAGAGATGCCTCCGACTCCAGGCTGGAAATACGCTCAAATGTAGAAATTCAGACCAACTCGTTTGCCAAAACCCACACCAGCATAATTATTTTGCTCAGCTCCCCCTACCCCACTCCAAACTCCTTCTTTCATCAGTCATATCTTTAACTTCATCCTTGTTGCTGAAAACACAAAAATAAAAAATACATAGCAGCTCCGTTGACATTACAGCAACGGCATAAGCCTCATTTTACCAACCATTTAACTCTCTCTAAGGACCCCGTTCAGAGACACAGGCACGTTGATGGGAGCTGTACAAAGGTCAGTGATTTGGAGGCTCTTTTCGACAATTTGCCAGGATTTTGGCATTTGTAAGCATCCATAGGACAGCTCTCTAGCAAGCTGACCTTGACAGCGAATGGGATAAATAAACCTTCAATTTACCCCCTCCAGCTCTCCGCGAGCTGGGCCAGTCCCCACGGAGCCTTCACCTGTCCATATCGTTCAACTGCCTGCAACTTCCAACTGACGAACATCCACAGCTCCGCGGCCCAGTGACAAACACCATCTAACAGATAAGGCTTCTGAAAAGTCAAAGCCAATACTGCTTCCATTGAAAATTTAATGCCGGCTCCATCTTTGCCCATCATTCTTCCGACTCTTCCATGTTTCCCAAGAGGCCCTTGAAGCTAAAGCACTGCTCTATAACAGGTAATGACGTAGCATTTAATGATACTGTCCAAAGTGATCCCGGTCTTTGGGAAGTAATGTGCACTCATGTACCAGATAAGCACCGCCAAACGTACTGAGCCGCCGTATCTTTCACGGCCCTGTCACCAGATACAATGTGACACATCCCCGGCCATCCTACCTGCTACTCCTCCGACCCCGCCATCAGACAAATCGCGCGTTTTCAGAGCAGACCTCCAAAGCGTTAAGTGAATTCAGGCAAAGGTAGGATGGTAACATAGCCTTAATTAAGTATTCACAGCCTCTTTAATACTTCAGTGCTCTTGGATTCGCTACTAAAATCTGTGAATTATACCTCATTGAAAAATGTCCTTAATCGACTCTGACATGTTTTATTGGAGGCAGAAAAAATGTTTCAGTATGATAGATAAGGTTAAAAATGTTACTACTCTGATCATTTACTCTAGTGCCTTGCAAAAAAACTCCAAAGCCAAAAACCATTTACATCATTCATCGGATGCAATGGAGAAAAAAAAGCCTTATCTGACAGCCCGTTTTAGCTGATGGGACAAAGTGCACATTTTCAATTTTCTGACAAAGTTATGTTGTTTATGTAGATAAGGGGAAAAACAACTGTAACATTTCTACAGCATGCCATGAGGGCTGGAAATGTGGCTTCAAATGTGAAGTATCTCCAAGCCACACAGAGCGCCATGCAACAAACAAAAAGCCACTCTTTGGGCATCAGACAAAACAGTGCATGGAGCACCTTCCATCTCAGGAGCAGCTGAGAGGAGCAGTGGAAGGTTTTCAAATGGCCCCAGAGCTCTGCTGAGATGTGTCATCTGACAACTCTGCAAGTAGCAAAGTCTCATCTCAGCTTTAGCCCCGTGAATTTGCTGTGGGAAATGCAAAAACCATCAATCAAGAGACCCTCTACAAGGGTGTCCAAACTTTTGGCTTCATGGGCCACATTGGAAGAAGAAAAATTGTCTTGAGCCATACATAAAACACACTAACACTAACGATAGCTGATGAGCTAAAAAAAAAAAAAATCACAAAACAATCTCGTAATGTTTTAAGAAACTTTATGGATTTATGTTAGGCTGCATGTGGCCATGTGGCCTGCAGGCCTCGGGCTGGACAAGCTTGCTCTAGAAGTTGGTTGTTCATGGAAACACTAAGTCTTGCTGTTTTCTCTGTACTCTGAATAATATGGCTAACGCTGGAGGTAGAGATTCACACTCCAAGGCCTGCACCTGCCCTTCTGTGGAAGGGGCTCAGGCAGTTAAACCTGGGTATACCCTGGCCAGTGACCCACGCATCCTGTTACATCTTCCCCAAGAGTCCATTCACATGCCACCTCCTTGCAGACCACACATGTTCCCCTATGCCGACCCATCATTTCTCATTAGGGTGGCAGAGGCCCTCAGCATAGCATGGAGGCTATCAGGCTAGGTCCTAACCCAGACAGCCAAGAACAAATCTTTGGTCCAATGCTCGATGGCTATATGATCTTGAGCAGGTGACTTAATCTCCCTGTGCCACTGAGTCCTGATCCGTAAGAGGGAGAGGACGGCAATGGCTGAAGTGCAGATCTGCCAAGGCAGCACCCATGATGCCCTCCTCCCAGGGGTTGGCATGTGGGTGGTGTTCAGGGAATGTCAATTTCAACTCTTGCTGCTGAGGGCAGATTCGACCTCGCATACCGGCTGCTCTTAAACATGTCACTAACGCTCCACTGGTATTTTCTAAAAGTCAGTCTTTCTTAGGCCAGTTACAGACAGGATTGTTTTCCAAGTAGCCTCCTGCCCTTTGGGATTGAAATTCATTATAAACCTGGCAGACGCTCACCTGCTCAGTCCATACTGCGGAAAAGAATCTTAGCAGAAGATTCCTGATTAAAGCTACCAGGGTCAGATAAAGCCAGGAAAATGGTTACTGATTAAACGATGGGATTAAACAGTGAAGAGTGCCAGAACCGAGGGAGAAATACACAGAAACTGCAATGTTGCTTCTTCCAAAGTTGTCCAGGATGTCCAGTGAATGTCCTCCCCCTCTGAGCCATACGGCCAAAGTTACACGGCTGAGTAGGGCTCGTGGATGTATTTCATCTGATAGGTATAGAGTACACGTGTTTTTTTAAATGTTTCATTCATTGTTGTTATAGAGCCTTCTATGACCACTGTGCCCAACTTTAACAAGGCAGCATTTCTTTGTGTGTGTGTGTGTGTGTGTGCGTGTGTGTGTGTGTGTCGGAGTTTCTCTCTTGTTGCCCAGGCTGGAGTGCAGTGGCATGATCTCAACTCACTGCAACCTCCACCTCCCGGGTTCAAGCTATTATCCTGCCTCAGCCTCCCGAGTACAGGTACAGTACAGCTGGGACTACAGCTGCCCGCCACCACACCTGGCTAATAGTTTTGTATTTTAGTAGAGATGGGGTTTCACCATGTTGGCCAGGCTGGTCTAGAACTCCTGACCTCAGGTGATCTGCCCACCTCGGCCTCCCAAAGTGCTGCGATTACAGGCATGAGCCACCACGCCCAGCACAAGGCAGCATTTCTATAGACTTTAAGTGGCATCTTCTAGAGTCATGAGGCACTGCCTGGTATTAACCACCATTTATAAACTAGTAACCAACATCTAAAATTAGGAAATGCAACAGGAAAACACACTGTCTTATGAAAACAAAAATCCCAGGATTTTTGCAGGCCTACCTCCTACTTCTATCAGAAGTGGGAAGGACATTCTACCTACCTGCCGGTACACATGGATATTATGAAAGTCATGGGAACCATGAGGAACTCCTCGGACTGGATCCTGGGACAGAAAAGGGGCATGAGTGGGAAAATGGTGAAACCCAAATGAAATCTGGAGTTCAGTAATAATCATAATAGAACAATGTTGTTTCTTAGTTTTGACAAATGTACCCCGGGAATAGAAGTTGCTAATGTTAGGGGAACTCAGTGAGAGGTACATTGGAACATTCTGTATTCTCTTTGCAACTTCTCTGTAAATCTAAAATTACTCCAAAATAAAACATTTATTTTTTTTAAGAAAGTGAGAAGTTCTAAACCAAAAGGAATGTGTGCTTCTGAGACATGCTCCACTTCACTCAACGCTTTTGGTGCCTGGAGTCTGGAGGCATTTGAATTTAGGACTTCTCTCTCTCCCCGTGCAAGATTAAGTATCTGCAACACCCCAAGTGATATTATATCCATATTTTCTTCCATGGGTGGAAGAATCACCCATCTGACCATCACAATCAAGCCTACTTCCTTGCCTTGATTTGGGGTCTATGTGATGGGAGGGAAAAAGGGACAAGGCAGGGAACGTCCTGTTTTCTGGGGCTACTATTTCCCACACCCACCACTGACCAGAGAGAAGGACATTGAGCACTACACCTGCTCAGTGCAGTGTTGTTGACCCTCCGACAGCTCTTGCATTGACTACGGCTGCTTGCAGGGCTGTTCTCAGTGGCAGTCCCCATAGCCACCAGGCTGCACAGCCCCAGCTGAGCAAGGCTCTCCCACCTGTACCTGCCTGGGAGCAGAGCTACTGGGGCCCCTGGAGAAGGTTTTCAAATTCTCACCTGGAGGTCTTGTTAAAACCTCACCCCCAGAGTCTCTCATTCAGTTGGTTCGATGTGAAACCCAGGAATTTGCATTTCTTACACTTTCCAAGGGATGCTGAGCCACTGTCCTGGGGTGGCACTTGCAGAACCACTGTTGTACACAATGGAGTCCTTGCCTAATGTATGGATATCTTGTTCTTATTGTTTCCAGGGAGCACCTCAATACAGCTAAAGCTGTGAATGCATGCTGAGGTCTCCAGGAGGGGAGTGGTTTGGCCTGTTCCAAAGGGCAGTAGTACAGCCTTGCCACACAGGCAGTCCAGAGGTTAAGGGCACCAGATTAGGAGTCACCCAGCCCCTGGTTTGAATCCTGACATCACTGCTCGCTAGCTGTGAGAGCCTTCATCACTGTGAGAGCCTTCATCACTGTGACTTGCATACCCTCTCTGGGGCTTGCTCTCCCCATGTGCAGATTGTACATAACTAATCTGCCTCTGCAGGGTAGTCAGCCTACATGCTGAGGGCACCTTGGCCGGATCTTGACTCAGGACCATTCCTTTGGACTGCATATTCCTATCCCACTTCTTACCAAAGTAATGAGCATTGCACATTTGAATCTGTAAAGCTTAATTCCTGCCACCTTCCTCCTCCACACCTTCTTCCACAGGCTTTCTCATCTCTCAGTCTTCCTTATCTCAGTCACAGGCAATTCATCCCTCTGGTTCCTCAGCTCAAAATTACTGAGATCCTTCCACCCACCAGTCTGAACCCTATGCTCTCAACACGCAATGCCCTCCCCATCTCTCTACCTACAGAGGCTTTCATGCTTCCAGCTCCAGTTGCACTGGACACCCTGACAGCCCTTCTGCAAAGCTGGGAATGGCCACATCCCGCAGGCCCACTCATGGCCCTGCAGGAATCCCCATGTAGGGAGAGAAAGCATGCATATTCCCTCCTTTGCTGCTCCCCAAAGGAAAGGCCACCTGCAGCCACATATTTGCAAGAAACTCATGCTGAGCATTTGAGCCGAGGAAGACACAGAGTCCTGTCCTCCAACCGCCAGCTCTCAGGCCTTCTGGAACCTCTCCCTGCCCTGCCAGATGTGACCTTGTACTCTGGATGCCTGTGGTTTGGCTTTCTCCTCCTCACAAACATGCATGGTGTTCTTCCAGCAGAGGGACTGATGTATTTATGCCTGTGTCATACCTTCCCCTCTGAGGATGGGGGTGCCCAAAGCCCCCAGCCAGGGCTGAGCACAGGGACTCAACTCTGAGGGCTTTTGCTGACTGGTAAGTCCCCACTGTACGGGTCTAAGGGCTCTCCCCAAGTCATGCACTCTGGCAGTGGGCTAGTCTGATCACCCCACCCCGTGTGTGAGACCCTCTGGCAGGCACTGTACACAGCGTGGGCGTGGAAGACAAGCCTAGAGGTGATGACTCTGCCGGAGTGAGCAGCACCACAACACAGAGCAGGTCACCGGAGGAAAAGATCACCTGGGGCGGCACTCCAGGGCGGAGTCAGGTGAGGGGTTAGAATTTCAGCTCCTCTGGGGGAGGGGAGGGCATCATCGGACACAGATGGTAATGGGGGAAAGAGGAAAAGCAAGAAGAAAGCGGTGGGAGAGAGAGATCCACATAAGGAAGGTGAGAGGGCAGGAAAGGACAGTGGTGTGTTCACGGAGTAGATCGCTGAACTGTGTGACTGCAGCTCAGGACAAGCTGGGCACTGGGGACAGTGGTGGTGGCAGGAGTGGGAACTACAAGTTAGAAGTTCCCTGGCTTCCTCCCTAGGAGGACATAGAGTTGTGGAGGCACACAGACAGCCCTGGAAGGCAAAAGTGTTCATCAAGCAACCACTAACTCAAGGATATCCCTGGACCACGCCCCTGGGAGCGAATGCACCATGGAGTCACATTAATCCCATAAACCCTGTTATTGTCCTGTGACTGGCACCATTCATGCATGGCAGTTTTACGCATTAAAAATGTCCATTTTTTGGAGCTGAGTGAAGTGGCTCAGGCCTGTAATCTCAGTGATTCAGGAGGCCAAGGCAGGAGGATTGCTTGAGGCCAGGAGTTGAAGACCAGCCTGGGCAACATAGTGAGACACCATTGCTACATAAAAATGTTTCTTAAATTAGCCAAACATGATGGTGCATGCCTGTAGTACCAGCTACTTGGTGGGAGGCTGAAGCAGGAGGATTGCTTGAGCCCAGGAGTTTGAGGCTGCAGTGAGCTATGACTGCACCACTGCACTCCAGCTTGGGCAACAGAGCCAGACTCTCTCCTCTTTTAAAAAAAAAAGGTCCATTTTTGAAAAGGCAATCATCTCAATAATGCCTCAGTATTTTGATAGTCCCCTGTTTTAAAATGATTATTAATATTTAAACTTACATGAAGCCTCTGATCCTAGCCCAGTAGATGGCCACCTCTAGCCAGAGCCCAAATGCTCATGTTTGAAGCTCAGGTCTGCCCTTACCTGTGGGTGCTGGATGCCTTCTCTACCTCATTGTCCTCATCTGTAAAGTGGGGATAATAATAATAATAGTGTCTACCTCACAGGGGTGTTGTGAAGTTCAATGAATCAATAAGCATAAATTGCTGTCCATAGACCCGGGTACATGGTAAACACTCATGAATGTTACAGAGGCACCCCAGACAGGAGACAGGCATGGGAAACAACTCCAGAAACAGTGGGCAGGGGTGGGGGGATGTGCATGTAGCAGAGTGCCTCAGGAGTCTCCAAGCAGGAGCAACCACATGAGGACTATATCTCATGGGGGCTGCAGGGCTGGAGGGTGGGATTAGGTCACAGAGGTCCCAGGGGCTGGCTCTAAAGCTCCAGCCGTATCACACACTTGCTGAACTGCACCCTGGGGCTAATGGCAGAGCTGTTGATGGGGAGCTGGTAAGGCAAGGGACCCCAGGAATCAGCCCACACCCCGCCATGCTGGCCCCAGTAGACCTCCCAGCTCCCTGCAGCTCCCACCAGCAGGGCTTCAAGTTTCTACCCACAGACCTGGCTGTGATGGAGCCTGCGTTTTGTTTTGTTTCAGAAATTCTGTAGCAAAATGAGTGTATCTTTCTGGTTATTAATTTTCTGATTTTTTTTTTATTTTGCTTATTTATCTAAATGGAAGATGTTTTATTTCCCAACAAGCTGCTATGTGAAGTGTGAGGAACAACTGGAAATCTAGCCCGGAGTAGCTGAAACTCTATCACTTGGAGTTGAAAGAAACATCTTTTCCCCACGCAGGAAAGAAAAGGAGACAAAGCAAGGAAGAGAGGAAAAACAGAGAGAGAGGACAATGAGAAAGAGAGGGGGTGGGAAGGCAGGGAAGAAAGCGGAAGGGGAACCCGGTTCGATTATGTTTTGTTTATTGCTGCGTTACTTAGGTGATTGCTTACTTAAGTCTGACTGCCAGGCTGAGCCTCCAGTCCCAGTTCTTTCCTGTGTTCATAAGGCTCAGCTAGCAAGCAGTGTTTTGACCCCCATAGCTGCTATAGATCTGGCTACAGTCAAATGGTGCAGATGGAAGTGTGAATGGAGGGTGAGCCCCCAGAGCAATTTGGGGTTAACTGAGGTGGAAGAAGATGGGGCTGAGGGCTTGGTCAGGGTCGGGGTAGGGTGGCTTGCTATTAGAGCTGAGAATGGAAATTCCTCAGAGTATTCAGAGCAGTTGCCTTCAGGCTCTGCACTGGCCACTGGCTTGTGATCCTGACTCACATCAAGGTACAGGCCAGGCTTGATCTTCCTGGACACAGAAGAAACCAAAAAGTACTTCCTTTTTGTACTTAAGCACCTATTCCCACTCACTAGGTCAGGCAAGTGGTGCTTTAGAAATATGCCTTATTTAATGAAACCTCTCCACCTTCATCTTTCAGATGAGAAGTCTGGGGCTCTGGTGCCCAGACAAAGAAAAATCCAAGGCCATCCAAAGAACATTGTTGGTGACACAATTCCTGCTCTAAATACTGCTGTGATGGTTAATTTTATGTGCCAATTTGACTGGGCCCTAGGGTGCCCAGATATTTGGTCAAACATTATTCTGGGTGTGTCCACAGGGGTGTTTCTGGATCAGATCAGCTTTTAAACAGGTAGACTGAGTAAAGCAGATGACCCTCCCCAGGGTGGGTGGGGCCTCATCCAATTCATTGAAGGCCAGAGTTAAAAACAAAAGGCTGACCTCCCCCAAGTAAGAGAGAACCCTTCCTGCCCGCCAGCCTTTGAACTGGAATATCAGCTCTTTGTGGTTTCACAACAGCCTGCTGGCCTTCAGACTCAAACTGAGATGTCGATTCTGTAGGTTTCGGACTTGTCAGCTTCCTTAATCACATGAGTCAATTCCTTATAAGAAATCTATCTGTCTATCCAAGTATCTATCTATCTATCTATTTATCTATCCAGCCATCCATCCATCTATCTATCCATCCATCTAACTATCCATCTATCTATATTCATCCATCCATTCATCTATCCATCTATCTATATCCATCCATCCATTCATCCATCCATCTATCCATCCATCCATCTGTTCATCTATTTATCTATCTATCCATCCATCTATCCATTCATCTATCTATCCATCTATCTATTTACCTATTTAATCTATCATCCACCTATCATCTATTTATCTATTATCTACTTATCTATACCTATCATTCATCTCTTGCTATCTATATCTGTCATCTATATCTGTCATCTATCATCTATTTCTCTACCTATTCTCTACGTATTCTCTACCTATCTGTATCTATCACTTATCTATCTGCCCATTCATCTGATAGGTTCTGATTCTCTGGAGAACCCTGACTAATACAACTGTTGCCCTGAAAAATCACAGCCTGAACCTTAGTACCAGTCTGCTGCAACCTTTCCAGAAGGATTGAGAGAGGCTTGGATCCTAGCATTCTCAAAACACTATCCTTTCAACAAAGTCTTTCAAACCAGAGGACTCCCGTCCATGGGAGGCAGGGTGGAGGGGTGGCACCTGGAGCCAGGGGAGAGGCGCAGGATGAAGCCACAGGGCAAAACTGTCTTCCTACAGTTCACTTTGTGTGTCATAATGAAGCTCAAACATTAACTTTTACATAAATCAGACATAGATAGCAATAAATAGAATACAAATTTTGCATGACTTAAAAATCAATCACGAGATGATAGAGAAACTTCACAATTGCAGTGGGCTGTGGACTCTGCCTTCAAGATTCCTTTTCCCCCGCAGCGACTTGGAGTGGCTGTTTGTTTCTCATTTCCTATCCATGGGGAAACACCTGACCATCAAGGGAAGAGCTCGCGGCCACGAGGGACTCGATGGGTTGACTGTCTCTCCTACCACCTTTTACATCCTGAGTCAAATTCACATGGTGCGGGGAGGCATGAACTTGACCTCCAAATTTCAAAGTCCCCTCCTCTGCCCTGCTTGTGACAAGTGACTTGTCCCCACCCATCCCAGTGCTCAATAACCACAACTTTCCTCCAGAGAAGACATCTCAAAGAAACAGATCCAGAAAACCCATCTGGACCTTAAGGGGAAGCCCCCGGGGGTTCCTCTTCTCCTCACTTCAGCCTTTCCCTGTGGAACCCACCCATGCTTCCAGGTAACACAGAGAGCCTCCTTGCACCTCACCTGCCCCCAGCCGCTGAACACAAAGCAGAAACTCAAGCTTGTTCATCTAGACAAAGGGAAAGGCAGCGCCCATAGCTGAACCACTCTGGTCTCAAAGGGTAAGTTATTTCACACCTTCCCCAAGGTTTTTGTTAGGTTGGAGCCATGTGCTCTGCAGGAGCCAGCACTGTGCTGCATGGACTTGGTTGAGACAATGAATTCCTCCCTGACTTCTTCAGGAGCCAGGCGGGATCTCAATCAGGAGGAAAAAAGCACCAGAGGCTGATTCACAGGCACAGATGTATTCATTGGCTGGAGTATGGCCCATGGCCACCATGGCGTACAGAAATCTCTTTATTTTACCTTGCTTGTTTCACTACACACACACATGCACACACACATAAGCACAGACCCATGCACACACACACACACACACACAAGCACACACATGCAAGCACAGCTCTACATCTCTCCTCCAAAACTTCCCAGGGTTGCCCAAGCCTGGTTCACTGGAGAATTTATTTCTCTGGAACTCTCCAATTGCCATATGGAGCTATGCAAATTAAAGTGACCACATAGCTGCAGTCTCTGTTCAGATCTGCATTCCCACCCCCACTTTCTCTTCCCCCCATCATGTCTTCTCACATTCTGTGGCTACTACTTTCTCTCCTACTGTCCTCACAGGGATGGCCGTACAGGGACAGAGAAAGAGAGTAAGACGGAATCGAGGAGACCTGGGCTCTGCTTCCAGCACCAGCACTGATTAGGAATCACATACCCTCCTTGCACTTGTCTCCTCGCTGCCTCCATGGACTTTACATTGGTTTTCCTGCCATCTATTTCCCTAGGAGATAAGAAGAATTAATGGGCACTTTGTCATCCATGAGCCTAAAAATTATTAGAGTTAACTGCATTCTCTGTGGCAAGCCACACTCTGGCTCCTTGCCGTGTTCCAGCAGCTTTTTGGACTCAATGCTGTCCATTGGTGACTCTGAGGCACTACCCCTCTCCTCCACTCTCCCCTCTACCACAGGGACTAGAAACCTGGAAACTACATTTTCTGGAACCTCATGGAATGGGCCAATGAGGGAGACAGTTGCCCAGTATTTAATGGGCAGGAGTTGTATCATTTTTCCTGGGACAGCAGTGGCAGATTCACGGTGGTGGGTTCTGCAGGATGAACTTGGTTTACAGCCTGCAAAGTTCCCAGCTATGTGCTAGAGGCAACTGTAGTCATTGCTGGTGGCTTGTAGCAAAGTCTGGAGTCTCTGAAAGCCAGTGGCATGTCTAAGGACTTCAGCCAGTTCCTTGACCTTCACTCCTCCAAACTTTCAAATGGTTTTGGAAGCATTACATTGACTACATGAAATCTCTTCCTACTTGAGATATTCACAATGAGTTCTGGACATGCCCTGTGCTTGGGTATGTGCATTTGTGTTTTCCTGTCTGATACATCTAGTCCTAAAAAAATACCAAGCATCACTTGTGTATTTAACTCAATGTCTGAAATGTTGGCTTACATGGAAATATCCAACAACATTGGCATAAAACAAGGTATGGCTGTCAATTGAGGACTCTTAGCTCTGTGAGGCAATGACAAGGTTAGCAGGAGAAGGCCTCAGTATTTTCAATCACAAGCTTTCCGAAACATGTTTCAGTGCTGTCCCATTTCACCCGTTATATTGCATCACCCTTGGAAAAGAAATCTCTTTTCTTTTTGTATAAATTAAATCCCTCTGTAATAAATTCCAAGTAACTAGCTAAACCATTGGTTGTCCTGTAACTTTGTAGTGTTAAATATTGCTGACAAACACATTTTTTTTTTTTTTTTTTTTGAGATGGAGTCTCGCGCTGTGTCGCCCGGGCTGGAGTGCAGTGGCACGATCTCAGCTCACTGCAAGCTCCGCCTCCCAGGTTCACGCCATTCTCCTGCCTCAGCCTCCGAGTAGCTGGGACTACAGGCGCCCGCCACCACGCCCGGCTAGTTTTTGGTATTTTTAGTAGAGATGGGGTTTCACCATGTTAGCCAGGATGGTCTCGATCTCCTGACCTCGTGATCCACCCGCCTCGGCCTCCCAAAGTGCTGGGATTACAGGCTTGAGCCACCGCGCCCGGCCGACAAACACATTTAACCCTCAGAGAATCTGAATCCTTATGTTAAAGGGATCATTTAATCTGACAGTAGCCACAATAAGAGGTTTGAGTTGGTTTCCTCGTGGCCTTCCAGACAATGCTGGGACCGCATCAAGGCTGGTACTCGGCACCCTCCAGAATATTCTATTCCACCTGCTCTCTGGCCTTGATGCTGTATGTGCCATTTTTCTGTTTCCGTCAGACTTAATTTTGTCCCCTCCTGTTAAATGATGGCTACAGTGGAGGGGGATTCTCTCTTTGAGATCATGAGGAACAAGCCAAGCTGTTTGAATGCAGAGAAATGAGGACCAAAGGGAAAACAGCTTAATGCCACAGAGAGGTATCTGGGAACTGAAGTGTGCCAAGCACACTGTGTGAAGATGCTGGACACCCAGCAGTGAGCAAGAGAAGCTCATGGTTTGCACTGGAGATACTGGGGACTCCAAAGTGGGGGAGGAGAGACGGGGACAAGGATTGACAAGCTTCCTATCAGGTACTATGTTCAGTATTTGGGTGATGGGTTCAAAAGAAGCTCAAACTTCAGCATCATGCAATAGATTGTGGAACAAACCTGCACATGGACCCCTGAATCTAAAATACAAAATAAATAAATCAATACAATTTTTAAAAATTCTTTCACTTCTGTCATGCACCACACCACATTCACAGGTCTCACCCACACCCAGGGAGGGGGTTAGGTTGGGCGTGTACACCAGGGAGCAGGAATGTTGAGGACCACATAACACATTGTCCTGATGGAACTTCCATTTCAGTCAGGGAGATACACTCTGCACGTAACTGGAAGGGCGGCAGGCAGGCGCGGAAGAGTGGGCACTGTGGGAGGGCGTCTGGCTCCATCCCCATAGCAGTAGGGCCTGGCCCAGTGCAGGGCCCCCACTGCCTGCCTCCCTAAAGTGCAGGTCAGCCTCCTCTCTGCTCACAGAGGCGCCTCACACATTTGTGACAACTGGCACTGGCTTATTCATCATCTCAGATAGCAACTCTCTGTTTTCTCAGACACCCACTTTAATACCCTGACATTTCTGTTCAGCCCATAACATTCTGTCAATTGTTTACGTCTCGCTCTTGCACCGATCGCCTTTTCTGCCGTGCTCTCGGCCCTCCCCGGCCCTGGTACGTGCTGCTTAGCAAGAGGCCGGGTGTCACCCTCTCGCCATCCACACCACTAGATTTCCAAAGAAGTGTGCTGCATCCCACACGGCCAATCATCTCCCAAGGCACTCACCGAGGATGCTCCCATCTCACGGTAGATGCTGCCTACAGAAAGGCAGTTTGTTGGGCTCTGTTCACCCACAGGAGCCTAAGCAGGGATTCCCTCTCTGCCCCTCTCCAGTTCATAATGAAAAGGCCTGTTGCCAGAACCTGCAAGGGGACAGAATTGCCCTCCTTTCCATCTGCCCCATGTCTGGCCCATCAGTAGGACCTGCTGTCCATCATCTGGCCACCCACCTTGGCTCCCCTCCCTCAGTCTGGACTCCACCCCACTCTCACTCACTGCTGCAGGCACTCAGCCTTTATCCAGACCACACACTGCACAGTCGTCTTAAAACATAATGTGCACTGCTGCCCTGGGGACACCCTGAAGGGGCTTCCCACTGCCCTAAGGATGCAATCCTAACTTCCCTCCACGGTCTACAAGGCCAGCGTGATCTGCCCACTGCTCCCCTCCCCTCCCTGACCATCTCAACCCCTCCCACATGCCAGGTCAGGACACTCGCCTAAGTGAATGAATGCAGGTTGTATTTCAGGTTCTCTGGCTCCTTTCCATGTCAGGGTTGGGGCATGTGCTATTCCCCTCATGTGGACTGCTCCCTCCCACCCCTATGGGAAAAGGAGAAATTCTGTAATTAGTGGCTTTGGGACAAATGAACAAACATTTGGGGGAAAATAAACAACAAAAACAATGTTTGGTTCCTACATGGCTCCTACCTATCCTACAGACTTTGACTTAAACATTAGTTTCTGGAATAGAAACGTCCCATATTGATTCTTTGCCTCACATTACTTGTTAGAATTTTCAGGTATTTGATGAGTTTGTCTGTTTACCTTTTTTTTCCTGTCTGCATGCCAACCTGCAAATCTCAGCAAGGCAAAAACTAGGCCTTGTTGCTCACCATGGAATCCCTAAGCAACACATTGCCTGATGCAGGGCACAAGCTCGATAAACATCTGTGGGATGCAGGAATTAATGAATCAATAAACACTAACTCTGCAGTGTGGACAATGGGAGCCCACTGTATGGTTCAAAATGTGAAAGGGCAGGGGAAAGGATCTTGCCATACCCTATATTAGAAGGCATTCTGAGGTATAATAATTAAAACAATATGGCATTTCTAAGAAAGAGTGAATACAAGGCCAGGCTCAGTAGCTCATGCCTGTAATCCCAGCAATTTGGGAGGCCGAAGAGAGCAGGCCACTTGAGGTCAGGAGTTTGAGACCAGCCTGACCAACTTAGTGAAACCCCATCTCTACTAAAAATACAAAATTTGCCGTATTAGGGTGTGGTGGCACATACCTGTATTCTCAGCTACTCGGGAGGCCAAGGCATGAAAATTGCTTGAACCTGGGAAGCAGAGGTTGCAGTGAGCCTAGATTGCACCACTGCACTCCAGCCTCAGCAACAGATTGAGACTCCATCTCAAACAAATCAATAAATATAAAAGTAAAAAATAAAAAAGAAAGTGTCAATAAAAAAATTAATCAGTGGAACAGAATAAAAAGTCAAGTAAAAAAATATATCGCTCAAACATTTAAAATGTTGCTTTCCAAATCAACAGGAAAATAAATTATTCAAAAGATTGGTATGGACAACTAGCTAACAACAAAAGAAAAAGTGAGCTACAGTCCTGCCTCATTACAATGAAATAAATACATTGAAATGACCAAACATTTGAAGGGAAAATTAAACCCTTACACTATAATACAAAATTTCTGTTAATTACAGTGTAATCTTGGGATGAAGAAATCCTAAATATAAAACTAAGGGCATAGCCATAGAAAAAACTTTGATCTCTTCAACCAGGTAAAAATGAAAAACTCAAATTTAAAAACAGTTGTTGTGGTAGCAGAATTTTCAGCCATGGTGGAGAAAAGAGATCAGCAACTTTTCTCCCCATAAAACAAATAATAATTGGACAAAACTATCAAAAACAAACACTAAGAGCTCTGGAAATTGACTGTCTCTGTCCATTGGGCTGCTATAACAAAGTAACACAGACTAAGTGGCTTACAAACAACCTAAATTTATATCAGTTCTGGAAGTTGGGAATCTAGGATCAGGGTGCCAGCAAGGTCAAGTTCTGGTGAAGGCTGTTTTCCAGGGTGTAGACTGCCAACTTCTCTTTGTGACCTCACATGGCAGAAAGAGAGTGAGAGAGCTTTCTGGGCTCTATTTATAAGGGCTCTAATCCCATTAATGAGGGCTCCACCCCTCCTAAAGTCTCCACCTCCAAATACCATCACAATGGATTAGGGTTTGAACATATAAATTTTGGGGAGACACAAACTTTTTCCATAACATTGACCCAAAGCAAACAATAAATTGGAAGCATTTATTCATGAAAACTGCAAGAATTTTGAGTAAGAACAGTAGGATTTGGTGACCTTCGTGCCCAGGGCTGCTCCATTCTCTTCCCCAGCTAAGTTGGCATGGTATTTTTTTTAGGACAAAGCTGGCTAGAAAAACAGCATCTTCACTGCCAAAGGGAGCTGGTCTGTTTGGAAGAGCAAACCTGTACTTGGTTGTGTTGTCAGTAAAAGTTGCAAACTCAGAAGCAGATTAAGGAGGAAAACCCACAGCCTTGCTAATGTAAAGTTGCTGTCCCTGTTGGGATGAATGGGGTGAATGGATAACCAGAAATTTAATTATCCTGGAAGAACTAACTAAGCTATCCACACATCTTGGGCTACCTAGAGAGCCACTAGCATGTGCAGGGAATACTCAGGAGAGCCCAGCAGAAAGTACAACTAAATCTTAAGGCACATTTGAAAACTGCCTGGACATGGGGTACAAGCTGCAACCCATATACAAATCAATCAACAGAGTATGGCAGCACTGAGCATCTTCCAGTGACTGACTGACTACTAACCTATGCAGACACAGGGGCAACTCTTAGGAATTCAGGCTAAAAATAAAAATAAGAATTTAAGAAACTAAAAAGATATATCAACCACACATGCCTAGAAGACAGATTTCATATATTAAGTCCAGGCAAGTTACTTTTTTTTTAATGCTTAGGGGAAAATTTATAATTCAGAGTTGTACAAAATATTATTTTAAATGTACAGTTTTCAACAAAAAAATTGTAAGAAGTGGTAAAGTATAAATTCTACTCAGGGAGAAAAAAAAGAATCAATATAAACTGATGTTGAGTGGGCCCAGATGTTGGATTTGGATTTAGTAGACAGAGTTCAAAGCAGCTATTAGAAATACATTCATGTTTTCATGGTGTAATGGTGAGCACTCTGGACTTTGAATGCAGAAATACATTCAAAGCATCAAAGAACACTATGTTTAAATAAGTAAAGAAAAATCACTGCTTCACACTCTATCAAAAAATGAACTCAAAATGGATGAGCAACCTAAATGTAAGAGCTAAAACCATAAAACTCTTAGAAGAAAACCTAGAAGTTAATCATAATCTTGGATTTGGCAATGGATTCTTAGATAGGACACCAAAAGTACGAGCAATGAAAGAAAAACAGATAAATTAGACTTTATTGAAATTAAAAACTTTTTGTATCAAAGGAGGTTATCGATAAAGACAAAAAGACAACCTACAGAATGGGAGAAAATATTTGCAAAGCACATATCTAATAAGAATCTAGCATTCAGAATACATAAAGAATTCTTATAACTCAACAAGAAAAAAATAAACGCCCAATTAAAAAGTGAGCAAAGTACTTGAATAGGCCTTTCTCCAAAAAGATATGCAAATGGCCAACAAGTACATAAAAAATACTCAACAGTATTAGTCACTAGGAAAATGGAAATCAAAACCACAATGAGGGAAAACTTTACGCTTCATACAGAAAAAAAACATGGTGAGGATGTGGAGAAATCAAAACTCTTCTACATTACTGGTGCAATGTGATATGATGCAGACACTGTGGAAAACAGTTTGCCATTTCCTCAGAAGCTAAACATGAAATTATCATATGACCTAGCAATAACACTTGTACATATATCCCCCAAAGGCTTAAAAATAAGTACTCAAACAAATACATTTACATGCGTAGTTATAGTAGCACTATTCACAATAGCAAATAAGTGGAAACAGCCAAATGTTTATCAACAAATGAATGAATAAAGATATCATGGTATATACACACAATGAAATATTATCCAGCCACAAAAATAAATGAAGCATTGATATACACTACCATGTAGATAAACCTCAAAAGCATTATGCTCAGTGAAAGAAGCCAGACAAAATGTACGAATCAGAGGACACCATTTATATGAAATATCCAGAAAAGATAAATCCAGACATACAGAACACAAACTGGTGGTTACCAGGGGCTGAATGAAGGGAGAAATAGGGTGCAACTGCTTAATGGATATAAGATTTCTTTACAGAGTAATGAAAATGTTTTAGAAAAATGTTGTGAATGTCCTAAATGCCACTGCATTGTACACTTTTAAATAGTCAATTTTTTCTTTTTTCTTTTTTTAATTTTTTTTATTATTATACTTTAAGTTCTAGGGTACATGTGCATAACGTGCAGGTTTCTTACATATGTATACTTGTGCCATGTGGTGTGCTGCACCCATCAACTCGTCAGCACCCATCAACTCATCCTTTACATCAGGTATAACTCCCAATGCAATCCCTCCACCCTTCCCCCTCCCCATAATAGGCCCCAGTATGTGATGTTTCCCTTCCCGAGTCCAAGTGATCTCATTGTTCAGTTCCCACCTATGAGTGAGAACATGCAGTGTTTGGTTCTCTGTTCTTGCGATAGTTTGCTGAGAATGATGGTTTCCAGCTTCATCCATGTCCCTACAAAGGACACAAACTCATCCTTTTTTATGGCTGCATAGTATTCCATGGTGTATATGTGCCACCTTTTCTTAATCCAGTCTGTCACTGATGGACATTTGGGTTGATTCCAAGTCTTTGCTATTGTGAATAGTGCCACAATGAACATATGTGTGCATGTGTCTTTATAGCAGCATGATTTATAATCCTTTGGGTATATACCCAGTAATAGGATGGCTGGGTCATATGGTACTTCCAGTTCTAGATCCTTGAGGAATCACCATACTGTTTTCCATAATGGTTGAACTAGTTTACAATCCCACCAACAGTGTAAAAGTGTTCCTATTTCTCCACATCCTCTCCAGCACCTGTTGTTTCCCGACTTTTTAATGATTGCCATTCTAACTGGTGTGAGATGGTATCTCATTGTGGTTTTGATTTGCATTTCTCTGATGGCCAGTGATGATGAGCATTTTTTCATGTGTCTGTTGGCTGTATGCATGTCTTCTTTTGAGAAATGTCTGTTCATATCCCTTGCCCACTTTTTGATAGGGTTATTTGTTTTTTTCTTGTAAATTTGTTTGAGTTCTTTGTAGGTTCTGGGTATTAGCCCTTTGTCAGATGAGTAGATTGCAAAAATGTTCTCCCATTCTGTAGGTTGCCAATTCACTCTCATGGTAGTTTCTTTTGCTGTGCAGAAGCTCTTTAGTGTAATTAGATCCCATTTGTCAATTTTGGCTTTTGTTGCCATTGCTTTTGGTGTTTTAGACATGAAGTCCTTGCCCATGCCTATGTCCTGAATGGTATTATCTAGGTTTTCTTCTAGGATTTTTATGGTATTAGGTCTAACATTTAAGTCTCTGATCCATCTTGAATTAATTTTCATATAAGGAGTAAGGAAAGGATCCAGTTTCAGCTTTCTACTTATGGCTAGCCAATTTTCCCAGCACCATTTATTAAATAGGGAATCCTTTCCCCATTTCTTGTTTTTCTCAGGTTTGTCAAAGATCAGATGGCTGTAGATGTGTGGTATTATTTCTGAGGACTCTGTTCTGTTCCATTGGTCTATATCTCTGTTTTGGTACCAGTACCATGCTGTTTTGGTTACTGTAGCCTTGTAGTATAGTTTGAAGTCAGGTAGCATGATGCCTCCAGCTTTGTTCTTTTGACTTAGGATTGTCTTGACAATGCAGGCTCTTTTTTGGTTCCATATGAACTTTAAAGCAGTTTTTTTCAATTCTGTGAAGAAACTCATTGGTACTTGACGGGTATGGCATTGAATCTATAAATTACCTTGGGCAGTATGGCCATTTTCACAATATTGATTCTTCCTATTCATGAGCATGGTATGTTCTTCCATTTGTTTGTGTCTTCTTATTTCACTGGGCAGTGGTTTGTTGTTCTCCTTGAAGAGGTCCTTTACATCCCTTGTAAGTTGGATTCTTAGGTATTTTATTCTCTTTGAAGCAATTGTGAATGGAAGTTCATTTATGATTTGGCTCTCTGTTTGTCTGTTACTGGTGTATAAGAATGCTTGTGATTTTTGCACATTAATTTTGTACCCTGAGACTTTGCTGAAGTTACTTATCAGCTTAAGGAGATTTTGGGCTGAGACAATGGGGTTTTCTAAATATACAATCATGTCATCTGCAAACAGGGACAATTTGACTTCTTCTTTTCCTAACTGAATACTTGGTGTGGGTGTCCTTCCTGTTTGTTAGTTTTCCTTCTAACAGTCAGGACCCTCAGCTGTAGGTCTGTTGGAGATTGCTTGAGGTCCACTCCAGACCCTGTTTGTCTGGGTATCAGTAGCAGAGGCTGCAGAAGATAGAATATTGCTGAACAGCAAGTGTACCTGTCTGATTCTTGCTTTGGAAGCTTCCTCTCAGGGGTGTACCCCGCCATGTGAGGTGTGGGGTGTTGGTCTGCCCCTAGTGGGGGATGTCTCCCAGTTAGGCTACTCAGGGGTCAGGGACCCACTTGAGCAGGCAGTCTGTCTGTTCTCAGATCTCAACTTCCATGTTGGGAGAGCCACTGCTCTCTTCAAAGGTGTCAGACAGGGTCATTTGCATCTGCAGAGGTTTCTGCTGCTTTGTTTTGTTTTGTTTTGTTTTGTTTTGTTTTGTTTAGCTGTGTCCTGTCCCCAGAGGTGGAGTCTACAGAGACAGGCAGGCCTCCTTGAGCTGCTGTGGGTTCCACCCAGTTCGAGCTTCCCTGTGGCTTTATTTACCTACTTAAGCCTCAGCAATGGTGGGCGCCCCCCCACCCCAGCCTCGCTGCTGCCTTGCCGTTAAATCACAGACTGCTGTGCTAGCAATGAGGGAGGCTCCGTGGGCGTGGGACCCTTCTGGCCAGGTGTGGGATATAATCTCCTGTTGAGCCGTTTGCTAAGACCCTTGGTAAAGTGCAATATTGGGGTCGGAGTTACCCGATTTTCCAGGTGTTGTGTGTCTCAGTTCCCCTGGCTAGGAAAAGAGATTCCCTTCCTCCTTGTGCTTCCCAGGTGAGGCGATGCCTCGCCCTGCTTCAGCTCTCGCTGGTCGGGCTGCAGCAGCTGACCAGCACTGATTGTCTGGCACTCCCTAGTGAGATGAAGCTGGTACCTCAGTTGAAAATGCAATGCAGAAATCACCCATCTTCTGTGTCACTGGCGCTGGGAGCTGGAGACTGGAGCTGTTCCTATTTGGCCATCTTGCTCCACCCCCAACTTAGCAGACACCTTAAATAGTCAATTTTATGTACACTTTAAAAGAGTGAATTTCACCTCAATTTTAAAAATCTAAAAAATAATGAAAGGAAAATATAATAACAATGACTCATACCAAGAACCAAAATAGAGAAATATAAACTATAAAAGTAAACTAAATAAAAATTATAGATGAAAAATACAATGACAGAAATGAAAATTCACTAGATGAGTTCAACATCAGATTTAAGATGGTGGAATAAAGAATCAGTAAACTGAAAACTCATAAATAAAACTTATCTAACCTGAAGAACAGAGAAAATTTTTTTTTAAAAAAACAGAGACATCAGGTGAGACAACATCAAGAATGCCAACACATGTAAAGTGGGAGTTCTAGAACTTGAGAAGAGAGAAAAGGGTATATAAATTGAATATTCAAAGGAATAGTAGCCAAAACTTCCCAAACTGGATGAAAACAATTTACAGATACAAGAAGCTCAAACCAAATGTAGGATAAATATAATATAATCAGCCTGCTGAGAGCTAACAAAAGCAATCAGAAAATCTTGCAAGTAGCAAGAATAAAACAACTCATTGTGTAGAGGGGAGTAACAACAATGATTAACAGCAGACTCTGCATCAGAAACAATGGAGTCCAGAAGGCATAGAATAACACACTCAATGTGCTGGGGGTGTGGTGGGTATAAAACTGTTAACCAAGAATTCTGTATCAAAAAAACGTATTCAAAAATGAAGGGAAAGATGCTCCTAGGTAAACATTGAGAAAGTCTGTTAGTAGCCAACCAATCTTACAAGAAATGCTTTAGGACATTTTTCAGGTTGAAAGGAAATGTCACCAGATAGTAACTTGAATCAACAGGAAGAAATGAAAAGCTTAAAAATGATAAATAAATGATTAAATATAAAACAATGATTAAATATATATCCTGCTTTATTTTTTTCAAAAATACAAGATTTCAAAGAGGAATTAGAACACTGTATTTTTTAGCTTCTAACACACATAGCTAAAATATATAAGACAATAATGCCACAAAAGAGAGGGAAGAAATAGAGCTATATTATAGCAAAGTGGCCTATTTTGCTAGAATTAGGTCAGTACTAACCTGAAGTATATTGTGATACCTCAACAGATATATTTTAAACCTACAGAGCAAAAAGTATTTGAAAAAATTTTAAAAATACATCATTAGAAAAACAGAGGAATTAAAATGGTACATTAAAAATGTTTGTTTAATGCAGACAAGGACAAAAAAAGGAGGGAGAGATGAACTAAAAAAAAGTGAGACATATTGAAAACAAATAGCAAAATGGCAGATGTAACCATATCAATAATTACATTAAGTACTGAAGAACTAACCTCTCTAAACAAAAGGCAAAGATTATCTGAAGGATAAAAAAGCAAAATCCAATTCTATTTTATCAATAAGAGACACATTGTAGACTCAAAGACAAATAAATAGAAGTGAAAGGACAAAACTAGACATAACATACAGGTATTAACAATAAGATAACTAGAGTGGCTACATAAAAATCAAGCAAAGTTGATTTTGAGACAAGAAATTTTTCTTGATATAAAGAGAAATATTTCATAATAATAAAGCTTTAATACATCAAGATGGAATGAGTGTGGTCAATGTGTATTATGAATCTAATAATATGTATAATAATACATGTATTATGAATTTAATAATAGACCTCAAAATTCAATAAGCAAAATCTGGCAGAATTAAAAGAGAAATAGGTAAGTCAATTATTATAGTTGAAGATTTCAATAAGCCACTGTAAACAATAGATAAAATTAGCAAAAATATAAATATATAAACTTTACACATATAAAGATATTAGTAAAGATATAAATATGTAGACCACTATCAACCCTACTGACCTAACTGACATGTATAGCATAGAACACTCCAACAGAGGAATATAGTGTTCTCAAGTGTATGAAGAGCCTTCTCCAGAATGAATGATATCTAGGCCATGAAAAACTCTTGATGAATTTAAAATGACCTGAATCCTTTAAAGTATATTCTCTGTCTCCAATGGAATTAAATTAGAAATTAAAAACAAATAATTTTGAAAATTTGGAAATTTGAAAGCAAACTTCTAAACAACCAATGGCAAAAAAAAAGGAAATTACAAAAGTAATTAGAAAATATTTTGAACAGAATGAGAATGACAACAAAACATAAGAATTATTAGTGCATCAGGGCAGGATTGCAGACGATTATATAGGGCACAAGGAAACCTTTGGAGAAGACAGATATGTATATTATTTTTATTGTAATTTCTTGCACATTACAATGTGCATATGTCAAAATCTATTAAATATTAATTTGTACATTTTAAATATGTGCAGCTTATTATATGACAAAATATGCTTCAATAAAGTTAGTAAAATGTGCACCTTGTGGTAAATTTATAGCATTAAAAGCTCACATTAGAAATGAACAAAAATCTCAAGACTCTAAGCTTCCACCTCAAAAAAAAAAAAAAAAAAAACAGCTGAAAAGATGAGCAAATTAAACCCAAAACAAGTAGAAGAAAAAAGAGATATCAGAACAGAAATCAATGAAAATGAAAATAGGAAAACAATAGAGAAAATAAATAAAATTTAGTTTTTTGAAAAGATTAGCAAAATTGATAAACTTTTAGCTAGATGAGTGAGCCTAAAAAGAAAACATATAAAAATTACCAAAATTAGGAATGAAGAAGGTGTCATCACTACCAAACCTACACAAATTTAAAAGATCATAAAGAGAGACTATAATTAACTTTAGGCCAACAAAGTTAGATGACTTAGATAAAATTAAAGACACAAATCACCAAAACTGACACAAAGAAATAGAAACATGAATAAAACTACAAGTAAATAAATATATGTAATAGTTAAAAATCTTCTCACAAGAAAAGCCCAGGCCCAGATGGCTACATTAATGAATTCTATCAATATTAAGAAAATAATATTAAGTCTACACAAACTCTTTCAGAAAACAGAGGAGAAGGAAACATTTCCCAAGTCGTTCTATAAGGCCTGTATTACCCTGATGTCAAAGCCAGAAAAAGGCATCACAACAAAGGAAAACTAAAGATCAATATTCCTAATGAAGATAGAAAAAAAATTATTCTTAACAAAATATTAAAAAATTGAACACAGCTACAGTTTTTTTAAAGATTATTATACAACATTACAAGTGATATTTATTTCAGGAACACAGATTGGTTTCACATCTAAAAATCAATTAATGTAATACATAATATTAATAAATAAAGGACCAAAAGCTCACATGATTTTCTCAATTTTCAAAAACCACACCTATTTAAAATAATAACTTTCTGCAAACCAGGACTAGAAGGGAACTTCCCCAATTTGATAAAGTTGGGGAAGCCTATGAAAAGCCTACATCTATCAACATGACTGATTTTAAAGACTGTGTTATTTCCCCTTAAGATCAGGAATAAGGCAAGGATATCTGCTCGTACCTTTTCCATTCACCATTGCAGTACAGGACCAAGCCAGTGCAATAAAGCAAGAAAAAAACAATCAAAGGCATACATAGTTGACCCTTGAACAACACAAGCTTGAACTGCATAAGTCTACTTAATACATGTGTTTTCTTCCACATCTGCTACCCCTGAGAGGATCAACCTCTCCTCTTCCTTCTCCTCTTCTACCCACTCAGTGTGAAGACAACAAGAATAAAAACCTTCATGATGAATCTACTGCCATTTAATGAATAGTAAATATATTTTCTCTTTCTTATGATTTTCTCAATAACATTTTATTTTCTCTAGCTTATTTTCTTGTAAGAATGCAGTAAATAATATATATATAAAATATATATTCATCAACTGTTTTTGGTATTGGTAAAGTTTCCAGTCAACAGTAGGGTATTAGTGTTAAGTTTTGGGGCAACCAAAAGTTCTATGATATTTTCAACTATGCAAGGAAGTCAGTGCCCCTGATTCCCACATTGTTCAAGGGTCATATGCATATTGAAAAAGAAGTAAATTTCTATTCATTTCTATAGATCATGAAAAGGTACTACTACTGGGAGAATTCACCAAAGTCACAGATCAAAAGATCAATATGCAAAAACCGATTATATGTCTATAAACAACAAAATTAAAAAAAAATTCACCTTAGTATCAAAACAAATACTTAGGAATAAACAAAAGATTTATATGCTGAAACTTCAAAATTATAACTAAAAACTTGTATGCTGAAAACTATAAATCATTACATGAAATTACACAGATGAACCTCAACACATTATGCTAAGTGAAATAAAACTAGACACAAAAGATCACAGATTGTATGATTCCATTTACATGGACTTTCTAGAAAATGCCCATCTATACCAATAGATAGCAGATCAGTGGTTACCTGGGACTAAGTGCTGAGAATGGAAACCAACTACAAGTCATGAAGAAACCTTTAGGAGTGATGGAAATATTCTGAACTTTGATTGTGGCCACTGTTGCATGACTCTATACATTTATACATAAAACTAAAACTCATTGAACTGTACACTTATAATCATTGAATGCTTTGGCTTATAAATTATGTAAATTATACCTCCATAAAATGGCTAAAAAATTATTGTAGTACTTCCACTTTTGATAAGGGTATGATAGATTATTTGAACTGTCATTTCCCCATGATAACTAGAAAAACTAGATAACACATTAAAAATAAAAAAAAAAATACTTTAAGGAAATACAGAACTAACAAAATATAGAAGAATTAACAATCCATGACCAATGGGAAATGGAGGCCCAGGAGGCCTAGAATTTGGGGTTACCTTTTTCACCTGGGGATATATACCAATTCCAGTTAGGAAGACTGAGAAGTGCTTTTAATAGACTCACCCAAAAAAAGTATTGAAGATTGCTGCCCAAGTTTCAACAAGGTATGGTAGAGGAACTGGATCTCAATGATAAAATATTGGAATATTGTTTTTGAAATTAAGAATTAAGTCAAAAAATAAACAAAAGAGGATTTGGAAGTGAAGTAACAAGTTGTGGATTTTTTTTAAAAAAGGAAGTACGAATTAGTATAATAAGTGGGTTTAGCATGGTTGCTCGATATAAGAGCAATATATTTAAAATATGTATTTTTATATACCATCTACAAATATAATTAAAACCATTACAACAAATATCAAATAAAATTCTATATCAAAAGCCTACTAATAGACCAAACAAAAAAGTGGAAGATCTCCACATCCAAGATTATAATACATCATTGAGAAAAATATAAAAGAATATAAACAGAGCGATATTTTATGTTCATGAACTGGAAGCTTGATTTTGTAAAATACTGTGTGTTCCCCAATATGATCTATTCAATACAATCACAATAGAAATTCCAACAGTATTTTTTTAGAAGTTGACAAGCTTATTGTATCAACGTTCTATTGCCACGAAACAGATTATCACAACATCAGTGGCTTTAGAAAACACACATTCCTTATCTTACATTTTCTGTGCGTCAAGAGTCTAAGTGTGGCTTAGCTGGGTCTTTGCTCAGAGTCTCACAAGGTGGCACTCAAGGTGTTGGTCAGGCTGCGTTCTCATCTGGAGATCGGGGTCATCTTCCAAGCCCAGGTGGTTGTTGGTAGATTTTAGTCCCTTTGCAGCTGTAGGATTGAGACCTCAGCTCCTAGAGGCTGCACCCAATTCCCTGCCACGTGACCTTCTCCATAGTCAGTTTACATCATAGCAGCTTGCTTCTTCAAAGCCAGTAGAACCGAATGATAACAAGACTGAGTTTATATATATGTATGTACATATGTGTGTGTGTATATATATGTACATGTATATACGCATTTGCTCTACAGGAGAAAAGTCATACTTGAGAGTTAGAAGGAAATGACAATGGGACAATTAGATATCTATCAGGAAATAAAACTGACCCTACCTTACACAATACTCAACAATCAATACCTAGGGGATTTTAGACCTGAATATAAAAGGCAAATTAATAAAGCCACTGAAAAGTAATATACGGGAGTGTATTCATGACCTTAGGGTAGATTTTACTACATTAAAACTAAGAATTTCTGTTCATCAAAACACTCCAACAGAAGAGACAGATCATGGGAACGCATCTGTGACACATGAAACTAACAAAGGCTTTTCACCAAAACCACAAAGCTATTGGAAGAAAGACAGGTGAGCCAGAATAGACAGATGGCAAAAAGACATGACCAGGCACTTACGAGCCGGGATCTCCAAATGGCAAATAAACAGACCAGAAGTGTTCCACCTCATTAGTCACCTAGGAAATGCTGGTTAAAGCCACAGTGAGATACCACAATCCACACACCTGAATGGTTGGAATTTAAAAATAAAAATAAAATAAAAAGCTAACAGCACTACGTTTTGGCAAGGATGTAGACCAACAGGAACAGTCAGACACTCCACGTGGGGTGTAAATTGTACAAGTACTTTGGAAAAATGTTTGTCAGTGTATGCCAAAGCTGAACTTATACATACTTTAACACAATTTTAGTTACATATGCAAAAGAAATACACATGTATGTGAACCAAGAGACATATACAAGAATATTCATGGCTGCATTATCAATTGCCCCCAAAACTGAAATTACTTAAATGTCCATCAACAGAATAATGGAAAAATACATTGTGCTGTAGTCATACGATGGAAGACTGCAGGAATGAACTGCAAGAATGGCAAGGAAGGAACTACAGCTACAGGCAACAAACACATAAGAACACAGTGCATGTTCCCATTTCTATAAAGTTCAGAAAATTAGTAAAACGATGCTATAGTATTTAGGGATGCATGCTTACATGGCAAACTATAAAGCAAAGCAAGGAATTGCATACCATGAAAGTCAGCATGCTCTTTTGGTTTGGCATGGATGTTGCTGGGGACGAGAGAATAGTGATTGTGAAGTACAAGGAGATTTTGGATTGCTGGCTTGGATGGTAGTTACATGGGTGTTTAGAACATGATTATTATTGAGCTATATGCTTTTGTTTTGTGCGCTTTTCTCTACATGGTATCTTTCATGAAAAAAAGGTTTTAATACCATTAACTAAAAATTTATTGCAACATATATGGTAAACATTTTGTATTTTTAATATGTAGTCAGCTTTTCCAAATCAAATGGGCAAACAAGTGTGAGATAGAAAAACATAAAATTCAAAAACTACAAATATGAGCGTCCAATAAACACTTTTAAGTAGGCAATCTCAGAAATCAAAGAAAGGCAGTCTAATTATACAATAGAAATGTACAACAATAAGGGAATTTCTATGCAATAGACAATGATTTGCCATGAAAAGTAATGTTATAAATAATATTGATGATATGAAATCATAGTCATTGTATTATAAGTGAATAATATGGGTTATCAAACTATTGAATATGGGGGAGAGAGAACCTTGCTTACTATTTTTAAAAAGTCCATGTTGTAAAACTGAATATAATTGTGATCTATTTTTAAAAATTAATATATACGTAGACATGTATTCATGTATATGTATAGGAAACAACAGGATGATTTTGTTGCTGTTGTTGTTGTTTTGAGAAGGAGTCTTGCTCTGTCACCCAGGCTGCAGTGCAATGGTACAATCTCTGCTCACGGCAACCTCTGCCTCCCAGGCTCAAGCAGTTCTCATGCCTCATCCTCCCAAGTAGCTGGGATTACAAGCACCTGCCAGCATGCCCAGCTAATTTTTGTATTTTTAGTAAAGATGGGATTTTACCACGTTGGCCAGGCTGGTCTCAAACTCCTGACTTCAAATGATCTGCCCGCCTCCTCCCAAAGTGCTGGGATTATAGGCATGAGTCACCACGCCCGGCCAGGATGATGTATTTCAAAAGGTTCAGTGACCATCTCTGAGTGCTGAGGTTACAGATTATTTTCATTTTATAATTTTCTTTATGCATGTTCTAAATTTTTCTCAGTGAGTGTATATTAGTTATGAATATGGAAAAAAGATTGTTCTTTTTTCATGATAAGCCAAGAATCATACAATGTCATCAGCACAGGGAAGCTGTGGGGACGTGAAGGTGGAGAGAGAGTGGGTATTTTCTCCTGTCCCCCATCATCCACCACCCATTTGCCCTAAATGTCAGTAGGGAAGATTTTTTAAAAATAAAGAAAATAGATTAAGACCTAACTTGTCTGGCAGCAGAGAGACGATTCTTTGTCCAAATCAATGCCCAGGTAAATGGTAAACAGGAGAATCTCAGATGGAGCCATCATTAAAGCCAATCCGGAGGAAGGTGAAGATTTCCAAATAAAAAATACAGCAGCTAAGATTCAATAACAAAGATGGTGTGGAGGCACCTCATTTCAGAGATACGAAGTCTCCAGGTATGTCTTCGTCTTGTCGCTTTTTTGCCATTGATCAGATTTTTTTTTTTAATTTTAACTCTCTGTCACTATGAACACCAGGATGTGAATGAGGACTGTGCTTGAAGCCACCTAAAAGGTAGAAGAACACATCTAAAACCACCAGCAAATGAGCACACCTCGCAGGTGTGGATAATAGCAGCTTTGCACACCCACCTGACCCTGTCTTGCAGGGTTAATAAAGGCACTTACTTAATTCCTTCACAAAGCCACGGTGCTCTTGTAGAGGGGCGCCTTGGTAATTATTACACCCATAAGGTGAGTCAAGATTACAGTTTATGTGCAGCTAATAACCACCTATCAGCAATTTTCTCACTCTCTCTTCCTCAGTCTCTTCCCTGATGGCAATATGAGCTACCCACCTGCACCCTGGGAGTCACTGAAAACAGAAGCCAGGAGTAAGAGAGAAGAGCAGGAGGGATGGGGGTGCTGTGAGTCTCGCCCAGTATCAGATTCATCCCAGAGAAGGCTGAGCCCCAGAAAGATGATCTGAAAGACTACAGGGCTCCCTGGTGCCCTCTGCAATAGTGCATAATTTAAAATCATGATAGTAGGCCAGGCGTGGTGGCTCACGCCTGTTATCCCAACACTTTGGGAGGCCAAGGTGGGTGAATCACTTGAGGTCAGGAGTTCTAGACCAGCCTGGCCAACATGGTGAAACCCTATCTCTACTAAAAATACAAAAATTAGCCTGGCGTGGTGGTGCATGCCTTTGATTCCAACTGCTCAGGAGGCGGAGGCAGAAAAATCGGTTGAACCCAGGAGGTGGAGGTTGCAGTGAGTTGAGATCGTGCCATTGCACCCCAACCTGGGCAACAGAGTGAGACCCTGTCTCAAAAACAACAACAACAACAAAAAAAAAAAAAAACCCTAAAATCTTAATAGTAACCTAACTGAAGTTCAAGAAAGTCCAAAATGTCTTGATTTATGCCCATGATGGCCACTCAGATTTGTTTTTTTTCTACGGTGCCCTGCTTTGCAGTGTCTTAGGCCCACTGCCCGTTACTGACACTGGGATGGTTTGATCTCCCACTACCTCCTTGGGACAACCTCTAGGTTGTGCTTTTCATCAAAATGCATTGATCATGCCCAAAACTCATTGTAAATTGCAGGCCGATTCCAAAACATCCTGGGTAGGGGAGCCCAGGCACCCACAGCCATGACCTTGTATCCCCATAGCATTCCCATTTCAAGCACACTCAAGCAGGTGAATTCCCCTGCTGGAAGAATGCAAAGGATAGAAATCAAATTTTTTTTTGGCTGTTACTGTTTTCTCTTTGTTCTACACTTAGATCCCATACTTTTTGTTAAAAATGGAAAAGAGTTTTGGACCACTGGGCTTTTTCCAGAGTAAATGTTAGACTAGATGATTATGAAGCTTGTTTGGTCAGAATACATGACTTTTAAAGACAAAGGGGATCAGGACTCAGGGACAGCTGAGCCATCTGCAGAGGGAGAAGGTTCAGGACAATCACCCAGCCATTAATGAGACATCTGACCAAGATCACTGCATCAGCAGCCAGCTCTTTCTTACAAAAGCAAAGGCCTGTCAATCTGAGGCATAGAGAAGCCCCGCCTACAGCGTATTTCATCCAGTGTAGACACAGCCCTATGTCAGATAGTTATCCTTTTAATTCGACTGCAGTGAAGTGCTCTTGTGGCCCTGACAGTATTCTCTTGTGCACCAAAGGAAGTGAATAATAATTAAAGAGTCCTTTGGACAATATCCTTCTATCTGAGGAATCATATACTCAAATAATTTAATTTGTAAAACCTCTTCACCACCTTACTGCCTGGCTTTCATTTTCTTTTGCATATATTTTCACCACTCAACTAATGATGGATAGAGGGAATTAAGACATGGTTGATTGCATCTCATAAAGGCACTTGGACGCATTTAAGATCACTAGCCTCTTTTTCCTTCCCAGCACCTTCTAATGTAATGTGTTCTCTGAACACATGTGTAAGACACACACTGATATTAAAAGCTGTATTCTATACTGCCTAATAAAGAGGATACCACATCAAAAGGCAGAGTTAACATCAAACATGCATGAGAATCATTTAAGAGATTAGAATAAAGGAGCTGGCGGAAGGTTGATGCCACTAAACTACCTTCACTCACTACCTGTATCCACAAGGGCAAAGTTAAACAGCCACAGAAAGATGGTGGGGCCACAGTGCCCACAGCCCATCCAACAGCACATTACACTTTGTCACCACGTGCCCCTAGCTATTTCCAAAAGTATGAACAAATGCGTGCAAGGATGAAGAGTCCTCAGTATATTTTGTGTGTCCTCTAGAAACAAAGGAAGAATGCTTCTGTTGGGAACAAGTCATCTATTTTTTTCCTAAGTCAAGCATTCAGCCTCTGACTTGAGCCAGTTCAACAGAACTTCGAGTTGTTACTTATTAATGTAAAAACAAGCAATTCTGAGGCTGAAAAAAACTGGTGGCCATGTGCTTGGGTCCTATTGCAGACTTACGGCGACTAAACCCCGGTTCTGCCACACCCTTGGTCTGTGACCTTGGGCAAGGTACTGAGTCTCTCCACATGCTACTTTCCTCACTGTGACATGGGGTCTCAATAATGGCCCCTGTGGCCAGGTACGGTGGCTCATGCCTGTAATCCCAACATTTTGGGAGGCCAAAGTCAAGAGTTCAAGACCAGCCTGGCCAACATGGCAAAACCCCATCTCTACTAAAAATACAAAAATTAGCCAGGCATGGTGGTGCACGCCTGTAATTCCTACTCAGGAGGAATGTAATGCCTACTCAGGAGGTTGAGGCAGGAGAATTGCTTGAACCCAGGAGGCGGGGGTTGCAGTGAGCCAAGATCGAACCACTGCACTCCAGCCTGGGCAACAGAGCAAACCTCTGTCTCAAAAAAAATAAAATGAAAAATAATAATGGCCCCTGCTTCCTAGGATTTCTTTTGTGAGGACTGAAGGAGCTAGTTTACACAAATCAGCACACTGTCTCTTCAAAAGTAAATGATAAACAGATATTAACTATCATTGTTAGGGCAAAGAACAAATTCTATGTGAACTTAAAGTATCATTTTCCAAAGTCTGTTCCATAGAACAATCAAGATGTTAGTATTAATAAATGCTCCACAGAAGGAAGAAAAATTAACCAGGCCTTGGTCGAATGTGGTGGTGCCCACCTGTAGTTCCAGCACTTTGGGAGGCCAAGGCAGGAGGATCACTTGAGCCCAGGAGTTCAAGTCTGAAGTGAACAGTGATTACACCATTGCATTCCAGCCCGGGTGACAGAGTAAAACCCTGTCTCAAAAAACAGAAAGTTTACTGAGTAGTTAAGTGACCAGTTAACTGACCCTTAACTAGTCAGTTAAGGAGGGATGTCATAGGTCCTTGGTTGACCTGGTCTTTAGTTCTCTGTAACTTTAACATGTTAAAGAGTTTATGAATATCTCATGGCTGAACTTCACTTGGAAATGATGAGCTAAACACAACTGCAAAATTTCTTTTTATGAGTTTTTTCTTTGTTTTTTTTTTTTTGAGATGGAGTCTTGCTCTGTCTCCCAGGGTGGAGTGCAGTGGCGCCATCTCGGCTCACTGCAAGCTCCACCTCCCAGGTTCACGCCATTCTCCTGCCTCAGCCTCCGGAGTAGCTGGGACTACAGGCGCCCGCCACCATGCCCTGCTAATTTTTTGTATTTTTAGTAGAGATGGGGTTTCACCGTGTTTGCCAGGATGGTCTCAATCTCCTGACCTCATGATCCGCCCGCCTCAGCCTCCCAAAGTGCTGGGATTACCTGCGTGAGCCACTGCGCTGGCCTTTTTTTTTTTTTTTTAAAGAGACAGGGTCTCACTCTGTCACCCAGGCTGGAGTATAGTGGTAAAATAGGTTCACTGCAACCTCAAACTCCTGGGCTCAAGCAATCCTTCTGCCACAGCCTCCTATGTAGCTAAGAATACAGGTGCTCACCACTGTGCCTGGCTAATTTTTTTATTTTATTTTATTTTATTTTTGTAGAAACAGAGTCTCATTATGTTGCCCAGGCTGGTGTCAAACTCCTGGCCTCAAGTGATCCTCCCACTTCAGCCTCTCAAAGCACTGAGATTGCAGGCATGAGCCACTGAGTCCAGCTATTTCTTTTTAAATTATATTGGAAAGAGAGCCAGATGTGGTGGCTCATGCCTGTAATCCCAGCACTTTGGGAGGCCAAGGCAGGCAGACTACCTGAGGTCAGGAGTTCAAGATCAGTCTGGCCAAAATGGCAAAATCCTATCTCTACTAAAAATATGAAAATCAGCCAGATGTGGTGGCTCATGCCTGTAATCCCAGCTACTCGGGAGACAGAAGCAGGAGAATCACTTGAACCTGGGAGGCGGAGTTTGCAGTAAGCGGAGATCAGGTCACTGCACTCCAGCCTGGGTGACAGAGCAAGACCGTGTCTCAAGAAGTAAAAATAAATAAGATAAATTAAATTGGAAAGCAAAAGTAGATATAGGAAAGCATCCTTCCTGTCTGAGTGATCCTGGTGCATTTTCTATGAGCTCCCCAAACCTACCTAAGTCAGAGCCAAAGACACACCTGGAATGCACTCCACAGTGAAGCCCTTAATGCTCCGTGAACTAAGATAATTGTTCAACACCTGAGATTTCAATGATGAGAAGGGCAAATCCTGATGAGTGGAAACGGTGACACCCCAACTTCCCCTGCTTCCCCAGACAAAGCCAATATGATTCTAAGGAGGCCTTTTCTTTACAAAGAAACGCGCCTTCCTAAAAAAGGAACCATGTCGCCGATTAAGACATTTCCCAAGCATTTGCTAACCTACTTACAGGCATCATTGCTCCCTTGGGCCTGGGGACCCCTCCACCTTCCTGAACGGAGTAGCTGAATAGGTAAATGGGTTATATCAGGCCAGGAAATCAATGTGTATACTGTGTTCTCAGCCACAGATGAGCATGTCGAAGCCATTCTATTATAGCTCTAGGAGCCGTATTGATCCAGCTGTAACTACTCGGAGGTGGCCCGCAATCCAATGAGAACACATCCATCTGTCCATCCAGCCGCCTCTCTCCCCTAGCAGTGCTTAGAGAGTAAGTGTTTGCAGATTGGATTAATTTAATGTTTGCTTAATCAAAACTGACTACCCTGGAACTTAAATGCTATTAATTACTAAGAGAATCCAGAACTAATTCTCTAGCACTGTGAGGCCGGGGAAGAACAGCCGCTCTGCAGAGAAAGGGAGTTTCTGTTTGTCTCTCTTTCCAGATGTTCATTTTGTGGCCTGCCTTACTCCCATCACCACTCACCCACCTGCTTTCCCTCACAGCCTTCTAAAAAGAAAAAAAGCACTTGCTACTTTGGTGTTTGCTCTTGTAGCACGCATGCCGCATGCACGGGAGCCTGCTGGTGGGATACACGGAGCCTCCACCTCAGATGTTCCGGCAGCATGCATTGCATCACTGGCTTTCCCATTGTGCTGTGGTGAAATAGCACCCTGGCTTTCATCTACTTCGTGGTGTCAATGGTTCTTTCCCAGAGCCCCGAGAGCTCCCCAAAGATAGGAGCTATGACTTACTAATCTGTGGTGCCCCAGCACCGAGCACTGTGCCTGTCGCATACTGGCATTAGCAAGTGTTTGCTGAACTGAATTGGGGAAGGAAAGGATGGCCCCTTCCAAGGGCTCTATGTTTACAAAGCCCTCTGCAGCACTGACACCTCTCCAGGAAGTGTCTCAGAGGCTTCAGTTCAACAGCACCTGCATCCAGTCCTCCATCTTCCCTATCCTTGAAAAGACAGGAGACTGTTCTTAGAACCAGGACCCAATGCCTATCTTGCTTATGAATTAAACGCCATCACAAGAGGAGCGTGAAAGGGCATATCTGCCTCCAAATCTATTCCACGGCTTTGCAAAAGGATAACCAAGGACCACAAAATGCCATGCAGTTCAGCCAGAGGGCTAGCAGGAGCGAAGAGGGGCACTGCTACACCCCGAAACATGTCTTTAGCCCCAGCAATACTTTACTTTTTGTAAAACAACTGCATCTGTGCGTCTGTAGTTTGGCTATGAGCACACACCACATCTCATGAACATCTCGCTATTTGTGGTGAGTGGTGAGTGGTTCCACTATCCACTATGTCTGTGTATTGTACAGAAAAAGTCCACTGCTCTCCAAAGGGAATTCCTCTGCTGAGCCCCTGGCCCCTGGGGTGGCCACTCCTTAAAGCAGAGGTTCTTCAGCAAGGGCATGGTTCTCAGCCCCCAGCTACCACTGGGGAACTTGCAGCTATTATTACAGGCATTACAGACTTCAATCCCCACAAGGACACAGCAGGCAGAGTAAATGACCAAAGCTAGTAAGGCGTATGTCCCTATGCGGTGGAGAGGAGCAGAGCAAATTGGGGAGCCTGTCCCTCTCCAGGAGGGGCTGCTGTGACTCAGTGCTCCCTGCTGTTCCCCTGCAGAACACAGGCTCAGCATGAATAAATCTTACTTCCGCACGACCTCACCCTACAACCAATTCAATTTTTAAAACATTCACATGTCATTCAAATAAGGTCTATAGTTCAGTCAATAATATTGTACCAATGCCAGTTTCCTGGTTTTGATAATGTGCTATGGTCACGTAAGATGTTACCATTGGGGGAAGGTGGGGAAGGAATACGCAAGAATTCTTCTCTTGGTGCTATTCTTGCAACTTCGTGTGCAGCTTAAATTATTTAAAAATGGAAAGTTAAACACACACATGCACACACATACACACACACACACACACACACACACACACAGTGCAGGCCAAGCTGCATAGCTCAACAAGCCATAACTTTTCTAAGCTTGTTGACATCCCCTGGTCACATCCAAGTGGGCTAGTGCCTCACAGACAAAATGGGAGAAGGACCCGAAACCCTGACCTGGCAGCTTCCACACACGGCCAACCTCAACTGTTGACCCTTTTATGGAACCAGTGCCCTGGAGGTGACACTGCAGACTTACCTCACTGAACTCCTGCCTTTGCCAGATTTCTGAAATCAAATCACCACTGCACCACACAACACCCACTAATTCAAATGCATTTTGCACAAATAATTCTTATTTGATGAATAGAGCACCAGACTTACAATTCAGCCGTAGTGTGGTAAATTACACTGGCCAGATTAACTGTACAAAGAACACGTCTCAAAACAATGATTTCACTTCGAGCTAAGGAGGAACAAGTGCCCTTTCTTTCATTTCTAAATTACATTTTCAATCATAAATATTGAAAATTACATTTCTGATCACCGCTGTCACCTCGTGAATAGTGGCACACGAGCCCCACAGACACACGGGTTTTTACAGAAGGAAAGTGAGAGCCATTAGAACACCCCAACCACTTTGAGTTTTAAAGGGCCTGTTCTACCAGCCCACAAGATTACAAAACGATGGCACCCTTTGGAGCTTGCAGAGGCAAGGAGCAGCAGTCTCATTGGCACATTGGTTATTAAACATATGGAATTATTACTCTGGGTGTATTTTACCACTTACTATACATGGGCTGTTCCAAGTATTTATAGGTAGGTATGGTGTAGCCATTACCCCAGAGAGGCAGACACGAAAACAGATCATACTTCTGCCTGGTAGACGTCTGAAACATCTGAGCTTCTGGCTATGAGCAAAATGATTTTGTTAAGGTAAATGGGGTTAGCACACTCATCTTCCTCTCCAATAATAACAAAAGTCAAGATCGTAAGGATGGGCTGGGTGCAGTGGCTGATGCCTGTAATCTCAACACTTTGGGAGGCTGAGGCAGGAGGACTGCTTGAAGCCAGGGGTTCGAGACCAGCCTGGGCAACAGAGGAAGACCCTGTCTCAGAAACAACAACAAAATTAGCCAGACATGGTGGTGTATGCCTGTAGTCCCAGCTATTTGGGAGGCTGAGGCAGGAGGATCACTTGAGCATGGGAGTTTGAGGCTGCAGTGAGCTGTGATGGTGTCACTGTACTCCACCCCAGGCAACAGAATGAGATCCTGTCTCAAAAAAATAATAAAATAAAATAAGACCAAAATAATCTTGAAAAAAAATAAAATAAAAATGAATGCTGCATGTAGAAACTTGGAAAAATAAAATAAAAAAGACTGTAAGGATGGAGAGGCTCTTCAAAGGAAAGACGAATGGGGTGTTAAGATTACTTGGCTGAGGAAATAGCAGGAAAGGGGCAGAGCTGCCCCCGTGGTCCCGGCTGGGAGAAGGGAAAGGCGGAAGAGACTCTGATAGAAATACATGGCTAGAAACAGAGTCCGTCTGAAAGACTTAGATGGCGAGTTAGTTTAGCTGCAGGTATTCTGACATGAAGATGAAAATAAAGGGCTTGCCCACAATGAAGAAACCAAACACCCACCTCAACCAATGAATTGTATCCTTCAAGACATATACCCCTGGTGCCTTTAGATATAACCAGCACTAGGTTCAACTCTTCTTCTTTGGATCCAGATAAATAAACTGTAGCAATTGGACCATTGCTACAGTTGGACCATTGGACCATTGCTACAGTCCAATAAACTGGACCATTAATAAACTGTAGCAATCTCTCCACCCACTGGCTCACATCAGGGATATACTGACCACTCTACTTACGTTGGACCACACCAAACCCAGGCAACACTAAGCCATGCAAAGTCATACATAGAGTATCCCATATCCTAAAGACAAAGCCCATAATATATTCTTGCAACCCTGCATTCCAGAGCCCCCTTCCCCCAAATGTACAGTATGCTTAGAGTAGTCCCTTAAGCATAACGTTGTACAGACCCTAACATGGTAGTATTTGTACATCACCTCTGTGCCCTGCACTAGCACTCAGATTTCTAGTACAGGCATCAAAGGTGTCTGCTGCAAGCATGCACCAGAGGGCTAATGCCCCAGGACAGCCCTCCACTCCACCAGTAGCAGATAGGAGTTGATAGATTCATACCCAGCCATTTCCTCCCTTACTTGGAACAACTCAGGATTTGTTTACATTCCCAGAACTCCTGGCTGCCAGGCAGAGCAACCTGCTCATTCAATGCATTCTGTATCAGTCCTCTTCCCTTCCCTTCTCCTCTCGGGTTAGATGGAATTAGGGCCTAAAGACCACCTATTTTAGCCAGAGTTCTCCAGAGAAACAGAGTCAATGGGATGTGTATACACACACTGCATAACAACATTTTGGTCAACAACAGACCACATCTACCATGGTGCTCCTATAAGATAACAATGTAGCTGAAAATTTTCTATCGCTCAGTGATGTATTAGCCATCATGACTGTCAATGACATCTGATATGATTTGGCTGTGTCCCCACCCAAATCTAGAATTGTAGCTCCTATAATTCACTGTGTCATTGGAGGGACCCAGTGGGAGGTAATTGAATCATGAGGGCAGGTCTTTCCCATGCTGTTCTCATGATAGTGAATAAGTCTCATGAGATCTGACGGTTTCATAAAAGGGATGTTCCCCTGTACATCTTCTCTCTTGCTTACCACCATGTAAGACATTTCTTTCACCTTCTCCTATGATTGTGAGGCCTCCTCAGTCATGTGGAACTGTGAGTCCATTAAACCTCTTTTTCTTTATAAATTACCTAGTCTCGGGTATGTCTTTATCAGCAGCACAAAAACAGATTAATACAACATCATAGCAGAATGCACTATGTTTAAATTTGTTTAGACAACACAAGTACTTCCCACTGCGTTACAGTTGCCTGTAGTATTCAGTACAGTAACATGCTCACAGATTTGTAGCCTAAGAGCAACAGGCTACACCATATAGTGCAGGTGTGTAGTAAGACATACCATGTAGGTTTGTGTATGTACGCTACAAGGTTCACACAGTGACAACATCACCTAAGGATGCATTTCTCAGAAAGTATCCCCATGGTTAAGCAATGCATGATTGTATATGGAGAGCCAAACTCACTTGAAGGAGTTGGTTCATGTGATTTTGCAGGCTGGCAAGTCCGAAATCTGCCGGTTAGGCCTGCAGGGTGGAGACCCACCCAAAGAAGGGCCAATGTTGTCGTTCTAGTTGGAAGGCTGTCTGCTGCAGAATTCTCTCTTGCTTAGGGGAGGTCAGTCTTTTATTCTATTCAGACTTTCAAATAACTAGATGCCCACTTTATGGAGGGCAATTAGCTTTACTCAAAGTCTACCGATACAAATGTTACTTTCATCCAAAAACGTCCAAAACAATTTTGACTAAATATCTGGGTAACATGGCCCAGTCAAGTTGACACATAAAATTAACCATCACACCTCCATTCCCCATCCCCTACCAGTGTGTCCTGCAACCACCACTGAAAGAAACAACTTGCACTCTAATTCTTATAACAGTGTCTGCTTCTGGGGGAACCTAACTTAAAGACATCGTATTTTTAGTATACTGTGACTTGGAAAATAAATGAAAGCATAGAAATGCTTAGTCCTCTTTCAAAAACCTAGTGACCCATGAAAGCACTTGGCCCACAGTTTGGGAACCGCTGCATCACAGGTGCTGGAGTTTAATGCCTAGAAAGGCCCACACAATTTCTGAGGGCATGTAAACACAGATGTTTCTAAAGTCGTTGATCATGATTTTGGAAAGACCGCAGCATTCCTAACAGTGACACAGATATTAGGATGGTGCTGTCAAAGAAGTCCCTCTCTATTCCATTGCATGCCCGACCTTCTAGACAGTTCACAATGTTCTGAGAGGGGAAAGACTCTTGTCTGAAACCCATCACGTCACCAAAGCAGCAAAGACTTCATTTAAAAACAACACCTCTATCCAAGGGCTCAGAATCTGTTCACAAAAGAAAATACATCTTTTGACATGCCTAAAAATACGTGATTATATCCTTTGTGGCAAGACGAGACCAAGTGACTCATTGAAGTCATAAAGGCTGCAAATTGCAGTATTGTTGTCTTTGAATGAAAATTGCCAGAGGACTTGTGTTTCGTTGTCTCGAAAAACCTAGGCAGTCATTTGCCGCATCACGAGATCCAAATCATCTGAAGTTGGAGATCATCTCCTCCTTTTTGTATTTCATTAGCCGAGATCAGGTTAATAAAAAGTTTAAAAGTTGACTGCCTTCCCCAAGAGATTTATTTAGACCTCCTCTGCAGGGATGAGCTGGGAATGGCAGCCGACACTCTCATTTCTCTAGAGCTCACTTTGTCATCTCCCTCTGTGGTCCCTGAAGTCTGCCAATTAAAGACCTCCTCGATGACATTCTGCTGCTGAAGTTATGCACACATAAATCACTGTAATAAGAGAAGATTGTTATGTTAACCTCCGCCATGCAACCCTTTTCCTTTTGTGAGAAATGTGAAAAACATTCATTTGTCTGGCACAAAGGAAGCTATTTCCCAACAGATGCCTGGAAGCCTCGCCTGGATGATGCCCCTTCCTGTGGTTACGTAGGTGGTGCCTCCTGCACCAGCAGGCATTACTCAACCTGAAACGCAGAGCAACGAGGCCATAAACCAGGCAACATTACGTCAGAGACAGGGTGCTCTGAAATAAATGGGGAGCTGGTTCTATCTAGAGGAACATTTTTCCATGTTTAACCAAGCAAAACTGGAGACATTACTGAACACACAGTCTCAAAGGTCAATTCTTAAGGAGGAGACCAGTGCTGGGGAGGGAAGACACACACTTTCTACAGCGATGGAGGAACCCTCGAGGTGACTGGAGTTTCACTGTTAGAACAAGGGGCTGGTGTGCAGCAGCTGTGAATTCTACTTTGATGTGAAAGACGGCATCTTCTAGTTGAGCCCCTGGGAGCGGCAACCATAGCAGCCATGGGGCTGAAGCTGGAAGCGGTTACCACTGCGTGCTCCCTCACCTGCACTGCAAATCTTCGTGGGCTCAAATTCCCCAGAGATTCAGTTTTCAAAAGAGAGAGAGAGAGAGAGAGAGAGAGAATGTTTTATCAACAACAGAATGCATATTCATGATGCATTAATGATTTATATCTACATGTTAACTTTAGAAGACAATATTAATTGAAAGACCTGAAAAGGAAAAGTCTGGGCATGAACTGAGCTGTTGCCCCCAGTTAGCTGACTCGAGGCTGGGATGCCCCCAGGGGATGGCGAGGGGGAACCTTCTATGTAGATGCAGCCCCTCATCCAGAAACTGACTTGCTTTGGATGCCCAAGTGGGGACACCAACCTTGATCCAAAGACTCCCTTGCCCATCCCTAAAGACCTGACTTTCAGAGCTGCTATCAAAGGACATGCACTTTGCAGGGCAAACCCACAGCTAGAAAGAAAGAGAGAAGAAAGAAAGAAAGAGGAAAGAAGGAAAGCATCTGTGCCCGGCCAGATGCTTTTCTCTTTAACCTAGAGTGACCAGCCATCCTGGTTTTCCTGGGGCTGAAGGGTTTCCCAGGACAGAGGGCTTTCAGTGCTAAAACCAGTCCTTTGCAAGCCATAGAGTAATTTGCCTTCTTTAAGTAAACACGTAAATCTTAGTTTGAGCCTACCAAACCATGGTCAATTAAACATAGTATATTAGTCCTTTCTCACACTGCTATAAAGATACTACCTGAGACTGGGTGACATAAACAAAAGAGTTGACTCACAGTTCTGCATGGCTGGAGAGACCTCAGGAAACTTACAATGATGGTGGAAGGCGAAGGGGAAGCTTGCACGTCTTACAAGGCAGCAGGAAGAGAGAAAGAATGAGAATGAGGAAGTGCCACACTTTAAAATCATCAGCTCTCATGAGAACTCATTCAGTATCATGAGAACAGCATGGGGGAACCCACCCTCATGATCCAATGACCTCCCATCAGGTCCTCCCTCCACATGTGGGGATTATAATTCGAGATGAGATTTGGGTGGGGACAAAGAACTAAACCATATCATACAGTTTCATGGTTTTGTAGTAGCAGATATACAAGTACATTCACCAGGCTGTGGGAAACTGGCCCCATGGGGCTTCTGAGCAGAAGTGAGACCATGTCAATCATTGCTGAAAACGATTTCCACCTCATACTGCAGGAAGAAGACTGAAGGCTTTCAGAGGCTATTGCACAATTTGAAGCATAAAACAATGAGGGCTTAAGTGAGAGGAATGGAAAACAAGGGGTAGAGTAAGCAGACCCTTCTCCACCGAGGTCTTGCAAATCATTCCAATCCAGTCATTTATACAATCTTCGCCAGTTACCCCCAGACCCCATCAAAAGCATTATTTCAGCTGAGGATCCAACATGGGGTGCCACCTCCTCCCTAGCACATGTGGCCAGAGCATCAACTCACTGTAGTCCTTTTATTTGGAATTAAAATATAGAGGAACAATTTAAAAAGGATGGAACCAATGCATCTCAACATTCTCTTTATTGGCAATAAATAAATAAATAAATAAATAAAATCCAAATTAGGTTTTTATTACCCTGACGGCACCGAGAATCATCTGGCTTGTGAGCTTTTAAATACTCAGCTTATAATGAACATCTCCAGCCAGATCCCGTGGGCATCACTCATGGAGACTGGTCACAGGGTGGGCCCACATGTCCCTTGCCTCCTGCTAGGCTTTCAAAGGGAGCCTGTGATGCCTACATATGAATTGCACTGAATTGCTCTTGATTAAATCACTGTAATTTTTTTGTTACTCTATGCTTTACATTAATATGAGTCGAATAACCGAGGTTTTTTTTTTTTTTTTTTTTCACTAATCCCAGGTCCAAATTAGACTTTTCTCATCCAGAAGTGTTGGGAAGAAGGAAAATAAAAATAATGAGTATGAGGAAGAAGAAGAGAAATCGCTGATAGTGAGTGGTTTTGCTAAGCACCTGGCATTTTGCTGAGTGCTTCTCGTGTTACATTGTGCCCTGTGAAACTGCCATTTTTATGGGTCCCATGTTTATATTGTTTGACCCACTACGTTGTCTCCTATCATCCTCACAGCAAGTGAACTGATACTGTCATTGTCCTCTTTTTATTCGTGGATACACTGAGGCTGGAGAAGAGTGTGGTCCAAGCATGTGGTCAAGCCCAGCTTGTCCCAGCTCTGACTCCAGGGACTGTGCTGCTAGCTGATACCCTTGAGTGCCCTGCCCTGACCTAGTTCCCCAGTCTTTTTTCTTTTCCCTTCTTCCCCAGCCTCTACTCTGAGCTGCATGCTGCTGATGAGAAAAGACAAACAAACAAGATGGACAAGATGGTACCAAATGCAGAGTCATGTGGACAACGGGACTGCTTGGATCGAGTGGCTGGGGCAGTTGTACCTTCATGCTGCTGGAATGGGAAGCCAGAGCTTATTGAAGGCAAGTGCATGTGGACATTCCCAGCAGAGGAGGGGTAGAGCTCCCAGGGAACCACGGAAGCACCCACGTGGAGCAGCTGAGGATGTGGCCTGGGAAGGATGCCATGTGACCACGTTTCCTCTCTGTTTTCCAGGCCACCATGGCTGACCACCCAAGCATCCAAGTCAATAAGTCTTTCACTGAGAGAGATCTGATGCCCCGCACAATCTCGCCCCAACTGGGAGGGTCAGCACAGGCTTTGTCTTCTCCTTGCACTTACTGAAGTTTATTTAACAGTTTGGACCTTGCCTGTTGAATCTTGAAAATATCACAACTATGCATATACTGTGTTCTGAAGAGCTTACCCAAACCCTATTTATTAGTCACTTTGATCTAATTCATCACATGCAAAAATCTCAAACAAGCACTAAGTGTCCTTTCAGGGGGACGTGTTAAGGTAGTTAAAAGTACGCCTAAGCCCATGTTTCCCACGGCTCGGGCCACGGGTGCCATGGGTTCAAAAATGCAATTAAAAGAAGACCGTCAACTTCATCATTGTCAAAACGCCACATCACCCCCTAAAAGAGAGGCGCCCCCTTCGTCAATTTCTCCATCCATGCCAAAGTTTTGGAGAGACTCTTCACTTTATAAATCAACTCACAGCTTAGAACATCCTGGCAGCCCCTTCAAGGAACCGATCGGAATGACAGGGAAAGAGAGGATAACCATCATAGCTTGACTGGATACAGGTGTTTGCGTTTACAGACGAACCACAAACGCCTGGATCTTTGACAGGCGTTGATGCTATCAGTGAATCGCAGCTATTATTGGCTCCGGTCACCAAGGGCTCGGGGGCCTTTCCCTTAGCAACATCTCTGAGGCTGATAACATTTGGCTGAACTTTTCAGATCTTAACCTCCCTTCTGACTTTCTGCAGTCAAACCCGCCTAAACTGATCAGAAGAAGAGACACGCAGTGGGAAGACAAGTAAAATATTATTGACTGGACTGTTTCATGTCTATTAGGAAGAAAGAGCACAGAGGGGAGGGAGAACCTCACAGTCTGACAGGCGTCAAGATAATCAGGGGAGGAATCGGGGCTGCGCAGTAACCCTCGATGAGGTTGGAAAGCACTGGCTTACAAGAGGTCATTGTTCTGCGCGGGGAACAAACAGGGCGCCGGGCAAACAAGGGCACGATTGCATTCCTCTACGGGACCCGTTCCTTGTCAGCAGGCCCTGCTCCTGCAGCAAAGCATAGGATGGGAAACAAAAACAGGAAGTAACATGGCTCGAGGAAGAAGCAGGGGCTCCCCAACCTCATCCAAAGGCTTCAGTTTCTGGAAGCAGCAGTATGTGCTGACCCTCCATGCACCCTGGTGCGTGGGGCCTTTGTGCCGGGCAGAGATGGGACCCAGAGGGACAGGCGATGTTGCTCTGGGAGAATTTGGTTTTGGCAATTGGTATTTTCTTTTGTGTGTTTTTGTGTGCGTATGTGTGTGTGTGTGTGTGTGTGTGTGTGTGTGCGCGCGCGTGTGATTTATTTTTTTAATTTTAGATTCAGGAGGTGCCTGTGCCTGTTTATTACATAAGTATATTGCATACTGGTGAGAATTGGGCTTCTAGTGTATCCATTAATCGAACAGTGAACATTATCCCTGATGGGAAATTTTTCAACACCTGCCTCACTCGCACTCTACTCCCTTTTGAAGTCCCCAGTGTCTATTATCTCCATTTTATGTCTGTGTGTTCCCACTGATTAGCTCCCACTTATAAGTGAGAACACATGGTGTATAGTTCTCCGTTCCTGCGTTAATCCACATAGGATAATGGCCTCCAGCAGCATCCATGTTGCTGCAAAAGACATAACTTCATTCTTTTTTATGGCTGTGTAATATTCCATGGTGTGTATGTACCGCATTTTCTTTATCCAGTAAACTGTTGATGGGCACTAAGGCTGGTTCCACAACTTTGTTATTGTGAATAGTGCTGTAATGAATATATTATATAATATATATAGTGCTGTAATGAATATAAGTATACATTATAATGATTAATATATACTTATGAATACTATAATGATTTCTTTACCTTTGGGTAGATATCCAGTACTGAGATTGCAGGATAAATGGCAGTCCTGTCATGATTTCTCTGAGGAATCTCCATACTGTTTTCCAAAGAGGTTGAACTAATTTACCTCCCCACCAACAATATATAAGTGTTCCCTTTTTTTCACATCCATGCCAACATATGTTATTTTTTGACTTTTTAGTGATAGCCAGTCTGACTGGTGTCGGATGGTATCTCATTGAGGCAACCGGTATTTTCCATTTGTATTTCACTTCCCTGCTCCTTGTCCTGCTGTTCCAGACAGATCTCCTTGCTTCTTCGAGTTCATGTCCCGAGCGTCCTGGCTGTGCATGCCCACGCTCGGGTGTGCATGTTAGGAAGCAGCTAGAAGGGCTCCACTTCCTCTCAGTGACCTTAAGTCCAGTTGCCAAGACCTCCTGGGACTCCACAAATGGGTCGATGATACAAGACATGCTTCCCTCTGCCCCTAGACCTACTGGAGAGGACCAAAATACCCCACCTGCTAACCAATTTGCAAAATGGAGTTTGCCGTCTGAAGCAGAGGTCAACGTCTTCGACATCGATACAGAAAGCTGGAACAGTGAGGCCATGCCCTGCACTGCCTCTCCTTCCCTCCCCAGACCCACATCCATTTTTACTCACCCCTTGGTTTTATCAGGTAAGACCAACCACAGACACTGCTCAAGGAGGTCCCACAAAACCTATGGGACATTCCCCACCATCCTATGGGTACAATTCACCTTGGAGCCATCTCTCTTTGAGGACTGGGCTTATTTCCCCCAAACATGTTTCCACTCTGTATTTCAGCAGCCCTGATTTGTGCAAATGGTTTGCTCACAGCCATCAAAGAAGCACCATCCTTTTGTTAGGGGAAGCACCTGGTGCCCACTATGTGACTTCGTCCACTTGAGCTTCTCACCACTCAGGGTGAGAGGGTAGGGTGGCATTTCAGAAAAACATCAGGAAAGGGAGACTTGGAATCAGAGAATGGAAGTACAGAAAGGAATTAAAACATCACCTTCTCCAATTCTCTATGCCACACGTGGGGAAACTGAGGCACGGGGCAAAGAAGAAAGAAGCACTTGGGTTTACACATGGTAAACTCCCCTGCGGCCCATCCCTGCCTCACCACATGGCCCTGCCTTACAGTACATTCAGGCGTGCGGGTCCATCCATGCTCCAGACACACCCAGAGCAGGCCCCACCTGCAGGGGCACTCGCCGTCTCCCTCACAGCTGACCAGGCTCTACCACAGACCCTCGGCTGGGCCTAGATCAGAAACCTGGAGGCGAACAAGCTCCCATCTCCATAACACACACAGTCGGGGGGACTGCAATGCTTCCTCCCCATACCCGCCCCTAAACTTACTCTTATTTCCATCTCTTACTGTGGCCCTGCGTGTCCTCTTTCCTAGTTCTTCCCCTGTTAATTACCATCCTACTCCCTGCCATGGAGCCTTCTAGAACCCTGGTTCTATGACGTCATGATGATGATGACGATGACAACGATAGTGGCAATCATTTATTAAGCCCTGCCCTGGCCTAAGGCACCACATGGGTCGTTTCTTCCAGGTTCCAACTCAATTCTGCTTTGCCACATGGTAACACAATCCTATCATGGAAGCACCATCATTACCACCATTGCAGGGGAAGCCCAAAAAGGTGACGTATCTCGCTCAATCTCACGCAGAAAAGCCAGGATTCAGGCCTGCGAGCTCTTCCACTTCAGTCACCCTCGCCCAGCAGTGTCCCAGAAGAGTGTCGTCACCACAGGGTGGGAGGGACGGGTCTCAGAACTCTAACATCCCCATGTCCTCCCCTCGACCACAGCCGCCTTTGCTCCCAGTCTTCAGACGCCGGGTTTTCTTCCCAGAGACCTGCAGGAAAGTGACGCCAGCCCCCTGCCCCTTGCATCAGTCCCTCCTGGCAGCTCCTCCCTCCCACACAGCCCAGAACCCACACTGCTTCATAAGAACACACTGGTCTCAGCTGGTCACTCAGTTATTCTACATTTCTTCCTTGTCCTTAAACCTACAGAGATTGTACCCTGCTCGCCCCTCCTGCTCCCACGTGACTGAGAGCTAATGGTAAGAATTTCTCCACTGTGTAGCACTGCATATGGGCCCCCATCTCCGCTGCGCCCTGGGTCCCTCCATCAGGGCTCTCCACCTCTGTTTTCAGCTTCCTCTTTTGTTCCTCCCAGTGCTCTTATGACCTCATCCTTCCACCTCCAAATTTAGCGACATTCATGGAGACACCTTCCTGCCTGTCTCACCAACCACTGAAGACCAACCTTCCCTCCTTGCTCTTCCCTGTCACCCACGGTCCTCTATCTCCTCCACTCTGTTCTCCCCATCACCACCAGCTAAAGCACTCCTACCATAAACCAACAAACTAACCACTCTTAACGTGATGAGCTCCTCCCTCTCACTCAGTCCATCATCAGTGACCTTCCCCTAGGCAGATCTCATGGACACCCACTCCTCAGTCCTTGTGTGGCTGAACATAGCTGCTGTGTTCATCACCACTGAACACTCCTGTCATCTTGAAACTATCAACCCGCTTGGCCTCGGGTTTTCTTCCTTCCTCCATGACCACTCCAGCTCAGCTCCACCCAGGACTTCCTCATTCTTGACCTGTCCCTGGTTGGTGGTGGTCCCCAGGCTTCCACTGACAATCTGCCCCATTTCCCCCGCCATAGCTTTACCTATCACTCCAGGTGCTAACCCAAGCTCTTCCCACAGATCTCAGGCTTAGCTCCAAACTGGCTGGACATCTCCAGTTGTCTTTAGTAAAGAATATGCTCATGACAATGGCCCACAATCTTGCTTCCCAGGGTGATTTGACAGTGTGGTTTCGGATTACAGCCTGGCTTCCTGGGGTGATCCATCACAAGAATAAAGTGTTGATAATGCCAATGGGTACATTTCCAGGTCAGGGCGGTTGTGTTTCTCTCAGCAAATGAATGGGTCGTTTCCCCAGCACCTGAAGGTGGTGAGAGTTGGTCTCAGCTCTGATAACCCAGGCTCTGCCAAAGGTGTGACCTTGGGCTTTGGGGGAGTGAACAGAGTCAGTGATACAGTGTGGTGGTGTCCATCTGTCCTTGCTCAAAGCCGATCTCTACCTGCACCTGTTCTGAATCTGAGTTCTGCCTTAAGAGAGCAGTTGAGTGTTGATGTATGGACAGAGCCAGCCCCCAGCTCTTCTGGACTCACTATTTGCAGGCAACTTATGGGCATGCTTGAGCCATAGGATCATTGCACCCCAGTGCACAGGGCAGGGTCCCCATCCATATTCAGCCCACTAGACATGAGGCAGCCCTTACAGTGTGCAGTGTCACAACCTGGGGGAGTGGTGGTAGGCAGCCACTGGGAAGAAGCACCCTCTTCAAGCAGGTTTGATGTTGCTTCAACTCTCAAATCCTCCTCAAGGTTTAATGTTGCTTCAACTCTCAAAACTGCTGCCGATGATTTACAAGGTCCTGAATGGGAAATGACACACAGCACACGCGTCTGATGGCAGCACCTCCTGGATACTCCATCTGGACTTGAAAATGCAGAAGGAACAGTAGGAGGAAGTCTAACCAGGAAGCTGTCGTTCAGATGCCCCCTCTGTCACTCACTCACTGCGTGACCTTGGGACAGTGACCAGTTCTTCTGAACCTCAGGATGCTTATCTATGAGACATTTACCACAATCCCACCCTGCCTCCTCACCGGTTGGACTCAATGCTCTGCTGTGGTTACCCTCAGAGCTGTCATGAGTGAGCCCAGAGGATGACAGAGCCAGCAGGGGTGGTGTCTTCGCAATCCTCACGCTGGCTGTCCCGACGTGGTCCCCTCTGCTGCTCCCCCTTTCCACGGCCGGCTCCTTCTCATCCAACAGGCTTCAGCCCAGGAGTCACCGCCTCAGAGTGGACTTCCCGCCACTCACCCCAGTGTAGCCACCAACTCAAGGCACTTTCTAAATGATACCTCTGCTCTGTTTTTCGAAGAAAGTCTCCAACTTACCTTCCAGGGAAACTGACCAAACCAAGGAGTCCTGACCGTAAGTCCCTCCTGGAGCCAAGATCAGGGAATTCCTACACAAATCAGATGACGTGGCCTCTTCTTTGAGCCTCTCTCCAATGCTAGTCTTCTAGTTATCACCAATTAGAAGTTTTTTAATTTATGTATTATACTGCTTACTTGCTATCTGGTGGTCTGCAAGGTATAGGTGTATCTTAGTCACTGAAGTAGAACCTGCCTGGCTCACAGTAGGTCCTCAATAGACATTGACTGAATAGCTAATGAGGGGATGATTGAGCGGACATCCCTGCCCGAGGCTGGGACACCCGGGCTTGATAGATCCTGGTTCCCAGGTCTCAGTGCATCTGCCTCTCATCGCCTCCTTTGCCAGTCACTTCCTCAATGATGGAAAGAGTCGAAGTTCTCCTGCTGGATGCATTTTCCCTGAATTTGGGGAACCCAAGACAGTGTCAAGCCTACAGTGAGCTCTGAGCCCCTTCAGGAGAGCCAACTCTGGATACAGCCCCCCAGGTACCCCTATGAATTTTCCCCTATAAAAAATGAGAAATCTGTAGCTGGGTGCAGTGGCTCATGTCTGTAATCCCAGCACTTTGGGAGGCCGAAGTGGATGGATCACTTGAGGTCACGAGTTCAAGACTAGCCTAGCAAACATGGCAAAACCCCATCTCTACTAAAAATACAAAAATTAGCCAGCTATGGTGGCACATGCCTATAATCCCAGCTACTCAGGAGGCTGAGGGACAAGAATCGCTTGAACCTGGGAGGCAGAGGTTGCAGTGAGCTGAGATCGCACCCCTGCAGCTGCTACACTCCAGCCTGGGTGACAGAGAAAAACTCTGTCTCAAAAAAAGGAAGAATCTTCCATTGTAAACATGACCAGACCTTACTCATGAAAGAATTTCCTTTTGATGCCTTCTTAGAGCAGTGTGCTCAACCACCAAACAGAGCTGGGACTTCTGTCCTTCCGAAGCCATTCCCGTAGAGCAGAGACAGGCACCTGTCTCTGCATAAGCCCTTCTTTCTCTGTAGTATTTTCCCAAAACAGGTGAGGAAACAGGGATCTGTCCTGTTATTTGACCTGTGTGATGACTCCTATCCGTGTCTGGTATCATCACTCCCATCTCCGAACATTCCACAGCAGTGACTGCTGCCCAGACCTCCGGCTAGATGGGAGCCCTGACCGTCTGTTCTCTGTGCACCTGGTCAGCTGCTCTTCACTTGGATTGCAGCCTCTTGAGGGACTCAGCTTGCAACACCTCACATCAAGTAGACCAACAAGCCACCTTGTTTGGCTGAAATATAAGTTCGTTCTGCAATTTGGCCATCGGAGGAGGGTAAGAAAGAAGTTAGACAGAAAAACAGACGAAATGGAAGGAAAAAGACACGCACCCAGGAGCAGAGAAAAGACACAGGAAAAAGAAAAAAAAAAAACTAGTTTAAGGGAGAGGGGAAAATGAATCATACATAAGGGAGAGGGGGAAATGAAGCAAAAGAAGATTAAGGGGAGAAATTCTCTAAGATCTTTCAAAAACTAACTGCTGTCTATAAAGGAGTGACGGGACATGAGGTGAGGATTATACGGTGCTGTCCACTTGGCACAAAGGGTGCAAAGTCTTAACAACCCCCTGCCACCTGCACCTCCCACTGCGCCATGCTGTGAGCTGCAAGAGGCTCCATTCCAGCTCAAAAGATGCTGCAAGCTCAGAAGTAGAAAACTTGTCCTCAGATGCAACAACAGTTGTCAGAGCAATGTTACCCTGGGTCGTGAAGAACCCAGGTCGGCATGGAAGAAACCTGGGCTGCCCCAGTCCCTGGCCAAAGGTTTGCCAAGCACCCTCAGAAGACCCGCAATTGTCAGGGAAAGTGAACTTGGTCCCCCGCCCCCCAAATCCCTGCCTGTTCTCATTGCTTCATAGTCCAGTGCAGTCCCCGACCCAGACCCAGGCCTCCCGAGAAGCCAGTGAGGTGAAGTCATTCGAGGGAGCCTCATCCCTGATGGGTGGGCACAGGCCCTGTCTGACTTGCCCAACTCATATCACTCAGAAATCGGAGGAGGTGGTACTTGGGGGGCAGTAGAATGAGGCTCCAAGAAGTCACTGTCGTCTCCGTGGGCCACGCCAGAGTTCAAGACCAGATCATCGCTCCCATGGCCAAGGGATCTCTGGAAGGTCCCCTTTGCCACCAAGAGCCTGCCCTTTTCTGCCTGTTTTGAAAGGGAGTTTTCCTAAACACAGCCTCCTCCATCAGGAAGTTTGAATGTATAAACAGCGACTCTTATTCAGAAAAGCAGCGACGAGCAGTTTTATATAAAAGTTACATCTCCATTTAAGAAAGAATATATAATTCCACATTCCACTGTCCCTCGAACTTTATTCCCGTTTATGTAGCTCTTAATACAGTTATATAGTCGCGGGGCTAACGTCCCCTCCGGATGGTAATGAGGTCCTCTCGAACCCGTTAGCTGCTATAAAGTATGCAGAAGTTAAATGCACAGATAGAAAAAAATTTGTCTCAATTTTATTCTTCTGCAAAATGGTAATTTTGTACTTAAAATGTACAAGATGGATGTTCAGAAATATAGGCTGATAGCCTAAATTATATTTGGTCATAATTTATGTAGTACAGTCCCAAAGAGATACAAAAAGGCAGAGCATAATTTATCTGCTGGAATCAGCGATAGCTTTGCTAAAACTCCCATTTATTCCATCCCCCATAGTTTTAAGCAGGCTTCGTCCTCAGGGCTCACTCTATTTAAGTTTTCCATACTGCTGTTTGATCACATGTTGTACTCTATAATTTGCCTATCATCTGAAGCAAATTTAGGTCTCAGAAGTTATGATCTCTACATAGCAACCACTTTATTTGGTAAATGCAAAATATTTATAGCAATATAAAAACCAGATGAAAATAAAATTCCTATAATCATTGGAACGTACACACTTTATCATTGGGGCTCATAAGACCATTAGAGTAAGACTAGTATGTTGCCTAATACAATTACCTTTGGACGCTCACTCAAATTTGCTGATGCTTGGGAACCGGAAAAACTTTTTCTCCAGCATCCCTTCCATCTTGCCAATGGTGAAAAAAAAAAAAAAAAAAAAAAAAAAAAAAACATCTGGGCACAGGCTCCAGAGAGAATTACCCCAGAGGAAATGAGTTGAAAAGCGAGAGTCAGATGAGTCATCACTGTGCCTCAGATGTGGAAAGGAATTTCCAAGTAAAAACACACCGCTTGGCAACGGCACTGCCCTGGATGGGTTCACCCCTTACCTTCCAGGGAAACTGACCAAACGAAGCAACGCCGACCCTAAGTCCCTCCTGGAGACAAGATCAGTGAATTCTTACACGAATCAGATGACGTGGCCTCTTCTTTGAGCCTCTCTCCAATGCTAGTCTTCTCACACCTCTAACTTCTTTGTATATGTGCGTGTGCTTCCAAAATTGTTACTTGGAGATGTTCAGGCTGGAACCTACAACATAACACAGTCCATCAACAGCTCCTTCGAAAAGCAATGAGCTCTTCAAAACAGAGTGGAGAGAGAAAACAGTGAAGGGCCAGGCCCCAATCTGAAATGTGCACTTGAAAACCTGAGGGAATAACGTTACTATGCACATTCACATACACTTGTTGAGTGTCTGTTCTCTGCAAGCACTGTCTAGGGCAGAATGCTATTAGGACAGAATGCTGTTCAAATATGTGTTCAGGTGACTTCCACTTATGCATAGGACCCTGCCCTAGGTTCTCTCCAGTCCTCAAAAAAAAAAAAAAACAAAAAAAACAAACAAACAAAAAAAAAAACCTGCACAGTAGGGCATATACATTACCAGTATTCAAAGGACGAAATTGGCCAGGAGCGGTGGCTCACACCTGCAATCCCAACACTTTGGAAAGCCAAGGCAGGCGGATCACCTGAGGTCAGGAGTTCGAGACCAGCCTGGCCAACATGGTGAAACTCTGTCTCTACTAAAAATACAAAAATTAGCCAGGCATCATGGCACATGCCTGTAATCCCAGCTACTGGAGAGGTTGAGGCAGGAGGATAGCTTGAACCCGGGAGGCTGAGGTTGCAGTGAGCTGAGATCACACCACTGCACTCCAGCCTGAGCAACAGAGGGAGACCTCATCTCAAAAAAAAAAAAAAAAAGGAGGAAACTGAGGCTGGGAGAGGTCAATGGTAGAGGAGAGAGTGACACCCAGGACTGATACCATTCAAGCCAGCTGTATCTGACACCAAACAAGTCCCCTGTTGTACTTTTCTGTATGCCAACACAGAACGCCAAGCTTCCCGAGGTGCCTATGCTGGGATATTGCTTCTCTATCCTCAGACCTCTCTCCGCCCACCTCAACCCCCTTCCATCCAGCCCTCAAGGTTGCCTTCAGCTGAGTGAAGATGAAATAAAACCCCAGCTGCATCTCTCTGATAAAAACTTCAACTGAAGCCTCATATATTTTGTAGATACTAAAGATCTCATGGCTCTTTGAAGACGAGTGTTGTATTAATCATTGTGGTTGCTCAGATTATTTCCTCGTTTTTAACATTGCTCAAGCCCTCTACCACAGAGCCACCATTTCTGTATCCAGGGTAGTGAGACCCTCAGAGATATCCTAGATTCCTCTGGATAGCCACTTCCTCCTTCCTTGCAACTTACCTTCAGCTCCAGCTCCCTAAGTCTAAGGGAATCTCCCCATTTTTAACTTTTTTACCCAAAACATGCTTAAGCAGAAATCACCTGAACGCATATTTGAATAGCATTCTGTTCTAATCCAAATATTATTCTACAAGGTACATTTTAAAGTCTGTTTTTTCATATATCACACTGGAGGGAGAGAGAGAGAGAGAGAGAGAGAATATAACTCAAACTGAATCTGTAAAAAAAAAAAATCATAGGGCAAAGAAAATACCTTGGTCTAATTTTTCTCCTGATTCTATAATTATTTCAAAGCCAAATACAGGTTCCTAAAGTATCAGAGTGGAAAGCAGCCCTAATGCACCAGAACAGCTCATTTCACAATTGGGGAAACTGAGGCTCATAAGAGAAGTCATACATACACCAGTAAGGAGAACAGTTAGGTCTCTATTTGGGTCTTGCTTGGTAATATGTGAACAATGTGTCTGTTCTCAAAAGGCAGTAACTATTGCAATCAGTTGGGAACTCAAGAAGAGCTGACATATGGGACCGTCCATGACTTGTCGCCAGTCCCCTTCTAGCCTGTGGGCAGGGAGATAGGTTTCATTTGCCTGTTGTCTGCTCATCAGCACTCCTCCCCATGCAGGGGTAGAGGAAGCAAGAGGGTATGTTGACTTTTATCAAGAGCCTGCACGCTGGGCATTTAGTTTGAGCTTTCTCCCTCTACCTTCAGGCAATTGTATGCATGGCTCCAATGTGCAGGTGAGGCTCAGTCAAGGGCACTCATTTTCCTAAGGACACACACAACAGAGCCCAATAATTGATAATACTACTGTAGAGGTTACTTCAGAGGAAGGAACTATTAATGTTACCTTGGGGAGTAGGAAACAACATTCTAGTTGAATCTTCTAGGACGGGATGGTATTTGCATGCAGAGGACAATTTGTGGGCAGAGGTGCTAAGGTCCCAGTAAATATTTAGGATGGTATTTGCGCACAGAGGACAATTTGTGTGCAGAGCTCCTAAGACCCCAGTAAATATTTCCTCCATGTTCACAGTCCAGGGAGGGAGAAAATGTGCAAAGGCCCTGAAGAGAGAAGCTTTAAAACCCCACAGGAAGCTCTTTCCAAGTATTTTGTAAAGGGGATGGTTGTTCATCCCCTTCTTAGGAAATCATTCAACCTAGCCCGGCCTGCCAGCCACCCTGCAGCCAGGAGCTCTGATGTGTGCTATTATATAGAGTGCAGGAATGTGAAAGGCACCACATAAAATCAAATTCTCTTCTATTTTAAGTTGAGTGGTGCACCAGTTCAGCTTTAAAACCTAATTTCTTAAAAGTTTCAAAGGGGAAAAAAATGTTCCTTTGCAATTGGAATCGAGTCCACATAAATTAGCAGGCGAGCTCTGCGTATCCATCTTTCCGAACTTTCCTGGATTGTTCATTTTAATCAAGCGGCCCACATTCTTGACTTTTCATCCTTCACTGCCCAGAATGATGCACTGCGGCTACTGATGACACGCAAATGTTAATTTTGTTCAAGTTCAAACATCATCCAAAAAGGGCCTATTTTAAAGACTGCTTTGCAAACACCAGCTGAAAATGAGGATGAACGGAATCAAACACCGCCAAGAAATTCAGAGGAGGAAAAGCTGTGGTCTTACGGAAACTCACAAGTTTTTTTGTCTCTAGATCCTCAACCTCTCCAAGGCTGAGAGTAGAATCCTTGATGTCTAGAGCTGGAAGGGAAATCAGATTTCACCCCGGCCCTGCCCAAGGTCATTCAGTGTGGTAGGGAAGGGACGAGATAATTCAACTCTCCTCCTGGGTAAAGGAGCCTTCATAAAATGTGAAACCAGTGAAACCATGCATTTCAACTCTTTCTGTCATTTAGTTGGTTTTGGGAACAGCAGGATACATCACACACACACACACACACAGGCACACAACAGGCTTATTTTAGAGCTCTGGCTCACCCCTTAACCAACTACCCTTCCCTCTATTCCATCTCCTCCAGTACCGGATGTCACTATTGCCCAGTGAGGGCACAAGAGTGACCGTTGTTCAGAGGTGCGTCAACCGGAATTGTGTACTTAAATAAGGGGAAATCAGCCAAGTTCCTATTTCTTCAGAGCTGAAATTGTCTGAGACTTGGCAGCCGCTTGTTTGCCTTTTGCACCCAATGAAGCTGCACAAGAAAAGGACATCATCTATATGAGTCACTACCGCATCCCCCTGGAGCCTAAAACAGGGCCTTGGTGCCTCGTGAGCACCCAGTGAATATTTCTGAACAAACGAAGAAATGAAATCACTCTGGTCTATTTTTCACCAGGATCCTTCAAAGCAGGACCGTACTGTGGAAGGTCTCAGCATAGAGGTTAGAGATCGGAGGGTCCCTAAGACATTGAGTGCCATCTCACAGCAACATGGCCCTAGAGAATAAATCCATCTGAAAGCCGTGGTCCCAGGGATCTCAATGGCCTTGCCTCTAGAACACCAGCCACATGTAAACAAGCCATCAGCAGTGACAAGGACCAGTTTCCGCGGCCCATCGGACTAAACTGTTCACAGTGGCGGCCCATCTTCTGAAAGAACAGAAGAGACACTTCCACTGCAACGTCAAGAAAAAAATGACTGTCGCTATTCCCTGAGCGATAACAGCCGCTCTTGAAATGCAGGACATGTTTCATTTGGCTTATAATAATTGTGTACTGTCTTTTAACCCTCAAAGTGTTAAGTATTGTCATATCCTCTGGGGATGAAAAGATCTGGGGTTAACAACTTTCTCTTTTAAAAATTCATAAAGGTGCAAATAAACAGCATTGCATCCAGTGGCTATGCATTGCAAGAAGCCAAGGGAGAAAGAGGGAAAAAAAGACGACAACAACAACATTACCCCCCACAGGATACTTGGCAATTAACTGCAGCTATGTCAGCAATTTTTTGAAAAATTTCCTAAACATGGAGAAGACTCATCCTCACCATATGAAAAACAAAGCTACTGCAGTGACTCTCCCATGCATTACAATGTGTGTGTCTTACTTCTTAACCAAGCCGCTAATCACGCAAATTATTGCAACTAATTACATTTGAAGGTCTAATTAATTCTTTCAGTACCACATCATTTAGTACGCATTCACAACACAGCACCTGTTTTGAAAATCCTTGCAGTTAATTTGTTTATAAACAAACACTATTTGCATAAAATGTTTAATGAATGGTTTAACAGTTAGTACAATACTCCAGTTTTGTCTTCGTAGATCTGAGGTCATCAAAGGCCACGATAAATTAATTTTAAACTATACAAATTAATTTAAATAGAATGTGTGAATTTCTCATTAATAAAGAAAACATTTTCAACATGTTAATTAATATCTCTGTAACAGGCTAATTACTTCCTGCACAACAAGTACATCTTACAAGCAAACCTGAAAGATTTGGGGGGCAAAGGGGTGGGGCCTGTTTTAAAACTGCAAAACAAAAAGTGCAAATCAGAAAAAGCACACGCAGCCCGATTATACTGGAGAATTCACCACTTAGGACAGGCAAACCAAGAAAAGAAGCTATTGCCTTATGTTACAAATACAACACATTTTAGTCATCGAGAATGGGACGGTTGAAAACCGTTTCTATCACAGGTGCAGTTACGCTGCAAAGATGGTTAGATGATGTCTGCCTTCTGGTAGAAAGACACAATTAATGAAAATATTAGTTCTCAGAGTGAAGATCTCTCCTTTGAATGTAGGGCATATTAGCTGTGTTTGTAACCCAATGGTAAATACGGATTTCATTAAACAAATCTGCATCTTCACACCAGTGTCTGAGGCTCAGCCATCATCATTCTCCCCGTGGCAAACCATGGAAAGACACTTCATGTAGAAACTAAAGAGGAACAACATTATAGCCCAACATCAAGCACAGCCCTTGCAAAAGCCGTCACTGAGATATGTTCACCCTTAAGTTTGTTTCTGATTTGCAAGCATTTTCACATTTGATAAGCACCTGTTGTAAATTTACATCCACGCAGGAAGTATTCTTATGCTAGGGAGCTGAGAATTGTAAAGCATGTTTATACTCTTACCCTTGTGTGGTGTTGCCCCTTAATGCACAGGCTGATAAAATGACTAGCTACACAGGACCCAGAGGGATGTGCCGCTCCACCTGGTTCCCGCCGCATCTGCCCCCAAGGAGCCACTAGTCCCTTCCTCCTGGAACAGGTTTTGTCAGCACTGATCAACAAGCACTTGGTTTTTGTTTTAAGTTTGTTAATTTGGAGAGGACGTGGAGAGACGGGGGAACAAGGAGGGGAGAGAGAGAGAGAAGGGAGAGAGAGAGAAGGGAGAGAGAGAGAGAGTGTGTGTGTGTGTGTTCAGGGTGTGGGGGTAGAACGACAGAAAGACAAAAGGAAGCGCAAATACAAACTTCCCAACACTTGTCTGGGACCTGCCAATGTATTTCCAAGAAAACAATGGAAAAATAGTAGGAGTTCCATCCTGATAGCACCAGGGGAAAAGAAGAATTTGCCCAACCTCTGATTGGACCCAGATTTCCAGGGTGGTGCTGCTCCTCGTTACAAAACACTTGGCCACCTGGCCCCTTGGTCCTGATATTTCCTTGGAGGTGTATATAGAATAAGATTATCCCAAGCACCCTGCCCCCAAACTACCCCGGTGAACCCAGTACGGTGTGAAAATCCCTTTGCTTTACTCTTTTGCCAGATAAATGCCAGCCAGCATCCCTGTCTCTGGGGCCCTGGAGAGGCCTTCAACACACCTGGTCTCACTGCCCTGTGGCTTCAACAAAGAGGCTGAGCATCTCCTATAACCCTCGAGGTCCATGAATGACGTAGCAGAGTGATGGATTTCAGAAAAGGCAGGTGCTTCCCACTCTTTACATTTTTTTTTTTTTATTCTTTCCAAGTTTCCCATCAACAGCCCTGCAGTAAAAATCCAGGGCTTCAGAGACAAACATTTCATGAGTACAGACTGTGATGAGGAAAAGCAAGCCTTCCCTCTCTAACTATCAGGACCCTGGTGCTTTGCTCTTAAAATGAAAAAAAAAAAAAAAAAAAAAAAAAAAAACAGTGATAACGGTTGGCACAGGACTCAGGACTACAGGCCGTTTCCGTGTTGACTTCTTTTGGCAAAGATACCCAGGACAGCCGTGTGAGGAGTTACTCCGGGTTTCGGCCCATAGCCAGCTAGGAGAAATGAGGTTCAAGGGGCAGAGGGTAAACTCCTCAGCAGAGACAGAACGGGGCAGGAGGAGGGCAGGAGGCGGGTGACTGTCAGAGAAAATGCCTCCATCCCAGAACAAGCAGAAACAGGCACACCCCTCTGAAACAGAAAAGTCAGAAAGCCTTGCAACATAGATGCAACTCAGGGACTTCCCCTTGCAGCCAGCAGCCAAGGCAGCTTCTAGGCACAGCGTGGCTGTATTTAAGCCCAACTTGGTCCCTAACTTCTCTCCAAAGCCGGTCAAGGTGCCCCACCCGAAGCATCCAGATGACAGGCTCCTGCCTCCCCTCTTGCACGAAATCATTCCCGGATGTAGAGCCTGGCTTCTTCTCTCTCCCCATTAAAAATCACCAGCGTTTCGCAAATAAAGGCGATCACCATGTGAAAAATTATCTTTTAAAATGGAGTTTAATTTGCATATAAGGAACGAGAGATTTATGACAAGCAACATCGTCCAGTACTGCATCTGCCTAGTATCAGTCGTAATTTAGATTGTTTGTGACTGATCTTAAATTCTAAAGCTTGGAGAAGATGAAGTACTCTGTTGCTGTATTATTGTCAGGAGTCTAAGACTTACCAGAGATTTATTAGTAATCTTATCACAAACATGTCTCAAGTTTTTGCTTTTAATATGTGCCAAGCTCCTCTGAGGAATTTTCCTCACTGCAATTATATTCCTCAATGCCTGCATTCTGAAGCTGAGTTGATTTCCTTCCCAAAATAAAGCGACCTATCATTACACCACAGCCGCTCTTGTACATTTTTCCTCTGCTACTTAATAATCAATGTATTCATCATTAAAATCTGAGCCCTGAAGCAATGGTTTTTAGCATATTCTAATGACTAGCGACTTGCAAATTACAATGACCTTTCATGTACATTCTGAAAGCACCTTGTTCTAATGTGTACTGTATTTATAGTTTGCCAATACAAACTAGCCAAAGATTGGATAATTACTGTAATCTATTAGCTCGATTGCTTTCCCTGCTCATTTATAGCATGTGCCACGCAGGCCATTTTCAAAAACTGGCCTATCTTTCATCTCCCGCAAGCTCAGAAAGTAAGGGATACTTCATCTTCACAATATACACACTTACTAATGTCTGAAGAGCAGCCCATCTCAGCTCAAGGAGGTTTCAAAAATAAAGAACCTTCTTTCCTATTAGTGTCATAATGCTATTTGTGACTGACAAAAAACACCGCTCGGAGAGTGTAAACTTTCGTTGAAGAATGTCAAGGCCAGTCCCATTTTCTGCCCATTACTCTGACCTCCAAATAGCATTTAATAAGATCTGCTTTGAAAGAAAAAGATAAAGGCACTTCCCTTAAACAAGAAACAATTTTTTTTGTTATAAATAAATGTTTCAAGTGAAGAATTAAACTTTTTCTTTTCTTCTTTTTCTTTTTCTTTTTCTTTTTTTTTTTTTAAGCACACTGCTGTTACAACTCCAGAACCGATAAGGAAGCTGCGTGTGGAAGTATGAGCTCGGGTCGCCTTCTGACCCTCTGTGACGGTCTATTTCAGGCAGTTATGGATAGATAACATTACAGACACTGGTAATTAAAACAACACTAATTTTGTCTCTGTGGCCACGCTTTGTTGTTAGAAGCCATCTATCATGGCCTTCACGCATCACACAATGAGAAGACATTTGTCTACGTACATTGTGCTTGGTCAACGGTTTTACGGATCTCCCCGCGTACCTGGACACCCAGGCACTTTTAAAGACGTACTGCCTTCATTTCTACTCTATTACTCTGATTAATAAAACATTTTGCATGCTTCGTCAAAACACCCTGCAAGCTTTTCAACACATATATTCATGGGGGGAAAGCAATGTTAATTTCTTTCCCTTTCAGAAGGAAACTAACAACAACAACAAAAGAAATTCTCTTTTGGATTGGAAGAGAGAAAGAAAAATTCAAATATGGAAATACTTGTCTTCCCTGTACAACAGAGTCCAGCCTAATGAAAAGCATAATATTAAAACACACACACAATGCCGAGCATCTCCTTTAAGGCTACACGTATTTTTGACTATATGTATCGTTAGTTCTTTTCTGTACATTCACTTGCTTGATTTATGGACACTCAATTTCACTTCACCTTTTATTACAAGATCTACAGTTACATTAAGAGTAATAGCAAGTCAAATGTTTTTATATTTGAGCAATTAAAAAAAAAAAAGAAAAGAAAAGATCTTTTCCATAGGCCCTTATAGGAAATTAGAGGTAGCCAAAATGCAAGATGACTCGCTTAGTTCTGTTACAATCAACTAAAAAGAAACTATAATGGTGCATTTCAAGGCATCTTTAACAAGTGACACAAACAAGAGAAGAAACAGACAGGACCATTTAACTTCAAACTCCACCGAAGAGAGCCGAATTGTAAGCTTCCTATAGCAAGCCCGGCTGGCGGCTATGTGGCAGTCTTCATTTCTCAGCGGAAAAGCCACTCCCTTGAGACTCTCCAGGCACCCCCCAACTGCATTTTTTATCAAGTGTCTAAAAGGTAGGAGTTGTTAGAATTCTTTTCTCTATTCACAGATGATCACAGTCCTTTTTTCCCCTTTAGCTTGCAGACGCACATGTAGTTTCAAATATTAGCTAGAACTCCAGCCCTCACCAGCCCCTAATTGCTCTCTCAGGGAAGGTATCATAAACGCAGGTATGGCTGACACAGATGTAGCTTCAACTTTATGCAGGCAGGAATGCTACATCAAAGCTATTTGCAAAGTGACATAACTAGTTATTTAAAAGAACATTTTTATTATATTCCTTGGAATTTGCATTCTTCTAGAAACCAAGTGTATTTTTTAATGCAGCCACAGAAATGTTGGGGCAATTGACCATTCATGATGTCTGCAAAGGAAAGGCATCTAAATATTTTTCAAGCCACTTTAATAAATTTGAGTGCGTCTGTCTGTCACTACATGTAACCTGATTATTTAAATAAGTTAATATTAGCACGTCTCTTTTGCCAGCTGCTGTAAGCAGTCGGCTGCTGTCATTAAGCAAAAAGGCCGAGACAATGTGAGTTTATCTGGTCCTACCTGCATTTCTACTCGTCGCTCGACTGAAACAAATGGGAAAGAAAAACTTACTGACTTTTGGCGAACTACAAAGGTTAACTCTATTCATCATGGAGAAACTGATGCTAAGTGCTTTCTGTCTGTCCATATATTTTAAAGATTTAGAAGGAACCTGGTAGCGTTCTTAGGAGACAGAAGACAGGAGTGTTCATCTTCGCCATATGCAGAGTGTCTCTTGCAGTTTTCTCTTTACCTCACTGGCACTGCTGAAATCCTTCTTAGATCATAGAGTTTTGGAAACAAGGTTATTTTTCAATGAGTTAAAAAGCCAAAGCTTTTCTTTCTTAGGATCTTTAACTCTTTTAAGGTAAGTGGCAGGGTTTGAAGGAGTTAACCCTTTGAGGAGAAGGAGCTCAATAGCTTGCAATGATAAGAAGAGAATTCTCATCACCCAGGTTGCAATAAAACGTGCCTCTCCCAACACCAGTAAAGCCCACCCTGGAGATTTCTAGCGACTGCTGGAAGGCAGTGGAAGGTAAACCCAGAGGAAACACAAGATAAAGGCAACCAGGTGGCCTGGTTCTTAAATCTTAAAGCAACAGTTCCAAAGTTGAGAGCCCGCATTGCAATCTATTGCACAGCCTGACAGGAGAAGGGACGAGGAAGTTCAGAACCTGGCAATTGGAGTGTTTCCCAGCGCCGGGTCCCACCGTGCATCGCACCGAACAAGAAATCTTTTTCACTTTCTATAACTCATTTGCATGAATTTACTTTTTTGCCTTAAGAGGTTGTTGTAATGTGTGTTAAAACACACAGTGCAATTTTATCTCCATAATATCACAAAAGAAATATTATGTTAGTATAAAGTTAAAAAAAATGCTGCGAGATCTTGCAGCACGGCGAACGGCAAAGCGTTGCTCAAAAGCGCCACCCAAAGGCAGGAGGGGTGTAACGGCATTCAGGGAGGGATCGTTTTTGTTAATTTCAGCAATCCGAATGTAAAAAATGACAGCGCCACGCAAGTTGACGGAGGCTTTTGATTGAATTGACTGATTGCCTCAGCTGCACCTGCGGAAAATTGATGACAATGCTGTCTAAACCATTCATTAGGATTTGAAACTTCACGCAGATGAATGCTGGATTCATAAATTTGCTAGACATGTGTTGTAGATAATATGACAAAGCACTGTTTTCAAATGAACATTTCTTTGACCTAATTTTATCAAAATCATGCAAAGGAATGAAAGAACATTTGTACCCGAAATCTTTGGAACAGCTGCAACTTAGGTCTGTCTCTCCATCTCTCCCTCTCTCTTTCTCTCTCTCTTTACCTTGTCTTTCAAATAAATTTAAATGAACTATATTGTTTGAAATATATCTTCTAGTTTATTTACATTATTTGTTAGAATGGCAAAACATTTATTTTTACTTATTATGAACAATGTTACTCTCTGCCAGATGAAGGAAAATCATTTTGAGATTTTTTTTCAAGCTCCAAATTTGCTAAATTGAACACAAGTGGTAAGTAGATTTTTTTCAAATAATATTAATAACACGATCTCCACAGACATGTTGGGGGGAACCGTTTCAGTACCAACTGGACATGCATTCTGTGAGAATTGGACTTCTTGCAGGCTTTGAAGGGAAAAGAAATCCCTGTAAAATATTGACACTTTTGGTCAAAAATGGCGAAACCAGGAAAAACTGACATCTGTGTACATTGTATATAAGATTTCTGACTTGCTCTCGATTTTAATGTATCAAAACACTATCGATATTGAATGAAGCTTTCTCTGTGTGTCCAAGAAAGAAAAACAAGATGTCTGAGAAGGGGAAGGGAGCACCGTTTTCATACCTGGCTTGGCTTAGCTGCACGAGAGAAGAAAAGGCCGTGGCTGAATCCATCTCCAGGAGCAGCTGTCCCCCTGCACCGTTTGAATTGCGAGGAAAGAGTTACATTTTTAGAAAAGAATACCTGGTATTTAAGAATTCGAATTTCTCAAATTTCTCAATGTGGAAATAGATCTCACTTCTACAACAAGGACCCTCTGCTTAGTACTTGGACTCCCCCCTAAAAAAACAAAATGAATATTTATTAACGTAAGAAGAACCTGGCGCAGGTCGGTCCCTGCATCCCAATCTGCCAAAACGCTTCCAAATCTCTTCCCTGGCATTTAAAAGAAATCTATTTTTATACATTCTCATGAATTTGGGTTTTACTACCAGTAAGGTAATTTCTGATTAGGCATCTTGGGTTTATCTCTCTCTCTCTCTCTTTTTTATCTCTTTTCCTAAAGAATCCCAGAAAATATACCTGAGGTGCTTGCATTAACCCCACACCTGGAAAGAGAGAAACTGCAGGTGTGAACGGCAAGGCTAATAGACTTGAGTTTTGCCACGCAATTTTTTTTTTTTTTGACCATTCTAACAGTTACTTTGAACTGGAAAACATTATTCCAACAATCCAAACAAGGCTCTTTAAGAGTGCTATGCCCAAGCTGCTACAGATACAAAATTATCAAGTAGATATGTGAAAACCCCTAAATGCAGAACAATCTGGGTTGGCTTCTAATTGCTATGTTTCATTTTCTAATGGGGAAAATGTGTAAAACAAATAACTGGGTATTGGGAGCTCTGAGCAGTAAAAGCAGAACATTCTTGTATTTCAGTAAATCATATAACTCTACAGATGGGTTTGGAAAGCCTGAAGCCCCAACCACCTTTCCGACTATTTGGATCCAGCGTTTGCTTCGAATTCCACGCAATATGCTTAAAACAAGTTCCCTGTTTGTCTTGGATGGCCTTTGCAATGAGAACCCCAGGCCTGCAAGACCTCGGAGATTCATTGACCTCACCAGCCCACCCACAAAGAAAGATACGTGGATACTCCCTGTATTGCCCAGCCCTGGCTACAATGGCAGGGAGGAGCAGGGAAACAGCCTCCCATCAAAGATGTTACAATCTGGTCAATGTACACTGGGGTAGGACATGCAGGGAGTCAAATATACATCAATTTCTGGCAACGCACAGCAAGAGGGACATCAACTCAAGGTTAATTCTTAGCTCTTACAGAACGGGAGGGACTTGGACATAGTTAAGCAGCAAAAGCTTTGGGGGAGGAGGTGGCAGAGGGTGCGTAGGGCAGAGATGTGTATATATGTGAGCCTCCAGGGATGCACACTGTGCCTGGCTCTTCCTCCCTTGGTTACTACCCTTTCTGTTCTTCTGGTAGGGTTCAGCCAGGAATACACAAGCGTGGGCCAAGGAGCACCCAGCCTTCCTGTGCTCACCCACGCATATGTCCTGCCTGACCTGGGCAGTCACCTGAGTTTGTAGCCCTTGGAGATGCACCTGCCACCCTCTATTCTGACACCTTTGTAGGAACAAGCCTTTAGTCTCAACACTGAGAAAAAGAAAAAAAAGCCTTTCTTCCAAGAGCTTCAGCTAAGAATCATTTCATTCATCCTAGGCATTCTGGTAATTTCCTTTTTCCAGTTCCATGTTCTCAGAAACGCTGCATGATAGGCATATTTAAGGAAACTACCGTTCTCTCACCCTAACCTCTTAGGCCAGAGGGGCTTTTGTTCCCTTATCCTGTGTATCCCCTCAAAACTCACTCAAAATCTTCTTCTTGTGTGGTCAGAATGGAGATCCTTTTGAGCTTGTTATGAGACAGGATCTGTCCTCACTGGGGTCTCAGATGCTAAATTAATTTTTATTTCTCTTTAGACACAATGAACAGAAACCAGAGCTTTTGAATACAGATTTCCAGTAAAACCAAAACCAGTCTGGGTCAAATGCACCTTTCCAGTGACCACTATCTCAGCAACAACCTGCCAGCTGTCAATCGAAGTTCAACTTCCGGGAACGTCAGCCCCCGCTTCTGAGAGGGGCAAAGTCCTGGCACTAACAGCACCTGCAGCGGGGTCCAGGTATGGCTGCTTCATGGAGAAGGCAGGAAAAGAAGAGTGTGCACACAGTCTCAGGATGGCAAGTCTTATTGATAACGAAGGCATTGTGGCCTTCTGACAGGCACTGCTGCCCGCTGACAGGTATGTGACAGTACCTCCAGCTCAAACCACGGTTAGGTCTCAGAGACCCTTAAGAAAATGGTGTTCCAGGCCAGGCGTGGTGGCTCATGCCTGTAATCCCAGCACTTTGGGGGACTGAGGGGGGCGGATTACTTGTCGGGAGTTCGAGACCAGCCTGGTCAACACGGCGAAACTGCATCTCTACTAAAAATACAAAAATTAGCCAGGCATGATGGCGAGAGCCTGTAGTCCCAGCTACTCAGGTGGCTGAGGCGAGAGAATCACTTGAACCCAGGAGGTGGAGGTTGCAATGAGCCAAGATCATGCCACCGTACTCCAGCCTGGGTAATAGAGTGAGACTCCATCCCAAAAAAACAAAAAATGGTGTTCCAATCAATCAATGTGTAACATTGTATAAGTAACACTGTGTTCAGGGTCAGATCTGGCAGTTGTGTTGGACAGACAACACAGGTAGAGGAGAGAGAAAAGAAAGGAAGAGGTTCAGGCCAGGCGTGGTGCCTCATGCCTGTAATCCCAGTGCTTTGGGAGGCTGAGGTGGGAGGAATGCTTGAGGCCAAGAGTGTGAGACCAGCCTGGGCAATATAGTGAGAACCTGTGTCTCCAAAAAATAAAAAATGAAAATAGCCCGGCGTGGTGATGCACGCCTGTAGTCCCAGCTACTTGGGAGGCTGAGACGGGAGAATCACTTGAACCCAGGAGGTTGAGGCTGCAATGAGATATGATCACGTGCCACTGTATTCCAGCCTGGATGACAGAGGGAGACCCTATAGAAAGAAAGAAAAAAAGAGAGAAAGGAGAGAAAGCTGGGGGGAGAGAGGAAAGAAAGAGAGAGAGAGAAGGAGGAAAGGAAAGGAAGGGAAGGGAAGGGGAGGGAAGGGAAGGGAAGGGAAGGGAAGGGAAGGGAAGGGAAGGGAAGGGAAGGGAAGGGAAGGGAAGGGAAGGGAAGGGAAGGGAAGAGAAAGAAGAGAAGAGAAGAGAAGAGAAGAGAAGAGAAGAGAAGGGAGGAGGAGGAGGAGAAGAAAAAGAAGGAGGAGGAGGAGGAGGAGAGGAAGAGGAAGAGAAAGGAAGGAAGGGTACAGTGGCCCACGCCTGTAATCCCAGCACTTTGGGGGCCCGAGACAGGCAGATCATGAGGTCAAGAGATCAAGACCACCCTGGCCAACATGGTGAAACCCCGCCTCTACTAAAAATACAAAAACTAGCTAGGCGCAGTGGCAGGGCCTGTAGTCCCAGCTACTTGGGAGACTGAGGCAGGAGAATCGCTTGAACCCTGGAGGTGGAGGTTACAGTGAGCCGAGATCACACCACTCCACTCCAGACTGGTGACAGAGTGAGACTCCGTCTCAAAAAGAGAGAAAGAGAGAGAAGAAATGAAAACAAAAGAAAAGGAAAGAAAGAGGTTCAACAGGCAGAGTATCCTTAAAAACCTCACCCAGCCCCTCCTTCATTTAGGTAAGAAAATGGCTGAGAAGTGGCAGAGTCAAAGTTCCAATGCAGGCCCATGGGCCCTCTTGGTTCACCTCCTCCAGCCCAGGCTTCTAAAACTACCTCCCATACCTGCTGTATTGCAGCAGCCATGCTAATTTAGCAACTTCCCATCCCAGATACATAGAGAAGACGGAACCAGTTCACCATGAATCTATCCACCCAGGCATTTAGACACAAAGATGAAAATGAGACAGGCCCTGTCCTCAAGAAACTCCTAGTCCAACAGAGGAAGGGGGAGGGTGTGGGTAAACAGGGCCATTGAGCTCTGTCCCAGCAGTGGGGACAGCCTTGCACGGCGCCACCCTCACTCCTGCAGCAACTTCCCTTGTGCCAGACAAGAAGAGAGTGAATGGAGACCCCCACCTTAGCTTTCTTGGCCTGGGGCTCCATCCTGCTGTGCCTAGCAAGAACACAAAACACAGACACATACCAATAGATACACCTATCTTACCACTACTGGGGGAGAAAGAAAAGAAAAACTAACTCACTGGGAACTGCAGCAGGGTGAGAGCCCAGACCTCGGCAAGTCCCGGTTTGGGAGGCGACAGCATCTTTAAATGGCACAGGAATGTGCTCCTAGCTGAGGCAGGTGCGTGGATTCAACACTCAACCCCAGCTGTCGCAGAGCGCGAGGAAGCTGCACAGTAAGCCCCTTACACATCAACCTCTGAGGACTGGTTCTTCTGCACCTGGTGGTCCTTCTAGACGTCTAGGAGGATCGTGTTCTCAGGAGAGGACTTGCATGTATGCTGAAGAGCACTGCCCCAGCGGGTCGCGTGCAAGATTCCACCTTCGAGCGACGTAGCTGACACTCTGCAGCCCACTTGTCACTTGTAACAAACCTCAGTGGGTCACGCAGTGAGGGGAGGCAAGGCTGCATAAAGCAGTGGCTGAACCATCCCGGAAAACAAGGATCACAGGCCCCCAGTGACACCAATGTTGCAGAAGCACCTGCAGTGGCAAGTCAGATGTCCACCAGGGCCAGGCAGATAACAAGGAGTTGGGAGTCTGCACAGGCCTGGGGAGTGTCTGCACCATCCAGAGAAATCAATTGCTCTGCACAGTGGTAAGGACCCAGTGTTCCCAGCACTTCCAAACATTTGAATGAAGCCAGAATTCCAGATAATTATGTGAAGTCTCCAATTACTAAATATTGGCGACAAATCCATATTTTTTTCAAATAATCTGAGAACCAAGCAAAATACATCTGTGGGTAGATTGGGCCCCCCCAGATATTCACTGTGTGAACGACCCTGGGAAAAGCCCTTCCTCCAAGGACCCTGGACACTCACACAAACCATTAAATTCCTCTCCTTCCTCCCAAGCCAAGCATCACGCCATTCAACAGACAGGACTAGCAAGCTCAGGCCAAGGTCACTGTGTCCCGAGCAGGGTGGGCTAGGGGACCTTTTGCACGATGTTTTCCCTTGGGCTGTGGGACCAGGTCATCTGGCCAGAGAGTAAAGTCTTTACTAGTAGAAGTGACCCTCTGAGCTTGTGACATTGAGTCCCCTGCCTCCGGGCAGAGTCCCCCAGGTATCCGTGCGGGGCTGCCCGAGAAGCTGGACCAGCTCTGACTCAGCCAGCGGGAAGTTCCACAGCCTGCCAGGTCAGAAGGGCTTGCAGGAGATTCGCTTAAACGCGACGGATTTCTGCTCGCTGGTTCTCCGTGGAAGGGGGAAGAATTACCCCCTGGCCATTAGGGAATCAGCCTTTCACAGCAGCAGAGCGTGTGTGACCTGAGTGATTTACATTTCAGTTTTTGTCAACATGTGCTTTCATCAGACTATTCTTTTTATACATTGCATACATATATATTTATAAACAGATACTAAATAGACATAGATATATATTTAGGCATGTGCATTTATTTTTATGTTTTTTTATCTCATAGCTCCTTGCTAATGCATATAGACTGAGTCCAATATGGTAGTTAAAATGTCACATTCCTGCAAATGGATTTCCAGATATTGAAATGTGATCACTGAGGCTCAGTGGGAATCCCTTTGCTCTCAAATTCCCTGATTCGATGCCTTCTGATTTCAACAGAAAAGCAAGAGGCTCCGGGCACCCCCCATTCAGGGGCTGCCACGAAAGCACCCGCAAATCCTTCATGAAAGGGGAGACATGGACATATTCTTTTTTTATTCTCTGACAGGTATCTGTTTGCGTGCACATCCTTGAGTGCTTGCATCTTGTGTATTCGAAAATCCTGTTTAAGAATGCAAAGGTCCATATAGTGTCATTAAAACAAACGAGTATAACCCTTTGGTCATCTAGGTGAAAGCATTTTGTTGTGGTTTTTTTTTTTTCAAATTGCTATTGCTATATATAAATGTAACGTATAGCAATAACCGTAGAAAGATACTGTGCCCTTGTGTATGGATAATTAAAATAGGAACATCTCTGGACTAAATTAAAATGTGTAAAAACCAAATCCTTATAGCATCCATGAAATTACAGAAGCTACAAGTGAATCACTAGCCCAGGGACGAAGCATTTCTCTCATTACTTCATGAACCTCTTCCATGATCACAGTTTTACATTTTCACAAATCTACATGGTTCTTTTTATGTCACTAAATATCTCAGCTCACTTTTACTGCCCTCCTTATAGATATGCGAGTTGGTAACAGCATGCAAACAGTCTCCAATCATTTAAGAGAAACCAACGCTTTCAGTGCTTTTGATGACACTTATTACTACAAATTATGAACTAAAAAACTGAGCAGGATATAAGGAGATAAATTACATCTTTAGAACATAAAGGGGGAAAAAGGCATATTTTTCAGTATCAGAAAATCAAAACCCACGGGTCCTAATCTATGAATTAAGAAGACCTGAATACCTGAGAACGTGTACACAGATTTTTGCCCTAACCCATGACCTGCTCAACTGTGTAACTCCCCTCGACAGAAAGATCCTGATTTGCCCTTTTCTCCTCTGTACTTTGAACATAAGAGGTGTTATTACCCATAACTTTTTACTTAAAGGAATTGTGCAGCTGGGAAAATGAATGAATTTAATTATCAATGCAGTGTGAAAAAAATCATTAGAGCAAGGGCCTGGAACGCCACATATTAAAAATAAACAAAGGCTATTAAAAAACAGTTCCAAAAAGGAACGTCAGTTTTTCTTCAATTCTTAAAATGTAAATACCAAAAAGAAAACCATATGTAAACATCTATAGTTATAGAAGAAATTACTCTTTAAGAAAATGTTAAATGACTGACTGGATCATTTAACTTTAAATCTATACTTTATGTGGCAGTATAGGAAGGTCATTTGATTGCCATGCATAGAAAAATGAGAATTCTAATAGGTTCTCAAAGTTTCACCTTCATAAGACAAAATTTTCATTATGAAATTGTATTTAATGGTGAGCACATAGAACTTCTTCCTCAATTGCATGGGATGACACTTCTGTCAGAGGCGTGTGAACCAGAGCGACTCCATCTTGAATGGGGGCTGGGTAAAATGAGGCTGAGAACTACTGGGCTGCATTCCCAGATTGTTAAGGCATTCTGAGTCACAGGATAAGAGGTCGGCACAAGACACGGGTCGTAAAGAACTTGCTGATAAAAACAGGTTGCAGTAAAGAAGTCTGCTAAAACCCACCAAAACCGAGGTGGCCACCGCCATGACCTCTGGTCGTCCTCACTGCTACTCTCCCACCGGTGCCACAACAGTTTACAAAAGCCATGGTAATGTCAGGAAGTTATCCTATATGGTCTAAAAAGGGAATACGTGAATAATCCACACCTTGTGTAGCAAATCATCAAGAAATAACCATAAAAATGGGCAACTAGCTGTGCTTGGGGCTGTTCTGTCTATGCCATAGCCATTCTTTTATTTCTTTACTTTCTTAATAAACTTGCTTTCACTTTACTCGATGGACTTGCCCTGAATTCTTTCTTGCGCGAGATCCAAGAACCCTCTCTTGGAGTCTGGATCGGGACCCCTTTTCTGTAACATCTTTCCAGCGACCCCAGAAGGGACTACAGTGAGGAAACCCCCAACCCAAAGGTTAACTTTGGGTAAGTGTTGGTATCCTGTAACACTTCCATAACCAAAGGAAGCTTGTCTTTACCTTTCTGAAAGACAGCAGAATTCTATCTTTTAACTACATTTTTAAAAGCAACTCTAGATTAATATTCCCTCCATGACTGGAGAGTGAAAGCACCGATTTAGCTGAGTATTAGGGGGAAAATACTAAGCACAGGTGCCTGGGAAAGGTCTTTCTAGTGGGCAAAGACTATGGAGAAACATGTTTTCTAGGCAAACAGGAATGTTGAACTGCTTATTTGAGGTTCAGAATTTTCTGCATGGGACCACATTTGACCTGTAGCTGCAGACTTCCCATGGGGTATTTACTGCAGGGCCATTTACAAATTGGAATCTGGAGGAGTCCAGGAAAGATGAATGGAGGCTCAATTGTTTCCATCTGAAAGTGAATGGGGCATCTGAAGTTGAATGGGGCCCTGGATCCTGTAAACATTTGAGATCTTAGCCTCTGATAGCCAAGTTTGGAAAATCAATGAAAGCAATAGACTTTCTCCTCTGCCCAACGCACACACAAAATAATAATAATAATAATAATAATAATAATAATAATAATAATGCCATGTTGCTTACACTTTCAAGAGGTTTATGGACCACCTCAAAGCTCCTGCATGCACCCATTTCCCCAGCCCCGAGAGACAAGAGACAGGATGACAGATCCACCCAGGACAGAGTGTGACCCAATGGTGGTCTCTCTCCAGCTAAAAAGCAGGAGCAAATCCCACAGGAGCAAACAAAGGGAAGACAAAATAATTCCACCTGGGAGGGGAAGAGCAGGGGGTCTTTTCTTCCATCAGCTCGAGGAAGCCTACTTTCTGACCGTAGCCACAAGAGTTAGACACTGAAGAGCGGAAGAGTGTGTGGGAGATGCCCAGTGCCACAGAAACGAGACGCTTTCTGAACAGTGAGTCCAGTCTCCAGCCAGAGGGAGGAGGGCCCAGGAGCTGCCACGTGTCCTCAGCTATAGCCTCTCCCTCTGGTGGACCAGAGCCGCCATGTTGATGCTGGAAGAGAGAGGTGCAGGCTGAAACCCACATCAAACGATTGTCACTAACCAATATCACGCGGTTGTTTTTACTTTTGCCAAAAGCTTTGGTGTATGTGTGGTTCCTGATTTACTTATGTCCACGTCTCTCCTCTCCCCTGGGTTTCCCAATGCCTCTCTGGGAGGTCAGGTTCTAAGACAGAGTCCAGTTGGTTCTTCCCAAACTCTCTGGGCCTGGATCCCTGCCTGGATCTGCCTTCGGGGATCGCCATCAGAATGGCACACAGCACCTGCCAGTCGCCTCTCTGAGCCTCGGTGGCCCCATCTCTAAAACCAGGACACTGAACAAAAGCATCTGAAGGTGAATGGGTCCCTGGCTCCTATAAATATATGAGAGCTTAGCCTCTGATAGCTAAGAGCCTTTTGGAAATTCAATGAAAGTGATGGACTTTCTCTCCACCACAAAAAGATAATAATGCAATGTTGCTTACAATGTCAATTTCATGGACCACCCCAAAGCTCATGCATACACTCCAAGCTAAGAGCCCCTGACCTGGCTCAAAACCACCATCCTCACCACCATAAGTTTTACTGTGAAGGAAACTGAGCCCCAGAGAAGAGGATAGAGTGTCCCAAAACCACGCAGAAGGAAAATGACCAAACTGGAGAGAGAACCCATTTCCTACCTCCCAGGCAATATCCTTTTCCTGGGCTCTTCTGCCCTTTGCACTCCTTCATTCTCATCAGTGCCTTTCTGATTACCCCAGGTGTTGCCACCTTTTTGGCTCCCCAGGCAGGAATTTGATATCTGGGCCTCACAGGTCACCCCCACTCCAGAGTTCACCTCCCAGCAATGGCAGGGACGTGGGGAAGGAATGACGAAGGTGGAACACGGGAGCCAGAAGGGGCACTATGGGTCCCAAAATGCCACGGCCATCAGGTAAGCACTGGTTGACCCTGGCTGAGAGAGGGGACAATGGAGACAGAAAGGGGCCACCTGTCCCTTCCACGCAGAATAGGTGGCCCTAAGCTGTTGTTTCAAAAGGCACATTTGCTGTCTTCAAAAAAATATATATGTGGAGGAGGAGGAGGAGGAAGAGGAAAAAAAAAAAAGATGCTCAGGCTAGATAAATTCAGAATGATTTGAATACATTACTGTAGTTAAGTTTAGTACATAAAGTACTGAGGATGGCTCTGCCGTGCATTTCAATGAAGCCCAAAATAATGAGGCACTAGCTGGGCTGTTGCGGCTTCGTCAGAGCGATTCTGCCCTAATAAGTGGGAAGGAGGTGGCCACGGCTCCCTGCCTATGAATTGTCCTCATGGGATTTGGCCCGGCCTCTGAGGGGAAGGCAAATGGAAGATGAGAGAAGCCGGGCAATTGGGATGAGAGACTGAACACCTGGAGAGAAGGATGACCCCACGTGGAGCATTTCCAGGCTTGAACCAGCCAAGGCGTCCTTCAAGGTGCAACAAAAATCTGTCCCCTTAGACCTTCCAGATCTTCCTGAGGGAGGCTGTGGGGGGACGTGGAGTTCAAATACCAGGAGGGCAGCCTCCAACCTGCTTCTCCCAGCTCTCTCGTCTCCACCTCCTCAGACCCTACAGTCCCATCCAGAGAAAATGGAAAGACATAACTTAGAAACCAAGAGGCCCAGAGGGCACCAGTGATTCCCTCCAGGATCCATCACAGGGAGGAGATTAAGGAGAGGAGGAAGGGAAGAGTGAGAAGAGAAGGAAATGAGGGAGGGAGAAAGAGCAAGGGAAGAGAGGAAGGAAGAAAGAGACAAAACAAAGTCTCCCATCTGTAGCTGCCTCAGCCCCTGAATGGAGAGAGATGCTGTGTGTGGCTTTCTCCAGCATTTCCGGGGCCTGAAATGGCTAAATCTGCAAGAGCTAGAGGAGGAGAGACTGACTCCATAACCACTGTGTGAGTCATGTGTTCCAGACAACAGCCTAGGCGCCAACATCCAGGTTGTAGGGACAGGGGAGTGCAGCTGTGGCTCAGAAAAAGAACACTAGAAAACATGATGGCCCTCTGGGAAGACCCGTTGTAGAGCCTGGTCTCTGACTCCATAAGCAGACACTCAGAGGCTGGAGCAGAAAGAGCCGTGAAGGCAGCAGACCTGATCCCTAGGCAGTGACAAAAGAGGGTTTCCTTTCCCTTCAGTCTCCAGCCAGAGAAGCTGGGAGTTCTCTCAGGTGAGCCCAGCAGATGTTACGAGCTTGCAAATAAAGGGTGAAAGTGACCAGCCTCCGTCTAAAGGGAAACCCAAGCCTGTGGCCAGCCTCTCACTGAGAAAATATAAATAGTTAAATCCGTAGAATCAGCCTCCTTTTCTGTTCTCTGGATATAACTTGCTCCTGGACGTCTGTGAGTAGTTAGCTGAAAAGCTGTTGGGGTGGACATCTGTTGTTTTTGCCTGCCCAGCCGCTTTTCTCCTTTTACTGGAAATAGCATCCCGATTTTCCTTGAGGAATCACTCCTCCCCCATGCTCGATCCATGTGGTCTTAGGTGGAGCTGAACCCACCCCCAGCTCCAGGGACAGGCAAGTGACCCAGACCAGGACAATGAGGGCATCATATCCCACGGGCCACCATGATTGGCCCACGGGTTGGGATAGAAACTAATACAGAACAGCCCGACTCAATAACAGGTCTTTGTGTAAAAAGAGAATCTTTTCACTGAAGTTCCAGAGAAGATAGATGAATGTCTGGTACTGCTCACAGCCATCTTGCCACCACAAAGAGAGACTCCAAGCTGCCTGAAAATGGAGTTAAGGCAGAGAACACCAGAGCTGAAGCCTGCTGACAGCATTCTTGCCCCTGGATCCAGCTATACCTGAAGCTCTACCCCCTGGGAATTTTAGTTACAGGAGCCAAGTTCATCTGTGGTTTGACAAGCCCATCTGACGCGGGCTTCTTGCAAAAGATAAGATAAACTCACTTATACAGTCTTTTTTTTTTTTTTTTGAGACCTTTGGAGACTCTATAAGGGAGTCTATCTTAGTCAAGGTTTATGGAATCTATCATAAGTTCACGGATTGACTGATAAACATATAAAGTGTCTTCGCCCATTTGTGCTACTATAATGATACCCGAGACTGCGTAATTCATAAAAAACAGAAATTTATTTTCTCACCTTTCTGGAGGTTGGGAAGTCCAAGATCAAGGTGCCAGCAGGTTCAGTTTTCTGGTGAAGGTGCTGTCTATCTCCAAGATGGTGCCTGGCTGCTCCATCCTCTGGAGGGAAGAACCATGTCCTCATGTGGCAGAAGGTAGAAGGGTGAGCCGGTAGAATACTGCATAAAGCCTTTTTCATAAAGGCCTTAATCCTACTCACAAGAAAGGAGTAGCCAGGCTCAGTGGCTCATGCCTGTAATCTCAGCACTTTCAGAGTCCAAGGCAGGAGATCGCTTGAGCCCAGGAGTTTGAGACCAGCCTGAGCAATATAGTGAGACCCCATCTCTGCAAAAAATTCAAAAATTAGCCCGTTATAGTGGTATGCACCTGTAGGCCCGTCTACTTCGAAGGCCAGGGTAGGAAGATCACTTGAGCCTAGGAGTTTGAGACTACAGTGAGCTATGACCACACCTTTGCACTCCAGCCTGGGCAGCAGAGAAAGACCCTGTTTCTGAAAACAGAAGAGAGAGAGAGAGTTGCCCTCATGGCCTAATCACCTCTTAAAAGCTCCACCTGTTAGTAATATCACATTGGCCAAAACACCTGAATTTTAGAGGAGCCCCATTCAGACCACAGCATAATGGCTCCTCTGAAATCACAAGGCTGATGGGAGGCAGAAGAGCCTCCTCTCCCGGTACCATGATGCCTACCGGGTTCCCAGGGTCTCCAAAAAAAGTTGCACTTCAGGCTGCACTGAGTGAAGGACTCCTTCCTCAGGAATACATCAAGCTGTGAAGTATTCACAGTTTTTAAATTACTCATCAAGAGCTGGATTTTTTTTTTCTCCTCTGCTACCTTAGTTACTGATTATTTCCAGATCCAGCAGATATACAAACTCTTGTTTTTAAAATGCAATCAGCACACCCACGCACCCATCTATAGATAGTAAAGAATAGGTGCCGAAGCTCCTGGAATGTATTGCTGTTATGCAGGATGAAATGGACAGCATCACAAATGTACACTCGGCAGGAAAATACGGTCTACCTGGTAATTCAAGCTGGGGATGGATAATCAGTTCATTTCAAATAATGACCCAAGAAAGCACTGCCATTTGGAAAACCTGGGGTCCATGCTTGTCTGTGGGATCTTGGTGTGGCTGTGTCATTCTTATGCGGAAGGGTCACCGCCTCTTCCAGAGGACACAGGACACTGTCTCCAGTGGGTCAGACACAGCTGATGAGACACCACCCAGGCAGACTCCCCAGGCTCCAGTTTCTCATCTGGCTCCAGTGGTTTCGGAGCCCACAGAGAGGTCTGTCATTTCTCCAAACGCTGGCTCTGTGGAGGGGCAGATGGTGCACAGTTCTGTCCCTGGTCTCGGGACAGGTTTAAAAGCCCTGTTTGTTGATTTCCTCTCTTGTCCTCTGTGCATTCAGTCCCATCACTGAGCTGCTCATGGCTGGGAGCTACAAGATCCTTGTAGTGGGGGATCCTTTCAATTTACCCTGACATGGCTCCAGAAAATGCTCAGGTGGGTTATGGACAACGCACTCTTACGACTCCAGACCAGCTACTAGAGTGTAGACCAGGGCAGCATCAGTGCAGGAAAATATCTCAGGAAAATAAATTCACACAGAATCCATTATAGCTGATTCTGACCTATTTTGAAGAAAATTGCACCGTTTGTAGGTGTGGCGATGATCTGTTGCAGGTGGCCTACACTGTGACCTCTCTTGTAGGCATGGAGATGAACATACTTGGTGTCAGCCACTCTCCTGCCCTGCTGGCTCAGTCACCAGCCTTTTCAGGCACGGGGTCTGCAACCTCTCTCATGGTTTGTGCAAACTCTTGAGCCAGGAGCCACAGACCTCATCCGGGACTTACGGCCTGCCAGACTAAGGAGTCTGAAAAATCCACACAGTCTGAGTTGTCATGCTGGGCAAAAGCCATGCCCATCCACAAGCCAGTTCTCGGCCTCCACTGGAAGCTTTGGAACTTTATTCCCATGAAACACTGACCTAATCCTTGCACTGAGACTGCTATTTACATTAAAATTGGTCACATAATGAAAAAAAAAAAAAAAAAGGAAGTTCATTAATATGCTAAGAAGTGCTAATTTGAACATTGCCGAAAAGCAATTGCAAATTCCATTTTGCAACTTGCAAATGTGATGCAGTGCAAATTAGGGCTGATGGACCCATCTTCAGACATTCAAACTTCATCTGGGTGTTTCTGAGTTCCCCAGGCCTTGGCAGCGGAGATTGGCTGCAAGACCAATGCGGGTGATTTCTCCTTCGTTGGAGATGAAAGACCATGCCTCCAGTAGTGGGTGGACAACCATGAGTCCTTCTACACAGACAGGTGAGTCTCAGGAAGGCTGTCTCCCGGGGTTTGCTGAAATGACCCAAAACAGAAGAATAGGAATGACCCCAAATGCACACACCCCATGTCTTCAGTGAGCTGGAGCTGTACCAGATGAGCACCCTGCACCCAGTGCAGCCCCCATCCCCCAGCCTCAACTCCATCTTCCACTGGGTGGCCTTCGATGCTCTGCTGACCCAACTGGGTTGAGAGGTAGCCTGAGGCCCCCTCTTTCAGCAGAAGCCAGTGGGAATCAAAGCCAGCTTCGGCAAGGGTTGGCCATTTTCCTCCCAGAGGTGCTCTAGGGGAAGCTCTCTCCATGGAAAATAAAGCCCCAGGGACTGTGCCAGGCTCAGTTGCCCCTTCCATCTTCCTGCCATCCCTTTCCTGTCTACACAGGCAGTGGAGTAAGAACTTACACGACGGAGCTTCCAAAGTCAGAAGACACCCAGAAATAGATGTGAGATGAAAAATACACTTACAAGTCCCTTAAGACAGTGTAGCATCAGAGACCAACATACCTACCCCTTGGCAAGTGGACGCTATCAACTTTACCTCCATCTTTGGCTGTCATTCCTTCTTTCAATGGATTCTAGATAAAGTGGGTGGCCTGCCTTTGGCAACACGCTGTTTCCTTTTTTTTTAATTTTTAAGTGTGTACCTTTAAACATGTAACAATCCATTACACACAGCAAGATGTTCCAGCTCTAAGAGACACCGGCCATGGTCCCTGGTATCCATTGCCATGGTCTGCCAGCCAAAGGGCCAGCACAGGCAACAGCTCCCGCTGGGTCTTCACACTACTCTAAGCTACCTTCCCGGAAGTGGAAGACCAGAACTTCTTCCGGGATCTAACTCCAAGGCAGAAGTGTCTCACTCGTGAATAAATTCTCAGATGCAATTTCCTTCCTTTCCTTCTTTCCTTCCTTCTCCCTTTCTTTCCTTCCTTCCTTTCCTTCCTTCCCTCTTTCTTTCCTTCCTTCCTTCTTCCCCTCCTTCCTTCTTTCCTCCCCTTCTTCCCTCCTTCCCTCCTTTCTTTCTTCTGCCCTTCTCTTCCTTCCTTCTTTCCTTCCTTCTACCCTTCTCTTCTTTCCTTCCTTCATCCCCTCCTTCTTTCCTTCTGCCCTTCCTTCCTTCCTCCCTTTTCTTCCTTCCTTCCTTCCCTCCTTCCTTCATTCTGCCCTTCTCTCCCTTCCTTCCTTCCTTCCTTCCTTCCTTCCTTTCTTTCCTCCTCAGCTACTTCTCGAAAGGACACAAAAGGGTGAAGTGAAGAGATGGAGGAACATGGATAATACAAGGAGAGGCAAGTCCACCCTGGAGCCATAAACAAGGAGCATATATAGCCACGTGGACATGCAGTGCCCACAGGGACACTGAAAACGTGACCCTGAGCTTTCCGTGGAGCTAAAGCAAAGAGGAAAACAAAACCCAGTGAGGAGCACCTTGTCAGTATAACTGAAAAGGCAGTAATTCTGCTTTTCCTGCAGCTGAGGCCTGAGAGAAATGTCTTGGGTGGGTCCCCTCCAAGGTAATGGACAATTTCCTCACCATAGATTCTATGAGACAGCTCCCCGGCCCGAGCGGGAGCCTGACTTAACTCTCCAAAAGTGTCTGTTTGCTGGGGGATTGTCTAATCAAAGGTGAAAGTGGAAAGCAGGGAAGGCAGGCCCAGCCCCAGGCATCACCCACCACAGCTTCCCAGACCCCATACGTCTTCAGCATTGCTCATGCCGCTCTCGGGCCACCCATGGGGCTTTGGCACACAGACAGCTTCCTAATCACCCAGGCATCTTCTCATGTGTCCCCTGCTCAGGGAGGCTTTCTGTAACCACTCTGTCCGAAGTGGATCATTTTAGCCAGGCGAGGTGACTCACGCCTGTAATCCCAGCACTTCGGGAGGCCGAGGAGGGCAGATCATTTGAGGGCAGTTCAAGACCATCCTGGGCAACATGGTGAAACCCTGTCTGTACTAAAAATACAAAAATTAACTGGGTGTCGTGGTCTGTGCCTGTAATCCCAGCTACTTGGGAGGCTGAGGCATGAGAATTGCTTGAACCCGGGAAGCGGAGGTTACAGTGAGCTGAGATCACACCACTGCACTCCAGCCTGGGTGCAGAGGGAGACTCCGTCTCAAAACAAACAAAAAGCAAAGTGGATTGTTTCTTCACATGCTTATTACAATCTGAAATTACCTGTTTCTTATGGTTCCACATAGAACAGAAACTCCACGTGACCAAGAAATTTTTCTTACTCAAGCTGAATCCCAAGCACTAAGAATTTTACCAAGCATGTGACAGATACTTAATAAATATTTGCAGAATAAATGAATTGGCATGACAAGTCCTTTGATAGCATATTCTACAGGCCACGCACTTCTAAGCACTTTGAAAATATGAACCTTCGTGTTACCTTTAGAGAAGCCCTTGGAAGTAAGTTCCATCACCAACCCATTTCACAGATGAAGACACTGAGGTACAGAGAGGCTCAGTAATTTACCAGGATAACACAGCTAGTGAGTGGTAGGACCAGGAAGTCTGGCTACACAGTCAGAGCCCTTGACCTCCACGGCCGATGTTTGACTGGGGCAGGTTGCCCAATGGAGGATGAGCAAAGTTTAAATCTACTTCCCCGCGCTCAGAAATCTTCCACACCCATTGCTCCTTTCTCTCTCGTTGTTCCTGAACGCACTGTCTAATTTTGGAGATAAGCAGCCTAAGCCATTTAAATTCTCCTTTCTTTAACGTTGTTGATTTTAGCTAAAATGCAAAGTGTAGTGCGGAGGAGCCAGACGGCATCCACTGGAGAGTCTGGGATTAGTTCATTAATAGGTTCGGCTGCAGCCCATGCGGCAGCATAACATTAGGAGCTAACTGCTTCCGACCACGCACCACTTAGAACCCCACATTTGCAAATCAGCTCAAGACGCACGTCACCGTGAGAGATGACAGTGTTAAAGAAATGCATTTTCCATTGATTCTATTAATATTAGTAATACCTCTTATTGAATACGATTGGTGTAGACAATGCAAAAAGTTGTTTTTCTCATTTATTTTCTAAATCAGCCAGCATGCCCCAATACCAGCCTTGCTCTGTGGACAGCTGCTGGCTGTGAGCATTTCATGGAGACAGACGCACCTGGCCTGGTCTGGCCTCTTTTAGCCCTGCCTGTACCCCAACACATGCCCAAGTCCAGAGCAGGAACTATTGGAACCATTTACAGCCCATTAAGAATGCCTGAAGCTGAGCACTGTGGCTCACACCTGTAATCCCAGCACTTTAGGAGGCCGAGGCAGGTAGATGGCTTGAGCTCAGGAGTTTGAGACCAGCCTGGGCAACATGACAAAACTCCGTCTCTACAAAAAAATACAAAAGCATTAGCTGGACATGCACACCTTTAGTCCTAGCTTACCCAGGAGGCTGAGGCAGAAGGATCACCTTAGCCAGGGAGGTTGAGGGTACTGTGAACCATGATTGTGCCATTGCACCCCACCCTGGGCAACAGAGGGAAACCCTTTCTCCAAAAAAAAAAAAGAATGCCTGGGAACTGAATGGAGATTTCTGGGGAACGAGGTCTCTCTATACCCTAGGGAAGCCTGCAAAGGAGACCCCTGATCCCTGAGACACATGTTCTAGTGTGATTGTGTTAAATGAAGTCCCAGATGCAGTGCCACTGGCACACTGGCACATGGAGCTCAAAGGAAAGGAGCAGGGGAATGAGTCGGACGTGTGGGTCCTGTGCCAGGCCTGCCACTCTGCACACGGGCCCCAGCCTTATGAGTCTCCCCCACTTGGCAGTCCCACTCCAAATGTTTCCACATTTTCTTTGCCTCCTAGTTTGTGCTTCTCCTAAGTTCCTGCCTTCACACATCATGACCTCCGGTGGCCCATCCACCTTGTGGCAACTTTGCTGCTTTTGGCTTCACATTCAAATGTGGACTGCCACACTGAGAGAAAGCAATGCCTAGGAAAATATTCTTAAAAAAAAAACAAAAACAAAAACAAACAAAAAAAAAAAACAAGAAACTACACCGCTCTTTGCTTTACTGCCCCGTTTCCTTTATCTGCCTCTTGTTCAAAGGGGTATCCAGGAAGTGTGAAGTCTCCCAGGATCCAGGGAGGCTGAGGAAACCAGCATAGTCTTCCCTGAGCAAATTTCAGTTTATCAGGCTTGTAGGAAGTCAGAGCCAAAAAAAGAAATCGACATTTTGGCAAGGCCCCGCCTGGATGAATCTCAGATGAGTCATTTGAGAAGAATGGGCTGGCCCATTTTACCTAGTGGTACAACTACCTGCCCAGGAAGAGGGTAGAAAATGCTGCTGCAGGAAAGTTGCCTGATCTGAGCTTGAGTTGATGCAAGAAGCCCAGTTCCATACTGATATGGTTTTGCTGTGTCCCCACCCAAATCTCATCTTGAATTGCACTTCCCATGATCCCCACGGGTCATAGGAGGGACCCGCTGAGAGGTAGTTGAATCATGAGGGCAGTTACCTCCATGCTGTTCTTGTGAGAGTGAATTCGGGATCTGACGGTTTTATAAGGGGCTTTTCACCCTTTTGCTCGACATTTCTCCTTGCTGCTGCCATGTGAAGAAGGACGTGTTTGCTTCCTCTTCTGCCATGATTATAAGTTTCCTGAGGCCTCTCCAGCCTTGCAGAACTGGGGGTCAATTAAATCTCTTTCCTTTATAAATTACACACTCTCAGATATGTCTTTATTAGCAACATGAAAATGGACTAATACACATGCCATTTTCTTTTTCACTGTTAAATTACACATTGGGTTTCTGGGTTTATACATCAGTCTCATGGCCTTGACTAATGTGAGTTCACACCTAAGAGACAGATTCACTCTCAGAATCAGAATAAAATCTTGTTTCTAGATTTGTGAGGTTGAGAATCAAACTACAAGCGGTAATAAGTTTACCACTAAAAAATATCAACCTGCAGAGGCAGCCCCCGCCACCGCCACCCCCACCTCCCTGCCCACCAACAATCCCTAGTAAGCCCCATTCTTGAGAGGAGAAGGCAGGAAAGGGCCCACATGTGCCACCACCTAGGACAATGATTCTCAACCCTGGCTGCACAGTGGAATCACCTGGTCTCAGTGCAGAATTTCTTATTTAACTGGTCTGGGGTGCCACTTGGGCACTGGGGTTTTTTGAAGCTCTCCAGATGGCTCTGCTGTGCAGCCAAGCTTGAGAACCACAGACTAAAGCTTGGAAGCCCCCAATCTGAATAAAGACCAAGAGTGGCTGGGTGTAGTGACTCACACCTGTAATCCCAGCACGTTGGGAAGCTGAGGCGGGAGCCCCCTTGAGCCCTGGAGTTCAAGACCAGCCTGGGCAACACAGTGAGATCCCATCTCAGCAAAAAAAAAAAAAAAAAAAAATTAAATTAAAAATTAATCAGGCAAGGTGGCACGTGCCTGTAGTCCCAGATTCTCAGGAGGCCAAGAGGAGGATTGCTTGAGCCTGAGAGTTCTAGGCTGCAGTGAGCTGTGATTGTACCACGTCTCTCCAGCCTGGGAGACAGAGGGAGACCCCACCTCTAAAAGAATAAAATATAGTAGAATGATTTATAATCCTTTGAGTATATACCCAGTTATGGAATGGCTGGGTCAAATGGTATTTCTGGTTCTAGATCCTTGAGGAATCGCCACACTGTCTTCCACAATAGTTGAACTAATTTACATTCCCATCAACGGTGTGAAAGCATTCCTATTTCTCCACAATGATAGACTGAATAAAGAAAACGTGGCACATATATACCATGAAATACTATGCAACCATAAAAAAGAATGAGTTAAAATTAGCTGGGCGTGGTGGTGGGCACCTGTAATCCCAGCTACTCAGGAGGCTGAGGCAGAGAATTGCTTGAACCTGAGAGGCGAAGTTTGCAGTGAGTGGAGATCAGGCCACTGCACTCCAGCCTGGGCGAGACAGCGAGACTCCATCCAAAAAAAAAAAAAAAATAGGAATGAGTTCATGGTTCATGTCCTTTGCAGAAACATGGATGAAGCTGGACACCATCATTCTCAGCAAACTAACACAGGACCAGAAAACCAGACACTGCAATCTCACTCATAAGTGGGAGCTGAACAGTGAGAACACAAGGACACAGGGAGGGGAACATCACACAGCGGGGCCTGTCAGGGGTTGGGGGCATGGGGAGGGAGAGCATTAGGACAAATGCCTAATGCATGAGGAGCTTAAAACCTAGAAGACGAATTGATAGGTGCAGCAAATCACCATGGCACATGTATACCTATGTAACAAACCTGCACATTCTGCACATGTATCCCAGAACTTAAAGTAAAAAAAATTTTTTTAAAAGAATGAAATAAAATACAATATAAAAGACGGAGGGCAGAGAGTAGGAGCAGCCCACGGGAGTGCAGAGCAGTAGCCTCTAGAGACAGGGAAGGACTTCTACCCAGGGAATGCCGCTCATCCTTCTGCATCACTCCCTCACTGAGTTCTGCCAGGAGGGCACCTCGCTGTAAGTCAGGCCTCTGTGTCAGCCGCCAAGAATAACTGCTTGCCCTCACTGAAGTTCATAACTGCCTTCGGAAGCCAGTTAGAGCCTATAATTAGAATTCACTGCAACTCCGGCAACACGCAGCCCATCCACCGCCCAGGACTCCGGCGGCATCGGCTGTAGCCCGGTGATTTAAAACCACGGTGGACAGATTCGCCACACCTCATGTGCATCTCTTGGTGGGTTGCCCCCTCGGATGTCCACTGGGAAAGAATTGAATTACGGCCTTAGATACAAGACTGAGAAGTTGCAGGAGGAAGTCGCAATTATGCACAGAACTGGATGGGCAATTTGAGGAGAAGGTGACAAGAGAAGCTAAATCTGCCTCCCTTTTGTCCTTCAAGTCTCCTTCCAGAAACCCGTTCCAGCACCCACCCCGCCAGAGACGCGGTCTGCAATGCTGGAAGCAATGTAAGGGGTGGAGGGGTGGGGGTTGAGCTTGCATTTGAACCTCTCTTATAATACCAGAATGGAGACAGTATAATTAGTCTTCACTTTCACAAGTAATAAATACACTCAAATTAAAAATACATTTGTACCACTCATTTTACCCCTGCGTATATCATAACATGTAAATACACATTCTGCTTGTCTTTTGCTAATCATTTGCTTTATATTTTCATGTTGGTCAACAGGATAAATAACCACCTTCCTGTGTATCTCAGTATCATTAATATTCTTTAAAATTTGTAGGTTCTCATTTAAGGCTGAATGAGCGCTCTTGCCTACGGCCGTGGAAACAATTGGGAAATGTGTGAATTACATGACTGGTTTGCTTGCATTTGCCAAGCTAAATGTTTAAGAAAGCCTTCCTGTCATGAACAACCAAAAGTTTTTGGTAAGCGCAATCATCCAGCGAGGAGAACGACGGAAATAATACCAAATTTGGAATTGGAAGGCTCTGGTTGGAGTCCCAGCTCATGCATAAAACTGTTCTGTGACTTTGGCCATCAGCACCTCCCTGGGATTTCGTTTCCTCACCGAGCTGGGAACACCCGTACCTCACCTACCTCCTTTTTTAAATTTAACTCTTATTTTGGGTTCAGGGGTACATGTGCAGGTTTGTTATAAAGGTAAACTTGTGTCATGGGGGTTTGTTGTACAGATTATTCTGTCACCCAGATTATTAAGCTTAGTACTCATTAGTTGTTTTTCCTGATCCTCTCCCACCTCCCACACTTCACCTTCTGACAGGCCCCAGTGTGCGTTGTTCCCCTCTATGTGTCCACGTGTTCTCATCATTTAGCTCCCACTTGTAAGTGAGAACATGCAGTATTTGGGTTTCTGTTCCTGCATTAGTTTGCTAAGGATAATGGCCTCCAGCTCCATCCATGTTCCTGAAAAGGACACTATCTCATTCTTTTATACGGCTGCATAGTATTCCGTGGTGTATATGTACCATGTTTTCTTTATCTGGTCTACCATCAGTGGGCATTTAGGTTGACTCCTTGTCTTTGCTATTGTAAATAGTGCTGCGATGAATGTATACATGCATGTGTCTTTATGGTAGAACAATTTGTATCCCTTTGCATATACACCCAGTAATGGGATTGCCGGGTCGGATGGTAGTTCTGTTTTTAAGTCTTTGAGGAATTGCCATGCTGTCTTGCACAATGGTTGAACTAATTTACACTCCCACAGTGTGTAAGCGTTCCCTTTTCTCCACAGCCTCGCCAGCACTTGTTATTTTTTGACTTTTTAGTAGTAGCCATTTACCTTACCTGTCTCTTTCTAATAGGAGTATTAGCAGATGCCTGACTAGAGAGAGATCACATGAGGCAGGGAAGTGCAGGAAAGATAATTTATCACAGATGGGGCCAGCAATGGACCAGACAGCATCCAAACGGCCGAGGGATGACACTGTGTTCCCAGAGCCTCATGAGCTGGCCCAGGAACCTTCCTCTGAGGAAGGCAGAGCTGAAGTTCTGCCAGATACCTGGCCCCAAAGCAGAAAGGGAGCTTGAGACAGCACACCCGCCTTGTTCTCTGATCCCCTTTTGCAGCTTCCCAATGGGCAAATCTAATTGGCACTGGCCAGCATGGGCAGCCTGCAGGACCAGCCTCCTGGGCAGGAGGAGGGGCAGGGAAGGCTGGTAAATGGGTGATGAGGGGTGGGCAACAGAGGCCTCTCCAGAATGAAAATCTCCATCCCACCTCAGGAATGAAAAACGTGCCCCTTCCCTTCAAGGAGTTTTCAAGATGCCTTAGAATTCAGCTCCCTTCAGCCAGGGAAGCCCCCGATGCTGAGTGAGAAGGAAAGCACAGCTTTGATCAAAGGAGTGTTGATGAATTAACCCCGCCTTGAGAAAGCTCAGTACCCAAGAAAGCAAAGTTTTTCACATTAGATTAGAAAAGATTGTTTTCCCTTGAAGATTCTCTTAAGTACTCTGCCCAGGGATCTTTTCCCAGGGATGCACCCCCCATCCCCCCGCTTCGCTCCCTGCACCCTGAGGTCAGAGGCTGGCATGGGCTGGAGGAGAGAATGACCAGCAAGCAGATGGGCCAGGTAAGAGAGTGTGCATGCCCACAGGAGGTCAGTCACCTGCCACCGCAACCATCCTGATTCTCAGCACATACCTGTTGGTTTAGTCTCTGGCAGTCCAGTGTCAATGAAGAACTATGACACCGGTGCGGTTTTGCAACACCACAGGCAATGAAGGCGTCCCCAAATGCTCGTTTCACCCTGCATGTCCTCAGGAGATGCCCCAGTCATGTCCTGAAGTTTCATTTTAGGAGAACATCCTGCTCTGGCACCTGGGTGGACCTCAAGGATTAATCCAGTCCAAGCCTCTGTTTGATGGATAAATAAACTGAGACCTAAAGAAAGGATGTGGCCTGCTCAAGACCACACAGCCAGCAAATGGAAGAACTCAGGTTTCCCAGCTTCTAGGCCAGGGTTCCTTACTTATCCCCCAACTCCCTAGCTGAGCAACATCCATGAGAAAATGCATGGGGATGCGGTGTTATGATTTAGGGAAGCAGGGAATGCAGGCTCTAAAATTAGACTGCCTAGGTTCAGATTCCTGCTCCACTAACTCTACAAGTTTGGACAAAACATGTAATCTTTTTAAGCCTCAGCCTCTGCATCTGTAAAATGGATACAAAAGAAAAAAATAATCTTATCTATCTCAGGGAGTCATTAAAAGAATGAGATGGGCCAGGTGAGGTGGCTCATGCCTGTATTTTCAGCAGGTTGAGAAGCCAAGGCAGGTGGATCACCTGAGGTCAGGAGTTCGAGACCAGCCTGGCCAACATGCTGAAACCCCGTCTCTACTAAAAATACAAAAATTAGCTGGGCGTGGTAGCACACTCTTGTATTCCAGCTACTCGGGAGGCTGAGGCAGGAGAATCATTTAAGCCTGGGAGCAGGAGGTTGCAGTGAGCCCAGATCAAGCCACTGCACTCCAGCCTGGGTGACAGAGTAAGACTCCATCTCAAAAAACGAAACAAAACAAAAAAGAGTGAGACAGAGCAGATAAAGTGCTTGGTACAGAGTAAGCAATAAAAAAAGTCTGGTGTTGCCAGTTCACCAGGAGATCACTATTAACGATAATAGCTCTATATTCTGCATTTCGTCAGCCAGACCTAGCACCCTTTCTTTGCTGGAACTTGGGATCCTACTGGACTAGAGAACTCTGAGTCAACTGAGAGCAAAGCTCCTTCCATCATTTCACAGGGAGTCAAAGCACAGGGTGCTGCCCATCTCCACGGGATGAGGATACGCACGCCTGCCTGCAGAGGCAGGGCAGAGACAGAAGCGTGAAGCGTGAATGGGCTGCCCCAGCTACTTTGCCTGGACTTTGGCAAAACTGGGAATCTGGTATGTCCACATGCTACCAGCCTCCCAGGGGGGCAGAAATGGGGTCATGCTCACTTTAAATACCAAACTATAATGACTCGAGCCCCACCGCCTTGATTCTGGAATTCAGCTCTCTCCTCCTGCCCTCTGCAAAGCACCCACTCAGCAGCCACCATGTTCTTCCCCTGTCTTCTGGCTCCCTTGGCCCTTGTCTGTTTCCATGGAAACCATCTAGCAAAGCCCTGGACCAAGGAGCTGTCTCCAAGCCTCCAGGGGGCACCCCGAACAGGACCTTTGATTACGCTATAGGACGGGAGACCAGGTCTGGTAACTCTCTGTCACGAGACCTTTCTTGCTTCTCCTTACCCTTCAACAGCTCTCATCCCCACCCCTCCTTCCCCGCACCCCCAGTGGCCCCCTTCAAGTTCTCTGCTATCCAGCTGCACTTTTGGGTCCATTCCTGCAATCAAACAGGGCCCAGCTGCCCGGAACCAATGAGTCCTTATGGAGTCAGGCACCCCGACATCCACTGAGGCCAGAGCGAGGGAGCCCCCGTGAGCTGGAGGACGAGGAATAAAAAAAAAAATAAAGAAAAATAATAAAATTGCTATTGCTTCTGGATGAAATATCCTGATAGTCACAGGAAAGGAGAGCTTGAAATCATAATCATAATCATCTTTGGTCTTTGCCTGTGTAGACCTGGCCTAAGGCTTTAATGTAAACCCATGGTGATTCTAAAAGCTACATGAATAGTTCATTTCCCAGCAAAACTGCCATACAGGGAGACAAATAATTTAAGTAGGGACAATGCTTCACCAGTATGCACATATTAGAAGTTTCAAATCACAACCCAGGGAAAGCCAGAGAGAGAAAGAAGGAAAAACAAACTTTTTGTTTCAATTTCTGCTAGCTGGAAAGATCGTTCCATTCTGAAGCTGTCGTGGCCTCCCCAGCAGAGCCTCTTTTCCTTCTGAGAGAAGGAGCTGGGAGGGGGTGCCTGCACACAGATGAAACATAGAGACGGGAGCCCTTCCTTGGAGGGGCGGGGGGGGAATTTAGAGGGAGAGACACCTGGCTGTAAATTCACAACTGGAAATTTACAGAGGATATGTCTCCGCTCTGGAAAAGCAACCAAAGGCTTATTGACATGAGATTCATGTAAATGAGGTCTAATTTCTCACCCCCCGGGTGCACATCATCACTTTCCTGGGACGCTGGATTTTCTGAGCTTTTTACCCCACGTTCCACCCAGAATCAATGTATGGGCTATAGATTATTGATCACTGAGGACCCAGGCCCCAGCCTCTCTTTCAGTGTCAGAATGAGAGCTATTGTTCTCCTTCCCAGGCGTTTAACCATGAGTCATCATACATTTTCAGACATAGCGCAATTATTTATTGTCATGTTATCCTACCCAAGCTTGTCAGGAATTTAAACTGGAGAATATGTACACGTGCTTTCCTGAGGCAGTATTCTGGATACATGAGGAAAGTCAGAAAAACGTTACTGGTCCAAGAAAAAAAACTCTAAACGTTTGGCTTTTGATTCTCTGTCTAATATATAGCAATTTCAATGGGACTAATATCACCATTCTGTGAACCTGCCAGCAGATAGAAGTTCCCACATTATTGTGGTCTGTTTCCGAGGACAAATAAAGTATGCTGCTCTCCAGTGTTCTGTAGAAGCACGCCACGCTATAGACAGAAGTGTTTCAAGTCAACACAATATGAAAAAATTCAAAATAAAATGAAAAGTGTCTGAAAACAAACCAACATAAATATACAGCAGTCCTGTTAATTATGATTATTTATGATCATAAGAACTGGCATCATTACTGTGGTTTCCTTTCCAAAATCTCACAAACTTGTTACTATACAGCAGTTTCGGAGTTCTATAGGCTTAAAAAGGTGGCGTGCTGGAGGCAAAAGTCATTTTTGGCAGGGATGATGTACGTCCCGAATGTGAGGGCTTGCACCCACACACGCACGTGTGTGATGCTGGCACACAATAGAGTCAGCTTGGACTTTCCAGGGTCTCCCAACATTAAACCACTGGCAGTGCATTACAGATGTCTCTGATGAGCACCGCCAATCTATTAAACAAAGTGCTCTCATCGCCTCCGAGGGGCCTGAAGAATGATCTAGAAATCCACCCCCTGGGGGGAAACCGCCTATGAAACATCACCGACAACACTGAATATTTCATCAGGGATGACAGGACTTTTCTCTCTGCAGTCCCCCCTCCGCTTCCCGACTGTCCTGCCTGCCACTGTCTCCCCCCGCCCTCCCCGATCTTCTACTCCACTCATTTGACAAGTAGTCATGGCCACATCACTGCCGTCCCGCTGTCCTTGCACGCTGACCTCTGTACTGTGTGGTGCCCAGTGGTCATGCTGTCCTCGTCTCTCGCCAACCACATCTGACAGGAGACGAGGCGCTCGTGGCAGCGGCTCCTGGCACCTGAGACGCCCTGGGACTACACAGGTAAACCAGGGGGGTCCGTGTTGTCTCTGGACTAACAACAGAGGGAAAGACATGACATCTCCGACCAGGAGCCCACGTCCGAATATTCAAAAGGTTCATCATGCGGGAGATGGGGGCGGCCCTCCTGGCTTTCCAGGATGAGGCCTGCAGAAGTCAGGAGGGATGACGGGAGGAGGAGAGAGGCCTGCACCTGGTCCTAGCCCAATCAGGGGAGAAGAAGAATGCGGGTGTAACAGACCAGCGATGTCAACTCCGGGGTGAGGGTGCACGGGAGTGTCAGCCCCTGCCCTCTCCAGGGACCCCTCCCAGGCAGGCTCCAGACCCCTAGACACGTGTAGTCACAGAGGCAGCTGAGAGATCAGTTCTTTCCGGGGGCCACAGTCGCCACCCAGTCCTGTGGCTCCTTCAGTACCCAAGGAGACAATGAAGGTTGATTAGTCAAAAAAGAAAATAGCTCCTTTAAAAATGACATGGCGGTTTTGAGCTGCTATATTTTCTTACAGCTCCTTTTTGGTGAAGTGTCGGAGTGGAGAAAAAGCATGAAGTATTTTGACTGAAATAAATGCTTTCATGGAAAACAGAGAGCCCTAGAGAGTATTCTAAGACTGGAAGAACGTCATACTATTTTAAGCAGGTGACAGTAATGTCACTGTCTGAGGGGTTAGGGTATTTTTTTTTTCCCCAGAATTACAAGAGGAAAAAATAAGTTTGCTTTGAATAGAGAAAGTTAAGTAAAGAAACACACTTCCCAGTTGCATGGATAATTCATAGACTGCAGTGACATATTTCCCTGCTCTTGGTCTTTGACAAAACTAACCAGTACTATTAGGCAGAGAATGTTTGCTAGCTCCAAGCAGAAAACTAAATAAAGTACAAACATACTCTTCAAATCACTCTGATTTTTCCAACTTTCATTACACCACCCACATCAACATGGCTGCAATGCAATTGTTCAAAAACCTATCCCAGCTCTCGCTCTGTTTATCATGGACAGAGAAGGTCTGGGGAAAATCCAGACAGCACACTTCATCTAACTTGAGCTTAAAGCTTCTTCCAGGCTACTCGTTATTTTCCTTTTCTTCCTTGATACTACTGAAGAGTCAATAGAAGGGTAGGCGGCATTGCATGTTATCTCCTAGTACCACCAGCATTAATAGAGATCCTTCCTGTTGCAGTACACAGCACTGAAATATATATATATATATATATAAAGAGTCTTGCAGGCCAGGCGCAGTGACTCATGTCTATAATCCCAGCACTTTGGGAGGCCAAGGCGAGCGGATCACTTGAAGTCAGGAGTTTGAGACCAGCCTGGCCAACATGATGAAACCCGATCTCTACTAAAAATACAAAACATTAGCCGGGCGTGGTGGCTCATGCCTGTAATCCCAGCTACTTGGGAGGCTGAGGCATGAGAATTGCTTGAACCTGGGAGGCAGAGGTTGCAGTGAGCCGAGATTGTGCCACTGCACTCCAGCCTGGGTGACAGAGTAAGACTCTGTCTCAAAAAAAAAAGAGTCTGGCAGAAATCTTGTTAGAAGACTTCACTAGGACCACATCCATTTACTGCCCTCCTCTTCACCCCGGGTTGCTGGCTGCCATTTGGTAGCTGTTTGAGAGTGGCTCTTGGGAGGGTAGGAGCAGTCCTGTGGCAGCCTTGCTCTTGCGTTCCATGGTGAGGCCATCATGAAGCCATGGTGAGGCTCCTTCTGGCCCAGGAGCTGGAACGGATGAAGACCCCAGCTCAATAGGTCCTATGGTGGAGTCCCCACCCCTACTGTCACCACCTCTCACCTTTCCATGAGCAGGTACACCCTGTGTCACGAAGAGAAAATATGCTTTCCACTCCCAGCTCAGCAACAGCACCTGGGGCCACGAGGAAGAAGAGAGAGAAAGGGGAGGTGACTTCACTGGGCCCCTGGTGCCTCTGACCTCAGGAAAATACCCAGAAGATAGTAGGGACATGTGAAGAGTGGTTCAAGAGCACACCTCTGCCAGCTGAACTGCTGCTGCTGCTGTACAGTTCTTGGGGTCAGACCAACCTTGAATGCCTTTGAGGACAAAGCCATCCCTCCCTACCTGAGACCCAACAATCAGTCTCCTTGGAAACATCCAGCTCCCTGGCAGTGACACCCACCCAAGCCAGCCCAGCCCCTCTTGGGGGATGGAAAACCCCCCTCAGACGGATTTGCGTCGAGAAGCTGTGCTTTGAAGCCCCTTGTGGGGTCTTGCTAAGCTGGAATCCCACATGAAGTCACACCATCATCATGGGGCCTTCTCCACTGGGGTCTCCACCAGGCTGACGCCACTCAAGGTCAGAGACTCTCCAACTATAAAAGTCAGATTTTCCTCTGAAGAAACCTCATGTCCCAACAAGCTGGGAAGGAACACGATAACTGCTTTCATAACCAAGCAGTGTCCTTTTTTACTATTTTTAAGAGGGACAGAGTCTCACTCTGTCACCCAGACTGCAGTGCAGTGGCACAATCGTAGCTTACTGCAGCCTCCAACTCCTGGGCTCAAAGGATCCTCCTGCCTCAGTTTCCCAAGTAGCCAGGACTACAGGCACAGGCCACCACACCCAGCTAATTCTTTTAATTTTTTTTTTTTTTTTAGAAGAAAGGAGAGACCCAGTCTTGCTATGCTGCTCAGGCTAGTCTTGAACTCCTGGCCCCAAGCAATCCTCCTGTCTCAGCCTCCCAAGTCTCTGGGATTACAGGTATGAGCCATCATGCCTGGCATCTTGTGTCTGCAAAGTGAGACCCCAAAATAGTGCACCAGGATGGCACAGGACTTCAGCGCGCTATGTTACTCTGATGCTACAGACTCCTGCTTCCCACCAGCACAGGAGTGGCAGTGTGGCCTGCCACATGCACAGGTCATCAGCCCAGAGAGAGGACACTCTTCAGAGTTGAAATCCAGAGGAGGGTGGCTGTGCTGCATACCCTGGGTCCTCGTGGGGCTCTAGGAAGGCAGAACTGAGGCCAGCAGCATTTACTCCAGAGCAGAGAGGAGTTTCAGATTCATATTAAAAAATAAATAAATAAAATAAATAAAAAATCTAAACCCAAACTGAGATTTCAGTGCAGAATCCGTCTCTAGGGCTGCAGGAGCCCCCATGCCCACTTTCACTCCACTCCCTTGACTGTCCAGGGTCACCAGAAAGGCCAGTTGCCCCAAGGCCCTGGAGAATGTTCTGCTGCTAGCCCAGAGCACCATCCCCAGGACTGCTCTCCATGCATGGCCAGCTGCCTTGTTGGGTTTCACCTTGGTCATTTGGTGAATATCTATCTGGAGCATGTTCTTATTTCAGCAGACACTTTCAATAAGAAGATTGAGCCACCAGGCAGATGTTACAAGCAGTGTGAGTTTGTGCTGGAAGAAGAGAGAATCCACCAGTGTCCTGGACCCTCCAAGGCCTCTCCGAGGGAAAGACGTTTGGACAGAGAGGTCAATGACGAGGAAAAGGCAGTTACCCACCTTTGGGCAAGGTGCAAAAGCCCAAGATTCATGTTCATGTGTTGCAAGCACAAAAAGAAGATCCTGTGGCTGGAGTAGAGTGAAGAACAGTGAGAATGGTAGGAGCAGAGGGCAGAGAAAGGCACAAAAACAAGGTCACATGAGGCCTTGTAAGCCATGGTCAAGAGGTAATATTTTATTTTAAATGAATCCAAAGTCATTGCAAGGTTTTGAGCAAGTAAGCAAAATGCTCCTTTGCCAAAAATAAATACATAAATAAATAAATAAACAAACAAACAACAATTAAAAAAACACTAAGGCTTCAGTAAGGCAAACAGATTGTGAATGAGAAAGAGTAGATGCAGGACTCTTAGGCAAGAGTGGGGTCAGGGAAGGTGGAGAAGAGAAGATATAAGATGTTTGGAGGTGGAGTCAACAGGATGCATTATTGACTAGGATGTCTGTACCTGGCAGGAGACAGGGTCTTTCTAGACCACTCATGCAAGGGAAGAGTCCAGGATGGTGCTTCAGTCATCTGTCTGTCCACCATGATAATGGTGCATGAAAAAATGGCCCAACTCAGGGGCATAAAATAATAAGCTTTTATTTAGTACACAATCCTGAACTTTGCATTTTAGGCTAGGCTCGGCTAGGCGGTTGTTCTGGTTTTGACAGGGCTCATTGACATGCTGGTGGTGGGTTGGCTGTTAGCTGGGATGAGAGATAAATGGGCCATTTGGCTCCCACCCTCCATGTGAGGCTGGCCCAGGCACATTCTCATGGTGAAGGCCAAGGTGGAAAACTGGACCAGCCCAAGCACAAAGCATTTTTCATGCCTCCGTTCCTGCTTATTTGTTATCACTCCTTTGGCCAGAGCAAGTCACAGGACAGGTCTCAGCATTAGAGTGGGTGGCCCTGTAAAGAGAGATGGCCAGGGGTGAGGACTTACACCACTCATGCAATCTGTCTGCCCACCACAGAAGGTCCTAGATGTTTGACTTGAATAACAGGGTAGCTGAAGGTGCCTTTAATTGATGTGGGGCAAATTGGGAGAGGAATGCATTGGAGATTGCATGAATCAGGGACTGTATTTTGGCTTAGAGACCTGCAGGGCATCTTTATGTTCCCTAAAGCAGTGAGCAAGGCTCATGGCAACTGCTCCATGCCTATGGGTAATTCTGTTTTCTGGTTTTGAACAAAATTCACCAACCTGGAGTTTCAAAGTCCCAAGAAGGCAAAACCTTTTGATGATGATGCCAGTGAGCCTGCATTCAGGTGACAACACGGCAGAGAGCAGTTCCTCCCCAGTCCCAAAATGACACCAGTCAGATGAACAGTGATGGACGTTTGTCACTTGCCAAACAGATTCCTTCTGTCTGTCATGTCCCCAATCTTGTCTCCACTGCAGAAGGAGCTGTAGCCTCCTTTTACTGAGAGGCTCTCCAATTTTATGCTGATCGTTAACTAAGATATTCCTCTCCAGAGATTTATTACATTAATGAGCTCTGAAATTACTCATAGCAATTAAGTATATTGTTTTTAAACTCTTCAGAAATCATCAAAACACATTGGTTGTTTTTCAGAGAAACATAAATAAAGGGTACAACTTGTCACCCAAATAAACCCTGCAGCCAGCTCTCTTCAGGTTGGTTTGGGGAGTTTCTGGCCCCTAGTCTCCAAGGTACATGTGTGCCTTCACAGCTGGAAGATGTTCCACTAGTGAAACTTGTCCTTTTCTTTCTTTCATCTTTCTTTCTTCCTTTTTCTTTCTTTCTTTTGTTCATTTGTTCTCTCTCGCTCTATCTCTCTGTCTCTCTCAACTTTCCTTCCTTTTTCGTTGTATTGTTTTAGTTTTTAGAGACAGGGTTTCAGCTTGGCATGGTGACTCAGACCTATAATCTCAGCACTTTGGGAGACCAAGGCACAAGGATTGCTTGAGCTCAAGAGTTTGAGACTAGACAGAGCAACATGACAAAACCTTGTCTCTACAAAAAACAAGCAAAGTAGCCAGGCGTTGTGGTGCACCTGCAGTCCTAGCTACTGGAGAGGCTGAGATGGGAGGATCACTTGAGCCCAGCAGGCAGAGGCTGCAGTGAGCTGAGATCACGCCACTGCACTCCAGCCTGGGCAACAGAGTGAGATCCTGTCTTGAAAACAGAGGGGAGGGGGCGGGCACAGAACTCAGGTCCTTCTAGATATTAATAAAAAGGAACTCCTTACAATCTGTTTCATTTAGTTTTCACAACTAGAAGGTGGGAACTCTTTTTATTTCCCACCTTATGGATAAGGAAACTGAGACACACAGAGAGTAAGTGATTTGCTCAAGTTACTGTAGGCTTAGAGTGTTGTACCTCTCCAGATTCTCTCTCCATGCAGGGAGGCTGCCCCCAATTGGACTACATTATGGGCTCTGGGCCAATTTCAGCCAAAGAGAGCTCCTATATCAGATGAGAAGGTAGTAGGAGAGGGAATGAGGGTATTTGTTCTCCCAGCTCCCTTCTGGAAGGGATGCTACCTGCTAGTGTTTCTTTCCATTAATCCTCTGTCTTCAGGCTCCAAACTGCTCTTTCCCAACATCCGTGTCTCGTCCTCTCCCTACCCAACTCCTACCCCTGTGGACTCCTAATCCCTACCTGCTCCTTTGTCAATGGCTCTTTCAATCTTTCAGCAAGGCCTTTTTGTTTGTTTGTTTGTTTGTTTTGTTTTGAGACAGAGTCTCAACTCTGTTGCCCGGTTGGAATGCTGTAGTGTGATTTCGGCTTACCGCAACCTCCACCTCTCAGGTTCAAGTGATTCTCGTGCCTCAGCCTCCCAAGTAGCTGGGATTACAGGCACATGCCACCATGTCCCACTACTTTTTGTATTTTTAGGAGAGACAGGTTTCACCATGTTGACCAGGCTGCTCTCGAACTCCTGACCTTAAGTGCTCCACCCGCCTCAGCCTCCCAAAGTGCTGGGATTACAGGCATGAGCCGCCACGCCCAGCCCATTAAGCCCTCTTTGATGTGCATACTTTGAGCTTTGAACATGCCATCTGCTTGTTTCTAGGCCCCAAATTCCCAAATCTATACTCTAACCACTATTCCACATTCCCCGTGTCCTGTGCCCCTGAAAACAAGAAGTTTGACAGGCAGCAGGGAAAGGCAATTATTGGTACATTTTTCTTTCACTCTTGAAATTAAAAAAAAGACTTCAGAGCTTCTTACATTCTGAGCCCTTTGGCAGGACTTTGTTCACCTTTGCGGGTGATGGGAAGGACAGAGAAGCCCGTCAGGAACACCAGCATGGCCCCTGGTGGCCCACCAACACCAGCACAGCCCTGGTTATTTAAAGGTACCAGAGGACGGTGATAGAACCTTCGCTGGGCTCTGCCAGGGGTTGTACAGAAAGAGGGTTGACAGTGTGTACAGAGGAGAAAGGAGCGATCCAAAGTCCCAAGGCTGGAGAAAAACTTACCAGCCAGCCCTTCCTTGAACCCCACGTGCACGGAAACTAGCTTACTTTTCAGCAGGAGCCTTTGAGTCTCAAATTCAACTGAGTTAGCCCTGGTCCCTGCAACCCTAGCACAGCCAGAGGGAACTCGGCTTGGAGGGAGGGAAGCCTCGTCCACTCTCTCCAGCACGCTGAAAGACCCCCATTCACAGCATGGGATGAAGGCCTCGCTCCGGAGCTCAGGGGGATGGCAGTGTCCTGAGTGAGATCACAGGGCAGGAAAACAGAAAGAATGTGGGTCCAGCTCCCTTTACCACTGGGAAGTATCTTTGCTTCCCAACCAGAAACTATAGGCCGCCTGGAGCTCCCCTCCCCATCATTCCCTGGCACCAACCATACCCACTTCATGGGGATATAAAATGTCTCAATGGTGTGCACCTTAGTTTCCAGCACTGTTAAGGACCCATATCAAATCCCTTTTCCTCCATGAAGCCAGGATATGGGAGGCCTCACTGAGCTCCATTTGGACTTGCTAAGGTGTCTCTTGCCGCCTCAACCACCCCACAGGAGCCCCTTTAGGCAAGGGGCTGAGACTTCATAGCTCTCACATCTCCCCATCTCACATGGACACATAGGCCACACTCCAGAAACACTTGCTGATGGTTCCAAAAGGCAGCCAAAACAGAGAAAATTGCAGATTAGTGGGGCTGGAAGGGACCTCAGAGACCATCTGGACCATTCTACAGATAGGAAAACTGATACTCAGCAGGAGAAACTAGACAAAAAAACCTGGATGCGGAGCTAGAAGCTTCTCTCTCTCTTGCTTTCTCTCTCTCTCTCTTTTTCTCTCTCTCTCTCTCCCCCAATCCAGGGTTCCTGAGCTATTGCAAGCCCACCCTAACCTCCTTGCATCTACTTGCATTTCTCATTGCCCCGTTTGGACCCCCAGGAGTAGCCAACCCAAAGAGCATCGATATCAGAGCCTCTCAGAGCGTGAGGAAGGCACTCTGTAAGTATCAGATGCACAGTGGTCCAGGGATTTTTTTAAGTTTAGTAATAATCAAATAATCAGTGTTTGCTGCCACCACCATTGCCTCAAGGATTGTAACCCAGAGCCCTTTGCAAGCCCGGGGCTGTGTGCCATTTGACCTCATTGGTAGGGTGGTAACTATAAAAGGTAGTTGTCTTTAAAATGTGTCCATTAAAAATTAAAACCTTCTAGGAGCTTAATGCCAGATGTGCAGATTCCACCTCCTTCCACTGCCTGCCAAGCATTCCATGCCAATAAAGTGTAATAGTTTTAATATCCTTCTAGATTAACATAGGATAAGGCAGCCACATTAAAGCAGCAATGAACAACTTCCTCCTCCATCCCCCCAAAATAAAGGAACTAACAAAAGGAGATGGTTGAGGCTTGGTGGGGTGAGTCCTGAGGACAGAACTTCTGGTTACTACAGGATGTCTCTGGATCCAGACTTGGGAAGAGCTGCTGGGGTATCTCTTGCCAGAGAGAGAGGACTGTGAGAATGAGATCTTCATTTGCAGGGTAGTGCAAAAGCCAGGGTGGCTTGCTAGTGCCCATTCAGAAAGCACCCACTAAAACTCCAGCACAAATCAATTCATCCTGAACTGAGCTCCTGCAAAGAGCCATTAAAATTTGTCTATGCATAAAGATGGGAACAGTAGACACTGGAGACTATAAGAACGGGAGGGAGCGGGGAAGGGCTGAAAAACTACCTATCCAGTATCATGCTCACTACCCAGGTTACAGGTTAAAAGTACCCCAAACCTCAGCATCATGCAATATACCCACATCACACACCTGCACAAGTGCCCCCTGAACCTAAAATAAAAGTAATGAAACTATTCTAAAATTGATTTTGGTCATAGTTGCAAAATTGTATGAATATAATAAAATCACTTAGTTGTACGTCTTGAAAAAACAGAAATTTAGAAGTTAATAAGTAAATAAACAAAAGCTTCAAAAAAAAGGTCTATGAGTAGCATCCAATTCAGCAGGGCCAGGAAGAGGAGCTATTGAGGAAAAGGGGGCCCCACCCATCCTCAGGCTCAGCTCCAGCACCCCCACCCAGTTCCCCTGCAGCCACAGAACCCAAGATTCTGAACCTCATCATCCCCCCGCCGTCAGCTCCAGCCCCATCATACCTCCCACCTCCAAGCAGGCGTATCTTCATTGAAGTGATCCTCTGAAGAATCCAAACAGCTAAACTCAAGCAGGACCAAGGATCAAAGTGGGGACCTCTCAGACCCATGTGAACAGAATCAGCCACAGTGATGTGTCCAAGAAAGCCCTTGGCTAAGAGGAGCTAACAATGGCGCCACAGAGAGGCCACGGCCAGGCTCACGGGCACCATGATATGACAGAAAGAAAACTAAATTATACCACTTGTCATCATTAAGAAAAATTTTCATCTTCGTTCTTCGTTTGAAAAGCACTATATTTAATGAATGCGTACTGAGTCATGACACGTAAATGACTAAAATATAGGAATTATACCGGGGTCAACTAACGTATTTTAAAACCTTGAAATTAAGGGACCTATTCATGCCTGTCGCCAGTGTGACTCCCAGTCATTAGGGTCCTCTGCATGGCTGCCCGTGAGCAATGGGGAATGGTGGATATTTCTGCAAGGGGTAGCTCAACCTTTCTTGCAAATTTCGTGATGGTCAAGATGAAGAAATCTTGCTCACCTGTTTGCCCACCTTCTGTGGGTCTGTGATCTCTTTAGGTGTGTATCCAATGCAGGCATTGCTGGTCTTGTGCAAGGTAAGCCCTATTCCAAAGGCATAGTTTGCAGATTCATCACTGATGAAAGGTAGAGCATTGACACCCCCTGTGCTTCCAAAATGGGGGCCCACACCAGGTGTGCATCAGGAGAGTGGCTATTTCTCAACTGCATTCATCTTCTTTAGTTTCTCCAGGAAAATTAAGATGCCTCAAAGTTTGAACTCTGCCAAAGTTTGCATGAAAAATGGCAAAGAGAAAATAAAAGATGGCAAGATCAACCAGGAAACCTGAAGTGAGGAAGTTCGAACCATCTTCCAAGGTCTTGACACTTTTAGGTTGAAGTGGGCATATTTTTGTTTTTCCACCCTCCAGCTATCAGCTCTTTTCTTGGTAAAGCAGTGTTCTGAATTTCCTTTGGTGAAGCCACACCTTCCATTCTCAAGCATGAATTTTGAATAGGGTTGACCTCACATACGGCACCAAGGTTGGATGCCATTATAAGTCAATCGATGTATGCCTTTACCCGAACACAGGAATTCATGGCCCAATTCTGGCCAAGTTATTGATGATTGTGTATAGATACAAAGATTGCATCTGCCAGAAACACATATATTCATGAAAGGAGGGGGGGGTGATATTGTGTGGAAACTGATGATGACACCAATACCAAGAGGGCCCTTGGGTACATCTTTTAATGTGCTGGATCAAACCTCACCTGAAGGAGCAATTTGTTGTTTACAAAGGCCAAGACAATTTTCTCTCTTTTTTAATCCAGCGAGAGTTGGGTGGGTTTTATGGCATGCAGTGCTTCCAGAATATGGAAAGTCCTGTGTAGAATCCTGTGATCTAGAGCATAGAGAAGCTTTTCAATCGCCTTGCCTCCAATAAACACAAAGATGACTGGACTCAAAGCAAGTTGCAGGAAAAGAACTGATAACAACAGTAAAGAGAGGCAGCTGTATCAGTACCAAGACACATGGAGCTCCTAGCTTTCTGAGAGCTGGGGGTCAGGTCACACACAACCCCATTGTTTGTGGCTGACCTCTTTTCTTATTTATCAAATCCCAAACCATCCTAGTCTTTTACACTTGGAAACTACCCCTGCCTTGAACTGTCCAAGCCTGTCACTGATTAACTACTCCCTGCTAACTAGGCTCACTAGTATTGCTGGGATTCTGATGGAGACATACAAGGAAGAAAAATGACCAAAATTCCCCCCAGCCACGTTCTCCATAAAACATGACATGATTCCACCTGAATTTGACCCCATACCTTGAGGCCACTGCAGTGTTAAAAGATGAAGCTTAAAGAATGGGAAAAGAGAAAGTTATGATAGAGGAGACTAATATCTTCAACTGTGGCAAGAAAGAGAGGTTGAAGAAGACTCCATGGTTGTTTCTGTCTTCCCAGCATTCAGATGAGGATACAAACATGAAATTCCAAGCTCTACCAAGGCGGAAAAAGTCTTAAATGTCATCTACTCTGACCCTTAATTTAAAGTTTTATTTCCTCCCCAACCTCTCCTACCAATGTCCACATAGCCTGTGTTGAATACTTCCGGTAATGGGGAACTCACTCCCTACCTCCCTCAGAGACAATCCCTTTTTTGATTAGTGTTGAAAGTCTCAAGCTTTCCCTTGTTCTGAGCAAGCATCCACATCTCTGAAGCTCCCATCCATTAGGGATGTTCAAAACTCACTGTTCTGTCTTCATCTGGAAGCTCTTCAAATATAGAAAGCCAGAAATCATGGTCCGCTAGATGTTCCTATATCTGGATTGAATATTCTCTATCCATTTCTCACATTGCCTTGGTGCAGTGTGTCTAACCCTGTCCCAGTCTGTACTGATCACAATACTATCTACTGCGGTCAGGTCAGCATGGCAAGATAGAGATCCTTCTCATCACCTCCATGTTCTTTACACTATACTCCCATTAATACAGCCATAGTTACACCGTGGTTAGACAGACCAATCGGGATTTAGACCAGTGGAATTTCTCCTCCTCATTTTTCAACAAAGGTAAGATATGCTGTGCTTGTAAGAAATCCACCTTAAAACTGTCATCGATGCCCCTGCATCTTGGACTGGTGAGAAAGCACATTGCCTGGTGGTGAGTGAAGAGCGTGCCAGTCTCCACGTAGTACGAGGGGAAAAAAAGGTGTTCTCAGCTTCAGAGATGCATGTGTAAGTAAAAGTGAAGGCTACCAAATTGAAACTGATCAATGTAGGCCACCCATCGCTAATTGTCACCCAGCTATTTTGCTTCCACTGGTCACGTGGTGGGTGACAGCCACAGACATTGATGGATTCTGACCTAGACTAGAAATCTGGTTTCTAAAAAAGAGAGAGAGGAAAGAGAGAAAGATGCAATGAAATTAACGGCCCAGCATGAAGAGAAGGGAGTGGGGAAAAGGCGGCGTCTTTGACAGCTCAAGCTGAGGAGGGAAATTAGAAAAGAAAGCCGACTCCACCGCCATATGTGTTAGAGCTGGCCGGGACAGCTGGAAGAAATATCACCCAGCCCGAATCCCTGGCCAGGATTGTGATCCATGTCTGCATACGGCTATCAATAACCCTGCATGATTAATGCTAATGATTTATGTTAATTTTGCCATAAGCTTTATTTGTGCCCAGTGTTGAACTTAAGGATGTCAAATCATTCCTTAGGAGGTTGCTAGAGATTTTTTAAAGCAAAGTCTAAAATATAATGTCTGACATTCCATATATCATGGCCCCAGCCTCCCCAACATTCTTTGTTAGACGAGGGTCACCATCCCCCATGTAATTGCCTCTCAGTCAGCAAGAAGTCTTCGGGAAAGGCTCCACATTACAGGAAGGATAGCTCCACAGGGACCTGCAGGTTCCTCTATTTGGGGGGGTTGGGGTTGGAAAGTCCATCCCTGACACCCCACCTGTCTCCATGGGCTACCATTTATCCAGGAGGTAGGGGAGTGCACAGTGAATTTCTTGAGTTTCATCTTGGGTGGCTGTGAATCAGTCACTTCATTTTGAGAGCCTCAGTTTCCCTTCTGTTACATGATGCGGTGGGGGGGGGATGCTCAGCCCACTTGCCAGGAAGCCTGGGAGGCTCAAACTCTATAATACCATGGGATGCATTGTGCTCTGTAATACCCTCCATACCCAATGTACTGCATTCTCCAAGACTGCTTTGAGGGTTTCGTTGCATCTCCAGAACCAAGGCTTGGGGACTAGGGGTCCAGAGGAGATCTGAAGATCTGGCCTTTCAGGTCATCACCTGCCCACCTTGCGTCTGTCCATACGTCAGTCACTGATCCAGATGACCCCTTTGATACATCCTCTATTCACTCCCAAAAGCCAGTCAACACCCTTCTATGAGGCTGGCCCTCTATGAGGTTCTGGACTCTGTGATGTGCAAGAAAGGTGGGGCCAGGCAGTAACTTCAACCTCTCAGACATGCTGAAACTTAAGCCTCAAGGACTAACCCAGTTACAGAGCATAGTGCCTGGCGGTGGTGAAGCAGAATGTGTGTCTACCCTGCAGAGGACAAAAGGAGGCCAGGTCAGACAGATGCAGTAGAAATGGAAAGAGGATGTCACTAGCTAGCCCAGTGTAGTGGCGCTGGATGGGACAGCCATCCAACATTAGTGCAGCTCACCTGGGGGTTCAAGCTGCATGCAAGTCAGGGGCCCTAGGAGCTCCAACCTGGCACCTCTGCCCTGTCTGTCCCTCACTCTTCTCATGAAATCCTGTCCAAGACTGCCACTGTGCTCTGCAACCGCAGGATTCCCCCAGCCTCCCCCTTGGCTCCAGTAATCAGGATTCCTTCAAAAGCCCATTGAAGACCTAGGGACCAGTAGCTTTTCTACCTGTAAACCACTCACCTTGTTGGCAGCTGCCCTGCCTTCAAAATGAAACCCAGATCCAAGCCAGGACCCAACTAAAAACCCAAGCCATGGGGGAGGTAAAGCTCCTCCTCCCCCCCAACTTTTTTCCCCCATCTCTTGCTAGAAATTCATTATCTATAGCATAAAAGCAACAATTTCTCTGTGGGTTATACCAAGAAGGAAATATTCTATCTGCTGTCTTGGCTTCCTGTGATGGGGCTCCACAAAACCTGTTTGGTCTGGGCTGTACGGCGAACACCTGTCAAAATGTATGGACCATGCCATTTATCAAATAATCTGCTCCAAGAACAGATAGGCACTATCAGCAATCTGGTATTGATCTGTACAGGCCCCTGCTATTGTTCATCCCTGCATCCCGAATGGCAGCAGGAATTAATGAAAGAAACAAAACAATGCATACCAATCACTCAGCCGCACAACTTTGTTTGCTGCTCTCATTAAGTTGGGCAAAGTTTTCCCAGCTAACCCAAAAGCTTGCTTGGGAGGGGTGGGCCCAGAAGGCTGACCCTCTGATTCACCAGCAGCCCCTCTGGTTATCCCTCTTCCTCTTCCTGACCTCCATGGGGCCCTTATCAGATGCCCCTGCACCTCTGAAACCTATGGAAGTGGAGGTGCTAGTGGCAGGCAAGGACCCCACCTGGGTCTCTCCTGGGGTCCAAGCAGAGATAGCCATTCTTCTGACAGCCCCTTTGTGGTTGTGTTTAAGCTGTCTTTGTGCAGGGCCTTCTTCCACACACAGTCTTGCACTGGGGAGAGATCTGTCCACAGATTCCACACAGAGTCTTGCACTGGGGAGAGATCTGTCCACAGACAACACCTCTAGGCCCCCAAGGAGAGTCTAGGCATCGGCGAGAAAGAGTGAGTCAAACCAAACTTTTCCCCTAGAGGCAGGTCCTGCAGAGAGATACACACCAATGCCCAACTGTGGACCTCCACTAAACAATGAGCCCTTCCAACACACACAGTCACTCCTGCCTCACCATCACTGTCTATACCTGAGCAAGCTTCAAGGCTTAGCTTAAATAGCACCTCCTGAAGGCTTCTCCAATCCCTCCAGCCAAAATTAATATCTCCCCCAGCTGAGGACTCACCATGCTTTACATGGGCTATACAAAGTAATACACTTTGTATCTCCTCCATCTATAAGACTTATGAGTAGAGGTCCAGGTAAAACAAGCAAAAATAAACCTCTGAAGTCAAGGACATAGATGCAGTCATCATTGCAGCCCTACATAGCACCTAACACTATTAACAATGGGTGGATGGATAAATGAATGGATGACAGATAAGTGGATGAATGGATAGGTAGGTGAGTGGGTGAATAAATTGATGGAGAGATGAATGGATGGATGAATGGATGGGTGGATGGATGGATGATAGATAAATGGATGAATGGATGAGTAGGTGAGTGGGTGAGTGAATGGATGGATAGATAAATGGATGGGTAAATGGATGGATGGGTTGGTGGATTTATGGATGGATGGATAGATAGATGGGTAGGTGGGTGGATGGATGGATGGATGGATGGATGGATGGATGGATGGATGGATGGACAGATGGATAGATGGGTGACTGGATGGAAGGATAGATAGACCAATGGGTGGATGGATGGATGGATGGATAGATGGATGGATGGATGGATGGATGGATGGATGGATGGATGGATGGATGATAGATAAATGGATGAATGGATGCGTAGGTGAGTGGGTGAGTGAATGGATGGATAGATGAATGGATGGATGAATGGATGGGTAAATGGATGAGTGGGTGGGTGGATGGATTGATGGATGGATGGATGAATGGATGGATGGATGTGTGAAAGGATAGATGGAGGGGTAGGTGGGTGGGTGGATGAATGGATAGGTGGGTGGGTGGATGGATGGATGGATGGATGGATGGATGGATGGATAGATAGATGGGTAACTGGATGGAAGGAGAGATAGACCAATGGATGGATGGATTGATGGATAGATGGATGGATGGATGGATGACGAATGGATGAATCTAAACCATGTGGAATAAAAACTCAAGAGTGCACCATTTCCATAACCATGAGCTCACAGTGATGGCATCCTGATGATGGGCAGCACTGGGGATTTCACTTTTCATCCCAAAGCACGAAAGTATCTCCTCCTACTGTAGCCATAGTGCCAAGGAGTTTTCTCATCCTGATGGGTCAAAAGGAGACACTGAGGTCCAGAGACAATGAAGGATTTGCTTTGGCTCATACAGAGCCTCAACCACAGACATCCTGAAACTAAAGAAACTTACTCGCTGTCTGGTATAATCAAGAACCCCACCCCCATCACCTCTTCAGGACAAATATCTGAACCCCACTTCCAGGAAGTCTCAAGGCCGTGGTGGAACCAAACCACCACCATAGACCCGCTAAGTCAGTGAGTGCAGGTGAGCTCACGCCACGCCTGAGAGACCTGAAGTCCTGTTCTCTTTGGAAGCATGCCTTGGAGGGATGCCTTAGTTGTCCCTGTTGAGGGTTCAGAGGGCCCCGTATGTCACCCATACTGAGACAGCAAGGCCTTCCCTCTTTGGAGGACCCTCCTTGGCTTGGAGGAAGGCTCAGGAAAAAAAATCCCCAAGAGTGAATCTTTCCACTCAGCTCAAGTTTTCCAGAGCGTGCGCTCACCCCACATTCAGGAGATGTAGCAGAGACAGAGTGGCACCGACCAAAGCCTCACTCAGCTAAGCGGGGCCTCGAGGGAGCCAAGAGACACTTACATTCTGGAAAGGCACAGACCAAATGGCCGTGTTGGGCCAGCCAGGCATGTGACATGCAATTCTCTGAGGACAGACGGCAAATCTCCACTCATGCAGGGCCCAGGTGTGGGGGTCATTCCCCCTGGCTCCCACCTGGAGTCTCCCTACAGCATCATCTGGACACTGGATCCTCCCCAAGGGCCACATCACACATCTGCATTGCCAGGGCAGAGGAGCAGCAGCTGCTTCTGTTTCCAAGTAAGGATGACAAGTGTGGATGAGGAGGGTGGGTAGGCCGGTGGGCGGGGAAGAGAAAGGAAGGAGGAGAAAGTCAGAGAGTGACAGGGAAACAAATAAAGCCAAAGTCTTGGTTCCTGCCCTTAAGGATCTCGGAATACAGTGGAGAAGGAGAGCCGTAAGATCACGGACTCAAGCAAGGACAAGAAACCAAACTAAAGGTTCTGTAACTACATGCAGGTTCACCAACTCACCACTGGCAAAGTCAAATAATAAGGATGAGGTGTGGTGGAAGGAAAGTGACTTTACTTCCAAAGCTAGCAGTGGGGAAGCAGCCACGCGCATGCCTAAAGAAACTGCTTCAGCTTTTTGGGTCAAGGGTAAGGACTTTAAAAGGGGATTTTGGTATGTAGGGCATGTAGGAGTGACTGGGGATGCTAGTCTGTGTGACTTGTTTTGATGACTATCTTGAGCTGTTGCCCCATCTGGTGAATGGACTGGCACCATCTCAGGTAGAACTGGGTTACAAATTAACTGCAGCCTTGAAGTAATCTTGAGGAGGGGAGAATTCCACAGTGGCTTGAATTGTTTTAAGATTTAGTCTCCAGAACTTCCAAACAAACATAAAATTAAATAAGGGAATCATCATGCAAGGGGTGCCTGGCAGAAAGGAGAACAAAGGCTATTATCTCGTTATTAGAGGCAAGACCAGGAATGGGCAGGAAGGAGAAAGAAAAAAAATAATGTTTAAAAGCAGGACACTCGCTGGGCATGTGGCTCACACCTATAATCCCAGCACTTTGGGAGACTGAGGCAGGAGGACTGCTTGAGCTCAGGAGATTGCAGCCAGCCTGGGCAACATAGATTCCCTCTCTACAAAAAGAATTTTTGAAAAATACCCGGGCATAGTGGCACGTGTCTGTAGCCCCCGCTACTCGGGAGGCAGAGGTGGGAAGATCGCTTGAGCCCGGAAGACTGAGGCCACAATAAGCTATGATCACACCACCGAACTCCAACTGAGATGACAGAGCAAGACCCTGTCTCAAAAAAAAAACAAAACAAAACAAAACAAAAGAAAAAAGGTCACAGTCCCATGCTCAGGAGTGCCTCTTCTTCAGGAAGTCTGGGGATATTCAGAACGTCAGGAGGAATTCCCTAAATCCCTCCTTTCTGAGCTTCCAAATCTCCTGTGCAGTGCTCACCAGTGGGTAGGCCAGGATTTGGGGATAGGGCTGTGTCCTCTTGAGTTCCTGCAGGTAAATGCCACAATGATCAAAGGTGGTACCCACCCCCAGTCCAGCTGACCTCAGCAAAGGCCTGTCTTCCGAGGCGGGTCAGTCCTCACCTGCTCTTCTGCCACCATTCAGGTAGAAATACAGGTTGAATATCCCTTATTCAAAATGCTTGGGACCAGAAGCATTTTGGATTTAGAATATTTTTCAGATTTGAGGATATTTGCATATATAGGATGAAACACCTTGGGGATAAAAACCAAGCCTAAACGCAAAATTAATTTACATTTCATATACACATGAAGGTAACTTTATACATTTTTGCTGTTGTTTTGTTTTTAGAGCAAGGTCTCACTCTGTCACCCAGGCTGGTCTCAAACTTTTGGCCTCAAGAGATCTTTCCGCCCTAGCCGACCAAAGTGCTAGGATTACTGGTATGAGCCACTGCACCCAGCCTACAACATTTTTAATACTTTTGTGCATAAAACAAAGTTTTCTTTTGGTTCTTGTTTTGTTTCTTTTTTGAGACAGAGCCTCGCTCTGTCACCCAGGCTGGAGTGCAGAGGCACGATCTTGGCTCGCCACAATCTCCGCCTCCCAGGTTCAAGTGATTCTCCTGCCTCAGCCTCCCGAGTAGCTGGGATCACAGGCATGCGCCACCACACCAGGCTAATTTTTCTATTTTTAGTAGAGAATGGGTTTCACCATATTGGTCAGGCTGGTCTCGAACTCCTGACCTCAGGTGATCTGCTCGCCTCGGCCACCCAAAGTGCTGGGATTACAGGCGTGAGCAATCATACCCAGCCACGAAACAAAGTTTTGACTGTGATCTGTCACATGAGGTCAGGTGTGGAATTTTCCTCTTGTGGCATCATATCGGGGCACAGAAAGTTTTGGATTTCAGAGCATTTCAGATGTTGAATTTTTGGATTAGGTATGCTCAACCTGTTCAGCATTCCTGAGCAGGCCAGGACTGCTGGGACTCAAGGAGGTAGGAATGAAGGACGGGTCCTTTTTCACTGACTCCTGTCCCATTATAGCGAAATCCACAAAACCCCAAGAATGTGCTGGAGAGCAGGGGGTCCGGAAGGCAGGGAGAGGGCCTCACAGGGCCTTATCCAAGGAATCCTACCAAATTCAAGAATGCAGAATTGGAAGAGCCTCTGGCGTGAGCCCCAGGCCACTCAGCAATGTCATTCGCTGCCCCAGTTAGTGCCGGAAGCACCAGGGCCCCGGATGTGAAAACTCACTCTGTGCATCCATTCTTGATTGCATTGGGAGCTCATCATGGGAAGTCCAACCCACAGCAATGCTGCTCAGTGTTCCGGAGAAAGCCATTAGGCCAGGTCCCCATGCTGTCATCAGGCATTGAGAGTTAACACCCGCATAGAACCTGGAGAGCCAATGGGCACAGCCTGGACACGCAGCCACTTACATCACCTTTGGAGGCAGTGGCCCTGCCACGCTCTAGGACATGAGCAGCTCAGGACAGAGAACACTGAGCTCAGCACTAAGGCTCACACATTCACCAGGTGCCCACCACTGCCCACACATGCCCCACCCTGCCCTTCTGGCATCCACACGCACCTCTGGGCACACAGCCAGTCTCACACCCTGACACTCTCAGCCTTCATCCCAGTGCCCACAGGCCCGCTCATCTAGGCCAACTCCAAGAAAGCTGACAGAGCAGCAAAATCCACCTTTCGTGGCCCTGGAGTGGTGACACCAGGTGCCTCCCAGATGGCTCCGGTGAGCCGGGGGACCACTACACCAGCACGCTGCCGCTGACTCTACGTAGGAACATAGCACAATAGGTCGTGTGTGCTGCCTGCATCCCCTTGAATCAAGTGGGATAGTGGCTTGATGGGTTCTTCTCAGGAACCTGAATGCCACGGTCTCCATCCTGCCTTCCTTTCCATGACCACATGACATCTTCACCTTGGAAATGAGCTGCCAGTTTGCTCCGCTCTGCAGGCTTGATTGGGAAGGGCTGATCTCTTCTCTCTCTCTCTCTCTCTCTCTCTCTCTCTCTCTCTTTCTCTCTCTGTCTAACGCTAGCAACTCATCAGTGTACCCCTCCCTAGGAAAGTAGCCATTTCAATCAAATATCTGCAGGGGCAGAGCCTAGGGCATGACGCGAAGCAAGATCTCAGAACATGGTGGGAAGGAGACCCATAAGATCACAGAATCGAGCAAGGACAAAAAACCAAACCACAGCCCCAAACCTGTCAGCATCTCTTTGGGAACGTCAAGCGAGATCCCCCAAATGCCTCCATTCTGAACTTCCACATATCTCTGGCTCAGCGCTCACCCAGACTCTGATATCCCCTGAAGACCCCAGCAAAGCCTGGATCTGGAGCACCACTGTGGGTGGCAGATTTGCAGGGAGCTGTGCTCTGTAGAGGGAGGCACAGGAAAGAACGTTTAGGTAGGACTTGCTCATCCTCCCAGGCAGCACTGCTGTCACGGGAATGGGGGCCACTCCTTGGCAATTAGGATGTTTCATGCTGCTCAGCCCTGACTGCTCCAACACCTGTGAGGACGCATTCAATGAAGGCTAGATGAGAGGGCACCTGATGTGGTTTGGATATTTGTCCCCTCCAAATCTCATGTTGAAATGTGATCCCCAGTGTTGGGGGGGGGCTGGTGGGAGGTGTTTGGATCATGGGAGTGGATTCTTCATGAATCCTTGGTGCCCTCCCCACGGTAACGAGTGTGTTCTCACTATGTTAGCTCATGCAAGAGCTAGTTATTAAAAGGAACTTGTCACCTCTTCTTCTCTCTTTCTTGCTACCTCTCTGGCCATGTAACAGCCCTGCTCCCTGTCCACTTTCCCCCATGACTGAAAGTTTCCTGAGGCCTCACCAGAAGCCAAGCTGATGTGGGTGCCACGCTTATACAGCCTGCAGAACTGTGAGCCAAATAAACCTCTTTTCTTTGTAAATTACCCTGTCTGAGCTATTGCTGCATAGCAACACAAAATGGACTAACACAGCCCCCAAGCAATTTCCACCCCTGCATCCTCTCCGCTGCAGCCATGACTGAGGTCACACAGCAAGGCCAGGATGTGGAAGAGGTTAGCCACTAGAAAGTCACTGTCTCTCTGTGGCCTGACTTGGTTTGACATGCACAAATTATTTTTTACTTTAATTACCCAACATTTAAAAAATCAGGTTTGGCTTTTAAGTCTGTACTACCACTTCTGCATAAAAAATGGAGGACTAGGCAATTCTGGGTTGCATTCCTTCCTGGCTAGGTCAGCTGGGGCAGGGCGGTTGTCAGTGGGGCTTCTATCCCGTGTCACTGATGGCACTACCTGCCTGGCCCCTACAGGTGTCTGGTTTGCAACTCTGGGGTGAAACACGACTGCAGATTGAGATATGATATAGAAGTTTCCAGAGGGCCAGTGGGATAATAGTTGGTCATAGTAAGCCATGCTTCTCGGTGACCCCAAAATTATGTGAGTTGGAGAGCTTATTCACCGGTGAAGGATGCTCTCCTGCACGTTACCAGGTCACCTGGAAGCCACGAACACTTTGCTGACTGGGAGAGCAGAATTTTCAGAGATGCAAAGCCAGGTCTCTGGGAATCCCTTGGCAATGGGGCCAGCATCCTGGCTCTTCTGGATTTTCCTGCCAGTGTCCGCAGCCGGTGCCTGTTTCCAGGAGTCAGGCAGGCTTGCTTTAAATGCAAAGAGGGGCTGTGATTGACTGCAGAGATCCAGTAAACAAAGAGGGTTAAAAAAATAAAGCTAGGCTTCCTGTCTGCCCTTTGCACACTAACAGCTGCTGTTTGCTCAGGCTTCCACATGAGTAACACGGGCGCGCTGATTTCTATTACACAGAACATTAATAAGAGGAGGCACTGACCCTCGATTGCCGAGAACCAGGTAAATGACGGGGAGGGAAAGGGGCCGAGAAATGGTAGGCATTTTACACCGCACGACTTGAAGGGGAATGCGTTGACTATAAAGATGACGAGTGTTGTAGCACGGAGGAAAAAAACATAATTTTTCATTGATGTACGGCAGCCAGGCTGGAAGGAACACAAATACTACAGTAGATCCATTAACTGGATGACAAGAAACAGTGTTCACATCCACTCACTAAACTGTTTTTGATTCTTTAGTACCAACACGCAGAATGATCCTTACATTATGTTGCCAGGGAAAAACCTTAAAATGCATTTATTTCATAATGTAACTTTCTTGTATTATCATAATAGAGCCATAACAGTTGTTGCAAACACTACGGGATCTAAAAAAACACCTAAGTACAGTTATTAAAGGGGAAATTTTTTCAAAGGGGGCAATGTGGTGTGTCTACAAAAGTAAGGGGAGGGAGGGGGCTATGGCTCACCTTCCACCTCTCCTCCTGGCCACGGGAGTTCCGGACCCTAAGCACCAGCAGTCACTGCTGGGCAGGGCTGGGAAGGACCTGGGAGAGGGAAGTGGAAGACGTGAAGGTATTCGTGCCCAGTCACTCTGTGGAATGGGAGATTTGCAGGGAGGGATAACAGTCACTGCTGCCATCTAGACTTTGGCTATTCCATTCCTACCCTTCACATGTCCCTGTACTTCCTCACCTATTCCCTGTACGCTGGACTGTATGTCTCACCTATATAATGGGGACAAAAATGGCCATTTGGGACAAGGTGTTGTGGCTCACATCTATAATCCAAGCACTTTGGGAGACCAAGGTGGGAAGATCCCTCAAGGCCAGGAGTTCCAGACCAGCCTGGGCAACACGGCAACATTGTCTTTAAAAAAAAAAAAAAAAAAAAAAAAGCCAGAGGTGGTGGTGGCTCATGCCTGTAGTCCTAGCTACTCAGGAAGCTGAGGCAGGAGGATCACTCGAGTCCAGCAGTTTGAGACCAGCCTGGGCAGCATAGTGAGACTCTGTCTCTACAAAAAAATTAAAAATAAGTCGGGTGTGATGGTGCATGCCTGTAGTTCCAGCTACTCAGGAAGCTGAGGCAGGAGGATCCCTTGAGCCCAAGAGTTTGAGGATGCAATGAACTGTGACCATGCCTGCGTGACTGCCACTGCACTCCAGCCTGCATGACAGACACTGCACTCCAGCCTGTGTAACAGGGCAAGACTGTAACTCTTCAAAAAATGTTTAAAAGTAGCTGGGTGTTAGGTGATGCAGCCTGTAGTCCTGGCTACTCAGGAGGACAAGGACTACCTGGGATCCCTTGAACCCAGGAGGGTGAAGCTGCAGTGAGCTGTGATTGCACCATTACACTCCAGCCTAGGTGACAGAGTGAGACCCTGTCTGGAGAAAAAAAAAATGGCCAGCTCATGTCACACGCTTAGGCATGTGCTCAGCAGTAAATGGAAGGTTCTAAGGAGCATTCAAATGCACTATTCTGAGGGGCACTGATTTCTATTACATACAACATTAATAAGAGGACATTGAAAAATATAAAACATTAGACGGGTATGTACGCTGTTGTAGTCCCTTAGAATGGGACATTCCAATGATGCTCTCCTGGGCCTCACCAGGTCACCTTGAAGCCAGTAAAACTCTGCTTCTTGGTGGAGTAGAATTTTCAGAGAGGTAAGGCCCAGATCTCTGGGAGTCCCTTTGCAATAGGACCAGCATCCTAGTTCCCTGGTCTTAACAGAAAGGCGTCCCCAGGAGGCAAGAGTAAGTTTCCAGGAGGCAGGTAATTGGTCTTCACCACTGTGGCCACCAAGCTGACAGTCCACACCCAGCAACTCTACCATAGCCAGGCTCTGAAGGAGCCAGCCCCGGGTTGGAATCTTGACTCTGCTACACCCTCCGGCCTCCCAAAATGGTAGTTGTCATCAGTGGTCCTACTATAGCCAATGCACTCCATTTCCGGCACTGAGCTCTGGTGTGAGGGGTGCCCCCCACCAGGAAGGATCTCGTCTGCTGCCGCCGAAGGCAGTGAGGAGAGCTTGCGGCAAACACAAAAACAAAGTGTGTGGTGGTAGAGGAGCAAGTGAGGAAGGCTTCCTGGAGGAGGCAGCACTTTGAGATTTGGGGTTTAATAGACACAGAAGTGGCAAAGGCATTCTGACATAATGAGCAGGTGGAAGGAGACGATATGTGCAGGTGGCAGGTGGGATTGTCTGGGGCAGCTGGAGCCCTGCCCATGTGTGGAAGACAGCTGGACCTGAGGCTTCAGAGAGGAAGGGTGGGGTAGGAGGTGTGGAGAGCCTGGTACTAAGGCCAGCTTGCAGACTGGCCTCCGTGACTGGCTGGAAACCGTGAGTGGGATAAGAAGGAAGGGACAGGAGTGACCTCTCAATTTATTTTCTTCCTCAGATGCCTTGGTGGTTGGCGTCCACCTGGGGAAGAGGAGCCAATTTGGAGGAGACAATGAGATCACAAAGACAGGTAATAACACCGAGATGACGGCAATGCCAGCACTGCAGACAACATTGGTCTTTCCATTGAATGAGGTAAAATACAAAAAGAGTTGGGTGCAGTGACTCATGTCACTAATCCCAGTACTTTGGGACCCTGAGGCAAGAAGGTCGCTTGAATCTGGGAGTTTGAGACAAATGTGGGCAACATAGTGAGAATCCCAACTCTACAAAAAATACAAAAATGTTAGCCGGGCGTGATGGCACAGGTCTGTAGTCCCAGCTATGCAGGAGGCTGAGGCAGGAGGAGTGCCTGCCCAGGAGGTCAAGGCTGCAGTGAGCTATGATCGCACCACTGTAGTCCAGCCAGGTGACAAAACAAGACCCTGTCTCAAAGAAGAAGAAGGAGAAGAGGAAGGAGAAGAAGGAGAGGAAGAAGAAGAAGAGGAGGAGGAGGAAGAGAAAGAGGAAGGGAGGGAGGAAGGAAAGAAAGAAAATCCCGGCCGGGCGCAGTGGCTCAAGCCTGTAATCCCAGCACTTTGGGAGGCCGAGACGGGCGGATCACGAGGTCAGGAGATCAAGACCATTCTGGCTAACATGGTGAAACCCCGTCTCTACTAAAAAATACAAAAAACTAGCCGGGCGCCGTGGCGGGCGCCTGTAGCTCCAGCTACTCGGGAGGCTGAGGCAGGGGAATGGCGGTGAACCCGGGAGGCGGAGCTTGCAGTGAGCTGAGATCCGGCCACTGCACTCCAGCCTGGGCGACAGAGCGAGACTCCGTCTCAAAAAAAAAAAAAAAAAGAAAGAAAGAAAGAAAATCCTAAGTAGCATGAAGATGTAAATGTGGCAAAATAAAAACCATAAAACCCAGGTGAAAATTAGATGAACATTTTTATATTCTTGGCACGGGGTGGATTTACAAAATATCCTTTTTAAAAAAAGTGTAATTCTTCTTTATCCAGGGTACAAATGCAGTTTTGCTCCATGGATGTATTTCACAGTGGTGAAGACTGGGCTTTTAGTGTAGCCATCACCCCAAGAGTGTACATGGTATCCATTAAGTAATTTCTCATCCTTCACTCCTCTTTCACCCTTCAGAGTTTCCAATGACTATTATTCCACACCTTACGTCCATGTGTCTGAAATATCATTCTAAAGTCACACCTGCTGCCCAAACCGTCACCATGACCTGCCCCTCCCTTAGGCTGAAAACAGCTTTGTCATTAACACTCCTTTACTAAGATGCTAGTTCTCCCTGGGAGGTGGGATCACCAGCGCAAGTAGCTTATGGGCTTTCTTTCCAATCCTACAATGCACAGGAGAAGCGATGGGGCTTGGCAGAAGATATCTTGGTTTGGAAGTAAGGAGGAGAGCTGGGGAGAAGACATGATCCTTGGAACCCCACAGAGGGAGGGCAGCTCCCAGGATTTCTGGGTTGCAGGAGGGGGATTTCTCTGCCACCCCCTCCCCACAAGGAACCCAGTCCTATGCCCTGCATTGTAAATGATAAAAAGATCATTATGAGTCGATGTACTACATGAATACATTCCGTGTCTAGGGGTGAAGGAAAGGCACAGAGTTAAACTCTTCTGACCAAGTTAGTCTAGGAATCAAACATGTCCTAGCCGAGAAAGTCCCATGGCATCCAAAGGACTCTGAAGTCCCTCCACCAGCCAGATTGCTTCTTTCATGAGACTTCATGGAAGTTGCCTATTGATACAACTTCACATTTTAACATCAGATCACCTAGTTGGGTACAAAAGGGAGGCAGTAGAACCTACAGGATGTAGGTAAAGTAGCCGTTTTCTGCTTTCCGGCTGTGGTTCAGCTCTTGGCTTTGACAAAGGTGATGGCTTCCGGGGCTGGGTGCGGTGGCTCACCGCTGTAATCCCAGCACTTTGGGAGGCTGAGGCGGGCTGATCACTTGAGGTCAGGAGTTCGAGACCAGCCTGACCAACATGTTGAAACCCCATCTCTACTAAAAATAAAAAAATTAGCCGGGCATGGTGGCTCATGCCTGTAATCCCAGCACTTTGGGAGGTCGAGGGGGGCAGTTCACTTGAGATCAGGAGTTTGAGAGCAGTCTGACCAATATGGTGAAATCCCGTCTCTACTAAAAATACAAAAATTAGCAGGGCATGGTGGTGGGCACCTGTAATCCTAGCCACTCAGGAGGCTGAGGCAGGAGAATCACTTGAACCCAGGAGGCAGAGGTTGCAGTGAGCCAAGATAGTGCCACTGCACTCCAACCTGGGTAACAGACTCCATCTCCCCCAAAAAAAGAAAGGTGACAGCTTCTAAGGCCAGACTTCAGCCCCAAATCTCTACTGGCTGCCTCTTGGGATATACAGAAACCTAATCTCCAATAGGCATTCCTTGAAGCAAAAAATGCCCTATTTCTTAATTTTTTATTTCATTTTAAGTGACTTTTTTTGGTTTTAATTTTCCAATGAACACGGTTTGCACTAATGTGATATTTGCACCGAATATATATACTGTTTCTTGGTGTAATTTCCATGAAATTCACAGAGAGAAGCTAGAATCAAGTTGGAGGGTCAGCTGTCCAACATCTTGTTATCTGTCCAGAGGTAGCCATAAATTCACTGCAAAAAGCAAAATCTCCAGTTCCTGGGAGCAGAAGGGTCGCTGGAAGCCAATCAGGAGGACATGGCTTTATTTAATTGAGGACTAAATATCTTCGGGATTGTTTTTTCTCTCCCAAGGATGGTCACTTTGCTGTAAAGGCAATGTCAGTGTTTCCCTGGTGGTACTGTTCCCTGGTTGGACCCGGATTTCCTCTCTGCATTACAGGTTCCCTCTTCCATATTATAAGGGTACAATCTGCCAAGCCAATGTTTGGATTCCCAGCATCATACCCCATATCCCAGAGCCCATGATGCCCCCTTCCCGGCCTCAGTCAGGTACTCAGAGGCCCCCACTCATTAGCCACAGAGTCACAGAGACTCGCATGGTATTAAGACAGCAATATCATCTTATTGGCTATTAGCACAAATGTGCCAATAAACATAGTGCATAAAAATTATACATATTCCCTCAGAGTCCATAATCCCGAACTGATATGGCATAATGCAAAACACACTTCCCCAAAAGTAGTGCTTAAAGTCACGATGTACAAATTGAATTTTAAATAAATTTCCTGAAACATCACCAGCGATTCTGGCCACATTAGCAATACACATTTGCTAAAAATAAAGTGCAGAATGGCTGTGCCCAGCCCAACCCCAAAGGGATGGGACCAGTGGGCATTTATTTGCCCTCAAGTGGTTTCAGAGGTGGGCTTGCTGCACATGTGTTCGGGTGCAGTTGTTAAAACAGCCCAATATCTTCCCCTCAAGGGTTTCCCCTAATTATCAGTGATCATCAGGTTCCAAAAGTCAGCTTGTCTTCACCTCATTCTCTATCAAAGAGGGAGATGTTAATTGCATTATCACCTTGCCAACACCCTCTGAAATGATGGCAGTGATCATTAACAGCCTACCACAGAGCCAATCAGAGTCAATCCAAATTCTGAACCAGCCAATGGAGTGCTACCTAATCCCACGTGTGTGTAAACACTAAAAACATAAAAACACAAGGCAGCCATCGTGGAGAATGGGGTGCTGGGGGTGCTGAAGACCAGGTCCGCCATCAATTCCATAAAATGTTTCACTGGTTAATACAAACACACACAGACACACACACACACACACACATGCACATGATGCAGTGAAAAGCTAGAAGATTCCCACAAGTCTTATGATTTTTTTTTCCCGGCCTTCTGCATCCCAGACCAATATAATCAACTAGCAAAGAAATTCTAAGTAATGCCAAGTTGTCTGGTTTTATTTAATGAAGAACCTCTCCAAGAATGCTGTCAGCATGCTGCCTTTCACAGATAAGTAAATATTTATGGCTCCTTGCATGTTAGTTTCGGCAGAGACCAAGACCAAAAATAATTTGCCCTTGTTCACTCGACTTCCTTTCTTAAATGTACAAAGTAAGGCTATGGTTTTCCTCAGTGTATTCTTGTTCATGGCTCACCTAAGAAGATGCCTTTTGGACTGACCTAGGATCCAGCTATCAAAATCCTGCTCACAACTACTCAAGGCCTAGTTCAAACTCCAGCCCCCCATATCTCCTTTTTCAACCCCATCCAAAGAGGGACAAGTCGTTGAACAGTTGATATCTTTCTGCTGTGAAGAGCACTTTCAAAGACTTAATCCTCAAGAGAAAAGTGGGCAAATAAACAATGCACGAGAAAAGAAATACACATACACAAGAGACATATGGAAATGTATTCAACCTCCACCATAAAAGAAATTCCCATTTTAAATATTTTGATCTATCAAACAAACAGCTTTGCAGAGGCTATCTCTTATTTGGAAATCTAGGCTGTCACTCTCCCACAAAGCTCACAGAGCCAACCTTACTTGGGGGACAAATATTTCGAAATAAAGGGGCCTCACTCCCTAGGACTTTCTCTTCTAGGACTTCACCATAAAGAAATATCCAGAGGGCACCCAGTCATCCATGGTAAAAAAACACTGGCCACAACTTCACTGGTAATGTGAAAAAATCAGAAGCAACTTCATGTTTGCCATAAAGGAAATGGTCAAACAATATGATGCGTCTGTCAAAAGACAAAACTGCAATTGACCCTTGAACAACATGGGTTTGAATTTCTTGGGTCCGCTTACATTCAGATTTTCTTCCACCTCGCCATCCAAGACAGCAAGGCCAACCCCTCCTCTTCCTCCTCCTCCTCAGCCTACTCAATGGAAAGATGATGGGGATGAAAACCTTTGTGATAAACCATTTCCACTTACTGAACAGCAAATGCATTTTCTTTTCCTTATGACTTTTCAAATAACATTTTTGCTCTAGCTTACTTTATTGTAAGCATACAGCATGTAATACATGTAACATTAAAAATATGTATTAAGTGACTGTTTATGTTATTGGAAGGAGTCCAGTCAGCAGTAAGTACTAGCAGCTAAGTTTTGGGGAAGTCAAAATTGTATGTAGAGTTTCAAACGCGTAATGGGTGGGTGGAGAAGAGTGGGCATCCGTAACCCCCGGGGTATTCAAGAGACAACAGCACAACAAATAAGTTTAAAGCGCTCAATTGGCTTTATTTGCAATTCTAGAATCAGGCAACACCTTTTTCCAAAACACAGAATGAGTGATCCAGTGAGCCCTGCAGAATTTGCTTTATTAACAGAGAAGGCTGAAGAAAGCAGAAACAAAGAACAAAGAGAGGATTCGTTACTTTTAGACAGAACAATAGAAAAATAACTGATTCATTAATATCGGGTTACTGCAGGCTTCCTTTTTTGTGTGAGGATTAAAGCAGAGGGAACTTCATTATCATGCGGATTGAGGATTGAAACAGACCTGTTTGGGAAAGTGGCTGTTATCTCTCTCCCGATTTCTGAGGTCAGATAACAACTGAGTTTACTTTTGGTGACTGGGAAACTGAAACAGATCCAACACTTCCTTAGACAGTGCTTTCAGATAAACATAGATACTAACTCTTCTGCTCTCAAAGCCTGCAACTTGCATTTGTTTTTTGTTTTGTTTTGTTTTTTAAATTTTATCTTACTTTATGTTCCAGGATACATGTGCAGAACGTGCAGGTTTGTGACATAAGTAAATGTGTGCCATGGTGGTTTGCGGCACCTATCAACCTGTCATCTAGGTATTAAACCCCACGTGCATTAGATATTTGTCCTCATGCTCTCCCTCCCCTCGCCCCCCCAACAGGTCCTGGGTGTGCTTTTCCCCTCCCTGTGTCCATATTTTCTCATTGTTGAGCTCCCTCTTATAGGTGAGAACATGCGGAGTTTTGTTTTCTGTTCCTGTTGTAGTTAGCTGAGGATAAAGGCTTCCATCTTCATCCATGTCCCCGCAAAGGACATGTTCTCATTCCTTTTTATGGCTGCATAGTATTCCATGGTGTGTATGTACCATATTTTCTTTATCCAGTCTATCACTGATGGGCATTTGGGTCAGTTCCATGCCTTTGCTATTGTGAATAGTGCTGCAATGAACATACGTGTGCATGTGTCTTTGTAAAATAATGATTTATATTCCTTTGAGTTTATACCCAGTCATGGGATTTCTGGGTCAAATGGTATTTCTGGTCATTTGTTTTATCTGAATTCCTTCCTCAGGAAAATACTCCCAGACCCCTCAAAAAGTAGGAAAGAATTGAAACTCACCAGATCACCACATCCAGACAAGGAGATGCCAGACCCCTCACTCATCATGATTGCTTCCTCACCATTCCCTGGTTCCTGTTTTCCAACACATGTTACATTTCTTCCCTGCTATATAAGTCCCTAATTTTAGACAGCCAGGGAGAGGAATTGGAGACTGACCTCCCATCTCCACGGCTGTGACACCCGATTAAAGCCTTCTCCCTTGGCAATAATTGTTTTCTCAGTAATTGGCTTTCTATGTGGTGAGAAGCAGGGCCTAGACAGAACCCCTGGTGTTTCAGTAACAGCATGTTAGCATGGGGAACTCCATTTTGATTTTCAGTCTGCTCTGTGGAAGCCTAGTGCAGAAGCTTAGTAGAAAACAATAGCCTCCTGTAACTTTTATTTAACACATCTATAAAATGCAACTCTGTGAATTCTTAAAATCGAACCAAAAAAAGTCTGAAAACCATCAAGGACATAGAAAATGTTTACAATATGTTAAGCGGGAGGGGGAAAAGGACAGGATATAAAAACTATATGTATAGTTGAATCCCAATTTTGAAAAAATAATAAGACATCTAAATGCCCACAGGCCTGTAAAGAAATGCATAAAAAATTTAACAAGGTTTATCTCTGGATAGCGGGATTACAGGCAGTTTTTATTTTCTGCTTGAAACTTCCCTGTATTTCTGAATGTTCAAAAATAAATTTGTATTACTCCTGTATTCAAAAAGCAATGTTTTGCTTTTGTTCTTTACAGGCTCTGAACCCCCACAGCTCTTGCTGTCAGAATGACTTACCGCAAACTGCACGCGACCCCCAGCTCTGCAAGAACTTGTTCTGGCTCCTGCTTCTGGCTCAGCCTCCTGAAGGCCAGGAATCAAGGCCTCTCCCCCCTTGCTCCTCACCCAAGGTCTACGGGCTCAGCACTTCTTCTTGTTCTTTAGATTCAAGGGGTACATGTGCAGATTTGTTACATGGGTATATTGTGTGATACTGAGGATTGGGGTACAAGTGATTCTGCCACCCAGATAGTGAGCATAGTACCGAATAGGTAGTTTTTCAGCCTTTACTGCCTCCTTCCCCTCTAGTAATCCTCAGTAGTCTGTTTTCCATCTTTGTGCCCATGAGTACCCAATGTTCAGCTCCCACTTATAAGTGAGAACATGTGACATTTGCTTTTCTGTTTCTGTGTTAATTTACCTAGAATAATGGCCTCCACCTGCATCCATGTTGCTGCAAAGGACAGGATTTCATTTTTTGTGGCTATGTAGTATTTCATGGTGTCAATGTGCCACATTTTCTTTATCCAATCCACTGCGGGTGAGCACCTGGGCTGGTTCCACGTAGCTGCTATTGTGAATAGCACTGCCATGAACGTACATGAGCAGGTTCATCTTTTTAGTTCAGTTCCTTATTTTTGATGTTTGCCCTCAGTTGCCCACACTCTGGCCACTTAGCTCATACCAACAAACCCCAGAGAAGGTGTCTTGTTTCTGAGGAGTTAGAGGGCAGGAATAGGGAAAGGAAGAAAGAGGAAGTAAGAGGTGTGAGAAATTCTCCTTGGTCATGATAGAAAGCTGTAGACTCAGCTTGGGCGCACGTTTCATTTACAGGAATTTCTTTTTGGGGGGTTATATATCCAGCTTTATTTTTTATGATAATCTTTGTATAAATGTATGGGGTGCACGTACAATCATGTTACATGCATAGATTGTGCAGTGGTGAAGTCGGGGCTTTAGAGGATCCATCACCTAAATAACACGCATAGTACTCAATGAGTAATTTCTCATCATCCACCTCCTTCCACCCCGCCCACTTCTGAGTCTCCATTGTCTACCATTCCACACTGTGCATCCACATGTACACGTTATTTAGCTCCCACATATCAGTGAGAACATGCAATATTTGTTTTTTTTGTTTCTGGCTTGTTTCACTTAAGGTAATGACCTCCAGTCCCATCCATATTGCTGCAAAAGAAATGATTTTAGTTTCTTTTTTATGGCTTAATAGCATTCCATTGTGTATATGTACCATACTTTTTCTGCCCATTTGTTGATGAACACTGGGTTAAATAGTACTACAATAAACATAAAAGTGCAGGTATCTTTTTTATTTAATGATTTCTTTTTACAGAAATTTCTTGATAGTCAGCTGTCATAAGATTGAGAGATGGGGTGATGCTGTGGCCTGCAGTTCCATCTGTGAGCCTCTGCCTTGGCTGGCCTAAAAAGGAAGATGAGGATTTTCAGGCCAGGCATGGTGGCTCACAACTGTAATCGCAGCACTCTGGGAGGCCAAGGCAGGTGGATCACCTGAGGTCGAGAGTTCAAGACCAGCCTGGCCAACATGGTGAAACCTCATCTCTATTAAAAATACAAAAATTAGCCAGGTGTGGTGGCAGGCACCTGTAACCCCAGCTACTCGGGAGGTCAAGGCAGGAGAACCACTTGAACCCAGGAGGTGGAAGTTGCAGTGAGCTGAGATCATGCCACTGCACTCCAGCCTGGGAGACAGAGTGAGACTCTGTCAAAACAGAGGAAAAAGAAGAAGAGGAAGAAGAAGAAGAAGAGGAGGAGGAGGAGGAGGAGGGGAGGAGGATGGGGGAGGAGGAAGAGGAAGGCAGATGAGGAGGAGGAGGGAGAAAGGAGGAGGGAGGAGGGAGGAAGGAGGAGGGAGGAGGGAGGAAGGAGGAGGGAGGAGGGAGGAAGGAGGAGGGAGGAAGGAGGAGGGGGGAGGGAGGAAGGACCCTGTGAATGTGCCATTTTGTTTGGTCCTGAAGTGTGTACTTTCCCCATCTTCTCCGTTTCCTGGGAAGACTGTCAGTGCCCCCAAATGCCCTGTCCCTCCCTCACAGTCTTCCTGCCATTCTCCCACCCTGGCCAGCAGTGGGAGCATGCCCCAAGCAGCGGGGGAGGGGTCCTCCCACCATCATAGCCATTGCCAGCCTGAGATGACAGATGCCATTATGGAAGGGACAGAAGAGCTTCCATCTAACCGCTCCCACTGACCTCACCATCCGTGATGCAGATGTACTTGTCACGTCATAAACACTTGGCACCCATTGGCTCTTCCCCAAATGGCCGTCAGAATTGCAGTTTCAACCTCCAGGAGCTCTCCGATGGGCACAGGCTCCACCTACGGCTGGTTTGGAATGGCAAATCCATCACTCTCTCTTTGCCTGTAAAATGCCAAGGAGACTGATCTAAGCAGGTGAGTTCCCACCGATGGCCTGCTGTATACCTGAAGGAACACAGATGGCATTTGCAGGAAGATGACATCTCACCATCCCCATCTGAGCAAAGTCTGCCCATCAAACAACCAAAGGACAGCAAGTCTCCCACATAGTGTATAAAATGACTTGCAGTGATTCTCTTCCCCAAGGCCAGCCCCAGCTCTCAGACCTCCAGTCCCAACAAGTCCTTTTTTTGCAGAGGAGGCTCACCCTGGAACATGGCTTTCCCAAGGGGAGATGGGAACGGATGTTTACTTCATCCCAGCAGCTTCTGACACCATGCCACTGTCTTTCAACTTTCTCCACCAACAGGGTCAGGCTGTTGACTGGCCTCAAGTGCAGTTAGCCTGACACGGCTAGCAGCCTCAAAACAAATTAAATGAGGCAGGGATGCCGTGCAGTGATGTTCCATTATGTCCCCTCTGCTTCCACACGTGATTCACACTATCACTTTTAGAAGGCGAAGCATCGTATTGAATCAACACCTAATCTGCGCACAGTGTCACGGAGGAGGGGCGAGGGGACAGCGGGAGCATTTTCCCTGATCCTTTTCTTTCCTGAAGACCTTGCTGGAGACAGGCTGGGTGAGGGCGAGGATGAATTGTGAGGAACCCTGACCCTGTTTCAGGTAAGCTTCTGATTTACTGTTCACTGTGCTTTCTAACGAATAATTTTTATATAATAATGCCACCAGTAAGCACCAAACCCTTCTTCTTGGGAATGCAATTAAGGGAAAAATTAGCAATAAATTGTTTTCAGTACTTAACCCAGCTCCAAATTTATGGCTGCTGGAATTTATTGTTTCGGGGGCCTGAAAAATGGCGATTAATTTCATCCCATTTCCTGCCATTCACCCTCAAAACTGAAATGTAAATAAGGAACAGTTTTCAGCCTCGAGTGTTCCTGCCTGTTACAAACCTCAAACTACAGCTCTACAGACGGCTACCTCTGAAGGCTCCTGAAGCTTAGAAACAGAGAGGAAAACATCCCTTTATCTGCAAGTGTCTCCTCTACTTCTTCCACCGCTGCAATTGCTGGAAGCTCCACGAGTGCCCTCGGTGCACAGATGTGCTTTACAACAGAGTGACTGTAAATGAGAAAACACTAAGTTAGGCTCTGACGGCCAATGCTGGATGTATCAGTTTGCCCTATAAATAAGCGCTGATCACCTCCATTTTATTGAACTCATTTTCCAGGCAAGCAAAGACCACAAGATTCTTCTGCACATTTTCTCTTTACACCCTCTAGTACCGCTGCTACTGTCAGCTCCGACAGATTTATAGCCCATTCATTCATGGGAACAAAAACCCTGCCACGGCTGGTCATGGGACACGCAATAGCAGTTAGTTCAAAAGATAACAGCTGCAATACCTCACCTCTCCATTCAGCACTACACAGCCAGCACTACTTCGGAGGTAATAAATGCTTCTTGTTGGTGTTCTTTGAGTCATAATCCTGGAATAACTGTGGTCGGCCTCACCCCGGGCCCCGCCCCTAGGGAAACCGCTTTCTGCCACTCCCCAACACCCACCCCACACCTCACTCCAGCCCCTTTCTGCCAGAAAACAGGGGGTGGGGGGGAGGCGGTTTGAAGGCAGCCCACTGTGTAACCAAAAAGTAGACCCCGTCTCCTTTTTCCAGTCCCCCCAACACAAGCTGGGTTGCTGAGCCTTTACAACTCAAGCAATTAGGCAACGCTGAGAAGCCGAGCTTCCTTGTGGTAAGTGGCAATGTGGGTATATGCATTCTCCTTGCAAACTGATCAGAAACAGAGGCTGGGGCATGAGCCCTGTCCCAACAAGAGGAGGCAGCTGGTCTGACTAGTCCACCACCATCTTCAGAGCTTGGACACACACAACCAGCATGTATTAAAAGAATCCATGATTTTTTTTTTTTTAAAGTAGTGAATGACCTGGGGAGGAATAGAGGATCTGTTCCACCTGCCTCACTCAGAGCAGGAACAGGTTTAATGCAAGAAGCAATACAGTGGTGAAGCGTTCTCCCTCATTTTGAAGTCAGCCTTTCCACCCACAGGCCTCAGTTTACTCATCTGTAAAATCGGGCTGTTAACTCTACCTATTCTACCAACAAATCAGGGATTTGTTGCTAGAATTAAACATGAAAAGTAAATACCTTTAAAAATTTAGCACAGGCCGGGCGCAGTGGCTCACGCCTGTAATCCCAGCACTTTGGGAGGCCGAGACGGGCGGATCACGAGGTCAGGAGATCGAGACCATCCTGGCTAACACGGTGAAACCCCGTCTCTACTAAAAAATACAAAAAACTAGCCGGGCGAGGTGGCGGGCGCCTATAGTCCCAGCTACTCGGGAGGCTGAGGCAGGAGAATGGCGTGAACCTGGGAGGTGGAGCTTGCAGTGAGCCGAGATCCGGCCACTGCACTCCAGCCTGGGTGACAGAGCGAGACTCCGTCTTAAAAAAAAATAAAATAAAATTTAGCACAATGCTAACCAAGTACTATGTGTTATCAAATAAATTAATTAATTTAGTTGAAGAAATCAGGTATGCATACAAGAAACTTTAAGAAAGATCACTAGAAGACAAGGTCATTGACGATCAAACTTTAGGGAAATGCCTTCCATTTTTGAAACCCTCCAACAAGACACAGACACCTGCCCCCACCTCTACCTCCACCAACGCTCTGTGGCCTATATTTTGCAGAGACGTGTTATCGTCGCTGTTAGTCTGATATCCCGACAATCAAACTGCAAAGAGAAAAAGGCCAGTCACGCAGAAATCCAAGAGCCTTGCCTCTGGGATCTGCCCACCCTAGCTATGGGTCCAGGTGGGAGATGGGGCATGGAGATATGGCTGGCCCAGGTCAGGTAGTTGAAATGGAAGTTGAGAGCCTCCAGGCTGCAGAAGGCGCCAGAGAGAGAAGCCAAAGTCAAACTCTCCATGAAGACGCACAGTTTGGTGGGGAAAGAGAAGGCTGTGAAACACATAGAACATGACACTGGGCATCAGTTGCTATCAGTGCCTTCCTCCCTAATCAATCAGCTTTTATTGTGATGCCTCTAGCTCCGCTCATAAGGCCTCAGTTCATAAGGCCGGAAAGCCGTTTCGGCAGCAGTTTAAAACGTTTCCAGTTTAATAATCCCTGCTAATTGAAAGCAGCTCAGAAAAGGGGGTTGGAAGCAAACCAGCACCGTTTATGGCAACAGTGCTGTTCCTAGGGGAAAGAAAATAACCTTTGATGCTGCAGGGGGAACCTGCCTCCCTGTCCCCAAACAAACTAATTCCCACAACTGTCTTCTTTGGCACCAGAGCTGTTTCTTCTTATGTTTTAATTGTAGAATGTTATAGCAGCAGAATTGCTGTGAAACCTGTTTTTAATCTGTGGAAAGTTAACCACCCCCCTGCTGCAAAAACTGGATTTTTTTTTTCTTCAACCGAGAATTACATTCATTTTTATAATTTTCTTTCCTTTCAAATTGCCTAATATGACAAATGCTGGACAAGCTTACAGTTCATCTGGTAAAGAGTGTCTTTATGAGTTGAGGCTTCAATGCTTTGATGGAGAAATTGCTTGATTTAAGTCAATCATGTCACCTTCACCCTTGCAATCATATTTATTTCAGACGCCTGCTGACCTAACCTGCAGAGCAAAACTAAAAACACGTTTACATTTTTGAGCTCAGATATTTGGTTCAAATGCTGTACAAATAGGTCATAATGAAAAGTAACTTTAGCACATGGCAAAGGTACCATTTAAGTACACTTATGACCGTTTGTACACAAACACAATTATTCCAGTATTGTAATTTAAATGGATAAAAGACAGATCTAAGCACAAAACCCTCCATCCTGGTTTCCTGGAACTCCCTGGCAGAGCTACAGTTGGGGACATGGACATAGAAGAAGGATGTCATGTGTCTGATATACCATGAATCAGCCAGGTTCGACCTTCACCCCTTGGATCCATGCAAACCTACCCTAGAAGGTGGATCCAGACACCTAGATCTTTTTTTTTTTTGTATATTTTTTTTATTTTTGTGGAAACACAGCAGATGTATATGTTTATGGGGTATATGAGATATTTTTGGTACAGGCACATAATGCATGATAATCATATAATGGGAAACCCATCCCCTCAAGTATTTATCCTTTGTGTTACAAACAATCCAGTTATACTCTTTTAGTTATTTTTAAGTGTACAATTAAATTATTATTGATAGGTCGGACAAATACAGCCTGGGTGACGTGATCTGGCTGTGTCCCCACCCAAATCTCATCTTGAATTACAGTTCCCATAATTCCTACATGTTATGGGAGGGACACACTGAGAGATAACTGAATCATGGGGGTGGTTTCCCTTATAGTGTTCTCGTGGTAGTGAATAAGTCTCACAAGATCTGACGTTTTTTTAAGGGGAAATCCCTTTCATTTGGCTCTCATTCTCTTCTCTCTTGTCTGCTGCCATGTAAGACGTGCCTTTTGCCTTCCACCATGATTGTGAGGCCTCCCCAGCCATGTGGAACTGTGAGTCCATTAAACCTCTTTTTCTTTATAAATTGCCCAGTCTCGGGTATGTCTTTATGAGCAGCATGAAAACAGACTAATACACTGGGCATCCACCTGTGCCACAAGAGGATGGCTTTGTATTGAGAGATATGATATGTAAGTAACAGAGGTATAAATCTGAGTATTCCTCCTCCCCTCCCAGAAAGACTTGAAACATGGAACAGGAGGGCACTGAGCTTTCTAGGGTGATTGCCAGATGTGTTGATTAGTGAATTAAACAAGGCTACATTCACAGGAAGGTGATGTCCAGCACTGAGAGGTGCCCCCCCATCCAGGCTGGGGTAGTTCCTTTTGCAGGGAAACAAATCAGCTGGAGTATGCCTGGGAACCAGCAAACAGGACAGTGAGAAGTTTTCCAAGTGTCATAGCTGAACAACAGGGGAAGAAACTGGAGAAGAGAGAACTCTAGGAAATAGGCTTTCTGTCTACAAATCCCCCTGGTTAACCATTCCGGAACCAGCCCTTGCTGCCTGCTGGAGCTGAGATGAAAGCTTTGCACAGGAGCTCCCTCATGCCTCACTGCATTTTCAGTTGAAGATAAGCAGGACCATGGTCTTCAGGTGACCGATGAGAAACTGAGACTTTGGGAGGGTCAATGACTCGCCCAGGATCATCTGCTATGACATGGTGGAACAAGAGTTCGTACCCAGTATCTTGTTTTGATTCTCCAATGTCACCTGGGGTCAGGAGTTCAAGACCAGCCTGGCCAACGTGGTGAAACCCCACCTCTACTAAAAATACAAAAATTAGCCGGATGTGATGGCTCACTCCTGTAATCCCAGCTGCTCAGGAGGCTGAGGCAGGAGAATCGCTTAAACTCAGGTGGTGAAGGTTGCAGTGAGCCGAGATCATGCTACTACATTCCAGCCTGGGTGACAGAGTGACTTGGTCTCAAAGAAATAAAAGAAAATTGCTCAGGAGACACAGCCAGTGGGAACAAAACCAGAATTGTTTTTAAAATTTAATAGAGCCAGGATCTTGCTATGCTGCCCGGGCTGGTCTCAAACTCCCATGCTCAAGCAAGCCACCTACCTCAGCCTCCCAAAGTGCTGGGATTATAGATATGAGCCACCATGCCAGGCTAAAATCAGAATTTTTATATTAGGTAATTTGACTCCATAACTTGTGGTCCCAGCCACTGTGCTATGCTGCTGCTTCCGTGTGTATATTTATGAACCAGTTAGTCTTGAGGAATTAAGAACCCAGGTGTGCCATTCATTGTGTGTAGCAAGAAGCTTGATGCTGTTTTATCACTGAATCATCCCAACAATCCAATGAAGTTGAAATATTTGTCCCACATATCAGAGGGGAGATTGAAGCACAGAAACTTGACCAGACCCTACTGCTAATAAACTCAGACCCGGGATCTGCCTGAGTCCCTCTGTTCTCCCGAGGATGAGGATCTGCTATCTAAGGATGTTCACCAAGGTAGGTCTTGGGCTTAGAAGGTGACCCAGCCCCATCTGGAGCCTCCTTCCCAGCCAAGTCTGGCCTGCAGTCATTTGTCTCCATCAGGCACAGCCATTGTTCTCCAAACTTCCTGGATCCCTCTTCCTAAAACAAACACCTCCGGTTCCAAGGAAGCCCTCACTTTGGAGAGAACAGGAAGGCACGGTTTCATCTTTGGCACTTCTCAGGCAATACTTTCTCACTGTCCAAGGGCAAAAATAAGGTGGATATAACCCAAAAAAGGGACATAGTGCTCTGAGAATTTAGCTTGGCTTGGAGAGACCTGGGAATAGGTATGCATACACACATACACATGCACACACACACACAAATACACACACACACACATGCACACACACACAGAGTTTCCTATGTTCCAAAACAAACCAAACTTTATGCTTTCACCTGGTACCCTGCAGCCCTGTGGTTTTCTCACTTTCAACCTGAGACCCAAAGAGGAACAAAGAGAAAGGGAAAGAACATGACTTTCAGTTGAGTCCGTTTGACCCTGATCCATCCAGAGGAGATAATGAGGGCATGACAAATTGGTGGCCAGACAGGGACAATGATAGCACCTAATTCTCTATGTAGAGCCACCCTCCACTCAGGGAACTCTCTGCCAGTCTCTTTTTTTTTTTTTTTTTTTTTTTTTGAGACAGTCTCGCTCCATCGCCCAGGCTAGAGTGCAGTGACGCGATCTCAGCTCACTGCAACCTCCGCCTCCTGGATTCAAGTGATTCTACTGCCTCAGCCTGGGGACTACAGGTGCCCGCCACCATGCCTGGATAATTTTTTTTTTTTTTCAGTAGAGACGGGGTTTCACCATGTTGACCAGGCTTGTCTCGAACTCCTGACTTCAAGTGGTCCACCTGCCTTGGCCTCCCAAAGTGCTGGGATTACAGGTGTGAGCCACCATGCCTGGCCTCTGCTACAAGTCTTGAAGCTTAGTTTCTCTGTTACACACTATCAAAACACAGAGAACACACGCATATTCTAGAAGGTTGACATCATTAAATACCTCTCTTCTTCTGTCATGGTGGCAAAAAGAGAAGGAGGACATGCTTCCCTTTTACTCGAGGCTGCCACAGCAAACAAGAAACAGACGCTCTTCAACATGGGGGAAATCCCCTGCCTGAGGAGCCTCTCGTTGTGGGTCACAGCAGCTAAATTTGGGGCCAGGTGTGGTGAAGCATTCCTGTAGTCCCAGCTACTTGTGAGGCTGAGGAAGGAGGATCACTTAAGGCAAGAGTTTGAGGCTGCAGTAAGCTGTGATCCAGCCTGGGGGACAGAGCAAGACTGTCTCAAAAAAAATAAAATAAAATAGAATGTTACAAAATAAGTAAATAAAAATGAGTTTTAGGCTGGGCATGATGGCTCACATCTGTAATCTCAGCACTTTGGGAAGCCAAGGCAGGCAGATCACTTGAGGTCAGGAGTTCGAGACCAGGCTGGCCAATATGATGAAACTCCATCTCTACCAAAAAAAAATACAAAAATTAGCCAGGTGTGGTGGTGCACCCCGGTAGTCCCAGGTACTCAAGAGGCTGAAGCAGGAGAATCTCTTGAACCCGGGAGGCAGAGGTTGCAGTGAACCGAGATTGCAGCACTGCACTACTCCAGCCTGGGTGACAGAGTGAGACCCTGTATCAAAAATAATAACAATAATAATAATAATAATAAGAAGAAGAAGAAGAAGAAGAAGAAGAGTTTTAATAAATAAGTTAATTTGGCAAAGGAAAGCAACTGTCAATCTACACTTTTCCCTCCCCACTTTGACTGGGCCTGAAATATCTACATAGGCATACCACACTCTCTCAGAACCCCCTACTGGATAACCCTCTGACCTCCCCCATGTGGGAAAGAAAAAACAGAGAGATCACAAGACAGGTGGAAATATGTAGCCATTCAAGATGCATACATAAATCTGCACAATTAGAGCAAACATCACATTATATGGCAGAGTTAGTGCAAGAAACAGGAGACAAGTGCAAAGATGCTCTAAGTGTGTCCTTCCAAGACATTTCAACAACGAGACTCTGGCAGGTAGTATAAAAGAGAAAAATCTAAAAATAGTGCTTTTGGAGTGAGAAATATGATTGACAAATTTGTAAATGGAGAATTAGATGACAAGCTCAAGAGATAGCACCAGGACTCGAAGATAAATGCAAATGAGAAAGAAATAAGAAATAGCAGGTGAGGCGGACAGATCACGAGGTCAGAAGATCGAGACCATCCTGGCTAACATGGTGAAACCCCGTCTCTACTTAAAATACAAAAAATTAGCCGGGAGTGGTGGCGGGCACCTGTGATCCCAGCTACTCGGGAGGCTGAGGCAGGAGAATGGCGCGAACCCAGGAGGCGGAGCTTGCAGTGAGCCAAGATGGCGCCACCGTCCTTGAGCTTGGGCGTCACAGCAAGACTCCGTCTCAAAAAGAAAAAAAGAAAGAAAAGAAATAGCAGGCACTTATCCTGGATGTAACAGTGGCTTAAAAGGAAGGAAAAGAAGAGTGGAAAAGCAATAATTAAGAAGAAAACAAAAATCTTCCTTAGGGCACATGAATAGGGAAGTCTTCAAGGTAGGAAAGGATCTCTGGGAAAAAAATCCTCACCCAGAAGCGACTGATACAGGCTGTGCTTCAACTTCACACAAAATGACAAAAGCCCTATAAGGAACTAAGCACCAAATGTAAATGAGCTGGAAGCGTCTATTAAAAGACTTAGTTTGGGTCAAAAACAAAATCCAGCTTAGAGCTATTATAAAGGAACACACCTATAATAAAATGTTCCAAAAAGCTTTAAAAATTTATGCATTTATTCATTTAACAAATAAATATTGAGTTTTTTTCCAGTGCCAAATAAAGTGATGGGCAACGACTTACCAGGCAAACACAAACAAAAATAAATCAGAGATGATAATATTAATATTTAACAAGGTAGAGATTAAAGCAAAATGGTCAAAGTGAACATTTTTCTCTTGATCTTTGCCAGGTATACAGAGAAGAAAAAGAAGATTTGACCAATATTATTAACAAAATTGAATATATAGATATGGTATGTTTACACATATATACATATACATATACAAACCATATACCCAAAGGTCTAATACAGTATTTGAACAAAATACATTTGAGTAGTATTATTAATAAACTTGAATACACACACACACATACAAACCTTTCAAACCTATACTCAAAAGTCTAATATAGTAGTCATTAACCATGAGTGCCTATTTAAATTTGAATTTTAACTAATTAAAATTAAAGTAAATAATCAGTTCTTCGGACTCACTAGCCATGTTTTCTGAGTCTAGTGGGTACTCCATCAGTCAGGGTGGATATATAACATTTCTACCATCGCAGGCAGTTCTGCTGGACCGTGCTGCATACAGAAGGCAGTTTTTAAAATGCTGCATAGCATCTACAAAATGTTCCTGTAATATAACATGCACAAAAGAAGGATAAACTTTTTAAAAATGTAATTGAGATCAGTAATTAGAAATCAGGATCTTAGCACAAGGCGTGCTCATTGTTAGTAGCGTGTCACTATTTCTAGGACCTCTCAGCAGACAGCTGGGAAACACGTGCACACATACACACACACATTAAATAGGTATTAATATTTACTTCTGTAGCTATAGATGATGATAGATGATTGATAGATCGATAGATAGATAGATAGATAGATGATAGATAGATAGATATTAAAAACCATGAGTTCATCTTCCCCTTTTGATTCCAATTCAGCACAACAAGGTACATTTCTTTTTTAATTTTTTTTATTTTTAGTTTTTGAGATGGAGTCTCACTCTGTCACCCAGGCTGAAGAGCAGTGGTGCAATCTCGGCTCAATGTAACCTCCGCCTCCTGGGTTCAAGCGATTCTCCCATCTCAGCCTCCAGAGCAGTGGGACTACAGGCATGTGCCACGATGCCCAGCTAACACCCAGTACATTTCTAACCTCCTCCTCTGCATATATCCCCATAGTGAGAAACTCAGTTCCCATTATCCTCGATACATGGATTCACTTGCTCATCCTAGAAGTCACAGAAGGTGGGTTCAAAATTCCAACCCATTACCATTTCAGGAAGGAAACCAACTAGAAGCAACACCAATGAGGAATCTGTATTTGTTTAACACTGGTTGGTTTGTCAGTTAGTTGGTTGGTTAATTGGTTGGTTCCAGGTAGGGCTCCTTGGAGAAATAACTGAACTGGGGCCGGGAAAGTCCAAAATGACCCTGAAACAGCTTTCTGTGTCAGAAATTAAGGAAGCGCTCAAAGACTCATACGGATTTGTCAAAAGGAGACAAGAACCAGATTGAAGGAATCCCAACTGCCAAATCTAGGACAATTTGAACATCAAAATACATTCTTAGAGGCAGAAGGATCACTTGAGGCCAGGAGTATGTATGAGACCAGCCTGGGCAACACAGCAAGACCCCATGGGCAACATAGCAAGACCCTGTCACCACACAAAAATTTTTTAAGTTAGCCAGGCATAGTGGAACACACCAGTAGTCCCAACTGCTCAGGAGGCTAAGGTGGCAGGGTGGCTTGAGTCTGGGAGTTCAAGGCTGCAGTGAGCCTTGATCACACCAGTGCACTTCAGCCTGGGTGATAGAGGGAGACCCAGTTTGTAAAAAAAAAAAAAAAAAAAGTATTTTTAATGTAATGATGGTAATGTATTATAACCCATTGAATAAATTAAGAGTTCATGTGTCCATACTGATATAAATAAGTAAATGGTTTTTTAAATTAAGTAAGTGGGGAGAAAAAGCTCTTCCCTACAGTAGAATGCTCACTGATAATATAGAATGAACACTGAGGTTATAAAACCATCAGTGTATGGTAAAACTAGTGGGTGAAAATCTGATGAAGAATATTTACAAGGTGCAAAAGTATCTTTCCACAATTAATTACTAGTTACAAAGGAGAAAACAGTAACTTTACAGTGGAGGAGGCAGATACGCACCATGTTAACCAAGTGATCCGAGTTAGCAGCACCAGTATCTCAAGAAACCAAGTTCTGTGCCTCTTCGTAAGATGCACTCAGAAAGGTACGATGTCACTTGTGGGGTATTCCTGTTAGAAGGACATAAACTGAATCTATAAATGAAGAATCATGAAACACACCCAAATTAGTAACTGTTCCAGATTAACGATGGCTAAAGAGACAGGACAACTGAATGCAATTCTTGATCCTGGGCCAGATACTGCAAGGGAAAAAATAATAACTAGAAAGGACAATATTGGGACAATTGACAACATTTGAAAATGGATTATGTTTGCTCTGAACAATGGACTGGGAGAATCTCCAAGTTTCTCTTTCCTCTGAAACAAATGGCACAGGGATTGTCCATGCCTTGATGTTTGGAAGAAATTAAGCTTAAAACTTTAATCTGGTGTCTTGTTTTTGGAAGCAGTCCTTTGACAGTCTTTCCACTTCTTCTATGTTTGTTAGTAGTAGTATCTTTAGATTTTTCAATATTTCTTTTGTTGGCAGTTTTGGTAGTCCACATATTTCCAAGAAATTTGTGAATTTAGATAATAGTGCCATATCAATGTCAAATTTCCTGATTTGGGTAACTGAGCTGTGGATACATAAGAGATATGCCCTCTGTTTATTAGTAGGAGTATCTTTAGATTTTTCAATATTTGTTTTCTTGACAATTTTGGTAACGCCTATATTTCCAAGAAATTTACAAATTTAGATAATAGTACCGTATCAATGTTAAATTTCCTGATTTGGGTAACAGCTGTGGTTACGTAGAACACCCTCATTCTTAGGAAATAGCAATTAAGTATTTAGAGGTAAAGGGGAATGATGCTTCCAGTCTATTCTCAAATGGTTTAGAAAAAATATTAGTATACATAATAATGTATACTAAATATTAGCATGTGCATATTAATATATGTACAGAAAGAAAGAGAGAGAACATAAATGGGGCAAATTTACACAATTGATAAGGGATATGTGGGAGTCCATAAACTATTCCTATGACTTTATGTAAGACGGAAATAATGACAATAAAAAGTTACTGAAAATTTTAAAATGATTGACAGTTTGATTTTTTAAGTCAAACTATTAAATAAATTCAAGGATGAATTTCTCAAAACAAATCCCAGTCAAGTCTAATCAAGAGGATAAAAGAAAAAAATAATCTCTGCTGTGGCAGGATGGTGTCATCCTTATAAAAGAATATGATAACTCCATAACAATACTTTTTTAAGTAAATTCCAGACTGTATTTAGATGTCACCCATTTTTCAACTAATGTCCTTTCTCTGAACCAGAATCTTATGCAAGATGCCCCAGTTCATTTAGTCACCGTGTCTCCTCAGTCTCCTCTGATCTGCGACAGTTTCTCAGTCCTGCCTTGGCAGTTTAGAGGAATACTGGCCTGGTATTGTGAAGAATGTCCCTCAATTTCACACCCACAGTTTTTAAAATCTGAATAAGACTTGCAAATTTCTTGGAAACATATGGGTTTCCAAAACTGTCAATAAAAGAAATATTTAAAAATCTAGGATAATAATACTACTACTAATAAACATAGAAGAAGTGGATAGACTGTCAAAGGACTGCTTCCAAAAACAAGACACTAGATTAAAGTTTTAAGGGCAATTTCTTCCAAATGTCAAGGAATGAACAATCCATGTGCCATTTGTTTCAGAGGAAAGAGAAACTTGGAGATTCTCCCAGTCCATTGTTCAAAGCAAGCATAATCTTGACATCCAAACTTCCCAAATATAACAAAAAATAAAACCTATGAACTAAACTCATTTGTGAATATAGACATAAACATCCCAAATAAAATATTACAACTCAGATCCAACAAGATTAAGATTTTCTTGCCCAAATGCAAAATACTTCAACATTAAAAACATCCATTAACTATAATTCATTTCATCAAAAAGTCGAAGAAGGAAAATCACATAGTCATCTTGATTGATGCTGAAAGGTATGAATTCAATATTTCCTCCTGATGAAAACTCACTAAATTTAAAATAGAAGCATCTGATCTCAAAACAATACAAAATAGCTACCTCAAACCGCAGACACTGTCACACATGACAGCGAAAAACCAGCATCATTTTCATTCAAGTCAGCAATGGGACAAGGGAATCTATTATCACCATTGACAATATTCCGCCTGTTCTAGGCAATTCAATATAACAAAGATGAAAAAAAATGTGTGACTATTGGAAAGATACGATAATGGTTTTTTGTTTTGTTTTTTTGTTTGTTTTTTGGGGTTCTTTTGTTTGTTTGTTTTGCTATTTCTCAACATGCTTGTTGATCTGGAAAACCCACGAGAATTAGCTGGAAATAAAAATTAGAAAAATCAAGAAAGCACAGTCTGGTGGTGATTTACAGAGTAAAGATGATAGATAATAGATAGATACATAGATACATAGATAGATTCATAGATATATAGATACATAGATGATAGGTAGATAGTAGATGGATACATAGATATATAGATAGATAAGATGCTTTCCTATTTATTCACAATGGCCAGTGAAAACTAACCATAATTAATAATGCAAAATAATATCCACAAAACAACTGGAAATCTGAATGCACAGAATAAACTAAACAGGAAAGGTCATACATTCCTATTAGAAAAACAAAAAATTAACAGTCTTCAAAGAAGATCTGGATGAATGGAAAGATATATCACATTCTGATAATACTATAAAGATAGCACTTTTTCAATTAATTTACAAATACATTGCGATTTCAATCAAAATCCTTATAGGATGAAAAGGTTCATAATATTTTTAAGAAACAAAATAAGTATTAGAAGAGGCTTACCCTATCATATATGAAAATAAATTACAGAACCATGCTGTTAAGACAATATGGAACCCACTCAGAAAAGACAGATGTAAAAGAGCATAAATAAAAATTTATCTGAGAAAAAATAATCAAATAATATGCTAAAAATATATTGAGTCCATTTATTATTAAAGAAATGTAACGCAATACAAAATAACATTTTTTGGCTTTCAAATGGGCCGACAGTGGAAAAGAGTGTAAAATGCAATTGCTGATGAAGAAGTAGGAAACTATACACCCCCATACACTCTGAATGTGAGGGCAAATTTCTATAACCTTTTTGGAAAGCAACTTGGAACTATGTAAGAAAAACTTTAAAATGTGGCATAAACTTTGATTTAGGAATTTTATGTTTAAAATTAGAAGCAGTTTTCTTTTCTTGTAATGTCTTTGTCTGGCTTTGGTATCAGGGTAAAGCTGGCCTCGTTAAAAGAGTTTGGATTTTCTCCTCTTCAACTTTTTTTTTTTTTTTTTGGAAGGGTTTTTGGAGAACTGGTATTAGTTCTTTAAATGTTGGACAGAGTTCAACCATGAAGCCATCTGGTCCTGGACTTTTCTTTGTTGGTTGATTTTTTATGACTGCTTCAATCTCCTCTCTCGTTATTGGTCTGATCAGATTTTTCTGTTTCTTCATGATTTCGTCTCAGTAGGTTGGACATCTCTAGGGATGTATCCATTGCTTCTAAGTTAACCAATTTTTTGGCATATAATTTTTTTTTTGAGACAGGCTGGAGTGCAGTGTCACCCAGGCTGGAGTGCAGTGGTGCAATCATGGCTCATTGCAGCCTCAACTTCCTGGGCTCAAGCCTTGGACTACAGATGCATGCCACCATATCCAGCTAATTTTTATTTTTAATATTTGTAGAGGCACAGTCTCACTGTTACCCAGGCTGGCCTTGAACTCCTGAGCTCAAGTGATCTTCCCACCACAGCCTAACGAAGTGCTGGGATTACAAGCATGAATCACCATACCCAGCCAGCATATAATTATTCTAAATAGTCTCTTATGGCCCTTTGTATTTCTGTGGTGTCCGTTGTGATGTCTCCTCTTTTATTTCTGCTCTCTTTCTCTTGGTTAGTCAAGCTAAAGGTTGGTCAACTTGGTTTATCTTTTCAAAAAACTAAAACTAACCCTTATTTTTATTGCTTTTGCATTGTTTTCTAGTCTCTGTATCATTTATTTCAGTTCTACTATTTATTATTTCTTTGGCTGCTAACATTGGGCTTAGTTTGTTCTTCCTTTTCTATTTCCTTAAGGCATAACAATAAGGTGCTTATTTGCAACTCTTCTTTTTTTGATGTAGGCATTTATTGTTATACACATTCTACTTAGAACTGCTTTGGCTGCATCCCATAAGTTTTGGTATGTTGTATTTCCCTTTTTGTTTCTTTCAAGATATTTTTAAATTTCTCTTCTAATTTCACCATTGACCCGATGTTCAGGGGCATGCTATTTAATTCCCATGTATTTGTGAAATTTCTGAAATTCCTCTTGTAACTAATTTCTAATTTTATAACACTGTGGTCAGAAAAGATACATGACATCATTTCAGCCTTCTTAAATTTGCTAAGATTTGTCTTGTGGCATAACATCTGATCTATCCTGGAGAATGCTCTATGTGCACTTGAGAAGAATGTGGGTTCTGTTGCTATTGGATGAAATCTTCCATGTATTTCTGTTAGATCCACTTGGTCTGAAGTGCCGTAGTAATTTTCTGTCTGGATAATTGGTCCGTTATTGAAAGTGGTCTACTGAAGTCCCCTACTATTATCATGTTGCAATCTATCTCTCCCTTCAGATTCTTTAATATGTGCTCTATATATTTGGATGCTCTACCATTGATGAATGGATAAGAAAAATGTGGCATATATACAGGATGGAATACTATTCAACCTTAAAAAATATTCTGTCATTTGTAACGACATGGATAGAATGGCAGAACATTACATTAAGTGAAATAAGCCAAGTATAGTAAGGCAAATACTGCGTGCTCTCACTTACACACGGATTCTGAAACAATTGAACTCATAGAAGCAGAGAGCAGAATGGTGGTTACCAGAGCCTGGGGTTGTGGGAAATGGGGAGATGATAGTCACAGGGTACAAAGCCTCAGCTAGACAAGAGAAAGAGATTTGTTTTTTTATATTAATTGAACATCATGGTAAATATAGCTAATAATTGAGCTCTGTGCATTTCAATATAACTAAAAGAGTACATTTCCAATATTCTTATCACAAAAAATGTTAAATATTTGAGATGATAGATATGTTAATTAGCTTAATTTAATCTTTCCACCTTGTAATCAAAAATCATAACACCGCTTTGTAACCCAAGAAATACATACAACTGTAATTTGTCAATACATAACAAAAGTAATTTTTTTAATAAAATAAAATTAGAAGCAACCATCCACTTGACCTCATGGAATACTATGCGACCATTTAAAATTGCATCCTTGAAGGATATACTATTAAGTGGAGAGATGCTCACCATACATTAAGTGAAAATGCATGTTAGTGATTTTGCATGGGAGGATCCCAGGTTTATAAAGGAGCAGGCATCCCGAGAAGATGATTAGTGTAAACAGACAGAGACTCAGAAGGAGGGCCCATCTGTTTCCCTATAGGTGTAGTGTCGCTGTCATCAGTCAGCCATGTTGCTGTTAACCTTCCCCTCCTTAACTTCTTTTTTTGTTTTTTGTTTTTTTGTTTTTTTGTTTTTTTTGTTTTGAGATGGAGTCTTGCTCTGTCACCCGGACTGGAGTGCAGTGGCACGATCTTGGCTCACTGCCATCTCCACCACCCAGGTTTAAGTGATTCTTCTGCCTCAATCTCCTGAGTAGCTGGGACTTCAGATGTGCACCACCACACCCGGCTAATTTTTGTATTTTTGTAGAGACATGGTTTTGCCATGTTGGCCGGGCTTGTCTCGAACTCCTGACCTCAGGTGATCTGCCTGCCTGAGCCTCCCAAAGTGCTGGGATTACAGGTGTGAGCCACTGCACCTGACCCCTCCTTAGCTTTATCCCTTGCATTAGAGGGTCAGCTTCTGGAAGGCAGGGTTGTCATTCATTCACTCACTCATTCATTAATTCACTATGTGAGTCAGGCAAGGAAGTAAACAAAGACCACCCAAATGAGAATAAGCAAACATTATTTATTTAGAGCTTGCTACGTCAAGAGAATCAGCAACCATCACTCACATTTGGCAGAGACTCGAAGGCAGGCAGAGGGGTGGGAAAAGTTTATGGTGGAAAAAGAGAAGGCTTCCAGTGTGCCCTGTTGGCAGAGGAAACTGTAGGCAGCTAACTAGAAGCAGGGCATCCTATGTGATGGTTTAAATGGGCATATTTGGTTTTCTCTGCGTGGTGCTAAGTTAGAAGCAGGGACAAAAATTAGAGACACTGTCCCTAATTCACCAAGTCCCAGCCATTTAAGACCAAATGATACAAGGGTTGTTATTTGTCATCCTGGATGGTTGCTAAAGATGGGAGTTTGACTTCTTAAGTTCTTTGCTGCCGATCGTAAGGTCAGAGTTCTATCTTGCATATGGTCCGGTTATTGTCTGTATATTTTGTCTCTTGTAAGCACTGGGAAAAACACAGACTTACAAAGGTACCTGAAACCCATTGCCTGCCCTCAAGGAGATTACGGTCAAACAGAAAAGACATCCTATTATTTTGGAATGTCCTGGTGACTTGTCCATGTTCAACAGTAGGGCAGTCTACCCGGCACTATAAGAGCACATTGCACTTGAGCTAAAAGCCACACCCCAGCACCATGGCCTGCAAGACCCCTGAGGACTTGGCTCTTATGAGCCCCTTTTATGTCATTTCTCACTACTCCTCCCCTCACTTGTTCCTCTGCAGGTCACAATCATGGTCCTGCCGGGGGAAAACCACCCCCTTAGATGCAAGGAGTAAGGGTATTCAATGCCTACAGAGCATTTTTATCTCCATGTGCCAGCAATTCTAAGCAATATGCATGATTTAAAAAAAAAAAAATACTCCTTTCAAATCTATTGTTGGTTTAGGTTCTAAGCAATTACTCCCATTACTTTGAGTTTTAGTACTATAGATGCAAGCTTCAAATTAGCACATTTTTATTACTTACATTTTAATACACATTGATTTCTACATGGAACTTAATTCAAATAACTCCTAGTTATAGATGTGTCCCTGAGACACACATACTCAACCATATGCATTTGTTTAAAGAGTAAACTTATAGCAGCTCAGAATTGCTGAAGTTCACTTTGGGCACAGTCCCTGTCCCCAGGCTCTGTGGAACTACACATCTCTGCATTTAAACAGTAGATTCAAGACAAACAATGACAGCACCGTGATTGCAAAGGCAAAGAAACAGAACTGAGATGACTTCTGTCATCCCAAGTGATTGTGTGGAAGTTCATTCATGTTTAAAATTTAAAACAGAAGGAACTAAACAGTGTTACCTTTTTGTTTGATAAGTGCAAATTTTAGTTCATGCATGATTTATTGAATTTTAATAGTGTCTTCAAGATTGAAATTTGTTAGTTTCAATTGTTAATTGAAAACGAAAAGAGAATCCAAAAAGTTAAATTATACAGCAATGGAGCCATTTAGTACTTTTTATCCTGGTGTGATGTGATCGATGAGGTTCATCAGTCACAAAAAACATTTGCAAACAACCAGAATCTCCCTTGAACAATGTCTAGTGAAGCACCAAGCTTTAAAACTGTTCCTTGAAGTTGTGTGCTCAGAAATAGGGGAGAAAGTCAGGGTGTGGTGGCTCACACCTGTAATCTTAGCACTTTGGGGGACCAAGTCAGGGGGATCACCTGAGGTCAGAAGTTCAAGACCAGCCTGGCCAACATGGTGAAACCCCGTTTCTACTAAAAACACAAAAATAAGTCGGGTGTGGTGGTGCGCTCCTGTGATCCCAGCTACTCAGGAGGCTGCGGCAGGAGAATCTCTTGAACCTGGGAGGCGGACCTTGCAGTGAGCTAAGATCGTGCCACTGCACTCCAGCATGGACGACAGAGCGAGACTCCATCTCAAAAAAAAAAAAAAGAAATGGTGAAGGCCATTAACAATGCAGCACACAAGTACAAAAAAAATAGAAAATGAAATACAAAAAGAATCAAATTTTGAGGAATAGTGCGAGGAGAAATGACAAAAGATACAGGTCTAATATTGCCGGAAGAAATTGAGAGAGCAAAGCTTCAAAGCCTTGATCATTTTCACCAAAAACTGGACACATGGCCCACAGCAATGGAGCCAGTCATGTCATGTTCACCATCATTCCACCGTTCTTCCTGATTTTTGTAGAAGAAGAAAAACCTTGAAAGTTTTTACTGAATAAAATAGGAATCTATGATGAATCTCTGGTGATGATATTTTAGTGGTTTTCAACTAGGGGAGATATTTTAGATGGGATTTTTATACATCTCTGCCAAAATTATCCTCACGTTTAAGACTTTCATAACCATTTGTATGTCTGTTGTTTCTTGTGAAAGAAACTCTTTGAAATTAAAATTAATAAAGAAGTGTTCTTCAACCAACTATGAGTGAAGACAAGCTGACAAATCTGGCTGTTGTGAACAGTGAACGTGTATAGATGAAAAAGGTTGTCAAAGCCATTGGCAAATTTGCAGAAGCCAAGGCTCAAAGTGAGAGCTATGATGTCATTGTTCACTGTTGCAACAGATATATGGGAATAAGTTTGTCCACATGGATGTAATTTAATAGGATTAATCTATGACGTATTTTTCTTTTTGCTATTGTAATTTTTTCTTCTGGCATGATTAGATATAAAAAGTTCAATAAAAGGACTTTTTTTGCTGTCTACATTTCCTTTTTGGTCATTACTATTATTACTTTCCTTGCTGAATTGTTATTGAAAATTATTCTGGCATATAGAGGAAAGAGGGTGTTGGAATAATCCCCGCTGTGTCTCAAATGCACCAGGCTCACTCTGCTTCCAGTGCCTCTTGGGACACATCAAGCTCTTGTCCAACTCTGAGCCTTTGAACCTGTTATTCTCCCTTACTGGAGCACCTTCCTTCCAGATCGTCAAGGAACTACACTCTTCCCCCACTCAATATTCCTCTCAGAGGGTGTCTCAGTCTGTTTTCTGCTGCTTTAACAGAATATCACAGACTGGGTAATTAATAAATTTATTTATCATGGTTCTGGAGGCTGGGAAGTTCAAGAGCATGGCTTCAGCATCCACCAAGAGCCTTCATGCCGTATCATCACATCACATCTTTGCGGGAGGACCAAGAAGCACATGAGACAGAGAAAAATGAGGGCTGAGTTTCCTCTCTGCAATAACTAACAAGATAACAGGATTAATCAATTCGGGATCAATCAATTCAGAATGAAGCAATTCAGGGTTAATCAATTCATGAAGGCACAGCCCTCATGACCTAATCACCCCCTAAAGGGCCCCACTTCTTAATATTGTCACAATTACAATTAAATTTCAGCATAAGGCCGGGCATGGTGGCTCATACCTGTAATCCCAGCACTTTGGGAGGCTGAGGCAGTGGGGTCACTTCAAGCCAGGAGTTGGAGACCAGCCTGAGTAACACAGCAAGGCCCTCTCTCTACAAAAAAAAATAATAATAATTAAAATAAAAATTAGAAACATTAACCAAGTTAATTTTTTACAGTAGCTGCAGTCCCAGCTACTCGGGAGGCTGAGGCAAGAGGATCACTTGAGCCCAGGAAATTGAGGCTGCAGTGAGCTATGATCGCATCACTGTACTCCAGACTGGATGACAGAGCATAGACTTTGTCTCAAAAAAATCAATAAGCAAAATAAATAGATTTCCACATGAGTTTCAGAAGGGACAACCACAGCAGAGGCGCTTTGTCCAGCCGTTTTCACAATGTGCCTGCTTCCCCAGTGCAAATCTCAAAGTCTTGCATGACCCTCTTTTTTACCTGCCTGTTCATTGTCTGAGTCCTGCTACAGGCATGGAAACCCCAGGGAGGGCGGCTTGTGCCGCCCTGTTTCTCTGTCTTCCCCCAGCACAGTATCTGGCATGCAAGAGGCCCACAGGAAATATCTGTGGCATCGACCCGTGAGCTCAGAGGAGAAGCACCTGGCCTGGAGGGGGCAGGTGAGCAGGTCAGATCTGCCAAGTGCAGGCCCCTGAGGCTGAAACTAGAAGGATGAGCTCGTAAACAAGAACCAGAGGGAGGCGGAGGGAGGGCTTTCAGGGAATTGCAAGTGGACAGCGTGTCTGGAGGACACTGTTGTGGCTTTGAAAGAACAGGTACCTTGAAATGGTCATCGTAACCCAGGGCAGACTGACGAGGGACTTTCAGAGGCTGGGGCTTCATGCCCAAGAAAATAAGGAGGTGTTTTAAGCAAGGGAGTGACATGATCTGATTTGCCCTCTGGAAATATCACTGTGGCAGGGAGAGGGAAAGGAGTGGAGGGGCAAGAATAGGAAGGGAAGGGGGACATGCTGAAGGGCCATGCTCTTTAGAGCTTCCAGAAAAGAACAGGGGCTCAGATGCAGCCTAAGACAATCCCTTGATGCTAAATTCCCCTCCACCCTGCATCCCAAGAGCTGAGATTTCTGCCAGTCCTGGGGGAAGTCCTTTGAGGAGGGGGGCAGGAAAGGCAGGAGACGGGACTGCCACAACAGGCAGGGGCAGGTGCTGGCAGGCAGCACAGATGGGTTTCTGGAAGGACACTGGTGCTGGGTACAGAGGGCTCCTAACCAAGCTGCCTGTGTGGGGAACGGAGACTGAGAGGAGCTACAGGGGATAGGATAGAGGCAGAACTCACATGCTTCCAGTCACTCTTCTCACTCACAGGGGAGGCCACAGTGCAGTCTCTGAGAACTGACACACACACAGAATTTCTAGGAAAGAACCACTGAAAGATGAGGGTCCACTGATTTTCCTTGGTCAAAATCCAGTTTGGCAAGGAAGCTGCTGCAAAGACTGCCCCAGCCGGAACCCCCAGTATCCATGCCCAATTCCCACCCGGGGGCACACAGGTACGACTGGGGTTGGAGGATGCACAGGAACCCCCTCCTCCCCCTCCCACACTGGTGGCCAGCACTGGCCTTGTCCCCGACTCAGCCGCTGATGTGGGAACTCTCCCGGGACCCGGAGCAAGGGGCACGCTTTGAATCTTTACATGCCACAAGGAAGAAAATCAATTTCAATGCCCAAAGGAGGGAATTACTGCAGCAGAAGGTCACCAACCACTACAAGTTGCAGTATTGTCTTGGAGACTCGGACCGGGGGGAAAATGCCTCCAAGTGAGGTAAGAGTGCTCTGAGGTCTGAAGCAAACGCCTGTCCCCAGGAATAATATGAGACAGTCCCGGTGGGGGGACGAGACCACACAAAGGAAGAAATTTCTTTGTGTGTGCACAACTGGAGTGAGATTCTGAATTCTGGTTCTGGCCACTTAGGCAAGGCCTCAGCTGTAGCTGCAGAGCTCTGGTTCATGTTAAGTCTTGGAGGAATGGCTGATATTTTAATAGTATTGTCACAGTAGCAGACTCACCAGTGGCAATGGCCACTCCACTTAGGCATGGTGGACACATTCCACAGCCCAGCCTCCAGGCCCTAGAGCTCCCCAGTTAATGCCAGGTTCCCTAAGCACTGATGCAAGGATGCTGGATGTTGGATATTTATTTATGTTCCATCTGGTTCCCAAGATGAAACATAAAGTGCTGGCTCACACTTGTAATCCCAGCCATTTGGGAGGCTGAGGCAGGAGGATGGCTTTAGGCCAGGAGTTAGAGAGCAACCCGGTCAACAAAATGAGAACTTTAGATGTGACTTATTCCATCTTTGCTCCATTGTCGCAAAGATGGAAAGACCCCAGCCATGCCCAGGTGCCTTGCCTTTCCTTGGAGCCAGTGCAGTAGAACCCAGTCAAAGCAAAGGTCAAATGACAGGTTCATTGGGCTGGACATGTACAATCCCTTTTCTGGATATGTAGACTATAAGGCAGCTGGGACCCACCTTCTTATCCAGGCAATGCAAAGATGAGCAAGGGGTCACTCTGTCCTGGGATTCAGGAGAAAAAAGATGTTGCAGGTTCAAGGAAGCTGCCACTTCCTAGACTTTCTGCAGTAAGTCCAAAACCCTTATGGGTGGTAAAAGGCAGTGCCTCAGCCTTGTTTCCAGATCTTCGAAGTTAGAGAAACCCGTGGCGTGAACTGTGTCGGCCCCAACCAAGGAACCATGAAAGCAACAGTGTTTCTGGAATGAAAGCCCCTCTATCTTGAGAAAGTGGGAGTCGGGGCAGGCAAGCAGAGAGCAGGGTGCGTGGGAGACATTCTCAGTGGCTGTCCTCCTTCATGACACCTTTCCCCAGGGCTTCAGAGGGGCAACATCTGTGGGCCAGTGCCCCTCCTCACAGAGGTTCCAGCTGGTGACCGAAATAGCCAGGAGGGGGCTATGGAGGGGCCGGGCAGGAAGTGGGGAAGAGCGGTTCCACGCAGTAACTGCCTGGAAGCCACACCCAAGTGCTGTTCACAGGCTGAGGAGAATTAAAATAAAATTAAAAGCTGGTGAAATGACACCAAATGCGCAATCCATAAAAAAAAAAAAAAGGAATGATAAATTGAGCTCCATCAAAATTAAAAACTTCTGCTCTGCAAAAGACACTGTTAAAAGACAAGCCACAAATGGGAAGAAAGTATTTGCAGAGCACATGTTTGACAAAGGACTTGAATACAGATTCCATAAAGAACTCCCAAAACTCAATAATAAGAAAACAAGCAACCCTATAAAAACAGGCGAAACTTTTTAAAGACACTTAACCAAAGAAGATAAACAAATAGCAAATAAGTATATTTAAAAGGTGTTCAGTGTCATTAGTCATTAGAAAAACGCAAATTAAAATCACAGTGAGATCCACTACACAGCTATTAGATTAGCTAAAGAAACAAACAAACAAAAACTTGTTTAAGTGACAGTACCAAGTGCTCCTGAGGACGGGAAGCCTCTGGAAATCTCATACATTGTTGGTTCAAAATTGATACAACCATTTGGGGCAACAGGTTGGCAGTTTTTTACAAATTATAACCCCAGCAGGGCGTGGTGGTACACCCCTGTAGTCCCAGCTACTCAGGGGACTGAGAAGGGAGGATTGAGCCAGGGAGGCTGAGTGGCAGTGACCTGAGATTGTACCACTGCACTCCAGCCTGGGAGACAGAGGAAGACCCTGTCAAAAAAAAAACAAAAAAAAACCAGCCCTAGAGAAATGAAAATGCATGTTCCCACAAAAACCTAAATCCAAATGTTTGTAGTGCATTTACTCATAATCACCAAAGAAGTACAAACAACCTAAATGGCATTCCACTAGTGAACAAAAAAAATAAACTGTAAAGCATTCATACAATGGAATACTGCTCAGCCATAAAAAGGAACAAGCTATTGCTATACATAACACCACGCATGCATCTGAAATGTGTCATGCCAAATGAAACAGTCAGACACAAAAGAATACACACTGTATGATTCTGTTTCTATGATATTCTCAGAAAGGCTAAAACTGTATGATTAGAAGGCACTTCAAGGCCAAGCATGGCGGCTCATGCTTGTAATCCCAGCACTTTGGGAGACTGAGGCAGGAGGACTGATTTAGGCAGGAGTTAGAGAGCAGCCTGGGCAACAAAACAAGAATTCATCTTTACAAAAAAAAAATTTTTTTAATTAGTTGACCATGGTGGCATGCAGCTGTAGTTCTGGCTTCTTTGGAGACTGAGGCAGGAGAATCCCTTGGGCCCAAGAATTCAAGGTTACAGTGGTTACAGTGAGCCATGATCATGCCACTGCACTCCAGCCTGGGCAAGAGGACAGGACCCTGGCTCAAAAGAAAAAGGAAAGGAAAGGAAAAGGGAAAGAGAGGAAGGATGGAAGGAAGGAAGGAAGGAAGGAAGGAAGGAAGGAAGGAAGGAAGGAAGGAAGGAAGGAAGGAAGGAAGGAAGAAGAGAGGGAGTAGGGAAGGAAGGAGAGAGAAAGAAAGAGAAAGAGAAAGAAAGAAAGAGAAAGAAAGAAACGAAGAAAGAAAGAAAGAAAAAGAAAGAAAGAAAGAAAGAAAGAAAGAAAGAAAGAAAGAAAGAAAGAAAGAAAGAAAGAAAGAAAGAAAGAAAGAAAGAAAGGAAGGAAGGAAGGAAGGAAGGAAGGAAGGAAGGAAGAAGGGAAGGAAGGGAGGAGGAAGGGAAGGAAGGGTGGAGGGAAGGAAGGTAGTAAAGAAGGAAAGAAGGAAAGAAGGAAGGAAGGAAAGAAGGAAGGAAGGAAGAAAGCATCAGCAGTTACCAGGGTTTTTTTTGGTAGTTAGTTTGTTTTGTTTTGTTTTGTTTTTGAGACCGAGTTTCACTCTTGTTACCCAGGCTGGAGTGCAATGGTATGATCTTGGCTCACTACAACCTCCACCTCCCGTGTTCAAGCAATTCAGCCTGCCTCAGCCTCCTGAGTAGCTGGGATTACAGGTGCATGCCACCATGCCCAGCTAATTTTTTGTATTTTTAGTAGAGACAAGGTTTCACCATGTTGGAAAGGCTGATCTCGAACCCCTGACCTCAGATGATCCGCCCGCCTCAGCCTCCCAGAGTACTGGGATTACAGGTGTGAGCCACCGCCCCCAGCCCTGTTCAGGATCTTAACTGTGGTGGTGACTGTGGGGCCGTTTGCTTTTGTCTAAGCTCATAGAATGGTATACCAAACAAACAGAATTTTACCTCATTGAATTTTTAAAGTGAATAAATGTATTAAAAGGGAATTTTTAAAAACTGATGACAAGAAACTTCTCAAAATGGATGTGCCTTTGTTCAGCAAACGTGACAAGGAGACCCTGACTGTTCCATTTAAGAGACACAGGTCACACACACCTGGGAGAAGCCCCTGCTGGCAGCCTAGGCGAATCTAGGAAGACTGAGACCCCCACCAAGTTCTGCCTTCCAGGGATAACTCCAGAGCAAAGTGGGAGCAGAGAAAAATCCCAGCTGAAGCTTGGGGCTTTCATGGAGGAGGCAGGGTTTAAATTGGGTCCTGAGGAGTGGGTAGGATCCAGGGCTGTGGACGTGGGGGAGGCGGGAGTACATGCATGCACACACAAGGCTGATTCCGAAATAGGGAGAGGCCGGTGGGCAGCTGTGTAAGAGGACAGACCACACATGCTGACGGGAAACTGCAAGGGTCTGGTCGGCACAGCCCCCGAGAATCCTGTGGTGAGTCATTTGGGAGCCAGATGGAACATAAATAAATATCCAACATCTAGCCTACTTAGATCAACGGGTACAAGAGGCGTGGGGAAGGCCTTTTTACCAAATGCTGTGAATAGCCCATCAGAAAGAAAAACATCAAGGAGAGGTCGCAATGACCCCCCCGTCAGCTGACACTGATGGCGTGTCTACTATGTGCTCTTTGCAAGCCCTGGATATATAATGACACATCTAATCCGCCCACAAGTCCATAAGGGACTTTCATTACCCTCATTCTGCAAGTGAGAAAATATAGGCACAGAGAGATTGTGTTACATGTCCAGGATCACACGGAGGGTATGTAGGATTCAAATCCAGGCATTTCAACTCTGAGCACGCCCTCTGAACTATATGCTGAGCTACTGCTTGGGTCCAAGTAATTATGACTGCAGAGACAGCCCAAGGTATAGTTTTCCAATCTTTTTTTTTTTTTTTTTTTTTTTTTTTTTTTTTGTGAGAGACAGAATTCTGCTCTTGTTGCCCAGGCTGGAGTGTAATGGTGCGATCTCAGCTCACTGCAACCTCCGCCTCCCAGGTTCAAGCAAGTCTCCTGCCTCAGCCTCCTGAGTAGCTGGAATTACAGGCACCCGCCACCTCACCCGGCTAATTTTTGTATTTTTAGTAGAGACGGAGTTTCACCACATTGGCCAGGCTGGTCTCAAACTCCCGACCTCAGCTGATCCGCCCACCTTGGCCTCCCAAAGTGCTGGGATTACAGGCTTGAGCCACTGAGCCTGGCCATTTTTTTTTCTTCACCCATGTGTCAACATTATGCCACCAGCCCACCACAGCCTCCCAGTCTTTCTCCAGTTGCAGTTCACACCTGTGCAGCCTTGTTCAGCAGGCATGTGTGCACACAGGTACACAAGAGCACACACGTTCCAAAGGCATCGTTTGCCCCCAAGGAAGCCAAGGGACTCCATTGAGTTAAATGACACAGAAGAATCACAAAAGACTGGTTCTTAAAAGTAATAAGCCTTTTCCAAAAGAGGCCAGGCCATACAAGCAGGAGTGGGAGCCAAATGACGTCTAAGCAGAACAGCCAATAAATTAATTTCATGTGGGAAAAAAACAGGTTGTCCCAGGGTTAATAAAGATCCTGTCAACATGAAGATCTCATTACTACACAGACTTCCCTGGCAAGGGTCGCGTCTGCTGAAGCTGTTTTGGATTCAAGCTTCACCAGGGTCCCTTGTGCCTAACAAAGATTCCACATCAAATGCAGAAAAGATGGACCTGTCTAGACATCCCCTTGCATAAACCCCACAGCACCCTCATCAGCTACACAGGAGTGGAGCCATGTAAAGTTTCCCTTACCATGGCCACCAGCAGCCAGGACAACTGGGGTGAAAAGGCAAACACAGTTGTTGACTCAGGAATAGCATTCAGACTTTGGGTAGGAATTGTTATTGAGCTTCCAGAAGATTCTGAGGACTTGGTGAAAATGAAAGGGGTAAGATGTTGTTGTAGAGCCAGCAATCCCCTGGGAGAAGTGGAGGCACATCAGTGACTCATGGATGAAATTGCAGACTATTCCAAATCGAAATTTGCAGTCATTCAGCCAGAGCTGAACTTGAGTCTCTCTTTGGCATGGCTGAAAAACAAAAGGGCTCAGTCAGAACATGGTTAATGTAAACACAGAAAGGGGACGGAGATCGAGCTAATCTCATTCATAAAAGTAATATTCATTCAGTGTTCATAAACGTCTATTCAGCACCTACTCCAGGGAGGCACTTGCTAGGAGCTGGTGTACGGTAGTGGGTAAAGTAGGTATGTGACCTCATGAAGCTTTCAGTGCAGAACCCAGACATTGCATGCAAGGAAACAGCGCTGACTCCAGACTGTGTCTGCATGCTGCCCACCTCCACTGCGCTCCTGCACCGCCCTCGTGGGGTAACGGCCACGGGTTTCAGCTGCCTGTGGATCACAGCCCAGGGCTCTCTCGCTCGCTGCTCTCTGCCTCCCTCGGGAAGGCTGCCTGCTCTCAGATATGCGTTCTTGGCTCCTCTGCAGGGACCCACCCCAACCAACTGTGAATTCCCACCCTCCCTTTCCTCCCCCACCCACTGACACTATTTACCCCATGTATTTTCTTCACATAACATAGTAAGGTCTTATGCACTTATTTTTCCTATCTGTCTCTTGAGCTAGATTGTCAGCAGCCAGTGGGCAGGAACCTTATCTGTCTTGCAAACCAATATCCACCTGTTGAACACAGGGTGCCTGGCACCTGGTCGGCATCCACAAGAATGTTTTTAAACTATGAATGAAAAAATAAAGTCATTATGAGATAGCCCATGAGGTATGGGGCTAATGAGGTTATAAGATAGCCTATGAGATAGGGACTAAATAGGTTATGAGATAGCTCATGAGATAGGAACCAATAAGATTATGAGCTAACCCATGAGGTAGGGGCCAAGAAAGTTGTGAGATCACCCATGAGATAGGGGCTAAATAGGTTATGAGATATCCCATGAGATAGGGTCTAAATAGGTTATGAGATATCCCGTGAGATAGGAACCAATAAGGTTATGAGCTAACCCATGAGGTAGGGGCCAAGAAAGTTGTGAGATAGCCCATGAGACAGGGTCTAATAAGGTTATGAGATAGCCCATGAGATAGGGGCAAAATAGGTTATGAGATAGCCCATGAGGTAGGGACCAATAAGGTTATGAGATAGCTCATGGGTTGGGACTAATAAAGTTATAAGAGAGCCCATGAGATAGGGGCTAAATAGACTGTGAGATACCTCATGAGGTAGGGTCCAATAAGGTTATGAGATAGGGGCTGATAGAGTTACAAGACAGCCCATGAGTTAGGGGCTAATAAGGTTATGAGATAGCCCATGAGAGAGGGAGGTCTAATCTAAATGTGTGGCTGGGGAAGCCCTCCCTGAGGGGTGACATTTACGCTAAGATGGGAAGGAGAATGGGGCTCACCAGGTGCATGTTGAATAAGCTCTCAAGGCAGAGGAGAAAGCACATTCAAAGCCTCCAAGGCTGGAAAAGCCCTGTGCTGGGAGAATTTAAGGAAGGACATCAGGGCTAAAATAGGATGTGTGGCCAGAGAGGACAGCAGGGACACGTGACAGGGTCCTAAGCCTATTACAGATGTGACAGGAAGTCCTTGAGGATTTGAGGCAGATGGAGGTCATCGTCAAGTTTATATTTGTAAGGATCATTCCAGGCCAGACACAGTGGCTCACATCTGTAATCCCAGCACTCTGGGAGGCCGAGGTGGGCAGAATGCTTGAGACCAGGAGTTTGAGACCAGACTGGACTACATGATGAGACTCCATCTCTCCAAAAAGTATATAAAAATTAGCCAGATATGGCGGTATGCACCTGTGGTCCAAGCTACTCAGAAGGCTGAGGTGGGAGGATGGCTTGAGCCCAGGAGACTGAGGCTACAGTGAGCCATGATCGCACTACTGCATTTCAGCCTGGGAGACAAAGTGAGACCCGTTTCTAAAAAAAAAAAAAAAAAAAAAAAAAAAAAAAAAAAAAAAAAAAAAAAAAGGATCATTCTGGCTATTTGGTAGAGAATAGATTATAAGGGGACAAGAGTAGAGGCAAAAAGACAAAATTAGAAACTATAGCATTACCCAAATGAGAAATAATTGGGGCAGGGTGTTAGTGAGATGAAGGGTGAAGATGGAGGGAAGTGCATGCATGAGGGTGTCTCCTAAGGTTGGCCTTGCAGGCTAGGTGAGCTAACAAGGGTCAGGAACCACAACCAAAGGCCAGGCACAGTGGCTCACAACTGTAGTCCCCACACTTTGGGAGGCTGAGGCCAGCAGGTCACTTGAGGTCAGGAGTTCAAGACCAGCCTGGCCAACATGGTGAAATACGACTCTACAGAAAATACAAAATATAGCTGGGCACGGTGGTGCGTGCCTGTAGTCTCAGCTACTTGGGGGGCTGAAGCAGGAGAATTGTTTGAACCCAGGAGGCAGAGGTTGCAGTGAGCCAAGATCATGCCACTATACTCCAACCTGGGCAACAGAGCGAGACTCCTTCTCAAAAAAAAAAAGAAAGAAAAAACAGGACAGCAACAGGAGGTTGTTTCAATGATATGATTCACAAATCATATATATATCTGATAAGGGTCTTGTATCCAGAACATAGAAATAACTTTTACAACTCAGCAATAAAAAAACAAAAATCCCAATTTTAAAATGAGCAAAGGATGCAAATAGACATTCCTCCAAGAAGATATACAAATGGCCAACAAGCACATAAAAAATGCCCAGTGACTGGTCATGAGGGAAATGCAAAGCAAAATCATAATGATGCCCATGGGATGGTGATCAGCAAAAAATGTAAACAGAAAAAAATAACATGTGTCAGTGGGGATGTGGAGAGGAACCCTCATTCATTGCTAGTGGGCACGTAAAATGGCACAGCCACAGTGGCAAAAGTTAAACATAGAATTACTTTGTGACTCAGTAAATTCAATCCTAGGTATATGTCCCAAAGAACTGAAAACAGGTACTCAGACAAATACATGTACACCCCTGATACCACAGCACTTTCACAATAACTAAGAGATGGATATACCCCAGGGCTCTATCAATAATAGATTAACAGATAAATAAACTGTGTTATACATTATCTATAATACATAGATAATGTATGTATTATAAGTAATATATTATACATATAATACATATATAATATACATATATACATATATGTATATATCACACACACGATGTGCATATGTACATGTATGTATATATCACACACACGATGTGCATATGTACATGTATGTATATATCACACACACGATGTGCATATGTACATATATGTATATATCATATCACACACACGATGTGCATATGTACATATATGTATATATCACACACACAATGTGCAATGTCACACACATATAATATATATAATATACATATATACATAGATGCATATACAATATATACATATATACATATATAATGTGTATATATTATACATATAATACATATATAATATACATATATACTGCATATTATAGATACATATATGTATATATGTATTATACACATGATACATATATAATATACATACATAATATTAATATATAATATTACATACATAAACATATTATGTATAATATACATATTATATATTACATACATATGTGTATATGTACGTATTATATATTATATAATGTTATACGTGTATAATATATATATATATATTATATTATATATGTTATATGTATTATAGATATACATATATAACATATATATGTATTATAGATATATAACATATAAAAGTTATATATTTTTTATATATGTATCTATTATATATAACATTATACATAAAATGTTATATGTTATATATATCTGTAATACACATATAACATAAAATATATGAATAATATATAAAATATCTGCATTATATATTATATACATATATATTATATATCATATTTATTTCTATTTTTATATTATTTATTATTACTTATATTTATGTCTTATTCATTATATTTGTTATATATTATACTTATTATATTTATTTTTATTTTTATATTAGTATATTTATATATTATATACATATGTATATAATATATAATATATATAACACAATTTACTTTTCCATATATGTATTTTATAATATAATGATCCCCAGCTTTTCCAGCACCAGGGACCTGTTTCGTGGAAGATAGTTCTTCCATGGACACTGGAGCTGGGGGCGGATGGTTTTGGGATGAAACTGCTCCAACCCTGATAATCAGACACTAGTTAGATTCTGATAAACATGAGACCTAGATCCCTCGCAGGCTCGGTTCACAATAGGGTTCGTGTTCCTGTGATAATCTAATGCTGCTGCTGATCTAACAGGAGGCTGAGCTCAGGCGGTAGTGCTTGCTCACCCACCGCTCACTTCCTGCTGTGGGGCCGCTTCTTAACAGGCCATGGCGCTGGTCCATGGCCCCGGGGCTTGGGGACCCCAATATAATTGTGCTCTATTTTTCAGCCATAAAAAAACGAAGTACTAATACATGTTACAGCTTCAATAACATTATGTTCAATGAAAGAAGTCAGACATAAAGGTCACATATTGTCATTCCGTTCATATGAGATTTCTGGAATAGGTAAATCCACAGAGACAGAACTCAGATTGGCAGTTGCCAGGGGCTTGCTGGAGGGGGAAATGGGGAGTGGCTGCTTCATGAGCTCGGGCTTTTACTTTGGTGTGTGTGAATGTTTCGGAGCTACATGGAGGTGACGGTCGTACAACTCTGTAAATGTATTACATGTCACTGAATTGTTCATTTTAAAATGGTTCATTTTATGCTACGTGAAATATACCTCAATCAATTAATATAAAAAAAAAAAAAAGAGTAACAGCCAGGTTTGGGGATTGAACAACAGGGTAGAAACAGGTGCCATCCTTGGAGGCGGGGAAGGCTGAGGGAAGGTATGTTTGGGGGAAGCTGAAGAATTTCAGGGTTGGACATGTGACATTGGGATGCCCTTAGGTATGAAAGGAGTTCTCAGGGAAGTAGTTGGATTTGGGACCTCAGAGCTCAAATAGGAGATCTTAGCTGTAGATAAGATATTTACAACTGTTTGTATATAGAAGTATTTTCCAAGCAAGGATAGGAATGAGAACAGGCGAGACCACAGTGTAGAAGAAAATCCAATATTAAGTTCCAGAGAAAGTCAAATGAAGAGGAACCAGCAAGTGAGGCTCTAAAAGATAGAGGTGTCAAGGAATCTTCGTGAGAGACAGTGGTGCAGGTATCATAGCAGTGAGGAGAAGAGAGTGCTTTAGAGAGGTCAGCTGTGTGTGCTGATGCAGAGACAGGGAGACTAGAAGATAAGAGCTCCAAGTGTCCACGTGTGACAACATGGTGGTCCCAGGGGCTCAGAATGGCAGGAAGGAACAGAAGCCAGCCTCTACCAGCTAACAAAAGAGAGTGGGACATGGGTTCATGTCCTTTGCAGGGACATGGATGAAGCTGGAAGCCATCATCCTCAGCAAACTAACACAGGACCAGAAAACCAGACACTGCATGTTCTCACTCCTAAGTGGGAGCTGAACAATGAGAACACATGGACACAGAGAGGGGAACATCACACACTGGGGCCCGTCGGGGGTGGGGCGCAAGAGGAGGGAAAGCATTAGGACAAATACCTAATGCACGCGAGGCTGAAAACCTAGATGACGGGTTGATAGGTGCAACAAACCACTATGGCGTATGTATACCTACGTAACAAACCTGCACGTTCTGCACATTTATCCCAGAACTTAAAATAAAGCAATAAAGAAAAAGAAAAAAAGAGAGTGGGAAGTAAAAGTATGAAGAAAGCATGGCAGACCATTCTCTTGTATGCTTTGGTAAGCTTCCACTCCTTTTTAGGGAATTTAAAAAATAAGAAAATGATTGGGGGAAGACGTGAGGTCAAGAAACTCCCATTTAAAAGATGGGAGATAATAAACTTGTTTAGAAACTAGGCCAGGTATGGTGGCTTATGCCTGTAATCCCAGCACTTTGGGAGGCCAAGGCGGGAGGATCACCTGAGGTCAAGAGTTCGAGACCAGCCTGGCCAAATGGTAAAAACCCTATCTCTAATAAAAATACAAAATTAGCCGGGAGTGGTGGCATGCACCTGTAACTCCAGTTACTTGGGATACTGAAGCAGCAGAATCACTTGAACCAGGGAGGTGGAGGTTGCGGTGAGCCGAGATCACACCATTGCACTCCAGCCTGGGCAAAAAGTGAAACGCCATCTCAAAAAAAAAAAAAAAAAAAAAAGAAAGAAAGAAACAAACTAATCTGGACCATGGAGCTGGGAAATGCAGCAGAGGGGAGCTAAGTGAATGTGAACCAGGTCCTTGAGACGTTTTGAGGGGAGGGAGCCAAGGAATTACAGGGAGGGGAAGAAGAGAGAGAGGAAGGGTTACCCAAGCAGGGAGCTTTCTAGAGGACTGGAGGGAGGAAGGTGAAGGCATTTGTGACCTGTGGCTTTTATCTCTTCAATGAAGGACAAAACAAGGTCACCCACTTGTGTAGGCCGGTGTAGCCCAGGCGGTTTGAGGAGGGCGGACAAGGCATGAGCCGGAAATGAAGAGAGTCGGCAAGCGTGATGGCAACACAAACAGTTGCATTCTATTGGCGACTTTCCTTTGATATGCCCTCTATCGAAGGTGATCACCGTAACCCCAGAAAGCGGAAGGAGAAAGGAGGCAGCTCTGGGGGTGGGGAGGACAGAAGACCAAGCCCTTCACTTCCTTCAAGTCTTTGTTCAAATGCCACTTTTTCAATGAAGCTCATGTTGACCACTTAATTTTAATTTGCACACCACCACGCTGTACTCTAGCTCCTAGTCCCTCCCACCCTGCTTCTTTTAAACAGCACTTACACCTTCCGATATGCTGTATAATTTATCATTTAGCTTGCTGATGTATCCCAAGTGCTTGGAACATGGTAGGTGCTCAATAAATAGCTGCTGAAGAATGAATGAATGGATAAATGAATGAAGCAGCTTCTTGAAGTTCTCCAAGAGCCTCTATCTTTGTTACTTTTATCTAGTGGGGGTCTTTCTAATCATGAAGGAGGTCCCGAAACTCTTTCTGATCACACGACCCTATCAGTATAAAATGTGGCCATGTCCCCGCAAAATTTGGCCATGGGTATTTATTCATATACAAATAATTTGGTCATATTTTATTTGGATAATTACATATGTTGTTACTGTATGAATAATACATCATGTGTATTTTTACTTGAAATTTTTTAAATTAAACATAAAGTAAAAATAACTAATAGGTTATTTTTCTTTGCATACCGAAGTGAAGCAGCTTCTTGTAGACATAAGACACTACCCTAAATAATAACTGAGCGTGTATGATGTGCTAAGACATTCACATACGACAGTTAGCACAATAGCCGCCCCCCCTCCCCCCCTCATATCTCTATTAGGTCTATTTGTATGCCCATTTAGTGGCTGAGAAAACTGAGGCTTACATAAGTGAAATAACTTGGTCTGTGTCACAGTTAGGAAGTGGCAGAGCCAGAATAAAAACTTAGGGATGTCTGACTCCAAAACTCATGTGCTTCAGGTGTGGGACAGACTCCATCCTTGAGTCAATTATAGTCAAAGGGAGGCAAAGTGAGAATAAACTCACCATCTCACCCTTGTGGACACATCCTGCAAGGCATCCCCAAGCTCCACATTCTGGAACAAGCCATTTGTCCAGTCCAGAGACTACATTAATACCCTGCAGAACCAGGGGCGCTTACATGGGTCCTCCGTGCCCATGGAGGCACCAGAACCTAAAAATGTTCAAGAAATGGGCAGCAGAAGCGATCAAAATAACAATGAACTGTGCCAAACTCATCTATTTCCAAGGTGACCTTATGTCCCAGTTTGACAGGGACAGCCCCCATTTAATTATCACTACACACCCTTTCACTCTCAAAATGATCACTCCCAAAAATGCCCCAGTTTGGATGATAAATTATATGGTCACCCCATCTACACCCTGGCTCAGCCCACACCAGTCTGAGCCCAAGAGCTGCTCTGATTAGAACTGAAAATGCAGTGATTTCTCATATCCGGGGACACTTCTCACCATTGCCCCCAGAGGTCAAAGCAGCAGATTCCCCATTAGCAGTGGCTGACCCCAAGCAACCTGCATAGAATTCACACCCGGAGCCCTGGACCGTCTGGGCCACCCAGACTCCTTTTCCATAAATCACCCCACATCAGCCACCCAGCCTGGCTGCCAGCCTCACTCGGGTCTCACCTCAACAGGGAAACATCATCACTGACATTAGTGGAAGGTTTGCCAGGGGCTCCACTGCTCAGCTGATCAGGGGCTTGTATTCATCAGACTCGCTTGACAAAGAACCGAGCAGCCAGACACCTGCTTTGGAGTCCTATGGCTGCCACCACACCTGGGAGAGGATAAGGAAAAGAAGGCGTCCAGGCAGCCAGAATTGGGGCCACCCCGGACAGAACCCCCAGGCACGTAGAGTTGCCCTGGCAATTGTCAGGGGGCTCCAGCATCCCTCCTGATGCCCCTCCCCAGCCCATGTGGTCCTCACATGGCCAGCCCTCCCCTCCCCTTGCCTGTGCCACAAAGCCCAGGCAACAAGAGATATCTCCTGGAAGATGGCTTGACCATCTTGCTTCTAGGTAAGGAACAGGTCCTAGAATTTCACCCAGGAGGGCCAGACAGACCACCTGGTCCACAGCAAGCTATTCCATTCCACACTGGCCACAGCTGAAAATCACTCACTGTCAGAAACATCCCTTGAGTCACTTGTGTAAATTACCAGCCCTAAGAAACTCAGGGTCAACATTCCAGCTCTTCTTATTTTCTCTGCCTCTTGGCTGTGGTCTCTTTTCCTGAGAAGATCCGGGGAGTTGCAGGACACCTAAAGGGATTTTTGTCGCTTTCTCAGTTTGATTTTGGTGCGGGGAAAGCCCAGAGGCCCATGTGATGTGCCCCAACTCTACCAAGAGTTGACATACACCTTGAAGCACAAGACTCAGGGGAAAAAAAAAAAAAAAAAAAAAAAACCTGATCCAAGATCAAATGTTGTAGGACATGATAATTTTTGAAGTTCTAAGAAACATTTACATTATTGTATTTTTAAAATTCTGGTCTTTGTTCCTTGTGTTGCTAGTTTCCTCCCCGACAGCCCCCATTCCCACATGGCAGACTGGAAAGCAGGGGACCCAGGGGGGCCTTGACTCTGCCACTAATTGGTCATGAGGCTGTGGGCAAGGCTGCTCCCTCCCTTGGCCTCAGTTTCCCCAGGCACACTCAGCCTAGGGGTCTGGATCACTCTGTGAGCCTGGCAGAGCCTGCCCAGTGAAGAGCAGGTCCGGCTTCCAGCAGGGGACTGCCTCCTGAGTCCCAGCTGGATTTGACTCGGTGACCCCGGGAACATGAGGATGGAGGCATTTTCTCCAGGCTCCTTAGCAGCCCAGACAAGGCACGCAAACTTTTCCTCTGTGGTCAGAGACAGCGAGCTCACTGCTGGACAGACCCCAGGGACTCCAGGATCAAGAATTCATAGAATTGGGCCTGATGGTCTTAAAGGGAAATGTCAGGCCTGGCTGGGATGCTGAGTTTATCTGCTGGGGTCCTGGCCTCCTGCTCACTGGTTCCTTCCTGTGTCCCCGAGAGAAGATCTCCAACGGCAGCTGCTGTGTCGCCACTGGGCAGCATCAGAGTAAACGGCAGGTTCTGGGTCAGGCACATCCTCCAGGAAAACCACTGGCTTCCCCGCCGGCCCTGATGGAGGGACCCGGTGCCCGCAGCGCTCCCGCCCAGCCCAGGCATCTGAAAGACAGGGAGCCTGCGCTGAAGCTGTCCTAGGAGGCAGCTCCCAGGCACAGGGAGTTTGCCCACAAGCAGAGTGAGGAGGTGGCAGCCAGGGAGCCTCAGGTCCCTGGTCATGGGCACCCTAGACTGTGGCATCCTTGAGAACTGGAATCAACTCACTCTCCGCCATCCCTTCAACCCCCAAGTCCCAACACAGAGCTGTGGGAATTCCCCTCATTGATTTTTGTTTACCAAATGCTGTGGCTACCACGTGGGTCCAAAAGGAGCCCCGTATCTATGGTCTGAATTGTCAAAAGCTAATGATGGTGCGACTGGATTTTGTCCCAACTAGGGTGAAAAATAAAATGAACGGAAATGGGAAGGTTAGCCATTGGTTCTTACAAGAGAGGACTTGAGACTTGCGATTCGCCATTTTATTTTTTTATTTTTTTATTTTTTTATTATTTTTTTATTTATTTATTTATTTTTGAGACGGGAGTCTCGCTCTGTCGCCCAGGCTGGAGTGCAGTGGCCGGATCTCAGCTCACCGCAAGCTCCGCCTCCCGGGTTTACGCCATTCTCCTGCCTCAGCCTCCCGAGTAGCTGGGACTACAGGCGCCTGCCACCTCGCCCGGCTAGTTTTTTGTATTTTTAGTAGAGACGGGGTTTCACCGTGTTGGCCAGGATGGTCTCGATCTCCTGACCTCGTGATCCGCCCGTCTCGGCCTCCCAAAGTTCTGGGATTACAGGCTTGAGCCACCACATCCGGCCCCGCGATTTGCCATTTTAAATAAAATAAATCAATTTTCTTTCTCAGAAGCAGGCCCTTCATCCTCAACAGTTCAGTCCAAGGACTAGACGGTGTGCAGGGGTTGAGGGTGCAAGGCAGCAGACACCAGATTTGGGGTTCCCAGGAGCAACTGGCCAGCAGCCACTGTCCACTCCTGGCTGACACTGACTGGAGAGCCAGCCCCGCTGGGCAACTCACTCCCCTGAAGCGTGCCCTGGCACACGCCTCCCCAAAGTACTGAGTTGTAAGAGACACCAGCAGGCACGTACCCCAAGAGGTGATGAGAATTGGACTCAGAGAGACTAAGACAACTAAAAGGTCTCAAGCCCACATTCATTACCGGATACGTTCTGCAAGCATTCATCATTTCTTCTCTCTAGAAGTTTATGGACACGGAAGCAACACATTGAAAGCATTTACTAATGTCAAACAATAATAGCAGGTACTGATCTATCCAATAAGATGAAAAAATTATTTCCATTCAGTTAATTAGAAAACTTTACAACTAACATTCATTGGATGCTAACAGTCAAGCATGTTCTAAGTACTTTTCATGATCATTGCAGATGAAACTCACAACACCCATAGGTAGCAAATTTCACTATCAAGTTCATTTTGCAAAGGAACTTGAGGTTGAGGCTGGCGCCCAGAGAGGTTAAGAAACTCGCTCAAGATCACACAGTTCATAAGTGGTAGAGATTTGAACCCAAGATGTCAGATTCAGCCTCTACTTATGCTGCTTTACATAAAGGCCAGAGATTGAAAATTGCATCCAAGCCACATAGCTGCTATGCTGAGAGGCGTGGACGGAGCTGCAGGCCCTGAGGCTTTCAGCCTGATGAATGAGTACAGTATTCACAGTGCATTCCGGACACAGGAGCCCTGGGGAGTGGTACATGGTGAGGATCCTGCTGTACTGCAGCCCCAAAGGCAAGATGTGTGCCTGCCAGTCTCAGTCCCTGCAACATTCTCCACCGTTAGATGATTCTGAGACTTTGTAGAGTCCAGAGTGAGGGGCCCCCAGGACTGACCCTGGTGACCACCACCTCAGAAAATGGAGCCAACCCGCAGTGCCTTCCTCTCTCGCAGGCCAGACCAACCTCTTGTGCAAAACCAGTCTTGTGTATTTCCCTCCCTCTCTCCTCCCTCTCTCCCTCCCAATCCCTCGGCCCAGAGCACAGGCTGCATCTACACTCATCCCTCACACCTTCACGGGGACCACAAGACATGAATCACTTCTCTCTGTCAAGGTTATATTTTCTTGTTTTAAAAAGAGCACCTATTCTTCTTATTATTCTGAGGATTAGAAAAAAAAAGTGGCGTCTTTTTTTGGCTGAGAAGGTGGCTGAATTTTTCAATATATTCATGCAAACGAGATATTTCATCTCATGGATTTTATCCCAGTTCTGTCTATGCACATTTTAAATAAATTAAGATGAAATAAATCCATTTTATTATATTACCCGGTGCCATCTCCATGAAATAATGCCCATATTTGTATTTCCTAAGGAATGTTGACGTGGCTAAAAATGTTTCAGCAAGTGTAATCTTTGAGGATTGTACTGCCAGAAAAAAAATAAACCTAGGCCTTTGTTTAGAGCTCAGAGTGGCACCACTTTTGATTGAAATAGCTTGAAATATCCAACCCGAAAACATGGACAAGGCAGTAAAGTATAGAGAATTGATCACCCTTGGCTCAGAAACAAAAGTGTTATGCCTTCCTTTGTTTTCTTAACATCTGTTCTCTCCCTCCCAGCATAAACCATCCCACAGAAATAAATTACGCAGCCTCCCTTTTTTGGGGGAAGAGAAACAGGGATTTGCAGTGGCCAGACCTGAGGTGCCCAGGGCAGACCAGTCAAACTCTCCTTGCTCCCTGGGTGGTCGCTGCAGAGATTCCAGACTATGTGCTCCCAGCAGGTGCCACTGCTGACCTTGAAAACGCTAGCTTCTCCACTTTCCACTTCTCTCATGAGATGGAAGGAACAACGTGAACCCTGGGAGAAGAAGCTCTGTGGCATCTTGTTTTCCTTTAAAAGGCAGGTGGACCAGTGCTGGGAACACCTGCAGAGTTAATACTGCAGCCATCGGCCATCAACATCAAGAAGAGCTAAGGAAGGCAGAACCAAGGTGTGGCTTAAATCACTCACTTGCCCCTTTCATGCAGGAGATAAACTAGGCTCACAAAGAATGGATGAAAGTGAATGATAGTCTAATCTGTCAACAAGAGCCAAATCCTGGGACTGTGGTTTTTGTAGAACCCCAAGTATAAGGTACGGGGTAAAAATATATATATATATCGTGTTGTGGGAGGGCAACTACTGGCTTCATTCTAAAGCCCTGGGCCCTCTCTCCTGCTCACACCTCCTCCACATCCCCTTCCCTACCACTCTTTGGCACTTCTCACTCTCCACCTTGAGTTACACTCAACATATGGTGGCTGGATGGACAGACAGACGGACTACTCAACTGCACCCAGCGCAGCCCTTTCTAAACAACCACCCAGCTGTTGTAAACAGTGGCAATATCTGCTGGGTCTGTGTACAAAGAGCAGGGGACCACCTGGGATGCATGAGCCCTCAAGGCCAAAGCCAGCATCTCCACAAGCCTGAGCGTCACAGCTAAGGAACCTGGCTCTTTTTGTGGCTGTACTTGGAGATATGATTCACATACTTTCTGGCCAAAAATGAGATGCCTCATCAGAGCAGCCTGCCAGGTCCCCCAGCAAGAACTCAACACAAATGTACAACAGCCTCCTGGTGGAACAGCCGATTTCCCATCTCCAGGACAGGCAGGGGCTTTCGCTTGCCAGAGAGTCACCAGCAGCTTGGAAAGACACTTCCAACAGTACAGAAAGGGGTTCCTTTTGAATGGCAGAGATTGTATCAGGTGCTAATAGGACAAAAGGACCTCCAGACCCTTCTGTGTGCATCCTCAAATGTCCTAATGAGGCGGCAAACCTCCTTCCATTAAAATGTAAGGAGATCCAGACTTCCTTTCCCAGGCCTCCATCAGGGCCGGCTGTGGAACACTCACGAGGCCTGGTAGCAAAATCCCCAACCTTCCGCAGCTCACACAGCTAAGTGCTATTCTAGGCTGGCTCCTCCTCCCTCCACTGCTATTAGTGTCAATTAGGTTCAGCATGACAGGCCACCTTTGACAAAATGCTGGAGCAACAAAGACATAAACAACGCCAAAGCCTTTGGAGTTGATGTATGGTTGCATTTAATAAACATTTGTTTGCATATTTTTTATCATGCTAATGAATATAATTACTTTAATTTATGTCATCAAGCTATGATTCTGTTCTGATCTATACGTCACTTAAATGTGTAGCGTTAGCATTTTGCACACACTGGCAATTTAAGAAGGGAAAGGATTGGCCCCTCCTGTGAGAACTTGGAGCAACATTCCAGAGTTGCACGCACCCTTGAAGAAGCTAAACCGAGCTGTGCAGCTGGGGCCCCCATCCTCGCACCCCTACAAGGGTAGGTATGCCCTCCACGGCCTGAGAGACCTTTTCCAAAGAGCACATATTTTTACTTCTCTGTAATCTCCCCAAAAAGAGGCCACCGAATACTTGCCCACAGCATAATGCTAAACACAGCCATGAAAAAAAAAAAGAGTTAAAATTGTATTAATGGGTTTTACTGATTATAAAAGTAAAGCACATTTATTTTAGAAAATTTGAGAAAACACAGATTGCAAAAAGAGACTAGATGAAGACAATAAGCTAAACTTCTACTCTCAAAATCCTTTGAAATCAAATATATATTTATATTAATATAATATATTTTATATAGATAAGAAGATTATATAATATATATTTAAGTAAATATATATTTCAGCTATCTAGATACATTTAGGATAATATATATTATTATGTAAAATATATATTTAGAAGAATATATATGTATATTAGTCTAAACTGCACTAGAATACAGGAAGGGTTATTCTTGGTAGAATAGACACATGATAAGCAAAACACACATTCAGAAAAGAAGCACAAGAAATGGTGCAAGGTGCACCAAGAATGTGCCAAGCTTGAACGGGGCACCCCCGAAACACCTGCAGTGCATTGGTTGAGCAACTATTGCAGGAGAACCCAGGAGGGTTACCGCTAACTATTGCCTATCCATGGCCAGTGTGTTAAGCAGCATTATGGACAGGCACTGGCCTGTGGCAGAGACATTGTTCATGAGTACCTGCTCCATAGAGACAGGTCAGTGCCCAGACGATCTGAGCCTTCACTCAGAATGGGCCAGCTCCCTCACCCCCAATACATGAGGGCAAGCTACAGAAAAAGATTAAAAATTAACTGCGTTGGCTGGGCCTGAGACTCCTGTCTCCCACCCAGTGACGCTGTGCAACGCCCATGCCCCAGAGGCACTAGCAAGGGGGGTCACATCATAACATGTTGCTCTACACCAACAAGACATCTCCTTCCCCATAAGGCCTTAATTTCTCCCTTCCACTCAGACATACCATGAAGCCACAAGGCCATTGGCAAGGAGATCCTGACATAACAACCATATGGTCCAGGAAGCTCTCTCCATCCCCCACTGGCAAGGGGGGAACCCATCACACAAGCAGACAGCCTGGGACGTGCGCTCTGTCTATCAGAGACCCTTCCCCAGTAAGATTTACCAGATGGCTCAGCCTGGGGAAGTTTCTTCTTCCCATTCAAGCACCAGCAGGGACCAGTGAAAGCCTCAGTCACAGGATTTAAACCAAGCAGACCAAAATAACACCACATAGGCTCTGAAAATTAGACTGTCATTGGAACCATAGCCTTTAAAAGTAGGCCAGGGCCTGCATGCCAAATCTAAACAGGGTGACTGCCTGCTAAAATGAAAGATTTAAATAGGAACCAGAGTCTCCTAAAATAACATCCAAAATGTTAAGGATACAATCGAAAGTCACCCATCGTACCAAGAACCAGCAAAATCACAAGTTGAGTGAAAAAAGACAATTCATAGATGCCAACACTGAGATGAGTCAGATGTTAAAATTAACTGACAAGGGTTTTAAAAGTAAGTATCATAAAAGTGGTTCAACAAGCAATTACATGTTATCTTGAAACAAATGCAATATTCTAAAAATCAGTAAAATTCAGTAAGGAAACATAACTTATTAAAAATAACTAAATTATAGAATTGAAAAATTCCATAATTGAAATAGAAAACTGCTAGATATGCTTAATATTGATTGGAGACAACAGAAAATAAAATTGGTGAACCTGAGAATAGACCACGAAATTCATCCATTCTGAAAAATGTAGAACATAGATTGAAACAGACTCAGGGACCTGCGGACAATAACAAAAGGTGCAACATTGGTATTATTATGGTCCTAGAAGATGAGAAAAAGAGTGAAGCTGAAAGAGCATTCAAAGAAATGGGGCTGAAAACTTCCCAGATTTGTCAAAAGATATAAACCCACAGATTCAAAAAGGTAGCAAATACCAAATAATATAAAATCAAAAAAGTCATGCCAAGACACATCATAATTAAAACTCTGAAAACTGAAGACAAAGAAGAGTCTTAAGAGCAGCTAGAGAAACCTACACATCATCAAAGAAAACACCAAATTAAATGACAGAATATTTCTCACCTGCAACCATGGAGTCCAGAAGGAAGTAGCAGAACATTTCTCAAGTGCTGAAAGAAAAAAAATTGTGAACTGAAAATTCTATACCCAACAAAACTATCCTTTGGGAATGAAGGAGAAGTAAATTCTCAGATGAAGAAAAACTAAAAGAACTTATCGCTAGCAGACCTATTCATAAAGTACGGCTGAACGAAGTTCTTCAACTAGAAAGAAAACAATAATAAAAGAAGTCTCAGATATTCAAGAAGGAAGAAAGAACTATGGAAAGACTAGAAATGTGAGTAAACACAATAGACTCACCTTCTCCTAATGATTTTCTAAATCACATGTGATGATTGAAACAAAAACTATTGACACCATCTGCCATACAAGATAATATTTAAAAGTGGAAATATTTTTAAATTATTTTTAATTTTAATTTTTTTATTTCAATAGGTTTTTGGGGGAACAGGTGGTGTTTGATTACATGAATAAGTTCTGCAGAGGTGATTTCTGAGACTTTGGTGCACCCATTAGCCAAGCAAAGTACACTATACCCAATGTGTGGTCCTTCGCCATCCCAACCCTTTCCCCTGAGTCTCCAAAGCCCAATGTATTATTCTTATGCCTGTGCATCCTCATAGCTTAGCCTGCACATATGAGTGAGAACATATAATATTTGGTTTTCCATTCCTGACTTACTTTGCTTAGAATAATAGTCTCCAATTCCATCCAGGTTGCTGCAAATACCATTATTTTGTTCCTTTTTATAGCTGAGTAGTATTAAATGCATATATATACCACAGTTTCTTTATTCACTCATTGATTGATGGGCATTTGGGCTACTTCCATATTTTTGCAATTGCAAATTGTGCTGCTATAAACATGTGTGTGCAAGTATCTATTTTGTATAATGACTTCTTTTCTTCTGGGTAGATACCTAGTAGTGGAATTGCTAGATCAAGTGGTAGATCTACTTTTAGTTCTTTAATGAATCTCCTTACTGTTTTCCATAGTGGTTGTACTAGTTTACATTCCAACCAGCAGCGTAAAAGTGTTCCCTTTTCACCACATCCATGCCAACATTTATTATTTTTTTATTCTTTTGATTACGGCCATTCTTGCAAGAGTGAGGTGGTTTAGTATTGTGGTTTCAATTTGCATTTTAAAGTGGAAATATTTTTTTAAAGGGAGGACCTAAATGTAAGTAAAGTTTCCACACTTTACTCAAAATTGCAAAATGTTATTAGTAGCCATTTTGATATTGTAATACCTGCAGCAACAACTAAGAAAACTATACAAAATTATATACCCCAAAACACTATAACTAAATCAGCATAAAATTCTTAAAAGTATTCAAGTAACCTATAGAAAGGCAAGAATGGAGAAATAGAGGAAATAGAAAACAAAATAAAATGTCAAGTTCAAGACCAAACATATTGATAATTACCTTAAAGGTAAGTAGCCTAAATATACTAATTAAAAGAGATAAGAAGAGTGAATTTAAAAATCACAACCCACCTAGAAGTTGTTTATAAGTAATTCATTTCAAATTCAACAACATAAGTATGTTGAAAATAAAATAGGAAAACTTATATATCATAAAGACATTAATTTTTAAAAACAAAAAATGCTTATATTAATAGCTAAAAGAGTGAACTTCAGATCAAAGAAAATTATTGTAGACAGAAGGAAATTATACAATGACAAAAGTACGAATCCACTTGGAAGACAAATCAATCATAGATGTGTACACACCAAATTACAAAGGTTCAAACACATGAAACAAAAAATGACAGAGCTAGCCGGGCATAGTGGCTCACACCTGTAATCCCAGCACTTTGGGAGGCTGAGACGGGTGGATCCCTGAAGTCAGGAGTTCGAGACCAGCCTGGCCAACATGGTGAAACTCCATCTCTACAAAAGTACAAAAATTAGCTGGGTATGGTGGCATGCTACTGTAGTCCCAGCTACTCAGGAGGCTGAGGCAGGAGAATCTCTTGAACCCGGGAGGCAGAGGTTGCAGTGAGCCAGGACCACGCCATGCACTCCAGCTTGGGTAACAGAGAAAGACCCCATCTCAAAAAAAAAATAGAACTGAAAAGCGAAATAGATAAATCCATAATTATAATTAGGGACTTGAGACCCTCAGCATCTGACAGAACTACTGAACAGAAAATCAGCAAGGATAGAAATTATTTGCAAAATACAATCAAACATCAGGATCTCATTGGTATATATATAATACTCCACCCAAACAACAGCAGAATATACACATTTTTTTTCCAAGGGCCTATGGAAAATTCACCAAAATAAACCAAATTGTGAGCCATAAAACAAACCCCAACCAATATAAAAGAATTTAAATTATCCAACGTATGCCTTCTGACTACAGCAAAATCAAACTAGAAATCAGAAAGGGAAGAGAAGAGGAAGATGAAAGAAAGACAACAAGAAAATATCTAAACACTTGGAAATTAAATAACACACTTCCTAATAATCCATCGGTCAATGAGGAAGCCTCAAAGGAAACTGACATTTTAAAAGACAGAACTGAATAAAACAAAAATACAGCATATCAAAATAAATGGGATGCAGCTAAAGCAGTCCTTAGGGAAAATTTATGGCACTAGACTCACACATTAAAACAAAGGAAATGTCTCAAATCAATAATCTGAGCAAAATAAACCCCCCAAAAAGCAAGGGAAGGAAATAATAAATATCAGAGCAGACAGAAATGAAAATGAAAATGGGATAACATTATACTTAATGACAAAAGACTGAGTACTCTCCCTCTAGGGGCAGAATTAAGGCAAGGTTGTTGCCTGTACCACCTTTACTGAGCACAGTAAATGGAAGTTCTAGCCACTGAACAAGTAAACGAGAAGAAATAAAAGACATACATATTGGAAAGAAACAAATAAAGCCGTCCCTAATAATAATTTAAATTCTTTTATGTTTGTCGGGGTTTGCTTTATGACCCATGATTTGGTTTATTTTGGTGAATTTTCCATAGGCCTTGGAAAAAAATGTATATTCTGCTGTTGTTTGGGTGAAGTATTGTATATATGCCAAAGAGATCCTGATGGCTGATTGTATTTTTCAGAGAAAATCAATGAAACAAAAAGCTACTTCTCTGAAAAAATTAATAAATTTTAGCAAGAGTGTCAAATATAAAATGAGAAAAACATAAGTTACCAGTATCAGGAATAAAGAATGAATATTCCTATAGATCCTGGAACCATCAAAAAATAATATGAGAACACTACAAACATTTCCTTCATAAGTTTAATAGCTGAGGGAAAAAAGTGGGCCAATTTCTCAAAAACCACAAACTAGCAAAATTCAGTTAAATCAAACATATAATATGACTAGATCTAACCATTATAGAATTGAATTCATACTTTAAAATCTGCCCTCCTTCAAAAAAAAAAAAAAAAAAGAAAGAAATCTCCAGGCCCAGATGGTTTTGCTAGAGAATCCTATCAAACATTTAAAGAATTAACATCAATAACACCAATTTCACACAATCTGCTCCAGAAAACAGAAGAAGGAGAACATTTCTCAATTTATTTTATGAGTTCATCATTACTCTGATGTCAAAAACATACCAAAAAAATGTTTTTAAAGAAAATTGCAGACTAATAGCTGTCATGAAACTAGATGCAAAAACTCTTAACAAAATATTAGCAAATCAAATCTGACAATCTATTAAAATAATTATATACCATAACCAAATAGGATTTATCCCAAGTATGCAAGGCTGGTTCAATATTCAAAAATCAGTCAATGTAATACATCATATCAACAATCTAAGAAGTTTAATCATATGATCATATCAATTGACAACTCAAAAGCGTTTGACAAAACCTAGTAGCCACTCAGGATAAAAATTCTCAGAAAGTTAGGAATGAAAGGGAACTACCTCAAATGATAAACAGCATCTACAAAAACACTACAGCCAACATTATACTTAGTGACAAAAGACTGAATACTTTCCCTCTAGGGCCAGGATCAAAGCAAGGTTGTTGCCTATACCACCTTTATTGAGCACAGTCAGCAGAAGTTCTAGCCACTGCAACAGGTAAGTCAGAAGAAATAAAAGACATACATATTGGAAACGAAGAAATAAAACCATCACTACTTGAAAATGACATAATTATCTACATAGAAAATACCAAGGGACTTACACAAACATTCCTAGAATGAATAGGTGAGGTTAGCAAGGCCACAGGATGAAAAAGCAACACTAAAATCAACTGCATTTTTGTATATTAACAATGAGACCGGGCATGGTGGCTCAGACCTGTAATCCCAGCACTGTGGGAGGCCGAGGCAGGCCTCTTAAGGTCAGGTGTTTGAAACAAGCCTGACCAACATGGCGAAACCCCGTCTCTACAAAATACAAAATAATTAGCCAGGTGTGGTGGCAGGTGCCTGTAATCCCAGCTGCTTGGGAAGCTGAGGCTAGGAGAATTGCTTGAACCCAGGAGGCAGAGGTTGCAGTGAGCTGAAATTGCACTGCACTCCAGCCTGGGTGACAGCCTGGGTGACAGGAAGGCTCTGCCAAAAAAAAAAAAAAAAAAAAAAAAAAAAAAAGCAAACAAACAAAAACAATCAATATGTAGAAACCCAAATTAAAGCCACAATACCACTTGTAATCATTCCAGGGAAAATGATACAACTTAAAACTGTAGTTTTACAAGATGTTGCTATTGTATAAAGGGCACATGGGAACACTGTTGTTTCCTACAACTGCACATGAATCTACAATTATCTCAAAATAAAGTTTTTAAAAGGCACAGCCATTTGGAAAACATTTTGACACATTATTATAAAGTTGAGCATACACTTACCATTTGACCTAGAAATTCCACTCCTAGGTATTTACACAAGAGAAATGAAGACATATGTCCACATTCAAAAACCTACATGCAATTATTTGTAATCACCAAAACTGGAAACAACTCAAATGTCCATCAACTGGTGAATACATGAACAAACTATATACATCCATACAATAGAATTCTACTTAACAGGAAAAAAAAGTACGGATTATTGATACATGTAACAACACAGATGGATTGTGTGATTTTCAAAAACCAAAGAAAAAAGTCAGGCCTTTAGGTTGAAAGGATCCATAAATATTAAGCAGAATGACAGAACAAACTTGCAGTAAAAGTTACCTCCTCTGTGAAATTCGGAGTGCCAAGAAAAAGATAGGACCCTAAAAACTTCCAGGAAAAAAAAAAAAAAAAAAACGTTACTTGCAAAAGAAAAAGGATCATATTGGCACCTGACTTTTTTGAACATATCATCACATTTTTGAGATAGAATTATACTAAATTTACATTTCTGTACCAAGCCAAAATATCAGTCAAGCTTTAGAGTAAAATAAACTAAAATAATAATTCAAGACTATTAGGATATAATAAACCATAGTGCACAAAGAAATCAGTAAAATTTATAGTTGAGTCTAATTCATTAATTGACTGAAAGAAAATTAAACAAACTGGGAATAAAATCTCTATTGATAATGATACCAGAGGTGGTGGGAGACAGGTTGAGAAGGAATGGGAAATAAATCGTAAGGAGAAGATATTAATTAATTTTAAACATCAAAAGAAAATATTATTAAGATTTTCAGAGTAAATACAAACTTTTTTTTGAGATGGGGTCTTGCTGTGTCACCCAGGATGGAGTGCAGTGGCACAATTAGAGCACACTGCAGCCCCGAACTCCTGGGCTCGAGCAATCTCCTGCCTCAGTCTCCCGGGTAACTGGGATTGCAGGTGCAAGCCACCATGCCTGCCTAAATTTTTAGAAATTTTCTGTAGGGACAAGGTCTCACCGTGTTGCCCAGGCTAGTCTCAAACTCCTGGCCTCAAGCTATCTTCCCACCTCAGCTTCCCAAAGTGCTGAGATTACAGGCTTGAGCCAACGAATCCAGAACAAACAAACTTTAAAAAGATGTTTTAACTGCCAAACCGCTGGAAGAAAAACACGGACGCGAATATATAGAAAAAGCTCTAGAAGGACACACACCAAACTGATGACATGAATTCCTATAGAGAGTATGGAGGAGGGGATATGGGGTTGGTCTGAGGGACTTCAGCCGTATCTGTAGTATTTTAGCATCCACCAGAATGTATTCATTCTCGTACAGATTGTGCAGATTTGAACAATCTTTACTTTGATTGTCAAAGACAGAAAAAATGTTTGGAAGGCCGAGGCGGGTGGGTCACTTGAGATCGGGAGTTCAAGACCAGCCCGACCAACATGGTGAAACCCTGTCTCTACTAAAAATACAAAAACAATTAGCCGCACACGGTGGCGGGTGCCTATAATCTCAGCTACTTGGGAGGTCGAGGCAGGAGAATTGCTTGAACCTGGGAGGCAGAGGTTGCAGTGAGCCAAGATCGTGCCATTGCACTCCAGCTTGGGCAACAAGAGTGAAACTCCATCTAATATAAATATAATATATATATACACATTATGTATCTATATTATATATGTATACTATATATATAATCAATACTAGAGGAAATTTGAGGAAGAAGACAATTTTACTCAGTATAAACTGGGATAAAGTTTGTGAAAGTTTTGCAATAAGCATTAAATGCGGGCCAGGTACCAACATTTAATATTTAGTAGTACAACATAATACTTATTTAGTGGTACAACACACTAAATATTCATTGTACTATTTAACTAAGTAATGTACTGAGAGAATGATAAATGTCATCACTGCCCAAAAAATGATCAACTTTACAATAGTAGTGCATTTTTATCTAGTTTTATTTACAAATATATCTAAACATAGAGATGTAAAACAGATAGACACAAAGAGACCTGGGGCTAGCTTTATTCACAAAATAGGTGCTTTTTTTTTTACTAATTTGAAATTATATTTATTGGAGTTTTGTAGTCTATTCGTTCTCCCACACACTCATAACATATTTACATACCAGTAAATAGTCTTCAAAAGTATCATTCTTAACGGCTGAATAATATCCCATACTTTGTACGCACCATAATAATTTATTATATGAATATTTAAGTAATTTTCAATTTTTTTCTAATTTAAATAAAATCACAGTGAACATCATTATACATATATATGTGTGGACATCTGTGATTCTTGCATTTAAGTAATTTCTTAAAATTGAACTGCTGGTCCAAAAAATGTATTCATTTTTAAGACTTTTTTTTTTTTTTTTTTTTTTTTTTTTGAGACAGGATCTCACTCTCTCATCCAGGCTGGAGTGCAGTGATGTGATCATAGCTCACTGCAGCCTCAACCTCCCAAGTTCAAGCAATCCTCTCACCTCACCATCCTGAGTAGCTGAGACTATAGCACGCGCCACCATACCCTGCTAATTTTTGTACGTTTTTGTAGAGAAGGGGTTTCCACATGTTGCCCAGGCTGGTCTTAAACTTCTGGGCTGAAGTGATCCACCCACCTTGGCCTCCACAAGTGCTGGGATTACATGTGTGAGCCACCACAGTGCCCGGCCAATATTTAATACTTATTGCAAAACTTTCACAAAATATATCCCAGTTTATACTGAATAAAATCTTCTTCTTCAAACTTCCTCTAGCATTGATAATATTTTTTCTGTCTTTGATAATCAAAGTAAGGATTGCTCCAATCTGCCTATCGTTGATAACTACTGAGGTTTAGCCATCTTTGAATGTTTTTATTGTCTACTTATATTTCTAATGTTAGTAATTGCCTGTTCATTCTGTTTGATAATTGGTTTTTGCTTCTTATTAATCTGTAAAAGCTATTATTAAGAAATATCGTTAACCCTTTGTTGTGTATATTTTAAACAATTTTCACAACTTAGTTTCCCTTTAATTTCATTTGTGATGTCATTTGAAAAACAATTTTTTTTTTTTTTTTTTTGAGATGGAGTCTCGCTCTGTCATCCAGGCTGGAGTACAGTGGCGCGATCTCGGCTCACTGAAAGCTCCGCTTCCCAGGTTCACGCCATTCTCCTGCCTCAACGTCCCAAGTAGCTAGGATTACAGGCACCTGCCACCACGCCTGGCTAATTTTTTGTATTTTTAGTAGAGATGGGGTTTCACCATGTTAGCCAAGATGGTCTGGATCTCCTGACCTCATGATCTGCCCACCTTGGCCTCCCAAAGTGCTAGGATTACAGGCATGAGCCACCTCACCAGGCCAACAATTTCTATTTTTATGTCCGTTTTTCCCCTTTGGTTCTCTACCTTTGATGTCATGTTACGAAGGCTGATCTCACTATCACATCAATATTTTCCTGATGCCTATTCTTTCGTGGTTTCATTTTTCAAACTTGAATCTTTATTACACCTGTGACAATCTAACTTTATGATAAGGTTCTTTTTTCCAAATGATGAGATGGTTGTCCCAATATACCATTTCAACTCTCCCCACTGACTTTTACTAAATTCCACTTAATTCCTCAAAAAATATTGGACTATATCTTTATTGAAAAAGTCAAACTATACAGACAATGCAAAACTTCTCCTTGACAAAAGCCTCATTCCATTTCTAATTGCATTCTCTTATCAGAACTAACTGTAAATCAGTCTGATGTGTGGAAACCCAGAGGTTTCTTCATAGTAAAAATAACTGGCATTTAGGAGGGCTTACCATATGTGCGGCCATGCCTTAAGGGCTTTGCGTGTATTAACTTGTGTGATCTTCACAACAGCCTACAAAGTAGGCACAACATTATCTCCATTTTACCATTTTACAGAACAGGAAACTGAGACACAGAGGGTAGGGAACTGAGAAACCTGCTCAGGGATGCCCAGATGGCAGAATGGGGATTTGAACTCAGGAATCTAGCTTCAGGATCAGCAGAACATTGACTGATGTCCTGCTATCTCCCAATACACCTACATGCACTTCAGTGAAAAACACATGGCACTATTTTTTTAAAAAAGAAAGTTTGAGGCTGGGTGCAGTGGCTCACACCTGTAAGCACAGCACTTTGGAACACCGAGGCAGGAGGAATGTATCCCCCAACCCCTTGCGTGAGCCCAGGAGTTCGAGGTCACGGTGAGCCACAATTGTGCTATTGCACTCCGGCCTGGACAAACAGAAGGAGATCCTGTCTCTAATAAATGAATGACTGAATTAATGAATAAATACATAAAGAAAAATAAAGTTGGGTCTATGGATTTGATATCATACTACACAAATTATGCTATAGCCTTTTTGATCAAATATCAATATCTCTTGGTTGTCTTTCCATATGAATTCATATAAATCAATTTCAATTTCTTTAGTATGATTTACTACAGTTTACGTAACTCTTCTATTAGAGTATAGCTAGATTGTTTCTCGTCTTTCACCATCAGTAAGGCTACAAAGAACATCTCTAGCATGACTCCCGGCACATTTTTGTGAAAGTTTCTCTTGCTTCTCTTTTGTTTTTTCTTGGTCATGTGGTATGTGGTTTTTTTGTTTGTTTGTTTTTGGTTTTGCTTTTTTTTTTTTTTTTTTCTTTGAGACAAGGTCTGGCTCTGTACCTAGACTAGATAGGCGGAGTACAGTGGTGCAATCATGACACAGCACACTGCAGCCTCTATCTTCTGGGCTCAAGCAATTCTCCTACCTCAGTCTCCCAGGTAGCTGAGCCTACAGGTAAGCATCACCATGCCTGCCTGTCTTTTTTATCTTTTGTAGAGACAAGATCTCACTATGTTGCCCAGGCTGGTCTCCAACTCCCGAGCTCAAGCGATCTTCCCAAAGTGCTGGGATTACAGGCACACACCCAGCCTGCATCTTGAAATTTAACAAATACTGCCAAATTGCCCTTGCAACTATCTGAACCAATTTATGCCCCAATAAGCAAAATATGATAGTACTTGTTTCTTTATAACATCCCAACAGTTGATACTATCAAACTTCTTTTCAATATAATGAGTGAAAAATGATATCTCATTGTGCATTATTTGGGATGTCCCTCACTACTAGTGAAGTTGAGCAACTTTTTGTGCTTATTTTCCATTTTGGTTCCCCTCTTATTCATTGCCTGTTTGTATATTCTTATTATTTACCTTTTGAATTAATGATCTTTTTCTTATTGATTTATAAATGTTTACATGTATTTTGGATGCTAATCCTTTGTCTATTGCAAATGTAAATATTTTCCACCAGCGTGTGTTCTTTTAATTTTGTTTATGGTGTCTTTTTTTGTTTATAGTATCTTTTGTCATAGAGAAGATTTTAATTTTATTTGGGCAAACTTATCATATTTTCTTTTGTAGTTTATATGCTATATTTTCTTTCGCTCAGTTTGCAGGTTTTATTTTTGTATAACATTTAGCTCTTTAATCCATCTGGAATTTACTTTGGTGACTAGTGTAATGTTAAAAATACAATTTTATTTTTACAAATAGTATCTAATTTTCCACACAATTTATTCTTTCCCTCACTAATATGAAATGCCAATTTTTCCCAAAATTGTATGTATATCTACAGGAATCTGTTTCTGGACTCATTATGTTGTTCTAGTTAAATTTTTAGCTTTAATACCATTCTACTTCAATTAATACAGCTTTAAAATATATATAGATATTTAGTAAGGTAGGTGCACCTCTTGTTTTTCTTCTAAATTATCTTTGTCCTTCTTATGCATTTACTATTTCATATGAATTCTATAATCAGCTAGTCAAGTTCCATATAAATGCTGTTGGACGTGGAATTTTTAGATTAGGTTGGGGAAAATATCTATCTTTACAATATTAAGTACTCTTATCCAAAATTAAGGTATGTATCTCTACATTTTGATATCTATTATGCCCCTCAATAAGCTGAGGTTTCTTCCTAGATATTTTATAGTTTTCATTGCTATGCATGAATCAGGTAATTTTGTGAATTGGGTAATTTTATCTATGACTTTTTCTAATAAGATAATACTATTGTATTAAAAACTATTAGTTTTTATGTGTTTATTTTGTACTGGGCCACTTTATAATACTTTCTTATTAGCTTTAATGGCTTCTCAACTGATTATCTTATCCTTCCTAGGGAGCTTGGCTGAAAAAAGCAAAATGACACTATAATCTCTTCCTCCATTATTCACACACCTTTTTAATTTTTTCTTGTTGTATAGCATTGGCAAAGATCTCCAATACAATATTGAATACAGAAGTGATAGGAAACTTTGTCTGGCTCGTGACTGAAATGGAAATAGTTCTCATGGTTTCACCACTGCTAAGTTTCTAGTAGAAATCTTTACTTTGATAATAGAAGTTTTCTTCCATTTTTCATGTGCAAGAATTTTTGAGTGCCTGGGGAGGCATTTGTTTGCTTATCATGAAAGAATAAAGTGGAAAAAAAAGTTTTCACTTCTGTTATGATTTTAATATCAGATTTATACAAGGCTTCTAGACTGAATTCAGTACCTTCCCAATTTATAACATAAGAATTATCTATTTCTTGAAGGTGTTATAGAATGAAATATTAAAGCCATCTGGACTTGATGTTTTCCCTAAATGTATATTTTTGACTAGCTTTCTAATTTTCTCAATAGAAATAGCATATTTAGGCTTTCTATTACTTCTTGAACTAATTTTGAAAATCACACATTTCATCTAGTTTTTTAGTTATTAGTACAAAGACACTATCTTACAAAATTTAATTCCTTCTCTATCTGTAATTACATCTTATCTCCTTTCTCATGCTTTTTCTTATGCTCTCTTTTTTCCTTAAACTTGAAGAAGGTTTTATTGATCAACTCTACTAGCTTTGTTGTTCTTGCTTATTTTATTAATGTCATTTTATCTTTATTAATTCCTTTCTTCAACTTTCTGGAGATTTGATTCTTTTGTTCTTTGTAGTCTCCTGAATATTATGCTTGGTTCATTTGATTTCAATTTTGCTCATTTTCTGATGTATGCATTTAAGTCCATAAATTTTCCTCTGATAACTGCTTTGGCCACATCTCAGAGGTTTTAATATTTAATGCTCTATTGCTTATTTCTAAATAGTTCGTAATTTCCACTTTTTATTTCCTTATTAACAGAAGACTTTTTATAAGTGTTTTTATATTTATGAGAGTGGAGATTTATTTAATCTCTCCTTTAGTTATTTTCTCATTTGTTCAGGGAATGGAACTTAAATATCCCTACTTCTTAGAATTTGCTGAGATTTTCTTTGTAATCTAACATAATATCAATTTGTGTGAGTGATTTATGTGTGTGTCACAAGAATGTGTACTATAAGCTTGTTAATACAAAGTTGTTCATTGTGTCATTTAAACTCTCTGATTATTTTTGTCTATTTGAAATATTCATTTCTTAGAGACCAATGAAATCTAACCTTCTGTGATTGCGGGTTTGTCAGTTTCTCTTTGTATTTCTGTTAGTTTTTGCTTTACCTTTTCCAAAGCAACATTGTGAAGGGCACAAAGGTTTATAATTACATCTTCTTGGTGGCTGTTCTTTTTCACATTATGAACTATTCCTCTATGTACTCCAATGTGCCCCCTCTGACTTTATATGACTCATAAATAATACTATAAATTTTAATGCAGTTAGGCCTACATCCTGACTCTCTTTCCATTGATTTACTGATTATTTTGGAGCAAATACCACACTTTTGTCTATTGTGGCTTTATAAGTTAATTTTTATCGGATAGTTAAATTATTGATTACTCTGGCATTATTCACTCTTCCACATTTAGGTTTATTTTGCAAAACCACCAACAGAATCCAATTTAAAATGTTAAGTGACGTATCAGATTCAGTGGCATATGCCTGTAGTCCTAGCTACTCAGGAGGCTGAGAAGGGAGGACTGCTTGAGCTCTGGAGTTCAAGTCCAGCCTGGGCAACATACAAAGATCCTGCCTCTCAACAATTTTTTAAATTTTTTTTCGATTATTGCAAAAGAATTACTTACAAATCAAATTAGGGGCATTTCTCTTTATGTAGCACTTAAGTCTATTTATATGCACCTCACAAAAAAATGTGTTTCCTTCATATATGACTAGCCTACTTCTTAAGTTTGGGGATTTTTTTTTTTTTTTTTTTGGTATTTTATATTTTGTGTCTTCAATATAAATAGAGTATTTTTCCTTATCTTTTATCTCTAACCATTATTCCCAGCATAATATGTGGGACATGTTTTATTTACATGTATCTGTTTTATTATTAGATATATTACTGAATTCCTTTACAAAGCATAGCAGTATTTCAGATGACATTCTTTGGATTTTTCATATTATCATAAAATAGTAAGAATTTTGACTTGACCATTTCCATATTTATTCCCCAATTGTTTTTATTTTGACTGTCATTTTTATTGTATCATTATCTAAGACTTGTTTTGTTACCATAACAAGAATTCCTACTACTTTTTGTTTTATTTTTATTTTAAATTCTGGGGTACGTGTGCAGGAGGTGCAGGTTTGTTACATAGATAAACGTGTGCCATGGTGGTTTGCTGCACCTATCAAAGTATTAAGCCTGACACACATTTGCTATTTTTCCTGATGCTCTCCCTGCCCCGCCCTCCTGTGACAGGCCCCAGTGTATGTTGTTCACCTCCTTATGTTCTCATTCCCCATCAGTGATAGACCGAATAAAGAAAATGTGGCACTTATACACCATGGAATACTATGCAGCCATAAAAAGGAATGAGATCATGTCCTTTGCAGGGACATGCATGAAGCTGGAAGCCATTATCCTCAGCAAACTAACACAGGAACAGAAAACCAAACACTACATATTCTCACAACTTTTTAATTTTTAAGTATTTGTAAGCTGTTGTTCTGAGATGAATCATCTTTATCATATAAACCAAGAAGGCTCAACATTGGTACAATCAACATTCAGGGCTGGATAATTCTTTGTTGGGGAAAGGAGAGCTCTTTCCTGAACATTATAGGATATTTAGCAGTACCCTTAACCTCTACCTACTACATACCAGTAGCACCACCTCCAAGTCATGATGATCAAAAATGTTTCCAGGTACTGCCTCCTGAGAGGCAATGTCCTTGATTGAGAAACACTAATGCAATGCATTTTCCTTCTCTTCCTATTTTAATCATAGTTTTTGGCAGAATTGATGTTGAATTTTATCTAATGTCCTTTTGGCATATGATTACATATTTCTCCCAGGTACCTATTGATGTAATAAATTTTTTAATTATATATTTTCTGATTTGGTGCCATCCTTACAATAGAGGAGAAAGGCTTTATTAGTCAAGATTTATTATTTTTAATATGAGGTTAGTGTTCATTTTTTGTGACTTTTACTTATATGTTTACATATGAGGTTGACTTGTAGGTTTTGTCTGTTTGTGATGTTTGTTAGGTTTGGGCACAACAATAATGCTTGCTTGGTAATTAGCATGATCACTTTTTGTTCCTTAAGACATTTAAATCAATGTCCTATACTACCATCCATTTTAATGTACTTTTACATTATTCTTTTCTTATTCAACTACTCTACGGTTAAGATTAGTAATTGGTACCACAGTGAGATACCATCTCATGCCAGTCAGAATGGTGATTATTAAAAAGTCAAGAAAGAACAGATGCTGGCGAGGCTGTGGAGAAATAGGAATGCTCTTAAACACTGTTGATGGGAATGTAAATTAGTTCAACCACTGTGAAAGACAGTGTGGTGATTCCTCAAAGACCTATAATCAGAAATGCCATTTGACCCAGCAATCCCATTACTAGGTCAAAGGAATATAAATCATTCTATTATAAAGATACATGCACATGTACGTTCATTGCAGCACTATTCTCACAATAGCAAATGCATGGAATCAACCCAAATGCCCATCAATGATAGACTGGATAAAGAAAATGTGGTACATACACACCATGGAATACTATGCAGCCATAAAAAGGAATGAGATCGTGTCTTTGCAGGGACATGGATGGAGCTGAAAGCCATTATCCTCAGCAAACTAGTGCAGGAACAGAAAACCAAACACCACATGTTCTCACTTATAAGTAGAAGCTGAACAATGAGAATACATGGACACAGGGAGAGGAACAACACATGCTGGGGCCTGTTGGGGGTGGGATGAGGGAAGGGAAAGCATCAGGATAAATAGCTAATGCCTGTGGGGCTTAATACCTATGTGATGGGTTGATAGGTACAGCAAACCACCATGGCACACGTTCACCTGTGTAACAAACCTGCACATCCTGCACATGTATCCCGGAACTTACAATTAAATTAAATTAAATTTTTAAAAATTAGGAATTTAAAATTTCCTAGAAAGTCATTTATTTCAACAAAATTTTCTATGATAATATATCTATATTTTCTACCACTTTTAACTTTTTGGAATACATGTATATTCTCCTTTTTTATTTCTAATGTTTTTACATGTGTTTTCTCACTCTGTTTCACTTAAGTAACTTGTCAGATGTCTTTGACAAATTCTAATTCTTAGACTTGGCAATGTACTGTCTGTTTTCTGATTTACTAAGTTATGTTGTATCTTTATCAATATCTTTCTAGTTTATTTCATTGTTGTCTTTGTAATTATTGTGAGTTAAAAGCTTAATTCATGCATTTTTATTCTACATTCAGTAATGTTGGTATTTAAGGCTATGTGTTTTCTTCTTAATATAGCTTTGAGCATACATCATAAGGTTGATATATGGTATTCTCATTGTAATTATTTTCTAACTAGTCTCCAAATACCGTTTTGATGTCCTCTTTGATCTAAAAGATAATTCAGAGAGGTCTTAATCATTATTTTAGAAATTGCTCATTAAAATTTTTAGTTACCCTTCTTTGATTTTATAAAATAAGGGATCTGCCCACTTTTCGATTCTTTGACTATATCCAACCTTTTTTATAGCCAATATATACTATTTAGTGAATATTTCATAGGCTTTAATATAGTCTCTCATTTCTAAAAAATCGCAATTTAAGAAACAACTTCATTATTTGAAATCATCTAAATCCTTGGATTCCTTGCCTACTAGATCTGCCAAATACCAAAAGAGATGTCTCAAAGTTTTTCATTACAACTGTGAATCTCTCCACTTCTTCTTGTACTCCTAACAATCTTGCTTGCTACATCTTACTGCAATGCTATTTGGCATATTAGGATCCATGACTAGTTCACTCTACTAGCCTGTAAGCCCAGCAAAGACAGGAATCACATCTGACTTGTTTAACATTGAGTCCCATCCCCTGGCCCAATATTTACTAAATAATTGTAGGAATCAATGGACAAGTGATAGAGATTCAGTGCTGAGTATATGCCCTTCAACAAAAATACTTTACTATCATATCTCATATTCTTTACCCTCAATTCTACTTTTGTCTGATAACTAGATAGACAGGCAGACAGACGGACAGACAGACAGACAGATTTTTTTGGAGATAGGATTTCGCTCTGTTGTCCAAGCTGGAGTGTAGCAGCATGATCATAGCTCACTGCAGCCTCAACCTCCTGGGTTCAATGGTTCCTCCCACCTCAACCTCCTAAGCAGCTGGGACTACAAGCATGCGCCACCATGCCTGGCTAAATTCTTTTTGCTTTTTGTAGAGATGGGGTCTCACTATACTGTCCAAGCTGGTTTGGAACTCCCGGGCTCAAGTGATCCTCCCGCCTCAGCTTCCTAAAGCACAGGGATTACAGGCGTGAGCCACCAGACCTGGTCAATGATGTCCGTATTTGTCCCTATATTTTGCTGGTTTGTTTTACCTGATATATCTTATATATCTTGTTGCTGGATTTTGGTGGAGTTTTCTGTTTTTCTTTTTGTTTTGCTTTGCTTTTTTGTGTTTCTTGATCTGCCCCGTCCTTAGTTCTATGAAATCTATTTTCTTTGTGATTGTCTTCAATATACAGAGATACAGTTTAGAATTCAAGTCGTAAAAGGTTTCAAGTGTTTCCAATATATTACTTAACCTCTATATTTCATCCTCTATTTTTCTAATTTTCAGGTTGGAGAGGCAATTGAATCTTTTAGTTCTTCTTTTTAACACAACGTAGTTAACACATTTTTATTCTCCTCTTCCAGACCGCATGCTACTATTTCTTTTCCAACTACTCCTCAGACACTTGTGAAATAAACTAGGATTTTATAGGTTGATTATTACTAATTTTTACACAATAGGACTTCTCTTTGAAAGTGAATTTTTAACACTTGAATTCAGTTTTTCAAATAAAGTCTCAATTATTTAGACAACATTTTTTAAAAGTATAAGTGAGGTTTGTCCTTCTTCTTCTAGGCAAAGCTGCACCTTTCACCCCCAAACCAGACAGTCCTCTGCTATGGACAGACAGGGTGCTGGGAGACACGGGATTCTCATAGGCAGTTCTGGTTCTTCTATGGGCCAAGTAGCTCCAGTGCCCAAAGGCAGTCCTCTGCAAATGGTTATAGGTGAGGAAGCTGAGAGGCAAACATCTGTTGGAAGCTGGTAGAGGTCAGGCATGTTGGCTCATGCTGTAATCCCAGAACTTTGGGAGGCTGAAATAGGAGGATTGCTTGAGCCCAGGAGTACAAGACCAGCCTGGGCAGTGTAGAGAAATGCCCCCCCCCTCAAAAAAAAAAAAAAAAAAATGTAAAAACATAGCTGGGTGTGGTGTTGCACACCTGTAATTCCAGCTACTCTGGAGGCTGAGGTTGGAGGATCACTTGAGGCCAGGAGTTTGAGACCAGCATGGGCAACATAGCAAGATCCTGTCTCTACAAAAAATTTAAAAATGTTTAGCTGGGTGTGGTGGTGAATACCTGTAGTCCCAGCTACTAAAGAGGCTGAGGCAGAAGGATTGCTTGAGCCCAGGAGTTCAAGGATACAGTGAGTTATGATCACACTACTGCACTCCAGCCTGGGTGACAGAGCGAGACCCTGGAAGAAGACGAAGACGAAGAAAAGAAGAAGAGGAAGAGGAAGAGGAAGAAGAGGAAGAAGAAGAAGAAGAAGAAGAAGAAGAAGAAGAAGAAGAAGAAGAAGAAGAAGAAGAAGAAGAAGAAGAAGAAGAAGAGAAGAAGAAGAAGAAGAAGAAGAAGGAGGAGGAGGAGGAGGAGGAGGAGGAGGAGGAGAAAAAAAATTGGAGGGGTCTGGCTGGACAGGGTACCAGGGATGTCTGCTACACCAGCACACCAGTGCAAGCAGCAGGCGGGGGACAGTGTCCCCAAAGACCCCCCCACTGGGCTAGGCTTCAGCCGCAGCTGCACCTGCTGCTGGTGACATGCTCAGCCTGCCCTTCTCACCTGGCCTTCACACCTGGACTTACTCCCATCTTCAGACTCTGCATCAATTGCATCTCAGCCAAGGTTTCCATTAATGGGTTATTATATTGTATCACCTGCAAAACAGAGAAAAGGAGGGCTGTTCTAAAATTCTAATGTGAAAAGTGAGCGTGTCAAACTCAGAATGTGCGGACACAGCGACCATGGAGTTTACCACTTTATTAAAATTGTGATTGTTCACATAAAGACTCAACCAGGTCACATATTAATAATTATCACTGACAATCTTTAACATCAGCCGAAGCCCACAAGTGAAGCAATATTACATCTCCCGGTCTCATTTATCTTACTGCTTATGGCCCCTCTGTGGTCAGCACGCTGTGAGCTTCATGGACACTTAATTATGAGCACATCATAAATGTAGCTGACAGGGCAGAGGCTGCCCGGGGATGCTCCTGGCGAGGGGGTCACGGTGGAAAGTAGTTAGTTGATGCACCCTCCCAAACAGGGCGTGGCAGTAGACCACTTCTCCACGTTGCCCCGCTACCGTTCCCTGTTGCCCACTGCAGAGAGGCAGTAGGCGGGAATGTGCTCAGTTATTGACAGCCCTCTTACTTTCAGAAGCATCAGCCCAGTTGCCTTAAAACCTAAGACCAGCCCCCGCAGTCTTTGCTGTCCCGCTTAGCTCTGAGGGCCCCTTGGCTTGCCTCTCTGTGTCTTTGGTTGTTTACAGAGCTCTCTAAATGTGGGCTTCACTCATGCACATGAAGAGGGTGGACTTTCTCCCCATACTCCAGGGGTCCAGAGAGTCCACTGTCCTCTCCAGCTGTCCCCAGTGTCTTTTGTGCAAACCACTGAGCTCTAACGAGGTGCAAAGGACAGTGAGGACCCCAAAAACATCCCCACCACTCACCTCGATGCAGGAAATACCTTTCCACTACAGCAAAAAAAATAAAAGGGGGGGGGGACTCTGCAATGCGAGTGGTGGGGTGGAGAGAGCTTTTTTGTTCGTTTCTAATTAGACACCGCTCTGATGTGATAGCCAGGGCGTCGCACACTAATAAGGCCACGCGCCTCCCCGAGTGGGCTTGGGAGAGCAGCAGGACTTCCCCGTGTCATGTTTCAAAGCAACTGTCCTCGGAGGGCCGAGGTACGGATTCCTCCACCGCCCCAGCAGGCTCGATGGGGAAGACAAAGCGTATAATAAGGGGCGTGCGATGAAGGGGCTCCGAGGAGAAAGCTGAAAAGTAGCTATCATGTTGGCAGATAAATTCTACACACAATTATTCATTCCTAGCCTCTTGACATGTAGATTAATGAGTTTGATAACCCAGGCTTCTAAGAAGTAGATTCCACTCTGTTCGCAGGCTTTCTCCCCCTCTACCTACAAACAGCACACAGGTCTATGGAGAAAAAAAACAAATCGATACATTTGCAGTAGCCATCACTGCTTTTTGTGATTGGAGCCCTACGTCAAAAATATGATGTGTCTTCTCCTTTCTGGCCTGGGAGAAGCCAGTCATGGCCAGGCGGACCCTGGAGGGGACTGCAGGCTTCAGATCTCAGACTCCAATAAGTCCTGGACTCTTTTTAGTGGGCTGGGCATGGAGCATTTCCAACTCCAGCCCCGAGGGAAAAGGGCCACTTATTGACACAGCAGCTGTAACCTGCTATTGTGCCTTAGATTGAAGTCCCCGCTGGCACAGTTCCAGGTCAGCACCCAGACACCCTCGCCAAGAAAGAGCCATGTGGAGGAAGGAATGACACAGGAGCAGGACCGTCGCACCTGCACCCACACCAGGTATTTCACTTAGGACTGGTGAACAGCGCCAAACTCCACCCCAAGCGTAAAGAGTTCAAATCCTCTCGTAAAGAGAAATTGGGTTCACTGTGTGCTTTATCAAGATGATTTGGGGTTTATGTTATGATTGTGCCACCCCCGACCCACAGTGATGTAGATTTTGGAGATGTATTTTGATTGTCCGTTCCTTTGACTTTCTCGTTAGACCATTTAGCAACAGCATTTCTAGATCCCAGCCCCATTTTATTTCCTTTTCATCACGTTGGTGTTTATATTCTAAAGATAAAACACATGGGGGAGGTGGAGAGGGTAAAGGGGAAGGCTTCCCACCTGATACCCTGCTAGGAGGCTTTATGGCCACACTCCTCTGCCAGGCAAGCCCTCTGGGAAACAGAGTAGACCTCAAAAACCTAGAGTGCGGCCAGGCACAGTGGCTCATGCATATAATCCCAGCACTTGGGAGGCTGAGGCAGGTGGATCACTTGAGGTCAGAAGTTCGAGACCAGCTTGGCCAACATGGTAAAACCCAGTCTCTACGAAAAATACAAAAATTAGCCTGGCATGGTCGCAGGCACCTGTAATTCCAGCTACTCAGGAGGCTGAGACAGGAGAGGCACCTAAACCTGGGAGGCGTAGGTTTCAAGGAGCCAAGATTGCACCGCTGGACTCCAGCCTGGGTGACAAAGACTCTAAAAAAAAAAAAAAACCCTAAAGGGAGAAGAGGGAGTCCTGTCTGGGTGCTGGGTGACTGAATAATTCATCTCTCCCAGTCATCACAGACTCAATGTCTGTGAAATCTTTGTGGCTGCTAGGGATAAGGAGTACAGGGAGATCATTCTGCAAGACACCTTCTTTCATGCTCCAGAAAGAGAAATGAATGGAGTGGAAATTCACCCAGCTCACAAAAGTCCAATGGGGTCTTTGATTAGCAACATGGATCAGTTTAAGCATTTGAATTTCAACATAGCTTCCATGCCAACTTCAAAAGAGACAGCCCTGAGCTACACAAAGAGGGAAAAGTCTCTTTCCCCTGTAGGAGCAGTCTTGAGGAGCCAGGCTTTTCAGAGTCTTGGGGTGAGGATCGCCAGGTTTAGCAAATAAAAATTCAGGATGCCCAGTTACATTTGAATTTCAGATAAACAGGGAATCGTTTTTTAGTATAAATATGTCCCAAATATGCATGGAACTAAAAAGATAATTTACCATATACTAAATACTAAGATAATATACCAAAAAATATTTTAGTATTCGTATGTCCTATGCATATTTGAGACATATTTATACTAAAAAATTATTCAATATCTGAAATTCAAATTTAAGCAGACATCTAGTATTTCATCTGACAGCCCTATTCAGGGCGTCCTTGTGAAACTGCTCAGGGAAGAACCAGGGTGTGACCAAGGAGAAAAGAGCAAAAACAGGCTCAAAATTCAAGGCGGCCACACCCAGGGGCCTCTTCCATCCCTCCATCTGGCCTCTCCAAAAGCATCCTGCTTCCTCCTGAGCCCAAAGCCCAAACCACAGAAAACTCTGACCATTGTTCCTCAGTAGATGAGAAGCCTCCATCTCTGGCTTCCAGGGCTCTGTATGTAAGACCCTAAACTGGAGGGTATAGGGCTGGGAGGGCACCAAGGTAAACCTCAAGAAACCAGAGCCCATAGGATTGTCCTTGACAGCTGCCTTCCTGCTCCCCGAATGCAGAACCTCCTACCTCACAAAGGCCCAGTTGGGCTTTTTCTAGAAGACAGCGGAGGTTTGGAGGTCCTACTCTCCCACCTGGCCTGGCAGAAATCCCAGAACAGAACTACAGAATGCAATTGGGGCAGGGAGTGGGGAGAAAAGCCAGCACTGCTTCCTTTTTCAAATCAATTATGGCCAGACTGACTCATCTTCTCTCATAGACCAGAAAGTCCCACATCTTGTTGTTTCTTAATCATATGGAAACCTAAATATAGACGTATCTGCAGAAGGACAAGCTGAGAAAACCAGTATCCTTGTTCTCCCAGGGGAAAGCTCAGTTCTCACTCTTTTCTCCTGGGTTTTAGGTTTGGGACTGTGTCCCCAGTAGTGCACAGAGCATGCGCCTGTCGGGGCAATGGCAGCAACTCAGACCTGCTTCCAGGTCTGCTGCTATGCCTCAGTCCCCATCACATACCGCTTACTTGCCTCTGGAAAGATTTCCATCTTCCATCCCACCATGAGAGCAGTATGATGAGAAGGAAGCCAGGCACCTCGGCTGCATCTCAGCAGAGGGCCTTTGTGAATGGAACCCCCACTGATGTCTGGCATTGAGCACACACCCAAGGCTGCAGGCTCCAGAGAAGATCTCAGCAGAAGAGTCCTGCTGAGCACCAGGCCAGGCACAGCGGAGTCAACCGGGCACCCAAGAGGAAGCAGGGTCCCTGCAGTGCTCTGTGTCCCAGTCCTTCTTCCCTTCACTCATTTCCGGGAAACAGCACAAAGGATGTCTTTTTCGGGAAATAGTTTATTACCCTTCCGGAAGGGTCTTGAGACCCCAAGTTTCTGAAAGCTGGGGTCACGGGGGAAAATGCAGCCGTGGGGCACAGAACAGAGATGCAAATAAGACAGCCATCCCTATGATCCCACGAAAGTCAGTTTGTCCAGGAAAAGCATTTTAGAGGAGATCAAAGTCATGTCAGAGTAGCCACGAAAAAGCTTTTGCAAAGCACGGTGGTCAAATTTAGCAATGAGAATCATGAGACCAGGGAAGAGTGGCCAGTAGCCTGGGATTCTTTGGTGCAGCGTGTATGATGACAAAATCAGGATGTCATTGACAGCCAACCGACAGCCCAGGCCTCATGCAGCAGGCAACCTGGGCAGCAGGACCTGGGCTTCAAGGCTAAAGGAGCTTCTGTCAGCTAACTCTCCTGCTGTCTCTACGCCATGCCCAAAACACAATGTAACATCTTCTTGGCATCCCTAGACGAGAGGTGCAAACCTGGCAGCTCATAAGCCACAATACAGCCCACAATCTTGATCGGTTCAAACAGTAGAGGGTAAATATTTGAATTAATTGCCAATATTTTAAAATCAGATTTTGGGCTGGGTACAGCGGCTGACGTCTGTAATCCCAGTACCCTGGGAGGCTGAGGCAAGCAGATCACTTCAGGTGAGAAGTTCCGGACCAGCCTGGTCAACATGGTGAAACCCCGTCCCTACTAAAATACAGAACTAGCCAGGTGTGGTGGCGCATGCCTGTAGTCCCAGCTACTTGAGAGGCTGAGGCAGGAGAATCACTTGAACCTAGGAGGCGGAGGTTGCAGTGCATGAAGATTGCACCGCTGCACTCCAGCCTGGGCAATAGAGCGATACTGTTTCTAAAAAAAAAAAAAAAAAAAAAAAAAAGCTAGCCGGGCATGATGCTGGGTGTCTATAATCTCAGCTGCTCAGGAGGCTGAGGCAGGAGAATCACTTGAACCCGGGAGGCACAGGTTGCAGTGAACTGAGATCGTGCCACTGCACTCCAGCCTGGTCAACAGAGGGAGACTCGGTCTCAAAAAAAAAAAAGAAAAAATGAAAATTTCAGGTTTCCCTTGAAAAATCAAAAGATCTGACAACACTGGTCCTGTGTCTGATTGACAGGAGCCAAGGAACAGCCTCCCATAGATATGGCATATCCTTGCCCGTTCTATGCAGTCCCCAGCACTCCCTATTGTCTGAAGTCTGCTCCGTGGGTGGGTGCACTGTGAAGGCCCTGGCCTTGGCGCCAAAGGACCACAACAGGGACACAAGCACCTCTACCCTCCCCAGAAGCCTTTTCCCACTGGTCCCCTCCCGTCTCTCAGAAGAATGATTATTCTAGGCACCTTCCCTCCTATAACTTCAGGTGGCTCCACTTCAGATCCCCAAGGGCCTGTGATCTGCCATCTACCACCCCAATAGAGGCATATATGCATAAGACAAAACCCCCAGTGTCTTGGAAACTGTCTAGAAAATAATTTAAATAACAGACTTTGCAGCATTTTTAGACCAAAAAAAAAAAAAATGTAACAAAATCATGCCCAAAGCCCAAGGTTAAATGCAACCCACATGGCAAGAATGACGTGCCCATTTCACAGACTGTGGCATCAGAGGTCAAAGTCACATTTCCCCTGACTCTATTCCCTTTCATTTCCAGGATGAATGGCTCACCCGTGGGGGTGGCGGGGCAGGAAGTTTCATCAATGTATTAAGTGTTGAAGGGGGAAAAAGTTCTGATTGGCTGATTCAGGAATTGGGATTCTGGGCAGAGCTTTACAAAAGGATAATGTATCTTTAAGCCTAGGTGCCCTTCAGGGAATGTATTGGATAAATGTCTTCTGAAAAGCCTGTAAATATTCCATCGCCTCACTGTCATTACTACCATGAAATGAAAATGAAGCATGAAAGAAATATAATTCCATATTCAGATGACAGCATTAGCCTCCATAAGCAAACTGAAATATTTATTAGTAAAATGTTCAGTATCTACGCCTGTAATCTAAAAAAAGGACAAAAATGTTTTATAATAAAAAAGAGATTGAATGCAGAGGTAAAATCTGGTTGGCTGATTTTATTGCTTATTATTAAATCCTGGCAAAACAATTATTTTTTTCTTTTCATTAGTAAGACACCCAAATTAAAACTCTGCCCTCCGGCTGCAAGGTTTACAGTAGTGATTAAAAACAAGGAATTGTGATGCATGGGGCTTTTGACAAAGGCATAATCAAATTCATTCATATTGTTCAATCTTTCACTGACAAATATTTTTACAGTGAAATATACCAAACAAAGAATCACATGCAACAACTATCAATACAGAGAAATTAGGAAAACCTTGTTATTATTTAAATAGTGAACTGATACCACGTTGCCATAATCTTGAATACAAACATTATACTGTAGTTAATTAGGGTAATTATTGTCTAGATTGTGCTTAATTGTCTTATGCTGAATAGGATGTAGAATGATGCTTTTTGAGCTTTCTATAATACCTAAGTGCCGCCAAACTATTTCATTATGATGTAATAAGTTTCGATGGTATTTCCTATAAGTCACAAAATACATCTGAATACAAGCTAAGAGATAAACATGAACCATAGGGCTTGACCTCTGTTTCACCTTATTGAAAAAGAGACGTAAGAGAGTCATTTAGTATACCAGCGTCACAGAGCATTCCCGCACCCTGAGCACATTCCTTAAAGGAAAGGGGAAAGGAAAAAAAAAAAAAAAAACCAGAGTCTTTGAAGTGAATGAGAAATTAGAAATTCAAGTGACCACGATCAATTCTGAAACACTGCACAAAATTAATTACAGTTTGGCATCAGAAGCAAGAATGTAGATTTCAGACAGTTGGTGTCATTTATCTCGAGCCGCACAATATACAAAGCGATTAAAAGCCAAATCTGTCCCCACCTCCCAAGTCTAAGGCCTCTCAGAGGCTGTGAAGTACAAATGATTAACTCCAAATTATGCGAGGGACTGGGCAGCCGCTTCAGTTTGAATGGAGTGTGTGGCAAGTCGGAGACGCTGGAGAAGGACAGATTTGCGGCTCTTTATCAAAATCCAGTCTGGCCCACCATTGACGGACTCCAGATAAATTGCCCAGGGATCTGACAGTGGCTGCAGAAAGCTGGCTCGGCAAAATCCAAATCTCTAATTTCTATCTGTTTTTAATTGCTTGCCTTAAATTTGCATTTTTATACAATTGGTTTAAAGGATTTATTCTATTCTATAGGCTACTCCGACCAAATTGCTTTCTATTTCACATAGAGTTGCAGGAACCTGTCTTAGGAGGTGGGGAAAGATGTGGTTTTGTAATCACTTTTAATATGTAAGCTCAGTGTCTTGAATACACCTAGGCTAGGGAGATCCCCTGCCCTCTCTGGCCCCTGGGATTAGTCCAAGAAGCTATCGGTGCCCAGGAGGTACTCAGACGCCTTTGGCCTCTTCTCCCCAGAAGAACCTCATAGAGAAACCCAGCCACGCTCTCCTTCCTTCATCTGGGGCCCCATTCTCATTAGCCCCCCTTTAGAAAAGGCAGGACATGCGTGTGTTCAAAATACATCTTATTCTGTTGTCAAAACTCACTCAGTATTAAAAAGGCTGACAGATTTTCCCGACACCAAGAAACCACACATGGAGTGTCACACACACACACACACGCGCGCGCACACACACACACACACACACACACAAGCTGGGTGCCTGCTTCACTTAACCTTGCATTTGTAACCAGTTTATTAACACGAGGATTGCCAAGTGAAAAACTGTCATTTTAAGATTTGCAAATTGAACCTCACCTCACAAACCCTTAGATTCTGAGCAATTGGCTTCAGGTTTCTGGGTGAAACCGGGGCTGCCCTCACCGGCTGTGACCAACTAAGCTGTACCTGACTTAACCCAGGTTCTCTCCCACCTGCCCCTACTGAATACTCTCCACCCTTTCACTGGGGATTTCTTAAACACAACTGGAGATATCCCATTGCAGAAGCTTCCCTATGGCCCAGTGCTTCAGCTAAGCAAGTCTGTTTATCCCAGTGGTCTCAGACACAAATGGCTACTGGTCCAGGGAGGTGGCACAAGAGGGAGAAAGACTGAGCTTGAGGAAGGTCCATCTCCCATTTCCCCCCATTTCATGGAACCAGACATTTCTTCATTTCCTGAAGCAAAAAAACAAAGTAAGCACAATAGAAACAGCAACTAGGCTGGGTGTGGTGCCTCATGCCTGTAATCCCAGTACTTTGGGAGGCCGAAGCAGGTGGATCACTTGAGGTCAGGAGTTCGAGACCAGCCTGGCCAGCATGGTGAAACCCTGTCCCTACTAAAAATACAAAAATTAGCCGGGTGTGGTGGTGGGTACCTATAATCCCGGCTACTAGGGAGGCTGAGGCAGGAGAATTGCTGGAACCCGGGAAGCGGAGGTTGCAGTGAGCTGAGATCAAACCACTGCACTGCAGCCTGGGCAACAGAGCTACACACTGTCTCAGAAAGAAACAGCAACTGGTCCTCTGCCCAGTGTCAGAGACACTAGGGAGTAGTGGGGACTGTGGCTAACTTTAAACACCTGATCCTTCTGAAGCGAGCAGCTGCATTTCTACTCATCTACATGTTACCGTGATGAAAAGAAGGTCCATGGTGCCAGATACTCCGAATTTTCAGTGAAATCTGGATTCTTTCCAAAAATGTACATGTTGATTCACATTTTAAAAGCAAATAAAAGAACAGTCTACTAGGCAAATATAAACTCTTCTGATGGCCACATCCAATCCAGGGACCCCAACTTATGACCTCAGGTTCCTACCTTTGGTGGTTGTCATTGTCGAATACCTGCAAAGAGATATCTCAGGATTCCAAAGGGCAGATTACCCCCCTCAACACCTGTGATAGAAGCGTCCTATCACAGCGGTCCCCAAATTCCTCCTTGTCTTATGCTAACTGCCCCCAGGGGCCTCACCTTGGAGTGACCCCTGGTGCCATAACCTTGAACAACTTAAGGGCTTTGGTCCAGTTCAGGGTCTATCTCCATGGCACTTTCAGTCTCTGGAAGCATCCTTGACTCACTTTTTTTTTTTTTTTTTTTAATTCTTGGACTTTTAGAGAAGTTACACAAATGCCTAAAAATTCTGAGTCCAGGATGATGTGCAGGCAAAGGACGGGCACGGTGGCTCATGCCTGTAATCCCAGCACTTTGGGAGGCCGAAGCGGGTGGATCACTTGAGGTCAGGAGTTCGAGACCAGGCTGGCCAACATGGTGAAACCCCGTCTCTACTAAAAATACAAAAAATTAGCCAGGCATAGTGGCACATGCCTGTAATCCCAGCTACTCGGGAGGCTGAGGCGGGAGAATCACTTGAACCTGGGAGGTGGAGGTTGCACTGAGCCAAGATCACGCCATTGCACTCCTGCTTGGGCAACAAGAGTGAAACTCTGTCTCAAAAAAAAAAAAGATATGCAGGTAAGCTTGCTGGTCCCAGCCCACCCTGCTTTCTGCAGCTCCAGGCTGGGTCACCCCCAGCTGAGTGCAAAGATCAGCTTCCACCCACACAGTCCCCCGGCTCATGGGGCCTGGGCTGCATTTTTCTCCAGACCGACTTCCCATTGCTGTAAGCAGCTCAGTGGCATCTATTAGAGACAGAAAGATGTGCTCTGCTATGACAGGGTACCTTCAAGCTGCATCCTGCCAATGCCCATCAGTAAGTCTTACAGAGCGAGGAGGAGAGAGAGAAGGCACCATGCTGGGGCCCCGACCAAATGTCTCCCCAAAGCAACCAATAACTCACCACTGATTACTGGCCAAGGAAACACTCAAGTCCCGTACTCTGGCAGCTCCCTGTCTTGGCTCTCCTGACTGCAAACACCGTGATAGTGACCACTGCATCCCTTTATAGCACCCTGGGCTTGCACTGGATTATTTATGCTGAGGAAGTGTGGCCAGGTGGAGGATGCAAAGGATGGAAAATCAGAAGTGCACAGAGGCCGTTGCACCTTGGGTAAGTCATAGGAACTCAGAGCTTCTGTTTAAGCATCTAGAAATAGAGTTTATATCACCTGCCTTATGGGTGCTAGATGAATTTTTTTTCTTTTAGACAAGATTTCACTCTAGAGTGCCATGGTATGATCATAGCTCATTGCAACCTGGACTGAAATAATCCTCCTGCCTCAGCTTTCCCAGTAGCTGGAACCACAGGTGCTCACTACCATAGTCGGCTAATTTATTTTTGTTTCTAGTAGAGACAGTGTCTTGCTTTGTTGCCCAGGCTGGTCTCTAACTCCTGGGCTCAAGCAATCCTCCTGTCAGCCTCCCAAAGTGCTAGGATTAAAGATGTGAGCCACTGTGCCAGGCTGATGCTGGAAGAATTAAATTTGCAGTTTATATATGTCAAATCATCATGTAAACACTACGAATGTGTCTCTTTTTTCAGGGTTATGTGGCTGCTCTGTGCACAACGCACAGTGACTGGTATCAGCCCTGAGTCTCAAAACTCCCACCCCAGGGCAGCAACATCTTTTGAAATAAAATTAGTGGAATATTGTTTCTAGGAAACTCAGTTCATAACAGTTTCAAGATGCATTTATTCGACCATGGAGAAAACATAAGACAATAAGTGTGCATGGTTCCTACCCTCAAGGAGCTTCCAATCTATTTGCAATGCACAGATGGTGGTGGAATAAAGTAGGTAGTTGTAGTGAGATCCAGACATCTGAAAAGTTGAGTCCCACAGGCCAAGCCAAAGTCATTACTCTTTGGGTTTGTCTTCCCCAGCCCTGAGAAACAGTTTTCTGACTGCTCATACCAGAATCAAAACATACAGAATTTGAATCCCCCTGAAAATAAACACTCACCTTCCTAAAAACAGAGACTTGAGCAAGGAGATCTCTCTTGCTCTCATATCCCAAGGTGTGGGGAAAAAATGCAGGTGGCTTCCCTGCCCTAGGGTGAGTCCCCCACCAGGGGCAGGAAATGAGATGACATTTGAGAAAGGGTCTTATCAGCCATCGTTTTTATTCCAGCACTGTCTTCATCCAAAGGATTCAATTCCATAAGCTCAAAGTGTTAAAGAGAAAACAGAACGGTTGGCTTTGGGCATCGATGAATCAGAAAGCTGCAGGTTTAGCAACTTAGGAAATCATCTTTTGAAAATATCAGAACTTTGAGGAGTTCAGGCAATATTTATCAATAGCATTTTTTTCACTCTGCATCCATGATTCAAGCTGCAAGACTCCATCATGTGAAGTTAACAGGATGTCTGTCTTGCTGTTCAGAACACAAAATTGGGGTCACTGACATTCACATTGACACCTTGAAACTACCACTCCTGAGAGGCCAGGATGCCACAAGTTTACCTGAATAGCCAAATCCTCTGAGAGGGCAAAAAACAACCTTCTCCTGCCTCAGAAGAGACCAGCACCCAATTCACCCTCCAGAAATACCATTTGTAGTTTTCAGAATAAGGATGTGACCTTACCGTGAGGAAACAAAGTATCAGAGAGGTAAAGCCACATGCAGAAAGACTCACAGCAAGTTAGCGACCAACCTGAGACCAGGATGCCAATCTAGGGCTCCCTCTCTGCTCCTGCAAAGTAGGGGAACTCCTGTATTGACTCTTCAATATCTCCACATTCACAGGGGTCTCTTGGAGTCCTTGGAGAAGGACAAGGTCAGCCGTCCTCAGGCCTGAGAGCAGAACCTGCTCGATTGTCATTCCTGAGCTTCCGCCATGAGCTCACGCTACAGAAGGGTGCACATCAGAACCGCACATCGGAGGCACGCAAAGTCATCCGCTGAGGCTAGCAGGGGTCAACACGCAAAAAATGTTCACAGGGCCTTCAGGAAAGCACGGATGAAACAAATCTCAAAAGAATTTTCCAAAGCATAACCATCCAAAGGATGTGGTGTGTACAACACAAATTTCAACAGAAATGGAGATATCATTTAAATTAGAAGGGGGTACCCAAAGAAAATGTTCACAGGGCATGTTTCACTCACTCTGTACTTGGCAATGGACCTTAGAGAGACTCTGACAATAACAATGCGCATTGCATGGTTTTCATTTCGGATTAGCTATTGGATACCTCACAACCCAAAGCTTAGTCTTCTCAGAGAACCTCCATAGCCAAGAGCAATGCATCATATTGTTAAATGAAAGCCAAATAAGTTTCATTAGAAAAGGCAACAATCGGGCCGGGCACAGTGCTCACGCCTATAATCCCAGCACTTTGGGAGGCCAAGGCAGGAAGATTGCTTGAGCCCAGGGGTTCCAGGCCAGTCTGGGAAACAAAGTGAGGTCCTATCTCTACAAAAAGAATTAAAACTTAGCCAGGCATGATGGCCTGCAACTGTAATCCTAGCTACTTGGGAGGATGGCTTGAGCCCATGAGTTGGAGGCTGCTGTGAGCTATGATTGAGCCACTGCACTCCAGCCTAGGCAACAGAGCAAGACCCTGTCTCAAAAAAGAAGGAAAGGAAGGCAGGGAGGAAGGCAGGCTGGAGGGAGGGAGGAAAGGAAGGAAGGAAGGAAGGAAGGAAGGAAGGAAGGAAGGAAGGAAGGAAGGAAGGAAGGAAGGAAGGAAGGAAGGAAGGGAAAATGATCTAAGGGTCATAGTAGGCCACCACTGATAAGTCAGGATTGTGAGGCAAGGTGATACAGTGGAAAGAGGGAAGGCAAAAGTCCCTATTCTGCAACTAACATTAGCCAAGCTTCTCCTTAGATCTCAATCTTTCCAGCCATAAAATGGGGGAGGAAATAATACTCCTTCTATCATTCTTAGAAGGTTGGTTTATAGGCTCAAAAGAGGGGATACAATGCACATGCATAGGGCTTTACTGCTGAGATGCTGGCCCTAGGGACTAGCAAATATATGGACCTGACCCCCACCATGATGTGAATCTTTTTTTAAGAGTTGGGGTCTCACTGTGTTGCCCAGGCTAGAATGCAGTGACTGCTTAGAGGCATACTCATGACTCAATGTGGCCTTCAACTCCTGGGCTCAAGCAATCCTCCCACCTCAGCCTCCCAAGTAGCTGGGACTACAGGAATGCACCACCACACCCAGCTAGTTTATATATTTTTTTTTTTTTTTTTTTTTTTTTTTCCTTTGGTAGAAACGGGGTCTTGCTATGTTGCACAGGCTGGTCTGGAACTGCTGGCCTCATGCAATCCTCCCCTCTCAGCCTCCTGAGTAACTGGAACCACAGGCACATGCCACTGCATTCTGCTTAAAACAGTAACGACATGTATAACTGACTTCAATAATAACAACGGCTGATATTATTATTAAAGAGCTCACTCCAAGCCCACATGTGGAGAGAGAGAATTTCTGCAAGTCAGGACAAATATAGGGTTGGGTCAGAGGCCCGGCTGATGGCTGGAACGGAGGAAGGAGAGAGTTGGTGGGTGCTATCTTACCCATTTATCTCTCCTACCCTGGAAGATGAAAGCCCTCATAGAGAAGAGCCAAGATGCCCCAGCTGACTGCCTGCCAGCCAATGCCAGACATGCCAGGGAAGCCAACCTAGATCACTAAGCTGCCCATTAACCTACCAGCTGAATGTAGAGCAAGCCCAGCAGAAACCAGCCAACGGGCCCAGACAGTAGCAGTGTCCAGCCAAACTCAGAGTGGTAGTTCCTTTAAGCCACTAAGCCTTGAGCTGGTTTGTTATGCAGCAGTAGCTGAGACACCAGTCAAACAACCTCCTTGTACAGACGACAAGACCAAGGCCCAGGAATATTTCCTCCTCTTCCCTCTGCAGCCTCAGCCTGTCTGATCCATCCCTCTGTCAGCCTCCAGAGCGACAGTTCCAGATGCAAATTTCATCAAGTCTCTGCCCTCCCAGGACCCCTACCTGGCTCCCCAGGGTCCCATGGAATTGCTCAAACTCCTCCTCACCTGGCAGGCCCAGGTCAGCCTTTCACTCACGCCTTTCCAGATGGATTCTCTGGCACTGCCCAGCAGTTTGTCCTGGTGCTGCCCAAAAAGAGCAAAGTCCCCCAGAACACCAAGCCAGCTGTCCCTGCTCTCAGTTGGCAGCACCTCTCCCTGGACCGGAATGCTGGTCCTCCGGCAATGCTTGCCCAGACTTACGGCTTCTGAGTCTGTTCCTGAGCATCCAGTCTGCCCTGGAGCTCAGTCCCCTGAGATCTGGGGCTCTTACTCACCTTGGAGTAGTCCACAGAGCTGGGCATGGGCCCTGGATTCCCTGGGCGCTGCTAAGTCTCCACCGTGGCTGCTGCAGTCACTGCTGGTGAGGCATGGTCACCCCAGCAAGTGTCCCAGTGGGAGGGTTCAGGTCGCGTGATGAGGTGGAAGGAGCACTGGGTTCAAGACACGCCCCTGCCACTTGCCACCATGTGACCAAGGTGCAGGTGGTCTAATGGCCCAGAGGCTTGGTTTCCTCATTTGCAAAATGAAGCTGATAATTCCTGTCCCATTCACAGGCACGCTGACTGTGAAAGCCAAAATTCACTGGAGACTCATCTGTGCCAGGCGACCTCTTAGTATGCCAGCCACACCTTTCGCTAAATGGCAGGAATGCCCAACCCTTACATGGCATCTCCACCCAGAGCCATTTCTGCCACTGTGCAACTTATGCTCTAACATCAATATTGTTCTCTCTCTCTCTGTCTCTCTCTCTCTCTCTCCCCTCCCCTTTCCACCGGGAAAGGCCATCCCAGCATCTTTGGTGGAGGAAGATAGCATGTCTCTCTGTGTCTTCGATTTTCCTTCAGGCATCTGTAAGAGGCAGCCCCAGAATGGAGATGACTTCTCTTACCCACCAGATTTTGTAGAAGTCCCCGCTGCGCTGAGCAGGATGTCTGGGGAAACCAGGAGTTCTGTCAAATTGGCCCGTTTCACAGATTTCAGAAATCTTTAAAACCACACCTCTGGTCATAGGGAATGTGTATAGTGATCCTAAAAAATGTGGGGAAAAAAAAAAAAAAAAAGGTAGGCTGGAAGCAGTGGCTCACACCTGTAATCCCAGCACTTTGGGAGGCCAAGGCAGGACGATCACTTGAGCCCAAGAGTTTGAGACCAGCCTGGGCAACATGGTGAAAACCCATCTCTACTACAAATACAAAAATTAGCCAGGCATGGTGGTGTATGCCTGTAGTCCCAGCCACTCGTAAGGCTGAGGCAGGAGAATCGTTTGAACCTGGGAGGTGAAAGTTGCAGTGAGCCAAGATTGTGCCATTGCACTCCAGCCTCGGGGATGGAACAAGACTCCGTCTGAAAAAAATAATAATAATAAAAATAATTTTAAAAATTACCTGGGCGTGGTGCCATGCACCTATAGTCCTAGCTACCTCTTAGCTAGTCAGGAGACTAAGGCACAAGGAATACTTGATCTCAGGAGCTCAAGGCTGCAGTGAGCTATGATCATACCACTGCACTCTAGCCTGGGTGAGAGAGTGAGACCCTGTCTCTAAAAAATAAAATAATACAAATAAAATTTAAGGCTGGATGGCTTACGCCTGTAATCCCAGCACTTTGGGAGGTAAAGGCGGGCGGATCACCTGAGGTGGGGAGTTCGAAACCAGTCTGACCAACATAGAGAAACCCATCTCTACTAAAATAAATTAATTAATTAATTAATTAATTAATTAATTAAAAAATTAGCCAGGTGTGGTGATGGGTGCCTATAATTCCAGCTACTCAGGAGGCTGAGATGGGAGAATTGCTTGAGCCTGGGAGGCAGAGGTTGAGGTGAGCCGAGATCGTGCCATTGCACTCCAGCACAGAAAACAAGAGTGAAACTCTGTCTCAAAAAAAAAAAAAAAGGAAAAATAAAATTTAAAAGATGACCTGCTCTAGGCACAGCCTGCCAACCTGAGTGGCTCAGATGACAACCCTCCCTAGGAAGTGGAGGTTGAACGCAGAGGCCCCCAGACCCCGCCTGCATGTCCTACGTAGTCTTTATACCCAAGCTTCACTTCCTCACCTTCGACCACATGCTTGGTGAAACGGGAAATAAGAGAGCTGCTTTATAAAAATAAAAATGAAAATGCAATTGTCTGACCAATAAAAAGCATTCCTGTATGTAATCCCAGTAATAGATTTTTTAATCCTCGGCTGACACACTGTTATGTGTTCACAGTTATTATCTGTCCACTTCCAAACCTTAAGAGGTTAGATTGTTTAAAGATTTGTTAGCTATGAACTGCTTAAAGAAGGCGAAGTATAAACTCCTAGCTAATTGAAAAATAGCATTTTATCAGATTCTCCTCTGATATTATATTGTAATGGTTGTACTTAGAGCACTCTCAATACCTCAATAAGTGGAGAAATTAAAAAAATAACATCTTCAGGGCTTTGCAGAAAATGTGGCTGTTACCAATTTATACTGCTTTTTTAACCATTATTTTCTTATATTTCCCACAATGCCTTGGATCAGAAGCAAACAGAAACTGAGTGATTACCCCAAAGTGTGCTAGATGAACTGGAAAAAGTCTATTCAAACAAAGCTCATTAGTTCTGATACCTCCAGGGCTATGACAAATTAAGCGGATGGTGAGTGCGCTTGCACACAAAAGAATGGTGCCGAAAACTAGGGCTGAGCTAGGCGCTGTGTCAATAAATTCCCCTGAAAAAGGTAAAAATTACAATTGGAGCTAAAATGGAATCCCTTTAAGGAGCATGTACAAAATAGATCATCCCTTCTTTCTTAAGTACATTTGTGAACCCGCCCGTGATGAATTATTGCAGCCCGGGAAGTGGCCACTCAAGAGGGGCTCCTTGGCCAGGTGCACATCAGAGGCGCGGGCTGTTCCAGGCTTCCACCTCACTCCTCTGCAAAGACTTGGCCCTGCTGGGAGGAAGGTGTTTTAGAGCCCAACAAGCAGAGTGTACATGCTCAAAGACGAAAGTCCTGCTCTGCAGCTTTGCCCACTGGGCTCCAGGTGAGGGGCTGCGCTATTCCCAAAGCCGGGTGGGCAGCCTCCCAGCTTCGAAGGGCTCCGCGACCTTGAGATCACCTTGTTTTCCCAGCCAAAGGAGGACCGTGCATTGTAACCATGGGATCTCTTTTTCCTGATTTGGGAATCAGTGTCCATGAGGGTTCATGGAAAATTCTTCAAAGTTGTTGTAACATATCTGGCACCTAGAAGCTTTAATAAATATTAAAGCATTGGATAATGTCTTTTAATAATTAATAAATATTACTAGACATTGGAGACTAGGAAAGGTAAGAGGGTGGGGAGGTGGAAGGGGGTGAGGGATGAGAAATTACCTACTAGATACAAATGTTCACAATTCGGGTGATGGTTACACTAACAGCCCAGACTTCACCACTAGGCAATATATCCATGCAGTATGCAACATAACCGCACCTGCACCCTCTAAATCTAAGTCTTTTTTTGAAATGGAGTCTCGCTCTATCACCCAGGCTGGAGTCCAGTGGCACGATCTCAGCTCACTGCAAGCTCTGCCTCCTGGATTCACGACATTCTCCTGCCTCAGTCTCCCGAGTAGCTGGGACTAAGGTGCCAGCTACCATGCCCGGCTAATTTTTTGTATTTTTAGTAGAGATGGGGTTTCACCGTGTTGGCCAGGATGGTCTCAATCTCCTGACTTTGTGATCCGCCCGCCTCAGCCTCCCAAAGTGCTGGGATTACAGGCGTGAGCCACCGCGCCCGACCTCTAAATCTATTTTTTAACATTTTAAATGTTGAATGAATGAGTGAGGCTTTAGGGTAAGATCACAAGATGAGGGAAGGAGGGTATCAGGACTGGATGCGGATTCTACAGGTGGTTCTTGCGTCCTCTGGACTACGTGCTGGCCACACATGCCCACCAGACAAAGGCATTCGTGGGTGCCTCACAATGCTTTGTGACCTCAATGGCAGAACTTCTGTGCCACAGAGAATCTCGACTTAACAAGGATTCCCTGACTGTCCAGGTGGGGAAAATCCTCCGAGAGCACCCAGTTCCCAGATGAACAAGGGCCAAACTGAACCCACAGAATTTTCACCCCATACAGTGTTGTTTTTCCTTTTTATTGGAAATATTTGCCACTTCGAAATCAGAGATTTCCTACAAATGTTCAAATTCCCAGCTCCTTTGGGAACTTGAAAGATGTGGCCAGAATGGACCACAGGCGGCATTGCAGATGTCTCATTTAACAAACACACACACTCCAGTTTGCAGGGGGCCACTCCCAGCCCACAACACCCAGGTATTCTAACTTCCTGTCCCCTGAAGGCATCTGAGTTCACAGCCTCTGATCTGGTCAATCATCAGTCTAGTAGACGTGGAGAAAGTAAGACCCAGAAAGCAGGGGTAGCTTGCAGGGGCTACAGTGGGAGCACAGCTTCAGGACTAGACTCCAAGTCTTGGCATCCCCAGCGCCGTGTTCACTGAAGCTCTCCACCATCCTAGCCCCAGGGGAGTGAATTCCTCTCTCGTTTGTGTCTACTTCGCTGTCATGTTCATATTTCTCTCAATTCCCCTATCTGGCCATTCACCCATCCAGGTGAGGCACCAGACTTTGGACTAGATGCTGTCATGTAATCATCTGCTCAGAGTCCGCCTCCACCACTGTCTATGAGCAATTTGAGGATGGGAGGGCTGTGGTAATTATCTCTATCTGCAGTGCCTAGCACACAGTAGGTCTAGCCAAACCCTGCTTCCTTTTTGTCAAGCAATCTCATGGCATCCTTCAGACTCTGCATTCCGAATCTTGATGGACATATGTAATAACCAAGCCGAAGACCACCATGACCACCAGTCTCTTCTTCAACACATGACCAATCAGCCATCTCAGACCACACACTTCTGACACAGGCTTCTATAGTCTGGCCTTCCTTAGGTTCACTGAGGTCACTGAGAACACCTGGTGGCCCCAGAATCTTCGTTCCCTCCAGGTAGGTAGGGAAAGGACCTTCTTTGTGTACAGTTCTGCTTTATGTTTTTTTATTATTTTATTTTATTTTTTGAGACGGAGTCTCACTCTGTCGCCAGGCTGGAGTGCAGTGGTACCATCTCAGCTCACTGTAACCTCCAACTCCCTGGTTCATGCATTTCTCCTGCCTCAGCCTCTTGAGTGGCTGGGATTACAGGCAAGCGCCATCACGCCCAGCTAATTTTTGTATTTTTGGTAGAGACAGGGTTTCACCATGTTGGCCAGGGTGGTCTCGATCTCCTGACCTCATGATCTGCCTCCCTCGGCCTCCCAAAGTGCTGGGATTACAGGCGTGAGCCACTGCTTTATGTTTATTTTTATTTACATGTCCAGAACCGATGACATGGAGGGACAATTCTTCCCACGTTGATGCATGCCGTCGCGTAAACACGAACTGACTGTTGCTTTTACAATCCCACCTCAGGGAGTCACGGCTGTTGCCTGGAGGCATGTGATCCCAGGGTTCAAGGACCACAGGGGAGGCCAGGGGCAAGGGCTGCAGAGCCCATGAAGGAAAACAGCAGGTCCGGACCTCTGTGCTCCCCCAAAGCCGGACCGCCTTTCACTGCGCCGATAGCTCCCGGCACAGCATCCACTGCTGTAGAGAAGTTGCAAACAAAAGCACAAAGGCATCAAGTTTTTTACTTTTGTCTTTCTTCCTTTGTTTTTCTTTTTTCCAGAGTCTCACTCTCTTGCCCAGACTGGAGTGTAGTGGTGCAATCATGGCTTACTGCAGCCTCAGCATCCCAGGTTCAAGTGAACCTCCCGCCTCAGCCTGTGGGACTACAGGCACACGCCACCACACTCAGCTAATTTTTTTATTTTTTGTAGAGATGAGACCTCACTATGTTGCCCGGGGTTGGCCTCGAACTCCTGGCCTCAAAGAATCCTCCCATCTCGGCCTCCCAAAATGCTAGGATTACAGGTGTGAGCCACCACACCCAGCCATCTTTCAAAGGGTGGGAAAACATTAGGAGTCACATACAACCCAGGTGCTCCCATCACCCAATCAATACTGACTGATCAAAGGGAAGAATAGTACAAAGTGTGAGGCTGGTAGGGCTGTCTGAGGACACCTGGGTCCCGCCCCACAACTTAGCAGGATCTAACATTTTATTAGTCTGTTTTCATGCTGCTGATAACGACGTACCCAAGACTGGGTAATTTATAAAGAAAAGGAGGTTTTATGGACTCACAGTTCCACGTGGCTGGAGAGGCCTCACAATCAGGGCAGAAGGCAAAAGGCACGTCTTACGTGGTGGCAGGCAAGAGAGAGCTTGTGCAGGGAAATTCCCCTTTGTAAAGCCTTCAGATCTCGTGAGCCTTATCCACTATCATGAGAACAGTGTAAGGGAAACCACCTCCATGATTCAATTATCTCCCACTGGGTCCCTCCCACAACACTTGGAAATTATGGGAGCTAAAATCCAAGTTGAGATTTGGGTGGGGACACAGCCAGACCATATCTAACATCCTGCCTGACTCCCTGCACCATTAGGCTGGGAGGGACAGGACAGGTTTGAACATGTGGAGAACAGGTAGGTCTCAATCAGTCCCTCACAGTTACCTGAGGCTCCAGACCAATCCAGGAAACCATCAACCTTTCCCCTACACCTGGGAAGAAGGTGCAATTGGCTGGGAGAGGAAGCACACAGAGCTGGGGTGCCAGCCTTCAGGATGCAGGCCGGGCTCATCTTGTATATTTATTGCAGCACTATTCACAACAGCAAAGACTTGGAACCAACCCAAATGTCCATCAGTGACAGACTGGATCAAGAAAATGTGGCACATACACACCATGGAATACTATGCAGCCATAAAAAAGAATGAGTTCATGTCCTTTGCAGGGATATGCATGAAGCTGGAAACTATAATTCTCAGCAAACTAACGCAGGAACAGAAAACCAAACACTGTATGTTCTCACTCATAAGTGGGAGTTGAATAATGAGAACACATGGACACAGGGAGAGAAACAACACTGGGACCTGTCGGGAATTGGGGGGCAAGGGGTAGGAGAGCATTAGGACAAACACCTAATGCATGCGGGGCTTAAAACCTAGATGACGGGTTGATAGGCGCAGCAAACCACCATGGCACATGTATACCTATGTAACCTGTACATTCTGCACATATATCCGATAACTTGAAGTAAAATAAAAAAAAAAAAAAAAAGATGACGGCCAGGCAGGCGCAGACATGTCATGGACGTGGAAAGTCACTAGGCAGCAGCACTGAAGGACCCCTGGCTGGCCCCAGTGCCTGTGCACAAGCCACGCCCTCGATCCCAGGGAGGAGGGGGTGGGGAATCCCCACCTCAGCTGAGGAACCTCCAATTAACTGCGTTTCCCCAGAATGGATTAGATTGAGCCTCTACCACTGAGCACACAGGACTTTGAAACCTCATCTGATTTACAGAAGCATAAAGAAAGTTGCAGTATTTCCGCACCTGGTACCTCTGACTTTGTCCCCACCACACGGTATGCTGGAAAGTAGCTTCCCCAGGAGGATCCTCCCTACCCCGCTCAACCCTGGGGGTGTTTAGAGGAGGAAGGAGAACAGGTCCAGCTGCTGCCTCAAAATTCCTGGGCATGCAGAGGTCAGTGTAGGAGGAAGACGGCATCCTGAGGGCAGGGTGGCAGTGGGGCAACCGAAAGGCTGTTTTCTGGTTTGTCCACCGGCAGGGAGTCGGAAGATCCTAGTGGCAGAGTCCTGCTGGCACCAACGCCCTAGCAGGGGCTCTCTGAAGCCTTGCCCACCCTCAGTCAGGGTCGCAGGAATGGCTGTGATGGGACTGAAGAATTCATAACGGCTCCAGGCCAGAGATGTCCAGGAGCCAAGCTCCCCAGGGCTACTCCAGGCCTAGGCCAGGGAAGCCGATGAGTAGACTCAGGGGTCAGCAGGCACACAGCAAAACGGGGATCCCTCTCCTCTATTGCACAGTGCTTCCTCCTCTCCACCCCCAATGCCCCTCAAGCCTTTGCCATCTCCTTCTCATTGGATCTGGGGTCCTTCTCCCCTGCTTCCCCCTTACTCCTCCTCCTGACAATCCCTTCTCATGCCTCCTAAATGTAGAATTTCCTGAGGTTCTGAGCTCACCTGTCCTCTCTCTCTTGTCTCTTCCCAGGGACCTTGTGCTCACACTTCCAGGGAAGTGACCTCCACGTGTCCAGCTCCCACCCCAGCCCCTGTCCCAGGCTCAGTCTCCCACTCAGGGGCCCGCTCACACTCGGATGCAGTCTCAGTGTCTCCAATCTATTCCTGCGAACAACCCATCTGTGCCACGGTCCCCCCCACTGCCCCACCGAAGTGAGGCCAGGAGGGAAGGCACCTGCATTGGGGTTTGGGGAGTGTGTTGTGGTTGAGGTGTTGGGGAGTGAGCCTTCTCCACACATCCTGCTGTGGTGTTTTCACAATCTTTCGCTAATGTTTCATATATATATATATACATAATTTTTTTTTAATGGAGTCTTGCTCTGTCGCCCAGGCTGGAGTGCAGTGGCGCGATCTTGGCTCCCTGCAACCGCCACCTCCCGGGTTCAAGCTATTCTCATTCCTCAGCCTCCAGAGCAACTGCGATTATAGGCACCCAGCACCACGCCCAGCTAATTTTTTGTATTTTTAGTAGAGACGGGGTTTTACCATGTTGGCCAGGCTAGTCTCAAACTCCTGACCTCAGGTGATCCACCCACCTCGGCCTCCCAAAGTGCAGGGATTTCAGGCGTGAGCCACCACGCCTGGTGTTTCTTCAGTATATTATCACCACGCCAACATGGCACCCTTGAAAACGGGCCCTACCATTGCAAACAGGGGTCTCTGTTGGAGGATGTGCTCAGGGGAACGTCACTCCCTCCCGGTGTGCCTCTCTGTCACCTACACATCCTACTCATCCTTCTTGCATCTGCTTTAGTCCCCTCCCTCAGAGGAGCCTGCCCTGACCACTGAGACCAGGTCAGTCTCTCTGCTATGTGCTCTCTTTCCTCAAAATGTTTATCATAATTCAATTAACGATCTGTGCGATGATTAATCTAATGTGTTCCTTCTCTCCTGCTGGATTGCAGGTTTCATAGCACAAGCGAAGGATGCTCTCTTACTAGCATGGTGCTTGTACACAGTAGGCACTCAACAAATGCTTGAAATGAGAGGGCACATTTCTTCATTTTTAATAGATGCTGGGTGGGAACAGGCCACATGCGATTGGAATTTTTATTATACATCTTTGTGATAAATTTGTACCCAAATCACCTGTTCAGTAATCTAACAGGCTAAACACATAGTCCCTACAGCTTCTAGAAAGATGCCTGTGCCCCTCACCAAGGAACACAGTTAAGCCGTCCCCCTGCTCAACCCCCACCCCCAAAGAAGAGCCCAGCAAGGGCCAAGCTTCCTAATCCTCTTTAGCTCTTGTACCCATAACCCCAGCACTTGGAGAGGTGGAGGAGGGAGGATGGCTTGGGCCCAGGAGTTCCAGACCAACCTGGGCAATATAGCAAGACCCCACCTCTATGAAGAAAAATTTTTTTAAAGAATTAGCTGGGCACAGTGGAGCACATCTGTAGTCCCAGCTACTCAGGAGGCTGAGGTGGGAGAACCGTGTGAGCCCAAGAGTTGAAGGCTGCAGTGAGCTATGATCACATCACTGCACTCCAGCCTGGGTGACACAGTAAGATAGTGTTGAAAGGTAGAGCGAGAGCAAGAGAGAGAGAGAGAAGGGAGGAAGGGAGGAAGGAAGGACAAACACTAGTAAATAGAGAGAGAGAGAAGACAGGAAGGAAGGAAGGAAGGAAGGAAGGAAGGAAGGAAGGAAGGAAGGAAGGAAGGAAGGAAGGAAGGAAGGAAGGAAGGAAGGAAGGGAGGGAGGGAGGGAGGGAGGGAGGGAGGGAGGGAGGGAGGGAGGGAGGGAGGGAAGGAAGGAAGGAAGGAAGGAAGGAAGGAAGGAAGGAAGGAAGGAAGGAAGGAAGGAAGGAAGGACAAACACTAGTAAATAGCCCAGAACCGTTGCCCCTGAGCTTCGAGATACCTGAGCACTCCAGAAATATAGCAAATCCGCTCTAGTGCCCATCACTGGCAAAATGCAGAGAACCACCGGGCTGGCCCCAGAGAGCCCCACACGGCCGGCACTGAGTACTTCCTAATGAGCCTGTCCTTCTGATCAGCTCCTTCCCTGCATATCCACCGGTCGACATGACAGTATCTTGGAAATATGGAGAGTTTTTTCATGGCACAAGTAATAGATGCTTATTCTTGAGAAATGGTTACATGTGGATAAGCAAAATGAAACCACCCACAATTTCACCTTCCACCTAAAACACCATGGCTCTTGTCATTTTGGTGGAATCCCTTCACACTTTCCTATTTGTAGCCTCTCAGTTGGCTCCTTCTCAATAAGCTCTACATTTTGGGATGCAGGGGGTTCATCTCTTCTCTAGCTGCACTCATGCCCTTGGCACCTGCCCGATCCCCTTGCTTCAACTATTAGCTCCCTGTTGCCAGTTCCCAGGTGTACATCTCAGCCCAGCCTCCCTCACTAATTCCAGGCTCTAAGCTCCCAGTCATCACCACCTGGATGCCTGCTCCCCATCTCAAACTCAGCATGTCCAAAAACGTCCCTCCAAAGCTGCATAAAATAAAAAGTCCAGGATAAACAAAACAGCAAAATTTTAAATCAAGACAAGACCCAGCCCTGCACTGGCACGTCACTCTCTTCACTTTAATCCCCACCCTTTTGGATTCTGTCTTTATTTAGAATGTTGATATTTTGTTCATCAAGAGTTTTTGCATTAATTTTCACTTTTTAAAATATTGCATTAAAATATTATTCAGCTTGATGGCTGAGTTTTTTGGCATGCCTTTAAATGGTGCACCTGAAGTGAGTGTCTCGCTCCCCAACTTCTAATCCCAAACTTGCCACCCCGCCCTTCTTGGCCACCACTGTGCAACCAGCAGCCCAGGCACACACCTAGTGTCTCTGGCATCTCAAGCCACTTCTAGGCTTACAGGAAACGCCTCATCTCTGAGTATGGACCCGATGTCCTGAGAAGCTGCCAAAAGTGATACCCAGAAGATGGAATGCAAAAATGTGGGGAAGGCACTCCCCACAGAGTGAACTTTGACCAGGAGGAAAGGAGAAAAGGGAAGGAGCCAGGCCCACTAATTCCTCTTCCCTGTCACCCACCGACTACTTAGAGACAGAGTTTCTGCACACACCCCATCTGGAGAAGATGGTGACGCCAAGCAGAGACACCTGCTAAGCCACCTGCTGTGTCTCTCCCCAGCCAGCATGGGGCAGGACCATACACATTTCTTCCCGTCCCTCTATGCTGCGTGCTTCCTCTCTCTTTCCCCCTTCTCTCTCTCTCTCTCTCCCCGCCCCCGGCCCCTGCACCCCCGCCCCGCCCCGCCTGCAGTTTGCACCTCCCAAATGAAGCATCAGCCCTTTAATCCTTGCCTCAAGCTCTGTTTTCCAGAGAGCCTGAGCTATGGCAGGTCTGCTTCTGGATGTTTTGTGTGTCTCGTCATCTTGATCTATTTTGTGGCTTTAAAATGCATTTTCATATCTAATACAAATTCTTCATTGCTCTTCCCCCACCCCCTCAAATTCCCTTGCCTACTATTACTCATTGAATCATCCAAATGAACTTTCCCACAGTTAAATTCTGGGGAAAAGAAATCGCTTTCTATTTTTCAAGTCGTCTTCGCATTTATTATCTTTTTTTCCATGCAACACAAATACTTCTTAACAGCTTGGATGTTAGATCGGCCCCGGGCTCTGTGTGACCCCAAGGGAATTGTAATCTAGCCGGGGAATTAAAGAGAATAAGAAGTAACCTTGATTTAAGCCCTCAGGGTAGGTGTCCCTATTTCCGGTTGGTATAGAACTGCACAGCTGGGAGAAGCTGAGTTGAGGCTAGAGTCCTGGTCTCTGTGATCGCCAAAGCCCATCTTCTGTCCATTCACCAGCCTGGAACATTGAAGACCACAGAGATCATGAGCACTGGAAGAATTCAGATGAAGGAGAACTCATGGGTGGTGGGGGCAAGGTAGGGGTGACACGCCAGAGAAGTCTTCCGGAAGCTCTTTTTTTTTTTTTTCTTTGAGATGGAGTCTCACTATTTTTTTTTCTTTGAGATGGAGTCTCACTCTGTTGCCCAGACTGGAGTGCAGTGGCATAATCTTGGCTCACTGCAACCTCTGCCTCCCAGGTTCAACTAATTCTCCTCCCTCAGTCTCCTGAGTAGCTGGGATTACAAGCATGCACCACCACGCCCTGTAATTTTTTGTATTTTTAGTAGAGACAGGGTTTCATCATGTTGACCAGGCTGGTCTCAAACTCCTGACCTCAGGTGAACCACCTGACTTGGCCTCCCAAAGTGCTGGGATTATAGGCATGAGCCACCATGCCCAGCCAATCTTCAGGAAGCTTTAAGCTTCTAGCTAGGATTTAAGGAATGAGGAAACAGAACATTACTCCAAGGAGAGAGAACAATGCCTGTGAAAGATCCCAGAAGCAATTGGAGTTGGAGTCCAGGAAGAACCCTAAAGCAGCCAGACCCCACAGGGCAGGGAGAGCACACAGCAGTGGGCTGGGGTCACCTGGGGCTTCCTCGTGCCTGTGCAATGCTCACTGGTGTACCTGAGAACTTGCCTCTTGATAGCGTAAGGGGCCCCAGCCTATCCCACACACTTGGCTCGGTAGCCTGTGTTTCCTGGCCAAAGGTATCCAAGGAGGTAACCCAAGGCCAGGACAGTGATGCCCCACCCTTGTTTCACAGGATTTTAAAAATTGTCTTCAATTCTTAAATGAACAAATGTTCAATTGTTTTTTACATTCTCAAAAGAAAATTTGGCTTGGAAGTAATGGTAGTGGTCTCTGTGCTTCTTAAAGATTCTTCAGCCAAAGTCAGGCACAGTGGCTCAGCACTTTGAGAGGCCGAGCAGGAGGATCACTTGAGGCCAGGATTTTAAGACAAGCCTGGGTGACATAGCAAGACCCCAACATTTTTTTTTTTTAATTAGCTGGGTGTGGTGGCGCAGGCTTGCAGTCTCAGCTACTTGGGAGGCTAAGGCGAGAGGATCGCTTGAGCCCAAGAGGTCGAGGCTGCAGTGAGCTGACTGCAGCGCTGTGCTCCAGCCTGAGTGACAGAGTGAGACCCTATCTTAAATAAATAAATAAAACTAAAAATTCTTCAGGCAAAATCAGCTCATGCAACTGTAAGGTGTCATCCGCCTACTATGTACAAGACGTAAGGTAGGAGTCCCGTCTTTGAGAAACTGAAGCTCTCCCGCCTTCTATGAGCAGGGACATTCTCTCTCACTCAGGACTACAGCCTGAGCAATTATCTTAGTACCGGGAACAAAATGGCTGCTTTGTTGAATGAATGAGCGAGCGAATGAATGGATGACGAATGAATACAAAGAATGAAGCAGACTCTGAGCCTGTGATGCTGTATGCACAAAGAGCTCTGGCAATGCTGGAAAGGGAGCAGCCACATAGAGCAGGTGACATGGAATGGGTCATCCATATTGAGGAGGAGGAGGGAGATCCACTGTTGAGGCAGCAGCCTCTTCACCTAATTCCTGCTCGGCTCCTGGGGGCCCAGGATTGCCCACCTCATCCCAGCAGCAGGGTGAGGGCAGAAGCAGCCACTCCTCATTTCTCAGCATCTGCAGAGACTGTGCTCCATCAGCACTTGAGGTAGGTACGTGTGTCTCAGTGGACACTCACAAGACAAATGCCACCTCGGGGGGGATGTGTATCTGGAGGCAAAGGGACAAGTTCCTGGGCTCTCAAAACAGGGCTTTTACAGACAACTGGCAGATACTGATCTAGATACTTCAGGCAGGTGGGAAGCGCCTTTGCAAAGGTGTGGAGCTGATGCCCCGGGGGTGCTTTGAGCTTGCAAAGTGGTCTGATGTTGCCGGAGCCACTGATCACACGATGTGGGGGTGAGGAGGCAGCAAAGGAGGAAGGGATGAATGGAAGAATGGATGACCCTAAATGTCAGCCTGAGGAGTTCTCTGAAGACATTCTGAGTGTCTCCATGTCCTTTGAGCCCCACAATCTCCCCAAGAACAAGGCTGAGAGAGAGATATATCCGATCAACACATATTGACGGTGCACTTCCTGCAGCCCAGGCACTGTTCTAGTTGCTGCGACCACCACAACGGAAAAGACAGGCAAGGTCCCTGCCTTCGTGGAGCTGATGTTCTAATTGGGAGGTCCAAGCTTCCCAGCAATAAGAGCTATGGAGAATATGACAGTGTGGTGTGACAGAGTGACAGTGAGCCGTGGAAGCCATGTGATGGGAGAGCCGAGACCCGGTATGAAATGCAGTGCAAGCAGTGGGGACAGCATGCACTAAGGTCCAAACAGAGGAGTCAAAAGAATGTCAGTGGCCAGAGCTCTTGAGCATCAGGGTAAATGACATGAGGACAGAGGTCAGGCTGGCCCCAAACCATAAAGGGCTTTGGAGACTGTGATGACAGGTTAGGGGCGTATTCTTCTTTTTTTTTTTTTTTTTTTTTTTACTTTAAGTTCGTGATACATGTGCAGAATGTGCAGGTTTATTACATAGGTTACATGTGCCATGGTGGTTTGCTGCACCTATCAACCCATCATCTAGGTTTTAAGCCCCACATGCATTAGGTATTTGTCCTAATCTCCCTCCCCTTGCCCCCTATCCCCCGACAGGCCCCAGTATGTGTTGTTCCCCTCCCTATGTCCATGTGTTCTCACTGTTCAGCTCCCACTTGTGAGTGAGAACATGTGGTGTTTGGTTTTCTGTTCCTGTGTTAGTTTGCTGAGGATGATGGCTTCCAACTTCATCCACGTCCCCGCAAAGAACATTATCTCATTCTTTTTTATGTCTGCGTAGTATTCCATGGTGTATATTACCACATTTTCTTTATCCAGTCTATCATTGATGGGCATTTGAGTTGGTTCTATGTCTTTGCTAGTGTATATAGCGCTGCAATAAACATATGTGTGCATGTGTCTTTATAGTAGAATGATTTACATTTCTTTGGGTATATACCCAGTAATGGGATTGCTGGGTCAAATGGTATTTCTGGTTCTAGATCCTTGAGGAATCACCACACTGTCTTCCACAATGGTTGAACTAATTTACATTCCACCAACAGTGTAAAAGCATTCCTATTTCTCCACAGTTTCACCAGCATCTGTTGTTTCCTAACTTTTTAATAAACACCATTCAGACTGGTGTGAGATGGTATCTCGTGGTGGTTTTGATTTGCATTTCTCTAATGATCAGTGATGATGAGCTTTTTTTATATGTTTGCTGGCCACATAAATGTCTTCTACCTGATGTGAAACTATACTACAAGGCTACGGTAACCAAAACGGCATGGTACTAATACCAAAACAGACATACAGACCAATGGAATAGAACAGAAATGTCAGAAATAACACCACAGATCTACAATCATCTGATCTTCGACAAAGTGGACAAAAACAAGCAGTGGGGAAAGGATTCTGTATTTAATAAATGCTGCTGGGAAAACTGGCTAGCCACATGCAGAAAACTGAAACTGGACCCCTTCCTTATACCTTATACAAAAATTAACTCAAGATGGATTAAAAACTTAAATGTAAAACCCAAAGCCATAAAAATTCTGAAAGAAAACCTAGGCAATACCACTCAGGACATAGGCATGGGCAAAGACTTCATGACAAAAACACCAAAAGCAATAGCAACAAAAGCCAAAATTGACAAATGGGATCTAATTAACCTAAATTGCTTATGCAGAGCCAAAGTAAGTAGCATCAGAGTGAACAGGCAACCTACAGAATGGGAGAAAATTTTTGCAATCTACCCATCTGACAAAGGTCTAATACCAAGAATCTACAAGTAACTTAAACAAATTTACAAGAGAAAAAACAATCCTATCAAAAAGTGGGCAAAGGATATGGTTAGGGCCTTATTCTAATGCAATGGAAAGCTGCCATGGAAGGATTTTAGGCAGGGTAGTGGCCAGACTAGATTTCTGTTTAAAAGATCACTCTGGGTGCTTTGGTGCAAACATTCTGCAGTGGAATCAGGAGCACAAAGAGGCTGATGGAGCAGTTCAGGTGAGAGATTGGAGAAGTTCAGGTGAGAGATTATAGCAGCTTGGACCAGGGGGCAGTGGAAGTGGAGACATCGACTGAATTAGCATCTGTTTTGGAGGCAGAGCCAACGCAATTACAGGTTCGGAAGTTAAGGGAAGGAAAGAAAACAAAGAATGACTCCTGGTTCAACCAGTACCTTCTGTGTGCAATACCCTAAATGCCCTTCCCATAGTCACCCAACACACCTAATGCACTGGTGGCACTACTGGCCTCTGGGCTCTGGGGTGGCTATAGACTGAATTCTGTCCCCCTAAAATTCATATGTTGAAGCCCTAACTTCCAAAATGACTGTCTTTGGAGACAGTGTCTTTTGCAGGTGTATTAGTCTATTCTCATGCTACTAATAAAGATATACCTAGGATTGGGTAATTTATAAAGGAAAGAGATTTAATTGACTCATAGCTCAGCATGGCTGGGGAGGCCTCAGAAAATTTATAATCATGGCAGAAGGGTAAGTAAACATGTCCTTCTTCACATGGCGGCAGTAAGAAGTGTAGAACAAAAGGAGGGAAGCCCCTTTTAAAACCATGTTCTTCACAAGAACAGCGTGGAAGTAACCGCCCTCATGGTTCAATTACCTCCCACAGGGTCCCTCCACAACACGTGGGGATTACATGAATTGCAATTCACAATAAGATTTGGATGGGGACACAGCCAAACCATATCAGGAGGTAATTAAGGTTCAAAGAAGCCAAGAGCAGGGTTCTAATCCCATAGGATAGAAGGGAGAGAGCTATCACCAGAACCCCACCATGTTGGCTCCCTGATCTTGGATTTCCAGCCTCAGAACTGTGAATTTCTGTTGTTCAAGTGGTGCAGTCTGTAGTATTTTTTTATGGTAGCTCTAGCTGACTATGATGGGGTCCTACTGCCATGTTGAGGTTTGCCCTGCCCTTCCATCTTCCATAGCATGTAGTGTTGGGGGCAAGGAGAGGCTAATTTTAATAGAATGGAAGCCCCCCAGAAACCAACAGCCCTGGCCTTTACTCTCCACCCTGCAGAGGGGACCCTCTCACCCCTCCTGGCTCTATTGCCAGCTGGTCCATGTGTCTACTTATAATCCCAATCACTTATCCTCACAAAGCATCCAATGTTCCCAGGAGCATCTTCTCTACGCATCAAAAAAAGAGAAAGAAAAAACTCCTATGCCAAAGAACCCGGAAGAAGGTGTTAGTGGTATGAGATATTCTGGGTTAAGACAGTAACTCTTGCAACTTTGAGTCATCCTATAATCCGACCCCGCACACTGTGCAGGTGGTTGGAACACTGCTTTGTTGTTGATAAGGCAATCCAAAAACTTGTGGGTCCATATGCATAAGACACATGAGCAAAAGACAAAAGCCAAAACACCCATGTAGGAGAGCACCTCTCCCTCAATCTTTTTTTTTTTTTTTTTTTTTTTTGAGACAGTCTCGTTCTGTTGCCAGGATGGAATGTGATGGCACAATCTTGACTCACTGAGACCTCCTCCTCCTGGGTTCAAGCAATTCTCCTGCCTCAGCCTCCCAAGTAGCTGGGATTACAGGTGCCCACCTCCATGCCCAGCTAATTTTTGTATTTTTAGTAGAGATGGGGTTTTACCATGTTGGTCAGGATGGTCTGGATCTCTTGACCTCATGATCTGCCCACCTCAGCTTCTCAAAGTGCTGGGATTACAGGTATGAGTCACTGCACCCGGCCCTCTGCCTCAGTCTTTAGACTTGAAAAGGTGGTCTCACATCACCGGCCAAGCTGACTCAGGCCAGTTCACCACCCCGGTGTGAGATCCAAAAACTTCCTCAGTGTTTTATTGTCCAGGTTTCAGCAGGACGCAAGGCTTTGCTGTACCTTGCTACCTGGGTCTAGCTTTGTCCCAGCTGGGGACGTGGGGATGCTGCAGGATGTTTAATGCAGGAGTGTTGGCGCCCTGCCCCCAGGAGGGGACTCCACTTCTGTCCCCTTCTCCTCTGTGTCCTTGCCAGCTCCTAACAGCAAGGACCACAGTTGACTCAGACATGGCCTTGCCTGACTCAGACAGACAGCAGAAGGAAACACGAGCTAAAGACAAGTACACAGCCCTGGGATCCAAATAAAGACACAATTAGCAAGAGGAATACAAGAAGACCTCGCAGAGGGAATAGCTTGTGTGCCGGGGCTTGAAGAGCAAGGTGGATTTCTACAGGCAGAAAATTAACCTGTGTCCCTTTTCTTTGGGTCTGCCTGGTGAAGAGAGGCTGTAGTCACTTGAACTCATCACCTTTTCATATTTGCCAACATGCACAAGCTAAGAGGCATCCACGTCGGGCTCTCCCGTGATGAGTGTGCCCAAAGCCCTGGGCTTCCCTCTCCACGTGTGCAGTTGCAGTAAGCCGCTCTGCTACTCAGGGAGCCAGGTCTCCCTCCTGCCCAGTGGACCCCTCAGCTGCTCTGCACAATCACAGCACCAGCCCCTTCCCCACTGTCACTGCCAAGCTCTCCCTGAGGGCCCAGGGTGCCTGGAGCCACACTGTACCTCTCAACTCTAGGTACCTGATGTCCAAGCAGGCAACTGTAAAGGAACACCGCAAAGAGAGAGAAAGTGGAGACTCCAGTCTGCTCCTTACGTTGCCTCAGGGAAGGGACATCTAGAGACTGGCACAGGGTCATCTGGAAACTGGCACAGACTGGCCCCTGCACAGAGCACCCTGAGCCCTAGAGCCTCAGAGCCTCAGGACGATTCTATGCGGCAGGTGCATTTTCATTTTCACCATTTTACTGGGAGAAAACCATGGCCCAGAGAGTCAGCATAAATCCCCAAAGAGGCCACACAGCCATGACATGTCCAGGTCGATGTCTGACTCCAAGTTCCTCATGGTTTCCCGGCACCCAGTGAGGAAGGTACACCCCGACATTCACTCACACATGTGCACCGAGCACCCACGTAGGCTAGGGGGACTCAGGGAGGGCTGTGCCCTGTCATGCTCCATCCTCCTCTTGCCCTCAGAAGCTAGGGTGAACCAAGAGTGCAACTGTGATTGGAAGAAGCATTTGGGCGTGACTACTGGTACAATGATATTACACGTACCTATGTAGGATGATGTCACAGTGTCACCTGTGCTGGGGAAGCATAGGGAACACACTGTGGGTTCATCACAGTCACAGGGTGGCTGCCTCTTCTGTGTGCTTTCTCCTTGAGCCCAGACCATCTTCCATCCTCATTGCAGATTTTAGACTCTGACCACCCCTCTGGCCCCAGAGCCATGCCCAGGTAGGGTGATCAACCACCCAGCTTGCCCAGGACTAAGGGGGTTCCCAGGATACAAGCTTTCAGTGTCAAAACCCAGAAAGCCCTGGCAAACCAGGACAAGTTTGACAATGCTAAAGGGACCCAGAGAGGAGCAGCCCACAGCCCTAGCTCGGGGGCCTCGTAAAGGACAGAATAGGAGTTTCGTCACCCTGCAAACCTCCACTTCTGCCTGTAGCCTACCAGTAATGTCCAATGCCTCGCCCTTAGGGCCAAGCGTGCTCTACTGAGCTACTTTTTAGCTTCATAGGATTTCTCAGCCTCCCCCACAAGCCCTTTCTTTTTGGTTTGTTGGGCCTTTTTTTTTTTTTTCTTTTTGGTTTTTGGGGTTTATTGGGTTTTTGTTTTGTTTTTTCCTTGAGACAGGGTCTCACTCTGTTACCCAGACTGGAGTGCATTGACACAATTGTAGCTCACCGCAGCTTTGAACTCCTGGGCACAAGAAATCCTCCCACCTTGGCCTCTCGAGTAGCTCAGACTATAGGAGTACACTACCATAATCGGCTAATTTCTTAGGTTTTTGTAGGGATGGGGTCTTGCTATGTTGCCCAGGCTGGTCTTGAACTCCTAGGTTCGAACAATCCTCCTACTTTGACCTCCCAAATTGCTGGAATTACAGGCATGAGCCACAGCATCTGGCCCACCCTTTATTTAATTCAATTCAAACACTCAATCGGCTACTGGAGGACCAGTTAATAAAGTAGATCCAAACGATAGGTTGTTCCCTTAATCTGACACTATGGCAGCTAGTCCTCAGGTCCTTGCATTCACCATTTTTCTATTAATAAGAAAAGTTTGTCTCTGCCTGGCAAGAATGGGAAAGCAAGTTAAAACTTGCTGGGAAGCAGAGACCCACCCATAGGATAGCATGACAGACCAAGTGAGTTCTCGGAGATGTATTCTTATCCAAGAGCCCAAAGACAAGAAGCAGACACACCCACAGGTTCCCAGGCACCCGGCATCTTTGACTTTGCATTTTGACTCATAGACCTATGAACGTCCAAGACAAAGCAGGAGGGTGGATTCCACCGGGCATAGGTTCTGCTCAGGGTGAACACAGCAGCTGGCTCAGCTGCCCTCCCTCAGCAGGGGTCTCAGGAAGCCCTCCTGCCCTACCAGCCTCCTCCCAGAGAAGCCACGGCTGTCTCTGCCCTTGCAGCCACCGCCAGCCAGGAATTAAAGTTCTGGGCAGAGAGTGAGCTGGACCCTAGGGAAGTGATCACTGTGTGGAGGTTGAGGCTTGGTTCCTTTCCAAAGGGTCCAGGGATGCCCTATGACAACTTGTTCCTGCTGTAGGTTATCAATCCTAGGGCACAGGTTGCCCAGAGGTGAGAAACAGGGTCCAGGGAATGTTGTTGTCAAAGAAAAGATCATAACATTGCAAACTCATGTTTCAGCAAGGGCAGCTTGCAGAATACTTACGCCAGTTAACCACCGTCTTCTCTCTAACCCCTTCTCTCTCTGTCCAGAGGGAGGCAATGCCCCCATGTTAATGTTTAATATTAATGTTTAACATTAACATCTTACTGTTAATAGCAGTAAGAAATTTCTGGGCCAGGCACAGTAGTTCATGGCTAGTAATCCCAGCACTTTGGGAAGCCAAGGTGGGAGGATTGCTTGAGGCCAGGAGTTCGAGACTAGCCTGGGCAACACAGCCAGACCCTATCTCTACAAAAATTAAATTAAATTTAAAATTAGCCAGGCATGGTGGCACACACCTGTACCCCCAGCTACTTGGGAGGCTGAGGTGGGAGAATCACCTGAGCCCAGGAGTTTGAGGCTGCAGTGAGCCATGATCATACCATTGCACCCCAACCTAAGCAACAGAGCAAGACCGTGTCTCAAAAAAATTTTTTAAAGAAAAATTTCTGGCCCAATAACTTGATCATCTGGGTACATCAAGTACATCACAGAGTTCAAGGACAGAGGTAGGAATAGATGTCATGGATGCTTCCTCCCATTCTCTATCCCGTGGAACTTCTAAGCCAGGAAACAAAAGGTGAAATGCCCACGGGAATCAGGCAGGCAACATAAACACATGATGTCAGTTACATGCAACAGTGCGAATCAAAGATCTGCAGTGACAGCCAATCAGCGCAGGCCTGGAAAGGGTGTGCGCAGAGACAGGTATGACCGCATATTAAGAGCATAGCCACGTCTAAAAGGAGTAGCCTGACTTCACACCTCTCAATTGCGGTCAAGAAGAAATGCCCAGGTTTTTCTAAGAGATGCCCAGAATTTGGATGTTTATGTGCAAACTTCTGACTTTGAAATGTTGGCATTTAATTCAGGTTTTGTTAAAACTCTATAAAGAGGTCCCAAAACCCACCTGGGCCTGAAGACAGCCTATGTGTTGTCTGTTTGTAACCTTTCCTCAAAATGTTTTGTTAGCGCCCAGAGAAAGCGGATCCGGCTGCAGGGGCCCCGGGCAGGCTCGCCGCTGTCACATCCTGGGCGATTTCCTGCAGAGGCGGGGGCTCCTCCTCTGCCAGGGACATGGCTTATACACATTCAACACAATACCGTGGAGATGGGTGTGGGGTCCCCACTGTCATCCCAATTGAAATAGGTGTTCAAATTAAACTCCACACCAAAGTTCTGTTTCCCTGTCAAATCAGCACCCAGTTCCAAGTATCTATGATTAACACGACTCTCAATGTGTATTTCTAAATGTGAAACCATTTTGTGTGCAAATATTGCAGGAACAAGAATTCCTTGGTCCAGCGAGCTTGAGGCTTCCTCTCCTGGTTAGAGGCCCTGAGATGAAATTGCCCTGAATGCAATGCTCTTCTCCTATTCTTTTTATCTTGAGTTCCAAATGAAATACACTGGGAAAATAAGATTTACTGCCAGCTTCTGGGCCAGGGGCCTGAATTCTTGCAAACAGGCATTTGGCTGAGGGGGCATGGAGCAACCCAGTCTGCCTGTAAATGGTTTGTTTTGGAAGAAATGGCTTTAATTTACTGCAAAACCACTTAAAAAAAAAAAACCTGGGCACTTTGGGTGGCCCTGCAGGTATGGGGTGCTGACCCCCCAAGGTGCCCAGGAAGGGATGGGGCAACAAGGTGACGTCATGTACAACCTCCCAGCTCTGCAGCAACTCAGGACCGTGCGTTAATGACGGAGAAGTGCAGAGAGCCTCCTCTCACGTGCCCTGGAGCCCTGACTGCTGCAGAGCCTCCAGAGGTCCTGGCATTCTGACTAATCAGGCATTCTTCCGAGTTCTGCTGCCAGCTTGCCCGGTCGGAGCCGAGGCCACAGAGGACCCAGCATTGTCACCAGGGGCACCCTGCCCCAACTCTGAGTCTCTTCTCTCTGACCCTGGAGCTGAGCCAGGGGGGGTCTTGAGCCCATGACCTGTGCGGTACTCAGGCCCCACATTCAGAAGGGCCCTGCCCTGGATTTAGATGCTCTGCAGTCCCGTTTTGAAATTCCTAATTCATTATTTTAATGAGGGACTTTGTGTTTCCATTTTTATTTTACTCCGGGACCTGCCATGCCTTGGAGAAATCACACCCCAGTTGCCACACTGCTGTGGGGCTCAGCTCTGGAGGGAGCTCCTCACCCCAGGAGACACCGGGGGAAGGTGAGTTGACTTGAACTTGGAGCCACCTTCCCGGCCCAGGAAGCTGTACGGTTTGAATGTCCCCCAAAAAGCTCAAGTTGAATCTTAATCCCAAATGCAACAGTATTGAGAGGTGAGGCTTTTAAGAGGTGACTGGATTCTGAGGGCTCTGCCTTTATGAATGGATAAAAGGGCTACTGGGTTAATGGGAAGGGAACTGGTGGCTTTATAAGAAGGGAGACCTGAGCACATTGACACTCGGCCCCTCGCCATGGGACACTCTGTGCCACCTGAAGACTCTGCTGAGAGTCCCCACCAGCAAGAAGGCTCTCACCTGACGTGGCCCTTCAACCTTGGACTTCTCATCCTCTAGAGCAGTAAAAGAGAACTCCCTTTTCTTTATAAATTACCCAGTTATTCTGTTCTAAGCAACCAAAGACAGATCAATACAGAAACCTCATCTCAAGCTGTTCATGCTTAGCTGCAGAGAACTCAGTGAGGGTCTAGCTGGGGCCAGAAGGGCAGGGAGACCCCGGAGCCTGCAAGGAGGGAGAAAGGTACTCTCCAGCACAGGCAGACACAGAACTGAAAGAGCGGAGTAGCCACGGGCTGGGTGCCGTGGGCTTCCTGGAGGAGGAGGCTCCCAGATCTAGGACTGAACTGAACAAGTAAGCAGGGTTTGGAGAAGCCAGGGAGGCTGGGGTGGGCAGGGAAGCAAAGGGAGGATCAGCAGGGTGGGGAGGCGCTAGATTGTGCCAGAGAGGGGCCCCAGGGCCCCTTCCCCTGGCCACTCCAGCTGCTGCAGGAGCGACTTCACTCACCCTCCCGGAATTATGCACCTGCCACCTCCCAGACACCCCCAGCCCCGCATCTCCCTGCACAATGCCTGCTCTGATTCTCCTTGCAGCCCGGGTGAGAGGCAGTCAGCGAACAATGCTATCTGCACGTGGTGGCGCCCAAAATACGACTGTCATTTATTTCGTTATATGAAATTAGAGCACGCCTTGTAGCCATAATGAATCATTTCCTTCCTGCCTGGGCCACGGTGTCAGGCAGGAGCTCGGCATCCCCCATTCAGGGCCTTTCACTTCATCGCAGGCTAATAATAACCCACGCGGGTGAATACACATCTTCCCGAGACAATGGAGGGCCTGGACGGGCATTGGGGGCATGAGTGCAGTGCCCACAGGGGGATGGGAGAAGGGCCAGGGTGGGGCCTGGGCTGGGCACTGTGGCTGAAGGAAGACAGTGCAATAGTCCCCTCCCCCAACCCCCAGCTAGTCTACCAGGATTTTTTCCCAATCATGCCTAGGTCCAGCTCAGAAGCCCTAACCAGAGCCCACCACAGGTAGCCTCACTCTTCACTCAGCCCCCAGTTTTTAAAGCACTGGCTCCTTCCAGAGCCTCATCCCAGCCCCATCCTTGCCTGAAGCTCCCAGGAGCCACCCCCTGCCCCACCGTCTCACCAGACATCCCTGCCTCTGCAGGTTCTGCAGTAGCAGGTACTCAGCAAATGGATGAGTGTGTCCTGATGGAGCCAAGTCCCCAAGTAGCTCCCTGTGCGGCTATGACCTGGGAGCTTCATCCAACTCTGGGCAGCAGACGCAGACCCAGACCCTCCCCTATAGGGCCCGCCCCACCCCCCAGGTTAAACGCAAGGCCAGACCATGGGAAAACCATCCTCCCAGACCCTGTGAGTATTGTTTGTCTCTTATCCTGAGTATAACTCATAAGGCATTTTATTTTATTTTATTGAGACAAGATCTCAATTCATCGCCCAGGGTGGAGAGCAGTGACACACTCATAGCTCACCGCAGCCTCCAATTCCTGGGCTCAAGCAATCCTCCTGCCTCAGCCGCCCTAGTAGCCGTGACTACAGGCGCTCACTACCACCACACCTGGCTAGTTTTTTTATTGTTATTTATAGAGACGGGGTCTCACTATGTTGCCCAGGCTGGTCTCAAACTTCTGGCCTCAAGCAATCCTCCCTCCTCAGCCTGCTAAAATGCTGGGGTTACAGGCGTACATGCCCTGCCTCATAAGGCCTTTCCATCACCATCTCCACAGGAGTAAGTACACTATCTATCAGTTTTTTGGAATGAAAGAATAAATGAATGAGAGTCAAAGGCCATATGCTAAATGGTATGGAGCAAACTCCAGGATGAGAGTGACCAGAGAAGGGAGGCTGGTCCTGGGGGGAGGTGAGCAGAGGGGATGACAGGCACACCTGGCCCAGGAGCCTTTGCCTTTCCCCTTCCGGTCTCAGGTGGCTATGAGCAGCATTGCCTCTTCCCCATGGATGCTTGGTGCATACAACCCCACTAAACGGCACTTGTGCACCTCGCAGCCTCTAATTCCTGGGCTCAGGCAATCCTCCTGCCTCAGCCTCCAGAGTAGCTGTGACTCATCTCTGCATCCCAGCCCACTCCGCGCTGCGTCTCTGAAGAATTCTGCCCATTCCTGCCTCGGGGCGCACTTAAGAGGCCGTTCCCTCTGCCTGGAACTGCCTTCTCCTTCCCTTCTCCTCCTGATCCCCACCACACAGCCCATGTCCCTCTGTCGGCTTTCCATCCTGCTTAGTCCCCAATTACATGACCTCACAGCTCCCGGCACTTACACTGCACCTGACTACACACACCAGGCAGTGACTGGTTCCTGCTGGGAGATCCCATCTTGTCAATTTCCCCTCAATGATCAGCCCTGAAGAAGGTGGCCCTGTGTCTGTTTTGCTCACCACTGGCCTTCTTACACCAACCACAATACCAGACGCATAGGACGTCTTCATTAAATGTTTTCTGATTAAGAAAATGAATTAATCCCATAACAAGGAACTCACCAAGTCCCAAGGCAGCCCACTCCACTTTGTTAATACCTTGTGTTGTTTGTCTTTATAAACCATGGACCAAAAAAATGAAAAAAATAAAATTCATTCCTATTATTTAAACATTAAAATTAAAATGCAGATAACTATATTAATATTTTTGTGCAGTTCCTTCCAGTTTTCTGTCTGAATTTTTTGCATAATTGAGATCCTATGTAAGAAAGGATTTTCTATCCTCTTTATCCCACAATATAATAAGTGCCTGTGAATGAAATAATGTCTTTTGCGGCAACTTGGATGGAGCTGGAGGCCATTATTCAAGTGAAGTCACTCAGGAATGGAAAACCAAATATCACATCTTCTCAGTCATAAGTGGAAGTTAAACTACAAGGACACAAAGGCATAAGAATGATATAATAGGCCGGTTACGGTGGCTCACACCTCTAGTCCCAGCACTTTGGGAGACCAAGGCGGGCAGATCATGAGGTCAGGACATCAAGACCATCCTGGCTAACACGGTGAAACTCTGTCTCTACTAAAAATACAACAAATTAGCCAGGTGTGGTGGCATGTACCTGTAATCCCAGCTAATTGGGAGGCTGAGGCAGGAGAAGCACTTGAACCCAGGAGGCAGAGGTTGCAGTGAGCCAAGATCGCGCCATTGCAATCCAGCCTGACAGAGTGAGACTCCATATCAAACAAACAAACAAAAAGATGTAATGGACTTTGGAGACTTGGAGGGGGAAGGTTGGGGAAAGGGGTGTGGGATAAAAGACTACATCCTGGGTACAGTGTACACTGCTGGGGTGATGGGGGTACTAAAATCTCAGAATTCACCACTAAATAACTTATCTAGGTAACCAAAAAACACTTGTACCCCAAAAACTATTGGAAAAAAAAACTTTTAAAAAAGTGTTTGTGAAAGTTGACGAAACTTAATAAATATGATTTTAGCTACTATATCATACACTTTATTCTTTTCTTAATGATTCCCCTATAAAACATTTAAGTGTTTTTTTCAGTATTTTAGGCAATATTGCAATGAACATCTGTGTAGAAAATGTTCCCATTTTTTAAATTGTCTTCTTAGATTCCATCTTTGAAGTGGATACACTGGGTCAAAGCTGATGAACATTTTTAAATTTCTTGATACTATTTCTAAAGCACTTTTTCAGAAATTCTGAACCAATTCACAATCCTATCAACAAAGTACAGGTGCCCAGTTCATCACAAGCCTGTCAGCACTGACTTTTTTTTTTTTTTTTTTCTTTTTCAGACAGAGTCTCATCGCCCAGGCTGCAGTACAGTGGCGCTATCTCGGCTCACTGCAACCTCAACCTCCCGAGCTTAAGTGATCCTCCCACCTCAACCTCCCCAGTAGCTGGGACTACGGGCATGTACCACTACGACCAACTAATTTTTGTATACTTTGTAGAAATGAGGTCTCACTATGTTGCCCAGGTTGGTCTTGAACTCCTGGACTCAAGCAATCCACCTGCCTTGGCCTCCCAAAGTGCTGGGATTACAGGCATGAGCCACCGTGCCCAGCCAACTATTTGATTTTTAATCTTTCCTGATTTGTCAGGGAAACAAAGAAGTATTACTTAGTTTCACACTCCTTTCTTGCGTGTTTGTGAATTACCTAAATACACGTTTTCCCAGCTTCATTAGATCGCCTATTCCATCACAGAGAGCTCTTTCTGAAGAGCTTTAAGCTGATCCATGAAGGAAGGGAAGCATATTCATAGAAAAGCAAAAGAAGACACATAATCTCCAATCTCTGGGTGGCATTTTTGGCAGCAAACTTTGTCATTAAAAGATGCTTCCTGGCCAGGAGTGGTGGCTCACACCTGTAATCTCAGCACTTTGGGAGGCCAAGACAGGGGATCACCTGAGGTCAGGAGTTCAAGACCAGCCTGGCCAACATGGTGAAACCCCGTCTCTACTAAAAATACAAAAAATTAGTTGGGCGTGGTGGCAGGCACCTGTAGCCCCAGCTACTCGGGAGGTTGAGGCAGGAGAATGGCATGAACCCGGGAGGCAGAGCTTGCAGTGAGCTGAGATCGCACCGCTGCTCTCCAGCCTGGGCGACAGAGTGAGGCAAAAAAAAAAAAAAAAAAAAGAAAGGAAGGAAAAGAAAAAAAAAAAAACACCTTCTTGAGAATCTCTTGAACCCAGGCAGCAGAGGTAGCAGTGAGCCTAGATCATGCCACTGCACTCTAGCCTGGGTGACAGCGCAAGACACTGTCTGAAAAAAAAAAAAAAAAAAAGACACTTCCTTTGAAAATACACCTCTCAGCACATTTTTTTCTCTCTTTGTCATAGACGAGTCTGATCTCACAGCCATCCGACAACAAAAGAGCCAGGAAACAGTAACCCCAATGGACCCTAAGTCCACAGGTTCTGGGCAGGCAGAGCCACTCAGTAGACCAAGCCTCAGTATGAAATGACAGCCTGGAAGCCCCTGACTTCTTTTCCTGCAAGGCAGTCTTCCACCTTCACATCTGCCTGGGACACTGCAGGGGCACCTCTCACCCATCGATGGGGAACTCGGTGCTGAAGCAGACGTCTGTTCCAAAGATCCAGATCCCACCCCTGCACGTTTTGACTGAATCACTTCCCGTCATCCCAAGCAGACGGAGATCCAACAATTCTCACCTCCATACTTCGAATAGCAATTTGCATTTTGTTCTTATCGCAGTGAGTACATTGTCACCGGCAGAAACGCTTGCTCATACACCAAAAGGAAGAAAATGTAAGTAATCCCTAATTCCAGGCTTTGTTCTACATATATGTAACAGAGATCATATTTTTAAATTATTGTTCAATATATTTGCATGCTCTGTAAGCCACGGTTTAGGAGGCATGAAGACTGATGATTTAGGAGAACAGATCCCACCAAAACTGGGGTTCCCAAAGCGCATGCCAGAGCCCTGGGGCACCACAGTGAGTTCCTCATCACCACAGACTGTTTTAACTTTTTTTTTAATGGAGTTTCATTCTTGTTGCCCAGGCTGGAGTGCAGTGGCACAATCTCGGCTCACTGCAACCTCCACCTCCTGGGTTCAAGAGATTCTCCTGCCTCAGCCTCCCGAGTAGCTGGGATTACAGGCGCCCGCAACGCCTGGCTAATTTTTTGTATTTTCGGTAGAGACGGGGTTTCGCCATGTTGGCCAGGCTGTCGAACTCCTGACCTCAGGTGATCCACCTGCCTCGGCCTCCCAAAGTGCTGGGATTACAGGCGTGAGCCACCGCACGCAGCCTGTTTTAACTTTTTAAAAGAAACTAGCAACACCTGTCAGACACCACACAAACTATTACTATTATGTCGTTTAGACCTAACTAATGAGATGTTAGGCTTTGGGGGAATTTGTTTTGTGTATAAAGTGTTTCCATTTTTAAATTATCTTCTTAGATTACATTTTTGAAGTGGATACAGTGAGTCAAAGTTGATGAACATTTTTTAGTTTCTTGATAATAGTTCTAAAGCACTTTTTCAGAAACTAAGTGCTACGCAGGGGAGAAAAAAAAAAGCTACTAAGAATGCTGTGAGAAAAATAAAAACGACTTGAGACATTAAGGGGCACCATGAACTGAGAAAGCTGGAGAACTTCTACACCAAAACAGGGGTCAGCAGTGACTACCAAATTAGATTTGGAAGATCAGTAGACTTAACTCCAGGCTTCGTTGGAGAAAAAACGTTCTTGATTTCCCTCAGGGTAGCTGGAGCATAGAGTTCCGTCCAGGCAGGAAGCAGAAGACGGAAGAGCCGCCTTTTTTTTTTTTTTTTTTTTTTTTTTTGGCCCAAGGGACTTGTGGGTAGAAGGAAGATGGAGGAAGGAGACGCCCAGGAGGCATGTGAGTCCCCATGCTCCTCTCCAGATTTGACCCAGAGTAGGAGACACATGCGCCAAGTTTAGAGGGATGCTGAGGACTCAGGGAGTCTCATGCCTCATGTTTAGGAACTGGGAAGAAATGCCTTTCCACGCTGCACCACTAATCTAAGAGGAAGTGGCCATTTCTGTGCAAATTCAGCAGCTCCTCATGGGTCTGCAAGTGGGATGGGAATTTACTTTCTCTAGCTTCCCTCAGTTTCCATATGGCTTGAAAAGGGCAAAGAAGTTCTCAACGCCCCAGAGAGAGGAAAGGAAGGTGACCAAGCTGAATTCCAGAGACATCTCATAAAGTTCTCTGCGGCAAGGACCAAAAGCCCAGGATCCAGTGGCACCACACTGAGAAACACAGCATTGTCTGTGAGCACCAGCAGAGACAAAAAGAGGCCAGATCAGCCAAGGAGCATCCACGGGTCTTGCCCCACCAGGAAGCTCAGACTACGCATGTCTAGGCTCGGTTATGCTGCAGTAACAAGCAACCCTGGGTTCCAAGTCTGTGTGCTGTTCTCAGTCTGCATCCACTGAAGGGGTGGCTGGAGGTTCTGCCCTATGTTGCCCTCACTGAGGGACACAGAAGCAGCCCCCATCTAAATCATAACTAGTCACCTTGGCAGGGGGAAGGGAATCAGGAGGGTCATGGACCAGCACTCAAAGGCTTCCACAGAAATGTGGGTCATCATCTCAGCTCAGGCTTCACTGGCCAAAGTGTGTCACATGGCCACGCCTAACTCCACACTAATCCAAAAGTGCAGTCCTAGCATGTGGCTACATGGAAGAAGCCAGAAATATTGGTGAGTAACAAGTTTCAGTAAATGTCAGCAGGTGCTAGATGGGACAGTCATGTTGGACCAGCCACTCTGCCTCAGAGAAAGCGAAGATTCAAATATTTCATATTTTCCCCTTTGTCACTGAGTCCTGTGAGCCTCCCACCCCCACACAGACAGTCCCCACCCCCACACAGACAGTCATCATGTTGAAGAAAGTCCAATGAAAAGGACCCAAGAGCCTGTCTTATATTCCACTTTCCAGATTAGACTAAAATTTAGGAGTTTTATTCCCCATGAGTCTTGAAGAAGACAGAGCAGTTTGAGAAATGAAGAAGTCATGTGTTTCTTACACATTTAAGTGTAGTGTTAGCATATTTGCAAACTCACTACACAGACTTCTTTTACAAAATAGGATCATACTGTTTATTTGCACTACTTCACCTGCTTTGTTCCTTTACTAATAGATAGAGAATTTTTTTTCACTAATATTCTTGAATATTTCCACAGCTTCCCATTGAATATATACGCCAGGGGTCGTTAAGCATGACCTTCTTGTAGGGACTCTGGAGTCATACTCATAGCAAAAACTCAAATTCCATTGACTCTTATACTCATGTGCTGTTGCATATGACTCTTACACCCATATGCTGTTGCCATTATTTTTAACTTATTATTTAATATTTGGGTGGTTTCTAATTTTTTATGTTAAAAAATTATGTCACAATATCTGGTAAAATGATGTATTCATTTACCTTTTCACACAGCAATTTCACTTCTAGGAATCTAACAAAAGATACAGGAGAAAAATACAAAATGATGAAACACAGTGTTATTCACTGTAGCACATTCGTGCTAGCAAAAGACTGGAAACAACTCAAGTGTCTCTCAATAATGAACTAGTTGAATAAACTATGGTATATCCAAAAAAGTAGACTGCTCTGCCACTTTAGAAAGGAATAAAAATATCTCTATATACTGATATGGAGTTACCTCCCAGATATATTATCAAATAAAAAGCATGGTGGAGAAAAGTGATTTTTGCATGGTATCATTTATCTAAGAAAGGAAGGGATACACACACACACACACACACACACACACACAGACAGAGAGAGAGAGAGTTATAATTTTAAAATTAAAAAACAAACCAAAACTTTAAAAAATAATTGTCTGTAGATTCAGAAGGAACAGAATGGAGAACAAAGGGATAGAAGTTGAATGTCTCTGAACAGTATTTATGTTATTGATTTGACTTTGAATCCATGAAATATTTTACATAATTTTAAACAAAATTAGGTTTTTAATCCTCTCCAGAAAGATGAAACAGGCAATACTTTTTCCTATTCCTCCCACTAAGTACAATCAAAAATCCTGAACATTGTATATAAAACAAACATAATATTTCTCTGAATGTAAAACAGACATAAGAATTTTCTGAAAAATGGAAAAACTATGGCAGAGTGGTTGGGGACCTCAGGACCCAAGGAATAATATAGGAATGAGCTCCTTTGGTTTTCTTTTTGCTTCATGTATGCTGAACATACAACTGAAGAAATTAGAAATCTGGAAACAACAATGGACAGAGATGTCAAAAACAAAAAACAAAATAAAACAAAATGCTCTCTCTAGCCAAAGGAGCAGAAAAGCAGCAGCCTAGCAAGTCAGAAAACTCTTAGACAGTAACCACACTACTTCAGCCAAATACCACAGAAAAAAAGCCTTATGGTCCCACTCCATTAAAGGCCAGGTGAAGAGTCTAAACTCTCACCCTCGCAAGGAAACCCAACATCCATGCTAAGTTGATGTCAGAAAAGGCCAAGTGTAGAGTCTTCATCCCCACTGGCCTCCATCCCCCAACAGTATCAGTGGAGGAGCAGTGGGATCATATTATCTCAGATGTCAACTGAGGCAAAGCGGGGAACCTCAAGGAAGACTGTATTTATATCAGGTAAAATAGAAGTCAGGGAAAATAAAATTCCCAGATACAGAGAGAGACACCATAATAATGATAAAAGGGTTAATCCATCAAGAAGACATACCAATCCTAAATGTTTGTGCACCGAACAAAAAAGCTGCAAAATGCATGAAGCCAAAACTGATGGGAAGCACCTCCCTTACCCTACCAGAGCAGTATCAGAAAAAAGCCATCTAGACCACAAGCTCTAAGTAAGATTCAAAGTCTCATAATATAACACAAATTCCCGTTTCAATTTTAAAAATCACTCATGCTATAAAAAGGAAGGTCGCAAACTGCATAAAAATGGCAATCAGATGCTAACGTCAATATGACAGAATTACATTAGAATTATCTAACAAATATTTTAAAGTAGTCATAAAAGTGCTTGAGTGAGAAGTTACAAACACACTTGAAACAAATGGAGTAGAAAAGAGTCTCGACAAAGAAATAAATGACATAGAGAAGAACCAAATGGAAATTTTAGAACTCAAAAATACAATAACCAAATTTTTACAACTCAGTGAATGAGCCAAAACGCATAATGAAGGGGATAGAAGAAAATATCAGTGAACTGGAAGAGAAAATAATGGAAATTATCCATTTGAACAACAGAGAGAAAAAACAGACAAAAAGTAACAACACCTTGGGGACCTGTGGGACTACAACAAAAAACATAACATTTATTTTATCAGAGCCTTGAAATGAGAGAAGAAAGAGGATGGGACTGAAAAATACTCAACAAAAGAGTGACTGAAAATGTCTCTGAGTTATCAAGATATAAATCTACAGATTCAAAGAGCTGAGTTCACCCAAACAAGATAAATGCAAAAAATTCCATACCAAAACACATCATAATTAAATTTTTGGAAACTAAAGACAAATACAAAACCAGGCAAAAAGAAAAAAGAGAGAGAACATGCTAATCTACGGGGAAAACAATTAGAATAACAGTAGATTTCTCATCAGAAACCATGGAGACCAGAAGAAGTGGCAATGTGTTTTTCAAGGACTAAAAGAACTGCTTACCCAGAATCCTATATTCAGCAAAAATATACTTCAGTAATTAAGGGAAAAGTAAGACATTGACCAATGAAGGAAAACTAAGAGAAGTTGTCTCTAGCAGACCTACTCTAAAACAATGTCTAAAGGAAGTTGTCTAAACAGAAAGGATGTGAGAAAAAGTCTTGGAAGAGAGAGAGAGGAGAGGCAGGAATGAGAGGAGAGGAGAGAAAAGAGGAGGGGAGGGGCAGCAGGAAGGCAAGAAACAAAAATATGGGTAAATAAAAAAGGCTCCCCTTCTTTTGAGTGTCCAAATTATGTTTGATGGTTGAAGTAAAAATTATAATACTTTTTGATGTGGTTCTAAATGTATGTAGAAAAAATATTAAAGACAATGACATTAAAAGTGAAGGAGATAAAAGTACTTATAGGGAGGTAATGTTTCTACATTTCATTCAAATTGATGAGATGACAACAGCAGGATTCTCATAAGTTATGTATAAATACCACAATACCTAGAGCAACCACTAAAAAAAATTATGCAAAGAGTTAACTCTTAAAAATACTACAGATAAAACTGAATTCTAAAGAAAAGTTCAAGTAACCCACAGGAAGATAGGAAAATAAAAACAGAGAAGCAAACCACAGAACAAAAACAAACAAAAAGCAATGGCCGAATTAATTAATCTCTTACATGTCAATAATTCTATTAAATGTAAATGTCCTAATTATACCAATTAAAAATATGGCAGAGATGGATTTAAAAACATGACCCAACTACATGCTTTCTCAAAGAAACTCACTTAGAATATAACAATATAAGCAAGTTCAAAGCAAAAGGATGGCAAAGATATATCACACGAACATTAATCGAAGGAAAGCAGTACTTATACGAATATCAGATAAAATAGACTTTGGAACAAAGAAAATTACCTGAGTCAGAGAAAGAATGTATGTAATGATAAAATGGTTAATACACCAGAAAGAAATAGCAACCCTAAATGTCTATACATCAAAGGAACTGAAAACATAGCAAGCAAAAACTGACAGAGCTGAAAGGAGAAACACAAAAATCCACAGTTATACACAGTTGGGTATTTTAAGTTCCCTCTCTCTGCAATTAGATAGAAAAATCAACAAGTCTGCAGAATTCAACAGCACTATTCACCAGCAATAATTAGTCAACATTTATAAAGTAGTTCACCCAACAACAGAAGACTACACATTCCTTTCACCTGTCTATGGAATATACACAAAAATAGACTATGTCCTGGTTTGTAAAACAAACCTTAACAAATTTGGAAGAATTTAAATTATACAGAGTGTGCTCTCCAACCACAATGGAATCAAATGGAAATAATAACAGAAAGATAACCAAAAATCTCCAAACACTTGGAAAGTAAACAACATCCTTCTAAATAATCTATGGGCTAAGCAGGAAGTCTTAAAAGAAATAAAAGCAAAAATACATTGAACTGAATAAAAATAAAAATACAACATAACAGAAGTGACAGAACACAGCTAAAGCAGTGCTGAGAGGGAAATTCGTTGTATTAAGTGCATACATTAGAAAATAGGAAATTCCTCAGTTCAATAATCTAAGCTCTCACCTCAAGAACCTAGAAAAGAGCAAAATAAACCCAAAGCAAGCAAAATGAAGGGAATAATAAAGGGTAGAAATAAATGAAATTCAGAACAGAAAAACCATAGAGAAAATCAACAAAACAAAATTTTTCTTTGGAAGGACTAATAAAATTGACAAACTTCTAGCAAAACCAGCAATATTAGAAAGAGAAAAATACAAATTACCAATATCAAAACTAAAAGAGATAATATCACCACAAAGCCCGCTGACATCAAAAGAATAATAGGGAAATACAATACTGTGAACAACTTCATACATGTAAATTTGACAACTGAAACAAAATGGACCAATTCCTTAAAAACACAAGTTACCAAATCTCACCCAATATGAAAAAGATAATGTAAATAGCCCTATAATGATTAAGAACTTTGAATTTGTAATTTTAAAGCTCCCAAAAAGGAAATTTCCAGGCCCAGATGGTATCACTGCTGAATTCTATTAAATATTTAAAGAAGAATTAGCACCATTCTACACAATCTTTTCCAGAAAATACAAAAACAGAACACTTCTTAATTTATATTATGAAGTTATTATCACCTCGATAACAAAAGTAAATGACTGTGCAAATAGAAAAATAAACAAAGCTACACACATATAGAGGCAAAAATCCTTCACAAACATTAGCAAATAGAATTCTACAATATATAAAAAGAGTTACACAAAACCACATGTGATTTATTTCATGAGTGCAAGACTTGTTCAATATTAGAAAATCAACCAATGTAATCCACCATTTTAGTAGGCTCAAAAATAAAATCATATGATGATATTATTTCTCTATACAAGCAGTATACATGTACAGACAATTACACAATGCTGATGAAATAAATCAAAATAAACGGGGAGATGTACCATGTTCATGAAATAGAAGATTTAATATAATAAAGAAGTCTATTCTCAAACTGACATACAGGTTTAATGCAATTCTATCAAAAGCCCAGAATGTGTTTTGTCTGTATATATAGACAATATTCCAAAATTTATTTTGAAAGCAAAGGAACTAGCATAGCTAAAATGGTTTTTGAAAGGGGGAATAAAATGGAAGAAATCAGTCTACTCACTATCAAGACTTCCTGTGTTACCATGGTTATCAGGGCTGGGTGATGCTGGCAAAGGAAAAGACATATAGATGAAGGGAACACAATAGAGAACCCAGGAATAGACCCACACAAAATACCCAACTAATTTTTTACGAAGGCACAAAAGCAACTTAATGAAGGAAAGATATAGCCTTTTTAACCAATGGTGCCGAAGCAATTGTATATCCATAGGTTAAAAAAAATGAAACTTGATCTATGTTACACATTTTATAAAATAATTAATTCAAATTGATCACTGGCTTAAACGTAAAACTCTAAAACTTCCAGTAGAAAACATTGGAGAAAATCTTCAGCATCTAAGACGAGGCGAGGAGTTCTTAGACTTGACACCAAAAGCATGATCCATAAATGGAAAATTTGATTAAAATGCACTTCACCAAAATTTAAAGGTTTTGCTTTTCAAAAGACCATGGAAAGAGAGTAAAAAGCAAGCTACAGACTGATAGAAAATATTTGCAATCACATCTCTGACAAAGGACTAGTGTCTAGACTAGAGAAAAAAAAAAAAAAAAAAAAAAAACTCCACAGAACAATTAAAAAAAAAATTTAAACAACAATTCAATTAGAAAATAGGCAAAAAACATGAATAGACATTTCGCCACAGAGGAAATATAGATGGTAAATAAACACAAGAAAAGATATGATCATTAGACATTAGGGAAATGCAGATTAAAGCCACAGTGGATATTGTGACACACATGCCAAAAGGTCTTTCGAGTGACAACACCAAATGCTGATGAGGATGCAGAGAAACGAGGTCACTTTTGCATTGTTGGTAGCAAAGTAAAACGGTAAGCCATTCTGAAAAACAGTTTGGCAATTTCTTAAATAACTAAATATTCAAATACCATCCAACCCAACAATTGCAACACCTGGGCACGTATCTCAGAGAAATGAAAACTCAGGTTCATACAAAAACCTATACACAAATGCTTAGCTTTATTCACAATAGCCAAAAGCTGGAAACAACCTGGATGTCCTTCAGGGAGTGAATCATTAGGCAAATGGTGGTCTGTCCTTGCTATAGAATACTACGCAGCAATGAAAAGCAATGGCTTGAATCATGTTCCTGAGAATGATGCTTAGGGGAAAAAGCCAATCCCAAAAAGTTACAGACTATGTGATTCCATTTATTTAACATTCCTGAAATGATAAAATTATAGAAGTAGAGAACAGACTGGTGGTTGCCGGGGTTAAGGAGTGAGGTGGGAGGGAATGGTGTTAGCTATAAAAGAGCAACATAAGACATCCTCCTGGTGAAGGAAGTTTTCTGTATTCTGCCTGTAACCATGTCAGTATTCTGATTCTGACAGAGTACTATAGTTTTGCAACGTGTTACCATTGGGGGAAACTGGGTAAAGGGTACATGGGATCTCTCTGTACTATTTCTTACAACTGCACGTGGATTTCCAATTATCACAAAATACAAAGGTTGATTTTTTTAAATAAAGATCAAGGCAACCAAATAGTTAATGATGGAAACTCCTCCTTACAGAAATATTCCAACTAATGAGTTAAGAAGGGGTGATAGAATGTAACCATGTTGCAGCCTTAATAAAATAATAGATCTAGATCAGATTTTATTCCTTGAGACCAATGGGCCTTTTGGTCATCTGAAGAGTATGGACCCCCTCTGAAAATAATGAAATGAAGTAAAATGAAATACATAAGTTACAAACTCTTGAGGTATGATTATCAAAATATTTCACAAAAAGCAGATTTGTGACATAACAATAGATGTGCATCCTTATGTACTATCAATAACAAAGTCTAGAGGAAGGTTTAATAATTTTAAAGTGGAGAGGAGCACAAATTATATTTCAAGATGCCTGAAATAGCTATAATGCTACATGGAAATATCTGTGACTTCTACTGGTGACATAGTCGCAGGATATACAAGATACAGAGGAACATGTTAAATGACACGAAAACAATACAATCAGCAAAATCAAGTCTGTGGGAAACCCAACCGTGCAATTCATCCAGCCCCTTCAACAAATTCCAAGGGAAAAAGAGAATGGGGGAGGGAAACAGAGATTAAAAGAGATGAGACGTGTCAACCAGTTGCCAAGGGTGGACTTTATCTGATTCAAACAAAAGAAAAAAGAAAGATTATGAGACAAGTAGGAGAAATTAAATATCGACTGAATATTTGACAATATTAAGGAATTTTTGTTAATTTTAAAGTGAGATAAAGGTATTGCGACTTGCTTTCTTAAGGAGCCCTTATCTTTTAGCGATGCCTTCTGAATTATTGATGGATGAAATAATGCAGTATCTGAGGGGACCCAGGAGTTGACAACCATTGAAGCTGAGTAACAGGGTACAGGAGTCCATTTTTCTGTTCATGCTCCTTTTGTGCAATTTTTCACTTTTCTATGATAAAAAGCCAAAAACAAATCTTCAATGAGCATCATTGTATGTGAATCTTTGTTTTCATCCAGGATTAATTACCTACAGACAATTTCTAATAGTGGAATTGTGGGTTTTAAGGATGTGAACATTTTAAAGCTTTTGAAATGCATTGCTTGAGTGAGCTAGCGAAAGAGGAAAACACAGAGTAGCCCAAGGCCTCTCCTAGCAGGAAACAAGGGAACTTTAAAAAAAAAAAAAAAAAAAAAAAAGATGGCTGGGCGCGGTGGCTCACGCCTGTAATCCCAGCACTTTGGGAGGCCGAGACGGGCGGATCACGAGGTCAGGAGATCAAGACCATTCTGGCTAACATGGTGAAACCCCGTCTCTACTGAAAAATAGAAAAAACTAGCCGGGCGAGGTGGCGGGCGCCTGTAGTCCCAGCTACTCGGGAGGCTGAGGCAGGAGAATGGCGTAAACCCGGGAGGCGGAGTTTGCAGTGAGCTGAGATCCGGCCACTGCACTCCAGCCTGGGCGACAGAGCGAGACTCCGTCTCAAAAAACAAACAAAAAAAAAGATATGGTCTGGCTCTGTTCCCCAAGCTGGTGTGCAGTGGCACAGTCATAGTTCATTGCAGCCTGGAACTCCTGGGCTCAAGCAATCCCTCCACCTCAGCCTCCTGAGTAGCTGGGACTCCAGGCACGTGCCACCCAGGCCTGGCTAATTTTTTTTAATTTTTGTAGAGACAGGATCTCGTTATGTTACCCAGGCTGGTGTCAAACTCCTGGCCTCAAGCGGTACTTCCACCTCAGCCTCCCAAAGTGCTAGGGTTACTGGCATGAGCCAGGAACGTTTTTTTAGAGGTAAGGCTTGTCTTCCTCCACCCTACCTCTCCTCCTCTTTGCCCAGACGTACCCTTCCTCTATGAAAGAAACCAAATTTTAGCCAGCACTCAAACCCTGGTTCTCACTATTCAAATTTCTCTGGCACCCATCGGCTGAATGTAAAATCATGTATTCACCTAATTTTGGTGTTTGGATATCTGCATTTTGCCTGTTTCTTTCTTTTATACAAGATGCTGTAACAACACACCTGTAGTAAATTGCTGTGGTCATTTACTGTTATGTCCTTGGGATAAATTCCTAGAAAAATCTACCTAGGTCAAAAGAAAGTGTATTTTGCCTTCCTAGAAACTGTTTCTGGTTAATCCCATCAGTGCCCAGTGGCTGGTTCCTGGGTTTTTACTAGGTACCATCAAATTTACAAACAAACATCAGCCAATTTGATGGGTTAAAATAAGGTCACCTTGGGGTAGGTACAGTGGCTCACGGCTGAAATCCCAACACCTTGGGAGGCCAAGGTGGGAGGATCGCTTGAGGCCAAGAGTTCAAAACTGACCTGGGCAACATAGAGAGACCCCTCTCTACAAAAGAAACTTTTAAAACTTAGCCAGCTATGGAGGCACATGCCTGTAGTCCCAGCTACTTCAGGAGGCTGAGATGGGAGGATTGCTTAAGCCCAGGAGGTTGAGGCTGCAATGAGCTTTGATGATCACTATTACACTTCAGCCTGGGTGACAGAGCAAGACTCTGTCTCTTAAAAAATTTTTAAAATAAGAGCATCTTGCTGCTAACATGAGCATCTTTTTATTACTAGGGGGTTGAATGCTCTAATCTGGTCAACTGTCAGGAGCAAGCTTAATTCCTTGGACTCCCTTGGAAAATGAGATCTGGCATTAAACTCTCTTAGAAGAATGGGTGTTCAGCTTCCAACACGCCCCACAGCCAAAGCCCAGGCTTTCCCTGAGCCATGATTCCCAGTGTGACCAGAAGATGCTGGCATCAGAACCACCTGCAGACATGGCCTCTTGGCAAATTCCAGTTCACAGGCCCACCCCAGACCTACAGAATCAGAGTCTCTGGGAGCGGAGACTGGGCATCCGTATGGAATTCCACAAAGACCCCTGACCTAGAGAGAGCCGCGCCAGTTCCTTATCCTTCAAAACTGGGCTGGATTATTCACAATGGCCACGATATGGAATCAACCTAAGTGTTTATCAACAGATGAATGGAAAAAGAAATGTGGCACATATATACAATGAATACTATTCAGCCTTAAAAAAAAAAAAAAAAGATAGAAATCCAGCACTTTGGGAGGCCAAGGCAGGCAGATCACCTGAGGTCAGGAGTTCAAGATCAGCCTGGCCAACATGGCAAAACCACATCTTTACTAAAAATATAAAACTTAGCCAGGAGTGGTGGTGGGCGCCTGTAATCCCAGCTACTTGGGAGGCTGAGGCAGGAGAATCTCTTGAATCTGGGAGGCAGAGGCTGCAGTGAGCCGACATCAAGTCACTGTACTCCAGCCTGGGCGACAGAGTGAGATTCCATCTCAAAAAAAAAAAAAGATAGAAATGTCATTTGCAACAACACGCGTGAACTTTTGAAAGACACTATGTTAAGGGAAATAAACCAGGTACAGAAAGACAAATATGCCATGATGTCACTTATACGTAGAATCTAAACAAGTAGAATCACAGAAGCAGAGAGTAGAATGGTGGTTACCAGAGGCTGGGAAGATGGAAAATTAGAAAGATGTTGGTCAAAGGATATAAAATCTTAGACAGGAAGAATTGATTAAAGAGATCTATTGTGCATCATGGTGGTGACTATAGTTCATAATAATATATTGAATACTTGAAAACCACGAAGAGAGCAGATTTTAAGTGTTCTCACCACAAAAAAAAAAATGCATAAGATAATGAATATGCTAATGAGCTTGATGTAGCCATTCCACAACGTATGCATAAATCAAAACATCACGTTGTACACCATACAGATATACAATTTGTATTTATCAGTTTCAAAAAAAAACTGGGCTGGTCAGCAGTTGAAGTTCTTTCTTAGGTGTCACCAGAAACACCTGCTGAATGAACCAACGATGAGTGAATGAAGGAAGGAAGAAAGGAACAAATTGCTTAATTAACTGACCAATGAATTCATGAATGAACAGATGAGCTAATGTGTCAATGAATGAAGAAGATGAGTGAGTGGGTGGGTTAATAAGTGAGTGCCTATGAGCAGAAAAGGAGTGTTGGTATCTGGCTTTTTACTAGATACCATCAGATTTACAAAGAAACATCAGCCAATTTGGTGGGTTAAAATAAGGTCACCTTGGTCCCGGCATGGTGACTCATGCCTGTAATCCCAGTACTTTGGGAGGCCTAGGCGGGAGGATCACTTGAGTCCAAGAATTTGAGACTGATCTGGGCAACATAGAGAGACCCTCTCTCTACCAAAAAAAAAAAAAGAAAGAAAGAAAAGAAAAAACTTTAAAACTTAGCCAGGCGCGGAATTGGGGGACACAGCAGAGATGGAAGCCTGCCAGCCTGCCTTGCTGTCCTTCTGCCACCCAGGTTGCACGCAGCCTTAGGAGGAAGACACAATCAACTTCCCATACCCACCTCCCAGGACAGCGCATCCCAGGACGGGAGTACCAAACTGCCCCCACAATGATCCCCCAGACACAAAATAACAGATTTTATGCTTTCTACACCTTTTTTCAAAGAATTTTTATATGTGCCCTCCACCTACAATTAAAATAATTATTTGTGGGAGGAAGGCTTTCGGCATCTGAAAGAAAATCACACAAGCTGCTGGGTAAATGAACACTTGCCTTCTGAGTAAGCAGAATGTGTTTTGGAAATCTCCAGCAGTGACCAGGGATGTGCACAGCTTGAGAAGTGGAAGCTCTTTTTTCCCTCCTCGCCTCTCTCTCCTTCCTCCCCTTCCCACCTTTTCTTTCTTGTCCTCTCTTCTGCTCTCAAATCCTCTTCCTAAGAAGGGCTAGAGTCCCAAGGAGCAGTAGAGAAAAAGAAAGCAGCTCACCACACCCCTACGTTCTGCATTGGCTGGTGTCTCTGCCTCGGTCCTACCAGCCACGTAATTTGCAGGAACCATCCCTGCACCTCCTGCACCACTGCCCCTCTCTACCAATCCTTGTCCATAGGTCAGAGAAACAAGAGTGGTCCACAGGTGCTACACAAAGCCCTCTGTTCTGAGGTCTGTGCTATCTGGCTAAGAAGCTGTGCTCAAACTCCATCCCCGGTTTCTTGGGGGATCCACAGGCAACTGGGGTTAGACAAGACCTCCAACTCAGAACTCAAGCCTCAGCTGCTGGAGACAATGTACTTTCACAAGTCAGGGCATGGGCCACCAACCAGGGGCACAGATGGGACACATTGCTATACTGGAGTGATGTTTCATCTTTGCAACAGGACACACACAGCCCTAGGCTAGGGGAGACTTTTCTCCGGAGGAAACCCAGGAATTACTAATTATCATCACTCGTTTCTACAATATTCTTTTTTTTTGAGATGGAGTCTCAATCTCTCGCCCAGGCTGGAGTGCAGTGGCACGATCTCCACTTACTGCAAGCTCCGCCTCCCGGGTTCATGCCATTCTCCTGCCTCAGCCTCCCGAGTAGCTGGGATAACAGGCGCCTGCCACCACGCCCAGCTAATTTTTTGTATTTTTAGTGGAGACGGAGTTTCACTGTATTAGCCAGGATGGTCTCGATCTCCTGATCTCGTGATCCGCCCGCCTTGGCCTCCCAAAGTGCTGGGATTACAGGCGTGAGCCACCGCACCCGGCCTCTACAATATTCTTGTAAATAGATGATCCAAAATGTGGGCAGTTTTTCCAAGGGGTTTCTTTGGTCCTTTGCTCTAACAGCCTTCTAGAATACTCCTCCCAGCCTGGCCACACACCTGGGGTCTCTGAACCCTGGGAAGGCAGGGAATGTTCAGGACTAGAAACTCTGTTGATTTTATTTCTATTTCGATAGTCTGAGCATTGCCACCTTTGTATATCATATTTTCTAATTTTGTAATTCTGTGGCTAACAAACTGTGGTTACACTTGCGGCTGTCCCCATTGCAGAAGGCAAGCCAGGGTGGCAAAGATAAGGACATTCTCCCCTCAGCCCCCAGCCTTCAGATCGCCTCTCAGCCAAATTGCCCCTGATTCCCGGGTTCTCTCTGTCTTGCGGCCAGTCCTGTTTCCTCACCTTCACGGGACACGATCAGGCCGGGTTTCTCTTTTCTCCAATGTTACTTCAAGTTCTCGTCATAAAATGGAATGATTCCAGTGTTTATGCTGTTAGCTACATTTATCTTTAAGAGCAAGATGTTGAGTTTAGTTTTAATGATGAAAAAAGCCTTTCAAAGGATAACTCATTGAAACTCATTATGCACTATAAAGGCCACTATTTAAAGATTCGGTAATTCCAGTGATGATCTTTTTAAAGCAGATTTATAGCAGAAAATAGTTACATTCTTTGACTTCAGTTATAATTTTCTATTTTGTAATTTAATACTCCTTTAGTTTATATTTGAACATTAAAAATATAGCATGTAAAAGTCCATCATTAAATACTTTTAATAAGTGCAATAAATAAGTTTTACAGTGTGCATAAATCTAAAAACAAAACCCAACATAAATTGTTAATCTTACACTTTTTCTCATTAATTGCAATACATAAACATATGTTTTATACAAAGATATTTGCTACAAAATAAGTATAATAAATACAGTTTACCACATGTATTAATCTTAATAGTTACAAGCTGTTAATCTTATATATTAGGTAATAATTTGCAATAAATAATTGTTTATTATCTTGATGTTTGCTTGTCTTGGGTTCTAGCAATATGCAATAAAGAAATGCAATTTTGAATAATTTGATTGTAAGACTGCTGGGAAAATACTGTATGTTATAATTAGCTGGGAGAGGATTCTAGTCACAAAAGCAAGCATGGAGACGGGGTTCAATAACCCAAACATACGTTATTGAGTCCATAAATAATTTTAAAAGTTAAGTTCAGTTTCAAACAAAACAGAATTTTTTAAACTTAAATGCAATTAGTGAAACATTTCACATTCTTTAGTGCTTTCATCATTACACATTCAAAAGGAGATGAAGAAAGCTGGAAGCCCCGTCAAAACCGCCAGCCTCCAAGCTGAGACGGGAACATGGCTGCCTTTGGGAGAAAGAGTGGCCTGACAGCTCGTCCCCATCAGCCAAGGGCTCCCCTTGGCCTGGAATACACCCTCCAGAACAGCCAGCAGGCGCACCCACAAACACAGCAGCCTCCGTACCTCACCGTCAAGCTGGCATTTGCTGAACTGCACATGCATTTTTCTAAGAGAGGTTGTCACCTATACTGAGCTTAATAGAAATGGTTAATCTTATATGTAAAGGTAATAATTTGTCATAAATAATTGTTCATTATCTGGGCCTTTGCTTGTCTTGGAGTTGAGCTGTATGCAATAAAGCAGTGCAATTTTGAGTAATTCGATTGTAAAACTGCTGGGGAAACATGGTGGATTGTAATGAGCCTAGGAAGGGTCCCGTGGGCCACAGACCCCAAAGAACCCACCTGCCAGCTCTGGCACATGCAAAGCCCAGGTCCTCACCAGCAATTGCCCAGGTTCTTTAAATATTCTCTCCAAGACAGAGAGTGAACCAGTGTCCCCTTCTCATGTTTCTGAAAGAGTAAATGTCACTCAGAGAAAACCAGTCCTAGAGGAAGTGAACCTTGGTCCCTGGGAAAGGCTGAGGTGACCCCAGGGCAACTTAGTCCCACCAAGCCGGCTGATTGGCACCAAAGGCTCACCTGTCTGCCTGGAACAGGTGGGGCCAGGGGATCACTTCCTCCAAAGTGACCCTGACACTGCTCCCAGCAGCAGCTGCATCCTGGTACATCCCTGTAGGCAGAGAGCTGGGGCAATCCTGGCTAAGAGAATGCTGTGGAGTCAGGGAGCATGGACCCTGTGCACTTCGGCTTCCTAGAATCCCACAGGCACAAAGACCCACTTCAAGGAAACCTCCCCCAAGCCAGGAAAGGAAGGGAGGGAGGGTGGGAAGGAAGAAGGGAGGTAAAGAAAAAGAGAAGGAAGGAAAAAAGAAGACAACGAGGAGGAGAAAGAGAGAAGAAGAATGAATTTTTAAAAAAAGAGAAGGAAAGAGAAAAGAGGGGGGAAAGGGAGGGAAAGAGAGAGGAAGAATGAATGAAAAAAAGAGAAAGAAAGTGAGAAAGAGAGAAAAGAGGGCAAGGAAGGGAGGGAAGAGAGAAATAAAGCAAGGAAGGAGGGAGGGAGGAAGGAAGGTTGGAGGAAAACAGAAAAAGGAGCAAGGAAGGAGAGAAGAAAGAAAGAAGGTAAGAAAAAAAGAGGAAAAAGGAAAGGAGGAAGGAGGAAGAGAGAAAAGGAGGGGGGAAGGAAGGGTAAAAGGAAGGATAGAGGGTAGGAGGGAGGGAAGTGGGAAGGAAGGAGGAAAAAAGGGAGAGGAAGAAAGGGAGGATGGAAGGAAGGAAGGAAAAGAGAAGAAAGAAGGGAGAATACTAGATCCATTATAACCGTGAACAGCTCTTCCTAATATAAAAAAGATCAGCACCCCACAAACACACACACATACACACCCTGACATGCATCCAGTGACATGAGTCTCCATATCAAAGCCCACTTGCAGTGTGTTCCTGGCAGTAGCTGCGGTTTGTGGTTTTAACATCTCGCTCCTTCTACGCTCCTGGTATTCAGCGCACCTGCTAGAGTGGGCCTGGCTTCCCCTCTTTAGGCACAGCTCACACCTGGAGGGTAAGCCCCCGGCCTGCTCTCTGCCTAGGCTGGGCATGGCACAGTCCACAGCCTGGGAGGGAGCCGTTCATCAGGGTGACAGAACGGTTCAGTTCAAGGAGAAAGTTCCTGCCTAGGGCTGGACTTCAGGCAGGGTAGGTTCCCAGGAGCAAGTGCCGTGAGCCTGAGGCCGCAGGCGTCTGAAGACACCACAGGTTTCCCCCTGGTCTCCTCCATCCCAGCAAGCACCTGCGATCCACTCGCGCTGAGCCAGGGGCCCTGCTTTCAGCCGGGTTGGAAAGGGATAGAAGCTCCCCCATTTCCTGCTCTCTTCCAAAGACAGGCAGCTCCAGCAAAACCCTCAGCCCTCAGGTGTCCCTTTCGTGGGGTCCCTGCCCCTGTCCTGGAAACGAGACCCCAGGTCCCAGGATGCAGCTGGCATCGCAGGGGAAGGGACTTGCCCCCTCCCTCCACCCGATACCATGACCTGGAAGAGGCCTTCCCGAGGGTCAGAAGGTCCGCAGAGCGCTGCCCCATCCCAGCCCATCAAGGGGACGGCGTTTCAGGGACATCCCTGGATTGTCAAGAAACGCTGGCTCATCCGGACCCCTGGGGAGCCCAGCATGAAGCCAGGAGCACCCTGACACCCCGAAAACAGGGGACCTGGGGCCCTTCTCGAACTCAAGGGAAAGGAAAGGGAGCCCGCCAAGGTCTGCTTCTGCGAGGCAGCTGCCACCAAAACCCGCGCCGAAGGCCCCGCAGGGCCGCCCTGGCAGCTGGAAAAGCGCCTTCCTGCTCGCCCGAGGATGCAGAAGGCAACCGAGTCCCCGGGCGGCGGCGGGGCAACTGCGGAAATCACGCAGCCAGATGAAGCTCATAAATTTCCCCTATGAACAATTGTTTTCATTTCCCTCCCATGCCACTAGATATTATAAGTGGAAAGCAAAACACAAGTAAATATGTTCATTCCGCTCCTGCGATCGGTGATAAACCGGAGGCGGCCGAGGCCGACAGAGGTCAGCGGGCCGCGCGCCGCGGGTCTGCGAGCGGACACTGCCACCCTCCGGCCGCGCGCGGGACTGCACCGGCCCGGCCGCCCGGCTCTCCCGCCCGCTCGCTGCCCGCCGACATTCGCTTTGCGCCCTTCGCTCAATGTGCGTGCAAATTACAGGGACATTCGAAAGGACAGAGAGCTCCCATATTTAAAATAATCATTTTTGTTCATCATAACCTCTCTTCCAGAGATAACCGCTCTTATTAACGTTTTCGTACAATTATCTCCTGTCTTTATGTGCATTCTATGATGTTTTCTTTGTACCTATGAAACACAAAGCTCTTCCTACAATATTAAACCTTGATTTCGTAGGTGACACTTAAACGAAAGTTATTGTCACACAAGATAGCCTCACAGATATATTTTTAGGGGCTGTGTAGTATTTCAACTTGGGACTGTACCAAAAGCTACTGAACCATCTCCCAATTGTTCATTTAAAGAGTTTCTAACGTTTTCATCATTGTGCATAATGCTATCACTGAAACCTCTATTCAAAAACTTTTGTTCACATTGTTAAGATACCCCAATAAAGGCAGAATTACTAAATGAAAAGAAATTAATTTTTTTCTTTAATGGAGTCTGGCTCCATCCCCCAGGCTGGAGTGCAGTGGAGTGATCTGGGCTCACTGCAACATTCGCCTCCCTGGTTCAAGCAATTCCCCTGCCTCAGCCTCCTCAGTAGCTGGGACTACAGGCACGCACCACCACACTGGATTAAGTTTTGTATTTTTAGTAGAGACGGGGTTTCACCATGTTGGCCAGGTTGGTCTTGAACTCCTGACCTCAGGTGATCTGCCCATCTCAGTCTTCCAAAGTGCTGGGATTATAGGCGTGAGCCACTGCGCCCAGCCGAGAATTAACATTTTTAAGGCTCTTAGCAGCATTATTATTTTCTAGATGTATAATACATGGAGAATATCATTTAAAATTACGAGTGAATAAAAAATAGTGCTCAAATGACTGGTCAGAAAAACTGTATCACCTACATATCAGTCCCCACTCATCTCATCTTGCACTTGAATACAAGGCCAATAAAAATTCCATCAAAGCTTTTTTGATATTTGTCACACTGATTCCAAATTCCATGTGAAAGAGTAAGTAAAAATCTCCAAAATATATTTTTGTGAAAAAAGAGAGGAGACTTGCTCAACAAGGTATTAACATATATTGCAGAAAGCTACAATAATTAAAACAGTGAAGCACAAAATAGAGAATTCAGAAGTAGGATCCAAATAGGCAAACACTTATATTTTAACATAAAGGCATTTTGTGTCAGTGGGAAAATGATGACTGATTGATGAAGATACAGGTACAATCTGCCACTCATTGAGAAAACAAGAAAAGTTAGTGGCCTACCTCATACCACATATTCAAATGAATGCTATAAGGATTAAAGATTTAAATTTTTAAGTGAAACTATAAAAGTGATATTTACATATATGGTAATAGAGAAGTTCTTTCTAAGTCCAATTGCAAAGGCAGAAGCTAAAAACTTTTAAATGCCCAGATTTGAGGTGTACAAATTTAAAATATCCATATGTGAAAAATATAATTTTGAAATTGAAAAGTAAACCAACACTAGGAAATTTCAACATGCATAACAGAAAGAAGGTTAATGCCCCAGGTGTGTAGAGCTTCCTCACAAATGAAGAAGAGACAAATACTTCAATAGAAAAAAATGAATTGGGGACATGAACAGCAATTCACCAAAAAAAAAAAAAAAATACAAATGATAGACATACAAAAGATGTTTAGTCTTATTAGTAATCAAAAGACATGCAAATTAAAACAAAAATGAGAAAATTTTGTCCCTATTTTGGTAAACACAAAAACAATGATTTTATTGTTAAGGGATGGACAAATGAATCCTTTCAACACCACGAGTGACGCAGTAAATCAGGTAAACTTTATAAAGGGTAATTTGACAATATGATCAAAATTCTTAATAACACACTACCCAAAGATTCTACTTCCAAAAGAATCTATCACAGATACCTGCAAAGATTCACCTGTAAAGTTGTTTATTGCTATCAGAAACAAACCAAATGTCCAACAATAGGCGACTAGATTTTACATAGATATGTAATATCATGAGAGATAATACAATCAAGTCCTCAATAGTAATGCTGTAGAAATTAACATTTAAGGATTTCTTAACAGTTAATATTCAAGAAGTTCTCATAAAATACTATTTTGTAGCAAAAAGCAAGTTACAATGTAGCCATGCTTTCTACTCACTTAGAAAAAAAAACCTTATAAAGTATTCCTTTAAATAACAATAATGGCAGGTGGGCTACAAGTAATTTTTAATATTCTTTTTGCTGCTTTAATATTCCTTTTTCTTTATATATTTAACAATTTGTTATTGTTAAGGAGAAAAATAGTTTTTAGTGGTTTTCTGGAAATATTGTATTTTACATTCCCACCAGCCTTACTTGAGAGTGTCTCTTCAGGCCAGGCAAAGGGGGCTCATGCCTGTAATCCCAGCACTGTGGGAGGCCAAGGCGGGAGGATCACATGAGGCCAGGAGTTCAAGGCTGGCCTCCATTCTATTAAAAAAAAAAAAAATCTAAAGGAAAAATAAGACAATGCTCATTCATTTGCTCATTTTTTTAATCAAATACTCTCAAAACACACATTCAGATAGAAGCACATTCAAGCCTGGCCACAGCTGTAAACAAGACAAAGCCCTGCGCTTGTAGAGCAGTCCATAAGCTCCACGGTTAGGAAAACAAACAAGGAACAAACCAAGAAAGCAGCCCCCGCGGGGATGTTCCTGGCCTTCTGCGGAGGGAAGCAGGGCGAGAGGCACTGACGACGGGCTGGGGAAGGAGCTATGCTAGGGAGGGGTTCTGGGAGGGCCACTCAGAGGAGGTGGCGGTGAGGAGACCTGAGTGAAGTGAGCAGCGAGTCACCTGCGGATCTGGGACAAGCAGTTCCCCGCAGAGGGAACAGCCGGGGCGAAGGCTCGAGGAGGGGAGGGGCTTGGTGTGCCTGAGGAACAGTTGCACGGAGCCCCCTGTGGCTGGAAGGGAGAAGGCGAAGGAGGAGGCGGCAGGAGGTGAGATCAGAGGCGTTGGGGAGGGGACGGGTGGCAAGAGCCCGGAGAACCTTCTGGGGCACAAGACGGAGTCTGGATTTTCTTTTGGGTGTGATGGGAGCCGTTGGGGACTTTGTGCGTGAGAGCGATGAGATCTGATTTCATTTTCCCAGGATACCGAATGCTCCTCCGGTTGAGAATGGAACCCAGCATGCCCGAACTGCCGCAGGGAGGCCGATTCAGGAGGTCACTGCACCGGCTGGGCTTGGCCTGGAGTGGCCTGGTGCGGGGAACCTGGCGGCACCGGCCGTTCACACTTGCTAATTGAGTAAGCAATCATCCTGGGGGTGGAATCTTGATGTGTTTCTTTTCTGAGCCCCTTGTCAGCTGGAATGCTCTGGTAGCTCATCCCTCAGGAGATCTGGATGTCCCTGAAAATAGAGAATCAGGCTGAGGGAGTTGCCCTCAGGATACACCACCCCCCATCCTCCCCAGCCCAGAAATCATCTTGGCATTGGCCTTGAGTCCAACCAAAACGCTGGACAATCAGGGGCTAAACTAGGAAAGAAGAGCGTTCTGTTGAAGCATGATCGTCATCTGCAGTTGCAGGAGCTTTCTCCACCTTCACAGGTGTCAGCATAGAAATCATGCTTTTCCCAAAAACACACATCCAAAGTTTTCCTGCATCCAATGCACCATGTCCTGGAAGGAAACACAAAATCTATGTGGTCTTACACATTTTTTCAGGGTTTGGAGATGAATAGATTCCCAGGACTGATTTCCTCCCGGGTTCTAATATCATCCCACTATATTTACATGGGAGGAAAATGATGTTTTTCCTCCTCAATCATTTTAAAGTCATTATCATCTTTTGTATGATAAAAATGAATCAAACTGTTTTCTTAAGATAATTCTTGTAAACTTGAGGTACCTATTTACAGGCCCGCGCATCTTATGTCCCAGAAATTACACTCACCTTTGCCTCTTCTGTTTCCATAGTCCCATTTCTTCTACTACTAACTATTTTTTTTAATGATACAGGGTCTTTCTCTGTTGCCCAGGCTGGAGTGCAGTGGTGTGATCACAGCTCACTGCAGCCTCGACTTCCTGGGCTCAAGCCATCCTCCTGTCTTAGCCTCCCAAGTACCTGGGATCACAGGTGCATGCCACCACACCTAGCTACACTTTTTTATGTCTTATGTTTTGTAGAGAAGGGGGTCTCACTATGTTGCCCAGGCTGGTCTCAAACTGTCAAGTGATCCTTCCATGTTGGCCTCCCAAAGTGCTGGGATTACAGGCATGAGCCACCCTACCCAGCCCATAATCCCATTTTACCATGCACCTGGTCCCCAGTTTCTCAAGAGATCTGTGTCTGCCCTTGTCCCAGTCCCTCCCTTGGGGAGGTTGCTTCTTTGTAGCCAGAAAAAGCCCTTGGGGTGATGGAGGATGGGGGAACTGTGGGCTGGGGCCTGAGGACATAGTTTGAGGCAGGTCCTGTGCCATCTGGGGGCTGAGACACTGGGATCAAATATGTCAGAGGTAAATTCACGACTTCCATTATCCTTGCCCAAATCTGGGGGGACTGCTGTTTGTGCACCAGGGGGACGACAGGCTCAGGACGGGGCTCTTCTGTGTAAGGCAATTTGGAGATTCAGCCAGTGTCCTAATGCCTGGGGTGCCACCTGGTTGAATGAATACAAAGGCAGCAGGGGAGGAGGTACTTGTGTGGATACAGGTATCAGGGACTCCAGGTGGGGGTCACTAACCTGAAAACCCATCTGTCCCAAGTAAGGCATGTGATAAGAGAAGGGCATCTCCAAAAGAATACCTTGGGCACGGTGCTAGTGCAAAAACTAACACAAGACTCCCCCCGTCTCCAGTATTGGCATGGAAAAGTCTCCATGCCGGCAAGTGACACTCAGCACTGACCAAGGACATCTTAGTACCAGCAGTCTCTGACACACACGCCAGACCCCCAAGGTATCACAACTGACCACAGCCCATCCCAGAGACAGCAGCACCACAGCAAAGCAGCCACAGCATAAAGTCAAAAGGTCCTTCCACCCCAACCGCTGCAACAAAGGCACTTGCTGACAGGAAGCAGTGAGAACATACGTGGTACACGTATGGACACGCACATCGGTGAGCATCTCTCCTCTGGACTTGAATGCCTCTGCTCTGCGCTGGCAGTCAGCGTGATACCTGGCACATGGTAGGCACTTAATGAGTGTTTTCTAAATATAGGAAGGAACGGGGGGAATGGAAGGACTGTGTGAACATCATCCAGCGGCTTGTTTCTCTACCAGTTTCGTATCCAGAAGGCAGCATGACATTTCAGGGTGGAACTCGGGCCATGTTGTCAATTTCATACCGAGCATCAACTGTGGGGGGAAAGAAGGACACGCATGCCCAGGGGGCTGGGTGGTTTTACCTCCATACAAAAATCACCTTCCAAGAGACACTCCCCAAGTTCTGCCGAGGAAGGACACAGCAGAGGGGGTCCGCCTGCCTTCAAAGGTGGCCAGCAGAGCAGATGCCAGTAGGCTTGAAGCAGAGCCCTTGCCACCCACTTGGCAAGCAGGTAAAGTTGGACAAACCCTGGTCTCTGTTGCCCCATCTGTAAGATGGCACTAATTACCTAAGCTTGTCCCCAGACTCTAATGTCATAATGAGCATGAAAGCCCCTCATTAGCCAGAGAACAAAAGGCACCGTTATCCCATGTTTAAAGGACACCGTTTGCCACTGGACAGAGCAGAGGAAGAGGAACAGGAAGGCGGCAGAAGCCTGATGCTCTTGGCCCATCGCCTATCAGCATCACATCTGAGCCTGGGATCTCCAGCCCTGGGCTCCTGCCTCTCCTCACGGGGACCCAGAGCTGCCTGGAGGGCAAGACCCCAGTGAGTGCTCAGAGCAAAGGAGCCACTGCAGACACTCAGAGTGGCAGCCCCATGTGTGCTCCAAGTGACCGCCTTTTACCCGGTGCAAGGAGCAAGGACACGATGGGTGGAAAGCGGGCAGTGAGGCCTCCCCATTTCAAAAGGCTCCTCCCAGTGGCCCGACCAGACCCCCAGAGAGGGCCTCTCCATGCCCTTCATCAGAGAGCAGACGTCTCCACCACCACCAGGCATAGAAATCACCTCCAACGAAAGCTGCTCAGCTCCCTCCGTCTCGGAACAGAGTGGCAAAGGCATGAGAGCTGCTACGCATTCGGAAGTAGACAAGCACATATAATAAACACAGACAGGATCTGCCCATTTTTGGACCCCTGCATTAGATTCCTAAGCAGATGCTCTGCCAAGCTCACGCCGCAAGATTAGCGTGGGAGGGACTGGAGGAAGGGCTCAGACACCCGGACCCGCTCTCTCCCACCAGGCTGCGCGTCTAGGAATTGTCTGTGTCACGTTCCTCCTGTCACTAAGAGAGGGCCCACAGGGACGAGATCCCACCCCAACAGCAAGCCCTGCCTATGTTAAAGGCAGAGCCTGCATGAGTCAGAGCCGACTCCTGCACCCCGTGGCCTGTTCGGGGGCTGCCCCGTCCCCACCAAGGGTGCCCTCTCAGTCACCTTCACTGCACTCAAGCTTACCCTAGCACATTTTAAACCAGGAACGCTCTCCCTTGAGCTATCTTCTAAGGGACTCGAGGATGAAACAGTGAGACTGGAGACTGGCAGGAGTTCACGGTCAGTCTGGGGAAAGCAGATCCAAGCAGCCATGAGAAAACCCCGGAAGCAGTCAGCCAGGAATCGAAGTCCAGTATCATGTGGCCCCAACCGAGCCCCAGAGAGCTGAGCAGAGGCCTGTGTGGCTGGGCAGGCAGGGGACATGTCCTAGAAGGAGCAAGCCTTGAACTTGTGGTCTGTAGAACTTGCCCTTCTGACCCAAGGGTGACCATAGACGAACGTTAAATCAGCACCCCCGGCCCTGGACCACGCCTGATGGCCTGGAGGAGTTTGCTTAACCTCTCCAAGCTGCCCCTTGGAGAATATAAGATCACAAACCTGGACCTCGTCCCACCCAGGAGACGCCATGAGGAACACAGTCCCCGCAGCTCACAGGAAGTTGCAGACCAGAGGTGAAAGAGCATTTTGCTGGGAGATACGTTAACCACCCTGAAAGTTAGGGGATTCGCCCAGCCTCCAGTTCTACACAGCTCTCACCTCACATTGAGCACCAAAAAACTCAACAATCAAGGTAAGTGCAATCTCTTTAAAAATCAAAATTAATGCATTTTTCAAAATCCATAATGAGCAAGATTATCAAAATTTTAAATCAAGACAAGCTCTGACCTTGCTACCTCACTCAGCACGACCTGGCCATTTCACACTGTCACAGGACAGAGTACTCCATCCTCATTTCACTCACCACCATTGTCATTAAATATTCACCGGAGTGATGGTTGGATTCGGTTTTGCCCCTACAAGGGCGAAGGTGGCGTGCTTCACTCGTCTTTGAGTACCTGGCACCTAGCTCAGAGTTTGGCACATGGAAAAGCGGTGCCCGGGGAACACCCAAATGAACATTGTAGATGGAAGTTGACCCTGAAAGCTGTGCTGAGAGCTCTTCTCTGCTCAGATGCCGCGGCGGGCTTCTGCTTGTAGCCCTGGGGGACCCTCCACTCGACCCGATCGCTGCCACTGTACAAGCTCCTACATTCCCGAACGTAGAAGCCAGACCTGCATGTGTATCTGTTTTTGTTTGTTTGTTTGTTTTTTCGTTTGTTTTTGAGACAGGGTTTCATTCCCATCGTCCAGGCTGGAGTGCAGTGGCACCATCTCGGCTCACTGCAACCTCTGCCTCCTGGGTTCAAGCGATTCTCCCGCCTCAGCCTCTCCTGCCCAGGCCAGCTGGGATTACAGGCGCCCACCACCACGTCCTGGCTAATTTTTATATTTTTAGTAGAGACGGGATTTTGCCATGTTGGTCAGGCTGGTCTCAAACTCCTGGCCTCAAGTGATCCATCTGCCTTGGCCTCCCAAAGCGCTGGAATTACAGGCGTGAGCCACTGCGCCTTGGCCCAGACCTGGGTCCTAATGACCGCTTTGCTTTCATTTGTGAAAAGATACTTTCATTGCAGAGCCGACGGGTTGCAGTGGAGACACAAACAATCCAGCAGGTCCCGGGACAATGTGTGACTGATTTTCTGCGCCTCCAGGACGTGTCTCCACCTCACACGAGGGCCACTGCCAAATGGCCGTGGGAGGGTGTGTCCTGCCATTTTGGGCACTTGGGCAGCTGGGCTTCCGCTCCCAGGAGCCAGGTTGGATCCATTCCAAGACAGTCACTCTCTGTCCACTTCTCCACAGAGAATATTTCTATATTGAGGAAGTTTAATTTGAGGCCAGTAGGAATCATAGTGTATGGGTTTGCCTGAAACAGGCTCACATGCAAGCAATGGCTAAGTAAAAATCTCCAAATAGCCATGCCCTATTTTTGCATTTTTATGAGTTCTTTCAAAGGAAAAGAGAAGGGGCGGGGGGCGGGGGGAAGAGATTAAGAAATAAAAGGCTGAGCACAGTGGCTCACACCTATCATCTCAGAGCATTGGGAGACCAAGGTGAGAGGATGGCTTGAGGCCAGGAGTTTGAGATCAGCCTGGGCAACATAGTAAGACCCCATCTTTAGAAAATAGAAAGAAAAATAAAATATTTTTAAAAAGAACTACAAGATGTTTCCCTGTCCTTACCTGACCTCCCAGTTGCAGGGGACTTAGGAAGGGAGGGGAAAGTGCAGGGGGCCTCCTGCAGGGGGAGCCGGGTCATGGGTCCTGCCAACAGCCTCTGCCCAGCTCCTCTTCGGTAAGCGGGCATTGGCTCCGTCCTCTGTATGCACCTGTTCTGTCTCCTCTGACTTGGAGAGACAGCTTTGCCTTTCTGCCTCAGAAGATGGAAAAAGGGGAGAAGTACCCCAATATGTCACCATTCACTCCCCCAGCTCCTGGGAAGATGCCCAGCTGAGAGGTGCCCAATGCCAGCAGGCCCAGCACTGCCAGCTCCCAGGGACCCAGGCCAAGCCAGAGACTGGCCTGGGTTCATTGTAGAGTGGAGGTGGGTGAGGAGAGAGAAGCAACATGCAGTTTTAATTCTTTGTTAAAAACGTGGCTGGGCACGGTGGCTCACGCCTGTGAACACCCTGGGAGGCCAAGGCAGGCAGATCACTTGAGGTCTGGAGTTCAAGACCAGCCTGACCAACATGGCAAAACCCTGTCTCTACTAAAAGTACAAAAATTATCCAGGTGTGGTGGCGGGCGTCTGTAGTCCCAGCTACTCGGGAGGCTGAGGCAGGAGAATCGCTTGAACCCAGGAGGCAGAGGTTGCAGTGAGCCAAGATCATGCCACTGCACTCCAGCCTGGGCAACAGAGTGAGACTATATCTCAAAAAAAAAAAAAAATCACAAACCCTACCAAAGGGTGAATCTCTCTTTCAGAAAGGACATTAGGTGCCATTTTCCTGCTGGAAGCCCCACAAGTCCCCATGACTCCTCAATATACAATTCAAAAAAGGCCTCCAAATTGCCACCTGCTGTCATGCTAAGCATTGGAACGTTCTGCTTGACCTTTTATTAACATTTTTCTAAACCAATATGTTTGGTGTGGTGGTTTTGTTTTTTTTCTTTCTTTCTTTCTTTCTTTCTTTCTTTTTTTTTTGGCTACAAGCACCCTGAGGAATTATGAAAAATACTTTTTTCTGTAGTTTATCCCATATGCTCTTAATAGGCTCACAAATATAATACCATTATAAAAAAGAAAAACTGCCAACTCTGCTAAAAAAAATTGTCATAACACTAAATTATTATATAAATATAAAAGGAGTGTGTCTGTAAAATATTCACTCAATGAACATCCCAAGGTGATGGTTTTGCTATGTTGCTTTTATTCCTGAGAGACCTATAACGCACTCGGATATGCCACATGTCACCACATGAATCAGGCAGTTAATACATGTGCTTTTTAGAAGCAGGGATGTCTTCCCGATAGAATGTGCTATAAAAAAAATGTGGAGATCCGGCTGCTTTGTCTGATAGGCATAATTTAATGTCTTGCTTATAATACTGCATCTTAAGGAAAAATACACACTGTCCTATGTAGTTATTTACAATATATTGCTAAGTCTATGCAAATATGTTTCCCCGAGCCCAGGATTATATAACAAAGGTCAACAATGTTTGAAATATTTTGAAGCATATTCCCAATATGCGTGGTGTATGGTGCTAATATCCAATATATGCACATATATCTTAATATATTTCCAGATCTTTCTGTTCATTGTTCTCTCTGTAGCTTCCCACAGAATACTATTAGAGAAATGTTTTCTTCTGAGTAAAGCCAAACATTGCCTATCCATCTTGGAAAAATTTATTAAGGTGGCTAATTATGCGGTCCTTAATATTGCATTAGTACGGAGGTTGCTCAATGCCACTGCGGAAGAGAAAAAGATAGAAGCCAGTTCAATAATACTGAAACCAGAGATGCAATACGTGCAAAAATCAGCACACACCTATGTCATCCTATCTTTCTGCCCCAGATTTCCAAATCAGGCAATTCCACTTAGGGATCACACGTGTGCCTGTGCACCCACACGCGCACACACACACACACACATGCTTGTGATCTGGTGTGCACAAAACCAAGATTACAAGCCACACATTCTGCTTCTCCCTTCCAAATATTGCAGATTTTGCCCTTATTTTCCTGAGGGGAATTTTATGATCACCTGTGCCTTTCATTCAAATCACTTCCCTCAAGAGAAAAAAAAAAAAATGGTTTGGCTAATTGCACAAGAGTAGGGGAAAGGGTTGTGGAAACCAGACCTCCGCTATCCAAGCCACCTCCAGAAGATAGCATAAAAGAGAGATTTGTTTGCATGAAAGGTATATGAAATCTGAGCCCTCAATTCTGTCTCCCATTTCAAATTATATCGTTCCTCTATCCTTCTCCAGTCACTGGGTTGAACCAAATTCAGAAGACTACAGTCTAACAGACACCAAAACAAGGGACTGAGGTCATTAGAAAGAGGCCGATCCCCAGAAAAGATACTCTTCCCTGGTAGGTGGACCGGGCTGGACTTTGCAGGTGGCTTTTCGTATCTGTGCTGCTGTGATTCTGTGTAGCTGTCCCAAACTCTGGGCCACAACATCACCGAGAGGTTGATTCTGGCAGCTTCAGACTGCCTTGGTATGCAGGGCCCTCGAAAACCCCAAGGCTAAATCCTTCCAGCCAATCCATGTTTTAAGACGCTACAAAAATCACCCATTTTCAAGGACTAATGGAGTATGTCCAGATGCGGCTATGGAATTGATGTATTTTTTTATAATCTTTTTCCATGTTATCAGTCCAACCAGCCACACAGCCCACCTGATGAGGATTTTTAAAAAGAGCCAAAGCTGTGAAATCTGATGCTTTGCACCTCTATTGCCAGCAGAAATGAGTTATCTAGAAGCTTCCTGAACAGAATTCTTTCAGGAGGTGAGGCACAGTGGCTTACGTCTGTAATCCTAGCACTTTGGGAGGCCAAGGCAGGAGGATTGCTTGAGGCCAGGAGTTCAAGACCAGCCTGGGCAACCCATCTCTACAAAAAAAAAAAAAAAAAAAAAAAAGTTTTAATTAAAAAAATAAATAAGTTATCTCAGGAAGGCAGTCAGACATACAATGCAAGCCTCCTCATGAGAAAGTCAGCTCTGCTGTTTCTCCAGAAGGGAATGTCATTGCCAGAAATTCACGCCTATAATCCCAGCACTTAGAGAGGCTGAGGCTGGTGGATCACTGGAACTCAGGAGTTCAAGACCAGCCTGGGCAACATAGTGATTGAAATCCTATCTCTTTAAAAAAAAAAAAAAAAATTAATGACCTTCTTGCTTGACTCTGGCCATGGGGTTTTCTGAATCCCCGTAATGATCCCACAAAGTGTGGGGGAGATGGGAAGATAGAACAACACACATGTACACTGAAGACAGTTCCTATTTCCTCCCAAGCCATCAGCTGCTTTATGGAAACTTCCAGAAGGTTTTGAGGAAGGGTTTTCACAAGGGCCGAGAGAGCTGCAAGCATCTTTGTTCTCCCACTGGAAATTCAACTGTATATAAGACAGAGCAAATGTTAAATCATTTAAAGAGAGCTATTTTTCATAGTTTCCAGTACATAAGTGTGTTTCAGTACATGTTATTGTAAAATAGTGTTCCTACTTACGTTCTTATGCATCTGTTGTTGTGTTTACTCATTCTTTCGTTCTGACTTTTAGAAATAGCAATAAATCTATTTTTTAATCCCCTCTGCTGATGACTGATTATTCATTGCTAGAAGGGATGGAAGGAGGTCCATGTGAAGAGTGATCCGCCCTCCAGAACAAGCTCCACTTTCACAAGATAAACAGGGTCCGGGGAGATTCCTCTTTTGTCCTGGGTAGTTTATGCAAACTAAATAAGGACTTGGTGGCAGCTCAAATAAATATAAATTACCCTCCAGTGGAAATTCCAACCACTTGTTACAGTCAATTTCAGCAAGGAGGAGCCAAGGGTGACATCTACACAAACAATACAATTCATTTCTATACTGCATCCCTAATACAAAGATCGCAAAGGGCTTCGCAGGAGTCGGTTGTCACTGATCTAAACCAAACAGGGTGGAAGCCAAGAAGGCAGAAGGAGGAGGAAGAGGAACTGCTGCTTCTGGACCCTGGGAAGAATCCCAGCTGTAATTGAAATCTCACCAAAGCAAGTGCCTAGAGAGGTGTGTAAGTCAGGATGAGGCAGGCTCGTACCGCTGCAACAAACAGTCCCAAAATCTCAGTAGTTTGATACAAGTGTTAATTTATTTCTTTTTTTTTTTAAGTTTTTAGAGACAGGGTTCTGTCGCCCAGGCTAGAGAGTAGTGGCTTAATCATGGCTCACTGCAGCCTCAACCTCCTGGGTTCAAGCAGTCCTCCTGCCTCAGCCTCCCGAGTAACTGGAATTAACAAGCACATGCCACCACACCCCGCCAATTTTTTTTTTCTTTTTTTGTAGAGACGGGGTCTCCCTCTGTTGCCCAGGCTGACCTCACACTCCTGAGTTCAAGCAATCCTCCTGCCTTGACCACTCAAAGTGCTGAGATTACAGGAGTGAGTCACTGTGCCCGGCCACAGTGTTAATTTCTTGTGCTGAGAGTCTGGGAGACTCACAAGAGCAGCTGTCCCACATTCCATGTGTCTCAGTGATCAGGCTGTATTGTTCTGCATCTCCTGTATCTCAACACAAGGCCTCTGTGGCTGCCCAGGCAGATGAAGTGAAAGAAAGCCATAGTTAGTCACACACATGCTCTACTATGCTTTCACCGGGAAGCAGCCTTTTGACCAGAATAAGGTACATCTTCCTGTTTGCAAGGGAGCTGGGAAATGTGGGAGAAGAGAAGGTCATGTCTGGTGAACATCACTAGTTCTACCCCAGGTGACAGACAATTTCACAGAGCCACTCATCGCCTGGGGATTGCAGAATACATCACAAAGGACCCTCTAAGCACTTTCCCTAAACTGTTGTGCAATATGTTTGCCCCCTCTGTCTACAACTAAACTGTGCTTTACCTGCATTCCTTGGGCTAAGTGATGGAGCACACTTAATTTCCTCATCTGTAAAATAGGGATACCAGTGCCAGTCTAACAGGCTACTATGAAGACCTAAGACGATGCATTTATATAAACTGCACATCACTAATGCACACATGTGTGTTCGTGGAAATAACAGCCATAGCTACTGGGCTAGCATTTCAGCATGTAGGGCAAGGAAACCCTGGTTCAATGCCTAGAACTTAGCATCCAGAGTAGCCACTGAATGGTGACCCCCATCCAGTTCCATCTGACTTCTAACTGGCTGCTCTGGTGATTGTTTGTTTTTAGTGCCTTTCAAATTTACCTCTGCTTTAACATATCTGCTGATGATATGAACGTCTGTACTTATGTCTACTAGTTCTTACCTTAGAGTACTGGCTGGGAATTTTTTTGTTTTCTGACGTGGTGTCTCACTCTGTTGCCCAGGCAAGAATGCAGTGGTGCTATCTTGGCTCACTGCAGCCTCTGCCTCCATGGGTTAAAGCGATTCTCCTGCCTCAGTCTCCTGAGTAGCTGGGATTACAGGTGTGCACCACCACGCCTGTCTAGTTTATGTATTTTTAGTAGAGATGAGGTTTCACCATGTTGGCCAGGCTGGTCTCAAACTCCTGACCTCAAGTGATCTGCCTGCCTTGGCCTCCCAAAGTGCTGGGATTGCAAGTGTGAGCCACTGTGCCTGGCCTACTGGCTGAGATTTTTTTAATGAGCTTTTTAATGGCATCTATCCCAGATACCTTACAATGGGATTCCCTTGCAGGTGCTTCCATTCGCACTTAGCCCGTGGTCAAACCTGTCTATTTTGCCACATTCAAAAGTGAATTCCAATGAATACTGGAGAAGGCCACAGGGTCTGGTTATTTTTCCAATCACATAATGCTGATTTTCTTGTTTTGTTTTGTTTTCGTTTTTTTTGTTTTGTTGTTTTTGTTTTGTTTTGTTTTTTGTTAACCACATGTATTGCAAACCCTTCTTCCTAAAAGCTTCTTGGCATGTGGTCATCTCTGGGTCACATCAGAAAGGACCAGTTGAAAACAAAACCACCTTGAGGCTGGACAAAAGGGAAAGAATGAGATGGACTCTTTCTTGCTGGGTTCTTTTGGAGATGGCATGGCATAGCAGGGTGAAAGAAACTTGGCTTTGAACTTCAGTTTCAATCTCAATTCTGCCATTTGTATACGTGCCCTTAAACAGATGGTACCTGATGTAGTTTAGATATTTGTCCACATTGAAATGTCATGTTGAAATGTAATTCCCAATGTTGGAGGTGGGGCCAAGTGGAAGGTATTTCGGTCATTGGGGTGGATCCCTCATGGCTTGGTACTATCCTGGCAATAACGAGTGAGGTCTTGCAAGCTCTGATTGTTTAAGAGTGTGTGGCTCCTGCCCCTTCTCTCTTGCTCCTGCTTCCGCCATGAGAGGTGCCTGCCCCCTCTTCACCTTCTGCCATGATTAGAAGCTTCCTGGGGCCTCACCAGAAACAGATACAGGTGCTATGCTTCCTGTACAACCTGCAGTACTTGAGCCAATGAAACCTCTTTTCTTTATAAATTACCTAGTCTCAGGTATTTATTTAAAGCAGTGCAAGAACAGCCTAATACAATGTCCTGTTGTGGGGCCTTTCCTGGCGGGAGAGGAGGGCGGTACAGGGAGGACTCCATAAGACAACAGGCCAAGGACTATGGCTTGGTAGGTACTGAGCATTTGATGAAGTCTAGTTCTCTTACTCAAGCTTCAGGTGACACACTCATCACAGGGCACCTGAAGTATCGCAGGACTGTGCCAGCGGAGGAGTCATGGACAAGTTGGTACAGGATGTGTGCAAAAATAGTATCCTCTTTATAACTTTCTGTTGACAAAAATGGAGCCATCTCCAGAAAGGAACCATGAGACCTTCTCATGGCTTGAACTCTGACCTCCAGAAACGTCCTCCAACAGAGCTGTCCAATAGTGGGTTTTCCTGCCCAACAGCCCAACACTTTGCCACCTGCTCCAATGCTATAGTAGGCGACCCCGGCAGCAGGATTGGAATGATTATTGAAGTCGTTGCTTCATTCTCAGACTACACCAACCAATGCCCAGTTCAGCTTTCCCCACCAGTCTCTTGGCTATTTCAACCGAATTACAAAAACGCGAAGATAAAATAATTAGAAATGCTCATTTGTCACTGAGAATCTGGCAAGCAAAACCTATATTTTGCAAGCAGTTTTAATATTGTGCTTTTTCGTGCTTTCCTAAACTAATTTAGCCTACTAATTTTCTATAATTACCTGCATGCTCTTAGCTTCCGCTGGTCAGATGAGTTCTGAGACACTTATATAACTGGCATTAAAAAGATGCATTTAGCGGCTCAGATGGTTAAAGTAACAAAGCCTATAGAATCCAGAGGTTATTGTATTCTCCCAAAAGTACTTAAATAATAGCCTAAAATCTGAAGAATTACTTTAATACTTCAATAAAAATAACCCAATTCAAAACATTTTCAAGGAAACAGAGTTCTTTGCTCTAGGCTACCGAGTAATGGCTGAGAAAAAGTATATAGCCTGTCACTTCTGATTAGAGAACTGTGCCTCTGTGCTTTGAATGAGGGGCATGTCTGGTAATAGGAAGTGCAGATATTAAAGTTAATAAAATAATGTGGAATACGATATATATGAAACTTGACCAAGTAGAGCGCAGAATATAACATACATTACCCTGTTCAGTCAACTCCTGTGGCCCGGCATCTAATGACAAGCTTAATTTCTGTTTCCAATGAGAGTACAGCTAAAAATACAATTTCCAGATTAGACAAATATTTTATCCGACTCCCTGACAAATGTAACCAAGAATGGCTGACGTGTCTACACAGATGCCCAGCGACCATGAGAGGGAATGACTAGGATATTGCAAACTGCTCAGCCTCAAAAGTCCGTGAAACCCCATCATCTTTGAGGTCATTATAAATAATTAGTTGCAGACATGGAGATGTTGAGGCTTCGCAACTAGGAAAGGACAAGGGTGGGTCCATTTCTCTCCTGCCCTGGGAGGCTCTCAGCTCCCTCTCGGCACAATTAGGCCTCCCCAAACCATCCAACATCAAGGCCCCTGAACACCCATTATTGCATCTTTAATCTAAAACCCCAACGCCAACCATAATGGTTTTTGTTTTTCGATACATTAACCTTCAACTTGTATTTTCACTATTAAATAACCAGCCTGAGAACCACCTAGAATTCTTTTTTCCCGGTCACCTACAAGAAACCATGCAGTCCCCATGATGTGACCCTCTTAAGGGATTTAAAAGCAATTCAATGAGCTAATCTCAGTAAACCTAGAATTAAAGTTCTTGTTTCCATATTTCACTTTCAAAATATTTAGAACTTTGACAGATATGACATTATGTTTTCATTAAAACAGCTGATTTCAAAATGCTGCTCTGTGCAGAAACGCCATAAACAGTTTATGATGAACTGCCACGCTCTTAATTAAAACAATAAATCCAGCACACAATATTTGTGCAGCCTCCGGTCTGACCTTTGCCTCTTGCTATCCACCACCAAGCCGCGGCTGCGTTCCCAACGCCAGACGTGGAAGGTTTTAAAACATGATCTGAAAGGCACTAAAGATAAAATAAGAGAAAACGTACCATTAGTCTTCGCAGTTATGATTAATTCAGTTCATATTTTACAATCTGGTTATGGAGTAAAACTGCAGACTTTACATCAAGTATTTGCCATTCACTATACCTAATGTATAAAAATGCTTGATATTTTAGAAAATGGCACCGAGCTAATTCACCACAACCCCATGAAGGACAGGAATTGAAATAATAAAAACAGAGAGTGATTCGCTATCCATCCAAAGCGAAGAGCGGATCGCACTCATTGGACGGTCAGCCTTGGACGATAAATATGTTGATTGCAGCCCGGCTTCACCACGCCACGTTTATCTCTGTGCTGTGAGATTTCAGATTAAAATATTCCCTAAATCTCTCACATCTCACATCACCCAGAGCAGGCAACAAGGGTGTTAATTACCAAGCAGTAATGACAGTAAATTTGTTTCCCTGGCCTGCAGTCACCAAGCTAACCTCCAGACTTGCCATCCCCAAGGAACGAAACGATTCTGAACTCGGGCTCACTTGCTTGCACCCCATAGAGAGAGAGCACTGGGCTGGCTGGGGGACCATTTTGCAGCCTCTCCGTGGAGGGATGCGTGGACAGCCAGCATCTGAGCTCCAGGAGAAAATGCTCCTGGCTGTCTTTGGAGCAGAGGCTTCCTGCAGGAAGGGGAGGCAGTGTCCAGGCACCTTTGAGGGCATGGAGACCTACCTCGTGATGCCCTCAGCAGGCTGGCCCCCAAGACACCTCCCCATCACACCTAACATCAGCATGTGTTCCCCATGCCCTTCCTCCAGGCTTTGTCTTACCTCCTTCTGTGTCTTTCCAGCCCTCTGTCCCCACCTGCTCCACATCCATATGACAAACACATGCACACAGTACATGGACCCATACAGACCTGGGGACAGCAAAGCCTCTGAGGCTGGGAGACCCGGGATGACAGTGAGTGGGACCCAGCTCTGCAGGTCCTTGTCTGAGTTGCAGGCAGAGTGCACCACGGTTCCAGAAAGATGGAGGAGAGGAAAGCAGTGATGGCCACGGGAGGCCTTGCAGGCTTGCGGCCCCGGACCTGGGTCCCTTCTGCCCACATTAGAAACAGTAGAACGCCAGGTGGGCCACCTCTCTCTGCGAGGGCAAGACCCCCACATTGGCCTACCTGGCTCCAGCCTTTGCTCACCTCCAAAGCCTATCATGCCTTTCCTCTCCCCTCTCCAGGACCCTTACTTCCCTCCAAGGGCCCCTTCCAGCCTACACAGCACAGTGGACTTAGAACTGTCATCGGGACCTGAGCCCTGGAGGGAACCAGTGCTACGCACCCCTGCCTGCCATGGAGCCTCTGAATCAGCTTCCAGGGAAGGCGCTGCCAGAGCCTTTCTCTCATCTGGTCCTAAAGATGTGCCTCAGCCCTTGTTTGGTTGGGGAATTCTGTCTCAGCCATCCTAGTTGTGAAAGGGCCCTGCAGGAAGGTTGGGCTCTGGGGGTCCCTGAGCATCATCCAGGGCTTCTGTGCTCCCCGGGCCCTGCCCCATATGCAACATGGCTCTCTGCCGGGGTTCTCACTCAGTGTCCTCGCTCTGTGTGTGTGTGTGTGTGTGTGTGTGTTTGTGTTCGGATGGGATCTCATTATGTTGCCCGGGCTGGTCTTGGAACTCCTGCGCTCAAGCGATCCTCCCACCCCAGCCTCCCAAAGTGATTAGATTATAGGCGTGCACCATCATGCCTGGTCAAGCCTACAGCACCCAGTATTCCCAGGCGGTCTCCCATCCAAGTACTATCAGGTCCCAACCCTGCTTAGCTTCCAAGATCAGATAAGACCGGGCACATTCAGGGTGATATTAGGGTTATGCCTCACACTTTCAATCAAGCATCAGAGTTGGGATGGGGCCCATCCACCTCCCTGGCCTCACAAATTAAGGTACCCTAATAGCAGTTAAACCCCTCTGCCCCCCACCAACTGCCCCTACACCCAGGCACTTGGACCAGAAGGAACAGCCCCAGACCCTGGGCACCTGCCATCCCACCCCCTACATTTTCCAGCTGTGCAGCCCACCCTGGCCCACAAGGTCACACTACATGTATCCCTGGGATCACAGTGGCTCCTGTGAATATCACCATGTTTTAGAAAACTGATAGACCAGAGGAATAAAGTCGCCATCCTGAAGGCAACCAGTGAATGAGTGGCACCACGGAATTGGAATTGAAACCCACACCCAGCTGAGCGAGTGTGGCTCACACTTGTAATCCCAGTATTTTGGGAGACAGAGGCAAGAGGATCCCTTGAGGTCAGGAGTTTGAGACCAGCCTGACCAACATGGTGAAACCCCATCTCTACAAAAAATACAAAAATTAGCCAGGAGTGGTGGCGCACACCTGTGGTCCCAGCTACTCAAGAGGCTGAGGCAGGGGGATCACTTGAGTCCAAGGGGTTGAGGCTGCAGTGAGCCCTGTTCGTGCCGTTGCACTCCAGCCCGGGCAGGCAGTCTCACTGCAGCCTGAGAGTGAGACCCTTTCTCAAAGAAAAGAAACCCACATCCTCTGCCTTTAGGGCTGATGGGCCCTGATGGTAATGCCCACCACCATGCTATGCAACCCAACCCTCAGTCAGACCCTTGAGTTTCTCAAACTGAGACCCATAGATACATTCTCAGGGGTTCATGACTCCTTTTGGTAAGTTTTAATTTTTCTTTTCTTTTTTTTTTTTTTTTTTTTTTTTTTTTGAGACAGAGTCTCTGTTACCCAGGCTGGAGTGCAGTGGTGCGATCTCGGCTCACTGCAACCTCCACCCCTGGGTTCAAGCAACTCTCCTGTCTCAGCCTCTGGAGTAGCTGTGATTACAGGCATGCACCACCACGCCCAGCTAATTTTTGTATTTTTAGTAGAGTTGGGGTTTCACCATGTTGGCCAGGCTGGTCTCCAACTCATGACTTCAGGGGATCTGCCTGCCTTGGCCTCCCAAAGTGCTGGGATTACAGGCATGAGACACTGCACCCAGCCCGAGCAGTTATCTTTGATGTTACTCTTGTCATTGTTTTGAGGTGCCAAGAACTACACCCATATAACATGAGGAATTCAACCGATAAATGTGCATGTTCTGACCACTTCACCAACTGATTATTCCTTCATCTCTCTCCCTCTCCCCAGGCCTTCCTATTCCCTGAGACACAACAATATTGAAAACTGGCCGAGGAATAACCCTAAAATGTCCTCTAAGTGTTCAAGTGAAAGGAAGAGTCACTTGTCTCTCATTTTAAATTAAGAGCTAGAAATGATTAAGTTTGGTGAAGAAAGCAGGTCGAAAGCTGAGATAGGCTGAAAGCGAGGCATCTGGTGCTAGTTAGTCAAGTTGTGAATGCAAACAAAAGTTCTTGAAAGAAATTAGAAGTGCTACTCCAGTGAATGATAAGAAAGCTAAACAGACTTATTGCTGATATGGAGAAAGTTTGAGTGGTCTGGATAGAAAATCAAACCATCCACGACATTCCCTTACGCCAAAGCCTAATCCAGAGCAAGCCCCTAACTCTCTTCAATTCTATGAAGGCTCAGCAAGGTGAGGAAGCTGCAGAAGAAAAGTTGGAAGCTAACAGAGGTTTGTTCACGGGGCTTAAGGAAGGAAGCCAACTCCATAACGTAAAAGTGCAAGGTGAAGCAGCACGTGCTGATGGCGAAGCTGCAGCAAGTTATCCAGGAGGTCTAAGATTACTGAGAAGATAGGCACACTAAACAATAGATTTTCTTTTTGTTTGTTTGGGGTTTTTTTGAGATGGAGTTTCACTCTTGTTGCCCAGGCTGGAGTGCAATGGCGTGATCTCGGCTCACTGTAACCTCCGCCTCCCTGGTTCAAGCCATTCTCCTGCCTCAACCTCCCAAGTAGCTGGAATTACAGGCATGGGCCACCATGCCCAGCTAATTTTGTATTTTTAGTAGAGATGGGGTTTCTCCATGTTGGTCAGGCTGGTCTCGAACTCCCCACCTCAGGTGATCCACCCACCTCAGCCTCCCAAAGTGCTAGGATTACAGGTGTGAGCCACCACGCCTGGCCTGTTTGTTTCTTTCTGAGACGGAGCCTCACTCTGTCACCGAGGCTGGAGTGCAGTAGCGTGATCTCGGCTCACTGCAACCTCCGCCTCCAGGGTTCAAGCGATTCTCCTGCCTCAGCCTCCTGAGCAGCTGGGACAACAGGTGCACGCTACCACGCCCGACTAATTTTTGTATTTTTAGTAGAGACAGGGTTTCACCATGTTGGCCGGGCTGGTCTCAAACTCCTGACCTCAAGTGATCTGCCCACCTTGGCCTCCCAAAGTGCTGGGATTACAGTCATGAGCCACTGCACCTGGCCTAAACAATAGATTTTAGATTTTCAGTGTAGATGCAATAGCCTTCTGTTGGAAGAAGATGTCATCTAGAACTTCCATAGGTAGAGAGGAGAAGTCAATGCCTGGTTTCAAAGCTTTAAAGAGAAGGCTGGCTCTTGTTAGGGGCTAATGCAGCTGGTGACTTTAAATTAAAACCAATGCTAATTTGCCATTTCCAAAATCCTAGGGTCCTTAAGAATTATGCAAAATCTACTCTGCCTATGGTCTAGAAATGGAAAAACAAAGCTGGATGACAGCACATCTGTTTATAGCATGATTTACTGAACAGTTTAAACCCATTGTTGAGAAATACTGTTCACAAAAAAAAAAAAATGTTTTTTTTCCAAGATATTGCTGTTCATTGATAATGCACCTGGTCACCCAGGAGGTCTGATGAAGATGTACGAGAAGATGAATGTTGTTTTCATGCCTGCTAACACAACATCCATTCTGCAGCCCATAGATCAAGGAGTAATTTCAACTTTCAAGTCTTATTATTGAAAAAAATACACTTCATAAGGCTATAGCTATTGATAGTGATTTCTCTGATGGATGTGGGCAAACTCAATTGAAAACCTTCTAGAAAGGACTCACCATTCTAGATGCCATTAAGAACATTTGTAATGCATGGGAAGTACTCAAAATGTCAACATCAACAAGAGTTTGGAAGAGGTTAATTCCAGGCTTCATAAATGACTTTGAACGGTTCAAGACTTCAGTGGAGGAAGTGATTGCTGATGTGGTGGAAATAGCAAGAGAACTAGAGTTGGAAGTGAAGCCTGAAGATGGGACTGAACTGCTGCAGTCTTATGACCAAACTTGAATGGATGAGGAGTTGCTTCTTATGGATGAGAAAAGATAGTGGTTTTTGAGATGGAATCTACTCCTGGTAAAGATGCTGTGAACATTGTTGAAATGATGACAAAGGATTTAGAATATTCCACAAAGTTAATTGATAAAGTAGTGGCAGGTTCTGAGAGATTTATTCCAATTTTGAAAGAAGTTCCACTGTGGGTAAAATGCTATTAAACAGCATTGCACGCTGTGGAGAAATCTTCTGCGAAAGAAAGAATCAACTGAGGTGGCAAAGTTCACTGTTGCATCAGCCACTCCAACCTTCAGCAACCACCACTGTGACCAGTCAGCAGGCCTCAGCATCAAGGCAGGACCCCCCACCAGCAAAAAGAATATGACTTGCTGAAGGCTCAAACCATCATTAACATTTTTTAGCAATAAAGTATTTTTAATTAAGACATGTACATTGTTTTGTAGACATAATTCTATTACACACTTAATAGGCTACAGTATAGCATAAACATAACTTTTATATGCACTAAAAACCAAAAAATTCATATGATTCTCTTTATTGTGATATTTGCTTTATTGTGGCAGTCTGGAACTGACCCTGCAATACCTCCAAGGTCTGCCTGTACACTCTTCTAATCATCAGGGACTAAAGGGATGGGAGCAGAATTAATGTGCAACTTATGCACTGGGGTTGAAGGAAGACCAAATGGAATTATAGAATTCTGTTCATGGACGTGTAAGCCCTGAGTTAGTCCAACCTCAGAGTGGGAAGAAGAGAGTCTTCAATAAGAAGACTCTCCATTGAGTCACCTCTGAGTTTATGCAAGTCCATCCAAGTGGGCAACTGGAATCTTCTCTCTGTTCTTCCTTATTCATTTCTTCTACAGTTTCCTTGGCCTCTTTCCATTCCTAGGTGTCCCCTCTGGATCCATGCCCCATGCTGGAGGGACAGCATCGGATCTTTCAGCTCCTGCATCACACTGAGGATTTTAAATATCTCAGATTCTTCAAACTGTACCAATGACACTTTCTTGCTCATCTTGACAGCTCTTAGAGAATAACTTTCATGTGTTGTTATGCCAATGAATTATCTCCTTTTTATTGGTTCCTCTGGAAGGAATGATGGAGATAAAGAAAGAAGGAGGCAAGGAAAGAAGAAATCCCTACCTTGTCACCAGTGATATCATCACTCATCGCCATTGCTGGAGCATGGCTGAAACTCCATTTCTGGGAGCTGACTGAACTTCCTTACTCAAAACCAGACTTAATCTGAAATTCAGCCTGGTGATATTGTTGGGAAACACTTCTCCCAGAGTATCTGGGTGGGGTGGAGGGACTCTCACCTCCAAGTGAAACGGATTCCCACCTCCAAGAAGAAAAGTGATGGAAGAATTGGGTCAGCTCCACCTCCATTCCACCCCCAAGATATGTAACATTACCAGTCTGGAAAGCATCCGGGTCATACTTGTCAGTTCCCAATTCATGTTGTAAATAACGGTTTCATTTCAGCGAAATAACATCATCCTTCCCATTAAAGGAATGTTGCTGTTTTAAAATGGTGCTGGTTTCGTAACATTTTTGTTTTTAATTTGTAAGCGTGGCTTGGTTTTGTAGTTTTATAAAAGCTGTAAATATAAGGAGTTTTTATCTACTTTGGTAAGATCTGTAGTCAGGACTGTTACTCTCATTTCTGTTGAGGAGTGATGAGGATGAAATGAATAATGTTCAGCTCCCTGCTAGGTACATAGGAAGAACTTAGTAATTGTTACTGAATGTTGATGTTGTTTCAGAATCATGTATATTACAACAAAATAATTCAAGTTATTATTGAAGGTCTACAAATAGTGTTTGCTTGTTTGTTGGTTGTTTTTTCAGACACTGTATCTCATTCTGTTGCCCAGGCTGGAGTGCAGTGGTGTGACCATAGCTCACTGCAGCCCCAACCTTCTAGGCTTAAGCAGTCCTCCCACCTCAGCCTTCCAAGTAGCTGGGACCATAGGCGTGCACCACCATGCCTGGTGAATTTTTTGCAGTGGAGGGGAGGGGTCTTGCTATGTGGCCCAGGCTAGTCTGAAACTCCTGGCCTCAAACAATCTTCCGGCCTTGGCCTCCCAAAACACTGGGATTACAGGTAAGACTAAGATCAGTCTTTTTTTTTTTTTTTTTTTTTTTCTCTAGATAAGCTACATGAATCAAGCTTGAGGATGAAGGGGCTGAGCCACTGGGCCTCCAGGAGGCTGGGTCTCACTGGGAGGGAATGAGTCGGCCTAAAGAAGTAGCCATTAACTCACGAATGCCCACTACACACTGGGAGGGGTGCTGTGTAAAGACAGGAGGTGGGAAGTGCAAGAGGTTGGAAAGTGCAAGAGGGTGGAAGGAGAAGAGAAAAGCAGATTAGAGCAAAGGAAGGGCATTAAGAGCACAGAGGGAGCTTTCTCACTCATCCCCATTGTTCCAGCATGGCTGAGACCCCATTTCTGGGAGCCAGCTGAACCTCCTTACTCAAAACCAGACTTACACTGAAATTCTCTCCGCCCAGTGATACGGTTGGGAGAGCACTTCTCCTGGAGCATTTTGGTGGAGTGGGAGTTTCTCACCTCCAAGCCTTTCTACCTGCCAGGAACTCTACCTCTACTCCCTATTCATACACACCTGATGAAATTCCACCCATTCCCCCAGATTCTCATCATAAGGAGAGAGCACGTAGGTCTATTTGGAGCTGGTGTGAAAATCTCTCCCCAAAGACAAGGCATTGGTGGATTAATATTACCATTTCTTACCCTCTCCTTCTTGGTTATCAAGACAGACCGCAGAGTGGAGGCCTAGTACCCTGGGGGGTGGCATCTGCAAGGTGGGGACTCAGTGCCGTTGAGGGTGGCATTTGCAGTGTGAGGCCCCAATGCCCTGGAGGGTGGCTTCTGCAGAGTGGAGGTTCAGTACCCCAAAAGGTGGTATCTGCAGGGTGGAGGTTCAGTGCTCTGGAGGGTGGCATCTGCAGAGTGGGGGCCCAGCACCCTGGAGGATGGTATCTGCAGGTGGAGGCTTAATGCCCTTGAGGGTGGCATCTGCAGGGTGGAGGCCCAGTGCCCTGGAAGGTGGCATCTGCAGGGTGGACGATCAATACCCTGGAAGGTGGCATCTACAGGGTGGAAACCCAATGCCCTGGAGGGTGGCATCTGCAGGGTGAAGACTCAATGTCCTGGAGGGTGGCATCTGCAGTGTGGGGGCCCAATGCGCTGGAGGGTGGCATTTGAAGGGTGGAGGTTCAGTGCCTGGGAGAGTGGCATCTACAGCGTGGGGGTTCATTGCCCTGGTGGGTGGCATTTGCAGTGTGGAGGCCCAATGCCCTGGAGGGGTATTCAAGAGATCCACCCACCTCAGCATTCCAAAGTGCTGGGATTACAGGGGTAAGCCATCACACCTGGCCTTGCCAGGTGTTCTGAAAAGAAGAGATCAGGACACAGACACACTGAGGGAGACCACGTGAAGACACAAGGAGAAGACAGCCTCCTACAAGCCGAGGAGGGAGGCCGCGGAAGAAACTAACCCCCCAACACCTTGACCTGGGGAGCTGCCAGGAAGCACACTGCTGTTGTTTAAGCCGCCCCATCTGTGGTCATTTGTTCGGCCGCCCTAGCAGACTCATACACCTTTGGAGCCCAAAAGTCGAGAACTGACGTGAACTTCCCTGTGTTCCACTGTGCTGTCCCTTCCACCAGGCAGATCCTGCCCAGTTGGTCTAAAGAAGGTGGGCAAACGCTGAGCATCACCCCCGACCCCAGCCACCGTTCTGCCCCCTCGGACTCGCACCCCAACATTAGAGGTGGACGTGACATGGATCAGCACAGGGAGCCAGTTACCTGGGCCTCCCTCAGTGCCGACGTCAGTAGGAAGGACCCGGGGCAACCCCCATTGACATAGTTTGGATATCTGTCCCCTCCAAATCTCATGTTGAGATGTGACTTCCAATGTTGGAGGTGGGCAGAGGGAGGTGTTTCGGTCATGGGGGTAGATCCCTTATGATGGCTTAGTGCCTTTCCCACGGTCATGAGTGAGTTCTCACTCTGTTAGTTCACGCGAGAGCTGGTTGTTTAAAGGCGCCTCCTCCTCCTCTCTCTCTGGCTCCCTCTCCTGCCACGTGACATTGGCCTGATCTGCCTTCACCCTCCACCGTGATAGGAAGCTTCATGAGGTCCTCACCAGATGCAGATCAGGCCCCATACGTCTTGTAAAGCCTGCAGAATCTGAGGTATTCCTTTTTAGCAGCACAAAACAAACTAATTCGTGCATGCATCTGCACTGGGTTGGTACTTTGTGGTGTACTTTCCACTGTCTGCCCAGGCACAGAGCAATGCTGGGTGCTGGCCCCTCAGTGACTGTGAATTCCTGCAGGTGGCCAGCCTGGCTCCACAGCCTCCCCAGAGCAGCCCACCATACCTCCCCACACCACCCGTGCACCCAGGGACACCCACCTCCCAGTCACTTACGCCACTGCAGTGCTGGGCCCTGTGGTGCAGGGCGGGAGGGCCAGAGGCATGGGTGGGAGCATAAGAACTCCTGGGGCTCAGCTTGGCTTTACAAGGGGACAAATGGACCATTTCATTTCCCTAAGTAGCCTTCCAGGAACACTTCCACACGGGGCTATAAAAGAAGGTTTAGAACGAGGAACTTTTAGAGGGGCTTTTATCTCTGTGAGTGTCTATTGAGTTTTATACCCCTTCAGGGTATCTGATGACTGTGGGCGGAGTGGGAAAAGGCCTCTCATTAAATGCACGAAGGAAGGAATGACCAGAAATGCCAGAAATGCGTTGGACTCTTTGCTCTCTGGCTTTCAGGTAATTATTGGGAGTTTTAAAACTCAGCTCCCGGCCGGGCGCGGTGGCTCAAGCCTGTAATCCCAGCACTTTGGGAGGCCGAGACGGGCGGATCACGAGGTCAGGAGATCGAGACCATCCTGGCTGACACAGTGAAACCCCGTCTCTACTAAAAAATACAAAAAAAAAAAAACTAGCCGGGCGAGGTGGCGGGCGCCTGTAGTCCCAGCTACTCGGGAGGCTGAGGCAGGAGAATGGCGTGAACCCGGGAGGCGGAGCTTGCAGTGAGCCAAGATCACGCCACTGCACACCAGCCTGGGCGGCAGAGCGAGACTCTGTCTCAAAAAAAAAAAAAAAAAAAAAAAAAAAAAAAAAACTCAGCTCCCATGGGAGAGCAGGCAGGAGAGTCAAGAGCAGCACCCTCTGGCTGCTGATGGTGATCTGGGTCCTAGGGGAGGTCCAGGCAGCGGCCTGCAGCGTCCCACCCCTGCCAAGGCCTCCTGAGGGCCACGATGGGCAGAGACAAGGAGCTGACCCACTGGAGGGGGCATGCCATGTGCACCTGCAGGCATGCAAGCCCCACAGACACCTGCACACACACACACACACACACACACACACAGAGCATGCTTGCAGTCACTCCCAGGACCAGGGTCACCCACAGGGACCTGGAAACATCCATCCCCCCTTCCTTGGACCTTCTCTTCCCTGGTCAACAGGCCTGCACCCAATTCTACCCCCTAGGCCCTCCTTTCACTCCTCACCTCCCTCCCATTCTCTCTCTCTTCCCATCCTCGTAGTGACAACAGGCCATTTTCAGAAAAGGTGGCCAGGGGGCAGCGCCATTGCTTCTGGCCACCACCTGCTGAGCACATCTGGGGACAAGCTGCAGTAGCCCTCCTGGGACCCAGGTCACTGGATTCCATAAGGCCGGGCCTGACGCCAGTGGCCAGGTGAGGGATGGCAGGCCTGAGAGCGAAGGGCAGTTTAGAACCCAGCTCTCACCTCCCTCCCTTCCAACTTAACAGCCAGCCACACCCTCAGGCTCTGGAAGGGAGTACAGCCGGGTACACAATGAGCTCAGGTGCCCCCAGGTCCCTGCACATTTCCCCACTTGCCTCAGAACATCCCCTCCACTGCCATCCGTGTGTTAATGCCAAACCATGGGCTCCAAGGCCCCAGTGTAGAAGCATGGGTTAGAGTAGGCTTAGAGCAGCAGAGCCCAGCCAAGCAGTCACACTAGCTCTGTAGGCCACCCAGTCAGTACTCGCCAGAGCCAGGCACAGTAGCATGTTCTTGGGAACGCGGGCTGGAGAGCTCTGACTCCAGCTTTTGCGCTACCTGCCCACTGACTCTAAGTCTTGGTTTCCTCATCTGTACAATGGGAGAGAATCACCGAAGTAAGTCACTTCGCAGGCCTGTTGTAAGAGCAGACAACACACTGCATAGGAAGTGCTGGGCACCACGCCTGGCCCACGATTTGGCTCTCAACTCCAACCATCACCATCTTGGCTATTTTCCTGGCTACCACTTTCCTACTAACACTGCATATCCTACCCAATGTAAACAACCGCCCAGTGACCCGCAAAAGGCTCAGGCTTGTCCAAGAGCCAAGCAATCTACATTTTCCCACCAACCTGCAGGGACAAGCAACAAAAGCATTGGCCTATGCTCAGCTCCGTAGCCCCCACCCACAGGACTCCAGTAGCATCTGACCCAGGGCCTGGCTGGGCCCCATCTGTCTGGAAGTCTTACCCGGTTCTTTCTCTCACTCCAAGGCCTCCAGATAACCGTGGAGGCCAAGACAGCCAGAGCCGAGCTCGAGAAATCGTTCGGTGCTGACGAGGAAGGACGCTGGCATTCCCAAGTCTATTTCCATCTCGGGACTCAGAAATTTTCCAGAGACACTCTTCGCACGGCGGTGAAGGCAGGTGCTTGCCAGAACAGTGCCCACACCCCCTGCTCCTAAAACCCTGCACCCCGACCCCCCAGCGAACACAGGTTGCAACTTCAAAAATCAGGAAACGGAACATTGCTAATTCTCACGGCAGCATTAACTCATTCGCTTGCACATATGGGGTACTTGGATCCCAGTAGGTCTTCTATATATATAACTTATTATACAGTAGGTGCAACTTGGGAGAATTAATGTTGCTATAGGAACATTCGGATCAAGGCTGGCTTCCAGAGGGAAGAGAGAAAAAATAAGTTTTCCTCCTCAGTGTACTTCTCTGTTTTGAGTTTCAGAGAGGAAGGAGCGGTGTAATCAAGTCAGATGAGGCAAGGAGGGGCTTCCCCTAGTGGTTTGGGGAAGGTGAGAATTCCTGGAAGCTGCTCGCTGGGGAGAGAAGACAGAAAAGCTCAGAGCATGAGCCAAGTGTCTTTGTGGCTAAGCAGACCAGGAAAGGGACTTCAGGGGCCAGATCCCCCAGCCCTGGCCAGCAGCTCCAGGCACCAAAGCTGGAACATAGTCTTGGGGTGACCTTCCCTGAGAACGGATTGAAAGCCACCTAAAAAACAGAATCCTGTGCGCTCAATCCTCCAGCCCCACACCACTACGTCTCATTCCTCCCAACTTTCCATCCTTCCCAGCGATGAGGTAAAAGCAAAGCGGAAATTGAGGGTGAGTTTTGTGACCATTGGGAGGACCCATACCTGGCTGAAAGTCTTAAGCAGGCAGCGTATTGGAAGGTTGCGTCCACCATAGCCTGTATAACTGAGCTTGCTCTTCCGGAGCGGCGACTTTGTGTCCACCTGTGAATGCTCCACCTAAACCAAACTATTTGTTAAAAACCGGAGCACTTGGCTCTACCTCACCTATTAGAGGTTTTCCTGATTAGTAAATCTGGACACGCATCGAATCCCCCAAGGGGCTATGAGACACGTAATTCTACTATCTCCTTTGCAGATGACAGGGGTCCTAAATCGTCCTCCCCCACTACCTTCCCTGGCACATCTGGGGGACTCGGCAGGCCAAGGGTGTTGTGAAGGTCACAGCACAGCCAGATATGACACCCCACACATATCCCAAACACACACCCCAGGATGACTGCACCGCCCCCCCATCCCCCACCCCAAGCAGCTGGGCTGGCTCCTCTCAGCTGCCTTAGCAGTTGGCACTGTGCTGGGCAAGAGGAGATGGCTCAGAACGGGTTGGCTGCAGGAATGGATGTTGAGCCCAAGATGGCAGCAAAGAGGGAAAGAAAAGATCCACATTCCTAACACCATTTTCCAGCTCAATGTTCGCCAGGTGCCCACTGGTAGCAGGTGCTATCTTATGCCTGGGGGATCCAGAGATAAATAAGATACTACCTCTGCTCTCAGGATGCTCACAGGCTGGCGCGGGGGCTCACGCCTGGAATCCCAGTACCTAGGAAGGCACAGGTGGGAGGATTCCTTGAGGCCAGGAGTTCAAGACCAGCCTGGGCAATATGATGAGACGCCCCCATCTCTACAAAAAATAAAATTGTTTAAATTAGTCAGGCATGATGGGCTACGCTTACAGTCCCAGCTACTGGGGATGCTGGGGTGGTGGAACTACTGCTTAAGCCCAGGAGGCTGAGGCTGCAGTGAGCTGTGATTGCACCACGGCACTCTAGCCTGAACAACAGAGTCAGACCCTGTCTCTGAGAAAATAAAAGAAAATAAGAAGATGCTCTCAGTCCACCTAGGGGAGGAGGAAGGAGAGACCTGGAAATAAATAACCAAAGGTCATGTCTTGCTTCCTGTCTCCCCAGGAACCAAGCCTAGGTAAGGCTGAATAGGCACCTGCAAATGCCCATGGAAGGACCGCTGAGATGGCAGAATGGCAGAGACCCGCCCAAGGAGAAGTACCAGGTGTCCAAAGGAGCCTGGAGTGGTGGGAAATTCATTCTGAACAAGGAGGCGTCATCCCACGGCCTTTGGCCCATCCCCTCCCACCTAGCCAACCAAAGGCAATTCGCAAACTCCACCGAGAAGCAAAGCCTCCTTTGCCATTAGGTATTTCAGACACGTTCCACACATCGCAACGGGCAAGGGGCCACCGCCACCCAGAGCTGCTGTTTTGCATTTCATCTGAAGCTGTGTCTACTTTTAAAAACATATATAACAGTGAAGTGGAATCTCTAAGCGCTTTCCAGGCCACTCCGCTCGGAGCTGCGTGCCAAACATCCTAACCATTTGGAGAGGCTGAGTCCTAGAGATGGGGAGGAAACAGAACAGCCCCCTCCTCGGGGAAGGTGAGCAGAGAGGACATTAGCATTCTTCTCCTTCCTGCCTCTCAGATCGGATCATCTATGCTGTTAAAATAAAGGTGGATTTGCAGCATCCCAGAGTCAACAATTTGCCAAATTTCACATCACAGACCAGCGAGGGAGATGAGTCTAATACACCCACAGATCCTGGTTACTCTCAGATGGGGGCAGGCAGTTGGTGAAGAGTTATCTGTTTAATCACCAAAAATCCAATGGGTCTCCCGGGCATTGCTGAGAGAGACCCTCTCCTAGAGCTCCCAGGCCCCTCAGAGCCTCCTACACATTTGTCACTCTGCTCTGTGTCGGAAATTCTTCTCTTTGTTCCCTTAGCTCACTTTAACTCAAGTGTGGCGTTTTTAATTCTGTCTGTGGCATGATTTTCAAATTAAGCAGTTGGTGTGCTGACAGCTGGTGTTACAACTGGCCTATTCCCTACCTCCCCCCACCCCACCCACAAAGAGCCAATGTGGTGGGTGCACAGCCTCGAAGGAACTCACGCACGTTCCAAACACCCTTCTCCTGTACGGGGGTGGTGGAGAATTGTGGGGAGTGCTTCCGAAACGGGTGAGGGTGCTGAGAAGCTAAGACGGGAACAGCCTCTCACAGCCCTGGGGACATCCTGGGGTGGGACAGGACGCATCTGAAAACTACTACACTCCACTTTCCAACACACCTCTCTGGGACACAGTTCAGGTCTAAAACACCCTCTGCACCGTCAGGACACCTCCACACCCGTCATGGGTCAGGTCACAGGCCGTGGCTAAGCGCCAGCACCCCTGCAGTTCGTGTGTGTCCCGTGGGCGTTACACATGAGAATTCCAAGCAGAGTCTGATTTGAAAGTCCCATTTTTCTTATTCTTTTCTCTAGTTCTCTGTCTCATCACAGCCCTGAGACTGCTATTCACCTGACAACCCTAGACGGGTGAAGGCATTCAATTTCCTGAGGAGTAGGCGTTTCCAGAATTTTGCACAGTCCGGAGTACTCAGAAATGGTCCCTAAACATGGAAACAAATTTGTGAAGGCAACCCCAAAAAGACCTGGCTTTATGACATATGGAAGTAATTATGCACACTTCCAAGCCACATCCATGCCAATCAGCCAGCCACAGCCTGTCACCTCTCCCACGCCCCCACCTCCCAGCCCATGCCCATTATTGCATACCCTTGTATGCAAAGCTTGCTAGCTTTAGAGAGTAACAAACAGAAGTGGTCTGATCCTGATGCGCATGCCAGCTACACCTCGGCCTCTGGCAATTCTTGACATTGTCTAACTTACCATAGCAGATCCTGCCTTTGTGGCTTTTTTCTTTTCCTGGAGGCATTTTTATCACCTTCATAATTTAACCCATTTCTGAAACTAAGCAAAAGTTGCATATCCTAGCTGTAAAGTGGAAGTTTTGAAAACAATTTTTTTTAAGTGAGGAGTATCCTAGATCTCAGAATCTGTAAATAAGTCAACAACTGTCCAGGCACAGTGCTTCATGCCTGTAATCCCAGCACTTTGGAAGGCCGAGGTGGGAGAAATGCTTAAGCCCAGGAGTTGGAGGCTGCAGTGAGCTACAATTGTTCCACAGCACTTCAGCCTGGGCAACGTAACAAGACCCCATCTCTACAAAAAATTTAAAAATTAGCCAGGTGTGGTGGCACACACCTGTAATCCTGGCTACTTGGGAAGCTGAGGCAGGAGGATCACCTGAGCCCAGGAGTTCAAGGCTGCAGAGCTATGATAGCACCACTGCACTCCAGTCTGGGCTACAGAGTGAGACCTTGCCTCTCAAAAAAAATTAATAAGTCAACAATTAATCTAAGTGTCTAATGTCTTATTCATATCAATACAGAGCTGAGATTTCTACGTAACAAAGAATTTTACATTCTCCTTTGCAAAGTTGAATAAAGTGTTCACAAGACCCTTCATCCAATGAAACTTTTCTTTGGCGCCTAAGGTTCCCAGGAAAATGCCCAAAGTCCCACCAAAGCCTACAGAACCTGCCTGCTTGCTCTGTGCCTCCTCATAGCCATGATAGCCCAGGCCTCCCCTTTCCTGGCCTTTCCACTCCTTAAGCATGCCCGCCCCTCCCTTCTCCACTGGTAGCCTTGTGCCCACCACTCTTTCTCTATTTGACCAACTCTGCCTCATTCTTTTCATTCTACGTAAACAATGATCCTTCAGGAAAGCAGACCTTTTCAGACTCTACTACAGCCTCTAAAAAACCCCACTTTTTTCCTTGAGAGCATGTTCCATTCCTGCAAATATGTAATTACTTGGGAAATTATAATTTTACTATTGTCTAACTTCATACGGGCAAGAACTATGCATTTTTCTCACCATAGTATCACTCACCCCAAACAAATCTGTAGTCCTTAGCAGGTCCTCAGAAAATGTATTTTTTAATGGAGCATGAGTCTTCATTATTGAGTCATGCTCACAGTTAGGCTTTTAGAAGGAAAGGGGATGAAATTGACAGGTTAGACCTCATCAAAATTAAAAACTTTTGTTCTGCAAAAACTCTATGAAGAGGACTAAAAGATAAGCTCCAGATTAGGAGAAAATTGTTGCAAACCATTTATCTGACAAAGGACTAGTATCTAGAATACATAAAGAACCCTCAAAACTCAGCAGTGAAAAGGAAAGAAGCTAATTTAAAAATAAGCCAAAAAACATGAACAGATACTTCACTGACAAAGCTATACAGATGGCAGATAATCACACTGCTACAGGAAAGGGGTCTGGATCCAGACCCCAAGAGATGGTTCTTGGATCTCATGCAAGAAAGAATTCAGGGTGAGTCTATAGAGTAAAGTGAAAGTAAATTTATTAAGAAAATAAAGGAAGAAGAGAATGGCTACTCCATAGACAGAGCAGCCCTGAGGGTTGCTGGTTGCCCATTTTAATGGTTATTTCTTGAAGATATGCTACACAAGGGGTGGATTATTCATGCCTCCATTTTTAGACTATATAGGGTAACTTCCTGATGTTGCCATGGCATTTGTTAACTGTCATGGTGCTAATGGGAGTGTAGAAGTGAGGACAACCAGAGGTCACTCTCATCACATCTTGGTTTTGGTCTTTTTGGCCGTCTTCTTTATTGCAACCTGTTTTATCAGCAAGGTCTTTATGACCTGCATCTTGTGCCAACCTCCTATCTCACCCTGCGACTCAGAATGCATTAACCATCTGGGAATGCAACCCAGTAGTTTTCAGTCTTATTTTTCCCAGCTTCTATTCAAGATGGAGTTGCTCTGGTTCAAACACCTCTGACAACACGAAAAGCAAAGTACATTTGGCAGCAGGTTTTGAAAAATCTATTATCTTTATATTCAGACATTCTACTTCTGCAGATTTCTCCAAAGGAAATAGAAATGTGCAAAATGATTTCAAGATCCAGAATGTCAAGAGTATGGTAGACCGGATAAAGAAAATGTGGCACATATACACTGTGGAATACTATGCAGTCATAAAAAAGAATGAGATCATGTCCTTTGCAGGAACATGGATGAAGCTGGAGGCCATTATAGTGAGCAAACTAAGGCAGGAACAAAAAAACAAATACCACATATCCTCGCTTACAAGCGGGAATTAAATGATGAGAATACATGTACACATAGAAGAAAACAACAGACACTGGGGCCTATCAGAAGGTGGAGGGTGTGAGGAGGGAGAGATTTAGAAAAAATAACTAGTGAGTACTAAGCTTAACACCTGGGTGACAAAATAATCTGTACAACAAGCCTCCATGACACAAGTTTACCTATATAACAAGCTGCACATGTTCCCCTGAATTTAAAATAAAAGTTAAATTTAAAAAAAAAAAAGAATGTCAATTGTAGCATTATTTACTTACAATATTTAACCCTCTAAATCTCCAACTATAAGGCATTAGTTGTGCAACTTGTGTTTCATCCAAAAGAACCTAAAGGGTAGGTGCAGTGGCTCACACCTGTAATCCCAGCACTTTGGGAGACTGAGGCAGGTGGCGGCTCACCTGAGGTCAGGAATTCAAGACCAGCCTGGCCAACATGGTGAAACCCCAACTCTACAAAAAATACAAAAATTAGCCGGGTGTGGTGGTGCATGCCTGTAAACCCAGCTACCCAGGAGGCTGAGGCAGGAGAATCACTTGAACCCACCCGGGAGGTGGAGGTTGCGGTGAGCTAAGATCGCGCCACTGCCCTCCAGCCTGGGCGACAGAATCATCTCCAAAAAACAAATGAACAAACAAAAAGTACCCTGAATTTAAACTCCTCTAAGGCAGGGATTTTTGTGTGGGCATCAGCATATCCAAAATGCCTTCATGAAATGAGCTTCATTAAATATTATCAGACTGGCCAGGCAGTGGTTCACGCCTGTAATCCTGGCACTTTGGGAGGCCAAGATAGGCAGATCACTTGAGCCCAGGAGTTTGAGACCAGGGGCAACATAGCAAGACCCGTCTCTACTGAAAACACACACACACACACACACACAAGAAAATTAGCCAGGTGTGGGGATGTCCACCTATAGTCCCAGCTACCCAGGAGGCTGAGGTGGGAGGATCGCTTGAGCCCAGGAGGTTGAAACTGCAATGAGCCATGATTGCACCACTGCACTGCAGCCTGGGCAACAGAGTGAGACCCCATCTCAAAAAAAAAAAAATCAATGTATCAGATCAATTCAACCTGAATGATGAAACACCCAGCACCACGGAAAATCATGACATGAGAAAATGTTCACAACACAGTAAGTGAAAGAAAAAAGAAACAGATTGTAAGACTCTACGCACATCATAACCACAGTTTTGTTTAAAGGAAAAGAAATATATGTATCTTTGCACATTAAAAGATTAAAGCAAAGTAAACCAAAACATTAACAAAGGCTATTTCTGGTGAATGAGATCCTAGGAATTTTTCTTTTCTTTCTTTCCCTTCTTTCATTTCGTGTGTGCGCGTGTGTGTTTGTGTGTGTGTGTGTTCTATATAGAGTATTTCAAATTTTCTAAAAATAATATTTATTCCTTTTTCAAACAGAAAATAAGACAGTAAAGTGAGGTCAGGCACACTGGTTCATGCCTGTAATCCCAGCACTTTCGGAGGCTGAGTTGGGCAGATCACTTGAGGTGAGAAGTCTGAGGACAACCTGGTCAATGTGGTGAAACTTCGTTTCTAATAAAAATACAAAATTAGCTGGGCATGGTGGCACGCTCCTGTAATCCCACCTGCTCAGGAGGCTGTGTCAGGAGATTTGCTTAAACCTGGGAGGTGGAGGTTGCAGTGAGCCAAGATCATGCCACTGCACTCCAGCCTGGGTGACGGAATGAGACTCCACCTCAAAAAAAAAAAAAAAAAGATAAAAAAGAAGACAGTAAAGTACTTTGGAATCCATGTGGAGTTATGGTGATTTCTGAAGCAATAATGGAATTGGCAAGGATCTGCAGGGAACACCCTGCCCATTGGTCCACAGCACACCTCCCAGCAATTCAGCGGTTTCTCAGACTACGGTCAAAATGGCACCTTCCGGATCTTATGCATAAACCGGCACCACCTGTCCTCTTGTTTACTGAGTATTTTTCCTCAAATTGAGGATTTTTATTTAAAGACATTTCTTTAAAGGGAATCTTGATCATGACCATAAAGGGAAATCAGTATCACTTGTCATAAATAAAATGAAACTGTACAATAGATTTCATTTCTTTAAGTGGCCTTATTTAGCTCTAGCTGAATACTGTTGCCTGCAGAAGGTTCTGAGTCGGAGGCCTGCTGGCTCTTTTGTAACAAAGGAAGGTTAGCAAATGTAAGAGAGGTAGGCGTTAAAGACATACTTGCAGCAAATAAGCCTTTCTTCTGATGTTGTCCGAAGGCTTGAAAGTGGATTGAAGGGGGAATGACGCGCTGAAGCGGCATCGTTGTCTGGGGTAATATCGGAGGTTCATTGTCTCATGGCCACAGAAAACTAGGACTCAGATACACCCGAGTGGGGTTAAGAGAGGAAGTTTAATAGGCAAAAGAAAGCGAAGAGCTCTCTGCACAGAGAGAGGTCCGGGAGAAAGTGGGTTGCTGCTTCAGCGGCGAAATGTAAGAGGTTTTATAGGTGAGCTAGAGGAGGCGGTGTCTGATTTACATAGGGCATGAAGGATTGGTCGGACCAGGCGTGTTATTTGCATAAGGTATGAAGAAGTTGTTTGCCCCACCCTAATCTTTTATTATGCAGATAGATTCTCTACCTGGCTGGTGCCATGTTGCCTGCTTTTTTTTTTTTTTTTTTAATGAAGTCTTGCTCTGTGCCCCCAGGCTGGAGTAGAGTGGTGAGATCTCAGTTCACCACAACCTCCATCTCCCAGGTTCAAGCAATTCTCCTGCATCAGCCTCCCAGGTAGCTGGGATTACAGGTGTACGCCATCATGCCCAGCTAATTTTTATGTATTTTTAGTAGAGACAGGGTTTCACCATGTTGACCAGGCTGGTCTCAAACTTCTGACCTCAAGTGATCTGCCTGCCTGGACCTCCCAAAATGCTGGGATTACAGGCGTGAGCCACCGCGCCCAGCCAACTCTGGTTCTTTACTGTACATGTGGTGACACAGAAAAGGGAAGATGGAGCCTCCATGTTGAACATACTCGGCTTCCAGGTAGCCCTTTTCTATTGGCGCAGTTACCAGCGTTTGCCCCTGAAAGCTCCTAGCTTGCTTACTTATGTTTGCAGCTTGATTTTCCAGGGTGCTCTTTGTTGATTTGGGGGCTACTTTTTGTTGAAACGGAACCCTTGCCGAGGACTCCTTTACCCTCGCTATCTGCGTAACTAATTTCTTTCCAGTTCCTGTATCAATTTGATCCATGTCACTTATTGTAATGTCCCTGTAGTACGCACAAGCATTTCTCAGGCTACCAGTGGTAGGCATCCCACATTCCAGGGCTCACTGGGCCTCACCACTGAGCCTAAATGAAGCCCTGGGGTGCACCAGCCTCTGCCACACTGGGGCTTCACTGTACCCTCTGCACTGTCCCATACCTATAGCCCTACTGTCAGAGGCTTGTGAACCACAGCAACTCCATCTTGAATAGGGGCTGGGTAAAATGAGGCTAAGACCTACTGGGCTGCATTCCCAGATGGTTAAGGCATTTTTTTTTTTCTTTTTTGAGACAGAGTCTCGCTCTGTCGCACAGGCTGGAGTGCAGTGGCGCGATCACTGCAAGTTCCCCCTGGTTAAGGCATTTTAAGTCACAGGATGAGATAGGAGGTCGGCACAAGATACAGGTCATAAAGACTTTGCTGATAAAACAGCTTGCAGTAAAGAAGCCAGCCAAAACCCACCAAAATCAAGATGGCAATAAGAGTGACCTCTGGTCATCCTCACTGCTACACTCCCACCAGCCCCATGACAGTTTACAAACGCCATGGCAACATCAGGAAGTTACCTGATATGGTCTAAAAAGAGGAGACATGAATAATCCACCCCTTGTTTAGCAGATCATTGAGAAATAACCATAAAAATGAGCAACCAGCAACCCTCAGGGCTGCTCTGCCTATGGAGTAGCCATTCTTTTATTCCTTTACTTTCCTAATAAACTTGCTTTCACTTTGTAGACTCACCCTGAATTCTTTCTTGTGCGAAATCCAAGAACCCTTTCTTGGATTCTGGATCAGGACCCTTTTCCTGTAACATTACCACCCTCAGGCTCCAGGTGTGGGACAGTGCAGAGGGGGACAGTGAGAAGCCCAGAGACTGAAGGGGGGCGCTGCCTCCGCAGGTCACTCTTAGACCTGAAAGAGTATCTTCTCCCACCCTAGGGAAGGAACACAGGTGAGGGAAGCAGCCAGCTCTGCTCTCTCTAGCCTGGCAAAGGTGTGAGACGTGAGTTTCTGGGATGCTGGGCAGGAGGAACTGGGGTGAATGATTTGCAGTCATGTTTGCCAGTTGCAGAACCAGGAAAAATGATCCTTTCCTTCCTCGAGCACTATCAACTGAACTGCACCAGCTCCATTAGCGCTGGAAGCATCCATATGAAATTATGGGGCTTATGATGGCTTTGTCTGGGAAACTGTTCATTTCTGATCGGAAGTTCTATTACACATGAATTTAATTCTAAACAGTGTTACCAACAGCCCCAAATGATTTACATTTTAAGCAATCTTCTTTCATTATCTCATAGCTTGTCGGGGAGCAAAAGATGGATTTTTATGGGCTTCTATGATGAGAAATGATTAATGCCCCTAAATGGGTGCCTGTCTCTACTCCAGCCGTTCTGACAAGGGGTCCCATTCCTCAGTTCTGCTTCAGTGGGCGTATTTGAGAGCTGAGATCAAAGAAAGGGCATGGAGAAAGAACATTACAAACTTTTCTTAAGTTGGATCTAAATAGGGTAAACATTTCCAGTTAGGGCATTGAACACCATTTGGTACCTAACATCGTCTTTCATCCAGTAGGAGAAAGTAAAGAGAGAGAGAGAGAAGGAGAAAGTTTGTCCACTAATAAAGCCAAAGCCTGTAGCAAAAGCTTGAAAATGTATGAGAAGGCTCAGGCACAGTGGCTCACACCGGTAATCCCAGCACTTTGCAAGGCCTAGGCAGGCGGATCACCTGAGGTCAGGAGTTTGAGACCAGCCTGGCCAACACGGTGAAACCCCATCTGTACTAAAAATACAAAAAAGTAGCCAGGTATGGTGGCGGGTGCCTGTAGTCCCAGCTACTTGGGAGGCTGAGGCAGGAGAGTCACTTGAACTTGGGAGACGGAGGTTGCAGTGAGCCAAGATCGTACCACTGCACTCCAGCCTGGGTGACAAAGCAAGACTCCATCTCAAAAAAAAAAAAAAAAATGTATGAGACACAATTTGAGTGTAATCTTTCAGGGTCAGGGAGAGAGAGGGCACTGCCCTCCAGAAAGACGCAAATCTGGAATGTTGCCTCCCATACTGATGCCGTAACAAGGCACCTCAAAGATAGGAGCAGATGAGGCACTCCAGCTTTCCCACCTGCTTTACCTCTGCCTTTGGGATCATTCTTTCCAGGGGGCATCAGGACAACCAGCTCAGAAACACCATGAGGGTAAGGTTGTTGGATGAACTGCTACAAGGACACTTTTCTGGAAATCTCCGTTCACGCACCAGAATCAGATGGGACATGCCTCGAGAGACAGATTCTCTTCTTCAGTTCCCTGCAGTGAATTCCTTCCCCTACTCCCATCAAAGGAAGGGGGGTCTGTTTGAGGATGATGGCCTGAGTGAGCCTTTGCCATTGAATGGTTGACTGAGAGGCTGAGTCACTGGGAAGACAACGTGGAGTGAGTTGTGTCTGAGACCTCCCCACAGAGAGGGGTCACTTTAGACTCCATCCAAATCATAGCCCAAGTTCCCAGCCCAAAAGCTAAGAAAGTAAACAAGACGTAAGAAATTCAGGTGCTCTGATTTTCAAATTGTAGAAAATATGCAAACAGAGCCTCAGGAAAAAAATCACCTTTGCAACATCAGAAACCCTGCCTTCCTCTAGGACTCTGTGGTTTGGGCGGCCTCAGAGGCACTGCCCAAAAAGAACCAACCGCAAGTCGAGGAACCAGAAAATAAATTGAGCTGCAGAATGTGAACGGCCTCCATTCGGCGAAGGGGGGGTCATGTCCTTGAAGCAGGGCCCACGGTTACCCTGAGCCCCCTAGAACACTCCTCCCTCCCTCTACAGTTCATGGTATCTTTAGAATCAAGGCTACAAACTGCATGAATAGCGAGTAATTCAATTAACTCTATAGTCTGTGATGAAAAAAAGGGCCATTTTGCTAGCTCTAGTGGAGCACTAGTTTAACCCTGGTGCTCAGGAAATTCCCAGGCCAGACAGCATATTAAACCAGCTCTTCAACTTAAGAACAATTACTGTCATTTATCAGCCTGAATAGCAATAATGCACAAATCGACACCTTTCAGGAGGCAAAAAGCTAGCGAGGTGTAATGATATGCAAAGCCACAGCACTCTACATTTTGAACTGTCTCCATCCCATCAATACATCTCCTACTACCTACAATTTATCAATACAAATGTGGTGCCCAATGAAGGCAAGACCAAGAAGATAAATATGAAGAGGGTGAGGGGAAAAAAGGCTCAGGAATGTTTGAATTTTAAAATGATGAAGTACAGATCACATTCTTAAAGCATTTTACATGCAATGACCTGATCACATCAAGTTCTTTCCTGAAAGAAGAAACAGAATAAAGGGATTTTTCTACCCCAAGGTTGCAGGCAGATGCAGCTCTTCTCTTCCATTGCCCAGATCATGTCTTTAGGTGGAAGTTTGTGATTCTTTAGGTCTCTGATAAAAGTAAATAAAGATATTGTTAATCATAGTGATGAATTTTCATAGAGCCTTTTTCCTAATTACTTTCACATCTATCCTTTTTTATTTTAATTTAATTTAAATTTTTTTGTATTTGATACGGAGTCACTCTGTCGCCCAGACTAGAGTGCAGTGATGCAATCTTGGCTCACTGCAACCTCTGCCTCCCGGGTTTAAGCTATTCTCCTACCTCAGCCTCCTGGGTAGCTGGGACTACAGGCACGTACCACCACACATGGCTAATTTTTCTACTTTTTAGTAGGGACAAGGTTTCGCCATGTTGGCCAGGCTGGTCTCGAACTCCTGACTACAAGTGATCCGCCTGCTTCAGCCTCCCAAAGTGCTAGGATTATAGGCAGATTGTTTTAATTTTATAATATCTTCAAGAGGTAAGATAAATGTTATGATACCCATTTTGAAAGCAGGGGGAACTGAGGCATGCTGTGATTGAGATACTCTCTACATGAGTCAGACACTGGCAGAGCAAGGGCTAGAAACTGAGTCCGGACTAAGACACAGCACATCCAAGACAAAGCAAAGACTTCCCAAAAGTGCTCAAGAGGATGCAGGAACTTCAGTACAGGTGGCGCAGGTGGGAGTAGGAGCCGCAAGGTGGGGCAGAGCAGAGATAAACAATTCCACACTTCAGGCTGGGTGTGGTGGGTCACGCATGTCATCCCAAGTCTTCGGGAGGCCAAGGAGGGCAGATCACTTGAGGTCAGGAGTTCAAGACCAGCCTGGCCAACATGGCAAAACACTGTCTGTAGTAAAAATACAAAAATTAGCCGAGTGTAGTGGTATAGCACCTATAGTCCCAGCTACTCAGGAGGCTAAGGCAGGAGAGTTGCTTGAACCTGGGAGGTGGAGGTTGCAGTGAGCTGAGATCATGCCACTGAACTCCAGCCTGGGCCACAGAACGAGACTCCATCTCAAAAAAAATTTTTTTAAATTAAAAAAAAAATTCACATTTCAAAAACAGATGAATAGAATTTCAAGTCTATAGCGCACACAGACTGAGCCCCTACTGTGCGCCAGGCACTGAAGGAGGCAAAGACAACGCCAGCCCAGACCCAGGCCCTGCTTGTGGTCCTCCCCTCCCACATACTCAGCCCTCCCCAACACACACTGACATTTTGCTTAGCAGCATCATTTAGCTGGATAGAATACATTTACTTTCTGTGGAAGGAAGCCAAGGAGGGTGGTAACCAAGACAGGAAACATTCCTACAAAGGCAACAGGGACAGGGGGTCCCACGGGAGCTCTTCACGCAAGTCAGGCAAACAAGGACCTCCCAGCTGGTGCCTCAAGGAACCCCGGGAATTGTTTACCACTGCAGACATTTTTATCCTTCACCTTCCAACCATTTCACAGACCCATCCAGGTCCTCCCAGCCATTTCATCATAGACATTCATCATCTCAGTCCAGGAATGTTGTTTCTGTTTTTGTTTTCTTTTGTTTGAGATGGAGTCTTGTTCTGTCACACAGGCTGGAGTGCAGTGGTGCGATCTCAGCTCACTGCAGCCTCCGCCTTCTGGGTTCAAGCGATTCTCCTGCCTCAGGATTCTCTTGCCTCAGCCTCCTGAGTAGCCGAGATTACAAGCATGCTCCACCACACCTGGCTAATTTTGTATTTTTAGTAGAGATCGGGTTTCACCACGTTGGCCAGGCTGGTCTTGCACTCCTGGGCTCAGGTGATCCACCCACCTCGGCCTCCCAAAGTTCTGGGATTACAGGGGTGAGCCACTGTGCCCCGCCCTCAGCCTAGGAATTTTGAAACGGCCGCCAACTCTAGCATGCAAACTCATGCCCTCTCTCTAAACAATATTTTCAACCTATTTGAAAAGGAAAATAGTAATTGGTGATAAAATGCAAAGGATTTGTTTGCTTCTACATTTCTTTGGAAGATTAGCTGTTTTTTTCTTTTCAAAAAAATTCCACTTATCTTTATTTCTTAAGGTAATGCCTACCTAATTTTTCTTTTTCTCTCTCTTTTTTTTTTTTTAGAGACAAGCTTTAGCACAGTGGCATGATCATAGCTCACTGTAGCCTCAAACTCCAGGGCTCAAGCAAACCTCTTGCCTCAGCCTTCTCAGTAGCTGGAACTATGTGTACATGCCACCATGCCTAGCTAATCTTTTTTACAGACATAAGGCCTCACTATGTTGCCCAGGCTGGCCTCAAACTCCTAGGCTCAAGCAATCCTCCCGCCTTGGCCTCCCAAATTGTTGGGAATACAGGCATGAGCCACTGCACCTGGCCCCTACCTAATTTTAAATCATATACGACACATACACACACACACACACACACACACACAAATGAAACGATCATATCTTCTAACAGCACTGAGATAATCATTTGATGAATGACATCTCATGTCTTAATTTTTCCATGGATAAAGGAAAGCCCTAAACAAATTCTTATTTTCTGACATCAAATAAGAATGTGGGTGCATTTCCCTCCCTTTATAAGAAATTACACCTTGCTCTTACCATTAAATTAGAATACCCTCTCTTCTTTTCTAAAATTTGGCTGCTGTACAATAAATACACAAATCAAAAAGACATAGGATCCAGACGCCAATTGGCAGACGGCACTATGAAATAAGCACCGGGACACAGGCATGCGGAAGTGTTACAACCTGTTCCAATCTGCTCCCTGTTCCCCCTTAAAACAAAAGAAGAGAGTCCAAACCCTCCTACATACACACATACACATACACATGCACACACACACACACACAGAGCAAAGTTTAGGAGGTTTAAATATGGCCTAAGCTGCTAAGAAGAGTCACCCAACTGCTTTGGACCTGGGTTTCTCACTCTTGCTGCTGAGTTGCAATATTTGTCCCATCTTGCCAAGTGAAGATGGTGTGAACCTGTCATGAAACTGCTGAGAAGTTTGGAAAAGCCTGGGGTTTTGCCAGTATTATTATCATCCTCATCATCATTGCCATGAGGCCAGAGAAATTTTCCAAGTCCTTGAGCTTGGGGTCTTTCTCAACAGCCATGGGAGGGTAGCCATTAGAATTACCTCCATCATTCATGTGATGAAATCCATTCAGAGATACAGGGGAGGCAGAGAATAGGTGGGTGTAGCAATTAGGATGCTTTTGGTTGCAAGCAACAGAAAGTCCAACCTGAAAAGGGTTGAGGCAAAAGAGAAGATATGGGCTCATGTACGTGAAAGGGCCAAAGAGTAAACTGGCTTTGGGCAGGAATCAGTTAGAAACCTACCATTACCAACCTCTCCTACTCTGCTTCCCGGGGTAACCCTCTTCCCCAACATAACACTTGGGCCAGCAGAAAATGAGTTCAAACCAAAGCTCAGAACTGACCCTGATTGGCCCAGACTGCATTGACTTGGGTCGTGTGTTCATGCCTAAGCCAATCACTGCAGCCAGAGGGATGAAATGCATTGATTGGCTTAAACTAGATCATATACCCCTCTCTGCAGCCTAAGGGCAAGATCTTCACCAAAGCACGTAGGCAGAGAGAAGTGATGTGTGAGCCTCAGGTGGCAAAACCGGGAGGACTGGGTGTTAGGAGGTCAAATGCAACAAATGCCCACTTCAAGACGCCATCTTTGATCGGACCAAAAATCTCCAATTCTGTTGACCAAGATATCGTACTCAGAGTTCACTCACAGTTTGAGTAGAGAATATAGCCGCTTACTTGTGTTGAATGTCCTATACCTTCTACATCTAGGCTGAATATGGCCTCTGCATCACTGAAATCTGATGGATTCACAAAAAGGACTCCTGAAGATGAGTTTTGCACTCACCAGTGTCCAGGATTTTAATAGCTGCCGTTCTTAACCTCTAAAGCTCAGGACAGAAGATTAAACAGTCCCTGGTCAAGAACTAAAGAAATGAGGTGAACTGCAGGACTAGTCACTTGCTTTTTATATATTTTTTTAAGTTTAATTAAGATTACAGGTCAGATTAAGTAATTGCTTTCTATAGGAGATAAACACAGAGACAGTTGCACCAAGATTGTTTAAAGAAACCACTTAGTTTCAACTTCAAGATGTTCTTTTTCTCATCCATTAAACTGTATTTGTTGAAATATACCTGTGGGCAAGTGCGTAAGTTGTAAGTATACACCTCAATTCGTATCCCAACATAAACACATTCAAGTAACTGCTATTGAGGTCAAGAAATGGAACATTACTGGTGCCCCAGAAACTCCTTTGGGACCCCCTTCCTAAACAGCATTCTCCCCTTTCCACCCAAAGATAACTACTGTCCTGACTTCTAACAACGTAGATGAATTTTGCCTATTTTTGGAACTTTATATAAATGGAGTTACACAGCGTGTACTCTTATGCCTGGATTCCTTCTTTCAAAAGAGTCACCCAAGTTGCTACATACAGTACAGCTCATTCATTTTTCTTACTGTTTAATAATTCATTACGTGGATATTCTGAAATCTGCGTATGCAATCTATTTCGGATTATCATTTGGGCTATTGTTGTGAACGTTCTTACGCGTATGCAGACATTTCTGTTTCTCTTTCTATGCAGGAGGGGAACTGACGCAGGTTCACCTTTGGTAAATAAAGGCAAATAGTCTTCTGACGTGTATACACCAATTTATGCCCCTAGCAGCAGTAAGACCTTCCTGAACACCGTTGCCCACTAGTTACTACTGCCTTGATCAGTTCATCTCTGTTCCTAAATATGACCCCACTAAAAGTGGCTATGTGTAGAGCTCGGGAAGCAGCCAGAGCTCAGTTTAAATCCTGGCTTCGCCACTTACTAGCTGTAAGTGTTTCTTTGGAGAATTTCACTTAGCCTCAGATTCCTGTTCTGTGAAGGGCCTGTAATCATCATGTTCTTGCAAGAATCAAACTGGATTTTATAAACCAAAGTGCTTTGCAAACTGTTAAACTGCATACCCATGTTAGGAATTAGAAGGAAACTGTGGGTCCCTGAGGCCAGTATTACAGTCACCAAGTGTTAAGATAGAATTCTCCCCACAGCATTAGAAAGGTAGACCATAGCAAGTTAGAAGACCTGGGTTACTATATGACCTTTGAGGAGTCACTCAATCTCTTTGATCCTCAGTTTTTTAATCTGTGAAATTAGGGCAACAGGGCTTCCCTGAGAGGATTGTGAAGATAAAAAGAGATAATATATCAGAAAAGAAGGAGAAGGAGAAGGAGAGCAAAGTTGAGAGGAAAAGAGAATCTAAGTGTTGATTCGAGTACCTACAAGTGCTCAAATAATGATGGTCATTATTAGTAAAAGTCTAGAAAATATGGGAGAAAACCTGGTTCCCTGAATCCTTTTCATCGATACTGTCATTTTCAATGATGAAGGTGGGTTACGTGAAAAATTAGCAATTGATAAAATTTGGCTTTTCTGTCTCAAGAGCCCTTTTGTTTTGTTTTGTTTTGTTTTGTTTTCTGCCTGTTTCACCCATTTAAAGACTCAGCATACCCTGGCTGTCTTAAGATCCATCTCCTTTAGAAAAGCTTGCTATCAGGCCTGGTGTGGTGGCACATGCCTGTAGTCTCAGCACTTTGGGAAGCCAAGACATGCAGCTTGCTTGAGCTCAGGAATTCGAGACCAGCCTGGGCAACATGGTGAAACCCTCACTCTACAAATACTACAAAAAAAAAAAAAAAAAAAAAAACAGCCAGGCATAGGAGTGCATGTCTGTAGTCCCAGCTACTCAGGAGGCAGAGGTGAGAGGATCATTTCAGCCCAGGAAATCAAGGCTGCAGTGAGCCATGATAGGCCCTCAAGCCTGGGCAACACAGTAAGATCCTGTCTCAAAAAAAAAGAGAGGGAAAAAAGCTTGTTATCAGGAAAATGTAAAATGTCAGCATTCAGTAAGACAATCCCAGAATATCAGAGCTAGAAGGTACCTGAGGGCATACAACCCATCCAGTTCATTGTACAGATAGTGAAGCTGGGGCCAGAAGTCTAAAGTAGCACCACTGGTTAGCAGCAGAGCCAGAGCTAGGGCCCAGCTCTTCTGACAACCAGCCCAGGGCTCATTCTTTAGTAGCTTAATACCAATGTTAATTTGTATCTCCAGTGTAAAAGACTTGGTTCTTTCTTAAAGACCTTTCAAGCATTAGAGAAAGAGTTCAATCACATGTAATCAACCCCTAAATTAAACAGGCCCTGCTAAAATTTAACACACAGACATAGACAAAAACCATCCGTGTTTATATTTTAAATAACATCTTTCTTTTAAAAAATTGGAGAACCCCTTCTAGTCATGACAGAATAACTGATATGAGACTTGCCTTCCTGCCAAAAATAACTATAAAACTAGACAAATATATGAGGCAACTGTTTTCAGACATTGAACAACAGATAGTGCAAGACTGTAATTTTGAGAGAAGGCATACACATGAGGTGAGTCCCATTGTTTATCTAGTTTTCTGGCTGGAGGCACCTTTCTGTCAAGGCACAAAGATGGGAAGTCCAAATGGAGCAATAGTTGCACTGAGCTGAGGAGGTGGAGATTGGAGTCCTACCTTGTTGAAGTGGCTGGATTTTATGAAGCAGAATAACAGAGAATAGTGATCTTCACAAAGAACATGGGGCCTTGGCGGCAGGCACAGAAGTGCATGCAGAGTGAGAGTCCAGTTAGCCTAGCAGATGTCTCCTACTATGGCGCTGTGAATGGTATGGTGATACCAGAGGTCATGCACTGCTAAAAAAGCACTGAAATTTTGGCTAAGCCAAGGTACAGAAAGTTCACTGAATGCTCCAAGCCTCCAGCTGAGACCTCGAAAAGGCCATGCCTTTGGGTTAAGGACCATGGCCCTAAGTGAAGGCAATACCATAAGACTCAGCTCAAAATTAAAATAGATCTGAACAACAAATTAAACCAACTCTAACATAACAGAAGGGATCTACCAATAATGTTACTGACAGAACAAACATTAAAACTCTTTAAAGAAAAATATGACATAATTTGGGATCTCCACAGTGCATTTTTTACAATGTCCACTATGCAGTCAGAAATTACTAGACATGAAAAGGAGCATCAAAATATGATCCATAATTTTTTTTTTTTTTTTTTTTTTTTGAGACAGAGTCTCCCTCTGTCACCCAGGATGGAGTGCAGTGACGCGATCTCCACTCACTGCAAGCTCCGCCTCCTGGGTTCATGCCATTCTCCTGCCTCAGCCTCCCGAGTAGCTGGGACTACAGGCGCCTGCCACCATGCCCAGCTAATTTTTTTTTTGTATTTTTTTAGTAGGGATGGGGTTTCACCATGTTAGCCAGGATGGTCTTGATCCCCTGACTCTTGATCCACCCGCTTCGGCCTCCCAAAGTGCTGGGATTACAGGCGTGAGTCACCATGCCTGGCCTATGATCCATAATTTTTTAAAAGCATTCAATAGAAAATGATACCCTCATGTTGAAATTAGTAGGAAAAGTCTTTCAAACAGCTACATAAATATGCGTTCAGGTACTTAAAAGATAACCATAATGAGTGAAGAACAGAGATATAAAAAATTTTTTTAAAGAACCAAATGGAAATTCTGAAGCTGAACAGCACAATGCCTAAAATGAAAGCTCTGCATAAACTTAATATAAAATTAAAGACTACAAATGAAAGTTAATGAACTTAAAGACATATCAAACCAAAGAACACAGAGAAAAATATGGGGGTTGGGGAATAAACAGAGGCTCAGAGACTTGTGGGGAAAATACAAGCAGTCAAATAGATATTTAATTGAAGTCCCAGAAGGAAAAGAAAGAAAGAAGATAGAAAAATGTGTGAAGGACTAACAACTACCTTTACATAAATTTTGTGGAAAGTATAAGTTTATAGAGCCAAGAAGGTCAATAAACCCCAAATGACACAAACACCAAGAGGACTACACCTAGATCACATCAGTGTCAAACTGCTGAAAATCAAAGATAAAGGAATGTCTGGGCATGTGATTACACCTGTAATCCCAGCACTTTGGGAAGCTGAGGCAGGTGGATCGCTTGAACCCAGAAGTTTGAGACCAACCTGAGCAACATGTGAAATCTCATCTCTACAAATGTATATATAAATTAACTAGGTGTGGTGACACGTGCCTGTAGTCCCAGCTACTTTGGAGGCTGAGGTGGGAGGATCACTTGAGCCTAGGAGGTTGAGGCTGCAGTGAGCCATGATTGTGGTACTGCACTCCAGCCTGGGCATTGGAGTGAGACCCTATCTCAAAAATAAAAAGAAAGAAACAATCTTAAAAGCAGTCAATTAATAAAGGTTCATAGCTTACAGAAGAACAGTGATATTAATGAGAGCTGACTTACCAGACTGGAATTTAGATCTATAAGAAGGAATGAACAACTGTAGAATGGTAAATATGTAGGTAAATAGAAAAGAATACTTTCCCTCTCTTAATTTTTTAGTAAAACAACTGTCTAATCAAAACTAGTAACACAATGTCATAGGGTTTATTAAATATTACTAAAAATACGACATCTTTAGTCATAAATGCACGAAGAATGATTCAGTAAATGAACCAAAGCACAAAGGATGGCTCAGTAAATGAATTTTTCTGTTGTAAGGGTCTTGTACTTTACGTGAGGTGGTACAATATTCACTCAAAATAGACCATGATGAGTTAAGAATACACATCGTAATTCCTAGAGCAACCACCTAAAAAAAAAGTTACAAAGAGGTAGAGCTCTTTGTAATAAAATACATAAAAAGATGGATTAAAATGAAACCACAGTACAATAATGCAAAAGTATTCAGAAAAGGAAGAACAGATAAATGCAAATCAGATGGAATAACTAGAAAATAGATTGTGATATGGTAGACTCGTAGATTATCAATCACTAAATTAAATACAATGGACTAAACTCTCCAGTCAAAAAGCACAGATTGCCAGATGGGATTCAGAAAGCTATATCCAACTATATGCTGTCTACAAGAGACATTTTAAATGAAAATAAATAGGTTAAATGTAAAAGGATGAAAAAAAGACAATAAGCAAACAAAAAAGCTAGTTTGACTATATTAACATCAGACAGACTTCAGAACACAGAATATAAACACAGATAAAGAAGGACATTGTATAGCAATAGTGATTTCATAGTGAAAAATAGATAATTTATCGGGAAAACATAACTCAAAATATGTTACAAACTTATGTAACAATAACATGTAGTTATATATTATTATATATAGATATATAACAATATATATTGTTATATATGTTGATATATATCAACATATATATCAATGTGATATATATAACACATATATATATATCATCATATATAACAATAAATAACAAAGCTTCAAAATACATGAAACAAAACCAAAGAAAACTAAGGGGAAAATAATCCACAATTATTACTGGAGATTTTAACACCTGTCTCTTGGTAATCACTAGAACAATTAGATAATAATAATAAATATATAAAATGTTTGAAGAACATTATCAATGAATGTGACCTAATTGACATTTTTAGAACACCGTACCCAACAAATTGCAAAGTGCATGTTGTTTTTAAGTGCACCTCGAAGGTTTACCAAGAAAAATCATATTTTGGGTCAAATTGAAGTCTCAGTAAACTTCAAAATGTTGAAATTTTAAAGAGTAAAATTTCACCACAATCAAAAAGCTGCAAATATGTATAAATTCACAACATGCTTCAAAATAATGCATGGGTTAAAGAAGTTACAAAAGAAAACTTGCAAAATATTTAAACTAAATGATAATGTGTTCTTACACAGCATATGAAAGTTTGCGGGATGCTGCTAGAGCAGTAATTAGAGAGAATTTATAGCTTTTAATGGGTTATGTTAGAAAAGAAGAAAGTTTTAAAATCAACAATTAATGTTTCCATCTTAAGAAGCTGGAAAAAAGCAAATTAAGTTTAACCCAATGTAAGTATAAGGAAGACAATAGTAAAGATGAATATCAATGAAGTTAAAAGATAGACAAATAATTGAGAAAATTAGCAAAACCACAAGTGTCTTTGAAAAAAAGTAACAAGGTGAATCCCAAGAAAAACTAAGAAAAAAAGACAGTAAACACATATTTTCAGTATCAGAAATGAAAAGGAGGACGTCACTACAGATTCTACACATACTAAAAGGATAACAAGGCAAGATTATGAACAACTTAATTCCAGTATATTTGACAGTGTATATGAAATGAACAGATTTATTGAAGATTTTGATTCATCAAAAGGGATATTAGAAGAAATAGAACATCTGGAAAAGTCTTAATTCCATTAAAAAAGTTGAATTTGTAATCAAAAACAAACTTGAGGACTAATGGTTCCACTGGTGAATTCTATCGGATATTTAAGAAGAGAATAATCCCAACCTTACATAAACTCTCTCAGAAAATAGAAGATGAGAGAACATTCCTTCACAAGTTTTATAAGGATAGGAGAATACTGATTCCAAACCTTGCAAAGAAATTACAAGAAAGGAAAATTACCAGCCAATATTCCTTATGAACACAGCCACAAAAATTGTCACGAAATATTAGCAAATAAAATTCTGTAATATAAAAAGAGCATAATACATCACGACCAATTAGAGCTTTTCACAGAATTTCAGGTTTTTTTCAACAGTCATATATAAATCAGTGTAATGCACAGTATTAACAGAAAAGGGGAAAGAAAAAATAATCTGACTAAATACAAAAAAAACTATCGAGATTCAACATCCATTTGTAGAAGAAAAACATTTTAACTAGAAAAGCAAAGGAACTTCATCAATCTGATAAAGGACTTCTGATAAATCTACAACCAACATTATGCTTAAGGGTAAAATACTAAATATGTTCCCCTAAAGATTGGAAACAAGGCAAGGAAGTTCTCTCCTACCACGTCTATTCACATTGTCCTGGAGACACTAGCCAGTGCATTAAGAAAGAAAAAAAGCCAAGACCAAGAAAGAAGAAGTAAAATTGTATTCATTTACAGATAGTATAGTGGTTTATACAGAAGACCCTAAGAAATCTACAGAAAAATTGCTAGAACATCAGTAAATTTAGCAAGGTTGCAAGGTAACTCGGTATACAAAAGTAAATAGTATTTCTATGTATTGGTGGCAGCAAACAATTGGAGATGAAGTTTAATTAATTTAAGTTATATTTTACATTTTTGCATTAAAAATATAAAATATTTAAAAATACATTAACAAAGTAAGTGTGAGATCTTTGAAAACATTAACGAGAGAAATTAAAGAAGTAAAAGTAAATGGAAAGGTGTACCATGTTTATGAATTGGAAGACTCAATATTGATCGACTTCTAATACTGGAGGACTCAATACAAAAAGCTCAATAATAATATATATAGCTTCAATGCAATCCCAATCAAAATCCACAGATTAAATTCGTTACTGAAATGAAAAGAATCTGTAATAGCCAATGTTGAAATAAATGAAAAAGAAGGACAATGTTGGGAGACTCATACTATCTAATTACTAAGCTACAGTAATGAAGACAATAAAGTATTAGCATTAAAATAGATGAATAAATCAATGGAACAGAATAGATCCATAGGTACTGATTTTCATCAATGACACCAAGGTCATTCAATAAGGAAAATAAAACTTTTCAACAAATAGTGCTGAAGAACTGAATACATATATGGGGTAAAGTGAACCTCAACCCCTACTTCACACTATACACACAAAAAAAATCAACTTGAAACAGATTATAAGTGTAAACATAAAAGCTAATACTGCCAGGTGCTGTGGCTCACACCTGTAATTCCAGCACTTTGGGAGGCTGGAGCAGAAGAATCACTTGAGCCCAAAAGTTCAAGACCAGCCACAGCAAGACCCTATCTCTACAAAAAAAAATTAAAATATTAGCTGAGCATAGTGGTGTATGCCTGTAGTCTCAGCACATCGGGAGGCTGAGGTGGGCGGATCACTTAAGCCCAAGAGTTCAAGACTGCAGTAAGCCATGATTGCACCACTGCGCTCCAGCCTGAGCAACAATGTAAGAGACCCTGTCTCAAAAAGTATAGTTTTGTAAATACTATATTTATAAATATTAAAAATAAATATGATAGTAATACTATAATATAGTAATGCTAAATATTATAATAATTATAGTATTATATTTGTAATTATAGTATTATATTTATACTTATTATATTTATATAGTATTATAACAATATTATAATACTAAATATTATAGTAATACTATAATATTTATAATATTACTAGATTTATAATATTATAATATAGTATTATATTATAATACTAAATATTATAGTAATACTATAATATTTATAATATTACTAGATTTATAATATATATATTTATATATATAATAATATATATTTATAATATATATTTCTAATATAGTAATATTACTATAATATTACTATAATTTATATAATATTATAGTATTAATATAGTATTACTATAATATTTATAATATATTACTATAATAAATATTATAGTAATATATTATATATAATATATAATTATATATAATATAATATATATAAATATTATATATATTAATATATATAATATTATTATATAGTAATATATATTATTATATAGTAATATATAATTATATAGTAATAATATAATATATATTATATATATTATTACTATATAATATTATATTATATTATATATAATAATATATTATTACTATATAATATTAGTACTATATAATATATATTATATAGTAATATATATAATATAGTAATATATAATATAATATATAAATATATATATATATATAATATTATATATATATATATATAATATAATATAATATAATATATTAATACTATAATAATATAACCGGAGAATAATTTCATGACCTCTGATAGACAAACATCTCTTAGAGAAAATACAAAAGGCACTCACTTTAAAAGAAAAAAATGATTAACAAATTGAACTTCATGAAAGTTAAGAATTTTTACTCATCAAAAATTGCTGTTAAGAAAATGGAAAGACTCCGGGCGCAGTGGTTCACGCCTGTAATCCCAGCATTTTGGGAGGCCAAGGTGGGCAGATACCAAGGTCAAGAGATGGAGACCTTCCTGGCCAACTTGGTGAAACCCTATCTCTACTAAAAATACCAAAATTAGCCAGGCGTGGTGGCAGACGTCTATAATCCCAGCTACTCAGGAGCCTAAGGCAGGAGAATCGCTGGAACCTGGAGGTGGAGGTTGCAGTGAGCTGTGATCGCACCACTGCACTCCAGCCTGGCGACAGAGCAAGACCCCATCTCAAAAAAAAAAAAAGAAAATGGAAAGACAAGCCACAGACTGGGAAAAATATTCACAATTTGTGTATCTGACAAAGTACTTGTATCCAAAATACATAAAGAACTTAAATAAATCAAAAATAAAAGACTTGAGCAGACTTTTCCAGAAAAGATATTTAAATGGCCAAAAAGCACATGAAAGGTGCTCAACATCATTAATCCTCTAAGAAACACAAATTAAAATTACAATGAGATACTACTTCACAGCCACTAGGATGGCTAAAATTAAAAAGACTAAGAATACCAAATGTTGGCCAGCATGTGAAACAACTGGAACTCTCATACATTGCTAATGGAGATTAAAATGGAACAACCAATTAGGAAAACTAGCAGTTTCTTGGAAATTTAAACATACACTTACTATATGACCCAGCAATTCCACTTTCAGATATTCTCCCAAGAGAAGTGAAAATGTACGTTCACACAAAACTTGCCCACAAATGTTCATAGCAGCTTTTGTCGTAATAACCATACAGCTGGATACAACCCCAAATGTTCATCAACAGAAGAATGGATAAACAAACTGTGGTGTATTCATACAATGGAATACTACTCAGTCGATATGTATAATAACATGGATGAATCTCAGAAACCATACGCTGAATGAAACATGCCAGGCACAAAAGGGTACATGTTATGTGATTTTACTTATTTGAAGTTCAAGACAGATAAAAGTAATCTATCATGATAGAAATCAGATCGACTATGGGTGGTGGGAATTCGCTGGAATGGGGCACAGGGGAACTTTCTTGAGTGAGGGAAACGTTCCATATATTTTTTCATATATTCAAGGGATACATATGCAGGTCTATTACCAGGGTGTATTGTGTAATGCTGGGCTTCTATGGAACCCATCACAAAAATTAACTCAAGTTGGATTAAAAACTTAAATGTAAGACCTCAAACTATAAAAATCCTAGAAGAAAATCTAGAAAAAAGCTTTTCTGGACATTGGCCTAAGTAAAGAATTTATGACTAAGACCTGAAAAGCAAATGCAACAGAATCAAAAATTGACAGTTGGTTCTTCATTAAAGAGCTTCTGCATAGCAAAAGAAATAATCAACAGATTAAACAGACAACCTACAGAATGGGAGAAAATATTTGGAATCTATGCATCCAACAAGGGGCAAATACCTAGAATCTATAAGGAAGTTAAACAACTCAGCAAGAAAAAACAAATAACCCCATATCTTGATTGTGGTGTTGGTTCCAGTTGTATGGTTTTGTCACCACTTGTAGAATTGTACAATTAAGGTATGTGTATTTCACTGTATACAGATTTTAACTTCAATTTAAAAATGTAAAAACACATTCCACTTGCACTGAATATTGCTAATGCAGGACTCCAGCCCCTTACTAAGTCTCAACGGTGTTTTCTTAAGTTCCCAGAGGGGACTTTGTGTGCTCATGAATAAGTCCGTCAGGCTTCCATGCAGCCCCTGCTGTCATTGTGGCTTCTACAGGCTCCTGGGGCTTCCCAAGCATCCCTGACTTTCCTGGCCTGGCTGCTGCCTCCCTTCCACTGCAGTCTCCCCTGTCTGTTTTAATCTGGCTCCTCACACCAAAAAAAGCTGTGGTTATTTATCTGTGCTGACAAGCCCCTAGCAGGTCACTCATAACTCTTCAGTAGAAGACTCCCAAGCAGTGTTACTGTGAGATTTCTGCCACCATTGTCATCATGTTTCTTTGTTGTTGGCCCCAGTGTTTGATAGGTTTTGTTGTTATTAATGTTGTTTTTGTGGAAAACTGCTCTTTCAGCTTTTTCTTAGACCCATCTTTCCTCCCAAGACTTGTGGCAGCTGGACCAGGATCAGAGATGAGCAGGAGACAACCTACTGTCCTTAGGATCACATCTCACTCCAGGGCTCACAGCTTTTCAAGGTCTTCCTTTGCAATGATATCCCTGCCCCGCCCCACCTCCTGAGAAGACAGACCATCCTGGACCCTGTCCTTCTCCCATATTTCGATGTGGATATCCAGGGACAGCTGATGTGCTCTTTTTCTTAACTTTTTTTTTATTTCAGTAGCTTTAAGGGTGCAAGTGTTTTTTTGTTACGTGGGTGAATTTGATAGTGATGAAGTCGGGGATAGTGGTGAAGTCTGCACCCATCGTCTGAATTGTGTATTTTGTACCCAATAGGTAGTTTTTCATCCTCAAACCCCCTCCCACCCTCTCCCCTTTTGAGTCTCCAGTGTTCACCATAGCACTCTGTCTGCCCTTGTGTACCCATAGCTTAGCTCCCACTGACAAATGAGAACGTGCGGTATTTGGTGGTCCACTCCTGAGTTACTTCCCTTAGGATAATGGCCTCCAGTTCCATTCAAGTTGCTGCAGAAGGCTTTGTTTCATTCTTTTTTATGACTGAGTAGTATAACATGGTGTATATATACCACATTTTCTTTATCCTGTCATTGGTTGATGGACGCTTTGGTTGATTCCATATCTTTGCAATTGTCAATTGTGCTGCAATAAACATGCACGTGAAGGTATCTTTTTGATATAATGACTTCTTTTCCTTTGAGTAGATACCAGTGACACTAATTTACATTCCCACCAGGAGTGTCTAAGTGCTCCCTTTTCACCACATCTGCCTGTTGCTGTTGCCCGTCCCACTAGACCTCTATGAGCTCCTCTGATCTCGCCTAAGAAAATCTTATACTCCTTCCTATTATTCCCCAGTTTTTAGTAAAGTTTGTTAAACACAAGTTTATGCTAGCAGGGCTTTGGAGAAATGAAAGGAAGCCTGTCCACTTTGCCCCATGTGTAAACTCCAGGCTTCTCCCCATTTCTCAAAGCCCTCCAAGCATGAACTGAGTGTTTCACAAACTTTACTAAAGACTGGGGATAATAGGAAGGAACACACAGCAGAAGAGGAAAAATTTAATATTGGACACCTGATCTCTTGATTCCATCAGCCACGATCTTTTCCCCAGGGATCCCTGATTCCCTGGCAGATTACACGCTGCAGGGGTCCTCTGTAATCCTCTTTCTCCCCTCTTCCCAAGTTTTGTCAGGGGGATTCAAAAGCAATCAAAACAAACAAACAGAAGATCTCAGTTAATATTGCAGCTATCTCAGTGACAGGCCCAGTCTGAAGTCTGTGCATCTTGGTTACCCACCATGCTTCGACCCCCAGTGCTTCAGGCCCACTCACTGCTCTCTACCTCAAAGTTGCAGACACAAGCTGCTGGGAGTTCTGAATGGGCACATAGAGTCTCTTCCTACTTCTCCAAGCCCTCAGCTTCAGGCATCACTGGGTTGAACAAACCTTGGTCCTCTCGACTCCTTCCCACCACCTCTCTGCGCCGGGTTGCACTAGGCTCCCAAGTCAGGCAGCCAGGGCTGCAGCCCCTATCCCTTTCAATGAGTCTTCTCCAGGGAGGGTTCTCATTTTGGGGTATCAAGAGTGTCCACAGCATGGAAGCGGTGAACAGGTAACACTTCTACACTGCTGGTGGGAATGTAAACTAGTACAACCACTACTGAAAACAGTGTGGAGATTCCTTAAAGAACTAAAAGTAGAACTACCACTTGATCCAGCAATCTCACTATTGGGTATCTACCCAGGGAAAAAGAAGTCATTATATGAAAAAGATACTTGCACATGCATGTTTATGGTGGCACAATTCACAGTTGCAAAAATGTGGAACCAACCCAAATGCCCATCAGTGAACAAGTGGACAAAGAAACTGTGAGATACAGATATAGATATAGATAGATATAATGGAATACTACATAGCCATAAAAATGAATGAATTATGGCATTCACAGCAACCTGGAGGAGATTGGAGACTATTACTCTAAGTGAAGTAACTCAGGAATGGAAAGCCAAACATCATATGTTCTCACTCATAAGTGGGAGGGAGTTAAGCTATGAGGACACAAAGGTGTAGAATGACGCAGTGGACTTTGGGGACTCAGGGGGAAAGGATGGGAAGGGGGTGATGGATAAAAGGCTACAAATTGAGACCAGTGTATACTGCTCAACCGATGGGTGCATCAAAATCTCACAAATCTCCACTAAAGAACTTACTCATGTAACCAAACACCACCTGTTCCCCTATAAACAATAGAAATTGTTTTTAAAAAAATTTTTCAAGAGTGCCCACAGGACATACACATCTTATGCTTAGCCTTGAACATCCAATGTCCCTATTTCAATAACTACCCTGTTGATGTTTGCATTGCTATGGCTGTGTCCATTTTACCTCACAATCAATTTTAGATGATTGCAGAACCAAAGCAAATGATTTGCAGTAGGGTTGGGGTTTAAAGGTCTGGTTTGGGTACTGGAGCTATGCTCTATTGTTGGGTTTTCACTGACTAGGTGGGTGACCTCGGGCAAGCTACAGCAGATTACCTTGAAGTGACTTGGGCAAGTTACCCCACTATGCCTCATTTTCCCCATCTGTAAAATGAGGGTAATAACAGGATCATGGGGTGGAGGTGAGGATTGAATGAGTTATTATGTGGGAAGGGTGTATAATAGAACAGCATCTGCAAGAGAGTAAGTGCTACTTAAACATTTGTTAAATAAATTATGAACATTATATAAATTGTCTTCATGGACTTCAAAAGGAGGACATGACACACCGTGGGAAAATGAGTTGAAGAAACCAAACTTGTATACATTCCTTTAAATACGCCACTTGTGTTAATATTTTTAATTCAGCTAAGGGGTAAATTATATAGATGTGCACACAAGGTTGCTTTTAGCTTAGTCAACAAGAGCAGAAGCTTCAAGATGGCAACATAAAACAACATCCAAGACAACGTTGAAAGAAAGGTGAATGATAAAATTGGGGTCAAGCCATCTTCAATTGAGGGCACTCTCTTGGCTCCACTTCCCCTCACTGTAAGAAATACAGTTGGAGGGATAAATACAAGGACATAGGCCCTGAAGATGCCTGAGTGGAGAATAACCTTCCTCGGTGTCCTCTTATGAGGCAGAGGGGACCAGACTGTCCATCACAGCATCATAATTCTTAAGCGGCATGAAGTCATAAAGCCCAAAGTGAAGCAGGGATGCTCCACAGCCAGCGGAATCTCTCTCTCCCTCTCTCTCTCTCCCTCTCTCTCTCTCTCTCTCTTCCCTTCCCCCTGTCCCTCCTCAACCCAACGGGGGAAGCAGGAGACCCTGAGCAGCCAGCCCTCCAGCTCAGTCACTGGCCAGAGGGACCTCCTGAGGATGGGCACTCTGCCCTGCCCAGCAAGGCTAGAAAGTCAGGGAGAAAGTAACATCATTTATTCATTCAGCCACTCATTCAGTAATTATGTACTGAGTGCCTATCACGTGTCAGACCCTGCCCCAGGCATTGCAAACATCAGAGACTCAAACCAAAATGCAGTACGGGCCAGCTGCGGTGGCTCACGCCTATAATCTCAACACTTTGGGAGACTAAGGTGGGAGGATCGCTTGAACTCAGGAGTTCGAGACCAGCCTGGGCAATATCTCTACAAAATATCAAAAAATTAGCCAGGTGTGGTGGTGCACACCTGTGGTCCAAGCAACTCAGGAGTCTGAGGCAGGAGGATCGCTTAAGCCCAGGAGGTCAAGGCTACAGTAAGCTAGGTTCACACCACTGCCCTCCAGCCTGGGTGACAGAGTGAGACCCTGTCTCAAGAAAACAAAATTGTAGTATAACTGCACAGTGGAATATTATCCAGCCTGAAAAGGAAGGAAATTCTGAAACATGCTATGATGTGAATAAACTTCAAGGACATTATACTAAGTGAAATAAGCCAGGCACAAAAAGACAAATATTCCGTGATTCCACTTATATGAGGTCCCTACAGTAGTCAGATATATAGACAGAAATTGGAACAGTGGTTACCAGGAGCTGAAGGCAGGGTGAACGAAAAGTTATTGTTTAATGCGGTCCCCACCCCAACCTTTGTGGCACCAGGGACCAGTTTCATGAAATTTTTCCACTGATGGGGTAGAGTGTGTGTGGGCGGGACGTTTCAGGATGAAATTCTTCCCCCTCAAATCATCAGGCATTAAATTCTCATAAGGAGCACACAACCTAGATCCCTCGCATGCGCAGTTCACAACAGGGTTCACACTCCTCTGAGAATCTAATGCCGCTGCTGATTTGACAGGAGGCAGAGCTCAGGTGATAATGCTCGCTCACCTGTCTCTCACCTCCTGCTATGTGGCCCGGTTCCTAACAGGCCACGGACTGGTACCAATCTGCCACCCAGGGGTCGGGGACCCCTGGTTTAATGGTACAGAGTTTCAGTTTTGCAAGATGAGAAGAGTTTTGGAGATGATGGTGGTAACAGTTGCACATTGCATAACAATGTGAATATACCTAAGACCACTGCACTATACACTTAAATATTGTCAGGATGATAAATTTAGCGTTATGTGTATTTGACAACCATTTAAAGCAACAACAACAATAATAATGATGAAAGAAGGTGGAGCTTGAGTAAGCACTTGAAGGAGGTGGTGAGATTAGCCAAGTAGATCCCTGGGGTAAGAGCAGACCAGGCAGAGGGAAACAAAAGAGAAGAAGCCACTGGAGCGGGACCATGTGTTTGATGTGGTGAAGCCACCGCATCCCCCCAGACTTCATGCCACGCTGGTGACATTTTATGCCGCCACTGTCTTTGACCTTAGTTTCTCTTGGGCAGGTTTCAATTTATTTTCTACTTGTTGAAGCACCTGCTAGTCAGGTTTTTGGGATAAGCATCTTGTAAAGTGCATCTAAGTAGCACGTGTTTCTGCACCTGACATGATAGACCAGGAGCCCCACGAGGCCAGTCCCTCATCCTCGTTTTCCCTCTGAGCCCTGAGAGTGCCGTGCTGGCCCCAGATTGAGACACCTACAGCTGCTCGCCAATGAGCAACGTGCTTGAGAGAAGAGCACAGGGAGATAGGAGAAGAGCACTTCGTGTTCCACAGAGGAAGACGGTCCTTGAGATATAAGCCCCAGAGGCTCAATGGACTATGTTGATTTCACCAGCTTTGGTGATAAATAAGCTTCGTCATTCCCCAGTCTGCTAATAATTAGGTCTCAGAAAAATCAGTGATCAAACTTTAAAAGATAGTCTGTGAACCACTACATCTCACAGAAGAACAATTGCACAAAAGTTTACTGTAGCCATATGAAGGGAATTTTTATGAACCTTTTAAATCTGCTGATATACTTGGGAAGCAAGCGCATCGGTGGTGCCTTTAAAAGTGTATTGGAAGTAAACATTTTACGGCATGTTTGGGAGGAAGGGAAAAGTTAGCCAAGATTCATATTTTTCTAGGGCAAATGAGGTCACGCACTGGTTTGTGGCTGATCTTCCCTCCCATGGGATCCTGTAAAGATTCTTGAAGGCCCCAAACACTGCTGTTTTGCTACTCCTGGAGATTTGTGGGGTTTGGGTTAAATGCAATAGTAAGCATTCTCCCTCAAGACCGCCCAGGAGGCAACAGCCAGAAGATGGCGCTGTAGCTACGGAAACGAAGACAACAGTGTCCATGCATGCCCTCCCACAGCCTGAGGACTTGGGACCCAGGAACTGAAGCAGATGCGTCCAGAACAAGGCTGGACCTTAATGCCCCACTGGGGTCTAAGCAGCGGTCCCCAACCTTGGTTAGGCATAGTGGCTCTCACATGCAATCCCAGCACTTTGGAAGGCTGAGGTGGGAGGATCGCTTGAGCCCAGGAGTTCAAGACCAGCCTGGGAAAGACCAGGGTCTAAGCAGAAGGCAAAAAGAGACTCCTTCTTCCTTCTCCTGATCCACAGCCCTGCCTGGAGCTTTCAGCAGAAGCGTAATAGGATACCAGAGTTGCTCTGTGTTTCTGTGTGGTCTCAGCAGGAAGGCAGTCTTTGTTCAAGTGGACATTTGCCATTTAGGCTGCTAAAATTGCTTCTTCCTCTCAAATCCTCATTTTCTTTAAGAGACTTGTGTCCCCTGGCCCGGGCTTGACCCGTCAGGATCCTTAACCCAGGCCCTGGAGGGAGCCCTCTCATTGCAGTCCTGGTGTCTGGACTTGCGTCTACCACACCACATGATGTCTCAAGCCACCCTGCTTCCTCTGTTTTTCCCAAGCTTTGTTCTCTTGCCTCTCTTGAGTTGTCTGGGAACCTTCCAGTAAATTCCTAATGTGCTGATACTTGCTGGAATTTGTTGCAGTTGCCTGTCAGCGGAGAATCGTGATGGGTAAAGATGGGTATAGCCCCAGGGTCTGCTACTAAGACAAACATCAGAAGTACTTGCACCACACATCTCCAGGCAAACACTCACTTTGCCTCCAGAGGTCTGTGATGGTTAATACTGTCAACGTGATTGGATTGAAGGATGCAAAGTATTGTTCATGCAAAGTAAATACCACCTGTCTGTGAGGGTGTTGCCAAAGGAAATTAACATTTGAGTCAGTGGACTAGGAGAGGCAGACCAGCCTCAATCTGGGTGAGCACCATCTAATCAGCTGCCAGTGCGGCTAGGATAAAACAGGCAGAGAAACGTAGAAGGACTAGACTGGCTGAGTCTTGCAGCCTCCATCTTTCTCCTGTGCTGGATGCTTCCTTCCCTTAAACATCGGACTCCAAGTTCTTTAGCTTTTGGACTCTTGGACTCACGCCAGTGGTTTGCCAGGGGCTCTCGGGTGAAGGCTGCACTGTCGGCTTCCCTACTTTGAGGTTTGGGACTCACACTGGCTTCCTTGCTCCTCAGCTTGCAGACGGCCTATTGTGGGACTTCGCCTTGTGATCAAGTGAGTCAATTCTCCTAATAAACTCCCCTGTATATATTCATCTATCCTGTTAGTCCCGTCCCTTGAGAGAACCCTGACTAATACAAGGTCCTGCCGAAAAATGGCCAGTGTGCTTCTCTGGGGGTGCAAATAAAGCCACGAGGAACTATGATTTCATTATTTCAAAAGCCAGAAATAATCCTTGGGATTCCAAGGCTTCACAGAGACAGAGGATGGACCCTATGCTCTCTCCAGGACCCTTTCTCAAGCAGGATTCTCAGGTTAGAAGTGTCAGGAGCCATCAAAACCAAGAGGCTACCATGCAGAATCCTGGATTTAATTTTATTTTAATTGTGGTAAAACATACATGACATACAACTTACCATTTTAACCATTCTTAAGTCTACAGTTCTGTGGCATTAAATATTCATGTTGTGTGCAACCATGACCACCATGCATCTCCAGGGTTCCTTTCATCTTCCCCAGTTGAAACTCTGCACCCACTAAATGCTAGTTCCTCATTCCTCTTCCCCATCTCCAGCCCTGGGCAACCACTATTCTACTTTCTGTCTCTATGTATTTGACTACTCCAGATACCTCATATAAGTATTAGTATTAGTCTTTTTGTGACTGGATTATTTCACTTAGCAGAATATCCTCAGGGTTCACTGATGTTGTAGCATGGGTCAAAATTTCCTTCTTTGACTGGGCATGGTGGCTCATGCATGCAATCCCAGCACTTTGGGAGGCCGAGGAGGGAGGATTGCTTGAGCCCAGAAGTTTGAGACCAGCCTGGGCAAGATAGGGAGACCCCATCTCTACAAAAAGTCAAAAAAGTAGGTGGGTGTGGTGGCGCATGCCTGTGGTCTCAGCTACTCAAGAGGCTGAGGCAGAAGGATCACTTGAGCCTGGGCGGTCAAGGCTGCAGTGAGCTGTGATTGTGCCGTTGCACTCCAGCCTGAGTCACAGAATGAGACCCTGTCCCCCCCCCAAAAAAAAATCCTTTCTATTCCAAGCTGAATAATAATCCATTGTGCAGATATAGCACATTTGGCTTCCTCATTCATCTGTCAATGGACCCTTGAGTCGCTTCCACCTTTTGGCTATTATGAAGAATGCTGCTGTGAACACGGGTGTACAAATATCTGCTTCAGGCCCTGTTTTCAGTTATTTTGGCTGAATTTACTCTCAAAGGCAGCTGAATGTGAGTTGCACAGCCTTGCCATTTTACAGGCAATCTACTTGAATAATGTCTATCTGAGCACTTCTCATGTGCAGGGCACTATGACAGGCTCAAGGGACAACAAGATGAATCTACAAGGGCATGGGTCCTTCCCCAGGTCCCACCAGGAAGAGAAGAGTTTCCGGCACAGAAATGTCAGGAATGATGCTTACCCAACTCCCACAGGGTCCCAGACAGGACTGCCAGTAGCTCCTCCAGGAGCTCTGAGAACAGAGGGACTGGCATGAGCTGGCAGGGCACTGGGGATGGGCCATGAAGGGTGCCAGGACATGGAGCAGCAGGGACCACCCTTCTTGTGGTAAGAGCCTTGTTGTCCCATTACAGAAGCTCCAAGATAGGGCTTTCAAAGCCTCCTTACCTGGAATGCCCAAGGAGGCTCCTGCCCTGCACCCTCATGGGCAAGGACTTTACATGAGGTCTCGAAAGTTGGCAGCAAACCTCCCACTGGATGTGATCTTGGGTAAGTTACCTATCTCAGGTTAAGTTGACTGAGCCTCTATCACTTCATCTGAAAGCTCATAGCGTGGTTGTGAGAACTAAATGAAATCATGTATGTTGATATTTAGCTTAGTGGCTGGCCTTAGGAATTCCCTGACACAGCATTGACTGTTTCTCTCTAACCTACTAGCTCCATGTGAGCAAGAATTCTGTTTTGCTCATCACTGTATCCCTGGGAACTAACATGGTACCCAACACTTAGGAGGTACATAGTAACTGTTACCAAATTTCCTAATCTTCACATTTTAAGCCACCAAAAAAAGGCCGGCCTAGGTGAATTTACAAAACAAACTGTGTTATCTCTCAGCAAAAAAAATCACCCTGCTATGCATGCCTCTCTAGCACTGGGGCTAGATGCCTGCAAACTGCATTTTCCATATTCTTTTGCTAGCTGGCTGACTTTGGGCTAGGTTTCACTAATACAAAGCCCTGGGGATAAAAATGAAAGGCATGAGAAAAGGTAAAACTATTTTCCAGAGGCTTCTGTGGCAGAAGTAGCAGTAGCAGCAGTGGAGGAGGGTCAGCAGGGAAGGGGACAGTGGCCAAGGCAGGAACAGTTGTGATGGCAGCAGCGGGTCAGAAAATGCAGGCTCGGGTTCCTGCTCAGGCAGCTCGTCCTTAACATCTGTGGTCTCAGGGGCATCCAGCTATGTAGTTGTAGCTTGCATAGCTGTTACTCATTGGCTAAATTCACTGCACCCTTTTTTCCTCCTTTCACTTTTCTGACACCTTTGTAACCAATTCCTTAGATTAAATGCCCTGTTTTGAAAGACTTGGGGGTGTTTGACTGATGGGACTTGAACTGATACAGTTAACTCATTCTTGGAGCAAGTGTCTAGGGGAGTCAGGGCAACCCTTCTCACGCGGCCATTCTAGAGATGGTCCCACCTTTTCAACTCTGCACAGCGGAGGCTGTTATGAAGAAGCCTCATAACAGGGTCTTCCAGGGCCCACCTGAGACACAGGCCACTTCACACGGTTGTGCTGGTTGTTCATTGCACAGAAGTGCCCTGCTAAGGGTACATGTGCAGCTGAGACCTACTCTCCAAGCCTGTGCCCAGACTGTAGCAGTCACCTTGTGGGTCGGGGAGGCCTTTCTCTAAGATATACATAGGCAGATGATAACCCCGCTGAGACGGGTGGGGCCAGCTAGCTCAAAGCCCCTAGCACCCTCCCAAACACCCGCAGGGTTGTTTTCTGGGCACACTTGGACATTTCAGAGAAAAAGCACTTTGGTCAGGATTGATGAACAATTCCACTTAGGCAGAGGCCAGGCCAGACCTAAGTGAATTCCAGACCCAGCAGAGCTTCTGGTGCGGCCCGAAACCTGGCTCTCCGTTGCTCAAAACATCTCCAGGCCTCCCTCCTATCGTGTACGAGCTTCCACCGGGAAACTGACCTATTTCTGCCCTCACAGAGCTCCTCGGCAGTTGGACCAGCAGCGGTCAGAAATCTTTCTCTATGTCTCTTCTTACTAAATGAAGAACCCAGGAGACGGTACCAAGCCCTCCCCAGATCACTAGAGCTCCCCAGGCTGGGCCTCGGTGGCACCCACTGTTTTCCAGGCATCTGTGTCCACACCGCATTTTTGAAGGGTTTCAGGTGCCTCTGACAAAATGCAATCAAATGAAACAAGCCACCCATCTCTGGGCTCCCTAACCCTTGCAGAACTCAACATTTCTTTTCCTGTTGATGGGGAGAAGCAACACCACCCACTGAGTTCACTGAAACCGAGGCTTCCATATTCCCGCAGGAGAGTGCTCGAATGCTTAAAACCCTCGCCATATGTGTCGATTTAAATGGAAACCAAACGGGGAAGGATTCTGACGACAGTCTGTCACTGACTGGAGCGCTACTTCCTCTAGTTAATTTATGTCTTCCGTAATCACATTGAGGCTTTTTAAAAGGCTCTACCTGTGACGGCATTTTTTTTTTTTTCCCCATACGTTCACATTCAAAGGTCCCCGGCCCATGCGCTAATAGTCATTTGAAGACACCTCATGCTCCTATCACTTTATCTTCCCAACTCTTTACCTGTATTAATTAATTAGTGCTATAAATACAACCAGCACATGACTGCTCTGGAGCTAATCAGTCACTGACACGGCTCAGGACCTGGAGGAAAATTAGGAAAATTGAATCTTTCCAAAGTTGGGCCTCTGCAAGGTAACTTAGTCAATCGTGTCCTGAGGGTCAGTGAGGACCAACTGATTTAGGCTCCACCTGGGCAGAAAAGCAATTTCCTGAACAGAAGCCAGCAACCCTAGTTAAAGTGATTCTGACCTGTTATAAGTAAAGCATGAATTCTGTTCTCCTGCTGGTTGGGTGTACGGCCACTTACTGAGGGCCTGGTGCTGCACAGCCCTCATCCTGGGCCGTATAACGAATGTCAGAAGACAGTGTCAGGCCTTTCCCACTACATCGTTATGGTGGAGTTAAACAGAGCCAGCATGCATTCCAGGGTTTGAAACATCAATCCCAAAACCGAGCAAGGGAAATCAGGGGACTTGGGGTTGACGTCACATATTAGAGATTCTCTGAGTCATTCAGAAAAAAAATAGTGAACATCTACAATGTGTTGCAGGCCCGAGACACTAAGATACTTGATGTCTATTCTTTCTTTTATTTATTTATTTAAGACAGGGTCTCACTCTATAGCCCAGGCTGGAGGGCAGTGATGCAATCGTGGCTCACTGCAGCCTCGACCTCCGGGGCTCAGGCGATCCTCCGACCTCAGCCTCCTGGGTAGCTGGGACTACAGGTGCACGCCACCATGCCTAGCTAATTTTAGTTGTTTTTTTTTTTTTAATCCACAAAAAATATCCACTTCCCGTAAGCTGTGAGGATGCCTTTGCATCCTTATAGCTTAGCTCCCACTTATGAGTGAAAATATACGATGTTTGGTTTTCCATTCCTGAGTTACTTCACTTAGAACAAAAGGATATTCCAAACTGCCCAATTTATCCGATCATTGGCCTGCCTAGAAAGGAGGCTGGAAGAAGAGAATTCTTGATTCAACCATAGGCCTCAAGGACTCTTCTTAGTGCTGATCCAGCACTGTTAATGTTTAGCTTGCACCTTCACTCTGAGTTTCTGGGTCCAAATTCTGGGTTGGCCCTGGCGAGTTCTCTTCCACACTGAGCCTTGGCCTGGCCTACAGACCTCTTGTCCCGGGGCTGGCCTCCTTCTGGGTCACAGGCAAATAGGGCTAAATGGGAGTAAGATCCAGTGAGACTGAATTCTTGAGTCTGATCTAGGAACCTCACTTCTTTTTTTTTTTTTTTTTTTTTTGAGACAGAGTCTTGCTCTGTTGCCCAGGCTGGAGTGCAGGGGCCGGATCTCAGCTCACTGCAAGCTCTGCCTCCCGGGTTTACCCCATTCTCCTGCCTCAGCCTCCCGAGTAGGTGGGACTACAGGCGCCCGCCACCACGCCCAGCTAGTTTTTTGTATTTTTTAGTAGAGACAGGGTTTCACCGTGTTGGCCAGGATGGTCTCGATCTCCTGACCTCGTGATCTGCCCGTCTCGGCCTCCCAAAGTGCTGGCATTACAGGCTTGAGCCACCGCACCCGGCCTAGGAATCTCATTTCTCTAGCTCAGTTTTCGTAACTTCTTGTTAACTGCAAAATAAAGAACTCATCTCACGCAGAGTTTTCGCATGCAATGGGAGCTGCAGGCTGGTGTTTATATCTGTGAGTAGAATTGCTTTGGTCACCTCTAATTTGCATTTGTTTTTTGCCCACCTTGCAGATTAAATCCAACAATACTATTACACACAAGGCTGTGGACTAGACATGGGGGATTAAGGATATAAAATTCTTAGACACCAATTTGACAAAGAAGGAAGGCTGTCTGGGCTCTGGCTAGGAACTTGGGCCTTGTGTGGGATGTGTAGATGAACAACAGTGGCAAAAGCCAGACACTGTGACTCACATCTGTAGTCCCAGCTATTCAAGAGGTTGAGGCAGGAGAATCACTTGAGCCCAATAGTTTGAGTCCAGCCTGGGCAATACAGCAAGACCCCACTTCTAAGAAATAAAAATAACCAGACAGGGGTGTGGTGGCTCATGCCTGTAATCCCAGCACTTTGGGGGACTGAGGCAGGTGGATCACCTGAGGTCAGGAGTTCAAGACCAGCCTGGCCAACATGGTGAAACCCTATTTCTACTAAAAATACAAAAATTTAGCTGGGCATGGTGGCGGACACCTGTAATCCCAGCAACTCCGGAGGCTAAGGCAGGAGAATCGCTTGAACCCGGGAGGCAGAGGTTGCAGTGAGCCAAGGTTACACCATTGCATTTCTGCCTGCGCAACAAGAGCAAAACTCCATCTCAAAAAATAAATAAATAAATAAATAAATAAAAATCAACAGCAGTGTTAAGTTTAGTTTACAAGAAGCCTTGAAAGTACAGGGTGGGAGAGCTGGATTCTGCCTGCTTAGGGTGGAGAGTGGAGGAGGTGGGCAGGAGGTCAAGAGAAATTTTGGAAGAGGTCCATTTCCAACAGGCAGGGTTAAGCAGTGCCAGGGGAGGGAACACTGTAGGACACAGGAACCATGTGGGCAAGGACAGGAATGGGCAGGGCATGCTGAGGAGTGATGAGTGGGAGCCCACTTTCAACACCCATCCCAAAAAGGCTCTTGGACTTCCACACTTTGGAGATTTCATTTCCTCCTTCAGTGTCCCAATCCCTCATTCCTCACCCAGTCAAATATCTTACAACGGCAGTGAAAACAGGGACAAGTTTCCCTGGGAGCCAGCCTGCAGGGAAATGATCTCTTTATGTCTCCTGTGCCTTCCTGTCCCGTCTGCACTCTCACGGTCCAGCTCTATTCTGAGGCAGTCCCTCTGAGTGGGAATAGGTGTGTTTTATTCTTGCATCCTTGGCGCGACAAGCCACCCTCCGATAGTTTGCTTCTGCTCCTCATGAAAGAGTCTGAAATATCCAAAGACAAGTGTTCCACCCATCCACATAGAAGGAAAAGTCCCACAACTGGACAAAGACATTCTGAGCAGCTACAGGTTGAAGACTGTGAAATTGACAAAGAAACGTGCATTTTCTTAAAGTTTATCACTCCACTGTAACAATGTATTCTTAGGCGAGAGGGGGCTCTGGACACCTGGTGGAGCTTGTGAGACACGCCCATTGAGGCTGTTCAGGAAAATTTCACTTCTTGGAAAAGACACCATTCTGTTGGTGCACAGCCAAGGCTGTCTCTGCTTTCTGGAAGGGGACTCTTCTCTTTCAGGGATCTTTAGGAATCCCAGCAGCTGCCCTGTGCTGTGCACGAACCTCAACATCCACCAACACACAGAAATCCTGCTACCTCCTGGCCACTTTTCTGCTCCACATCCCCCCAAAAAATTTTATTGAAGTAGGATTGACAAATAAAAATTGTGTATATTTAAGGTATATAACACAATGATTCATATATATATATAGTGAAAATATTTCCACAATCAAGCTAATTAACAAATCCATGACTTCCCATTGTTATCCTTTTGTGTGGGAGGTTGGGGGGAGTGATGAGAACATTTAAGATCTACTCTCTTAGCAAATTTCAAGTGTGTGATACATTATTATTAACTAGTCACCATGGTGACTATGGATTAGTCTATGGTTAGTCACCATGCTGTACTATGGTGACTCTGGATAGTCACCATGCTGTACATTAGATCCCCAGGCCTTATCCATCCTGTATAACTAAAATTTCATATCTTTTGACCAGTATCTCCCCCTTGCTCCCACCCCCCTAGCCCCTGGTAAGCACCATTCTACTCTCTGTTTCTATGTGTTTAGCTTGGTTAGATTCCACTAAGTGAGGTCATGTGGTATTTGACTTTCTCTGCCTAGCTTATTCACTTAGCATAATGTCCTCCACATTCATCCATGTTGTGGTAAATGGCAGGATCTCCTTTTTTAAGGCTGAATAATATTCCATTGTATGTAGGTATGTTTGTGTGTATGTGTGTTGTATGTGTATGTATATACATACACATGTGTATATACATGTCTATTCAGGTCCTTTGCCCATTTTAAAATCAGGTTATTTGTTTTTTTGCTATTGAGTTATTGAGCCCTTTATACATTTTGGATATTAACCCTTTATCAGATATATGGCTTGTAAATATTTTCTCCCAATATATATGCTACCTTTTCATTTTGTTGTTTCTTTGCTGTGCAGAAGCTTTTTAGTTTGATCTAGTCCCGTTTATTTAATTTTCTTTTGTAGCCTGAGTTTCTGGTGTCATATCCAAAAAAATCATTGCTAAGACCCATGTGAAGAAGCTTTTCCCCCACATTTTCTTTCAAGAGTTTTATGATTTCAGGCCCGGTGCGGTAGCTTACGCCTGTAATCCTAGCACTTTGGGAGGCTGAGGCCAGAAGGTCAAAAGATTGAGACCATCCTGGTTAACATGGTCAAACCCCGTCTCTACTAAAAATACAAAAAATTCGCCAGGCGTGGTGGCATGCACCTATAGTCCCAGCTACTCAGGAGGCTGAGACAGAAGAATCGCTTGAACCCAGGAGGAGGAGGTTGCAGTGAGTTGAGATCATGCCACTGCACTCCAGCCTGGGCAACAGAGAGAGACTCCGTCTAAAAAAAAAAAAAAGAATTTTATGATTTCAGGTCTTATGTTTAAGTCCTTAATCCATTTTGAGTTGATTTTTGTGTATGGCATAAGAATAAGAATTCATTATCATTCTTTTGCATGTGAATATTCAGTTTCCCCAGCAACACTTAATGAAGAGATTGTCCTTTCTCATTGTGTATTCGTGTTGCTTTTGTCAAAGATTAGTTGATCATATATGTGTGGGTGAATTTCTGGGCTCTCTATTCTGTTCTATTGATTTACGTTTCTGTTTTTATGCCAGTACCATACAGTTTTGATTACTATAGCTTTGTAATATAATTTGAAATCAGAAAACTTGATGCCTGCAACTATGTTCTTCTTTCTTAAAGCTGCTTTAGCTATTTGGGATCTTTTGTGGTTCCTACAAATTTAAGATTGTTTTTTATAGTTCTACGAAAAATGCCATTGGAATTTTGATAGGGATTGCACTGAAATTTTAGGTCACTTTGGATAGTATGGACATTTTAATAATATTAATTCTTCCAATACATAAAACACAGGATATCTTTCCATTTATTTGTGTCTTCTTTAATATCTTTCATCAACATTTTATACTTTTCATTGTACAGATCTTTCACCTCCTTGGATACATTTAGTCCTAAGTATTTTATTCTTTTCAATGCTGTCATAAAAGGAATTGTTTTCTTAATTTCTTTTTCTAGTAGTTTGTTTTTAGTGTATAGAAACAATTGATTTTTGTATGTTGATTTTGTATTCTGCAACTTCACTTAATTCATTTATTCTAACAGTTTTTTGGGGATGTCTTTAGGGTTTTCTATATATAAAATCATGTCATCTGCAGAGGAAATTTAACTTCTTCCTTTCTGATTTGAATGCCTTTTATTTCTATTTCTTGCCCAAGTGCTCTAGCTAGAATTTCCAGTACTTTGTTGAATAGAAGTGGACAGAGTGGACATCCTTGTATCATTCCTGATGTTAGAGGAAATGATTCAGCTTTTCACTGTTGAGTTTAATGTTAGCTGTGGGTCATATATGGCCTTTATTATGTTGAGGTATGTTCCTTCTATACCTAATTTGTTGAGAGTTTTTATCATGAAATTATGTTGAATTTTGTCAAATGCTTTTTTGCTTTTATTGAGATGATCATATGGCTTTTATCTTTAATTATGTTAATATCATGTATCACATTCATTGGTTTGTGTACACTGAACTATCCTTGCATCCTGGGGAGAAATTCCATTTGATCATGGTATATGAGTTTTTATCTGCTATTGAATTCAGTTTGCTAGTATTTTGTTGAGGATTTTGGCATTTATTTTCATCAGAGATATTGGAAAGTAATTTTTTCTTATAATCTCCTTGTCTGGCTCCTCTATTAGGTAATGCTGGGCTTTTGAAATGAGTTTGGAAGTATTCCCTCTTCTTCAATTTTTGGTAGAGTTTGAGAATTGCTATTAATTCTTTTTTTAAAGTTTGGTAGAATTCACCAGTAAAGCTTTTCTTTGCTGGGAGATTTTTCATTACAGATTCAATTTCCTTGTTTTTCATTGATCTGTTCATATTTTCTATTACTTTACAACTCAGTCTCAATATGTTCTATTGTTTCTCTAATCACTATTTCATTTATTTCTGCTCTGATCTTTGTTATTTCCTTTCTTCTGCTTACTTATGTTGGGCTTAGTTTGTTCTTTTTCTAGTCCCTTTAGATGTAAAGTTAAGTTATTCATTTCAGATCTTCTCTTCTTCTTAGTGTAAGTATTTATCTATATAAATGTCCCTCTTAAACTGCTTTTGCTACATCCCAAAAGTTTGAGTATATTTCATTTCCATTTTGTTTATCTCAATTAAAAAACAAAAAAAAATTCTTCTTTAACCCATTGGTTGTCACTGCGATCTGAATATTTGCATCCTCCTTGAAACCCTAACCTGCAAGGTAATGGTATTGGGGGGGTGGGGGGGGGCCTTTGAAATGTTATTAGATCATGAGGACAGAGCCCTCATGATTAGGATTAGTGTCCTTATAAAAGAGATGTCACCAAGCTAGCTAGCCCCTTCCTCCATGTGAAGTTACAGTGAAAAGACATTAGTCTATGGAGAAAGCAACCCCTCACCAGACATTGAAACTTTCATTGCCTTAGTCTTGGACTTCTCAACCTCCAGAACTGTAAGAAATATATGTTTATTGTTGATAAGCTACCTAGTTTATGCTACTTTGCCAGAAAAGCCTGAGCAAACTAAGACAGTTGTTCAGAAGCATTGTTCAATTTCCACATACTTGTTAATTTTTCCAATTTTCCTCTTGTTGTTAATTTCTAGTTTTATACCATTGTGGTCAGAAGAGATACTTAATATGATTTGAATATTCTTAACATTTGTTTCTAGTTTTATACCATTGTGATCAGAAGAGATACTTAATATGATTTCAATATTCTTAACATTTGTTAAGACTTGTTTTGTGACCTAACATATGATCTATCATAGAGAATGTTCCATGTGTGCTTAACAAAAATGTGTATTTGGTTGCTGTTGGATACAGTGTCCTGTATATGTCTGTTAGGTTTATTTGGTCTAAGGTGCAGTTTAAGTCCAATGTTCCTTATTTATTTTTATATCTGGATGATCTATCTGTTTTTTAAAATGGGGTATTGAAGTTCCCCTTCTATTATTGTATTGCTGTCTATTTCTCCCTTTGGATCTGTTAATATTTGCTTTATATATTTAGGTGTTCCAATGCTTAGTGCATATATATTGTCATATCCTCTTGATAAATTGATCCCTTTATCATTATATAATGACCTTATTTGTCTCTTGTGACAGTTTTTTACCTAAAGTCTACTTTTTCTGATTTAAGTATAGCCACTCCTGCTCTCTTTTGGTTACCATTTGCCTAGAATATCTTTTTTCATCCCTTCACTTTCCATGTGTGTCTCTTGTAAGCTGCATACAATTAAATCTTTTTTTTTTTTTTTTTTTTTTTTTTTGAGACAGAGTCTCACTCTGTTCCCCAGGCTGGAGTGCAGTGGCGTGATCTCAGCTCACGGCAACCTCTGCCAACCAGGTTCAAGTGATTCTTCTGCCTCCGCCTCCCGAGTAGCTGGGATTACAGGCACCTGCCACAGCACCGAGTTAATTTTTGTAGTTTTAGTAGAGATGGGGTTTCACCATCTTAGCCAGGCTGGTCTTGAACTCCTGACCCTGTGATCCACCCACCTCGGCCTCCCAAAGTGCTGGGATTACAGGTGTGAGCCACTGCACCTAGCCAAATTAAATCTTTTTTTAAAAAATCCAGTCAGTCACTGTATGTCTTTGGATTGGAGAAATTAACTCATTTACATTTAAAGCAATTATTGATAGGTAATAACTTACTATTGCCATTTTGTTAATTGTTTTCTAACTATTCTGTAATTTTGTTTATTTCTTCCTCTCTTAACATCTTCTTTTGTGATTTGATGGTTTTCTATAATGGCATGCTTTGATTTCTTTCTTTTTATCTTTTATGTATCTACTAAGGCTTTCCTTTGTGGTTACCATGGGACTTGCATGAAACATCTTATAATACTATCAGTTTATTTTAAGCTGATGACAACTTAACTTTGATCACATACAAGAACTCTACACTTTTACTTCTCTCCTCATATTTTATGCTTTTGATGTCACAATTTACTTATTTTTATATTGTGGGTCCATTAACAAATCATTGTAGCTATAGTTATTTTTCATAATTTTGATTTATACACCACCATTACACTATACAAGTATTCTGAATTTGAGTACAGATAGTCCCTGACTTACAATAATTCAACTAATGATGCTTCAGCTTTACAATGGTGCAAAAGCAATACGCACTTAGAAAAAAAAGTAAAACAAAACAAAAAACTTAAGTATAGTATTTAATCAATTACATGAGATATTCAACTCTATTATAAATATAAATAGGCTTTGTGTTAGATTATGTTGCCCAACTTTAGGCTAACATAAGTATTCTGGGTATGTTTAAGCTATAATATTCAGTAAGTTGAGTGTATTAAATGCATTTTCAACTTATAATGTTTTCAACTTATGATGGTTTTATCAGGACATAACCCCATCATAAGTCAAAGCATTTATATATACTTACCTTTACAATTAAGTTTTATACTTTTATGCGTTTCATTTTACTAATGAGTGTCTTTTCATTTCAGCTTGAAGAATTTCTTCAGTATTTTTTTTTCTTTTTTTTAGATGGAGTCTCGCCCTGTCACCAGGCTGGAGTACAGTTGCATGATCTCGGCTCACTGCAGCCTCCACCTCGCAGGTTCAAGTGATTCTCCTGCCTCAGCCTCCCAAGTAGCTGGGACTACAGGTGCATGCCACCACGCCTGGCTAATTTTTGTATTTTTAGGAGAGATGGGGTTTCACCATGTTGGCCAGGATGGTCTTGATCTTTTGATCTCATGACCCGCCCGCCTCGGCCTCCCAAAGTGCTGGGATTATAGATGTAAGCCACTGTACCTGGCCTTCTTCAGTATTTCTTACAAGACAGGTCTAGCGGTCATGAACTCCTTCGGCTTTTGTGTGTCTGGAAAAGTTTTTCTCTCTCCCTCATTTCTGAAGGATAGCTTTTCCAGATAAAGTGTCCTTAGTTGATAGTTTTTTTCTTTTAGCACATAGAATACGGTATATTTGATTATATCCTACTCTCTCCTGGTCTGCAAAGTTTTTGCTGAGAAATTTACTGATAACCTCGTGGGGGTTCCCTTGTATTTTCTCTTTTCATCTATTTTCTCTTGCCTCTTTCAAAATTCTCTTTGTCTTTGATTTTTGACAATTTGATTACAGTGTTCCCCACTGCAGTCCTATTTAGATTGAATCTGTTTGGGGATCTTTGATCACCATGTATGTGGCTGTCCATATCTCTCCCACTATTTGAAAAGTTTTTAGCCATTATTTCTTTAAATAAGCTTTTGCCCCTTTCTCTCTCTCTATTTTCCTTGTAAGATTTCCAGTGTGGAAATTTTACTTCTCTTGGGGATGTCTCATTAATTCTGTAAGTTTTCTTCATTCCTTTTTATTCTTTTTTCTCCTCTGACTGGATAATTTCAAATGATCTGCCTTCAAATTCACATATTCTTTCTTCTGCTTGATCAAGCCTGCTGTTGAAGCTCTCTATTGCATTTTTTCATTCCATTCATTGTTTTCTTCAGGCCCATAATTTCTGTTTGGTACTTTTGTGATTTCTTTCTCTTTGTTGAATTTGTTCTGTTCATGTATTATTCTTCTGATTTCATTGAGTTTTCTATCTGTATTCTCTTATAGCTAGGTGAGCTTTCTTAAAACAATTATTTTGAATTATTTGTCAGGCAATGTTTATAGATCTTCATTTCTTTGGGGTCAGTTACTGGAAAATTACTGTGTTCCTTTGGTTGCGGTGTATTTCCCTGGTTGTTTGTTTGTTTTTTATGTTCCTTTAAGTCTTGCATTGATGTCTTTCCACTTGAAGAAGCAGTCACCCCTCTGACTTGCTTTGGGAGAGAAATGCCTACACCAGTAAACCTGGCTAGAAATTCCAAGCCCTCTCAGACATTTTTCACGAAAGCATCCATTTCACCCTTCTCGTTTCCTGTTAGGATGGAATTCTTACGATTGTATACCTTCTCTCAATTTTACAAAGCCATGCTGGGTGTTGAGAACCTCATTTCCCATATGACAGTGTTTTGAAATGCTCAAATTTGTGTGTCTTCTCCCAATTCCCCAGAGTCAAGCTGGCTGACTATACATGCTTGTTAGCCATCTGCAAAGGCTAACACTCACTTTCCGGGGTTATACACAGGGAGCCAGCCATGGGTGGAGAGATAGGTGAGGTGTTTGGAGCATTGAGGTGTCCATGGGTCAACTGGAGGAGTCTGCAGGTGAAGCATCCCTAACAGCTTGTGGGTAGGCTTCCTGATGGATTCTGCAAAGCAGTTAGTAGGATTGCGGCCCTTTGTTGAGTCCCATGCCCTAGTTACTGTGTCTCCACCTCTTTTTCCTACTCCCAGCTTCTCCCAGCTACGCAGCATACTTATCTCCTCAGTATGACAGGAGAGGAAAAGGCGAGCCTCTTGGACAGCATTCCACACAGCTGTGGAACCTGGGCACTCATTCATTGCTTTCATTTTTTCCAGTGGGAGGAATTGCAGGCTGAGGGAGTCTCTTCTGTCATTGAGCTGTGACCCCATGGTGGAGGGAAGATGCTGGTAAAGTACAAGTGTTCTTACCCTCTTGAATGCATCTATTCTCAGATTTTATAATTCAGCTGTGTGCTGGAACTTCTCCCACTGGACTCTCAGATTCCCACAGAGGTACTCTTATCTTGGGGTGACTGTCAAAATTGGTGTACTATAGGTAAATTATGATAGAAAATTCCTATTCCACCGTCTTGCTGACATCATTGTCTTCCATTTGTTTTCTGTTCTAAAGTTTCCTGTGCTCTCTAGGGCTGCTTCTCAAGGCCACCTGCCCACATCATTGGTGCCTTCTCTCAACTGCCCATGGTTTCTGTGAGATCGCCCATGAAACTGTGTTGTAGTCCAGCTCTTATGCTCTCAGAACAAGAAACCTAGAAGAATAATAAAAATACCAGAGTTAAGCCCAGAATCCACTTCAGCAGCATTCAGATCTTCCAAATGAAGAAAGCTAATTATCTGCACCCACTCTTCCTTAAAACAGCAACATTCAAAAAGAAGTGAGCAGCTCCTCTCCAAAGATGTGTAAGCAGAGGCATAGGAACTATCTGTTCTCAGCCAAAGATATTCTAGCCTTTTGCTACTACCAATGTGGTCCATGGACCACCCGCATTAGCATCACCTGGGATGCATCAGAAATGCAGAATCTTGTTAGAAATGCTGCTCCACTCCAGATCTACTGAATCAGAGCCTGCACTTTATCGAGATCCCTGGATGATGCATGTGCACAGTAAGGTTTGAAGCTGCACATTAGAATCACCTTGGCAACTTTAGTTTTTAAATATCAACACCCAGGCCCCACCCACAACCAAGTAAATCAGACTCTCTGTGAGTGGGGCCCAGGCATCTGTATTTTAAATATTCCCAATAGGATTCTAGTGTGGCCTGAGTGAGAATTTCCCGTGACGATTCCTACACTTCATACCTAGCTAGACTTGAGAAATTTTCCTTCTCTTCCGTGTTACTTTTTCATAGGTAATATGTGCACATAACTTTTTTAAAGTCAAAGAATAGAGGCCAGGCATGGTGGCTCACGCCTGTAATCCCAGCACTTTGGGAGGCCGAGTCAGGCAAATCACTTGAGGCCAACAGTTTAAGACTAGCCTGGCCAAAATGGTGAAACCCTGTGTCTACTGAAAATACAAAAAAAAAAAAAAATTGTCTAGGTATGGTGGCACATGCGTATAGTACCAGCTACTTGGAAGGCTGAAATGGGAGGATCACTTGAACCCAGGAAGCAGAGGTTGCAGTGAGCCAAGATCTCACCACTGCACTCCAGCCTGGGTGACAGAGCAAGACTGTCTCAAAATAAATAAACAAGCAAAAACAGTGAGCCAAGTTCTCACCACTGCACTCCAGCCTGGGTGACAGAGCAAGTCTCTGTCTCAAAATAAATCAACAAATAAGTAAATAAATAAAAGTCAAAGAATATAAACTAGTGTACAGTGAAAAGAAAGTCTATCTCCATCTCTAAACTTCAGTGCCCCAACTTCCTCTCCAAAAGCGACCACTGTTACCAGTTTGTGTGTGTGTGTGTGTGTGTGTGTGTGTGTGTGTGTGTGTGTGTGTGTGTGTGTCCTTCCAGAGATTTTCTGCTTTTCTTTTTTTTTTTTTCAGTCTCACTCCGTGGCCCAGGCTGGAGTGCAGTGGCGTGATCTCGGCTCACTGCAACCTCCACCTCCCAGGTTCAAGCTATTCTTCTGCCTCAGCCTCCCAAGTAGCTGGGACTACAGGCACATGCCACCATGCCCAGCTAATTTTTTCTTTTTTTGTATTTTTAGTAGAGATGAGGTTTCACCATACTAGCCAGGCTGGTCTCAAACTCCTGATCTTGTCATCTTCCCGCTTCGGTCTCCCAAAGTGCTGGGATTACAGGCGTGAGCCACCGTGCCTGGCCCTCCCAGGGCTTTTTTTCTATGCGTGATCAAACACATCCAAGTACAGACACCCTTCTTGGTTATATACATAGTAGTATTATACTACACATGCTGTTCTGTATCTTGCTATTTTCACTTAACACTATATCTTAGACATTGTCCCATAGCGGTAATCATGTCTCAATTCTTTTTGACAGCTATATACTCTTCTGTCGTATCAATGTAACATCATTTATTAATCAATCTCCAGTTGATGTACATTCAGGATATTTCCAACATTTTGTTACTACAAACAATCTACAATGAATAATACACAAAATAGCACACACTTCAGTCACTCTTTCCCTCTTTTCCTACTTTTTTTCAAAGCACTCAGCACCACCTCAGGGTAACCACATCATTTATCATACAGACTGGGACACCTTTTTTTTTTTTTTTTTTTTTTTCTTTTTTTTTTTGAGATGGAGTCTTGCTCTGTCTCCCAGGCTGGAGTGCAGTGGCGTGACCTCGGCTCACCACATCTTCCACCTCCCAGGTTCAAGCAATTCTCCTGCCTCAGCCTCCCTACACCTGTACCTGGGACTATAGATGTCCACCACCACGCCTGGCTAATTTTTGTATTTTTAGTAGAGACAGGGTTTCACTATGTTGGCCAGGCTTGTCTTGAACTCCTGACCTCAAGTGATCTGACCACCTCGGCCTCCCAGAGTGCTGGGATTACAGGCGTGAGCCACCATGCCTGGCCCAAACTGAGACACTTCTGAGAGCAGAAGGGGACCCTAACAGTTCTGCTAGAACATGCCTATGACTCTGCCAGGCAACTGGGATACATGGTCATCCTATATGATCTATTGTGCATGGCCTATTTATTTCTTTATCGTCTGCTTCTCCTACTCGAATGCAAGCTCCTGGAGGGTAAAAACTAGTCTGTCTTCCTCATGACTGTTTCTCCAGAGCCCTGAACAGTGCCTGGAATGCAGCAGTACCTCATGAAATGTTTGATGAATGACTAAACGAATTAAAATTAAATATCTCTGAATAGCATCATTAACACATTTGTAAGAATATCATCAAGATAAATTCCTAAAAGTTGCATGATTGCATCAAAAGGTATGTGCTTTTTTTTTTTTTTTTTTTTGAGATGAGATCTCACTATGTTGCCTTGGCTGGACTGGATCCAAACTCCTCGGCTTAAGCTATCCTCCTGCTTCAGTCTCCCAAGTAGCTGGTAGTATGTGCATCTTATAATTTAGGAGATATGACTGTATTGTACTCCATGGAGGATGTACTAATTAGCACTCCCACCAACAATGAGAGTGGGACATCTCCCTCCCTCCGCATGCCCTGCATGTGTGCATGTGTGTGCAAATGTGCACATGCTCACACATCCATACTCAGTGTGCTCCACACACAGGCACATAGAGACCTGCTGCCACAGTGCTGCCAGGACAAGCACTGTACCTTCTGACTTCCAAGGGAAACAGGTTCTGGAGCTGGGAGAGGAGAAGGAGGCCCCTCACGCTTTCAATCAAGGGTGTTTGTTCATCCTCTCTTCTCCCCCATACCCCTCCCAGACAGGATCAACATTTGCAAATTATCTTCCGGGCCTCTGACTATGAGATGCAGTATGGCAGCACCTAGTGCAGGCCTAGCTCAATAAATGTTTAATTAATTAATCAATCAAGCCAAATCAAAGATTAGGTTGATTATCCAGATATTTTTATCTATGTGGAAGTAGGCAACTGGTTAATTGCTTTTTCTCTTTTTTAAAATGTTACACTGAAATGATAATAATATATTGGGGAATTCTGCAGATATGGCCTCAAAGGTCAAAAGCCTGATAAGTAATGAAATATTCCCAGGGTGTCCTCAGGGGCAGACTGCTGCAAAAGCAATCGTCATTATCCTAGGAGTCAATGCCTTGATGTTGCCATGATGCTGAGGTAGAAAATACTCTGGTTTATGATGGAATAACTAAAATCCACAAATATGGTCTGTTACAGGAAAGGGGTTCCAATCCAGACCTCAAGAGAGCGTTCTCGGATCTCGCACGAGAAAAAATTCAGGGAGAGTCCACAGTGCAAAGCAAAAGCAAGTTTATTTAAAAAGTAAAGGAATAAAAGAATGGCTACTCCATAGACAGCAGCCCCAAGCACTGCTGGTTGCCCATTTTTATGGTTATTTCTTGATGATATGCTAAACAAGGGTGGCTTATTCATGCCTCCCCTTTTTAGACCATATAGGGGAACTTCCTGACGTTGCCATGGTATTTGTAAACTGTCATGGCGCTGGTGGGAGTGTAGCAGTGAGGACGCAGAGGTCACTCTCGGGGCCATCTTGGTTTTGGTGGGTTTTAACCAGCTTCTTGACTGCAGCCTGTTTTGTCAGCAAGGCCTCTATGATCTGTATCTTGTGCCGACCTCCTGTCTTATCCTGTGACTTAGAATGCCTTAACCATCTGGGAATACAGCCCAGTAGGTTTCAGCCTCATTTTACCCAGCCCCTACTCAAGATGGGGTTGCTCTGGTTCACACGCCTCTGACGATTTTCCCCACTGTGGCTGTCCATACATATGCTGATCATGAGGACAAAGGAATGGGTTATTGCATAAGATTCTTAACCACGCGTCTCCCTGTGGGATTCCAGCAGAATCTGGGCATGCCACAGCTCTGTGAGAAAATATTAGGTTGAGGCCGGGTACAGTGGGTCCTGTAATCCCAGCACTTTGGGAGGCAAAGACAGGTGGATCACTTGAGGCCAGGAGTTCGAGACCAGCCTGGCCAACATGGCGAAATCCCATCTCTATTAAAAATACAAAATTAGCCAGGCATGGTGGCACGCATCTGTAGTCCCAGCTACTCAGGAGACTGAAGCAGGAGAATCGCTTGAACCCAGGAGGCGGAGGTTGCAGTGAGCTGAAATTGCACCACTGCACTCCAGTCTGGGCAACAGAGTAAGACTCCGTCTCACCAAAAGAAAAGAAAAAGAAAAAAAAAGAGAAAATATTACGTTGGGTAAAATGTAGCAAAGTGAAAGCCTGGTCATCAAATAACCTCAGTGAGGAGAGACACAATGTGGCCCCTGTGCTTCATAAATTTCCCATGGATAGTGGTGATTTCTACGAAACCCCATCCAAGAGCCCTGTGGGGATCCCATGTTCGGTTCCCTAAGTTCCTCATGTCATCACTTAAGAGTCATAAATTATCTGCCTTACTTTCATTTACAGATCAGAAGGTGCTTTGATTTTTGTGACATTGCGTTTAGTTGCAGGTATTAGACTAGGGCTTTTTGGATATTAATCTGGTTGAAATTGTTCTCTTGGTGGATTTGGGATGGAATAAAGTGACAGCATCCTGAGGGCCTTCTCTGCGAAATCCACAACCAGGCACCCTGGGCGGATACCTCCGGAACCTGCCATCCCCTGTTACTGGCAGCAGCTCAGTCTAAAGTGGCCCGGGACCTCCGGAAGGTGCAGTCTGCAGAGCGGGAAGCCCTAGCAGGTTCAATACAACTAGAAATTTTGGGGTAACTTCCAGAAGCTGGGAAAAATAATTCACAAGTTCCCCTTACTTTCTAAAGATTTGCCTTTGATTTTTAAAACGCTCTTTTGGGTTGAGTTGGAGCACTCACTCACACATTCGTCTGGGAGGCGGTGATCTGGCAGCAGCCCATGCCTCAGAGGCTGCCAGGAGGACTCCAGCGGCTCGTCGAGGCCTCCGATTCTTTGCAGCCTGAGCTTGAGCGCAGAGATGCGTGATCCCGACCATAAGCGCTGCCTTCACAGGCTGTCGGGGAGTGTGAACCGGGGACAGCAGAGCTGGCTGGCAGCCTCACAGTAGCCACTTCCTCCTCCACCCGCACGATGCAAACACTCAGAAAGATCAATAGCTGTTGCTTCAGAATTTCCCTCTGCTCAACGTTGTCAACACATGTTCAGCCACACTCAGTGTGTGTATAAGTCCACAAATACCCGAGCCAACAAACACATTGATCACACGTCGATCTTCACGGTCGACTCAACACCTTTCAATGGCGCAACACATCCCGGCGGAGGGCAAACTTGGGCCCGGCTAAGGATGGATGCCCACAGGCTCCCAAGGGGTCCAAGTCTAATCAAGATTCACTAAAGCTTTGGGGATGCTAATCTGGGTTATCTTGCAATCATGCAAGGGACATTTGTGCCATCTTCGGGCCCGGATCGTGTGTGAGGGAACATGCCTCCAGGGTCTGGATAACAAATCATGTATCAGAAAGCACAGAAGTAGGCCAGGCGCGGTGGCTCATACCTGTAATCCCAGCAATTTGGGAGGCCGAGGCGAGCGGATCACTTGAGGTCAGGAGTTCAAGACCAGCCTGGGCAGCATGGTGAAACCCCATCACTACTAAAAATACAAAAATTAGCCAGTCGTGGTGGCATGTGCCTGTAATTCCAGCTACCCAGGGGGCTGAGGCAGGAGAATCACTTGAACCCGGGAGGTGGAGGTTGCAGTGAGCCGAGATCATACCACTGCACTCTAGCCTTGGCGACAGAGTGAGACTCTGTCTCCAAAAAAAAAAAAAAAGAAAGAAAGAAAGAAAAGAAAAGAAGTAGTGTCCAGAGAGGCAGCACCTGGAGGCATGGGCTCTAGAACAGTCACCCGCCTTCTGGAGAACTCACATTTTCAGCCACGACGCATCTTCCATCAAGTGCCACAGGATGACCTCTTAACAGGTGACAACTCTGGAACAACTCGGTTCCAAATTACCTGTGTCTGTCTGTTTTAAAACGAAGAGGCAACACTGTCTTTCCCGGGGACTCTAACCAACAGCCTCAAGAGCACTATGGAAGGAACCCAACTTTGGCAATACGTAGGCTTGGGGTCCAGCTCTGGCTGTGCCGTAAATAGCTGGGTGGCCCTGACCAGGTTTCAGAACCTTTTGGAGCTTTGATTTCTTCATCTCTAAAATGGGGATGATAGCATTCTCTCTCTCGAGTTTGTTGTGGGAATTAAAGAAGACGCGTATAAAACGTTTAGGACTCAACACGAGGGCGGCACGTAGAGGCAGGAAGAGGCCAACAGTCAACCCACTGAGCAGGGAAACTCGGCCTTCCTGTGGTCTTTCCTCCTGCAGGGCAACCTTCCCCAGGACCCTGTGGAAAGCAGAGGTCAGACCAATGTGCTCCTGTAAAGTATCATAGCCTTGGGATTGACCTTGAACGTGAGAGTGTGTCATGGACATGCAGTGAGACTGGGGATAAGGTAGTACACGGGCAGCATGCAGAGGAGGCTTGGGTTGGGAGGAATCAGAAGAAAACCTTGTACTAAGTGGACCCATCCCACACGCACAACTCAAAGACAGAGGAACTGATGGGTGACCTCCTCGAGGATGCTATTGTAGTGCCTACAAATCTCACTGAGGTGTCCTCAACAGTAGACATTCCCACCCCTGATCTTCACGCCCACATTGTGGGCCTTCCACAACAGACCCCACATACACACCCAGGCACCAGGAGGGCGAAGACCGGCCCCGTTATCCAGCTCCCCTTATTCCTGCAGTGTCTTCCTTTTTTTTGTTTTTTTTTTTTTTTTGAGACAGAGTCTTGCTCTGTCATCCAGGCTGGAGTGCAGTGGCGCAATCTCGGCTCACTGCAACCTCCACCTTCTGGGTTCAAGCGATTCTCCTGCCTCAGCCTCCCAAGTAGCTAAGACTACAGATGTGCAACACCACACCCGACTAATTTTTGTATTTTTAGTAGCGATGGGGTTTCACCATGTTGGCCAAGCTGGTCTCGAACTCCTGACCTCAGGTGATCCACCTGCCTCAGCCTCCCAAAGTGCTGGGATTGCAAGTATCTTCTGAGACTGCTGTCAAACCAGTGGGGACTCCTGGATACCTCATAGGACCCCAGGGAGGAGCTCCAGCCCTGCACGGGGATGAACTGAGTGGACTTTGGCACCTGTAGGTGGGGTACGCACGCCCCATCACACAGGCAGTTGAGAACATCGCCTATCATTATCACTGTTCAGGTCCAGGAGGTCAGACTTGGACACACGATGGGGAAGCTGCCAGGCAAGTTCCCAGGGCAGAAAAGCAGACACTGAAAGATGCTTCTGAGAAACCAATTTGGGAATCTACGTGATATGATAGAGATGAGACAAGAGGGAGAAATGTCATTTCAGACTTCTTCCTGGAGAAAAATACAAGCATTTAGAGGAAAGACTTTGATAAGCTGCCTGCGGTTTGGGGGTGACACCGCAGAAGCCTGTTGAAGTAATAAAGACGGCATTTTAAAAATAATAATAAAAACTGGCCAGGCACAGTGGCTCAGGCCTGTGATGCCAGCACTTTGGGAGGGCTGGATCACCTGAGATCAGGAGTTCAAGGCCAGCCTGGCCAACATGGTAAAACCCCATCTCTCCCAAAAATACAAAAATTAGCTGAGTGTAGTGGCATGTGCCTGTAATCCCAGCTACTTGGGAGACAGGCACAAGAATCGCTTGAACCCAGGAGGCAGAGGTTGCAGTGAGCCAAGATCACGCCACTGCATTCCAGCCTGGGTGACAGCGTGAGACTCTGTCTCAAAAAAATAAATATAAATAAATACATAATAAAAATAGAGATGGCAATCAATCTGCCTCCTAAAGAGAATCCTGTTATCTGGGGCGGAGTGAGTGGCGGGGAGGAGTGGAGCTTTGTTTTATTGGGTTTGGGATTATGAGTTTGAGGATAGGACTAAGGGAAGAGCTTAACAGTTGGACATAGAGAGGAGAAAGGCTTTGCACCCTGGCACGATGAAGAGCCAGGTGATTGGACACTGTCTAGAGGACAGTTGGGAATGACCAAGAGTGGCCATTGGTAGCCAAGAATTTTCACTGAGGATGTTACAAAGTCTTTGAGTTGTGACCCTAAACACAAAACTTTTTCCCTACTCACAACACTTCTGGCACAAAATGTATGCATTTTTCACATCAAGTCATTTTCCAGTTCTCTGAAGACACCAACTGGGTATCTAGTGATTCATTTCAATTCTGACCTTAGGTACCCAGAGAGAGCATCAGACCCCATAAGACTGCCTCCCACGTCACACCCCAATTGCAAGTAGGGGGTTGCCCACACTTCTTTCTGTCTGACTTGGCTACACATCAGGAGTTCCCACAGCCCCCTCTTCAATAATTCAATAATTTGCTACAACAATAATAATAATAATTAGAAAATAAAGGTTCGATGCGTTGCTATAACAGCTCACAGAACTCAGGGAAACGCTTTACTTACCGTTACCAGTTAATTATAAAGCATATAAATAAACAGTCAGATGACTAAGTATGTGGGGAGAGGTCTGGAAGGGGCAGGAGGTCCGTAGGAGCTTCTGTCCCCATGGAACTAGCTGGGGTGTGCCACCCTCCCGGCACACGGAGGTGTTCACCAACCCAGAGGCTTGTCAGCTCCCATTGTTCGAGAGTTTTTAGAGCTTAACCTCCAGACCGCTTCCCAGAGGTCAGTGTGTGGGAATGAAAGTTCCAGTCCTCAAATGATTTGGTCTTTCTGGTGACCAGAAAAGCTGATCTTTCTGGCAACCCAAGCTAAGGCTGTCTAGGGATCCCAGACTAAGCCACGTCATTAGCATAAATTCATGGGACCAAAGAGGCTGATTATGATTGACAAAAGACTCTCCTATCACTCAGGAAATTTCAAGAGTTTTAAGATCTCTGTGCCAAGAACTGGGAACAAAGACCAACTATATTTCTTATACTATAGCCTTCTCTGCCGACCAGGGATCATTCATGCTTCTGTGGGGAAGGACTTTTGGAGCGTGTGGGAACAATGTCTAGGTTGACATGTGAGCAAAACACACACCACATGCCTAGACACAGGAACCAGGGGATGAGGGCAGAGCTGCTATTTACACTGTAGCAGGAGTCAGAGGCTTGAGTACAGACCCAGCTCTGCAGCTAATGATTCTCATAAGCAGCCAAGATCAGGCCACTGCACTCCAGCCTGGGCAACAGAGTGAGACTCTGTCTCAAGTAAAAAAATAAATAATAAAAATAAAGATGGCCTTCAATCTTCAATCAAAAAAAATCAATCAGCCTTCTAAGGAGAATCTGTTAACTGGGGCGGAGCGGGTGTTTTGTGTCATTGGGTTTGGGTTCGTGAGTTTGAGGATGGGACTGCGGGAAGAGCTGAACAGTTGGGCAGAGTGAGGAGAAAGGTTTTGCACTCTGGCACGATGAAGAGACAGGTGATTGGATACTGTCTAGAGGACAGCTGGGAATGACCAAGAGGCTCTGGAAAAGCCCCTTCCCCTCTCTGGGTTTTATTTATTTAGTCACCCCTAAAATGGGCTCATGCGCTTCCCACCGTAACATTGTAGGATTCTGACTTTTAGTTCAGCACTCTCCACAACGCAAAGTGGGGTGATAGCGTTTATTGACAGAGCATTTGTGCATTTATATGGAATGTACTTGCTGCATCCCCATATAATGAATTTTCTCACAAATTACACATGCTAAGAACTGCTCAGATTAAACTGTAAGATCACATCAGATGCGCTATTGATTTTCATTATTTTAGTTTTGTCCATCCCTGAGTTTTCTGCAATTTATCTGCCAATTTCAGCAGAACAATCTCTGCCTCTTCTTTCTAGTAATCAGTTCATAAAACTTCAGAACTTGGGAGTTTGAGGAACTAGGCTAGTTTGGATACAATGCCTGTCCTTCTACAGGGATGATGACTGTGGACCTCCTGGAGTCAGTAGGGATTCCTCTGGCTACAGCATTGGATGTCTTTCAATGGCAATGTGAACCAACAGCCATGCCTGCATACACACTCTTCTTATGAAATAAGGAAGGCTGGATGCTGTGGCTCATGCCCATAGTGCCAGCACTTTGGGAGGCCGAGGAGGGAGGATGGCTTGAGCCCAGAAGTCTGAGACCAGCCCAGGCAACATGGTGAAACCCCACCTCTACAAAAAAAAAAACATAAAAATTCACCGGGTATGGTGGCATGCACCTGTAGTCCCAGCTACCTGGGAGGCTGAGGTGGGAGGATCGCTTTAGCCTGGCAGGTTGAGGCTGCAGTGAGTCAAGATCACGCCATTGTACTCCAGCCTGGTCAACAGAGCAAGACCATGACTCAAAAAATAGTAATAAAACAAAAGAAAGAAAGCAACTTCTGTTATGAAAAAATATCCTGCTAATGCACAAATGCTTTATCCCCCTATTATTATAGCTGCCCACTGGGGAACACTGGCAGCCCTTCTCCACGGACGCTCTCTGGGGTGCCTACTTTCCCACCCATTTTGCCCTTTTGACCCTGTTTCCTTGCAGTGACTGGGCTGCACAGTTTCTAGGCAACCCTAGTTCCCCCAAAAGGGCAAGCAAGGTAATTTTCCAGCAAAGGAGGCCCCTCCTGACTTTGCAAGGGCCATGTAGGGAGCTGAGATCCCTCGGGTGTCCCTTTCAGAATCTCTCCTCTGATTCATTGTCATCCTGGAACAGATTAGCTCTGCATACAAACACCAAGTTATTAAAATTGGACACTGCTCTGCCTCTGATATTGGGAAACAGTTACAGATAGCTTTGTATAGAATGACTTCTATGACAGAGCTACAAGATGTACAACTCCAAGGCTATTAAAAACAAAGGAAGATGAAAAGCAAAACCAGAAGGGCTGCTCACCCAAAAACTTTCAGGGGAACAGCAAATAAGTCAAGGGATTATTCATGAGAAAAAGACCACAGATAAACACTCAATGGCTTAAAATATGAGCCTTGGGGACTTGCAATGAGCTCATACATCATTCACTTACTTGTATAAAGGGCCGAGCGCTGTCCTAAGTGCTGGATCCCCCACAACTGAGAACAACCAACAAGATCCTAACTCCTCTGATATTTAAACACCTGTAGGGAGCCAGCCGCCATGGCTCACGCCTATGAACCCAGCACTATCTTGAGTCCGGGAGTTCAAGACCAACCTGGGCAATGTGGAGAGACCCTGTCTCTATCAAAAGTACAAAAAAAAAATTGCCGGACGTAATGGCATGCACCTGTAGTCCCAGCTACTCGAGAGGCTGGGGTGGGAGGATCGTTTGAGCCTGGGAGGCAGAGATTGTCGTGAGCCGAGATCAAGCCACTGCACTCCAGCCTGAGTGACAAAATGAGACCCTGTCTCAAAAACAAAAAAACAAAAAAAAATCAGTAAGGGGAGACAAACAATTAAGTTGTAAACATATCATAAACAAGATGACTTCAGGTTGGACACGGTGGTCACACCTGTAATCCCTACACTTTGGGAGGCCAAGGAGGGAAGATCGCTTGAGGCCCGTAGTTCGAGACCAACCTGGGCAACAAAGTAAGACCCTGTCTCTACAAAAAATCATTTTTTAAAAATTAGTTTTTATAAAAGATAACTTCAGAAAGTTGTAAATTCTGTGATGAGAACGCAACAGAATAGAGTGATTGAGAGATACTGGCAGGGTCACAGAGGCCACTCCTATACCCTGGGTGGTCAGGAAAAACCTCTTAGGATGTGACATTTAAGTGGGGTGCAGAGAAGCACAAAAAACTCTGGGAAACTCCCGGAGGGTTTTGGCTTGAGCAACTCCAGTGAAAATGAATGATCAGTGTGTCAGGATGAATGATCAACCCTTTCCATCATTCTTTGGAGGGACACAAGTTATTCTCTTGTTTTTGTTTTGTCGGGAGTTTAGGAGCCAACTCATTAGAAATAAAAGCGGTGGCAACATTCCACTCCGCAACCTGAGAAACACTTGAGCTCTTCTTTGCATATGATGATTTTTAATCTATTTCTTCAGAAAAACAAATGCCAAGCAGGGGTTAGAAACAAATGCTGGCATAAGTGTAAACATCCATTTTATGAAGACTCAAAGGCAGGCCCTTTCTCTGCCAGAAATCTGTTTCTCATCTGCAAAGGGCAGAAGAGGCCTTAACCCAACTGTTTGGTTGAGGATCCAGACTTCAGACTTAACCCAGTGGGTCTTGGAGCCAACTTAAGAGAGAATGGAGTGTCTTTGTTGAAAACTCTAGTGTGTTTTGTGGAGGGGAGTGGGCAAAAGCTAGCTGAATGTGCAAGGGAGGGATGAGATTTTAGAAGAGGCAAAATATCAAGGAAGAGAAACTGCAAACAGATTCATGAGACTCGATTGGCTGCGTAGCCGCAAATATCATTTCTGTGATTCCTGTAAAGGAATCACACGACAACTTCCAAGTGCATCTGCTTGCTGTGTGGATGGCCTCTAATGAGACACAGTTTCTAGCCAATTGGGTTTCACACCACTCAGTGCCAGCTTGGCGATTTGTTTTGCATTAAACACTGCAGCCTGTTAACCTGGTGAGTAACTGTTCTGGGTGGGCAGCCAGAATCCCTCACTGCACTGCCCTTTTTTCTTAAAAAAAAAAAAAGAAAAAGAAAAAGATAGTGGTGATGATGGTGGGGGTGGCAATGATGGTGGGGGTGGTGATGATGGTGGGGGTGATGATGATGATGATGATGATGAAGAAAATGCCATCAATCAAGTTACCATCTTGAAAACTTGAATTCATTGAGCTAAAATGACCCAGATAATGGGCCTTTTAAAAATATTTTCTGGGCTGGGCTCATGCCTGTGATTCCAGCACTTGGGGTGGCAGAGGCAGGTGGATCACTTGAGGTCAGGAGTTTGAGATCAGCCTGGCCAACATAGTGAAACGCTGTCTTCACTAAAAATAGAAAAAATTAGACGGGCGTGGTGGCGGGTGCCTGTAGTCCCAGCTACTCAGGAGGCTGAGGCAGGAGAATTGCTTGAACCCTAGAGGCAAAGTCTGCAGTGAGCCAAAATTGTGCCACTGCACTCCAGCCTCGGCAACAGAGCAAGGCTCCATCTCAAAAAAATAAATAAATAAAATTCTGAGGGAAGCGCTCAATCCATTTTTCAGCCTTTCTGTGCCCTCTGCTCTTGCTGGGAGAACTAGGCCTCTCCATTTCTTTCATTTCAGTCTCAAGATAATTTAGAGTTCTGGAGTGCGCAAGACACTTGGGAATTCGACCTGGAGGTGACTGAGCCGGGGCCTGGGGGCAGTGGAGGGGAGCAGTTTAGGAACAAAGACATCAGACTTCATAAATCTCAACCTTAAATGTAAAAGTCCTCCTGTGTAGGATTTTTCTTCTTTAGAGGACAAAAATGAACCATCCCCAGCAGAAGCAGTCTGCCCATGGTCTCTTTCTCGTTGGTCCATATAAACTTAAAACCTTGGGCTGGGCCAAGAGTCTGGATCCCAAAGCACACTCACCGAGGCTTCATTAGAGCCTCTCATTTATCCTGAAAATACTGTGGTCACCTTCCCCGCATTCCTCCTACCTCTTTCCACAGCAGAAGGGAGAGCGGTGTGTCAGCTGTGATACCATGAGCCACCAACGTGTGTCACTGCTTCTTCCACAATGGGACGCTTGCTGGGTAAAACAGCTCATTCTCAAGCCTCCTTCCCTCGAGGTCAGAGCAGGGCAATGGGTGGGGATCAGTCGCTGCAGAAGAAGAATCTTGATTTCCTGGATTTCAGCTGCAACGGCTGCTTCAACAAGTACTGCCTGGAGCCCATCAGAACCATTAGGCTGCTGAAATGAGTTGAAAGCGATGCCCCATCCACGTGTGAAACTTACAGGGTGATAATAAAAGGTTTCCCCGGCAATGACAACAAATGTTTCATTCGTTTGTTGTTTGTTTTTTTAGGCACTTCCACCAAGGAATACAATGAATGTTTTTTTACCTACATTAAAAAAAAAAAAAACAGTCTTCTTAGCTTGCAGAAGTCAGGAAAGAGTGTATGCACCTGCACATGTGTTTGTAGGTGTTTGCATAGTGTACATGAGTGTGAGGTGTGTGTGTGTGTGTGTCACTTTCAAAGTACCAGAAGCCAAACAGTCTGTTGATTTTCTGACAAGCTACAGGGTCCTTTTCAACTACCAAAAATAGAAAGATGACCATAAGCAGACGAATACTGTCAGGAAGCCCACACCAGGCGGCCCTGAGCCCTTGATTCAGCTGACACTGGCAATTGTTCACAGTGAGTTTCTGCTCCCATCATGGTCAAGACAACCATCCAAGCACTGTAGCCCCTTAGGCCAAGCCCAGAAGTTGCAGGGCTCATTGGTTTGACACCAATATGTGCTGATTAAGAAGCTGCACCCTGGAGAGCCACGAATCGTTTTAAGCATTTTGTGATCTAACATCTTTTCTTTTTTTTTTTTTTTTTTTTTGAGACAGGGTCTCACTCTGTCGCCCAGGCTGGAGTGCAGTGATGTGATCATGACTCATTGCAGCCTCGATTCCCCTGGGTTCAAGCATTCCTCCTACCTCATCCCAGCTACAGGCATGCACCACCATGCCCAGTTAGGTTTTTGGTTTGGGGTGGCGTTTTTGGTTTTTCGTTTTGTTTTTGTAGAGCCAGGGTCTTGCTATGTTGCCCAGGCTGGTCTTAAACTCCTGGGCTCAAGCAATCCTCCCCCCTCGGCCTCTCAAAGTGCAGGGATTACAGGCATCAGCCACCACACCTCGCCTGTGATCTAACATCTTAAGATTTCAGGCAAATATGATTATGATTACTTTCCAAAAGAGAATATTTCCCCAGGCCGGGCGCGGTGGCTCAAGCCTGTAATCCCAGCACTTTGGGAGGCCGAGACGGGCGGATCACGAGGTCAGGAGATCGAGACCATCCTGGCTAACACAGTGAAACCCCATCTCTACTAAAAAATACACAAAAAAAAATTGCCAGGCGCGGTGGCGGGCGCCTGTAGTCCCAGCTACTTGGGAGGCTGAGGCAGGAGAATGGTGTGAACCCGGGAGGCGGAGCTTGCAGTGAGCTGAGATCCGGCCACTGCACTCCAGCCTGGGTGACAGAGTGAGACTCCGTCTCAAAAAAAAAAAAAAGAATATTTCCCCAATGCCTCCCTCAAAGAACCCAGGGTTAGCAAGCCATTCGAGACTTGTTTGGTGAAGTGTTTGTGAGATGGTTCCATAACATATAAAAGAAACTTCATCAAGGCAATATGAGGCTTTGTAAAAATTAACAGACAAATAACGGGGGCTTTAGAATTCAATGCAGAGGACTGGGCTGTGGCCAGACTCCGAACTGCAGGAGGGTGACACACATCAGGACACAAAGAAGCAACCAGCAGACAGGTCACATCTGAAATACATAAACCCAGGCTACTGGTAGTGCAATTCAAAGAATTTGTCTTGCTAGACCATTTTCCATAAATATTTTCCAGCATATTCAATCAGCCCCCTCAAATTGACACTGTCACCAAAATCAAATCAATAGTTCTTGGGAGGGAGGAATAAGTATCTTATCTAATAATCAACTTATTTGAGATCTGCAATGCTGGCTCTCATTACCGAAAGACATTTCTCAATTATTTACATTTAACTATACATTACTTTGATTTTTGTCTCAGCTGCATTCAGATAAAATGTGAGCTTCTAATTTAATTTTCATCTGGATTTCCTGTGACATATCTATTTATGCCAATTTCCCAGGAGGAAATGGACATCAGTAATAAAGATAGTTATAGAAAACACTTACAAAGCACTTTTAGCACGCCAGACTCTGAGCTCAAGCCACCATCAGGAGTGTCCACTTCAATCTTCAGGCAAGTCTATGAGGCGGCCACGGATTGATATCCCCATTTTATGGATGATGAACTGGAGCTGAGATTAAGTGTCTTATCCCCGAGATTGAACCCCTGCAGTCTGACTCTAGAGCCCTGCTCCTAGCAGGACGTGGTGACTCACACCTGAAATCCCAGCGCATTAGGAGGCCAAGGCAGAAGGATCGCTTAAGCCCAGGAGTTCAAGACCAGCCTGGGCAACAACACACAACCCTGTCTCTACAAAAAAGTAAAAAGTTATCTGGGCATGGTGGTGCGTGCCTGTAATCCCAGCTACTTGAGGGGCCAAGGATGGAGGATGACTTAAGCCTGGGAGTTAAAGACTGCACTAAGCTTTTATTTATTATTTATTTAGTTAGTTAGTTAGTTTTATTTTTTTGAGACAGAGTCTCACTCTGTTGCCCAGGCTGGAGTGCAGTGGCACGATCTCAGCTCACTGCAACCTCTGCTTCCCAGATTCAAGTGATCCTCGTGCCTCAGCCTCCCAAGTAGCTGGGATTACAGGCATGTACCACCATGCCTGGCTAATTTTTGTATTTTCAGTAGAGATGGAGATTCGCCATGTTGGCCAGGCTGGTCTCGAACTCCTGGCCTCAAGTGATCCACCCACCTCGGCCTCCCAAAGTGTTGGGATTACAGGCATGAGTCACCGCACCCAGCCCTGCAGTGAGCTTTGATCATACCAGTGGGCAACAGAGTGAGACCCTGTCACAAAAATAAATAAAATAAAATAAAAATAGAACCCTGCTTCTAACCACTGCACAGCCCCACTTCTCAGTAGCATGAGTAATTCCAAGCAGAGATTTCCGTAAGATTTTCTGCTCTAGGTCAGCAGATAATAAGAGGACCATGATGTTAACACCAGAATGGACCTAAGAGATGACCCCATCCGTGAGGAAAGTCAAAGTCACTTCCGCCTGCTGTTCTGCTCTGCCGTTTGATTTCCTTCTAAGATGTTTGCCCTCCTCTAGGAGTTTTGTACAAGACTTGGCTCCTCTGTCTATTGCATTCCTTAGACAAAGGGTATTTTCTGAGTAGGACTAGAAGCTAAAGAGAGGAGCATGTGGATGCAGTGGGGCATGTGGATGAAGCCCGCCTGCACCAAAACCCCAGCTCATCCCCTATTAACAATGTCTCCCTACAGAAGGATAAAGTCACCGTACCTCAGCGTCTTCATCTGTATAATGGGGATGATCATAATTCTGCTGCGACGTGGGGTTAGGAAGAGGAGGACAAGAAACCACACATGTTGGCCGGGCGCTGTGGCTCATGCCAGCAATCCCAGCACTGTGGAAGGCTGAGACGGGCTGAGGTCAGGAATTCGAAACCAGCATGGCCAATATGGCAAAACACTCTCTCTACTAAAAATACAAAAAAAAAAAATTAGCTGGGAGTGGTGGTGCACGTCTATAGTCCCAGCTACTTGGGAGGCTGAGGCAGGAGAATCGCTTGAACCCACGAGGTGGAGGTCGCAGTGAGCCAAGATCATGCCACTGTACTCTAGCCTGGGCAACAGAATGAGACTCGGGAAGGGAAGGGAAGGGAAGGGGAGAGGAGGAGGGGAGGGGAGGGGGAGGGGAGGGGAGGGGAGGGGAGGGGAGGGGGGGGGGCCACACATGTAAAGAGCTCACCATGCTGCTGGCACAGAGTAACTGCTCAGTTCTCAGTTATGAGTCGCAATCTCCCCCAGGGACTCTCCCTGCAGCACACCCTGCACGGCACCTGCTCTGGGACTTCGTTATACACCCTCTTTCTCCACTGTGCTGTGACTCGCTCACTGCCCTGGGTCGTACCTCATTCATCTCAGGAGCCCCAGCCCCAACACAGTTCCCAGCCCATAGCTAGCACTCATGAATGTCTGCTGATTGAGTGAGTGACTGCATATATGCACTCGCTGCAACCCCAGCTCACTGCGCAGACGACTGCAAGGTCAGAGGGGCCAAGCCTCTAACTGGGGCCATGGAACTGGATGGTGGCACAGTCAAAGGGCAACTCAAGCTGCTTGACTTCCAGTCCAGTGTCTGCACACCACAGCAGAGCACCTCACCTTTGCTTCTTGCTCAGTCACCCAGGCTGGAGTGCAGTGGCACGATCCTAGCTTACTGCAGCCTCAACCTCCTGGGTTCAAGTGATCCTCTCATCTCAGCCTCCCAAGTAGCTGGGACCACAGGAAGGTTAATTTTATTTTTTTATAGAGATACAATCACCCTATGTTGCCCAGGCTGGTCTCACACTCCTGGGCTCAAAGAGATCATCCTGCCTCCACCTCTCAAAGCACTGGGTTTACAGGTATGAGCCACTGCTCCTGGCCTGCAATTTTCTTTAAAATTTTTTTTTTTTTTTTTTTTTTTTTTGAGACAGAGTCTTACTCTGTCACCCAGGACGGAGTGCAGTGGCATGATCTCGGCTCACTGCAGCCTCTGCCTCCTGGGTTCAAGTGGTTCTCCTGCCTCAGCCTCCCGAGTAGCTGGGATTATAGGTGCCCGCCACCATGCCTGGTAAATTTTTATATTTTTAGTAGAGATGGGGTTTCACCATGTTGGCCAGGCTGATCTCGAACTCCTGACCCCGGGTGATCCACCCAAAGCTCCTCAGCCTCCCAAAGTGCTGAGATTACAGGCGTGAACCACCACACCCAGCCTAAAATGATTTTATCATAGACCAAGATCCAAGGGATATCCAGAGCATCATTAATATCAAACTAGGGATACATTCACAATCTATTTTTCCTACTTTCCATAATTTACATGTCAGCAATCCATCACAAAATGGAAAAAAAAAGTTACAAAAATACGGACCTAAACATTTTTAGTGTCTTGCATTTTAACTAATTACACAGTAATACTATGATAATCTAATAGCAATTGACAAGATAAAAATGCACAGTAATGATGTATTGTACCTGATATAAGCAATATTACATCACCTAATATCCTGCCTTTTACATGCCTATTTCATTCCTTGGAAGCTCCCTGGTAATGAATATGCTATTAAGCAGGGCTTTTTTAATTTGCATGTTTCCCTTATAGTGATTCATCAATAAATTTTTCTGATTTCCTTCATAAATAAGTTTCATTATTCCTCATTATTTAAAAAAACAACCACATTCTCCTGTCCTGAAAGGATGTCGTATATTAGATGACCTTCCTATATAAAATCACAAATGAGAGAAGACCAGACAACCTGCAAGAAAATAAGTAATCAGACAATCAGGCACTAAATACAGCTGGGCAGACAGTAGGCATTATAGTATAGTCTGCAAAAAAGGCCAGGCACAGAGGCTCACACCTGTAATCCCAGCACTCTAGGAGGCTGAGGTGGGCGAATCACTTGAGGTCAGGAGTTCAAGACCAACTTCCCCAACATGGTGAAACCCTGTCTCTACTAAAAATATAAAAATTAGCCGGGCATGGTGGCGGGCGCCTGTAGTCCCAGCTACTTGGAAGGCTGAGGCATGAGAATTGTTTCAGCTGGAGAGGTGGAGGTTGCAGTTAGCCAAGATCACACCTCTGCACTCCAGCCTGGGCAACAGAGTGAGACACCATCTAAAAAAAAAAAAAAAAAAAGAAAAGTCTGCAAAAGAAAATTTTTACAAAGCAAAAATCAAAAGAGAATTTAGTTTTACTACAGCATGAGTTAAATCTCAGCTTTTGCACCATTTATCCACGATTTCTTCATTTTGTTGTTTTAAGCATGCTTTTAAGACATACTGGATAACTAGTAAAAATTGTATACAATTTCAAATGACATTTCAGATAAGTTTTATGGACTTAATGCTCTGATAATAAAATTATAACAATCAGTATTATTCTGATTGATTGCCATTTTTACTTTCACTTTGTAAAGGACTTGGTGCATCCCAGAATTGAATGTAATGTTGCTGCCATCTCAAGGTCAGTCCCTGAAAATGAGGTGGCTCACTCCAATCTAGTGCACTAAAGCACATAAGTAACTGAGGGCTTTATGGATGAAAATACCACTTTGCGGTCACGTCACGATAAATCTAAACTTTTATTTGCAATGAAACAATGGGTTTTATACACAATTTTCAATGCAAACATACTCCAGTAATGCTACTATGGCAGTGTGAGTGCTGGATCTGTGAGAGAAAAGGCTTATACGTCGCAGTCCAGGGGAAGAAATGTCAGTGCATGAAATTGAAGAACCATCTGTGCCACTGGCATATTGACACAGCGTCATCCAGATACAGTGGTTTCTTTAGAAAGAGACCTCGTCCTTGAGTTTATTTTGCGTTCGTAAAGCACGCTTGGCTATTTTCCCTCCCGCTTCAATCTTTCCCAGTTGGTGACCTCCATGACCCTGACACTCTTCCGTCTGGATTTATCAAAACTACCCTTAACATGAACAAACAGTTCACGGAAAAGGAAATGCCAACAAGCCGATTCAAGGAGATACATGTTTTGCCTAACAGATTGTCAAAGATCAACTTTCGATCACACTGGTTTGGCAAGGTAGTGCTGTAAATTAGAAAAGAGGAATATGTGGTGATAGTTTCCAAATTTTAAAATGCATATACCTTCTGACCAGCGATCTCATCTCTAAAAATGTATCTGTCAGATCTATACATACGTGTGCACACAGAGATGTATGTACAAGGAAATTTATCACAGCAAAAGACTGGAAACAAACTAAATGTCCATCAACGGAAGACATGTAAATTATGGTAAATCCATAAAATGGAATACTGTACAGCCTTTGAAATCAACAAGGCAGCTCTATATGTACCAATATGGCACAATTTCCGAGATCATACGGTTAAGTTAAAAAAAAAAAAGCAATGTGCAAAACGTTGTGTATAGTGTGCTTAGAGTGTATGTATTTGCATAGAATCTCTGTGGAAAAACACAATCAACCACTAACAATGGTTCCTTTGTAGGAAGAACTAGGGGACTGGTAACAGGGTGGGAGAGACTTCAAATTCACTATACACTCATTTTTGTCTTGAATGTATACCGTATATATGTATTAACTACTTGAAATGTATACATAAAAATAAAACACTTCAAAAACTGCTTTGGATTGTAATTCAAATAAAAAGTCAATATTTACGAAGAAAAGACCGGCCAGGCTCAGTGGCTCACATTTGTAATCCCAGTCTGTTGGGAGGCTGAGGCAGGAGGATCACTTGAGCCCAAGAGTTCAAGATCAGCCTGGACAACAAAGTGAGATCCATCTCTACAAAAATATAAAAATTAGCTGAGCCGGTGGTGCGCACCAGTAGTCCTAGCTACTCAGGAGGCTGAGGCAGGAGAACTGCTTCAGCCAAGGAGGTCGAGGCTGCAGTGAGCTATGATCCCACCACTGCACTCCAGCCTGGGCAACAGAGCAAGATCCTGTCTCAAAACAAAAAAAAAGAAAGAAAGAAAAAATAAAATAAAGAAGGAAGGGAGGGAGGGAGGGAGCAGGGAGGGAGGGAAGGAAGGAGGGAGTCGGGGGAGGGAAAGAAGCCACAGAGGAGAGGACAGAAGTAGAAGGATACAAGAAGGGCGGGTGAGGGCTGCCACTGGGGGCCAGGGATTTGCTTCCCTCCACCATCCTTCCCACATCCCCCCCTTGACAGTTTCTCTGTTCTAATCCAGCCTGAATTCACATTTCTTTTTCTTTCTTTCTTTTCTTTTTTTTTTTTTTTTTTTTTTTTTTTTTTTTTTTGAGACAGAGTCTCACTCTGTCACCCAGGCTGGAGTGCTATGGCACAATTTCGGCTCACTGCAACCTCTGCCTCCCAGGTTCAAGCAATTCTCTTGTCTCAGCCTCCTGAGTAGGTGGGATTACAGGCATGTGCCACCATGCCCAGCTAATTTTTGTATTTTTAGTAGAGATTGGGTTTCTCCATGTTGACCAGGCTGAGGCTAGTCTCAAACTCCTGACCTCAGGTGATCCACCCACCTCAGCCTCCCAGAGTGCTGGGATTACAAGCATGAACCACCACACCCAGCCTGAATTTGCATTTCTTCCCTAATCTCGCCCCTTCTTCCATTCTCCTCTCACTTCCCATTTACTCTCCTCTGCATTTCCATTCACTCTCCTAGTGGTCAATTCTCATTTCAGTTTCCCTGGTTTCTCACGTTCTGCCTGTCTCTGAGGATTCTCCCCAGCCCCCTCCGTGAGGAGGACCAGAGCCAGCCCTTCTGTGCTGGTGCCAGTATACGACCGGGCTTGCCAGGTACACACTGCGTGCACCCGGGACGCCCGAACAGTGTGAACAAGCTGCGATGCGGTTAACAGCCCCATCTGTCATCTGCCCTCTTCTGGGCCTCAAAGTGCTCAGCAGAGAGTTGTCTGTTTATCTTCTTCTCTAAGTTCAGATACCACAGTGATGAACAATATATCTGCCCCTTGGACAGCACTGGTCAACTTGTAGAAGAAAGGCATCCGGGATGGGGTCTAGGAATCTGGAGATATTTCATGCATTTGGGGTGGGGATTCCACCCACAGTCTTTCAGACAGGGACCCAGGAAAACCCAGTACTAGCTGAATGTGCTGAATACGTCAGCAGAGGTGGTAAGAGAACGCCACACACAGGAGAAAACGGAGCCGAAGGAAGGAGGCGAGGACCTCCAACTGTTCCGCATCATGCGTTTACTGCACTTAACTTGCCTTTCCCTTTTTCCTCCTTTATTAAAGCAAATCACCCGCTATGTTTATAACTCCTTTCAACAGTACATCATTAACAGTGAAGCGAAAATTCTGTTTAACATTGCTCAATAATTCAAATTCCATCAACCATCCATCAAAATACTTTTATAAGCCACTGATATGAGGCATTTCAAAAAGGTGCACATTTCATCTATCCAAACCCACATAAAAACCGGTTGGTTTTCTTTTGATATTAATTTGAAATGCTAGCGTTCAAAAGATTAGGATTCCTGCACCAACTCAGTGAGTTTTCCAACTTGATCCACCTTGAAAACAGACACATTGTTTTTATTCTATTTGACGGTTATTGAAAAAGCTACAAGCAAACCAATACACACTTTATTTCCTCTTAAAGAGATGCCTTGGTAGATGTCTGGCCTATGGAAATCCTTCTCCATTTTTCTCACAGAGATCCTCCAAGAGAAGGTGAACATGCTAAGCCCTGCCACACCATGTTACAGCGGTCCTCCAGAACGGAAAATGGTGCAGAAACTGGGTCCTTGGCAGGATGGTTGAGTCCAGGCCTCTGCTCCGTGGGCCCCCAGCTGCACCACCTCTCTGCTTTTCCCATCCCTGAGATCCTTCCAGCTCTAAAATTCTACAACATTAACTCTGAGATAAACAATAGAAGAAGAGCAGGACAGCAAAAATGGAGAGCAATGAAAAATACGGCCAGGCACGGTGGCTCACACCTGCAATCCCAGAACTTTGAGAGGTGGAGGCAGGAGGATCGCTTGAGCCCAGGAGTTCAAGACCAGCCTGGTCAACATAATGAGCTCCTGTCTCTACAAGAATATTTTTTTAAATAGGCAGGCATGGTGGTACCTGCCAACAGTCCCAGCCACCTGGGAGACTGAGGCAGGAGGATCACTTGGGCCCAGGAGTTTGAGACCAGCCTGGGCAACATAGTGAGATCCATATCTCTACCAAAAAAAAAAAAAAAATTAAAAATTAGCCAGGCGTGGTGGCACATGCCTGTAATCCCAGCTACTCGTGATGCTGAGGTGGGAGGATCACTTGAGCCCGGCAACTGGAAGCTACAGTGAGCTATGTCATGTCACTGCGTTCCAGCCTGGAGGACAAAGCAAGACCCCAACTCTGAAAAAAGAAAATAAGAGTATAGAATGCATGCAGGGCTTAAAACCTAGATGACAGGTTGATAAGTGCTGCAAACCACCATAGCACATGTATACCTATGTAACAAACCTGCATGTTCTGCACATGTATCCCAGAACTTAAAGTAAAATAAATAAATAAATAAATAAATAAATAAATAAATAAATGGAACTGTGTTATAATAAAAGAGACTTGAGGGACTGGAAAACTCTGGAAAAAAAAAAAAAAAAAGAAAGAAAGAAAGAAAATTTAATCAAGCCTGAGTCCCAGTCAATTGTCTTCCCAATTTTAGGGGTTTTACACAGATATGAATTAAGAGAGACTATTTTTCTTTTGCCTCCAGGTCCCTTTTTCCACCTTCTGTGTGATCATCTGCAATCATCTCAATCATATATAACAGACACTTTTTTAAAGTACCCCCACCTCAGGAGGTGTCACACTGGGCTCTGAGATGGCACTCTAGAAATCCAAGATCTCCTTAAGACGCAAGGCATGTCATGAAACGAGGGCGCAATGGCAGATGTGACTTCTGAGTAACGGCTGGGGCTTCAGGAAACTGACCCCTGAACCAAACAAGCAAGCATGGTGGCTGAAGAATTAAGGCCCGTGAAAGAACCAAAGGGTGGGATTAAGAGACAGATGGACTCCTGGCTGGGTGCAGTGGCTCATGCCTGTAATCCCAAAACTTTAGGAGGCTGCGGTGGGAAGATCCCTTGGGCTCAGGAGTTCAAGACCAGCCTGGACAACATAGTGAGAGAACCCCATCCCTACAAAAAAAATAAAAATAAAAATTATCTGAGCACAGTGGACCATTCCTATAGTACTAGCTACTCTGGAGGCTGAGGCAAGAGAATCACTTGAGCCCAGGAATTCAAGACTGCAGTGAGCCATAATTGCCCCACTGAACTCCAGCCTAAACAACAGAGCAAGACCCTGTTCCAAACTGGGTTTTGAGATGGCACTCTAGAACTCCAAGAAATTTTTTTTGTTTGTTTGTTTTTGTTTTTGAGAGAGAGATAGATGGACTCCTAAAGACAGTACTTGGGAGTGGAGAAGGAATTATCTAGAAGGGAACAAATTAAGAGAATGAATGCATTGTAGGGCACCGACCTCATCAACCAAGGAATCTGAGATGAGGCCTGCCGTGAACAACACTGGTAACCACCAATCTGATGTGGGGTCTCCCCGTTGACTCTATCCCAGCATTGTACAGAAGTGGATTGGACAGAATTACTGCAACCACCGGTGTTACAGGGTTTCGCAGACTTTTATTCTGCATTTAAGAGATTTACAGGAAATCTCCAGGCAGTTAAGCTGAGGGGCTGAGCGTGCCTCTCAGCTGGCTGGAAGCCAGTCATTTGGAGGGTCATTCTAATTCCTGGGATATGCAGTCATACAGTCAGGAAGCAGCCCTGACCCCACTAAGGTCAGTGTCGTGGCCAACTACCCTGAGCTCAATTTAGAGACATAACTATGGCAACGACTGTGCCCAATCGGTTATTAGAGGAGATTTATTGACGGATATGCTTGAATAGCAGAGCCATTAATTGCAATTACCAGACAAGACACTTTGTTCATCTCAGGGAACTGAATGCCAAAATGCCCTAACAACTTTAAAATCCCATTTGCTCTTGGGCGCTCCGCTGGTGTCACTGCACCTGCCCAGCTTTCCAATCCTGAGATGGGGAGGATAAGGGGCTGAGCCTGACATGGCACCAGCTGGAGAAACCCACAATGTTGGGTCCTGAGGCACCAGGCAGAGGAACCTTCCATAGACCCTGCAAGGCCCTTCACAGAGGTGAGGGAAGTATGAGCTGTCCCGCTCCACCCAACGCCCCTTCTCCTGGCCTGTTCTCACACTGCTATAAAGACATACCTGAGACTGGGTCATTTACAAAGAAAAGAAGTTTAATTGGCTCATGGTTTTGCAGGCTGTACAGGCTTCTGCTTCTGGGGAGGCCTCAGGAAACTTACAATCATGGTGGAAGATGAAGGGGAAGCAGCCACGGGAGCAGAAGGAAGAGAGCAGACTGGGTGCGGTGGCTCACGACTATAATCCCAGCACTCTGAGAGGCCAAGGCGGGCAGATCACTTGAGGTCAGGAGTTCAAGACCAGTCTGGCCAAAATGGCGAAACCCCGTCTGTACTAAAAGTACAAAAACTAGCTGAGCATGGTGGCGGGTGCCTGTAATCCCAGCTACTCAGGAGACTGAGGCAGAGGAATCGCTTGAACCCAAGAGGAGGAGGTTACAGTGAGCCGAGACTGCGCCATTGCACTCCAGCCTGGGCGACGGCGAGACTCCATCCCCTCCCAAAAAAAAAAAAAAAAAAAAAAAAAGAAGGAAGAAAGCAAAGGGGAATGTGCCACATACCATTTTTTTTTTTTTTTTTTTTTTTTTTTTTTTTGAGATGGAGTCTTGCTCTGTCGCCCAGGCTGGAATGCAATGGCGCGATCTCGGCTCTCTGCAAGCTCCGCCTCCCGGGTTCAAGCAATTCTCCTGCCTCAGCCTCCCAAGTAGCTGGGATTACAGGCAGGCACCACCATGCCTGGGTGAATTTTGTATTTTCAGTAAAGATGGGGTTTCACCATGTTGGCCAGGCTGGTCTCAAACTCCTGACCTCAGGTAATCCACCCACCTCGGCCTCCCAAAATGCTAGGGTTACAGGCACGAGCCACCACACCCAGCCCAAAGTGCCACACACTTCTAAACAACAGACAGTGCTGGGGGATGGTGCTAAACCATTAGGTACCACCCCCAGGATCCAATCACCTCCCACCAGGCCCCACCTCCAGCACCTGGGAATACAATGGAGCATGAGATGTGGGTGGGGACACAGAGCCAAACCATATCAGATCTCACCAACAGAGCACTGAAATATCTTCTGCCTTTCCTCTGCCAATCCACACCTGTCATTTCCTTTGAGATTTCCCCGAGTAGCCCTGCTGTGTTTGGTGGTGTTCCGCCCTGGCTCTAATCACTTCGTGGTCCCCTGAGCCTGGAAGAGTCCAGTCCCTGGATACCAGCCTTCTGGTCTTCCTCAGTGCTGCCTCCTCTGAACACCCCATTTCTCTAAAACAGAACCTCCACCTCCCTCATGTACCTTCCATCCCCTCACTCTGTTCTAGTTTCTTCCAGCACTGAAATTACACTTTGCATTGGTCTGCCTCTTTGCCTGTTTATTTTCGTCTCTTTCACTAGATTCTAAGGTCCAGGAGAGCAGAAATTTGGTCTATTCCTTCCACCACTGTATCCTTGGCGCCAAGTACAGTAGCCGGCACACGGCTGATACTCAAGAAACATTTATTTTTTGTTTGTCTGTTTTTCTCTGTTGTGTTCTTGTTTTTGAGACAGTGTCTCGTTCTGTCGTCAAGGCTAGAATGCAGTGACATGATCATAACTCACTGCAGTCTCGAACTCCTGGCCTCATGCAATCCTCCCACCTCTGCCTCCAAAAGTGCTGGGATTACAGGCATGAGCCACTTCTCCCCATTCATATTTGTTGCATGAATGAATGGACTCGGCACATTCTGAAGTTGTGCTTACAGGGACCTTCTCTATCCAACTAGATCATGGCTTCTGTGAAAGCATCCCTTCTTCCTCAGCACTGTGCACATCTTAGAGGCTTTAAAACTTAAGTAAGTGGGGCCAGGCGCGGTGGTTCATGCCTGTAATCCCAGCACTTTGGGAGGCCAAGGCAGGCGGATCACCTGAAGTCGGAAGTTCGAGACCAGCCTGGCCAACGTGGTGAAAACCTGTCTCTACTAAAAACACAAAAAAACAAAAACAAACAAACAAAAAAAAACTCTAGCCGGGTGTGGTGGCGGGCCCCTGTAATCCCAGCTACTCATAAAATTCACAAGACAACACTAGGAGGTAGGAAATAGAACTCTCTGCTCGTGACAGGTGAGGACTTGGGGTTACACAGTTAGCAAGTGACAGTGATGGAAATAGGTCCAGGCACTCCAGACAGAATCTCTGTCCTTAACCCCCGTGCTAGGCTTTCTCTTTCTCCCAACTTTGAAAACTAGGATAAATTCAAAAATAATTAGAAAAACATCTCAAGAGAGGACTTTGGGTGCTAACCCTCTGCTCTACAACCTTGAGTTTATTTTTTATTTTTTCTTTCCAAGTAGATTGCACGTGACAAATCCCTGCTCCAAATTAAGATGTCACATGATAATCTCTCCCTTACAGGTAAAACTTCAAGACTATGCTTAACCTGCGGTTAGTGAGGCACATGAAGTTCTTTCCAAGAGAGAGTTGAATGCAGCTCTTCCCTGAGCTGTAAGAACGCAACCCCAGGTTAAATTGGCAGAGCGAAGGCGGGAGCAGGCAGTGACAGCTTGGACTCTCTGCCAAGGGTGTAGAGTACAAGAATTTCCAGCTAACAAAGATGAACTTCTCCACTGATGCAAAACTGGCCCCCTCAGGTGTCCCTGTGATTTACAACATTTCAGTGTCAACATGCAGGGGGGCCTTTGATAAACGAGACCCCTTAAGTAACTGGAATTTTCTATACTCAACACTGATGCCCGCTAATGTTAATTAAGTATTCATTGAAATAAAAATTTCTGGCCTGGTGTGGTGGCTCATGCCTGTAATCCCAGCACTTTGGGAGGCTGAGGCAGGCGGATCACTTGAGCCCAGGAATTCAAGATCAGTCTGGGCAACATGACAAAACTCTGCCTCTACTAAAAATACAAAAAAATTAACCAGGCATGGGGATGCACACCTGTGATCCCAGCAAGGGAGGCTGAGATGGGAGGATTGCTTGAGCCTGGGAGGTGGAGGTTGCAGTGAGGCAAGATCACACCACTGCACTCCAGCCTGGGCAACAGAGTGAGACCCTATCTCAAAAAAAGAAAAAAGAAAACAAAAAGAAAAGAAAAAGAAAATCAAGATTTCCTCAGTGGATCCAACAACCCACATAAATATAACCCTTGATAACCCAACCAGTCTACCATGGATGTCTACCATCCAGTTCTCTATTTTACACAGTTAAATGGAGCAATGTGATATTGGGTAGACAGATCTGAAGCACTACAAGAATCTACTAGCACCATGCCAGATGCTGATACAACATTGTGGATGACCCCACAGAATCCCCAGTCTATAGAAGGGGATGGCCATTCATCCCCAAACTACACAGATAAACTGCAACTATAGCAAGGGGCACACGGTGTTAAGAGCAGGTAAAGAGATTTAAATCCGGTCACAGAGGTCAATGAAGGCATCCCTGAGAAAATAGCTCTTTCATTAAGACCTGAAGGAAGAGTAAGAGAATGAATGGGGAGTGGGGAGAGACAGTGAGGACACGGAACTTGGTCTGGCTGGAAAACCGAAGTGTAGATTGGTGAAGATGGGCAGGTGTGATGGCGCGGAGGCTGGGGCAGTGCCTAGGGACATCAGGCTGGACCTCGAAGATGAGATGAAGGTCTGGATCTTTATGAGTAGCCACTGGGAACCTTTAGGCTCCTTCAGAAAGGCACAGATTCGAGGACTATGTAGAAGTTGAAACTGACAACCTGCTATGCATCCGTTCGGCACACTCTGCTTGCTGAGGCAGGAGACTAGACAGACACACTAAAGAGAGAAAAAGAAAGGTCAACAGCAAAGGCTGAATGAAAAGGACTTCCTGGCCCATCTTAAGGTAAACAGAAAATTAAACACTGAGGGCACACATCTCCAGAGTGGTACAGTCAGGCCAAGTTTCGCTACTCTCAGTTAACTGCAAATGTACACTTCTGCAAATGGCCCAGAAACAAATCTCGGAGCTTAATAACAATGAGAATCAACCCATCTTCAACCACGGAGATGGGTTCTATTTTGCACTGCTCTCACTAAAACAAAACAAAACTCTAGGCAGACGTGAGGTCTGTAATCCCAGCACTTTGGGAGGCCAAGGCGGGCAGATCACCTGAGATCAGGAGTTCGAGGCCAGCCTGGCAAACATGGTGAAACTCCATCTCTACTAAAAATACAAAAAAAAAAAAAAATAGCCAGGCGTTGGTGGCACATTCCTGTAATCCAAGATACTCAGGAGGCTGAGGCAGGAGAATTGATTGAAACCGGGAGGCGGAGGTTGCAGTGAGCCGAGATCGGGCCACTGCTCTCCAGTCTGAGTGACAGAGTGAGACTCGGTCTCAAAAAACAAAACAAAACAAAAAATTCAAAAATCTATAACATAGCTATTCTTGTGATGACACCAACATTATTATGCATCCATAGAGCAGGGTACTGGTCTTAATCTGCACAAAAATCATGGAATGTTCATGCTGGAAGGAAACTTAAACATTATCTGAATATTTGTGAACTTTTCCAGTATTCTCACATATGTTTTCATATATAGCTTATTTTCTGTTAACATGTATGTTTGGTATCCTCTAATTAAACTATGTGTTTTTCATGTGGGCTATACCATGTGTACTGCCTTTCAGGTTACCCTCATTCCCATCTAAGCACCAGTGGAACACACATACCCCCACCCACCCACTCCCTTCCCCCCACCCCCACCCCCCTACACGACTGTACTCAGAGGAGCTTAATCAACACTGTTAGTTGACTGACTTACTGACAACAGACCAAAGGCTGCCTCTGCGACCGATGGTCAAAGACATAAAGTCAAGAGATTTATTTAGTCTCCATTTAAAAGAATCTGATTCGGCTGAGCTCAGTGGCTCACGCCTATAATCCTAACAATTTGGGAGGCCAAGGAAGGCAGATCACCTGGGGTTAGGAGTTCAAGACTGGCCAACATGGTAAAAGCCTGTCTCCACTAAAAATATAAAAATCAGCCGGGCATGGTGGTATGCACCTGTAATTCCAGCTACTCGGGAGGCTGAGGCAGGAGAATCGCTTGAACCCAGGAGTCAGAGGTTGCAGGGAGCTGAGACCATGCCACTGCACTCCAGCCTGGGCAATAGAGCAAGATTCTGTCTCAAAAAAATAAAAATGAAAATGAAAGAATCTGATAAAAATATAAGGGAGCCAGGCACGGTGGCTCATACCTGTAATCCCAGCACTCTGGGAGACCGAGTCAGAAGGTTTGCTTGAAATCAGCAGTTTGAGACCAGGGTGGGCAACATAGCAAGACTCTCATCTCTACCAAAAAAAAAAAAAAATTAATTAGCCAGGTGCAGTAGCGTGCACCTGTAGTCCTGGCTACTCTGGAGGCTAAGGTGGGAGGGTCACTTGAGTACAGGAGTTGGAGGCTCAGCTAAGAGTCAGTAGCTAGGATCATGCCATTGAATTCCAGCCTGGGCCACAGAGAGAGACCCTGTGTCAAAAACAAACAAACAAACAAACAAACAACCACAGGGGAGAGATGAAATGAACCACCAAAGACTTGCTCCACCGGCTCTTCAAAGGATGGGAAAAACCAAAAGGGGCTAGAACCTGAGGCCCCAGCCCCTCTCCGTGCAGGAAAGTTGGTTCTGTCACTCATGGAAAGAGTGGACCTGGATTAAACAGGAAAGCTGAGAGGGATGCCACATCCCTGGTTAAAAGGTCAGGGGGAAAATGAGTATATCAAGCAAACTGAGAGGTGTTGCAATTTCAGAAGGAAAGTAATTTTCTTAGATGACAGCAGAAGCCACTTTCAGCTTTTTCTTTTCTTTGATCCATCAGCGTTGCCCTGGCCACCAACCAAGTTCACACAGTCCAAGCAGACATTCTGGATTGCATCAACATGTTAGCACTCTTCATTTTCAAAATGTAGACCATATATAGCTAAGATTAAACCTGTAGCAACCAACCCCTAGATGTCATTGTTGCTGCTGAAATATCAACTCTTGAGTCTTGGAATTTTTACATCTGAAGAGATAGCAGTGTTCATCTGAATAAGCCCCTTAAATAATGCAAATTCAATTCACTTTCGGTTTTTCAAAGCCAAGTCCAAAGTCTTCTGGACTTCTTAACCAAAATGCAACTAAATCTTAGGGTGTTAGCACACATTCAGTTGCCAACAAAATCCGCATTCAGGAAAAATAGGCTGAAAAACCCACGTAGTCGTATGTGACATTCCTAACGTGCTCACATCAAATTCCACGACATAAGCTGATTATGGAGTCGCTGGGCGATTCTGCCCTTCTTCTTTTCGTGTGTTGTCTGACTTCTGTGCCTGCCTCTGTCATCGGTGTCTGGAGCTCAGAGCCGTCTGTGCCTTGCGAACAGCAGCTTCCAATCAAGGGCGTGTGGAAGAGCAGAAGCGCCCACCCTGTTTCCAACAAGCCATCGAATGCGACATATTCTTTGTTCATAGTGTCCTTCAACTCCAACTTTTCCTTCCATTTCATATCATTCCAGTCCCAGTCTTTGCAATAACAATACTTTATTGCTTATTGATTGCTTTCTATGAGTCAGACATACATTCGGTTCTTTAAACTTTTCAGCAGCCCTGGAAGGTAGGTATGAAGTAACTGAGGCACAGAGAAGTACAGTATCTTGCCCAGGACACACAGCTAATGAGTGCTAACAGGTTTTGAAGCACAGGGTAAGTGAAAACCAGTCCACAGACTGGATTCTTAGGACCTTTCTGTGGCCAACTCCCTTGTCTCTAACCGGGTGCCATGTTTATTCTCTTTCCAAGCCTCCGGCCCTCAATCTCACGCCCTGTCTTCCCAAAAGATGATTTTGAGTGGCTCCTCCAATAAACTTTATGCTTGGGAGTATGTCTGCTAAATGAAATCACTTTTTTCTTTGATCACTCAGTGTTTACTGAATGTAGCTAAATTTTAGGCCCTGTTCTAGGCTGGGAGGGCAGGAGAGAGATTGATGAACAAAACTGACAAGCTCTCCTGGGCTCTTGAAGCTCATCTCCCACCAGGGTAGACAGATGTTGAGACAGTGATTACACACAGAATTAATGACAAGAGAGTGAAGTCCACAAAGATGCAGTATATCACACAAGCAGAGCCCCTAACATGGGCCCTCCATCGGAAGGCCCTCAACAGAGGCCTGCTGCCTGTCTCCGTCTGGCTCAGTCTCAGCCCCAATCTGCCTTTCTGGTCAGAGCTCTTCCTGCTCCCCATACTGAGTCCTTCAACCCCAGCAGAGGGGTCTCCACGATCCAAATAGATGCCCTGTGTCCATGTGCACCTCCCTGCTCCATTCAGGTTGGTCCACTTTCTTCCACATGCCAAGGTGACCCATTCTTGAACTTAGCTAGCTCAGGTTTTGCCTTCCCATTACCTGGTCCTAGAGATGTCCCTGCAGGTGGCCTAGAGATATGAGCTGAAGGAGGAGATCTGATGCAAGAGGGATGGATGGCATGGCAGCCTGACCACCTACTCATGAAGCTTCATGCACCTCATAGCTCCACTCATGCCTAATTCGGGATGCACCACTTATACCTGGTGATAGATTTCTACTGGGCCCTCCTGCCTTATGGCCTTGTGGAGCTGATGAAGAGGCCAGAAGGGGCATGCAATTTGCTATTTGCAGTGTGAATAATACGGTTTGGCTCTGTGTCCCCACCCAAATCTCATCTCAAATTGTAATCCCCACGTGTTGGGGAAGGTCCTGGTGGGGGGTGATTGAATCACGTGGGCGGACTTCCCCCTTGCTGTTCTCACGATAGTGAGTGAGTTCTCACGAGATCTGGTTGTTTGAAAGTGTGTGGCATGGCCGGGCGCGGTGGCTCAAGCCTGTAATCCCAGCACTCTGGGAGGCCGAGGCAGGTGGATCACGAGGTCAGGAGATCGAGACTATCCTGGCTAACATGGTGAAACCCCGTCTCTACTAAAAATACAAAAAATTAGCCGGGCGTGGTGGCGGGCGGGCGCCTGTAGTCCCAGCGACTCAGGAGGCTGAGGTGGGAGAACGGCGTGAACCCGGGAGGCGGAGCTTGTAGTGAGCCGAGATTGTGCCACTGCACTCCAGCCTGGGAGACACAGCCAGACTCCGTCTCAAAAAAAAAAAAAAAAAAAAGAAAGAAAGAAAGTGTGTGGCACTTTCCTCCTCACTCTGTCTCTCTCCTGCTCCAACCATGGTAAAATGTGCTTGCTTCCCCTTGCCTTATGCCATGATTGTAAGTCTCCAGAAGCCTTTCAGTCATGCTTCCTGTTAAGCCTGCAGAACTGTGAGTCAATTAAACCTCTTTTCTTCATAAGTTACCCAGTCTCAGATAGCTCTTTAGAGCAGTGTGAGAATGGACTAATATAGTGAACTTTCTCTGGGTACGACATGCATTTTTTTCCTCTTCTTTCTCACTCATGTCTCTCTCTCAGTAAAAGAAACATCCCAGGCTGGGCACAGTGGCTCACGCTTGTAATCCCAGCACTTTGGGAGGCCAAGATGGGTGGATCACTTGAGGTCAGGCATTCAAGACCAGCCTGGGCAACGTGGTAAAACCCTGTCTCTACTAAAAATACAAAAATTAGCCAGGCATGGTGCCACACGCCTGTATTCCCAGCTACTCGGGAGGCTGAGGCAAGAGAATCGTTGGAACCCAGGAGGCAGAGGTTGAAATAAGCTGAGATCGCGCCACTGCACTCCAGCCTGGGTGACAGAGCGAGAGTCAGTGTCAAAAAAACAAATATAAATAAATAAATAAATATTTAAAATAAAATGAAGCAACATCCCAGAAGGTCAAATACTATGTTCCCTCTGCTTGGTCTTCCCCAGTATGAAGAGCTCAAGCTGGGAACCTTAGAGGACAGACTCCTTGCAATCTACAGTTATCCATTTACTGATGTCTTAAAGAAGCAAGAAGTAGAACTCCCAGCCAGTCAGTGATGATGCCAGCAGCTCCTCCTAGTCTATCACCTCAAGAGGAGCTGTCAAAATAACAAATGACATATTTTTAAGTTGCAGGATTACCCCTTAGCTGGGCTCTCTTGGTTTGATTAGCAGTTACTCTTTCTTTTAGTGTCTTTCTTCATCTTCTCCTCCTTCTTCTTTTCATTTTCTTCCTCTGCTCCACTCATCAATAAAGGCCACTGTTTTCAGGAAACTGCTTCTCTAGGAAGAATTGAACAGTATCCTATTACAATCACATTGTCTTGTTCAGAAGCAGGTGGTATTACCTGTCAACAGGGGTTTGGGGCAGAGCAAATAGCTCCCACCCAGCTCGGTGGAGCCACTCCCTGGCTACTGGGGAGAGAAAAATGGCCAAAGGAGAGAGCTCTTTGGAGGCCTCAAAATCTCATTTTCATTCCCCTTGCAGAGAAGAGACTGACTTTATTGACAAAGACGACTGAAAATTGCTTGAGCGTTCCAATAACCAGTCTGCGTTGAGGCAGAAAGACAGTCTGGCGGAGGCAAGCTCCCTGCTCCACCACTAGCTCCGCCGAGCCACGCTTTCCTGCAGCACCAGTCTGTGGCATATGCAGACTAGACTGAAAGAAGCCTCCTGTCGGCCTCAAAAGCAGCCCCCCTCCACCTCCACTCCCAGCCTGCTGGTGCGTTTCCTGGATCCCAATCACAAATCAACACGAATGCAGGGAATCTCTGCCAGACACCAAACTCTTAGGCTGATTCAGGAGCTTGGGGTCAGGCCTCAGTTGGCTTGGACCAGGCACAGGTCCCACTTTCCACTGGAGTGCCCTGTGGCTTGGCTGCACATTGCAGGTGGGCCGCTAGATGTCACCATTATTGATTCTCGTCCTTATACCCAGGTCCTGAGTCTAAGACAGGGTCTCAGGGCTAGGGGAACTCTGGAGAAAATTCTGTCCCAGTGTTGACTGCAGGACTGCTATATTTGCTATGTCTGAGTTCCTCGGTGGGCCTTTTCTAAATAAGTTAGCATCTCAGCCCCAAAACAGCAGAGCTGCAAATTAAGCAAAGTCCAGTGTTAGCCAGAGCCAACTTTCACAATCACGTCCCCTGCCCTTTCTCCTCCTCTTCGTCGTCATGGTTGATCATTATGTATCCTTCTGGTTTACTTGGGCCCTCAATAAGAAATCAATTAATATGTATGCCTCATAGCACCAGGGATTTTAGATGTCGATGTGCTGTTGAAAAAACGTAGGTCTGTGGCTTTTAGCAGAGAATGAATGACAGATGGATAGTTTATGATGGTCCTTGAGACCTGAACTATAATTATGAAGTATTTCTAGGTGTATATTCAGGATGCAAAGTATAAGGAATCCAGAGCTAATGTTAATTTATTACTGACAGCTGTATATATAATAATATATCACATCTTTTCATCTTACATTCCTTCCGACTTACATCAAGCAATCTTTTCATTCATTAATAAAATCAAGTCTTGCCATTATTCTTAATGATAGAGTTCCATCTTGAACCCAGAGGACTCCTATCATTAAACTCTGTGCTTCTATATACCAGTCACCTGGAGCTCAAAAAAAAGGATAAATTGAACTTCTTCTTTTACAAGCAAGGTGAAAACATCGGAAAGACGGAGCCCACTTGCTCACAGTCCCACAAGAGCTAAGTAGCAAAGTCAGGGACAATTTTTGGGTTTATTTTTCTCAGCTCACACTACCACATCCTTTTATCCCTTTTAGCTCTTTTGCCTCCTCTCACCCTTGTACCATCTCTCCTTTTTTGAGGCAGTGTATTTTTTAAAGGTCATGATAAAAATTACAGCTTAAAGAAATACGGGCCACACGTCTCGTCCAATTTTCTGTGCTGTGCCAAAGACTTACATGATTAATTCCTTCAAAAGAAATCTAATCTTATCACACCAAAGACAAGGTGTCCTTCATAAGTATTGTGGCTGGAAACAAGTAGGTCTTCCTCCAGTTTCAACTGGTTCAATGTCTCATTCAGTTTACAACCAGTCATCACCTTGGCAACTTACTCGAGGCACTGTCTTCAGTGTTTCCAAAATGTAAGCAGTGCTCCAGTTCAACTTGTAAAGCACTATGTGTCATCAAATTCCATGGTGACTTTAGGAGATACGGAGACCTATGATACTTGTAGGAGAAGCGAAACCTTTAGCCTCATCAACTAATTAATGGCCTCAAAGTAAAATAATGAGGTGTGTGGAGATAGGGATTCAGTTACCGGGTCATCTCTCATCTGGAGACACAATCAGATTCCACTGAATAGGCGCTAGATAACTGAGTAAGCGAGTTTCCTATCTATAATACTAAATCTTACTAGGATTGTTTAATTAAATCATGATAAATAACACTCTGTGGCAGGTGAGAGGTGCTGAGAAGAGTTTAGGTGAGATGTCCACAAGTTCAGTGGAACTACATCTGAATGCCTTTGCATTCTTCTGACTTAAAAATGGTGACTGTAATTTTCCAGCGAATTCTTTTCTAGGAAAAACAAATACTGAGGTTCTGTGTCCCAGGCTTTTTGAAGTTGACTTGGTTTTCCTATCAGATTCTGCACTGTATACTTTCTCAGTCTTCAGGAATTAAGGCCCTAATTCTTTCATTATCATTCCTTTCTGCCTATAATGATTTCTTCTTAATGGCTCTGGCTGTTGCAGGTACATCAGAGTAGGGAGTGGGTATCAGTGGCTGTGTCATGCTACAGTAACAAACAGAGTTCTCAAAGAACTAACATTAGAATTACCATTCCACCCAACAATCCCACTACTGGGTGCATACCCAAAGGAAGATAAATCATTTTACCGAAAAGACACCTGCACTCCTATATTTACTGAAGCACTATTCACAATCGCAAAGACACGGAATCAACCGAAATGCCCATCAATGGTAGACTGGATAAAGAAAAAGCAGTACATATTAACAGCAAGGAATACTATGCAGCCATAAAAAAGAACAAAATCGTGTCCCTTGCAGCAACATGGATGCAGCTGGAGGCCATTATCCTAAGCAAATTAATAGAGAAACAGAAAGCCCAATACTGCATGTTTTCACTTATAAGTGGGAGCTAAACATGGGGTATACATGGACATAAAGAAGGGAAAAATGAATACTGGGGACCCCAAAATGGGAGAGGCATGGACGGGGGAAAGCTTTGAAAAACTACCTGTAGGGTACCATGTTCACTATTCGGGTGAGGGAATCAATGGAAGCCCATATCTCAGTATCACGTAATATACCATGTAACAAATCTGCACATGGACCTCCCAAATCTAAAATTGAAGAAAAGGAAAAAAAAAAAAAAAAAAAAAAAAAAAAAAAAGGCCAGGTGTGGTGGCTCACGCCTGTAATCCCAGCACTTTGGGAGGCCAAGGTGGGTAGATCATCTGAGGTTGGGAGTTTGAGATCAGCCTGGCTGACATGGTGAAACCTCGTCTACTAAAAATACAAAATTATCTGGGAGTGGTGGCATGCACCTATAATCCCAGCTACTCAGGAGGCTGAAGCAGGAGAATCGCTTGAACCCAGCACGGGGAGGTTGCAGTGAGATGGAATCGCACCACTGCACTCCAGCCTGGGCCACAGAGTGAGACTCCGTCTCAAAAAACAACAACAAAAAATCAGCTCCAAAATCATCAGAGACTTGCTCACCCTACATATCCACCACCATGGGTCAGCTGGGGACTTAGTTCATCGTTGTCCCTCTAAGATGCTGGCTGACGGGGTGGCCGCCACCTGAAACATTGCCAGTCATCAAGGCCAAAGGGAAATGTATTCTGGAGGGAACTGCACTGGCAATTAAATGCTCCAGCATGAAGGGAATGCCCTCACTCCCACACACCATCCATTCACCAACACCAGTACTGGCCACACCCCCAAGCCACAGGGCCAAGAAGTTCTATCTAACCTTATGCCAGAAGAGGGACAATGGGAACTAGCTGGTGAATACCAGTAATGACCACCACAGGAACTTCAGACAAAGATACACTTTAGTTCGCTTGTTGTAGAAGTTCTTTATTTCCCTGGATTATATTATACTGTGTTTCCGCACTCTCCCTTGATCAAATAATTCTGTCATTTCGTCTACCTACTTTCAGATTCATGGACATTACACTTAAGACATGAGTAATGAAAAGGCTCTCTTCAGATAATGATAAGCTAAGATGGTTTGTGCCAATAGCCCTAGGGAAGGAATTGTTCATCTTACTTGTTTGTTCTCCCTTTCAACACTTCGTATTTCTGGTTTTCCTTGACTGTTTTTTCCTTCCACCCTTCTATGCTAGTCTCCTGCTCAATCTCTTACCTTTTATTGAAAAAAAATTACTCAACATTTTATTTTTATTTCTTCATAGCTCTTTGGTCTAATTGGCAAAGGATTCTGTGGAACGGCAGAATTCTAACTTTGCGGACGGGTGCGGTGGCTCACGCCCATAACCCCAGTACTTTGGGAGGCTGAGGCGGGTGGATCCTGAGGTCAAGAGATCGAGACCATCCTGGCCAATATGAGGAAACCCCATCTCTACTAAAAATACAAAAAAATGGCCGGGGGCGGTGGCTCACGCCTGTAATCCCAACACTTTGGGAGGCCGAGGCGGGCGGATCACGAGGTCAGGAGATTGAGACCATCCTGGCTAACATGGTGAAACCCCATCTCTACTAAAAATACAAAAAGTTAGCCGGGCGTGGTGGCGGGCGCCTGTAGTCCCAGCTACTCGGGAGGCTGAGGCAGGAGAATGGCGGGAACCCGGGAGGCAGAGCTTGTGATGAGCCGAGATCACACCACTGCACTCCAGCCTGGGTGACAGAGTGAGACTCCGTCTCAAAAAAAAAAAAAAAAGAAAGAAAAAAATTAGATGGGCCTGGTGGGGCACGCCCTGTAGTGCCAGCTACTGGGGAGGCTGAGGCAGGACAATCACTTGAACCTGGGAGGCGGAGGCTGCAGTGAGCCGAGATTGCGCCACTGCACTCCAGCCTGGGGAGAGAGTGAGACTCTGTTTCAAAAAAATAAAAATAAAAATTCTAACTTTGCTGGTTTCCTAACCCCCAAATTCAGTTGAATTTGTATTCCGAAATACAGTAACAGGAATTATCAGCCTTTCTGATTCTAAATTTTGTTGGCTCTTCCTCCCAGGACCGTGGACAGCCCAGCCAGCTGTAAAGGCTTCTAAAAGATCTGGAATAGATCCCCAAGAGGTATCTCACCAAACGAGTCCATTCCATTACAATGGCCAGAATCTTCAGTTTTACTTCCTTGCTCATGTCCACCGCTCACCCGGAGTCCAGAACCAAGCACCACGCTGAGTAGTTCCTAATACGGCAAAACTATCCAGCATTTTTGGTGAAATTGGCTGGAAAGCTTCACTCAGTCCGTTTTTCACTGTTAGCAGGGGAACCACCCTAGTATCTTTCATAAAACAGATCCGAATGACAAACACCATCGTGCCCTCGGAGGGCTGAGGTTGTGTTACTGGGTCTGGTCCTACAAACCCTGAAAATTCTGAATCTCTCAAGCAAAGAGATTTCCCCCCCAGCCCTTGTCCTTAACAGGCACCCCTTAAAGCCAAGCTGCGAATCTGGCTAGGACCTCTATATTTCAGCCAAGAACACCTCAAAATGTACAGTCCTACCAAAAGAACTAATACAAATCTAGAAGCACAAGTCTAAAGAAAAAAAAAAAAACAATGCTCATTGTTGAAAACCAATTGCGGGGTGAGTGGAGTGATAAGGCTAGCCCAGAGCGGATTTAGGCGACATGGGGAGATGCCAAAGTGAATACAAGGTGACTTCTAAACCTAGACGTCTGGAAGGGGCCGTAAGAGCCAGACAACTGGGCCCGAACCCCGCCTGAGAGCCGGGATTTGCAAGGGCCTAAGCCGCCTAGGAAGCCTCCCTCTAGCAGGTCCAGCCTCAGCGGCCCGGGATGCCCGGGGGCGGGGCCTGAGCCTCGCCCCGCCCCCGCTGCCCGCCATTCGGGTCACCTGACCCACTGGCGGCTCACGTGATCCATCCCCAGCGCCGCCATTTTGGAGCTCCGGATGAGGAGGGGGAAAGCGGGGGAAAAGAGGGAAAAGAGCCGGGAGAGAGGTGGGCAAGGACGAGGGCGAGGGCACGGCCGGGTCCTGGCTGGCCAAACGAGGCTCGCGGAAGCAGCAGCCGCCGCCTGACCGCAGGTACCGCGCCCCGGGGCCGCCCCTCCGCCCGCTGTTAGCGCCGCCGCCGGCCATGTGCATCCTCCCCTCAGGCCTCTGCCGGCGCTCGCTTCCTCCTCAGCCGGCCGAGCCCCTCCCGGTGCTAGCCACAAGCCCCGAGTTCCGTGTCCCGGTTCTGTCTTCTGTGCAGCAAGGCCTGCGGAGACTCCGGGCTTGCCCTGCAGCTGGGGGTGGGGGGAACCCGCTGCTCCCCGCATACTGTCACCAGCCCTGCCCGCTTGCAGGCCCGCCCGCAGGCGTTGCTTCCTTCTGCGGACGTGAGATCGTTTAGGCCAGCCGGGATGGACCCAGCAGCGATGTTCTCACAGCATCTTTTGATTAATTTTCTAAGCCCCCTCATTCCCCACCCATCACCTCAGTCCTTTAGCCAGTGCGTGGTGTAGAAAAAGCTAGTACGGAAACGCAGTCCTGGTCTTCTGCATTTATTACCGTCCTCTGGAGATAGAATGATATCTCCAGAGATCACGGAGACCATCAGGGAAAGTTCCCACCTCTTAAGACCTGGGGCATCGGAATGAATGGTTTGTGTAGAAGGCCGGGATGATTAATAAGGTGGAGGCCACTTTCCCAACCCCAAGGCGGTCTTTTTAAGTTTCTGCAGTGGGCTGTAATTTGCTATCAGTCTGCATCGCTCTTCTCAGGCAATTACTGGATTTATCACCTCTTCGAGTTTGCACTTCCTCCAGTACTCTGCTCTCACTCAGAGTATGGCTTGCGTTATTGATTAAAAGAAAGCCTGGCCCTTCATTCCTTTACCTCACTAACTCGTTGAAAATTAACTTCAGGGGAGCCCTAAAGATGTTTTTTCTGCCCTGGCAGTGAGCTATTTTACTTAACTGTAATCGATAAGGTAGTTGCATTGTAGGTGAAACGAATAAGCATTTTTTTATCTTTTAGATTTATTCTAGCCAGTATAAGAAACAGTGGCAAAGAAATGTAGGACCAGAGTAGGAAACTGCATTAGAAGATATATAGGTCACACCACTGTGTCATATCTTTTTACGCTGTTTTTCTGCCTATTGTGCTTGCAAAATTTGCAGAATCACTCGTTAGATTGTGTTTTTAGTTTAGATTAAAATAGCAATGTGCAATTTATTGTTCCATTCTCATTAGAAAATGGTGTCAGTAAAAGCAATCGGGTAGAGTCCAGTACGTAAATTCTGAGGTAAAACAAAATACACAATTATTGGGAGAAGTTTCTAGAGCTATTTTTTCCTAACTTTTGCAAAACCCTCAAGTCGGCTTGTTAGATAAATTATTTAAATTTGCATTACGTAATGGGGTTGCATGAACATTCCTCTGAATTTCTTTTTACATGGAATATTGAGACATTTTTCACTGCCAAAAAAAATCGTTACTTTGTTTCACCAAGAAAGAGAAATGTTTTGATACTATATACTTTCGTTCTTGGCCACAGCTGGATTTTGAAGATTGATCCAAGGGACTGTGTTAATTTCAGGAATTGATTTGAAAGACACTGGCTCTGCCACTTAACAGCCATGTAACCTTGGGTAAGTCACTTAAACCACACTGAGTGTTTCCTTATTTATAAGATTGTATAACCCACCTAGCCTGTCCCAAAGAGTTATGAGGATCAGATACCACTAACATGTTTGATAGAGCCTAGCTGTAAGGAGCTGTTACTCTTTTCAGTATTGATATTTTGTACATGTTTAGTCTCATTGAGAATTAAGAGGAAAATTGGTGTATTAGAGAAAGCATGGCTTTAGAATGAGATCGGCCTGGATTCCTGTTCTTAAACCAGTTACCACTTTGTGTCTGTGAGTCTCAGGTTCCTCATCTGCAAAAAAAAAAAAAAAACACAAAATTTGAATATTACACAAAATCTACAGAGGCATTACTCCCTAGACTTGCACCTCATGGGCGAGGATTTCCTCAGTCATTTTTGTAGTCTCCAGCACTCTGGTTGGCACATTATAGGTGCTCAATAAATGATAGTAAATCTGAATATTGGTTAATGTTAGTTAGACCTTATGTCTTCATTGCAGCTGCCAAATTAGAATATTCTCTCAGGCTATGTGCCAACTAAGAAACTCTAGACTATGAAACTCCGTATACTTGTGATATTTATACTCATTTTTTTCTTAGTGGTAATTAATAATTACCTTGGACTCAGAAGATTTTAAATCAGATAAATTATAGCCAATATAGTGAGTTAAATCTATAAATAATGTGTAAGCAGTTTCCAGGTAACTTCATAGACAGTTTATAATTCAGGGACCTGAAAGTTCATCTAGCTTCACCCTCTTGTTTTACATCTGAGCAATCTAAAATTCACAGAGACAGTGACTTGCCTAAGGTCACACAGCTAATTGAGGGCACTTTAGGGGAGGGACCCTTGAGCTTATGTCCCCTGCCTTCTTTTGGCTGGAGCAAAATAAATGTGTCATATTTTAGAATTACAATAATCTGGAAGAATGGGGAATTTATTGGCCATTACTTCTATAGCAAAATTTTTTTTTTTTTTTCTCATTTTGGAAAAAAATTCTTGTTCTGAAAGAGAAGGTTCTTTTGTATTGTATTGTACTGTTCTTCATATATACACAGAAAATTATAGCCTTTTCTCCAGGCCCAGATAGATTGTTCACCTTGATTTTACTCATGATAACCATACTACTGTAACTATAAGGAACTAATTAGATACACAAATCACCAAATAGCAAATTATAAGGAAATGAAGACAACTGAAATAATTTGGCTCCTAACTTTTTGTGAGAAAGATATTAATTAGAAGCGTTTGCCTGTGGAATACTGTTGTCAAGGAAAGATTTGAGAGAGTTGGTGGAAAGGGTTATAGAACTTTTCTGGTTTGGGATAAAACTTTTGTTTATTACTTACTTATTTGTAACAATTTAATATATTTAATGTTGTTATGTCTAAACATTCCAAACAAGAAATCTCCTGTTTTGCTAATGCCTGTCGTCGTCTTTCCTCCTAGTGAACTTTCATATTCAGCCGTATCGATCTTTTCACTCACCCCCAGATAGCATGCTTATTCTCACTTCTAAAAATACAGTCACGTCATGGCTGCTTTTCTGGTCACTGCTACCCTTGTGTCAACTTGTATCAGCAGTATTCCAAGGAAGCAAATGGCACGTTGAAATGAGAATAATTCAAGGAAGGTATATTTACAAAGATATTAGTAATAAAGGTGTTGGACTTCAATAAGCAAACCACAGCATAATGCAGTTATCTGGAGCTAGCAGCATTAGGAGAGGGAGAGGTATCAGAATCCGAAGAAGGGTCTTGGAGAGCAGCCTACCTGGAAAGAAATAGCCTTCTATTGAGGAACATGGCCAATCCAAGGTGACTTAGAGATAGAGAACCAGGACAATGAATATTCTGATCTCACTCTGCTACCTCCCTCTGATCTGTCATGGTTCTTCATTGGCTGACCTCAACCAGAAAGCAGAGGGCAGGGGAGCCTAGTGATGTAATCCCTCTGACACAGAGCAGAATGGAAAGGAGGATGCAGTGAGCCTGGAGGGCAAATGGATGATGTCTGGCATGCTACCCATCCTTTGGGAACCAGTGGACATTTTAACCTCTCCACGAAGCTTTTGCTTACCTTGCTAGCCCAAAGGAGCTCTTCAGTCTCTTTCGGGATTTAGTCATTGACTGTTGCCTTTTATTTTACCTTGTGTACTATTGCATTGTTTAAACGCCGTTACTTTTTAACTTCCAAATGTTTGCCTTATCCATTCAACTCAGTTTTAAACTACAAGTATTAAGAATATAAAATTTTTCCTGATACTTTGCCTTGCGCCTTGCATGTAACAATTTGCTTGTTACATGCACACACATATTTGTATTTCTGCATTAGTGGTCTAAGTAAAATTTCTGGGATTCTAAGTAATCAAGAAATTTGAAGAGTTGGCCATAAGGTAACTTGCTCTCTGTGTATACTTTATTATGAGCTGTTTAGCCTTTTTATTATGAAAAATGTTAAACATTTATATAAGTAGAAAGACAGTGAATTCCTAGGTACTCATCATTCAACTTTAATTACAGAATTAGTCATTCTTACTTTATTCTCATCCTCTCCACCCTACCACTGCACTATCACCAAGGTAATTGTTTTACATGGATCTCTTGGAGGCCAAGGAAAGTATGCAGATTGTCATAGTTTATGTTGTCATCACTATTGAGCCACTGACATTGTGTGTGTACTCCTTATTTCATCTCTTTTGTTCAGATTTACTTCACTTGACACGCAATCTCATATATATGTGTATGTGTGTCACACACGCACATACATATCATACATATATGTATTTTTGCATTAGTGGTCTAAGTAAAATTTTTGTGAAAATTGGAAGAGTTGGACTTACAGTAGCTTCCCCTCTGTGTATACTTTATTATGAGCTGTTTAACCTTTTTTTTTTTTTTTTTTAAACAGAGACTCGTTTTTATGAGATTAACCTGTGCATTGGTTTTGCATGTGGACCCAAACTGGTTTTTCAGGTGTTTCCTGACGTATTTTATGTTGTCATATCTGTTTTATAGCTGCCATTACTGTACTTATCCCCAAATGTATGCAGCCTTTAAAATGAGATACTTACATAAATGTTCAGGGAAAATTGGAGCATCTGCTGCAAATTTCCATTAGCTCTTAATGCCTGAGCAGACACAACTTTAAAAATCTGAATGTTTTGTCAGATTCTTTTGTATTAGTCTTTTTCTTGAGTTAAGATGAACTCCTCCTTTTCTTCATTTCACTTTCTTTTTAAGATACACACTGAAATATCCACAGGGAGCAATTTGCACTGGTCTGTGTCACTTCTCTTATATCATTAAGTAGAAGAGAGATAACATGAGTCACCTTCGTAACCCTATGGGTGTGCAAAGTCTCTTGAACAAACATTCACTTGTTAACCTCCAGATGATCAGTCAGCCTACGTGGGTGTTACATTTCATGGGGAAGGAGACCTTAGATCTACAGTAGAGAGCCGTATCATGTTCAGAAAATTGAATGTTTGGGGATTCCTATTATTAAACTTATTATTTAACCAATTTGCATTTAACCATTGAACTGACAGAAATAAGGCCTTAAGTTAATCACCTTAAAGGGAAATCAGTAGTCACATGAAGAGCCCCAGCTCCCCTTGGCCTAAAAATGTGGAATTGTAAGACAATAAAGCAACTTAGGAAGTCACAAAAGGGTTTTTCTAAGGAAACAAATTGTTCCCCCATTGGTCTCCTCTTTAATGACTTGCAGCTGAGCGAAGAGATCTAAAAAGACTTTTGTTCCTTCTGCCTGAGAAAGATGAAACAGAACTAGTATTTTGAGAGATTGTTTAAGGGAGAGTGGCTGAAGGACCACAGGCCTTTGGGAGCCAGGGTAGCTGTCATTGTTGGAATGGCCATGGAATGCATTTTCTGCTGTGAGGGCAGCAAGAGACAGCTAGTAGCAAAGAGAAAAAAGCTGATGCCATAGGGCAGAGTATTGTTAGGAAGAAGGGAAGAAGTAGTACTGAAGAAGCCAAGAGTAAAGTGTTTGCATTTTTGCCTGATGTGGACGTAGATCTAGAAAGCTGGCTTGCCAGAAGGAGTAGAAAATGAAGAAAAGCCATAGCTGCTGCCCAGAGTTGTGGGCGACCTGGCACTGAAGCTGGTCAGCACTGTGTGTGTGGGGGGGGGGGGGCGGTGGGGAGGAAGGGCGGAGCCTGGCAGGACATTAGGTATCATCTTGGCAGGGCCTGAAGGGCCCTTATATGTTGATTCAGCCATGCGGGGAAGAACAGCCATGATTCACCACCTAAAATAAGAATTCAGAGCCTGGGACTGAAGTTTAAGAATAGTGTGGTCTCTGGTCTATAGCTAGTGCCACTAAAAATTTTTGTTGGCATTTATTGAATGTTGTGAGTAAGATTCCAGAATGCACCTAAAATGTGGAAAAACAAAACTTGTTGCTGGAAAAAAGCCTAAACTTAAAAATGTGATCCAAGTCAACAAATTAATCTCACTTTAAGCCAAAGGAAATGTTTGAAATGAAAGTACTGCCAGGAAATATAAAGAGTATTCTAGACTTAGGCAGGAAGATTTATGGGTATTTTATGTTTAGTGACTTCCTCAGCCATAATGCATTATTAGAATGAACAAATAACCCCTTCTAAGGAAACTCTGTTCATATCTGGACCTGAAACACAACTGGGATATCAATTTTTTCCTTCTCTGATGTCCCTTACCCTTTCAGGAAAAAAAAAAAAACAAGAGAAAACAAAAAAAAAACCCCATATATGTGGATATGAGTAACAGTTGGCCACTAATATGACCTCTAGAAAAAAACCACAGGATAGTTTGTGGTTTATCTTCAGGAAGATGAAGGAAGTAAAAGTAGGAACTAGATCACTGCTTTTATTTAATTTCATTTATATAGTACTTTCCCAAATTCACTATGCCCTGTACAAACTACATGACTGTAGTTTCACAATTCCAAAGATTTAGGGAGAAAATAAACAAATCTGTGATTTTAGTAATAAAACTGCAGCTGTATTTAGTATAAGAAATAGTCTCTCAAGAATTGTATCAGTCATTGACTTTACAGAGTGATATTTCACAGTAACTGGAGGGGTTTCACATGCCTTGAGAATGGCTATGCTCCTTTAATCAAGGAATAGGAGTCTTTTTTTTTCTTTCTTTCTTTCTTGGCATTGTGCAAAAGGGAGCGAGTCCTTTTAGTCCTGCTGGATGCTGAAGGCAAAGAAAGTGAAGAAAAATGGAGAAAAATATCATCATTTCCAAAGAAATAAGTGATAGAGGGGAGTATCTTTATTATTAGTCTTGATAGAAGATTGCATTCTAAAGAGAAATTCTAACCAATTTAAATCTATACTGGGGATCGCCAGGTGTGTGGACGTGGAGCTTCCAGCGTGGAAAATACTTAGGTTAGATTTGACACTAAAATTCGCTTATATTTCCTAAATACATGCCTGTAATTATCCTGTAACCTGGAATTTTTGTTTTACATTATCCTTTTTAGATATGGAAGAAAGTAGCAGTGTTGCCATGTTGGTGCCAGATATTGGGGAACAGGAAGCTGTATTGACTGCTGAAAGTATCATCAGTCCTTCATTGGAAATTGATGAACAAAGAAAAACTAAACCAGATCCATTAATCCATGTTATCCAGAAGTTAAGCAAGATAGTGGAAAATGAGAAGTCACAAAAATGTCTTTTAATTGGGAAGAAACGCCCACGTTCAAGTGCTGCAACGCACTCTCTTGAAACACAAGAACTTTGTGAGATTCCGGCTAAAGTAACCCAGTCACCTGCTGCTGATACTAGAAGAGCTGAGATGTCACAAACAAATTTTACCCCTGACACTCTTGCCCAGAATGAGGGGAAGGCTATGTCTTATCAGTGTAGCCTTTGTAAGTTTCTGTCATCATCTTTTTCCGTGTTAAAAGATCATATTAAGCAGCATGGTCAGCAGAATGAAGTGATATTAATGTGCTCAGAGTGCCATATTACATCTAGAAGCCAGGAGGAACTTGAAGCTCATGTGGTGAATGACCATGACAATGATGCCAATAGCCACACCCCATCCAAAGCCCAACAGTGCGTAAGCCCCTCCAACTCTTTATGTCGGAAAACCACAGAAAGAAATGAAACCATTCCAGACATCCCAGTAAGTGTGGACAATCTACAGACTCATACTGTCCAAACTGCATCTGTGGCAGAAATGGGTAAGAGGAAATGGTATGCATACGAACAGTACGGCATGTATCGATGCTTGTTTTGTAGTTATACTTGTGGCCAGCAGAGAATGTTGAAAACACATGCTTGGAAACATGCTGGGGAGGTTGATTGCTCTTATCCAATCTTTGAAAATGAAAATGAGCCCCTAGGCCTGCTGGATTCTTCAGCAGCCACTGCGCCTGGTGGGGTCGATGCAGTGGTCATTGCTATTGGAGACAGTGAACTGAGTATCCACAATGGGCCATCAGTGCAAGTGCAGATTTGCAGCTCAGAGCAATTATCATCTTCATCTCCTTTAGAACAGAGTGCAGAAAGAGGAATACAGCTAAGTCAATCAGTTACCCTGGACCCCAATGAGGAAGAAATGCTGGAAGTGATTTCTGATGCAGAGGAGAATCTGATTGCTGATAGCCTACTTACATCAGCACAGAAAATCATCAGCAGCAGCCCCAATAAAAAAGGGCATGTTAACGTGATAGTAGAGCGATTGCCAAGTGCTGAAGAAACCCTTTCACAGAAGCGCTTCCTCATGAACACTGAAATGGAGGACGGGAAGGACCTGAGCCCGACAGAAGCCCAGATTAGGTGCGAAGGAACGGATGATGTTTATCGTGCTGATAAATGTACTGTTGATATTGGGGGATTGATCATAGGCTGGAGCAGTTCAGAGGAGAAAGATGAGTTAATAAATAAAGGACTGGCCGCTGATGAGAATGCTCCACCAGGCCGGAGAAGGACAAATTCTGAGTCTCTTCGATTACACTCATTAGCTGCAGAAGCCCTTGTCACAATGCCTATAAGAGCTGCAGAGTTGACAAGAGCCAACCTGGGGCACTATGGAGATATAAACCTTTTAGATCCAGATACTAGTCAAAGGCAAGTAGATAGTACATTGGCAGCATACTCAAAAATGATGTCGCCACTTAAAAACTCTTCAGATGGATTAACTAGTCTTAACCAAAGCAACTCCACCTTGGTAGCACTCCCAGAGGGTAGGCAGGAATTGTCAGATGGGCAAGTTAAGACAGGCATCAGCATGTCCTTACTCACTGTCATTGAAAAATTGAGAGAGAGGACAGATCAAAACGCTTCAGACGACGACATTTTGAAAGAGTTGCAGGACAACGCCCAGTGCCAACCCAACAGCGATACAAGTTTGTCCGGAAACAACGTGGTGGAATACATCCCGAATGCTGAACGACCCTACCGTTGCCGCCTGTGTCATTACACAAGTGGCAACAAGGGCTACATCAAGCAGCACTTACGAGTCCATCGACAGAGACAGCCTTATCAGTGTCCTATCTGTGAGCACATAGCAGATAACAGCAAAGATTTGGAGAGCCACATGATCCACCACTGTAAGACAAGAATATACCAGTGCAAGCAGTGTGAAGAATCCTTCCATTATAAGGTAAGCATTGGTTCAGGAAGTCTTTCAGAGGACCTTAGCATCTTAGAGTGAGAAGGGAACTTTGTAGATCTAGTCCAACCACCTCATTTTATAGATAAGGAAACTGGGTCCCAGAAAAGTTGGATAATTTGCCCAAGGGGATCCCAACTTATCAGTATTAAAGTTGGGACTGAAATCTAGGTCTTCAGAATTTCTGCTGTAGAATCCTTTGCCCTGCCTGCTGCCTCCTTAACAGCCTCTGTGTTTTGAGTGTGTATAGTTTATTTAAAGTGTTGATTTTCTGTTGCAAGAGAATTATAGGGAGTGTGTAGTGGATTGACATCATACATACGTTTGACTTAAATTTAACCGTACATCATCACGACAAAAAAATACGTATTTTTCATCTTATATGGCCCCAAAATAACAGGCATTCAGTTCAGCTTCTGCACAACCAACAGTGATGTGTGTCATTGCAGAAGGAAAAATGGGCTATAGTGGACCTATTGAAAGGCACTGTCATGGAAATAGAATCGTGTGTCATGTTTTATGGGCAGGGTAAAGAACTTTCAAAGTTATTTTGACTGTCTGATTTTTATCAAGTGCTGACCTTATCAAAACCAACATCCTGTATGAAGTGCTATTTTGTAAAGGAAACTCGTTGAATCATTGGTTTAGAACTTTTCTTCTTCAGTGGGCCAGGTGACTCCTTGAAAATGTATGACAAGTGTTATCCTAAGGGCTAATTAGAAGGTAGACTTTTTCCCTCAGATTACCGAGAGCTGGGGTCTAGCTGTAATAAAAAGGTAACAGGAGGGAGGCCGAGGCGGGCGGAGCACAAGGTCAGGAGATCGAGACCATCCTTGCTAACACTGTGAAACCCCGTCTCTGCTAAAAATACAAAACCTTAGCCAGGCATGGTGGTGGGCACCTGTAGTCCCAGCTCCTCGGGAGGCTGAGGCAAGAGAGTGGCGTGAGCCCGGGAGATGGAGCTTGCAGTGAGCTGAGATCGTGCCACTGCACTCCAGCCTGGGCAACAGAGCGAAACTCCGTCTCTAAACAACCAGACAAACAAACAAAAAGGTAACAGGAATAAAAAAGCCCTTGAGTCTGAGGTTCACTGCTTCTCAGATTACACTCATGAAATTCCAAGGAGGACATCCACATAGGCTGCAAAGACAAGTTCCACAAGTCTCCAGGAGTTTCTTTTGCTGCTGAGCTCTTCATTCGTGGGAATGGAAGTAGAGGAGACAGGATGTCCTTGGAGGAGCACTTCCAGTTAGGTCTCTTACACATTAAGATATTTAAATGAAAAATTAGGAGTCTGGCGATTACAGATTGGATTTATTTTTGTGAAGTTGCATTATTCTGAACACTGCTGGTTCCTCTGGGCCTACCAGTGTTTCAGTAAATACGGACACGCCCTGCGTAATCACTTAAGAAAGCGGTGACTTCCTTTCAGAGAATATGAAGAGGAACTGTCCATTGCATGATGTTATGATTTGCTAATGTACCTCTTTCTATAAATTGTCAAATGTGTCAAATGATCTTTTAGCAGACTTGATTTTAAAATACGGTAATTTGTTGTACTAGGTCATGAAAGCAATGAACTCGTTCTTCTACAGCCTCCTAAGAGTTGGACATGTATATTTATTGAAAATTACATATTTCTTTCCACTTTTTAGAGTCAATTGAGGAATCATGAGAGAGAACAGCACAGTCTTCCAGATACCTTGTCAATAGCAACTTCTAATGAGCCAAGAATTTCCAGTGATACAGCTGATGGAAAATGTGTCCAGGAAGGTATCTATGTATTTTGTTATATAGGCTGCAGTGACTCGCACATGATGTAAAAGTGCCCTTAGTTGTCATGACTGGTTATTTTCAGGGCAAAAGCCTATATTCTTCTCCATTTTTGTACCATGGATGTGAGTGAATCTGATCTCTGTTTCTGACGAAATGCCAAGTACTGAATGAAGCAGATGATTACTAGGTCCTAGGTGAGAAGCCCTAGATAGTAAGGATTCATCTTCAGCTTTGTAGGTAGATATTGCAGTTGAAACTTAAGCGCCCCTTAGAAGGTGATGTACCAGAAAGCCAGAAAAGCTACAACATGGAAAACAGGCCTCCCTTCCCTCTCTCGGCACCAGTTGACCTACTGAGAACAGAGCTTTTGCAGATGGTAGGCCCCCACCCCAAACTTTAACTGGGGCTTCCCGCTGTGATCTTATTCTTACCCAAGTATGACTGCCAGATTTCATCTGCATTATTTAAAAAAAAAAAAATACTCACACATAGACACACAAGATCTTTTTATGTACTAGTTAGGTAGCAGTCTACCGAGTTTCTGGTAATAGGAATATTAGAATCAAAAGATTTAATTAGAGCTCCATGAAAAGGCGGATGCCACATCCAGAGAATTAAGTATAAAGTGTACTAAGCTGTGCCGCTTTGGTTCAGCTCACTTAAATTGATATACTTTAAATGTCTCCAGTGTGGCGCATAATGTTTATGGGAGATAAAACATATTGGGGTGACTTTCCTTTTTAGATTTACTAAGAATTAAAGTTAGAAACGACTACAGAGTGAAATGTTTTACCATAATGTTTCATTAAATTATACCCCAGAAAGCATAACTGATTCTAGAATGTTTCTGAAAGAACTGATTTTGACACCACTGTAGCACCAAAATTCTCATGTCAAACAGATGTCATCCCTGTAAAACTCTCCAAAACAAAAGGAGTTTATGGCGTAGCATCTGTTTCTGCAGTAGATGGCTGAGCTAAAACAGTTTTGTTTCCTTTTTACAAAATAGCCCTCAATGCCTCCTTTTATTTTAATTCATTATGTTTCCATATCTCCTTTAAAGGAGACATTAAAACGTTTGATATGATTGGACTATAAATCCCTAATGAAGGGATGAAGTAAATACTACTCAGTAGCACCACCTGCAGTTAATATCAGTGTTGGAAGATGTCTTTTTTAGCACCGTCCTAAAAAGCAAACATTTCAAACTGTCCAAATGAGTTAACAGGTTAAAATTCACAATTTTAATAAAAAGATTAAAGTGTCAGCTCAAGATTAAAATAACCACTTCAGACTTTACAGTATTGATGTATGTTTACTATATTTTATGTTGCAGCATCTTTTCTTTGTGGCTCATGCCTTTTTATAAGGGTTACATGTATGGATTTTTAAATTGCCTGCCATGCCTCTTTTCCTCCACCTGGCTCCATTTGCTTTTTTCTCTCAGTACTGTAGCAGTTCAGATGACTGCATATTTATACCTGCATGGGTACTTTATTAGCTCACTATTAGATATTTTGAAATCTGGTTGTCAGGTCAAAGAAAAAATTTTTAGCTCACAAATAAGGTAATAATAATTCATGCTTTGTTAAAACTTCTTTAACCATTTAGTAAACTTGTTAAACAAGAAGAGAGATGTGTGCCTCTGTGATCCCCAGTCTCTGCCATTCTGACAGCACAGATACCTTAGGGCATGTTTCAGCTTAACATTTGCTTGGCCAAAAGGTGTGCCTGCCTCTCTTGAGCTAGATACTGTGCTAGGTGCTGGGAGTGCAGTGAAAGGCATCACTGCCCTTCAGGAACCCAACTCAGTGAAGAAGACAGAACGAGGCTGATGGTATGTCAGCAGATACCACAGGAGCTCAAATAGAGCCGCAAGCAAAGCCCTTTCGTATGGTGTTACTCCATGAAACCTAATTAAATTGGTTTTTATTGGAAGCCTATAATTTGCCAAGCCCTGGGGATTCAGTCTAAACAAAACAAGCAGATCCCTTATCCTCAGAGAATAGACATTTAGTGACAGGGCAGAGATTTTACCGAGACATGCAGGTACAGTACAGACTTTGCTAAAGGAAAAATGTCGGACTTACTAAACTATGCTGTGGGGTTCTAGCATTTCCAATTTGTAGATGAGAAAACTGAGACTTCAAGAGGCAAAATAATTTACCCATGATCATACTAGTAGAAAGTGGCAGAGCGAGGACCAAGCCCAAGTTTTTGAACTTTAAATCCAATATTCTTTCCATTGGAAACAGTTGCTTGAAGTATCACAGGCTCTCATTCTGTGCTATATTAAGTTTTTCCATCTGTCAGTTTTATTAGTTGTCATTGATCTGTAATATTTCTCACACAAAACCATTATCCAATATTTCACACTTCATTTTTTAGGGTTTTTTAAAAACTGTATTTGGAACAGTGCCATTTATAATCAAGTCCAAGTTTTTAACCTACCAATTAAGAGCAATACTTAGATTATAATTATGATTAGTGTGTATATTAATGTTATAGATTTATACCAGGAAATTAGGACATTTTGTTCTGCCTGGCAGTAGTTATTAGCAAAAGAAAATTTCAATTTCAGAAGCTGTAAATTTAACTTAAGGATTTTCTTTGTTGAAATTTCAGTGTGGGTTTCCCTTTGTATAATACCACGGATTTTACTTTTATGCAGTGTATACAGGTGTTCTACCTAAGCTTTCTTCCTGCCAAGAGATACACAGTTCTTCCTGCTCTGCCTTTTTCATGAGCTTCCATGCTTGTTTTGTTTCTGAATATAAAGCAGAGTGTGAATAGCCTGTGGACTGTATGCTGACAGACAAGTACATGAAGCGTTGAATATCTTCAGGAAATCGTTTTATATGATCAAGTCACTCAACTCGTGTTGACATAAGCTTACCCCAACTTGAATTACTCAGCCCTGTTGTTGCAGAGTGAGTTTAGTAACATGGCTTCTTTTCATTGGATCCATGTTTCCTGCGTTTCGGAGAGCTGCATATTCATGTCAGTCATAACCTTTGTCCCTGTAACCTGTCAGTTAACTAGAAAGAATTATACATTGCATAGCACTTAAAAATTTGCGGCTGCTTTTCCTTTCTTGTTGCATTGATAGCTAACGTTTAGTGGTAAACAAAGAAAATGCACTGGGTGAAAAGGCCTTAGGCTTTTTTTTGCAGGGTGAGAGTGGGGGAGAGATCTGTTGCTCTGTTGCCCAGGCTGGTCTCCAACTCCTGGCCTCAAGCGATCCTCCCACCTTGGCCTTCCAGAGTGCTAGGATTATGGGCATGAGCCACCACACCCAGCCAGCCAGGCTTTTTATATTGAGTTGGTTATATATGCTTCATAGCTACACTTTATAATATTGGAGTATAGTATTAAATTACAGCTTGTTGGCAAGTCAGTGTTTCTTTAAGACAGTATATCCAGTATTGGTTAGAGTAACACCTATTTGGTGATACAGATCAACAGGGTGTCTCTGATTAATTTAGCTCCTACACAGTCAGCCGGAAGCAAGTTCATTATGATTTAGAATATTGTACACGGTTATGCAGAAATCATCCCAACCTATCTGTGTTTATAGGTCAGATGATGTTCAATTTATATCTGCTGATAGTGTATATGCAGGAAAACCTATAAAACCACTTCAGACTTGTTAAAACAGCAAGAAAGCCGTAATTGAAATACTAATACAACTATGTGGTATAAATTTTCATTTACAATGGAATGTAAATGCTGTCATTTGAATCTTGTCAAAGCCTGCTACTAAAACTCTGAAATACCTTGTCTAGGGAATAAGTCTTCAGTCCAGAAACAGTATAGATGTGATGTGTGTGATTATACAAGCACAACATATGTTGGTGTCAGAAACCACAGGCGAATCCATAACTCTGATAAGCCGTACAGGTAAGTGTTATGATTCTAGAATGTTAATGCTTGTATTAAAATATTTTATAGTAAAAAAATAAAATGAAATCATTAAAAATGTATAGCACTTATTGAAACACAGGTTAAGAAGTAAGAAATTTCCACTAATTGGTTTTATATTTTGTTGTTTATATATTTACTTATTTTTTAAGTCAGGGTCTTGCTGTATTGCCCAGGCTGGAGTGCAGTGGTGTGATCATAGCTCATTGCAGTCTCGAACTCCTAGCCTCAAGGGATCCTCCCACATCAGCCTCCCAAAGTGCTGGAATTGCAGGCGTGAGCCACTGCACCTGGCCGGTTTTATAAGTATTGTTTGGTTTGTTAAGATGTGAACTTTAAGCTTGAATCTTAGGACAGTAGGCATTTTGTCTAGTTGATATATAGGAAATTGTCTTTATCTGTCAATTTTATGTTTTCATTTCATATGGGTATAAATTTCATAGCAATTTTCAGTGCCTTAGAGTTCATTTCAGTAATTTGGCAGTAAGGTACTCAGTATTCCAGCAAAAGATCCTTAAAACTTAAAGGCAATAAAATTTCCTATTAAAGAGTCCATTTTTCAAAATTAAGCTAGTATGTATAGAATAAGTCATTTAATGTTGTTACTTGATTTTTCCCAAAAGCCAATTCAAATATGTATTTCAGAAAATATAGGCATTCTCAGTGATAGTGCTAGGCCATGGGCATGAACTCTTTCACCCCCTTATCAGAACTTTGCAGGTTTTAACTCTCTCCCCAGAATTTATAGATATACAAGTGAGTGTGGGAAAGTTATTCTATTAATCTCAATGAAAACCTGATAGACTGTGCCATAAAAGGTCATTGTTTAATCCCATAGTGTGGTGATCTGTGTATGGTTTCGAATATTTAATACGTGCTTAGTTTGCAAACCAGCAGATTTACTTATAATCACTCTTGAGACAGTACATCTGTTTGCAGAGTCTTAAAACTGTGGAAGATGTTTGACCTTGCCTCAGTCTTCATCAGTGTCTTTCTTTCTTTCCTTCTTTCCTTCTTTTCTTTCTTTTCTTTCTTTCTTTCTCTTTCTCTCTTTTCTTTTTTCTTTTCTTTTCTTTCTTTTCTTTCTTTCTTTCTTTCTTCCTTTCGACAGTCTTACTCTGTCATCGCCCGGGCCGGATTGCAGTGGCGTGATCTCGCCTCCTGACAACCTCCGCCTCCTGGGTTCAAGTGATTCTCATGCCTCAGCCTCCCAAGTAGCTGGGACCACAGGCATGCTAATTAGCTAATTAGAGACGGGGTTTCACCAGGTCTTAAACTCCTGGCCTCAAGTGTCTGCCCACCTCAGCCTCCTAAAGTGCTGGGATTACATGGTTACACCATGTCCAATCAGTCTATTTAATTGGTGGGACTGAGTATGTATACATTCGTGATTTATACTGGGAAATGATTAGGAGAATGTGATGGAAACAGGGAACACTAGTTTACCTGATAGGAGGAGAAAGCTTTGCCTTTATATTTTTGGTATCCTTGAATTTAGACGTACTATGCCAGATTCATGTGATTTAAGTAAGAAGAAAATAACATTTCTCTGGGTCCAGAATTAGATTGTTCTTTCATTCATGGAGAAATATTTATTGAGCAAATACTATGCTTCAGGGGCCATGCTAGATTCTTGGACTACAGTCATAACAAAACAGACATCATCTTTGCTGTCATGGAACTTGTAGACAAACAGTATGCAAGTAGACCCACAAATACTTAGGATAAATGTATGCAATAGGTGAGTGATTCCAGTTCTGTTGAAGGTTTTACATCTACTTTATTAGGTCAGTCCTGCAGCTTAAAGATTCATGTTGATAGCTGTCAGTGCCTCAGGGATGTTTTCTTATGTTCTCAAAATATTCACAGACTCATAGGATTCGTTGCAGTTGTCCTAGGGTCTTCCTACTAACGGGCAACATCCTGTGAGAGTCCTCTTTGTGTAACATCAGAGAAGTCTCAGTCTGTTATTTTCCAAATTTATTCACACTGCACTTTGTCACTGGGTTTGGTGTGTTTATGCCTTAGAAACAATTTTGTCATACCTCCCTCTTTGTACTTATTATCAGTTTTTCCTCGTAAGTCTTATTTTGTAATGTCATGGCTCTCCTTTTAACCTTCTTTAAATACTCGCTATCCTTTGTCTTTATGGAATTTCTGGTCACAGAGCATTATGGATTAACATGTTCTATTCCAGGATGTTTCTAGGACTTTGTCCTTACTGTCCTATACTCTGTACCTTAAGCTGAGCTGGTAAGTGTAGGCTTTATAATGCCTGACTTAATTCAAGGATCACAGGAGTTTCTCTGGCTCATTGTGCGTCTGCTTCATTCAGTTTCGTTGCCTGGTGCACTTATGGTCAGAGTTTGGGCTTGGTTTCTCAGAGTTCATGCCATACTCTGTGCATTTCTGATTCCCTACATTTCGTTAGGAAACATGCTCACAAGCAGCAGTAACGAGTTCTTATAGAGCTGCAAGGTCTTGTTGCACAACTTCTAAATTTTGCAGAAGGGCACAAAAGGTTTATTGTTTATTTTAGTGTGCCTGTTACATAATAGGTTTTCTGTAGTGGTGAAACCTGTTCCTTTCTCATGCTTTTGTTTTTTATGCTGTCATTCCAGTCCTTCAATGACCCCATCTTTGTGGTCTGGGCAGTACGGCTTCATGGATCCCTAGTTCTAGGGGCAGATAGTCCTGAGATTGAATCTGAGCGCTCTCACTTGTGGGATTTGTTTCACCTCTCTGTGCTTGGTTTTGTCGGTAATAGAATGAGGATATTAAGGTTGTGAGGATGAAATGAAATACCATATAAGGTACCAGCACATAATAAGCAGCCAGTAAGTGGTAGCCGGTAGTTACTGGGCCCAGCTTTTATCTTCTCAATAATTCATTATCTAAACAAAGAAAAGTACTAAAAGGCTGATGACCTCTAAACACTAGGGAAACGAAGAATGAATTCTGTGCCAGGGTAGGCAGGCAGAGCTCATTTTACCGGAGAGATGCTGGGCCCAGGCAGAGTGCTGTCCCTGCTGAGGTCCCCGTTCTATGTCTGGCTGCTTTGGAGTCACTCTAGTGTCTTGGGAGCATCCCAGGCCTGGACCACACACTTCCTGTGCCCGACTGGTGGCCTTGGGAATGTTATGCTACACTAAGCCTCTTTTCCCATACAAAACCGGGGAGAATACTTCCCTGCTCATAAAGCTTTGTGAAGATTAAGTGAAATTATATTTATGAAGTACCCAGCGTGTTACTTGGTTCATTGAAGGGGCTTGTTCCCATTTTCTGCTCATGAAGTTGTCAGATTATCTCAGAAGCCCTGTTCTTACCCAGAAAAAAGAGAGCTGTTTTCCATTCCTGTGGAAGGCAGGTAAAGATTAAAATGACATCATTCCATCCCAGTCCCTACTAATGCAGCTATTAATAACTTTGTTTTTATTCTGTGTAAACCATACACCAGTTATAGTTATACCTGACATTTCTTTTTTTTTCTTTTTTAAATTTTATTTTTCCATAAGTTATTGGGGTCCAGGTGGTATTTGGTTACATGAGTAAGTTCTCTAATGGTGATTTATGAGAACCTGGTGCACCCATCACCCGAGCAGTATACACAGCACCATATTTGTTGTCTTTTATCTTTTGCCCTCCTCCCTCTCTTTCCCCCCAAGTCCCCAAAGTCCATTTTATCATTGTTATGCCTTTGCATCCTCATAGCTTAGCTCCCACATATCAGTGAGAACATATAATGTTTGGTTTTCCATTCCTAAGTTACCTCACTTGGAATAATAGTCTCTAATCTCATCCAGGTCACTGCAAACGCTGTTAATTCATTCCTTTTTATAGCTGACTAGTATTCCATCATATATATGCATATATCACAGAGTTCTTTATCCACTTGTTGATTGATGGGCATTTGGGTTGGTCCCACAATTTTGCTATCGTGAATTATGCTGCTATAAACTTGCGTGTGCAAGTATCTTTTTCAAATAATGACTTCTTTTCCTCTGGGTAGATCCCCAGTAGTGGGATTGCTGGATCAAATGGTAGTTCTACTTTAGTTCTTTAAGGAACCTCTGCACTGTTCCATAGTGGCTGTACTAGTTTACATTCCCACCAGCAGTGTAGACGTGTTCCCTTATTGCCACATCCACACCAACGTCTACTGTCGATTGATTCTTTGATTATGGCCATTCTTCCAGGAGTAAGGTGGTATCACACTGTGGTTTTGATTTACATTTCCCTGATCATTAGTGATGTTGCATTTGATTTGCATTTCCCTGATCATTAGTGATTTTTTCATATGTTTGTTGGCCATTTGCATATCTTCTTTTGAGAATTGTCTGTGTCCTTAGCCCACTTTTTGATGGGATTGATTGGTTTTTTTCCTACTGATTTGAGTTTGTTATAGATTCTGGATATTAGTCCTTTGTGAGATGTATAGATTGTGAAGATTTTCTCCCACTCAGTGGGTTGTCTGTTTACTCTCTTGACTGTTCCTTATGCAGAAGCTCTTTAGTTTAATTAGATACAGCTATTTATCTCTGTTTTTATTGCAATTGCTTTTGTGGTTTTGGTCATGAAATCCTTGCCTAAGCCAGTGTCTAGAAGGGTTTTTCCAATGTTATCTTCTAGAATTTTTATAGTTTCAGGTCTTAGGTTTAAGTCCTTAATCCATTTTGATTTGATTTTTGTATAAGGTGAGAGATTATACCTGACATTTACAACATTGACCCCAAAGTTTTACCGAAAAGTTCCAGTCAAAATTTTTCATAATAGATGGTCATCGATTTAGTTTAATATTGCACTGCTGGACCTGCTCTGATTTACATCTCCCAGTACCACTTTTGTAGAGAACAAGATGGGAGAACAAAACGTTGTCCTGAGAGTATCAGTTTCTTTTTAACCATATGGCATGGAACCCGTTTTCCCTCAGAAACACAGCTGTACTGTGCTTAGGTTCTGAAACTACACTGTGGCAGGGGGACAGTGTAATGTCAAGGGAAGTACAGGGGCTTTGGGCTCAAGTACTCCACACACTGCCCAGGACATAGTACGTACACAGTAAATGTTGACTGATAGTTGTCCATATCCCTCAGTTTTTCCTATCTATAAAATGGGTCTGATTCTTTAAGTTTTTTGTATAAGTTTAATTTATTCTTGAAAATAAATGTGTAGTGGTATTATTATACCTTTTCTTCCTTAAGTAGAATAACTGCCCAAATAATATAAGATGATTTTTTTTAATACCCAGTCCAAAAATACCCGTTTTTCCCTAATTTTTTCAAAATGTACTTTTAGAGGTAGCTTTTTCATATCGAGAACCAAACAAGGTCCAGCCACTCTATTAAGAGAGTCTCTTAAGTCTCTGTCTCCCTCCTTCCCTCTAAATTTTTTAAATAGATTTTATACTTGATGTTCCTATGCCTCCTGAAAACTGCGTAAATCATAATGGTACAGCTGATGAATAATGACAAATTAAACTCATGCTCGTAACACAAACCATTATCAGCTCTTCAGCAGCACCCCTTCGTGGGCCTTCCAGTCTTTAACTACCCCTCCCCTCTTTCTGGTAACCACTATCTTGACTTGTAACATTATCAATTAGTTTTTTCTGTTTCTGAACTTAATAAAAATGGAATCATACAGGACATGTTCTACTTTATATTTAGATTTTTTCACTCAACGTGTGTGTGTATAGTTCCACTTAGCACAAATGCATTTCATTGCTGTATAGTATTCCAGTGTTAAGACCACCACAGTTTATTCATTGTGCTGTGGATAGACATTTGGGTTATTGCAAGGTTTTCCTCCCTGACATGATCTGATACCAGTTTGAACATTGTTTTACATGTTTTGGGGCGTATATATGAAATGAGTCCATTTCCATTGGGTTTATACCTAGGGGTGGAATTTCGTGGTAATTGGACATGTATATGTATTCAGCTCTGGTAGACAGTGTCAGTAGTTTTCCAAAATGGTTGTACCTATTCACATCCTCAGCAGCACTTTGTGTTGTCAGTCTTTAATCTCTATTGTTTTGGTAGATGTATAGCAGTGTATTATTGTGCTTTCGTTTGCATTTCCCTGATAATTTCTGAGTTTGAGCATCTTTTCATTTATGGGCTATTGCCCACTTCTTTTTTGCTTTGTCTGTTGTATTTAGCATTGTTATGAGGGAATATGTATTCTCAGGCTGGGTAGTTTATAAAGAAGAGGTTTATTTGGCTCGTGGTTCTGCAGGCTGTCCTCTGCTTCTGGTGAGGGCCTCAGGAGGCTTCCAGTCATGACAGAGGTGAAGCAGGAGCAGATATGTCACATTGTGAGACATGGAGTAAGAGAGAGGGAAGGAGGTACCAGGCTCTTCTTAACAGTCAGATCTTGCAGTAACAGAGAGAACTCATTATTCATGAATGGCTACACCAAGCCACATTCCTAAGGGATCCGTCCCCATGACCCAGTCGCCTCTCCCCAGGCTTTACCTCCAACATTGGGGATCAAATTTCGACATGAGATTTGGAAGGACAAATATCCAAACTATCATCTGCTGTTTTCTTACTGATTTGCAGGAGCTCTTTATGTATTCTGAGTACAAGGCCTTTGTGGGACATATTGCAGATGTCATCTAAACTGTGGCTTGCCTTTCTACTTTCTTAATGATGTCTTTTGATGAATAGACATTTCCAGTTTAATATAGTCAAATGTATTAATCTTTGTGTTTAGAACTTTTTTGTCTTTATATTCTGAAACTGGTTTTGATTTTTTGAAATAGTCTGTTGAGTAAGGTAGATGATGATACAGAAATAAAAATGTGTGCTGATTTTCAGGGATGGTGCATCAACTATGTGTGCTTAGGTATTACTGAGCCTGGTTTACTATAATATGGCACTAAAGCTAAAAAAAATCTAAACAGAAAACGTTTCAGAAAGGCTTTCAGCAGTGGGAATGACAGTTTGGAATGGAAATAATAAGGTTGCCTCTCAGTGTAGTCAGTTATTGTATGGGATTTGTATAAATATAATTATATTAGAAATGATAATAACAGCTGATATTTTTGAGAAGATTGTTTTTGGGCCAGGCCTGGTGTGCTAAGCATTCAATACATGTCAGTTCAGTCCTCACAGTAGCCCAGTACTTAGGAATATTACTACCCCAATTTTATAGACATGGAAACAGAGGCTGGGCTAGCTTAAACAACTTTCCCCATGTCTCAGAGCTGGGGCTTGAACTCTTGCTTCTAATAACTGTGTCATCCTGTCTGTCTGTGCTACACCAGGGAGATCTCTTTATGAAGTGTGCTGCTGCTGCATGCCAGCAGCCCACACCAAATCAGGGTGTGAAACAGAAGCAATTTCATTATGCTCAGGGATTCTGTGGGTCGGTCAGGAATTTGGAAAGGACACAGTAGAGACGGCTTGTCTTTGTCCCGTACCGTCTGGGGTCTCATCAGAGAAAGCTTGAAGGCTGGAAGTGACCCAGACAGCTGGGGGTTACAGTCCTCTGAAGGCTATGTCCTTAGCATCACAGGCTGGTGCTGTGCTAGGCATTGGTTGGGCCTCAGCTGGAAAACACACATGATTTCTCCTTGTGGACTTTGCAGGTCTGCTAGTCCCCAAAATGAGCTTCTTAGATAGGTAGGCAAAAGCTGTGTTGCCTTTTATGACCTAACCTTGGAAGTCACAGCCCATCACTTCCACCAGAGTTACAGGCTTCAGTCTTTTTTCATCTGTAGGCATCGTGATTCTTTAGTCAATGTGTTGGCTTGGGGAAAAACTTAAGTCTTTAAAAAGCTTCAGTTTGTTTAAGGAAAACAGTGAAGGAGATAGTTTCATCAGGAGGAAAAAAATGTATATTTTGTTTTGAAGAGATGAACTGAAAGACTTTGTTTTTCTCAGTGGCATAAAGATCTCTCAGGTTCATCACAAAATTTGAAGTGGCTGTTTTGTGGGGGCCTTAGTTATTTCTTTAAAAGCGTAGAAAATGCATTGAAGTTCATAAGATAAGCCCTATTGCAGAATTTCTGTTGAAATCATTGTGTATGTGTTCAAGCCAGACTCAAGTCACCCCAAATCTTGTAGGACATCCAGCTACTTTCTTCCATCTAAGCCCTCAAGGCATTTGACCTGGAAAGTAACCAAGTAAGGTCCCAGGCCAGGGAAGTGGGGGTTTTTAAACCAGCATCCTTATCTCCTTGGGGTTCTGAGACCAAAGTAACTGACTGACTAACAGTGGGAGAAAGTCTGTAGAAAAATTCAGTCTCAGGCTTTTTAGCCAAGTTGTAAGAAGCCTTGAGTTTCTACACTGGCTTTCTTTGGGTTGCCGAAGTAGCTTCTTTGCATTGGGAAGAAATCATTTTTTATACAGATACATATCGGGTTTTATTGGGTAACAGAAATTGTGCTTCTTTGGACATTCCAAAGCCTGCATTCAGCAATGGCCATATTTACAGGCCACTCTAGGAGTCCAGCAATCACACTGTTAGGGTGTTCACTTCTTTCCTCATGTCATGTGTATGGCTTTGCCTTGGTAGAGGAGTCCCAAATGGCTCTGTCATCAGGAGCATCCAGCAGCTCCACCAAGGAAGCAAAGCAGAATCATGAGAGGTGGTGTCATGATCAGTGTGCTCTTTTGTCAGTGTGGTTTCGTTTTGGTTTAAGACTTTTTTTGCCCAATGGATGGGGCGGGATAGGAAGGAGCAGTTTACCCTACGTGGAAATATGGTTGGTGCTGGTCTGTTGGTGAGGTGGTTAGAAATGATTTGTTAGACATAACCTCTGTTTCAAAACATATTTTCTTTTTTTTAATGTTTTTGTTTTGTTTTTTAATAAATCTTATTGTATATATTGGAGGTTAACAATATGATGTATAGAATATAGATAGTAAAATGGTTACTATAGTGAAGCAAATTAGCGTATCTATCATCTTACATACTTTTTTGTGGCAAGAGCAGCTAAAATCTACTTATTTAACAAAAATTCCTAATACAGTACATTTTGATTATAGTCCTTATGCTGTGTATTAGATCTCTAGACAAATTCATCCTATATACATGCTGCTTTGTATGCCAGAATCTTCTCTCCCTCCCCACCCCCAGCCCCTTGTAACCACTCCTTCCTTCTCTCTCTGTGTGTGTATTGGACTTTTAAGTAACATTGAGCAATACTTGTCTTTCTGTGTCTGGCTTATTAGCATGAGGCCTCCAGGCCCATCCATCTTGTGGCAAAAGGCAGGATCTCCCTTTTTAAGGTGGAATGATGTGTGTGTGTGTGTGTGTGTGTGTGTGTGTGTGTGTGTGTGTGTCGCGCGCATGCCACGTTTTCTTTATCCATTTGTCCATCAGTGGACACTTAGGTCGTTTCCATACCTTGGTTTTTGTGAAGAATGCTGCACTGAGCATGGAAATGCAGATACCTGGTAAGGTGGCGATTTCATCTCCTACACAGAAGAGGGATTTCTGGGTCATGTGGTAGTTCTATTTTTAATTTCTTTAGGAACCTCCATACTAGTTTTCATGGCTGTACCAATCTACATTATCACCAACAGTGTAGTAGGATTTCCTTTTCCCTACACCCTTGCCAACATTTGTTCTCTCTTTTGTCTTTGATAATAGTCATCCTAACAGGTTATCATTTCATAGTGATTTTAATTTGTGTTTCTCTGATGATTCGTGATGTTGAGTACATTTTCATATCACTGTTGCAGTTTTTATGTCTTTGGAGAAATATCTTTTCGGGTCCTTTGCTCATTTTTTAATCAAGTTATAAGTGTTGATTATAGATTTTGGATATTAACCCCTTATCAGATATGTGGTTTGCAAATTTTTTTTGCAGTCCTTAGGTTGCTCTTTCCTTTTGTTGATTGTTTTCTTTGCTGTACAGAAGTTTTTTGGTTTGATGTTGTCCCTTTTATTTGTACTTTTGTAGCCTGAGCTTTTGGTGTCATATCCAAAAAATCATTGCCACTGCAGCGAGATTTTTCCCTGTACTCTCTTCTAGGAGTTTGACAGTTTCTGATATTCCATTCAGCTATTTTATCCATTTTGAGTTGATTTTTGTGGATGATGTAAGATATGGATCCACTTTAATTCTTTTGCATGTGGATATCCAGTATTCCCAGCACCATTTATTGAAGAGACTATTCTTCTTCATTATGTCCTCTTGGTGCCCTTGTCAACTATTCATTGACTGTGTATGTTTAGATTGATTTCTGGGCCATTTATTCTGTTCCATGGATCTGCATTTCTGTTTTTATGTCCTTACCATACTGTCAAAACATATTTTCTGTCATTTCTCCTTTTTCTGGGTACTACATTTATAGATCAGAGCCTTAAAAATGGCTGTGCCCGGCCAGGCGCAGTGGCTCATGGCTGTAATCCCAGCACTTTGAGAGGCCGAGGCAGGTGGATCACCTGAGGCCAATAGTTCGAGACCAGCCTGACCAACATGGAGAAATCCTGTCTCTACTGAAAATACAAAATTAGTCAGGTGTAGTGGCACGTGCCTGTAATCCCAGCTACTCAGGAGGCTGAGGCAGGAGAATCACCTGAATCTGGGAGGGGGAGCTTACGGTGAGCCAAGATTGATTGCGCCATTGCACTCCAGCCTGGGCAACAAGAGTGAAACTCCATGTCAAAAAAAACAAACAAACAAACAAAAAAACGCTGTGCCCCACAGCCCAGGAACGTTCTTATCTCTGGAAAGGAAGGGGAGGCAATTGAGGTGAGGCACACAGGGAGTCTCAAAGGTATATTGGTAATGTTCTGTGTCTCAACTAGGAGTGTTCATTGTTTATCATTATTATTATTATTTTTATTATTATTATTATTTTTGTTTTTGTTTTGAGATGGAGTCTCGCTCTGTCGCCCAGGCTGGAGTGCAGTGACGTGATCTTGGCTCACTGCAAGCTCTGCCTCCCAGGTTCATGCCATTCTCCTGCCTCAGCCTCCCAAGTAGCTGGGATTACAGGTGTCCACTACCGTGCCTGGCTAATTTTTTATATTTTTAGCAGAGACAGGGTTTCACCGTGTTAGCCAGGATGGTCTCAATCTCCTGACCTTGTAATCCGCCCGCCTCGGCCTCCCGAAGTGCTGGATTACAGGCATGAGGCACCGCGCCCGGCCCATTCTTTATTATTATTAAGGAGTCTTGGGGGGAAATGAACTCTGCCCTAAAGAATAATCTGCAATGCATTTATATTGATGTACAAGATAATTTGTTATAGCGTTGCTTATAATGTCAGAAATATCAAAAACCTCTAGCTCTATGCTACTTAGTAGAGTGGTTAAATTAGGATATTTTCGTAGGATGGAACGTTATACCCCATTGAAAATGCATAATTTTTAACTTGAGAAAATACTCATGGAACATTGTCAAAAGTAGGATTAAAAATCGATAGTATGATTCTACTTTTGCTTCAGATCTACATATGTACATTTAAAAAGACCAGAAAGCTATGCAAGTAATTTTTTAGAATTTGTCTTTATACTTGCCTATATTCCATTTTTATGCAAAGAATATAGATTATATAATCAGAAAAGGGTTTAAATAAAGAGATAGCATTTGCTGACCAGTTGAGTGGACAGGAATTGGCTCAGTAATTTAAAACAACAATCCATAAGCAAAGGGCTCTGATAGCATGGCAAATCAGATAACCCACAATGCTCCAAATGAAGAAAAGGCATTTTTTTCAGCTGTCAGTTCTGCAGGCCGAAAAGTTTGAGGGCCTGGCCCTGGCTTCTAGTGAAGGTTTTTGTGCTACGACACAACATGGCGGAGAAAGTCACAAAAGGGGGGACACATGCGAAGAACCAAAGAACTGAGGGGTGTCTTGGCTTCATAACACCCCACTCTCAAGAGAACTAATTCATTCCGAGAGCCAGTTCGGTCTTGGAAGAGCAGGAACTCACCTACCACTGAGAGAACACCACCAACATCCCATTTATAAGGGATCCACCCCCAAACACAGAAACCTCCCATGAGGCCCTTCCTCCCAGTACAGCCATATTGGGGATCAAATTTCAACGTTAGTTTTGGTGTTGACAGACAGACCATATCTAAACTGTGGTGCTGTGTCTTAGTCCATTCAGGCTGCTATAACAAAATGCCTTAGACTGGGTAATTTATGAACAACAGAAATGTGTTGCTTACGGTTCTGGAGGCTGGGAAGTCCAAGCTCAAGGTGTCAGAAGCTTTGATGTCTGATGAGGGCCTGCTCCCTACTTCATAAATAACACCTTTTTGCAGCATCCTGATACTGGAAGGGGCAATAAAGCTCCCCTGAGCCTCTTTTATAAGGGCACTAATCCCATTCACAAGGCCTCTGCCCTCATGACCTAGTCACCTTCCAAAGGCCACACCTCTTAATACTATCCCTTTGGGGATTAAGTTTCCACTTAGGAATTTCAGCGGGGGGCACGAACACATACATTCAGATCATACCACTCACATTCACAAGGCCTCTGCCCTCATGATCTAGTTACCTTCCAAAGGCCCCACCTTAATACTATCCCTTTGGAGGTTAAAGTTTCCACACAGGAATTTCAGGCAGGCGGGGGCGGGGGTGGGAGGCGGGGGACACGTAAATTCAAATCATACGACACTTAGAAACTTTGAGAAATAAAATGTTTTGTCTCTTTGTAAGAGACTTATCGAGTGGTTTGAATAGTGCTTGCCTTCTCATTGTGTCCTTTACAGTCTAGAATGAGCATCTTTCCTATGCTTTGGCAAGTGGTCAGTTGTCCTTTCTAAGAAATTGTCTCCAAGAGTTCATTTAATGCAGACTTTTTTGCTGCCATAACTTCCTTCAGGAACTACATACCTCGTTGTTAAATTCACTTTCAGTAAGATCCTCTGGCTGCATATCCCAAGTTTTCTTCAGTGTCAGCAGTGTCAGCATTCCTGTGGCCAATTATTTATTTGTTCTAGAATTCATTTACATTTATGTCTAATTTTGCTTCCAGCATTATCACTTTGTGGGTTTTTGCTGCACTTCAATTTTGTTGGCCAGTTCCTCTCTTGTGACTATCCATTTTCATAACATGTCCTGCAGGTTTAACGTTGGGAGATAAGGATGCAGCATAACTACATGCTTTGCTGTTGGGGAGTGAACTGCATAGCACAGTGACCAGTCACCAGCTTTGAAAGGCTTGCTTGGTCACTGGGCATGATACATCTCTGTTTACATAGTAGACAGAAGAGCTGCCAGTGAAGTTTGTTCTCTGCAGTTACTCACAGTTCATATTCCCATAGTAGTTAATAACTGAAATTTGAACCATGCTGTTGGGGGACTGATAATGTTTAACTAAGCCATAGTAACTGAAATTCATGCAGCTCGGAACCGTGCAACGCAAGGACCACACACACACACACACACACACACACACACACACACACACACACTCTCTCACTCATTGTTAGGCTTGTTCTTGTATATTTTATTTTTTCCATTGCTATTATAAATTGTTTTTTCCTTCTTCTAGCATTTTGCTAGCATTTTAATATTGTTTCTGTATAAGAAAGTTGTTGATCTGTATAGAATGTTAGATTTGTGGCTTTACTTAGTTAACAGTTTTTAATTTTCTATTGGATTGTTAAGGTATATCATTACATTATCTGCAAATCATTTTCTCATACTTCCCTTTCTGTTTATAGCTTTTCTTTCTTTCTTTTTTTTTTTTATTTTTTATTTTTTCTTGAGACAGAGTCTTGTCTGTCACCCAGGCTGGAGTGCGTTGGTGCAGTGGTATGATCTTGGCTCACTGCAACCTCCATCTCCTGGGTTCAAGAGATTCTCATGCCTCAGTCTCCCAAGTAGCTGGGATTCCAGGCACCCGCGACCATGCGTGGCTCATTTTTGTATTTTTGGTAGAGATGGGGTTTTACCATGTTGGCCAGGCTGGTCTCAAACTCACGACCTCAGGTGATCCGCCCACCTCATCCTCCCACAGTGCTAGGATTACAGGTGTGAGCCACCACACTCGGAGTATACCTCTTCTTTCTTTCCCTCGTCTGATTGTCCTAGCTGGTACCTCCACAACACTGCATAACAGTGGGGATAGTAAATGTCCTTGTTCTGTTCTTGAATTTAATAGAAATGCTTCTGGTGGTTCCTAATTAAGCTTGACACTAGTTTTGTAGTTGAGAAAGTTATATTTTGATGATACTGAAGAATTACCCATCTACCTTATTTTGTAGAGAAGTTTTATTAAGAATGTGTATTGGGTTAGGTGTTGTTGGTTTAAGTGCCTCCTGAGTATGGCAGTAGGAAATACACAGCTATACCCATGGAGTATATTTGTAAAAAAAAAAAAAGAAAGAAAGAAAAAGAAAGAAAATTAAATATGACCTTGAATCTAATGAAATGAAATCTGTAGATCATTGGTTCCCAACTAAGGGTGCTTTTGCCCCCTCAGAGGACATTTGCCAGTGTCTGGAGACATTACTGTGTTTGTCACAATTGACGGAGAAAGCGCTAATGGCATTTAGTGAGTAGAGGCCAGCGATGCTGCTGGACAACCTGCAGTGCCCCAGACAGCTGTCACAGTGAAGAATTACCTAGCCCCAAATGTCAGGAATGCAGAAGCTGAGAAACTTTTTTCTAGATCTCACTTCCAGTTCACAAGAAACATGAAGGACACAGGGACATGATAAACGACATCACCAGAAAGTCCTCAGTGTAGTCCATGTGGTGAGAGATTCTGCAAGACAGATGGCCTGATATCTTCAACAGATACATGCATGAGGGGTGACGGGAAAGAAAGAAGAGATATTATAGATTAAAAGAGACTTAAGAGACTTACCAACCAAATATGAAATGTAGATCTCATTTGGATCCTAATTTGAATAAGACATGTCTGCAAAAATCAAGCAACTTTTTAAGTTAGGAGACTGCATGAAACAAGATTAGCAAAATGCCAACAATCAGTTATTGAAACTGGATGGTACGGATTCGTCATATTTTTATTTATAATTTTGCCTTTGTTTAACGATTTCCATAATCAGAAATTTAAAAATGAATATTGATTTTTTTAGATTTAGTCTCAGCAACACCAGCGAAAATATGCCTTTTCTCTTCCAATCCTTTCAAATGGTGACTCATAATAATGAAGCTCCTAATACTGAACTGTCTGTATTCCTAGAATAAGTCTCCCCTAGAAGAATGAGCACATGCTGGTGCACAAATTAAAGTTTATAGACTGTGTTCCTAGAAGCTTTAAGTGCCTAAAATTTTTATGCAAAGATGATTGTCAATTGTCAGAATTATATATTCTGCATAAAATAGAGAATTAAATGGAATTCCACCAATTCCATCCAATGTGAAATGCTAGGCAGCTTATTGTGGTCAATAAATACTTTATTGTAGAAAGTTTAAATTGTAACAGTAGCCTTCCATAATTCAAATTTTATAAAAATATATGTATTTTTAAATACTGGAAAATAAACATCAAAATAATAATAATGGTTATATCTAGTGAAAAGGCTATGATTGATTTTTATTTTATTTTTTTTCCTGTATATTTCTAATTTTCTAGAGTGAATTTTTGAAATCAGGAAAAAAGTTATTTACAAAATTAAAGCAGTTCACCTATCACCCAAATCTTGGTTTCTGATACCTTTTTCCAATAGAAAGAACTAGAGAAATTATCAGTCTAGTCTAGGACTGGTGGGGAATATGCAAGGTGATCTTGGAGCGTCTCATAGGACCAGCAAGTAAGGAAGTGCTTAAGAAACAAAACTCGGGGTGTGGCAGAAGGACATGGGAGCCAACCACAGAGGCCCAGGGGGCAAGGCTGGAGGAGTTTGAGCAACAAAATAAATAGTGCAATACAGAATTATACCCCAAAGTATAAAATACCCATGTGTCCATACTGATGTACATAAATGGTTGAATAAATAGGTGGGTGAGAATAGACACATCCCGTGCAGAAGAATTCCACATAATTGATGTAGATACCCCTCCCTCGAGGAGGCGGGTGATCATCCCAGCTCTTAAGTGTGGGCTGCACACAGTGACCACCTTCCCAGTGGTATGCTATGGAAACAGGGTTGAGAAAGAGGAGCTTGTCCCTGGAAAAACCTGAGCTCAGCCAGGGGAGGAATGTCAGGGGCAAGTTCTCCTGAGAGTGGGATGTCGGGAGGACGGCCCTTTTCCTTTGTGGCCTTTCTCCCAAGAACTAATCAGCTTAGTCTAACCGTGAAAAAAACAGCAGACAGCCCCAACTTGAGGGACATTTACAAAATATCTGACCCATGTTCCTCAGATCTGTCAAGGGCATTAAAAACAAGGCAAGTTAGCCAGACTTGGTGGCTCAACGCCTGTAATCCCAGCACTTTGGGAGGCCGAGGCGGGCGGATCATCTGAGGTCAGGAGTTAGAAACCAGCCTGGCTAACATGACGAAACCCTGTGTCTACTAAAAACGCAAAAATTAGCCAGGCGTGGTGGCGCACGCCTGTAATCCCAGCTACTCCGGAGGCTGAGGCAGGAGAATCGCTTGAACCTGGGAGGCGGAGGTTGCAGTTTGCCGAGACCACACCACCGCACTGCAGCCTGGGCGCCAGAGTGAAAATGCGTCTCAAAAGAGACAAGGCAAGTAGGAGAAACAATTGCAGTCTAGAAGATCCTAAGGAGACGTGAGGACTAAAAGCCATGTTGTGTCCTGGATGGGGTCGTGGAACAGAAACAGGATGTTAAGTACAAACCAGGGAAATCCGAATAAAGTGTGGACTTCAGTTAATAATGATGTAAGGAACATTGGCTCCTGATTTGTGACAGATGTACCCCAGGAATGTAACATGTTAACAGTAAGGGAAATAACTTTTCTATGTATCTGTATCTATATCTGTAACTATTCTAAAATGAGAAGCTTTTTTTTCTTTCTTTTTTTTTAAGGAAAACAGTAAACAGTTCTCTCTTATTTTTAAAAGGTTGGAATAACATTAGAGATGTTCTATAGGATACATTTGCGATTTCTGGTGTTTACTTTCTGACCCAGTTTTCGCAAAAGTATGAAATTCTTGTTGCATAAGTCTGACTTGTCATTGGGGGATCATTCCGGATAAAGAATTTTCAGGTGAGGCCTCAGGACCACAGTCTGAATGTAAGTTAGGAGGCAGGTGTCTGAAGAGCCAGCATTTCGTGTCTGTTTCCCCTTAGCATAACATAAAAATTAACGTATGAGAGCCCGACATGGAAAGGCACCTTGGTAGAGGCACTAGGTGGAAGGGAGTGGGCATCTCTTGGCTGGCATCGAGCTGGGTGCCCAGCCACCATGGCGCAGGGCAGTTGCCCTTCTCAAGCAACTGATCCAGAGACATTTGAGCAGGGGACTGTAACCACACTATAGTACACACCACCACCGTGTGACAGTCACAGATACAGACACTGAGTTTAATGGTTTGGGGGTGGAAAAGTTGCCAGCTGCCCACCCTCTGATAAAGATGTTAGTGAAAATATTATAGATTTATTGAGGTTTGTCAAAAAATGGCTGCATCTCAGATATCAATGGGCAAAGTAAAATGAATTAAGATTAGTTTTTTTTTTTTTTTTGTAGATAACCAAGAATAAAATGTAGTGATTTTATTTTATTATACCAGCTGTAATAAAGTTTTAAGGAGAATGCAGGCTGTAAAAGCTTAAAAGAGGAACAATTTTTTAAATATTTAAATAATGAAACGTCAAACATTTTACCACATTTTGAAGAAATAAAACATTGTAGATACAGCTAAAGCTTCAATGTCTTACTTCTTCAACCCTTCCTCCTGAGAGGTATCCCATTGTCTTGATAGTGATGTGTATCATTTCAGGTATTCGTGAATAACTTTTCTATGTACATAACATATATGTATGTGTATATACATATATATGGATGTATTAAGCAATACATTCTGTTGGTTTTGGTGTTTCAACTATTTAAGTTAAAAGCCTAACAGGTCTTTTTATTTTTCTTTTCACTGATCATTATTGACATTGGTTCCTGGTGCTAAGTGTAGATCTCTATGGGGATTTTTTGGTTGTTTTTTTTTTCAACCCCACTTCATAACATTCCACTATATGAAAATAAACCAATTTGTTTTCATATCCTTGTGGAAGAACAGGGGCTGTGGGTTGTATCCTTTTTTGCTCTTCATGGCTAGGATGATTCTTGTATGTGTTTCCTTGTGAACACCAGAATTGTGGGGCTACAGGTGTGTGCCACTTCAGCCTTAATAGATATTGCCAAATTGTTCTTCAGAGTGCCATACATAAAATTTGTACATTTCCATTTTTCCACATCTCTGAAAAATCTTACCAGATTTATCAGATTCCACATCTTATCAGACTTACTTATCTTTGCCAATCTGAGGGGTGTGATACATTTCCCTGATTGTTAGTGATGAGATTGAACATCTTTTCATATAGTTGAGTTTATTAGAAGTTCTATCAAGAATTGCCTATTTGGGCCGGATATGGTAGCTCATGCCTATAATCCTAGCACTTAAGGAGTATGAGGCGGGAGGATCACTTGAGCCCAGGAGGCCAAGACTGCAGTGAGCCATGATCGCACCACTGCACTCAAGCCTGGGCAACAGAGCAAGACCCTGTCTCAAAAAAAAAAAAAAAAAAAAAAAAAAAGAACTGCCTGTGTATTGCCTGTAAGTGGGCTGGTATTTCTTGAGATCAGAGGCCTTTGGCCTTGGGCCTGATTCCTCAGGGTGTATAAAAAAAGAATACTGCTGCATGCTATCACAAAGTTAAATTGGAGGTGGGTCAGAATAAGAGTTTAGTCTTTGCCCGTATTTAATTGTTTTATTTACTCCTATGCCGTTTGATTTTCTTTGTGCCTCGTTATTGCTGACTGTGTCTCTTATTGGTGTAGGAAAGAGTTCAGGTAAGTTACCTGATTTTGTTAGGTTTGTAATTAAGTATTTAACAAAAATGTCTTTGGAAAAGTGCATTTGCAGTTTCCTAAAAAGATGACAGTTTTACAGTACGACCCAGTAATTATGCTCCTAGGTATTTGCCCAAATGATGACAACTTTTATCCTTATAAAAACTTGCGCTTTCCTTATAAAAACCTGCGCTTGCTGGGAAGCTAACGCAGGAGGATTGCTTGAGCCCAGGAGTTTGAGACTACAGTGAGCTCTGGTCATGCCACTAGACTCCAACCTGGGCAACAGAGTAAGACCCAGTCTCAAAAGCAAAGCAAAACAAAACAACTTTGCACATGAATGTTCATATCAGCAATTATTCGTATTCGCAAAAAACTGGAAGCAACCAAGATATTGTTCAGCAGGTGAGTGAACAAACTATGGTACATCCACACAATGTAATATTACTCAGCAGTAAGAATGATCAACCCCTGACAGACATGGAAAAACCGTACATGCATATTGCTATGATTCCAATTATGTGATGTTCTGGGAAAGGCAAAACTATGGAGTCAATAAAAAAATCAGTGGTTGCCAGGGATTCAGGGGCAGGAAGGAAGGATGAAAAGGTGGAGTACAGGGCATTTTTAGGGCAGTGAAACTATTCATATGACACTGGAATGGTAGATTCATGGCATTATACCTTTGTCAAAACACAGAATTGGCTGGGCATGGTGGCTCACACCTGTAATCTCAGCACTTTGGGAGGTTGGGCAGATCACTTGAGTCCAGGAGTTCGAGACCAGCCTGGACGACATAGTGAAACCCCATCTCTATCAAAAATATAAAAATTAGTCAGGCATGGAAGTGCACGCCTGTAATCCCAGCTGCTCAGGAGTTTGAGGCACGAGAATCACTTGAATCCAGGAGGCAGAGGTTGCAGTGAGCCAAGATTGCAACAGAGCAAGACTGCACTCCAGCCTAGGCAACAGAGCAAGACTCTGTCTCAAAAAACAAAAACAAAACAACCCACAGAATTGTACAACACAAATAGCGGACCCTAATGTAAACTATGGACTTTTGTTAATAAAAAATGTATCAATATAGATTCATCATTTATAACCAATATAGCACACTGATATTAATAATGGGAGGAATTTGGAGCAGGGGAGGAGGAGGCATGTGAGAACTCAGTTCTATCTGACCAGTTTTTTTTGTAAACCTAAAGACATCTAAAAAATAAAGTATATTAATTTTTCTAAAAATCCTTCATTGTTAAATTCAGATTTTACCAAGTGTACCCAACTATGTGGAACAATTGTTTTTTAATAGAAACTTTTTAAGATTATTTGTTTTTTTTGTTTTTTGGGTTTTTTTTTTTTGTTTTTTTTTTTTTTTGAGACGGAGTCTCGCTCTGTCACCCAGGCTGGAGTACAGTGGCCGGATCTCAGCTCACTGCAAGCTCCGTCTCCCAGGTTTATGCCATTCTCCTGCCTCAGCCTCCCGAGTAGCTGGGACTACAGGCGCCCGCCACCTCGCCCGGCTAGTTTTTTTGTATTTTGTAGTAGAGACGGGGTTTCACCGTGTTAGCCAGGATGGTCTCGATCTCCTGACCTCGTGATCCGCCCGTCTCGGCCTCCCAAAGTGCTGGGATTACAGGCTTGAGCCACCGCGCCCGGCCTAAGATTATTTGTTTTATTTATGAAATCTAAATTGTTGAAGCTTTTTCAAGATGACTGCTTCCATTTTTTGTGGGTCTGTAAAGAGTGCAGAGTTCATGTTGAAAATCATTTCATTCCTTTTTGCTTTCTCAAGTAGTAGAGTGGTATAAAGTATTAATTGTGTAAGTTTTTCTTTGTGTGATTAATTTAGAGCAAATATTTTGCATATTACTACATCAAAAATCTTTCCAAATATTGTAATAACTAAAGTAATCTGGAATGTTTGTCTTGATTGTTACTCATTCTTTATCATATAAAACACCTTCTTTCATTGATTCCAGGACATCTATTCTAGGACCTCTCTGAAATCAGTGTACCTCTTAGAATGATTCTAAGTAACATCTTAGATTCAGTGAAATACGATATGTCTAATAAGGGTCCGGAAGAAGGGCTATAATGATTGTTACAGAATCATGATAATTTTTCACTGGTGTTATGGGACCGTTCTTATTTTCCTTTGCCTGCCTGTCTTCCAGATGCTCTCTGTGTGGGTATGTGTGTAGCCATCCTCCTTCTTTGAAGTCTCATATGTGGAAACATGCAAGTGACCAAAATTACAACTACGAACAAGTAAACAAGGCTATTAACGACGCAATTTCACAAAGTGGCAGGTATTTCATCCTACCCCCTCCCTTTATTGCTATATGTAAATTAAAGCCAGGATTAAATCTACTAGTTCTACATTATAGCCTCCTCACGGTGTGGTGTGTTTGTTTTGTTTTTAAGAGTTCTGGGGAAATCCCCTGGAAAGACTCCATTAAAGAGCAGTGAAGAGAGTTCTGATCCCATCACTGGAAGTTCGGAAAATGCAGTGTCATCTGCAGAACTGATTTCCCAGACTCCCACTGAAGTTCTGGGTCCCAGCGAGAATGAAAAACTGAGCCCTACAAGTAATACCTCATATAGTTTAGAAAAAATCTCCAGTCTGGCCCCTCCTGGTATGGAGTACTGCGTTTTACTCTTCTGCTGTTGTATTTGTGGTTTTGAATCAACCAGCAAAGAAAACCTCTTGGATCATATGAAAGAGCACGAGGGTGAAATTGTAAACATCATCCTGAATAAGGACCACAACACAGCTCTAAACACAAATTAGGTGGAATAATGACTCAAACACGAAAGCAGTAGAAGAGGATTCCTTCACCACAGTTTCACATTTGCGCTGTCAAACAACTTCCTAGCCACAGAAGAAATCATTGATGTGATTTTCGAGAAAATGACAGATGTGACTTTGGAACCAAACTTGTAATAAAAGGAATTCCAAATGGACAAGCAGTAATGATATTTAAATATTTTGAGTGAGGGGGAGTGGGTCGAAGAGGAAGCAGAGGTGTAATCCTGTATTAACCCTCTGTCACCCCTTCTTAGTGTTGAGTGTATTTATTAAAGCTTATTAGAGTGTAGAAATGCAAGCAAAAGAGTTAAGAAAGGGCTTTTCAGGAACCATTCTAAAAGTCATAAAAAGGTCACAGTCTGAAGCAGAGCTTAGTTTTCTTCTCACTTCTCAAATGCAGACTGTGAGGCCTCCAGTGAGAAATGGGAGGCACTTCTGGGAGGGGTGTTTTCAGTGTCACCAACAGAGTCAACAAGGAAACATAATTAGAGGGCTTTGAAATGATCTACTGAAATCCCTAAATTGATAGAAATGCATCATACTCAATCTAGGACATGTTTTAAGGAATAACCTTAAAAAAGAAAAGACCTCTCAATTCAAAACTAGATTGTAAATAGGCATTCAAGAAGTGTTGTCTTAAATTTACAATGAATTTCTTGTGAGCCGAGGGCGAAACAGGTGAATTCCCACCAGACTCAAACCAGATCTCAGTTCATAGTAATGCTAAATCGTCTTGCGTGTCCTCAGAGGTTCTTTTCAGTGTCTGTTAGAATTTGGCATACTTTCTCCATAGTGCATAGACCTTCTAATACTTTCTGCTAAATGAGACCACACTTGTTATCTGAAAGTGTAAAAGAAACCATGTATGAAAATTTACATTTGATCATCCTGCACTGGAAATAGTTGGAACTATTTCCAAAAATCCCTTAGGGGATGAGGGGTGAAATTTAGAAGCTGCTGAAAATGAGTACTGCTGTGTTGAGCTTTTCCTTCCTGGGATATATTAATTTAGTTATATTTAGCAGAAGAGGAATATAACCAAATGTGACTAAAATTAATAGCAAAAATTCAGGTTGTTTGTAAAAATTTTAATAACAAATAGCATTTGGCAAGTCTATAGGATTCCTCCTATCTGGGAAATTCTGTTTTGTTAAGAGTGCGACAGGACATATGGAAAACCGATGCAAAGTGCTTAAGCATTAAAACTCACCATCAAATAGATGTAGTCTTATTAATTACACATTTTGTGATTTAATTATTTCAAGGAGTGAAGAAAACAGGGTGTTTTTGTTTTTGTAGTTCTGATTACTCATTTAGGCATTGTTTTGTTAAAGTAAATTCTGCCTACAAGTGAAAAGGTCGGTGCGCTCTTCCGTGCACCATCCTCATGGTGCTATTTCCGAATATCTGAATATTGATTTCTAACACCTGAGATGAGGCTGTGACCGATCAACTTGGAACACTGTGAAGGTTTTCAAATGGGATACGCTGTAGGCACATTTTAGGAAGAATTCTGTTCCCAAAGTCCAGGTATGATTGGATTAATATTTATAAAATTATTACTAGGAATTATTTAAGTGGGGCCAGGCATCTTGCAACATTTTATGATTTGTTGGTTTTTTTTTTTTTTTTTTCTTTCTAATCTCATTTTGGTGATATTTAAGCAAACATAAATGATTGTAACTTTGCAGCCTTTTTATTTAGGTAGCTTTAATTTATTTATGAAAGTTAATCCATTTCTGATACATGGTTTTTAAAAATATGAAATGGATTTATATATACTGTATTCCTCAAATCCACTGAATGTGGACTTATATGCATTTTCTCCTTTTTTCAGAATGGAAACATTTTAATTTCAAATTCAAATAAAACATTTAAAATGGCTTCATTATTATTACCCATACTGTTGCCACTCATATTGTAAGTCAGTTTTTTCATTGCTGGTACAATGACTCAGTATTTCTTTATAAAAATATGTTGTTCTGAAAATCAACAACCTTAGAAGAATTTTGTTTTATAATATTTCCTTGGCTTTAGTTTTATGTCATTTTTAGAAAATAATAATAAGCGTCCCCAAAATTTCAAAGATGTGAACTTTTAAATTACCTTTCTTTATTTCTTTAAACTAATTCCATTGATTGTTACTTAAATTTTCCACTTGGAATCATGGATTTAAAATTTCCCCACCTCATGGGGAAAAAACTAACCCAGAAGTTCAAAGCCTCTAAAGTTTCGTTTGATTCTGGCCTTAGAATTGTCCTTAAAAGCTTTCTCCTGGCCCATAGGAGGAAGCATATATCAAGGAGGTTCTTTACCTTCCCATTATCATTTTGTGGCAAGCCTTAAGTTAACAAATGTGTCTACCAAGAACAATTGAGTTTTCTAAAAGTGATAATGAAGATTATGCAATTATAATTGTAGCAGAGATAGCTATTAAAAAGTAGCCTGGGCACAGCAGCTCACACCTGTAATCCCAATACTTTAGAAGGCCAAGGCTGGAGGACTGCTTGAGTCCAGAAGTTTAAGACCAGCCTGGGCAACAAGGGGAGACCCCATCTCTACAAGAAATTAAAAATTAGCCAGGCATAGTTAGTTGGCATGTGCCTGTACCCCAGCTACTCAGGAGGCTAAGGTGGGAGGATCACTTGAGCCTGGGAGATAGAGGCTTCCAGTGAGCCATGATGGCACCATTGCACTCCAACTGGGGTAACAGATGAGGTCCTGTTACCCACCACCGCCCCCCACCCCGCGAAAAAAAAATTCAGTAGCAATTCCTTCATAGGAATAACATTTTATTTATTGGTATTAGACTTATTAGACAGAGCTCACAGTATTTGCTTTCTCCTCTGAACACTTAAAAAATTCTAAGATGTGATAGTGAAAATAGCTTTGAAAAGAAACTGCATATGGCAAAGGTGGGGAGGGGGGAAGATGATGCATTCTGATCATTATAAAGAATACTTTTCAGGGCTCTATCATTTTCTCCCTTTCTCTAATCATCCAGAATACGGCAGGTGTCCCAGTGTTCAACAGTATCATGCTAATATTCCATTTGATCGGTAGTCCAAGTTCTTTGGCCAGATAGTGCAATGTTGTGACGCCAACCGAAGCCTTTGTTCTGGATCTTTCTTCTATTGAAGGTGGCTGCTGGTGGCTTCATAATTATTTTCTGTTTTTTTCTCACAAAGTAAATGGTGGGCATCCATGTTTACATTGCACCTTCCTGTGCTGTAATTGGCTTGACAAAGACAAGCAGGCTTCTCTGTTGAGACTTATTGTGTTTTTAGTTTTCATAGACACTTATTTAATCTTTTTAAATTGTACAGCAAGGTGCTCTAAGTAATATTCGATAAAATATATTTAATAGAAATTTGCGTTTGATATTCATGAACATGAATACATGTATTTTTTTAAGAAATAAGTATTGTGTAACACTATGGCATTGCTTCTATAGCCAAAGTATAAAAATTTCTGGAATACTGACATGTAAAGACTACAGTTAATTCTGACACTGTATCTTATTAAAATAGGATGATTTGCATTTTGTAAAATTATCCTGCACATCGAGCTGCATGCCTTAAAGCTGAAACTCTAGGACTGTGTTCATGGGAGAACAGTTCATCTGTTCAGAACAGTGAGGCAAGGTCTGTAGTGCTTCTTTAACTACCTTTGGAAATACTGTACAATGTTAGAATAATTTATTTTGCTTTACAGGAGTTTGTCATGTATTGACTTTAATATTGTATTTTGGTAATAAATTTTTTGTTAAAAAAACTTGCCTCCAAGTTTTATTAACCACGGGTTGTGTCCATTCTTTTCCTGGAAATGATGACTTTATTGCTTAGAAAGTTGTATTTAAATAATTAAAAGCTTCCCAAAGGTTAAACGAAGGTTTATGATGACTCTTGATAACTTGTTAATCTGTTGCTAACTAGCATTAGACTGTTACACGATAAATTGAATAAGCATTTACTTTTTAAAATCATTTTAAAAATTCAGTCTAATTTTGAAGCTTTTTTCCTTGCTACCCAGTTCAGTTTCTCTTCCAAATGTGACACGCTTATATGCTTTCAATTCTGATATAGTCAAAGTGCTAATGACTAGTTCTGCTATTGACAATTAGCATTCCTTAGCGAAGGCCAAAAACTACAGTGATATGTTCACACCTTGATCATTTTGTAATGTATACGGATAGCTGTTGACATCATATTTGTTGCATTGACAAATGAAGCTAATATCATCTGACTGTATTGTGGGTCTGGTTATCCATTTGTGCCCTAGAATCCTGAGCCACCTCAGTTGAAAGTGACCAAAACCAAATATTTCATCCTATGCTTCCCAGGGACAACGTAATCATATCCCCTGTCTTTGAAGAACCCAATCTGAAACTGTGTCACTAACCTCCAAATTAGAGAATCCTAGCATGGAAGCTCTAGAACATATGGTCCAGTGTGGCAGCCACTATAATATGATCTAAGTGTAAAATACATAGCAGTTGCAAAGACTTAGTACAAAAAGAAAGGAAATGTATTAACAGTATTTTATATTGATTACATGTTGAAATGATATTTTGGTTTAAATAAAATATTAAAATTAGTTTTACCCTTTTTTTAATGTAGCTACTAGACAATTTTAAATTACATGTGTGGCTTACATTGTATTTCTTTTGGACAGTGCTGGTACAGAAGAGAGATTAGCAAACTAGGGCCTTCTCTTCAAAGCCAGCATGCCTCCTGTTTTGGCAAATAAAGTTTTATTGGCACACAGCCATGCTTGTGTGTGTACATATCATATACGGCTATTTTCAAGATACAACAGCAGCACTGAGTAGTTGTGACAGAGACTATATGGCCCACAAAGCCTAATTCACCACCTATTTGATAGAAAAAGCCTTCTGACTAGACCTCTGAACTAGAACAATGGTATAATTTGTGCTCTAGAGCTACCAGAAAGAAAATGGCTTTTTACAAAGAAAGCTTTTTATAGTAGTGCTTTATAACTAAATTAGTTTGTTTCTTCCTTTGTAATTTTTATAGTCTACCTATCTCAGGTCTTAACTATATTTGATGACTTGAACCTGTTTCATCTCTGATATTTAAAGCCATGTTTGTTTGAAATGACGATGCATAATTAAATAATAAATCAAAATGCAGCTATAAAAAGTCTCACTTGCCTCCTGACAACTTTATGGTGTTGATGTCAGCCCCCACGGCTTCACCCTGCCAGTGGTGTAGGACTGCAGCACACCGCCTGCACATGTAACCATGGTGCAACGTAACCCCAGTGACTAATCCACTTGGCTGGGGTGACAAGTGAATTGAATAATCCAGGATATAAAGAAAAGAGTCTTAAATGCACCTCTTCATAATGAATAGCATGTGTGACTCCAAAGCCAGCTTCAAAGGTAGGGAGGAGGTGGTAGTTGGCTTTGGTCTAGAGCTGTTGATTAAACTGGCAGAGCTAAGAAAAAGTCCGTACTCTTCTACCTAAATTTCTTCCAAGTCAATCAGTGAATATGTAAAATGAGAACATTTTTGGCCCTGTAAATTCATAGAGAAGTTACTAATTGGTGCCATACGATAGACTGACTTAGGTAGTGTGTTTTGATGTGTATCTTAGAATCCAAATCAGCAGAGCATAAGATGCCGAAACCATTTCCAGAGACCTATGTGTACAGCACAGTCCAGTCTGCATGCTGTGCTAGGGGACTACAGACCTCATTTTTCTAGTGGTACATTAATAAGTATACTGTATCTAGTTTTATTTGAACTAAGTGTTTACGAGAATATGACAGCTTTGGTTTCTTTAATCTCCTGATTTTTTTTTTTCCAATAATGGGTAATCAGTTGAAATTGTTTGCCTTACCAAAGTAGATTATGTAAGTAAGAAGGTTTTCTTTTGAATTAAAAAGTTTTATGTCAGGCATCTAATATAAATTCTTACTGCCATATAACAAAATTGTGTCACATGTGGGTGGCTTTTTGCTCCCTAAGTCAACCAGATTTACACCAGTCGTGTTACTTAATCCAGATAGAAAAGTTGTCATTCTGTAATCATTTGTACAGATCTATATAAGACAGGTACTTCTACAATGCGGTGTTTGTTTTAAAAGGATTCTACATATTAGGTAAATGTAGAAAAAACATGTAAAAACATCTTTTAAAAAATTGTCACTAGATGCAGTGGCTCACACCTGTAATCCCAGCACTTTGGGAGGCTGAGGCGGGCAGATGACTTGAGGTCAAGAGTTCAAGACCAGCCTGGCCAACGTGGTGAAACCATCTCTCTACTAAAAATACAAAAATTAGCCGGTTGTAGTGGCACACGCCTATAGTCCCAGCTACTTGGGAGGCTGAGCCTGGAGGACTGCTTGAACCCGGGAGGCGGTGGTTGCAGTGAGCCAAGATCATGCTACTGCACTCCAGCCTGGGCAACAAAGCGAAACTGTCTCAAAAAAAAGAAAAAAAGAAAATATTTGCACAAATCAGAAAATCATGGATCCTTAGCCATGAGCTCAGACCCAACTGTTTCACCTTTCTGATTTATCAGCTTTGTACTTTGGTAAAAGGAAAAACAAAAAGAATATTTATAATTACCCATGTTATTACCATGGATTGATCAGTAATAATCAAGTATAGTTTTAAAATGAAAGTGTGTTATCTGAAATATATACACAATAGAAAGCTGGACCTGAACAGACCCTCAACAAAATAAAACATGCATTTTTCAGGATTTTTATTAGCACCTACTATTGATATTTAAAGGCTTATTGTCACAACTGTGCACATCTCCAATTTTTTTTCCTACTTGTCATCTCATGCGTATTTCAGAAATAATGTGGCTGTGTTTTACTGAAATAGGCACGTCAATCCACATCTTGTTCTTTTTGTTTATATCTGCAGTCCCATTTAAATTCAGTATTTCCCACCACAAACGGTGTTAGAAAATTCTATTTCGGGCTGATGAGAAAAAGTACAGCAGGATATGGTTCAAAGCTTAAGCTGTATTTCTGCTCTTCCAGAGCTAGCATTCCACAAAAAATAGTTATGCTGAAATAAACAGTGGTAGGAAACCAGTGGTTTCAAGGCTATCTGCACTTTCTAAAACCCTTCTCCATGTGAAGCCTGAGAACACAGTTGGTGCAGCTGTGCCTCCCTGGAATGGTGATACTAGAGTCCACCAGTTCCACCGCAGAGGTGAAAAACTCTAACATGAGGCTCTTCGGCATTTGGGCCCCCCTGGAGCAACCCTGTGCTCAGCCTGCAAACGCAGACAAAAGCTCCAGTGTACTGTCTGACAGTTGTTTTTTTAAGTTCCAGGGTACATGTGCAGGATGTGCAGGCTTGTTACATAGGTAAACATGTGCCATGGTGGTTTGCTGCACCTGTCAACCCATCACCTAGGTATTAAGCCCTGCATGCATTAGCTATTTATCCTCATGCTTTCCCTCCCCCCATCCCACCCCCAACAGGCCCCAGTGTGTGTTGTTCCCCTCCCTGTGTCTATGTGTTCTCACTGATCAGCCCCCACTTATAAGTGAGAACATGTGGTGTTTGGTTTTCTGTTCCCGCGCTAGTTTGCTGAACATTATGGCTTCCAGTTTCATCCATGTCCCTGCAAAGGACATAATCTCATTCTTCTTTATGTCTGTGTAGTATTCCATGGTGTATACGTACCACATTTTCTTTATTCAGTCTATCATTGATGGGCATTTGGGTTGATTTCATGTCTTTGCTATTGTGAATCGTTCTGCAATGAACATATGCGTGCATGTATCTTTGTAATAGAATGATTTACATTCCATTGGGTATATACCCAGTAATGGGACTGCTGCATCAAACGGTATTTCTGGTTCCAGATCTTTGAGGCGTGGTAGCATGCACCTCTAATCCCAGCTACTCGGAAGGCTGAGGCAGGAGAATCATTTGAACCTGGGAGGCAGAGGTTGCAGTGAGCCAAGATCGTGCCATTGTACTCCAGCCTGGGCAACAAGAGCAAAACTCCATCTCAAAAAATAAAAAATTTAAAAGTATACCTGCAAACCAGTCCAAATGCTAGCCTCTTCACGTCAGGTGCCATCCTGCAGGCCCAGGGCATAGCTTACTAGTTCTATCAAGTGGCCTTGTGATCAGGCAGGAAAACAGCAAAAGTGGCAAAAATAAAACCAAATCAGCACTTGTCTTTAACCATAATCCACTGATGAAACTTACTCTTGAAAGATAAAGTGGAACAAGGCATGGTGCAGTGGCTCATGCCTGTAATCCCAGCACTCTGGGAGGCCAAGGCGGGTGGATCATTTGAGGTCAGGAGTTTGAGACCAGTCTGGCTGACGTGGTGAAACCCCATCCCTACTAAAAATACAAAAATTAGCCAGGCATGTTGGTGGGCACCTGTAATCCCAGCTACTTGGGAGGCTGAGGCAGGAGAATTGTTTAAACTCAGGAGGCAGAGGTTGCAGTCAGCCGAGGTTGTACCACTGCACTCCAGCCTGGGCGACAGAGTGAGTGTGATTCTGTCTCAACAACAACAAAAAAAAAGTGGAACAAGAGCTTCACAGCCATATTCCTAACTAGGTTATTCCTTACAAAACTAACAAGAATAAGTATGGACATGAGATACAAAGGGCATGATCGCTAATTAAAATCCTAAAATAGTAACACCTATCTACTGTAAACAGGCAAGCCAGCTGCACCTATACATTGTATTAAATACCTTAAGAGTTTTTGAAATTTGGCCGGGCGCGGTGGCTCAAGCCTGTAATCCCAGCACTTTGGGAGGCCGAGACGGGCGGATCACGAGGTCAGGAGATCGAGACCATCCTGGCTAACACCGTGAAACCCCGTCTCTACTAAAAATACAAAAAACTAGCCGGGCGAGGTGGCGGGCGCCTGTAGTCCCAGCTACTCCGGAGGCTGAGGCAGGAGAATGGCCTAAACCCGGGAGGCGGAGCTTGCAGTGAGGTGAGATCCGGCCACTGCACTCCAGCCCGGGCTACAGAGCAAGACTCCGTCTCAAAAAAAAAAAAAAAAAAAAAAAAAAAAGAGTTTTTGAAATTCAAGACATCAGTGGCTCACTGTAATCCCAGCATTTTGGGAGGCAAAGGCAGGAGGATTGCTTGAGGCCTGGAGTTTGATACCAGCCTGGGCAACATGATGAAACCCCATCTCTACAAAAATAAAAATAAAAAAATTAGCCTGGTGTAGTCCCAGTTACTCGGGAGGCTGAGGTGGGAGGAATCACTTGAGCCTGTAGCAAACTGTGATTGCACCACTGCACAACACCCTGGGTGATAGAGCAAGATGAAAGAAAAGAAAGAGAGAGAGAGGAAAGGAAAGGAGGAAGGAGGGAGGGAGAGAAAGGACGGAAGGGAGGGAGGGAAGGGGAAGGGAAAGAGAAAGGAAAGAAAAAGAAAAGGAAAAGAAAGGAAGGAAGGAAAAGAAAGAAAAAAGAAGAGAGAAGGAAAGGGAGGGAAGGAGGAAGAAAGAAAAAGCAAGAAAGAGAAGGAAGGAGGGGAGGGAGAAGGAAGGAGGGGAGGAAGGAGGAAGGGGAAGGGGAGGGAGGGTGGGAGGATAGGAGGGAGGGTGGGAGGAAAGGAAGGAAGGAGAGAGAGAAAGGGAGGGAGGGAGGGAGGGACTAATGGTGTGCCTGAAACAATACACATCGACCTTAACCTTCAAAAGAATGTACTTTTCACATGGGTAATGGCAAGTACTGCCAGTTGTTCCTCAACATCCATTCTTCCATGATCACAGAATTTTTAGCTGGGCACAAAGCTGCCCAGGTAGGCTGTATTTCCCAGGCTTCCTTGTAACTACATGAAGTCATGTGACCAAGTTATGGTTCATGGGATATGATTAGTGATATATGAAAGTTCTGAAGAGATCACACCAGGCACAGTGTCTCATGCCTGTAATCCCAGTACTTTGCGAGGCCAAGGAGGGAGAATCACTTAAGGCCAGGAGTTCCAGACCAGCCTGGGCAACATGGTGAAACCCCATCTCTACAAAAAAATACAAAAATCAGCCGGGTGTGGTGACACACGCCTGTAGTCCTGTTACAGTAGGCAAACAGCTAGACACGAGCAGGAGGGGAAGCCCCTAGAAAAGGAAGGTCTGGGAAACCTCATGCCCAGGGACCACCCAAAATTTGCAAAGTATTAACATCTCTAATGCTGGAGGGGGTGTGCAATGAGTCCAATGTGAGCAAGGAGGTGGGGAAATACCTATGCAGAAAGGAACACCCCTTAAGACTCCTAGTAAATCACCCACTCTTCAGTAAACCTCTCAGAATGTTGCTAGCTGCGTGCTGTTGAGGGAAAGATGGCAAAGGAGAAATTCCTAAGATACCAGGTGCAATAAATACAGACCTGACCTCTATACAACCCTCCTGGGGTGGCGGCAATGAGCAATGCAGCCATTTGGTAGAGTCTGCACCCAACACCGGCCACACATGGCCGCCAAATAGTAGTAAGAGAGGGTCCCATGAGCCTGGGAGGGAACGAGGCAGTGATAAAGGCAAGGACTTAAGGCAGAAGCAGGAAAACTGGACAAAGAAAAAGGGCAGGGACTTAAGACAGAGGCGGGAACTTCCAGAAAAGAATCGGACATCATTAAAACCCACCACAGAACCCTTGGAGCGGCTGCTGGCTCGTTCTGTCTCCGCAGCTGGCTCTGCCTCATCTTTCAAAGTATTCCGTCTCTCTAAATAAACTCTCTGCTCTCTGTTTTCCTTCAATCAATTCTCTCTTTTTTGGCTAAACTGTCTCTTGGCCGAATTCCTTCTCCCAAGGAAGACTAAGAACTGAGGACTCTGCCTTCCAGGTAACACCCCCAACTACTCAGGAGGCTGAGGTGGGAGGATTGCTTAAGCCCAGAAGGTCGAGGCTGCAATGAGCTATAATTGCACCACTGCACTCCAGCCTTGGCAACAGAGTGAGATATGATCTCTAAAAATAAAAATTAAAACTATTTTTTTTTTAAAGAGATGAAACGAATCTAGGATCACAGAGTTCAAAGCTGGCTGAGAAAATATACCAGTTGTCCTTGAAACATCCACTGTATTTGATGGCTGTCTTTTCTCTAAACATATTGTAATGCAAATATAAAATTGTTTTGTTTCATAAAACGATAGAATACATCAGCTGAATTCACCACCAAAAGAAATGAAAGAAACTTCTGGGTGTGCCCTTAAAATGAAGGGAAGTTCCACCTCCCCTTCTTTCTCTGTGCTGCCGCCTGTTATGTAAATGTTATGATCACTAACTATGAGAACAAGCACAGGACAGAACTAAAACTCAACAACAAAACCCAATTCAAAAACGGGCAAAGGGCTTGAATAGACATTTCTCTAAAGAAGATCTACAAATGGCCAAAGAGTACATGGAAAGATGCTCAACATCACTCATCATTAAGGAAATGGAAGTCAAAACTGCAATGAGATACTACCTTATGTCTATCAGGATGACTATCAAAAAATAAAAAAGCAGAAGATAATAAAGTGTTGGTAAAGATGTGGAGACACTGGTACCCTTGTGCACCATTGGTGGGAATGTAAAATGGTACAGTCACTGTGGAAACAGTATGGTGGTCTAATGCGCACAGAGTTTCAGTCTTATAAGATGAAGAGTTTTGGAGGTATATGGTGATGATGGTCGCACAACATTATGAATGTAATACCACGGAACTGTACATATAGAAATAGTTAAAATCAGCCAGGCACAGCAGCAATCCCAGCACTTTGGGAGGCCAAGGCGGGCAGATCACTTGAGGTCAGGAGTTTGAGACCAGCCTGAACATGGTGAAACCCTGTCTCTACCTAAAATACAAAAATTAGCCAGCTGTGGTAGCAGGTGCCTGTAATCCCAGATACTTGGGAGGCTGAGGCACAAGAATGGCTTGAACCCAGCAGGTGGAGGCTTCAGTGAGCTGAGATCACAGCCTGGGCGACAGAGCAAGATAAGAAGGTAAATTTTATGTATTTTGCCACAAAAGAAAAATTTTTTAAAAAACCACAAGTGTGACATTTTTGTTGAAAGGACCCTGGGTCCCTGACATTGTGGAACCAGACTGCTTACATGACAGAAATAAACATCATTTCAGCCACTGTCTTTGGGTCAATACTGATCCCTCAGCTCTTATTTCCAGTCTGTCCCACCATTTACATATCGAGAAATACATTAAAGGGAAAAGTAAACCACCAGGATTCTGCAAGGATCCAACCACCAAAACCTAGTCTATATCGGTGTTTCTACCTTTATTTCATTACCATCCTCTTAAGCCCTTCAAGGCATTTTTCCCAATTAATTTCCCCACCCATGACACAGAAGTACTGTACTGTTTCTCTTTCTAGGTACTGTAAGTGTATCTGTGCTTTTTCTTTTTTTGTTGCAGGGGGGACAGAGTCTCACTGTCACCCAGGCGGGAGTACAGTGGCGTGATCTCAGGTTACCGCAACCTCCCCCTCCAGGTTTAAGAGACTCTCTTGCCTCAGCCTCCTGAGTAGCTGAGTCTACAGGCACATGCCACCACACCTTGATAACTTTTGCATTTTTAGTAGAGACGGGGTTTTGCCACGCTGGCCAGGGTGGTCTCTAACTCCTGACCACAGGTGATCTGCCCACCTCGGCTTCCCAAAGTGCTGGATTACAGGCATGAGCCACCGCACTAAGTCTGTATATCTGTGCTTTATACATTAAAATAGTAATTTTTTCCAACAACCAGGGACCAGTTTTTCCCCACTAGGGGGTTATATTGCCATAGGGAATTCATCCTTGTATTTAAATGAACTGGTTGAATGAAGACAGTTACAGGGAGAGTTATTTCTTTCAAACCTCATTTCCTGGTATCTTGACTGAACATCCAAAAAGGTCAAGAGATTGTGAGGAGAAACCTGTAAGAGGAGGCTGGATTTGTTACCTCCATCACGTGGAGAATCACTAAAGTACAACAAAATCGACTCGATACAGCTAGACTCCATGTAGCTGTTGGGATAGTTTCCGTCTTCAGACCTGGACAGTTGCAATCAAACCTGTGGACTTTATGCATAAGGAGTCCTTTGGGTTATCTCATCTCTGTCCACCAGTTGACTCAGGAAGGTTTGTGGGGAGCACTTGATAAGTGTTAGTGAAAATCCAGCCATAATTTAAGGCATGATAAAATCTCTGAATTCGAGAGCGTTAGAAACACATCCTTTTCTGGCTGAAAGTCCTGCGTACAACAAGAAGAAGAAAAAAAAAGTCCCAAGCCTAACAATACGCCTTGGCATCTATTAGTGGGAAAATTCTGCTGCTGAGATTTGTGGACACGTGTGTACATGCCTGTTTTGCAGGAAATGACATTACAGCAGTCCAAGGAAACAAACCAGAAGGACCAGCCAAGGACACTGTTTCTTGGACTAACATCTAGGGAATCAGCACATGTGGCAAAAGCTTATGTAATAAAACATCATCATCTGCTTTAATTGAATACCTTACCTATTCGTGTCCTCATTCAAAAATATACAAGTTATTCTAACCATGGAAATGAAAAAAAGTGTAGGTGGTAACCATGGAAATGAGAAAAGTACAGACAAGTAGAGGTAAGCAGAGAAGCAGGTGTTAAAGAAGAAAATGAGGCCAGACACAGTGACTCACCCCTGTGATATCAGCGCTGTGGGATGCCAGGGCAGGAGGATTGCTTGAGGCCAGGAGTTTGAGACCAACCTGGGCAACATACTGGAACCCCACCTCTATTAAAAATTGACCAGGTGCAGTGGCTCATACCTGTAATCCCAACACTTTGGTAGGCCAAGGTGGGTGGATCACCTGTGGTCAGGAGTTCGAGACCAACCTGGCCAACAGGGTGAAACCCTGTCTCTACTAAAAATACAAAAAAGTTAGTGAGGTGTGGTGGTGCATGCCTGTAATCCCAGCTACTTGGGAGGCCGAGGCAGGAGAATCACTTGAACTCAGGAGACAGAGGTTGCAGTGAGCCGAGATCGCACCATTGCACTTGGTCTGATGACAAGAGTGCAATGGGTGACAAGAGCGAAACTCTGTCTCAAAAATAATAGCAATAAAAGAAAATGAAACAAAAATTCCATATGTAAATACTTCGCTAACTTTACATTTTATAGAAATCCTTGGATTTGTGCACCTATGCTAATCTGTCTAAAAATGTCACTATTTTAAAGCACTACAAATTTAGTTAATATAAAGTTGAACAAAGGAAGAGCGAAAACACAAACAACATTTCATAATGCTTTTCTGAATGTTCCCGGACCAAATCGAGGGTCAGGCTGCTTATTCTCATAGCCCAATAACGAGATGCAGATGAACTGGGAAAGGAGGGAGTTTATTTCTGTAACCGGGTACAGGGAGAAGGCCTAGAAATTATCCCCAGACCAACTCAAAAAATCATAGTGTTTCAGAGCTTATAGACCTTCTCAGCTATATGTCTGTGTATAAGTGTGCATTCACCTAAACACATAAGTGATCGACTTTTTCAAATCTATAACTAAGATCTAAGTCCTGAAGACCTTCCTCTGGAGCCTCAGTAAATTTATTTAATCTAAATGGGTCCAGGTGCTGGGGTGATTACCCTTATCTTGTTTCCTGCTAAATCATGGTTTGGGGAGTTCCTTCGGACCCCAATAAAACTAGTATAATCCTAAACGGGTCCTGTTGAGAATTCCTCGTTATCTTGTCACGCTTCAAGACCCAGGAAAGGCCAGGGCGAAACTCCTGATGGGCATTTGCTACATTCTAGCCTTTGTATAGGGTACTGGCTCTATCGGTTTTTACTATTTAACTTCACCACTCAGTCAGTAATGAAATGGTTGTTACGGAGGCCTGCGTTAGTGAGACCTGGCCTGCCACATGAAGACTCCAAGAGAAGAAGCCATCTATTGACAAACACTTTAAAGGAGGGAAAGAGGAATCCAGTGTGATGTCAGTCACTGTGGGACTCTGGAATGATGCAGGCATAGAGGAAGCTCATCCCTGGCACTCGGCCTGGGTTCCCTAAGACCTACACAGGCCGAGCCAATCTCAGAGGACTGCCATAGACACGCCCCACCTCTGTGGTCTCAGACATGAGTCATACAGTGTGTGTAAAACAATTCAATGGGATGTATGCAGAAAACACTAGGATTTCCACGTGTAATCACTTTGTTTAAAAATATGTTTATATGGGCTGGGTGTGGTGCCTCATGTCTGTAATCCCAACACTTTGGTAGCCCAAGGCTGGAAGATCACTTGAGCTCAAAAGTTCAAGACCAGCCTGGGCAACATGGTGAGACCTTGCCTCATTTAAAAAAAAAAATATGTTTACACATATACAGAAAGAGAATACAAAATTTTTTTCTGATAAAAGTTTGGAGGCTGGGTGCGATGGCTCACACCTGTAATCCCAGCACTTTGGGGAGACCAAGGCAGGCACATCACTTGAAGCTAGGAGCTCAAGACCAGCTTGGCCAACATGGTGAAGCCCCGTCTCTACTTGAAGTACAAAAATGAGTCAGGTGTGGTGGCGCACGCCTGTAATCCCAGCTACTCAGGAGGCTGAGGCACGAGAATCGCTCGAACCCAGGAGGTAAAGGCTGTAGAGAGCCGAGATCGCACCACTGCACTCCAGTCTGGGAAACAGAGTGAAACCCCGTCTCAAAAAAAAAAAAAAAGAAGAAGAAGTTTGGAGACCACTGCTTTGATTTTCACCAAGACACTTGAAAAGTCAACTAAATTGGATGAAAGCACTGTTGGAAAAAAATATATACGCAGTGTACCAAACTGTCCCATACATGTTTCTGTAAGGGAATACTCAGCATTGTAAATATCTCATTTCTCCCAAACATTTCTAAACATTTTATATAATTCTAGTAAAAATTTCCATGGATTCTGTTTTGGAACTTGCTAAATGATTATAAAGTTTATCTGAGCAAATAAATATGCAGAAATTGCCAAAATACATATTGAGACGGAGTTCCGCTGTTGCCCAGGCTGGAGTGCAATGGAGTGATCTCGGCTCACCGCAACCTCTGCCTCCCGGGTTCAAGTGATTCTCCTGCCTCAGCCTCCCTAGAGTAGCTGGGATTACAGGCTTGTGCCACTACGCCCGGCTAATTTTGTATTTTTAGCAGAGACGAGGTTTCTCCATGTTGATCAGGCTGGTCTCGAACTCCTGACCTCAGGTGATCCGCCCGCCTTGGCCTCCCAAAGTGCTGGGGTTACAGGCGTGAGCCACTGCGCCCGGCAACTATCTAATTTTAAAAAAATTGTCAAGTCTCTCTCACACCATATTAAAAAGATATAATATTTTTAAATACTAGCAGAAAGAATTAAAAAAACATTTACGATCTTGAGACGGGGAAGGTTTTTCTAAGCATGATGGAAAAACCCAGAAGGCATAAAAGAAAGTTGACAATATAAAAATGGAAAATCCCTGCACAGCAAAAGACATCATACCAGATACACAATAATGAGAAAATATCAGATACACAATAATGAGAAAATATCTGCAGAATATATGACAACAGATTAATAAATACCCATAATCAGCCAGGTGCAGTGGCTCACGCCTATAATCCCAGCACTTTGGGAGGCCAAAGTGGGCAGACTGCTTGAGCTCAGGGGTTCAAGACCAGCCTGGGCAACATGGCAAGACCCCACCTCTACAAAAATTTTTTTTTAAATTAGCCAGGTGTGGTGGCACACGCCTGTGGTCCCAGCTACTCAGGAGGTTGAGATGGGAGGATTTCGTGAGGCCAGGAGGTTGAAGCTGCAGTGAGCTGAGATGGTGCCACTGCACTCCAGTCTGGGCAACAGAGCAAGACCCTATCTCAAAAACAAAAACAAAAATAAAAAAACCCGATAATCTATAAATAATCCCTTCATAGCAAGATTAAATAGATGGTGAAAGAACACAAAAAGACAAATTACACAAATTAAATGCAAATAGCCAATAAACTCCTGATATATTGTCTTCACCTCACTAATAAAGAATGTACACTAGATAATCATGTATTATTTGTCACCTAAGATTGGCAAAGGTTTAAAATGCTAATTGTTGGCAAGGGCATGGAGAAATAAGTGCCATAATACCCACTGGTGGAAAAGAAAAACAACAGAATCTTTAACCTTTTTGGAATGTAGCTTGCCAATGTTTATCACAATTTAGAATATGAGTTATAGGGCTGGGCGTGATGGCTCAGGCCTGTAATCCCAGTACTTTGGGAGGCTGAGGCTGGTGGATCACTTGAGGTCAGGAGTTTGAGACCAGCCTAGCCAACATGGTAAAATCCCATCTCTACTAAAAAGACAAAAATTAGCCAGGTGTGGTGGCGGGCTCCTCTAATCCCAGCTTCTTGGGAGGCTGAGGCAGGAGAATCACTTGAAGCTGGGAGACGGAGGTTGCAGTGAGCCGAGATCGCGCCACTGCATGCCAGCCTGGGTGACAAAGCTAGACTCCACCTCAAAAAATTAAATAAAATGAACATTGTATTTCAGACAGGAAAAAGCCAGTAATACAGAAGAAAAGATCCTCGGGATCCCAAGAAAAGATCCATGGGAAGGATGTAATGAACGGTGTTAATGACTTCTGGTGCAGTGCTTCTCAAAGTGTGATGTACATATAAATGAACTGGGGGTCATCTTAAAATGCAGATTTTGGCTACACAGGTCTTGGGTAGGACCTGAGACCTGGCATTTCTCAGATGACCCCAGGTGATGCCCATGCTGCATAACCCACAGACCGCATGTTGAGTAACAAGGTTCTGCTGTGGTTCCCTAACTTTTCTGAGAACAGAATTATCTGGAAAACTTCTGTATTGGTCCATACAGCTATACATACTGCTCTGAAGAATACTGCTATAAAGAATGCCCAAGACTGGGTAATTTAAAGGAAAGTTGTTTAACTGACTCACAGTTCAGCGTGGCTGAGGAGGCCTCAGGAAATTTACAATCATGGCAGAAGGCAAAGGGGGAAGCAAGGCACTTTCTTCATAAGGAGGCCGGAAGAAGTGCTGAGCGAAGAGGCAAGAGCCCCTTATAAAACCATCACATCTCGTGAGAACTCACTATCACGAGAACAGCATGGGGGAAGCTGCCTCCATAATTCAGTTACCTCCACCTGGTCTCTCCCTTGAACGGTGGGGATTATGGGAATTACAATTCAAGATGAGATTTGGGTGGGGACATAAAGCCTAACCATATGAACTTCTTAAAGATTAGTGGTCCCCTAGCCCTACAGATTCTAAATTCAGTAGGCGTGGGGTAGGACCTGACAACGTGCATTTTTTTTTTTTATTATACTTTAAGTTCTAGGGTACATGTGCACAACGTGCAGGTTAGTTACATATGTATACATGTGCCATGTTGGTGTGCTGCACCCATTAACTCGTCATTTACATTAGGTATATCTCCTAATGCTATCCCTCTCCCCTCCCCCCACCCCACAATAGGCCCTGGTGTGTGACGTTCCCCTTCCTGTGTCCAAGTGTTCTCATTGTTCAATTCCCACCATGAGTGAGAAAATGCAGTGTTTGGTTTTCTGTTCTTGCGATAGTTTGCTAAGAATGATGGTTTCCGATAACGTGCATTTAACCTCCCAAGTGATGGTGACAGTGACGCTGCAGATCCCCAGACCACACTTTTGAGATGCACAGCACAAGTATTGCTGGCCCTGGCAGAGACAACCAGGGAGACCATTTAGGCTTCTAAACCTACTGCACACCAGAAGTCTTCCTCTACACCACCACTGCAGTCACAGTCCATTACTGGAGCCCATTCCTTTTACATTTCCTCTCTGGCTCCTGGCTCATATGGCCAGAAGTGTGAGCGAGGACCTACACTCATTACCCATCACCTCCATCGTTACTTTATCAGAACCAAAGACTAATTCTTAATTGGCTTATTCTCCCCAAGACTTACTCTCAGCAGTAGGTCCTACTTAGGAAAAGTCTCAAAGCTTTATCTTGCTTAGGAATGTCCTTTCATAGTATTAAAACAAGCAGCTGCTGCTGAATTCTACTTTCTTTTTAAGCGATGATGTTTCACAATGGTCACATTTCCCCCAGAGTGAAGAGAAAAAAAAAAAAAAAAAAACCTATACAGTAAGAGGGAAATCCTATTTAAGGGGGACTCAATTCACTTATGTATTGATGAAGCAGACAAATGTACATAAAGTCATCTTAACATGAAAGATAATAAACATACAGTCCTTGCCCTCAAGCCAGGCGACAGAAAAGCTACCAACCACCAGGTTGAAACAAGACAAATGTCATCTGAAAAAACAGCTGCATTTGTTTCTATCGAAGTCTTCCAGCAGATACCTTAATATCTTCGCACAGAATGTGTGCTCTTTACTAACAACCGACACACAAAGGAGGACGATCTCCAGCAGAGGTGACTAGGAAAGGCTTCCTGGATGGAGTAATTTAGTGTTGGAGTCAGACCAATGAGCGCCTTTTCAAGGGTGGAGGTCCCAGATGGCCATTCCTTTAACAAAAATCAATTAACATGTAAAGTATATGCTGACAAATAAAACGTCTGATGGGCCCAGTGCAGTGGCTCAAGCCTGTAATCCCAACATTTTGAGAGGCTGAGGCAGGCCTGCCTCAACTCAGGAGTTTTAGACCAGACTGGGCAACACAATGAGACCCCATCTCTACAAAAATTAAAATGAATCTCAGCTACTCAGGAGGCTGAGGAAGCAGGGTCACTTGGGTGCACGGGACTAAGGTTGCAGTGAGCTATGATCACACCACTGCACTCCAGCCTGGACGACAAAGCAAGACCCTCGTCTCTACGAAAAACTTAAAAATTAGCCGGGCATAGCAGTGCGAGCCTCTGGTCCCAGCTACTCGGGAGGCTGAGGCGGGAGGATTGCTTGAGCCCAGGAGGTCGAGGTTGCAGTGAGCCGTGATAGCACCATTGCACTCCAGCCTGGGCGACAGAGAGCCTCATCTCTAAAAAATAATTTCAAAAAAGGTTCCATTTAGTGTTTTTCGTGGTGTGACTAAGAAAGGTATCTAGAAATATAGCACAGTCACTACCTGCTCTCAAAAAGCGGCTGCCAATCTAGTTTGGAGACAGAAAAATATACCCATGTGAGAACACAGAGGAGTCTATTTTGTGAAAAGGGGCGTCTTTGGAGACGAAAATCCCTCTCTGCGGGACGCTGACGGGCAGTCGTTAAAGGACTTCAGCGGCAATCGGGCACTGGGGCTTTGCCAAGGCTTGGAGGCGGCGCGCCAGGCCGGGCAACGCGGGAAGCGGGGCAGGCCCGAGTGGCCCTACTGCTGGCGTCCCTACCGATCCCTGCGCATCCGCCACACAGCAGGGGACGGCAGGAAGGAGGAAGGAGGGGAAGTCCCGTAAATCAGGCCCTCAGGGGCTCCCAGGCCTGCACCATTCTCAAACCCCGGGGGCCACCGCAGAGCCGCTGCTCCGGGCCGTGTGGCTCGAGGCGACCCTTCCTCGGAGTCGCCGGGCCCTCCTCTCCCGAGCCGAATCTCTAGCTCTGGCCTGAGGTGACCGGCGCCGGCGAGAGCAAACACAGGATTCGCACCCCGCTCCCCACGACAGCGGCTCCGGGGCGCCGCTCAGAGTCTCCGGAACAGACCGGACTCAAGGCAGGCCAGGCAAGCGGAAGTGTGCCGCTTCCTTCCGGCCAGCGCCGCACGAGACGGGGCGGGGATCCGCGGAAGGAGGCGGGGACTCCTGTTGACGAACAGCTCCTGGGGCCTATGGGCGCGGCCGCAGCCGCCAGGCCTCTCCGGCGCGCCCCCTCCCCGGGGCTGTCGACGCCCCCCAGCCCCTCATTTCCACAAAGCTCCGCGGCGGCTCTGCCCTCCTTGTCACCGCGGCGCGCTGCGGCCCGTGGCGCTGCCCCGCTCCCGCCTAGCCCAGTCGGCCTCCTTCCCCTCCCGGAGCCGCGCGTGAGGACCGCTGAGACCGCAGGTCTGTGGCGGCGCGCGGGGACGCGCGGGGGAGGGTCCCCCGAGAGGGCGGGCGGCCGCCGGCGGAACACACGGCTACAGCTTCGAGCCCCTCAGGCCGCCCCGCCCCGCCGCGTGGCGCATTCGGGGGGCGCGGCCGCGGCGTCGGGGCGTCGGGAGGGGCGGAGCGCGGAAGTGTCAGCCGGGACGCGGGCCGGGCTGGACTCGGGAGGGACCAAGTTTGCGGAGCGGCTTCTGCGCGACGGCAGTGCGGCGAGGCAGGGCCTGGGCTGCGACCCCCAGGGCCGCTCGCCCGAACTTCCCGGCTGCCCCTGTCCTGGGAGACCTACCTGATGGGGACGCCAGGTGTGCAGGGGCGTGGCGCGTAGGTAAGCGGACCCGGTGCCTGCCTCACCCAGGGGATGCTCACTAGAGCGCTAGGCTTTTTAATTTTTTTTTTTAGAGACGGGGGTCTCGCTCTCTGGCCCAGGCTGGAGTGCAGTGGCGCGATCACGGCTCACTGCAACATCGAATTCCTGGGCTCAAGCGATTCTCCCACCTCAGCCTCTGGAATAGCTGGGACCACAAGCATGCACCACCGCACCCGCCTAATTATTTTATTTTATTTTATTTTATTTTATTTTTATTTTTATTTTATTTATTGTATAGATAGGGTCTCGCCCTGTTGCCCAGGCTGGTCTCAAACTCTTGGTCAGAAGTGATCCTCCTGCCTCAACCTCCCAAAGCGCTGGAATTAACATGAGCCGCCTTGCTCGGCCAGCACTAGTCGTCCTTATTAATAAAGAATCGAGTCTGGTCCCTTTTCAGTCGCTTACAATGGCATTCCTTTTGATCTGATGGAGGAACTTTTTGTTTCATAGTTCATGGGACTATTGCAGTGCCTGACACATAATTGGTACTTAAATATGTGTTGGTTTTCTGCCTTACCATATTAGAATATATGAATTGTTTTAAAAAGTCCTTTCCCACTTAGGGAGGACTCTAGGATGAGGTCACATGGGGGATAAGCCCATCTGTGGCTGTAGGACTTTGTTAAACACGCTCTCTGTTCCAGGTTCTCCATTTCCAGTGCTTGAAAGCGCAGTACTTAAATCTGGCTTCCTGCTTTTTTATTTTTTATTTTTGGTATGAATGAATACATGAATTGTATAATGTTAGTTGGTTTGTTCTGTAGAGCAAGTTCCCCTTAGGAATTAATAAACTGTGGAAACAATCATGTCAGGCTACTAGTCACATTTGAGAAATAATTAGTAAGAGGCTGTTCATTATTCAGAGGAGTGAAGCAAGATGTTCTGGAGGACTAGAACCCGCTTACTCACTGCCACCACTCCCCCGCCTCCCACTTACTGCTGCCAAACCAGGCTCCTGCTCCCCGCAGTTACTCCCACCGACGCTCCCTGGGATAGCAGCTGCCCTGATTGGCACACCCCCGCAGTCATCACCACTGAGGCATATTCCTGAAGCTGCCAGTGTGAATTGTTTTATAGAACACTGGTGTTAAAATTCAGGTACCTGAGACAAAACAATATTTTAGTTCTTCAAAATCCGGTTGTCAACACATTTACTATGGAGTATCTCCCACGTGGCCACTTCTGTGGGAGGTACTGAAGACCTACTACCGCCTATGGAAGTAGAAAATAATACACAACTGTGTAATTACGTGACGCATTGCATGGTAACTGCTATGGCTCAGGGAGGGAGAAGATCAGCCAGAACTGGAATGTCCCAAGATGTTCTAGAAGAACAGCGTCTTGTGTGTGTTGCTCACCTGGTTTCGTGACTCCTGGCAGGGCCTGCTGTAGAGCACATGCTTCATGAATAAATATGATTGAGTCAAATAAATATTTATGTTTTGAGTGTAGCTTTGAAGGCCAGCAACGATTTAGATGGCAAGATCAAGGGCAGGCTGGGCAGAATGGCTCATGCATGTAATCCTAGCACTTTGGGAGGCCAAGGCGGGGAGGATCGCATGAGGCCAGGAGTTCACTACCAGCCTGGGCAAGATAGGAAGACCCCATCTTTACAAAAAATAATTAGCCTGGTGTGGTAGCACATTCCTGTAGCCCAGATACTCGGGAGGCTGAGATGGGAGGATCACCTGAGCCTGGGGAAGTAGAGGCTCCAGTGAGCCATGATGATGCCACTGCACTCCAGCCTTGGTGACAGTGAGACCCTGTCTTAGGGGGAAGAAAAAAAAAGATGGGAGGGCAAGCGAATCGAGGGAAAATGGCATTAGTAAAGGCATTTCAGCATGGATGAGCACGGGGTGTGTTGGGGAGAAGGTACTGACGTTGATGGCCTGTTTATTTCTGTGTAGGAGTGATTGGGAGAACAATGCATGAAAGTCTGACATCATGATGTCCATTCGGCAAAGAAGAGAAATAAGAGCCACAGAAGTTTCTGAAGACTTTCCAGCCCAAGAAGAAAATGTGAAGTTGGAAAATAAATTGCCATCTGGTAGGTGATTTAAACTAAAGCAGTGATTTGGATTGCTTTTATTTCTGCATATTAAAATGTCACTCTCCAATAGGATAAAAATTTGTTGGGACCTGACAATTAAAACTTGTTCTAGTACCCTGATGTTCTAATTGCAATTTGATTGGATTGATTTTACAGTTATGATTTGACAAAAGATGAAAGAACGTTGATTAGAAGCATTTGTCAGCTGTCTGTTCATTAACTTATGGTTCTTCCAATCTCATCCATTGACTCTAGAGTAATGGTCCCCCATCCACACCCCAGAGTTTAGTCTATCTCTAATTTTTGTGGTCGTGTATACTGTTCACACCAGGCAGCCTTACCTTGGGTGAGTTTCTCATTTCATTAAAATAGTGAACAGTGGATCAACATTTTTTTAAATTCCTTATAATTTAGTCAAATACGTGAAGTTTTCTTTTGCTTTTTTTTTTTTTTTCTTTTATTGATGGGAAAAGTAATCAGAACTTGGTCAGTTGTTTGTATAATGGTAAAGCTTGCTAAGTGATGCATCAAATAGCATTAACTTCTGTCTTCCTGAGTAGGTTTTATAACTAAAGCATGGTCAGGATTTTAAAAGTTAACATGAAAATCTTCATACCCATTAACCATTTTGGATATCTGACAGAATTTACATTATTTACAGCCATGTTAATTCTTACCAGCCAGGCTAGTAAAGCGATCTGTAATGGGAGGTCATGCCACGTGGCTCAGCCATTAGCAAGTAATCAATGCATTTTGGATAATAGTACTTTCTGAACACCTTAAACACTGCAAAGAAAGAAAAATACACTCCCATCCTGAAACTAACACCAATGACACTGTCTTGCTGTCTAAATGTCTTATTCTGCGTATGTATACCCATAAGCATTCATATACAGTTTTGCAAAATTGGGATCTACGTGCTATTTTGTAGCTTACTGTTTTTCTCTTACTATGTTATGAACATGTCATAAGCCAGTTAACGTATTTTTGAAATATCGAAGTAAAGTATTTTTATAGCTGCCACTGTAGAAGTGAAAGGTTTTCTTACCATTTGCTAATACAGACAGAACCGTGATCAGTTTCCTTGTGGCCATATGTTTGTTTAAAACTTTATTTCCTTGGGGCATGTCTTAGTCCATTTCTGTTGCCATAAAAGAATACTTGAGGCTGGGTGATTTATAAAGAAAAGAGGTTTATTTGCCTCAGCGTTCTGCAGACGGTACGGGAAGCATGGCACCAGCATTGGCCTCTAGTGAGACCTCAGGAAGCTTCCAATCATGGTGGAATGCCTAGGGGAGCCAGTGTGTAGAGATCACATGACCAGAGTAGAAGTAATTTCCGAGGAATACAGGGTGTCAGGCTCTTTTTTAACCAACCAGCTCCCCTAGGACTAACAGAATGAGAACTCGAGAACTCAGTGCTGCTAGAATCTCACCAAGCCGTTTATGAGGGATCTGGTTCCATCACCACACCACCTGCCATTAGGCCCCACCTCCAACATTGGGAATCATATTTCATCATGAGATTTGGAGGGCCAAATAGTCAAACCATAGCAGGGTACTTGCCTAGATTTGGAATTACTGGCCAAGTGGGATGCTCATTTTGGTGGCTTTTACTCACTGCTGCCATGTTACATTCCAGAGAGGCACCAATTTATTCTTCTAGCAGCAATGTTTGAAGATGTCTATTTTTTATATCCTTACCAAAACAGAGTATTCGCATTTTGAAAGCTGTCAAATTGGCCAAGATTTTTAGAAGTATAACTCACAGTTTTGATTTGCATTTCTTTAACATTAATGAATTTGAACATCTTCAGTCTATTATTATTGGCCACTTTTTTCTATTGTACATTGCCTGTTCATGTCCTTTATCTTTTTCCTACTGCAGTATTCATCTTGACAGGACAATAAATTGTCCTGAAATAAAATAAATTGTCCTGAAAGTATTCATCTTATATTAAGGGTATTTAAGCTTTCTTATATGTGCTATCCATATTTTTCCTAGTTTATATGTCCTTTAACTGGAGTTATGTTGGATTATTTATTCTGTAAGTTTTTTCCCGCCAGAGCATTCCTGCAAAACCTGTGGGTTTTAAAAAAAAGTTTTAGGTAATCGGCCAGGTGCAGTGGCTCATGCCTATAATCCCAGCACTTTGGGAGCCCGAGGCGGGTGGATCACTTGAGGTCAAGAGTTCAAGACCAGCCTGGCCAACATGGTGAAACCCTGTATCTACTAAAAATACAAAAATTAGCCAGGCATAGTGGTGTGTGCCTGTTGTCCCAGCTACTCAGGAGACTGAGGTGGGAGAATTGCTTGAACCTAGGAGGCAGAGGTTGTAGTGAACCGAGATTGCTCCACTGCATTCCATCTTGGGCAACAGAGCAAGATCCTGTCTCAAAAAAAGAAAAAATTTTTTTTTAGGTAATTAAGTTTTTAAAATAGCTTTTAAAGAATAAACCACCGGTTGTACCTAGATCATCTAAAAGATCGATTGCGTCCTAGGCATGTAACACATTTAGTCATCCGTTTAACAGACTTCATAGTTAAATTATGGTTGTTAAAGTGTGCCAGACAGAGGTCCTCAGTATTAAAGATGAATAAGATAATATATTTGTCTTCAAGAAGCTCACATTGTAGTTGGCAGAACGCACACATGAACAGTTGGATATGGGGCAAAAGTTGTAATAGAATAAAACAGGTCTGTGGAATCAGAAAGGACCCTCTGTTGGAGACAGGAAAAGCTTTCCCAGTGACAGGCAGCTAGACTTAGCTTACTTGGTAATCTGAAGTAGAACTATTACATTCTAATTTTTTTGCTAACTTAGTTATTTATCTGTTCCATTTTTCCAAAAGGTTGTACCAGTAGAAGATTATGGAAGATTTTGTCATTGACAATTGGTGGAACCATTGCCCTTTGCATTGGACTTCTTACGTCTGTCTACCTTGCCACGTTACATGAAAATGATTTATGGTTTTCTAATATTAAGGTATGGAGTTTCTTTGACCATTGTATGATTCACTCAGTGGGGTCTCCAGTAGTAAGCCATGTGGATGAATGACCAAGGCAACACAGTTTTACCATAAAGAATCCAATCTCTAGAAAGGTTGAACTATAGAGTGAAAAGATTTTTGTGTTTATTATTTTAAAATAACATATCAGAATCTTTTTAAAAATATTTATTTATTTATTTATTTTTGAGGTGGAGTCTCACTCTGTCACCCAGGCTGGAGTGCAGTGACACAATCTTGGCTCACTGCAACCTCTGCCTCCCAGGTTCAGGTGATTCTTTTGGCTTAGCCTCCCGAGTAGCTGGGACTATAGGTGCGTGTCACCACATCCAGCTAATTTTTGTATTTTTACTAGAGACGGGGTTTCACCATGTTGGCCAGGCTGGTCTCGAACTCCTGACCTTGTGATCCGCCTGCCTCTGCTTCCCAGCGTGCTGGGATTACAGGCATGAGCCACCACGCCCAGCCAGAATCTTTATTTTTAATTTTTTGAGATAGGTTATTGCTTTGTCACCCAGGCTAGGATGCAGTGGTGCAAACATGGCTCACTGCAGCCTCAGCCTCCTGGGCTCAAGCGAGTATCCTGCCATTGCTTCCTGTGTCGCTGGGACCACAGGCATGCACCACCTCGCCAAGCTAATTTTTTGATTTTTTTGTAGACAGGGTCTCACTTTGTTGCCCATGCTGGTCTCAAACTCCTGGGCTCAAGTGATCCTACTGCCTCGGTATTCCAAAACATGAGAATGAGCCACAGCACCCAGCCCAGGATTTTTCTAATCAAATGAGTTTTTTCTTTTTCATTAAATTATTCTATTTATTTAGCAGTTACTCTAAATTAGTATTATTCAAGTTATAGATTGTGAAATTAGTGCAGTAGGTCATGAGTAACATTTTTCTTAATGAAATCAAAAAGAAGAGAATACTATCACATCTAGTAGAGTTGAGGATTGTTTTGTGAAACTTTTAATTATATATATATGTGTGCACAAACTGGGTTACAGTATACAAGGTACTTCTCTTTTTTTTCTTATTGGCTACAACAGGAAAAAAACCAACCAACCAACCAACAAACAAAAAACCGAAAAAGAAATAAAAAAGCCACTGCTTTAAATCATGAGCTCCATAGAGGGTCCTCAGCATGTTCATGCCTATCTAATACTCTGTGCAAGTGGTTTTGCAGGGCATAGGGCGATGTGGAACCTATGATATTTCCAGGGAAAGGAGCAGTAATTTTAATCCGATTTGCAAGAGGGTCAGCCGGGCATCACGCCTGTAATATCAGCACTTTGGGAGGTCAAGGTGGGTGGATCACTTGAAGTCAGGAGTTCAAGACCAGCCTGGCCAACATGGTGAAACCCCATCTCTACTAAAAACACAAAAATGAGCCAGGCACGATGACATACACCTGTAATCTCAGCTGCTCAGGAGGCTGAGGCACAAGAATCACTTGAACTCGGGAGGAAGAGGTTGTGGTGAGCCGAGATCACACCACTGCACTCCAGCCTGGGTAACAGAGTGAGACTCTGTCTCAAAAAAAAAAAAAAGTTGGGAGGGTGGTCTGTGACTCTTTAAACACGTTTCCTTGTTTTCTTTTTTTTTTTTTTTTTTTTTTTTTTTTTTTGAGACGGAGTCTCACTCTGTCGCCCGGGCTGGAGTGCAGTGGCCGGATCTCAGCTCACTGCAAGCTCCGCCTCCGGGTTTATGCCATTCTCCTGCCTCAGCCTCCCGAGTAGCTGGGACTACAGGCGCCCGCCAACTCACCCGGCTAGTTTTTTGTATTTTTTAGTAGAGACGGGGTTTCACCGTATTAGCCAGGATGGTCTCGATCTCCTGACTTCGTGATCCACCCGTCTCGGCCTCCCAAAGTGCTGGGATTACAGGCGTGAGCCACCGCGCCCAGCCATGTTTCCTTGTTTTCTTTCTCTCTCTCTTTTTCAGCATTTCTAGAACTCCTCTTGGCATTGTTTTCAGAACTCGTATATAACTTACATGTGGAAATTTACATCCAAATATACCTTATTTTTAAATCTAATATGTCATGCTCTTAAACTGTGGTGTCTGATGATTAGTTGCTTGTAAAGGTAAACAAACACCGTCAAAGCCAAAGATGTATATCTGTAAGAAAGTTCAAAAGAAGTGACTGATGTAGGATCTAAAGACATTTTCCAAAGAAAGTTTTCCAAAACATTTTGAGCTTTGGTTCTCTTACTGGAATGAGCCTCCAAAGGAGATTGCTTTGATGAGAAATCTAGTTCATAAGAATAACTTCTAGTGTGTTTATTTTTAAACCTGCTGTGTTACTTTATGGGAACAGTATATATATCTTTATATAAATTACCATAGTACCAAAGAAGAATAATTCTTATCCTTCGGTGACAGTAGGTAGTTCTTCTTGTCAGAAGAATTTTACCCGTTTATCTATCTTTTTTTGGGAGGAGCTGGGGCGGACAGGGTCTTTCTTTGTCACCCAGGCTGGAGTGCAGTGGCGCAATCACAGCTCGCTGCGGCCCCAGCCTCCTGGGCTGAAGCATTACTCTGACCTCAGCCTCCCAAGTAACTGGTGCATGTCACTATTCCCAGCTAATTATTTAATTTTTTGTAGAGATGGGCCTACTGTGTTGCCCAGGCTGTTCTCAAACTCCTGGACTCAAGCAATCCTCCTGCGTTGGCCTCCCAACGTGTTGGGATTGCAGGTGTGAGCCACTATGCCCTGCCTATCTCTTTAAAATGGAATGCTGGCAGGGCGTGGTGGATCACTTGAGGTCAGGAGTTTGAGACCAGCCTGGCCAACATGGTGAAACACTGTCTCTACTAAAAATACAAAAGAAATTAGCCAGGCATGGTGGCGCATGCCTGTATTTCCAGCTACCCAGGAGGCTGAGGCAGGAGAATTGCTTGAACCCAGGAGGCAGAGGTTGCAGTGAACTGAGATCGTGCCACTGCACTCCAGCCTGTGTGACAGAGCAAGACTTCATCTCAAAAAAAAAGTGCTTATAAAGCGATTACCTCGAATTAAACCATGTAGTGCTTATATATTAACATAAGTATTTTGAAAAAAGACTGAAATATCCCCGTGTGAGCAGATAGCTCAAATTAAATGCTAACAACAGTGTAGCAAGGAGACATGTTGAAAGAGATCATATAACTTAATTATAAACTATTAAGTGTAGCTCTTTAATGTAAAACTTGTAACTAGCCTTGCTGGTTTCCTTAAATAAATATACCCCATCATCGAGAAATTTGAACACCCTTGGTTTTTCTCTCTTTACTTTCACTGGGTTAAGGAAGTTCTGGTTTCACCTAGTATTTACTGAGCTCCTGTTCCGTGGGTAACATTGAGTTAAACACTCTGGAGAACATGGAAGGAATAACACAGATTTCTGAATTTGCCAGCAGATTTTCCAGTATAGTAAATGAATTGAGTAAGTATATATTAAGCACCTACAGTATGCCAGCAGGCACTGTGCTTAGTGGTAGCAGTATCACTGAATAAGACAAGGCCGTGCCCCCAAGGAACTTACACTCTTGAGAAGGAAACAGGTGAGTATCCAGACAATTACAGGACATCCACACTCAGTGCTAGGATGGGGTGAGATAGAGAGCACTGTGGGAGCACATAGGAGGGGGAGCCTAACCTCATTTTGGAAGATCAGGGAAGCTTTTCTAGAGGAAATGATGGTTAAATAGACCTGAAGGAGGAGTAAGAGTTAACCAGGCAAGCTGGGGAGGAAAGATGAGTGTCCTAGAAGAGGGACACGTGCAGAAAATTGAAGAGGCAAGAGAGCCTGGTATGTGAAGCATTGCCAGTAGTTTAGCCTGGCTAGAGAGTAGAAGGGGAGAAGGGATGTACTGGGAATGGTAAACAGAGGCCAGATAATAAAGGGTCTGTCTTCTCTGTCTCGAAGATAGAACTCTCTCTGAATGTATTATAGTAGTGAGCCATATTTTTAGTGAGGCAGCGATGTCATCGTATTGGTGTTTCAGAAAGTTGCCTCAGGCTATGATGTGGAAAATGGATTTGGGGAGAGCAAAACTAAAGTCAGGAAACTGCTAAGATAATCCAATTCAGTGGATTCAGTAATATTTATCGCATTCACATATTCAGTAAGTGAATATCTTCTGTGTGCCAGACACTTTTCTAGGCTTTGGGAATAAAACATTGAATACGACATAGAACTCGATTAGGATGAAAAGGGGAAAAATCAGAAAGAAAATGAAAATGAATCCTGTGGTGAAAGTCACACGGGATGATGAGATAGTCACTAGAAGGCTACTTGGAATAGGAAAGTAAAGCAGACCACTTTGAGGACATGTAAACCAAAACCTACATGATATTATAGAAGGAACCAGCCAAGCTAAGATCTGCGAGAACGTTCTAGGCAGAGGAAACAGCAAGCCAAAAGTCTGTAAGGTAGGAATGAACTTGGCAAATCCAGGATCAGAGAGAAGGTGCATGTGGCCAGAATTTTATGAGCAATGAGGAGAAGGTACAAGAGAGGAGAAGAACAGATCACATAGGGCTTTGAGGCTGCAGAAGAGTTGCAGAGACGTGAACCGAAGTCAGAGCTTTTTAGGAAGTGGACTTGGAGGGATGTCTTGATTCATTGTGTAGAAGTTCGTTGAGAGGGAACAGTTGAGAGGGAACCTCGGTCCAAGCTGCCTGGTGTGCTTAGCAGCGGGGTGGATGGATGGACATGCCATTTACTGTGACAGTGAGCACCGGGAGGAGCAGAGCTGGAGGGTTGGAGTTCTGATACCAGCTACCCACCATTAGGCCAAACTTCACAGGATGAGAGTACAGCTCTCTACAAAAATGCCTTCGTTTCACACACCAGTGCAAGTTTGGGCCCCCCCACCCCCAGACAACCCTCACTTCTGACCAGCTGGCTACAAATTCTGAGGTTCCCACCACCCGCTCAGGTTCAACAGTTCACTAGAACAACTCACAGAATTCAGGAAAGTGCTGTATTATGACTACAGATTTGTTATAGCAAAAGATTACAAATCAGAACCAGCCAAAGGGAGTGACACATGCAGTCAAGTCTTCGAGGGTCCCTTTGGAAGCTTTCATTATCTTTTCCCCGTGGAGTCAGGCCCATTACCCTCCTGGCACATCAGTGTGTTACACTATGTGGAGCCAACCAAAGAAGCTCCCCTGAGTTCCGGTGTCTAGTTTTTATTGAGGTTTCATTATGTGGGCACGATTGATTGAATTATTGCCCACAAGGCTGGACACAATCTCCAGCCCTTTTCTTCTCCTTAGAGGTTGGGCTGCTAGCATATGGCTCAAAGCCCTGACTCTCAGGCCACATGGTTGAGTGTTCTGGCATGGCCAACCCCAATCCTGAGTCATCTCCTTAACACAAATTAGGAGCTCACCCTGTCACCTGCTAGCACAGGCTCTCAGATGAGGTCTGAAGAACCTACCATGAATAACAAAGACACTCTCATCACTTAAAGTTCCAAGGATTTAGAGCGTATCTTCCAGGAACTGGGGACAAACAGCAGCCAGATTCTTTATTCCTGGAGCGTAGAGTTTTGATATGGTTTGGCTGTGTCCCCACCCAAATCTCATCTTTAATTGTGGTTCCCATAATTCCCACATGTCGTGGGAGGGACCCAGTGGGAGGTAATTGAATTATGGGGGCGGGCCTTTCCTGTGCTGCTCTCGTGATAGTGAATAAGTCTCACGAGATCTGTTGGTTTTATTTATTTATTTTAATTTTTTTTTTTTGAGACAGAGTCTCGCTCTGTCGTCCAGACTGGAGTGCGGTGGCACAATCTCGGATCACTGCAACCTCCACCTCCTGGGTTTAAGCGATTGATTCTCCTGCCTCAGCCTCCTGAGTAGCTGAGATTACAGGTGCGTGCTACCACGCCTGGCTAATTTTTGTATTTTTAGTAGAGATGGGTTTCACTATGTTGGTCAGGCTAATCTTGAACTCCTGACCTCGTGATCTGCCCACTTTGGCCTCCCAAAGGGCTGGAATTACAGGTGTGAGCCACCACGCCTGGCCAGATCTGCCTGCCACCGTGTAAGACTTGACTTTGCTCCTCATTCACATTCTTCCATGATTGTGAGACCTCTCCAGCCACGTGGAACTGTGACTCCAGTAAACCTCTTTCCTTTGTAAATTACCCAGTCTCAGTTATGTCTATTAGCAGAGTGAGGAATGGACTAATACAAGGTTACCTCCCCGTAACCAGGGACAGAGGCCAGCCAATTTTTTTCTTGCACAGGAGGCAAGGCAGGGAACAACGAGCTGAGGTTTGACTATGTTGTGAGGCACTTTTAAAGCAGTCCACACAGAAATATGGAGTAAAGGGAGCTAGACTTACGGGGCTGAAGGCAGGAGTTCCGTCTGTGTTGGAAATGGGCATTTTCATATTACCATCTTGTAGATGTGTGGGTGAGATTGTTTCAGGAGTGTGTAAAATGAGAAAGGAAAGAGAACCTGGGCCAGTTTCTGTCTGTGCCTCAGATACCATCTGGGAAGCTATAAAACAGGCACTTTTCCCCACCCACCACGCTTGTCCTCTGAAACTTACAATTGAGCTCAGAGTCTTATTCAATTTTTTTCCTTTGTGTTGAAGCAGTAGTCCATGGCACACATTTTGGTTTGTTTCCTATATCACAAGAAGAATCCTCCAATGTTAGAACCATTTCTCAAACCTGTTAATACCTCTGCGTAGGCATTTGGTTTAGTGTTTTGTTTAGATTCTCTAGATCAGCATTGTCCAATAGGACTATAGTGAAGGAAATGTTCAGTCTATGCACTGTCTAGTACAGTGGGCACATGTGGCTGCTGAACACTTGAAATGGGGTAGTACAACTCAGGAACTCAATTTTTTTTAATTAATCTGATTTAATTTTTAAATATGTACATATTTTCTGTCAATAAACAATTAGAAATTATAAATATCACTGAACAAAGACCTTATTGACCAAAGAAAAACTCATTTTTAGAGTGTATATTCCTTTATAAATCTCCTCTAATTTATACCATTTCTATATTGGGGAATTATTTGAGAAGAGTAAATCTGTTTTCCTTTCGTGTTCCTACCTCATCAAAATTAGGTAGTGTTTAATGAAAATACTTTGATGTTATTTTTTAACATTTTGAAGTAGTTGTAATTATTCAGAGAGTAAAAGTGTTGCTTATATAATAGACAAGTCATACATTGAATTTATGCATTCAAAATTATTTTTAAATGCTTGTTGTATTGTTTGTATGTGAAAAGTGGAAACCCTGAAATAGCAACTGGAAAGTTAAAGGAAAAGATACTAGTTTTACATGGTCTTAGAAAATACATATCTAGTATCCTTTCTCAGCATATTTTTGAAATTTTAAGTTATTTTTCTGTTGTCTTAATGCTGGGAAATTGAAAGTATTCAAGATTTTTTAAAATACCGTTTATTGAATGTCTGTTACATGCTTGGAACTATTTGGGGGCATTTTAATACATACTGTATTTATTTGTACCTATTTTTTGAGACAGGTTCTCACTCTATCACTCAGGCAGTGGCACAATCAAGGTCACTGCAACCTTGAACTCCTGGGCTCAAGCAATCCACCCACCTCAGCCTCCCAAGTGGCACCGGCTAATTTTTTCATTTTTTGTAGAGACAGAGTCTCACTTTGTTGCCCAGGCTGTTCTTGAACTCTTCACCTCAAGCAAGCCTCCCACCTGGGCCTCCCAAAGTGCTGGGATTATAGGTGTGAGCCACAATGCCCGACCTACATATTTGTGTAATCTGCCTATCTTTAGAGCCCAAACACTAACTCTAAATTGTCCTTTCAGTGCAACCAGCTTTTTTACTGCCCTTTATTGTAAACAGAAACAAAAAGTAAACCACCCCCTGCCTTTTTTTTTTTTTTTTTTTTTTTTTTGAGACAGTCTTGCTCTGTCACCCAGGCTGGAGTGCAGTGGCACGATTTTGGCTCACTGCATCCTCCGCCTCCTGGGTTCAAGCGGTTCTCCTGCCGCAGCCTCCCAAGTAGCTGGGATTACAGGCAGGCGCCACCGTGCCCGGCTAATTTTTGTATTTTTAGTGGAGACGGGGTTTCACCATGTTGGCCAGGATGGTCTCGATCTCTTGACCTCGTGATCCGCCCACCTCAAATTCCCAAAGTGCTGGGATTACAGGCATGAGCCACCATGTGCAGCTAGTGAAAGCCCATTTTCTTTTTTTTTTTTTTTTTTTTTTTTTTTTTTTTGAGACAGAGTCTCGCTCTGCCGCCCAGGCTGGAGTGCAGTGGCCGGATCTCAGCTCACTGCAAGCTCCGCCTCCCGGGTTTACGCCATTCTCCTGCCTCAGCCTCCCGAGTAGCTGGGACTACAGGCGCCCGCCACCTCGCCCGGCTAGTTTTTTGTATTTTTTAGTAGAGACGGGGTTTCACCATGTTAGCCAGGATGGTCTCGATCTCCCGACCTCGTGATCCGCCCGTCTCGGCCTCCCAAAGTGCTGGGATTACAGGCTTGAGCCACCGCGCCCGGCCGTGAAAGCCCATTTTCTTACTTGGTGTTCTGCCCTTATGGTGCCTGGCACGTCATCAGTGCTAAGTAGCTTTCAGTATTCTGCAGTAGAGTCCACTGCTGGTGCTGAGGGTATGGGGTAGGCAGAGGAAAAGGGGAGGCACTGGCTGCTGTGAAGGATCTGGATGGGAACTAGAACCAAAGGATATGACTTCCAGAGCTTGCCTTCGAGGATACGATATGGTTAGTCCTGGCAGTTACAGGAGCCAGTGGATGCATTTTAAGTGATTTTTGTTTAGTGGTTTTGTTTTTTATTGTGGTTGTTGTTGAGATGGAGTCTCACTCTGTCGCCCAGGCTGGAGTACAGTAGTGTAGTCTTGACTCACTGCAACCTTCGCCTCCCGAATTCAAGTGATTCTCCTGCCTCAGCCTCCTGAGTAGAGTAGCTGGGATTACAGGTGCGCACCACCACGCCCAGCTAATTTTTGTATTTTTTAGTAGAGACGAAGTTTTGCCATGTTGGTCAGGCTGGTCTCGAACTCCTGACCTCAGGTGTTCCGCCCATCTTGGCCTCTCAGAGTGCTGGGATTACAAGCGTGAGCCACCACGCCCTGCCATGTATTTGATAGATCTGTATAGCCTTCCTTTTTATTTTCTGAGTGTGTATTTTTTTTTAATTATTGAAACTATGTTGTAACAATAATGACAAAATTTTAAATGAAAAAATTACTTAATATTCATTACCCTTAACAAAAAGCAGTTTTCATTTTTCCCTTCTATTCTTCCTCCTAAGTGCCTAAATATTTTACTTATTTATGACCCGAGTATAGCTAGTTTTTATAATCTACCTTATCTGCTGTTACATCCTATGCTTTTTCCATGTATACATTTTCACAAAACTTTTGTAATTACGTAAGTAGTTATGGTTTTATAATTTAATATTTTTGAAGTTTCTATACTCTTGATTATTCCACCATTTTCATGCTCCCAACTTTGGATAGTTAGATTGTTTATAATACTACAGTTAAATTCCTAACATGGCTTACTTATTCTCACTTTAAAGTGGCAATGTAGTGGTTATCAGTTCCTTCTTTCTTGGAATTCCCTCAGAGCAATTAAGGAATGTGAAAAATAGATAATCAAGTTCCAACTTTGATCAAGGGGGCTGCTAAATCCAGTGGCACTCAGAAAGATGCTGAGAGAAGAGTCTGCGGCCAGGCATGGTGGCTCATGCCTGTAATCCCAGCACTTTGGGAGGCCAAGGCGGGCACATCACTTGAGCCCAGGAGTTCAAGACCAGCCTGGCCAACATGGCAAAACCCTGTCTCTGCTAAAAATACAAAAATTAGCCAGGCGTGGTGGTGCACTCCTGTAATCCCAGCTGAAGCAGGAGAATCGCTTGAACCTGGGCGGGAAAGGTTGCAGTGAACCAAGATTGCGCCACTGCACTGCAGCCTGGGTGACAAAGCGAGACTTCATCTCAAAAAAAAAAAAGAAAGAGGAGTCTGCAAGCTGCAGGGGTCAGATAAAGTGAGTAAAGCATCGTCCTCCAAAGTTAGTGGCATCTCCTTAGGGGTAAAACCAACAGTTCCTTGAGTAGGAACATGGGATGAGTGTGCAGGCTATAGTGGCAGCAGCTCTCTTGGATCCACTCTGCTATGAAGAACAGCACGCTACACAGGCCGGCCAGAAGGAGTGATCACAGAGACAAGCCATATTTGTAAGAGATGGGATTTAAGAGGACAGTAATGAAGGGAGGCAACCTGCATTTTGAAGATCCCCAAAGCTATCAAGTTCTGTTGACTAAAATGAGGAAAAGACTAAATAACTCACCCTTGTAAAACACCCTATATAATGAAAAATCTTGCTGACCTGAGCTTTGTGCCCAGCCTCGCCCCCACATGAACTTCCTGCAAGTAGCTTGTGTGGTAAGAACTTGCCACATTCAAAGGCTGGGTGCGGTGGCTCAAGCCTGTAATCCCAGCACTTTGGGAGGCCGAGACGGGCGGATCACGAGGTCAGGAGATCGAGACCATCCTGGCTAACACAGTGAAACCCCGTCTCTACTAAAAAATACAAAAAATTAGCCGGGCGAGGTGGCAGGCGCCTGTAGTCCCAGCTACTCGGGAGGCTGAGGCAGGAGAATGGCGTATACCCGGGAGGCGGAGCTTGCAGTGAGCTGAGATCCAGACACTGCACTCCAGCCTGGGCGACAGAGCGAGACTCCGTCTCAAAAAAAAAAAAAAAAAAAAAAAAGAACTTGCCACATTCAGACATAACTGATAAGGAAGGAACTGGGACAAGATTGTCCAGTGATACCGCAACAAAAAAGGGAAGAGAACAACAAGTAGACATCATTGATGAAGAACAGTCCTCAGAAGAATTTTACGGTGGAGATGTGGAGGTTGTAACCACACATGTCACATTAAAAGGTAATCATTTGCCACTGTGGAAGATGCATACAAAGGAGAAGCGTAAGAAGCTGTGTACCTTCTTCAAGGGGGAACAGGAAGAGAACAAAAGGAAGTGAAACATGAACTGGCAGACTTTAGACAAGAAATAGAATTACAAGGTAGAATCATTGTAGAAATTATGACCATCTCGGATGCACCATACAGGAGACTAGAATCTGCAGAATGTACAGAAAGAGCAATGTTGGACAGGACTGAGAGAGGTCAACAAAATGAAAGGAAGATTGAATAAAGTGACAGTATGAGAAAGCAAGTGACAATTGAGGACAAAGAGCAGCAAGCATGCATCATTTGTGTCCCAAAAAAAGAGAACCAGAACAATAAATCAGGAAAACAAAACAAAACAAAAAAGCACGTGTTTAAAGATGTAATTCAAGGAAACTTTCCAAAAATAAAAGGAAATTTGAATCTAGTAATTGAAGGGGCAGAGCAGGTTCCGGGATAAATTGGCCTAGAAAAATCATTAGCAGGATAGAGTTCTCTGAAGTTGCTGGACTTAAATATATAAAGAAACCTTTGGACATTCTAGACAAAAAGATCAAGTTACCAATAAGGAGAAACAAAGGTCAACCTGGCATTCAGGTTCTCCACAGTAACGTCTAATGGTCAGAGACCATGAATGATGCCTAGAAAGTAGGGCCGGGTGTGGTGGCTCACGCCTGTAATCCCAGCACTTTGGGAGGCTGAGGTGGGCGGATCACAAGGTCAGGAGATCGAGACCATCCCGTCCTGGCTCACACAGTGAAACCCTGTCTCTACTAAAAATACAAAAAACTAGCCGGGTGTGGTGGCAGGCGCCTGTAGTCCCAGCTACTCGGGAGGCTGAGGCAGGAGAATGGCGTAAACCTGGGAGGCGGAGCTTGGAGTGAGCCCAGATCGCGCCACTGCACTCCAGCCTGGGCAACAGAGCAAGACTCCGTCTCAAAAAAAAAAAAAAAACAACAAAAAAAGAAAATGCTCAAGTAAGAGAAAGTGATTTACACGTTTTAACCCAGTCATTCCATTGCATATAAAGACAGCATACAGGCCGGGCGCGGTGGCTCAAGCCTGTAATCCCAGCACTTTGGGAGGCCGAGACCGGCGGATCACGAGGTCAGGAGATCGAGACCATCCTGGCTAACACGGTGAAACCCCATCTCTACTAAAAAAATACAAAAAACTAGCCGGGTGATGGTGGAGGCTGTGGCAGGGCGCCTGTGGTCCCAGCTACTCGGGAGGCTGAGGCAGGAGAATGGCGTAAACCCGGGAGGCGGAGCTTGCAGTGAGCTGAGATCCGGCCACTGCACTCCAGCCTGGGCGACAGAGCCAGACTCCGTCTCACCACTGCACTCCGGCCTGGGTGACAGAAAAAAAAAAAAAAAAGAAAAGAATAGATAGGGTTAATCCACACAATACTAGCACAGTAGTGCTAAGACTGCTGATTGCCTGAGTGTGGGCCCAGTGGAAGAACTGTCGCTTCAGCAGCAGACTGCCCTCCTCACAAGCCCTGCTTGGCACTTCTCACATGCCACGGCTTTAATCAACTCTAGGGCAAGAATCATTCCCCTCTAACAGATGGACATGAATTTAACCAGACAATAAACCATGTATGTGCCATAAATATGTTTGCTGAGGGCATGATTCCCAGTACAGAACTTTAAGAACAGCTGTCTTATGGGCTACTATTTCTTGGTGAGATGATTTGTTAACCTCATTCTGAAACAGATTACATTTATAAAGTTAATTTTTCGGTGGCTTCCCCACTACTAACAGTCTAATTATTTTGGGGGACAATTTTTGTAAACAAAATTTTTTTTTTTTTTTCCTGAGACAAGAGTCTCACTCCATCACCCAGGCTGCAGTGCAGTGCCGGGATCTCAGCTGACTGCACCTTCCACCTCCCAGGTTCAAGCAATTCTCATGCCTCAGCCTCCCAAGTAGCTGGAATTACAGACATGCGCCACAATGCCCGGATAATTTTTGTATTTTTAGTAAAGGCAGGGTTTTGCCATGTTGGCCAGGCTCATCTCAAACTCCTGACCTCAAGTGATCTGCCCACCTTGACTTCCCCAAGTGAGTGGTGGATCTTGCACTGAGTAGCCTCGACCTCAGTGATTCTCCCACTGCAACCCCACGAGTAGCTGGAACTACAGGTGCATGCCATGTGCCCAGCTAATTTTTTATATTTTTGCAGATTGGGTTTTTGCCATGAGCCAGTCCTGCGTAATCCACCTGGCCTGTAAACAGAACTTTTTTACATGAGTTGTTTTTTTTTTTTTTTAAAGCAGGGTGAGGAAGACTTTATTCAAGACCATCGTGATAGCTGTAGGGACCGCTGCAACAAGGTCTTGCAGTGGTGGAGAGAGATTGTACTCAACTCCTAGTATAGCATGGGTGAGTAGGAATGGGCAGCCAAGGAGCGGGGTGGGGTCAGTGGCTGGGAAATGAGTAAGAGGAACCACTGGGGTGCGGGAGATTCTGGCTCAACCAGGCTTAGAGGATTCTTGCTAAAGGCAGGCCAGGGTGACCAGACATTATGTGGGGGATCTATTTACGTGAGATTTTTTAAAAGCTAATTTGATGTTTCCTTTCCACATTGGGTGTCGTTTGTCTCAAAGGACTCTTTAGCCTTTGGGCATTGCCAGCAACTTATCTGAGTGCCTGTGGGGAATGTGATGAGTCATTGTGAGCAGTCATTTTATTTTCCTTTTGTACTTCTGTTAAGTTACTATATACACTGTTACTTCAGTGGTTTTAAGTACCATTGTGGTACTTAAACCATGTGGTTTTTTGTTTGTTTGTTTTGTTTTGTTTTTGAGACAGAGTCTCACTCTGTCTCCCAGGCTGGAGTGCTGTGGCGTGATCTCGGCTCACTGCAACCTCTGCCCTCCGAGTTCAAGTGATTCTCTTGCCTCAGCCTCCCGAGTAGCTGGGATTGCAGGTGCCTGCCACCACGCCCAGCTGATTTTTTGTATTTTTAGTAGAGACGGGGTTTCACCATGTTAGCCAGGCTGGTCTTGAACTCCTGACCTCATGATCCACCTGCCTTGGCCTCCCAAAGTACTGGGATTACAGGCATGAGCCACCGTGCCTGGCCAGCTGTACAGTTCTTTATAAATACAAATCTTTTGTCTTTCTACTACTTTCTGTCATTATCTTTGAAGATGTTTTCGTTCTGTCAACATTGCATTCCCCATGGAACCTGTGCAAATTGAAATATGAAGTATTTGTTCGTTTTGCATTCTTTAGAGGATAACTACTATTGGTGTATATTTTCACGGGTGTGATCTACCAAGCGAAGTATAAATTGCCATAAAACTGGAAAAGTGTTTGAATGAGTGAAGCAGATGTTCTGTTAGCATGAAGCAGATGTAAAACTTGCAAGTGTCTGTCTAATAAAGTATAGCATTTGGTTCTATACAGCTGGTGCCAGATTACCAATTAATCATGTTTGAATGCATTTTTACTAATTAGGTCCTCCTCTGTTCTTTATGCATTCTGGCTATATTAAAGGGAGGGATGGGACACAAAAGCTTTCTACCTTTAGTACGTTGAGCAACGTTTTTTCTTATTCCCTAGTCTTTTATTCTTAGAACCATATAATTCACTCTTTCATTCTTTATTGGCTCTCCAGTTTGATTTGGGATGTAGGTGTGACATGAGGATTTTCATACTCCTCGAGTGCCTTTGAACACTTTAAGGAATCTAAAGAAAATAATGTAATTAATGTTGTTTTTCTTATTTGCATGGACAAAAGCTAGTATTTGCTCAGTTAACATCAATTCATAGCCTCTGTGGCTATTTGACTGAGTACATTCTAGAAACGAGTGATACCGGGTTGGGTTTATGTTCTTAAAAGCAATAGAGCACTTTTTCTCAAAGATAAAAAATGAGTGGGTTAACATAACTACCCAGAAGAATTGCCTTTACTGCTATGAAAGATACAACACAAATCACTCGCAATGAAAGTTAGAAAAGTTGTATCATTATGTATTAGCCTTTTTATAAAGCAAGTGTGTTATTGAAATTAAATTTTAGGCCCAGGCACTGTGGCTCCTGCCTGTAATCCCAGCACTTTGGGAGGCCATGGCAGGAGGATCACTTAAGCTCAGGAGTTCAAGACCAGCTTGGGCAACATGGCGAAACTGTACCTCTACAAAAAATACAAAAATTAGGCAGACATAGTGGCATGTGCCTGTAGTCCCAGCTACTTGGAAGCTAAGGCGAGAGGATCACTTGAGCCTGGCAGGCGAAGGCTACGATGAGCCGTGATCAGGCCACTGTACTCCAACCTGGGTGACAGAGTGAGACCCTGTCTCCAAAAAATAAATAAATTTCAGAACCTGATGGGCCTTTTTTTAAATGTTTGATTTCCTCAAGCATTTAAAACAAAATTTGTTTTCTGTGAAAGGAAGTTCAATATGTAAGGTTTGCTACCATACCTCTCATTTTTCTAAAAGGAGTTAGCAAACAATGATAAAAAGATTTAGAGGGTAGCAGAAATATATTAAATAAATAATTTCTAAGTCTGAAGATAATGGCATGAATGATTCTTATTTATTTATTTATTTATTGAGGCAGGGTCTTGCTCTATCATCCAGGCTGGAGTGGCTTGATCATGGCTACTGCAGCCTTAGCCTCCCAGTAGGCTGAGTCTCAATCAATCCTCCTTCCTTAACCTCCCCAGTACCTGGGAATTCAGGTACATGCCACTATGCCTGGCTAATTTTTTTTTTTTTTTTTTTTGGTAGAGACAGGGTTTTGCCATGTTTCCCAGGCTGGTCTTGAATTCCTGAGCTCAGGCAATCCACCCACTTTGGCTTCCCAAAGTGCAAGGCTGTAGGCGTGACCCACCGCACCCAGCCTGAGTAGTTCTTTTAATGAAATGTTTATTACCATATGAAAATTAGTTGGAGTTAGGGGAAAGCAAAATGAGCTAAAAGAAATTCATCAGCTGGAAAATGAGATGTTCAGTATTTATCACTTTCTCCCACTGGGTTTGTGGAATGTGGATCTGCTATAATATGGAAAAACATGGCTGGGTGCGGTGCCTTACACCTGTAATCCCAGCACTTTGGGAGGCCGAGGCGGACGGATCACCTGAGGTCAGGAGTTCAAGACCAGCCTGACCAATATGGAGAAACCCCTGTCTCTACTAAAAATACCAAATTAGCCGGGAGTGGTGGCACATGCCTATAATCGCAGTTACTAGGGAGGCTGAGGCAGGAGAATCGCTTGAACCTGGAAGTTGCAGGTTGCGGTGAGCCAAGATCACACCATTGCACTCCAGCCTGGGCAATAAGGGTGAAACTCCATCTCAAAAAAAAAAAGACAGATCGAATTATGTTTTAGACAATGTGTTACAGATTCTAGGACATGGTTTGTTTTGTTTTGTTTCGTTTTTAACACTGGTGTAAAAGAATCTCTAATGACATAGATAATAACTTTTTATTTATTTATGCTTTTACAGGTACAGGTTAAGTATCCCTCATCTGAAATGCTTGGGACCGGAAGTGTCTTGGATTTCAGATTTTGGGTTATTTGCATGTACCTAATGAGAAATCTTGGGGATAGGATTCAGGTGTAAACATGAAATTCGTTTATGTTTCATGTATACCTTATGCACATAGCCCGAAGGTGATTTTATACAATGTAGTTCGTAAGTTTGTGCATGAAACAAAGTTTGTAGATGCTGAACCATCAGAAAACAAAGGTGTCACTATCTCAACCATCCTAGTGGGCGATCTATGATTATTTGGCATCACCATTGTTCCTGACTCTGAATTTACATGCTACCTTTATAAGTAATCATTTTCTTATACTTATTCACACATAAGTACTTAACAATAAAAAATATGACATACCATCAGTACAGTGAAAAAAATAACACTTTCAGGGTAACTTGTGGCATCATTTTGGCTCTCAAAAAGTATCTGATTTTAAAGTATTTCATTTGGATTTCAGCTTTTCAGGTTAGGGCAGCTTAACCTATAGATAAAGTGTATCATCCAACAGTATTAATTGCGTTATTCCAGAAAGTCTTCAGTGTCATTATTGTCTATTGCTTCTATGTTTTATAGTAATAATTTAAATTTAATAAATGTATCTTGTAACTAAATTGGCTAATAGCTATTACTTTAGGTTTTCAGTTCTTCTAGGGTTGAATACTTATCTAAAAGCAGTTTAAATATTTCATATATCCATTTACCTGCATGAACCTCTTCCCACCAGGGTTACACTTGTCAGAGTAAAATTCATGTGTCTGCCTTATTTGACTACGAATGCCTTTTAATCTTAGAATAAAAAGAAAATGATGGATCTTATGTAATACTGGTAGCTTTTAGGTAGGTGTCTAATGCAATTATATTTCTTTTCATGTGGGAGATTTTTGTTTCTGCCATCCCTGTTTTGTGTGTCACTGATATTGCATAGGAATGATGATGTATTCTTTAAAAATTTTTTTAAGATTAAACATTCATTAAAGTAGAGAATAGTAGGACAGACTCCCATGTATCCCGCACTCAACTTTACCAATGATCAGCCTTCCATTCTTGTTTGCCAAAATTTTTTGAGATATATTTTCAGAGTTTTTTCTCTTTCAAGTTGCAGTTATATATCCTTTCTACAGGAATAATATGTATTTAAACCAAAACTAGGTCATGTAAACCCATAGGATCTAACTCTGTTTCAGGAAGTGGAGCGAGAAATCTCATTCAGAACGGAGTGTGGCTTGTATTACTCCTACTACAAGCAGATGCTGCAGGCTCCAACCCTCGTGCAAGGTAATTACAACTGATAGTTTCGTTTGGGGTCTTCTGCATTTTTTTCAATATTTTAGTCAGAAGTACTGTGTAGTAAAAACTACTTAAATGCTCTCTAGAACATGTGTAGCTTTTCCTTGTTAATGTCTAATCATTCCATGAAAATGTCTTTTTTGCTCTGGAAGAAGTTATGTAATACTTTATATAACCCTCCTCTCTTTGCCTTCCAGCTCTGTTCCATCCCAAAAGTAATACCTTTACAATTTCATGGTTTTGTTGCTGAATTTTCTCATGATCATTTTGGAAGAGGTCTTTGCAGGTGAAAGGAGTATTGTCTGAGAACAGAAGGCATTTTGGTAACACAAATAAAAATTACAGTTGTCTCTCTTGTCCCCAGTGCCCCCATTCATTCCTTTATTTCACAGTCGCCATTTTCCTGCATTTTTCCTTACCCTGAGTGGGTCAGACCCCACACTCTGCCTTTACTCTATCTAATGAAAGCCCCAACATGCATCTCTTCTACCTAATATATACTTGACAAGCTTAGCATGAGTGCCTGTGACAGAAAAACTGCTCTTTTATAGGCTTTATTTGGAGTCGGCTTTGACATTTTTGGTGGCAGTTATTCATAAATTAGTTGCAGTGGTATGATCATAGATCACTGCAGTCTCAATCTCCCAAGCTCAAGCAGTCCTCCTGCCTCAGCCTCCCAAGTAGCTGGGACTACGGGTGTGCACTACCACATTCGTTTTTTGTTTTGTTTTGTTTCTCTGTGGAGACGAAGTCTCACTATGTTGCCCAGGCTGGTCTCAAACTCCTGAGCTCAAGTGATCCTCCTGCCTCAGCCTCCCAGAGTGCTGGAATTATAGGCATGAGCCACTGCACCCAGCCCATAAGTGATGTTTTGTACTTGTAGTTTTATCACCTAGGAGACATGACATTTTGGTTATCTTTGGTTTTGTGCATAATGTGCCATAAAAATTAATGAGTTGGTCCCTGTGTTGATAGCCAGATTCATCCATAATAAGGGTAATTACTCACCAGCCCTTCACTGGTTTTAGCAGCCATTGATGATTATCGTCTGTAGTTCTTATTTCAGTTGGGATGCAAATTAGTGACCTTCTAATTCTGTCATTCCTCCTGTATTTATTAGTTGGAACTCTGTTATATAGAGAACCTTCTCATTGTTTGGCTACCTTGCGGTACAGTTTATACAAGAAAGGCAGGCTTAGTATTCATTTTTTCCCCATACAATCAAACCTCGTTATTCACAGATCGCATAGTTGCAAAATCATTTACTTCCTAAAATGTACTTATAACCTAAAATCAGTATTAATAGTGCTTTCACAGTCATTCATGGACATGTCCAGAGCAACATAGTCTCTGGCATACGTGTTTCCCACAGAGACTGAATGAGGTGACACTCTGCCTCCTTGTCTCAGCTCTCACACTGCAGTGTCCTTTTCAGAAAATCTCTTTTATGCCATGGCCTTTGCATTGTTTTGCTCTTTGTTGCAGTTTAAAATGATCCCCCAAGGCCAGGTGCGGTGGCTCACGCCTGTAATCCCAACACTTTGGGAGGCCGAGACGGACGGATCACCTGAGGTCGGGAGTTTGAGACCAGCCTGACCAACCTGGAGAAACGCTGTCTCTACTAAAGATACAAAAAAATTAGCCGGGCATAGTGGCGCATGCCTATAATTCCAGCTACTCGGGAGGCTGAGGCAGGAGAATCGCTTAAACAGAGGTTGTGGTGAGCCGAGATCATGCGACTGCACTCCAGCCTGGGTGTCAGAGCGAGACTCCGTATCAAAATTTTAAAAATAAAAAAATTAATGAATTAAAACACAACAGACAGCGTGGCTTAAAGGGCAGAATTTTTTTTCTCACAGTTTAGGAGGCTGGAAGTCTGAGGTTAGGGAGCCACATGGTCAGATTCTAGGGAGGCCTGTCTTCCTGGCTTGCAGACAGCCACCTTCTTGCTCTGTCCTTACATGGCAGAAAGAGAAGAGCAAGTTCTCTGGTGTCACTTCTTTTAAGGCCACTAATCCCATCATGAGGGCCCATAACTCTACAACTCCTGTGTTAGACTTCAGGCTTGCCATAATGTAATACCACAGACTCCGTGGCTTAAACAACAGAAATTTTTCTCTCCCTTCTGGAGGCTAGAAGTCCAAGATCCTCATGCTGTTAGGATTGGTTTCTATTGAGGCCTCTCTTCCTGGCTTTGTAGATGCCCTTTTCTTGCTGTGTCCTCACATAGCCTTTCCTCTGTGCAAATGCAGAGAGAGCACAAGGGCAAGCTCTTGTCTGTTCCTCTTATAAGAACACCAGTCCTGTCAGATTAAGACCCCAACTGTGTGACTTCACTTACCCTTTATTGCCTCCTGTAGGCCCTGTCTCCAAGAACAGTCATATTGGGGGTTAGGGCTTCAGCATACAGATTTGAGGGGGACACATTTCAGTCCACAGCACCTCCCATTGAGGGACATCTGGGTTGTTTTGGATCAATTTTTTGCTGGTACAAATTGTGCTGCATGAGTGACCTTGTGCCGATGTCATTTTGTCTTTTTGCCAGCCTGTGTGTGGGATTGATTCCTAGACACAGGCTTTCTGGGTCAAAGGGTAAATTCCTATGTGATTTTGCTAGATACTGCAAAATTCCTCTCCATAGAGATGACACCATTTTGTATTCCCAACTATAGTATATAGGAGTCTACTGTTTTTATAATCTCACAGTGTATTGTAAAACTTTTTTTGCCAAGGCAGTAGGTGAGAAATAGCATCCCTCAGGGTAGTTTTAATTTGCAGTCTTTTAATAGGAGCAAGGTTGAGCATCTTCTCCTATGGGGAAGGACTGTGTGCATGTTTTCTTCTGTGAACTGTCCATTCATGCCTTGGATTAATTAGCCTGGTTACAGTGACAAAGGACCTCTATGGCTTGGATCTCTATAACAGCAGGTCGAGTTCTCCTTCTCATGACAATGTCTGCTGTGAGGGAGCTGCAGCTCTACTCTGCCCCGAACATCCATGCATTCAAGCCCTATTTGGAACATGCCAGTGTCATGGCAGAGGGCAAGAGCAAGAACTGGTAGAAACATGCCTTGTCTCCTAAAGCCTCTGCTCAGCTGTGACTTACATCCACTCACATGCCGCTGGTTAGAGCACATGACCAAAGCTGTTCTGGGGAGTGGAGAAGGAAGGCCATGTATATTCTCCCAAAGGAGATACTGCAGGTCGCATGGCAGGAGAGCAGGGTGGAGAAATGTGAAATCCTCTTGCCCACATTTCTAGAGAAGGACCTTGTGGTGGTGGTGGTGGTGGTATTTGCATTCCAGTTACAAAAGTTTTAATTTGCCTATGTTTGTGTAAATGTTTAAATGATGTCCATCGAATGTGTGGTAAGCTCTTTGAGGGCAGGAGTATGGTTTTTTTGCTTACTATTATATCCCCAATGCCTACCACACTCTACAACATACTAAACAATCTGTGGATAGTTTTGAATGAATGAATAATTATGAGTGTAATTATTTTCTTCCTAACTTTTCACATACCAATCTTAGGTTTTCATGGCCTAATATATGATAATAAAACTGAATCTATGAAGACAATTAATCTCCTTCAGCGAATGAATATTTACCAAGAGGTTTTTCTCAGTATTTTATATAGAGTTCTACCCATACAGGTATGTTATGTTTTGTGACATTGAATTGTTAATATCAGATGAAAGTCAAAGCCTGCCATTTTGAGCTGAAAGTTGTCACATCTGTCCTTCTGATCTTCAACTGGTTTAGTAGAAAATCAGCAATACCGTATTTTTTCCATGTATATTGTGAACTTTATATTTTGTAAGATATTGCTTTTTGTTTACATAAGATAAAAGGTTTTTGTACATAGATGCTTCCTGGCTTATATATGTATGCAGCCTAGAAGCTAATAAATACTTTCATTTGGAAATGTGTAATCAGTCCTGATGGATCTTTGAGATAAAAAAATTTGTAAAGTCAGCAAATCACAATGACCACTTCTCATGTGAATGATGAGGTATCCTCGGACTGAGTTAGGTATAAAACTTTCTGGAGTAAAGAGTGAAGCCAGACTTCTCACGGACTTCCTTCCCCTGTCTCTTCGTGGTGGGAAGAAAGGCTGCCCAAATGGGTGAAAGTGTGTAGGCTTGCTGCTTGGAATTAGGGGCAAGCTCCTGCATATTCTGTTCCTACTGTCATGTTTGAAATGGCACTGAGGAGGGTTAGGGCTCACCTGACAAACTTGTTTTATTGTTCCCTTTTACAGAAATATTTAGAGCCGGTTTATTTTTATATTTACACCTTATTTGGGCTCCAGGCGATCTATGTCACAGCTCTCTATATAACCAGCTGGCTACTCAGTGGTACGTGGCTGTCAGGACTGTTGGCGGCTTTCTGGTATGTCACAAATAGGTGAGTTGGAGTCAGTATGCTTCTTTTCTTTCCAAAATGTAAGTAAAAATGAAGTGACTTCATTTCCAGCTCAGAGAAATTTCTTCTGCCACATTTGATTGGTTGGGAGCATTTTCTCTTTGGTTTTACCTGGTGGTTTACTCAATTTTTCTTGTTTAGTTAGGGAGAAAGTGCTGCTTACGTATAATTCCAGCTGAGGAACAGAGAGCATTGAATTGCAAATCAAGAAAATCATTCATAATAATCCCAAACCTATTATCTGTTTGCTGTGTGATCAAGATTTCTCCAGCCACATATCTCATCTCTTAAAGGGTTTTTTTAAATTGACAAATAGTAACTGTACATATTCATGGGCTACATAGTGATATTTCAATACATATAGAGTGTATAGTGATCAGATCAAGGTAATTAGCATATCAGTCATTAAAAAGTTTTTGGGTTCTTTTTGCTCTTTTTTAAAGCCAATGAAGATTTTTAAAAATTTTATTTATTTAGGGATTGTTTTTGTTTTTTGTAGAGACAGGATCTCCCTGTGTTGCCCAGGCTGGTCTTGAACTCCTGGCTTCAAGCAGTCCTCCCACTTTGACCTCCCAAAGTATTGGGATTACAGGCATGAGCCACTGTACCTTGCCTAAGAAGTTTTAATTGTATCTTCACTGTCAACCTTAATAGGGTTGTGTATGGCTCTCAATTAGTAGAGCTTAAAGATGTACAAATGCAAGGGCATTTTTGCCTTATTTAATATCTACTATTATAAGCAGTAGAGCCTTATGAAATCACATTTTAAAAAAACATATTCAAGATCATTGAATTATTGCCTGACCTACAGTGGCAATACCAGTATTCAAAAGGAGTCTTAAAACTTGAGCATGAGTTCTAATACAGGTTTTATTTTGTAAGTCTAAGCAAATTACTCATTATTACAATCCTGTTGGGGTTTACTATATGCCAAACACTTTACAATATGCGTTATATGTCTTCTTCTAAGCACCCTATAGAGTAGATACCATTATTATCCCCATTTTAGAAACGATAAAATCGAGGCTTAAAAGGTTACATTTTGTATATAGATATAGATATCTGTATATCTATATTTCTTTTATATGAGATATATGTATACATTGATACATTGTTTCATTTATATATCTCTTTCATATAGAGATATATGTAGATATAGATACCTTGTTTGATATATAGACACACACATGTATGTGTGTGTTATATATGTGTATCATTTATTGAATGCCTAGTATGTGTGGGGATGGTATACAAAGATGAAAAATCTTACCCATACTTGCCCTCTCGGGGTTCACATTCTAGAGAGGAAGGAAGTTTTTTAAAAATACTGTCAATGACATATTTAAGACTCAAGTATAAAAAACACCAAAGAAATACAGAGAGGGAAAATGTTTATTGCCTCTTGACACTAATGAAGTTAGGGAGAAATAAAAGTAAGGGTTTGGCATGATACATTTGTGAGTAGGTCTGACCTGGGTTTGAATCCCAGGTGCTAAGGGCATACCCATGGACAGAGCACTTAAATGTCTCTATGCCAATTTTATGTTACAGGGATGATGATGATGATGATGATAAGGACAGTTATTGAGAACCAGTGGCCAGAATCAGACCTTAAGTATACTTGTCCTTAATATATCTTTCACTGAGGAAGTCTTCGAAGAAATTATTGTAAAAGCTATCACTTTGGCCATTTGTGTTTTCTTTTGTGCAGAATAGATACCACAAGAGTTGAGTTTACCATCCCACTGAGGGAGAACTGGGCGCTGCCATTCTTTGCAATTCAGATAGCAGCAATTACATATTTCCTGAGACCAAACTTACAGCCTCTTTCTGAAGTAAGTGTTTATAAAATTTCATATATTTTTAATCCCCCAATTTTATATATGAAGCTTCAAAAAATGTGATGTGCTTAGTATCCCAATGCATGTGAATAGTTCTTATTCCATGACCAATTTTTAAACTTGAGTTAAATTAAGTTTTCTTTTCCTGAGCTTTTTCCTACTTTGCAAAGAAAATGTTTTCATTTTTGATGTTAAAAATGTACTCTACATAATCTACCCTTAAATAGTTGCAGCAAACCCACACACAATTTCTGCAAAACTGTCAGAATTTTTAAGCCCTTGCTCTTGAGATGTGATTTGGTGCATTATCGCCTCCATAATAGTGTGGAATACACACACCGTATGTGAATATTTATATGCAAAGTGTCACTTTATGATAGTTAGAGCTTAAATAACAAATGCAAGGGTTTTCAGAGCAACAGTTTATGGTTTTTCTGTTTGGTTTATAGAGATACTGGCTGCTCTTGAGAAAACTTGTCTGCAAGGTTTTTTATTACTAGAGACATGTAAATTATACAAAGGTTTTCTTTTTACAGAGGCTGACACTTCTTGCCATTTTCATATCAACTTTTCTCTTTAGTCTGACATGGCAATTTAATCAATTTATGATGCTGATGCAAGCATTAGTGCTGTTCACACTGGACTCCCTGGACATGCTGCCAGCAGTGAAGGTGAGCTTTGCTTTCTTTTCTCACTTGAGATTTTCGCCATTTAGTGTTTTTATATCATAGAATGAGATGAAAATATGCAAGTACTTATGGGTAAAATTGAAGCTGTTTCTTAGATCTGCTGTAAATTTGCTGTGGCCAGTTGAAGCTGAGTAATTTATGAAGCCTAGTTTGACCATCTTAACTTTTATTCTGCTTATTTTAAGTTGAAAAATGGAATGGATTTATTTTGGAGCATAAGTGCCTAGGTCAATTGTTAGTTATAGAGATGACTTAAATTTTAAAATGTAAGACAGCTCTTTTAAGATTTCTTACTGTGTACTGCCCCTTTTAAAAAAGAACTCAATAGGTATATAACAGTTTTTTTGTAGTACTTCATAAAATTTTCATAGTCACATTTAACTAATATGGGGTGTGAATCCCTGTTGACTGGCTGAAAGTCACATGTGAAATAAAGAAACCCATCTCTGTCTCCTAGTGTCTGCTGCTGTCATTTAATCACATTTTTTCATGTGCAAAAATATGATTTTATGTATTATGTACAGTTTTAAAATGGCTTATAGTTACTATTCTAAAGTAGTAATAACTTAAATATTTCCCAAGTATAATAAAATACTTTCTCCAGATCTAAGGCAGCAGTGTAGCCCAAGGATTTGCTCTCATTTATTCCATATCAAAGGAGATGCAGCCAGCTTCCATAACGGATTGAGTCTGAATTAAGAAACATGAAAGCCAACCAGCAAATACACATTGCCTGTCTGCTGAGACACTGTAATAGGATGGGCACTACAGGAAATGCTAATATGTGTAATTTATTGTCGTAGCCACAGTTTGCTTTTTAGCTTGGGAAACAAAGGTTACACATCAAGAACAGGCAGACAAATGATAGCTGCTAATTAGCAATACTGATACATCTAAAAGAAGAAAAGTTATTTTTAGGCAGAGAAGTGTTTACAGAAGTGAGAAGCTAGAACTGGACCACCGAGATCACAAACGAGAGTAAAATTTGGGTGGGATGTCGGGTGGGGGCAGAATAGGAAGGTAGAATACAGCAAGAGCAAGTAGATAGGACAAAGTTTATATATGTATATAAAATGTTCAGTGTTTCTGCAGGTGTGCCAGTGGCCACTCCCACACTGCTGGTAACCTATACACTCCTATAATCCTCCTTTAGTGTAGTTCACAGCAGGTATCAAAAGCCTAAAAATGTATTTGCCTTTTCACCAACATTTCTACCCCTATAAATTTATCCTAAGTAAATAATCTACCATGTTCATTTTAGCTGTATTGTAATAAGAAAAAGCTGGGCAGAAAAGATAAAAAGAAATAAAAAACTGGAAATGACTTGAGCCAATAGCAGTAGGGTATACTTAAATAAATGATGGCATATCTATGCAATCAAGTGTTACATAACCATTAGTTTCCCCCCGTATTTTTGTGAAAAAGCAAAACATAGAGAAAATGAGTAAAGGTTCTGGAAAAACACACAGTAAAGTATTAACATTCAGCTACATGATTGATGTTCTGCATATTCTTTTTGTTCTTTAGATCTTTGATTTTTTCTGATAATGAACATGTATCTCTTTTTTTTTTTTCTTTGAGATGTGAGTCTCACTCTGTCTCCCATGCTGGAGTGCAGCGGCGCGTTCTTGGCTCACTCCAACCTCCACCTCCCGAGTTTAAGCAGTTCTCCTGCCTCAGCCTCCCAAGTAGCTGGGAATGCAGGTACATGCCACCACACCTGGCTAATATTTGTATTTTTAGTAGAGACAGGGTTTTGCCATGTTGCCCAGGCTGGTCTTGAACTCCTGACCTCAAGTGATCCACCTGCCTCAGCCTCTCAAAGTGCTGGGATTACAGACGTGAGCCACTGTGCCCATCTGAATATGTATCTCTTTTGAAATTAGAAAACAAAGGTACTGTTTTGGCTCACACAACATTTTAAAATAATATAGCTAATTTATATTTAGTTCTAAACTTTGTTCAACTTTTGCATTTGAAGCTATGTTGGTATTAGAAGTAGTTTTAAGTATCAGACTTTAAGGAGGAACATTATTACAATGAAAGGATCCTGAGTTATAAAACTAAATTGCTGCTATCAGCTCTGAAAGTAACTGGCTCTTTTAGCTTAGGCAAGTGATTTAACTTAGTTTCTTCATGAATTAGAATCACTTCTCTCTAACCATGTCAAATGGGAAAGAGTTGGAATAATTGGTATAGAAAAGGTAATACAAATTCAGAGCTCAAGACGGTGACAAGAAGCAGTACCTTCTTCAGTCCATTTTGTCATCTTTTCATGAATGATGAAACTCTTACCAGCAAAAACTCAAGTTTCCAGTCAGAAATGTGAACAGAGTAAAACAGAACAGCGAGCATATTATAAAGTGTATACTTTAGCTTAATTAAAGGCTAAAATATGGAGGTTAATAAAGTGTTCTTAATTTATGTGGAAACAAGACACATTCATGATAAATGCTTAAGAGATCATGTTAAGTACCCTATATGGTTCCAGACAAGAGCGGGTAGAGACATTTCTCCCTGTTCCTCCCCAAAGTACATTTAAAAACCTTAGACAGTATATGTATATAACAAACCGAAGAGGAATTTCAGAGGTAGTGAGAAGAAATCAGACTGCCTAGAGACCTTGAGACCAGAGGGAAAATTTGACAGCGAGTTTCTTGGGTTTTCTTTTTGCCCCATATATCCTTGACTGGGTGCTGAAGAAGTCAGAAACCTGGGAATACCAGTGGACTCAAACAAACAAAAAGCCTCCTCCCTCTAGCCAAAGGACCAGCAGAGAGGAAGCCTAAGAAGACAGAAAACGTTCAAACATTAACTGCCTTATTCTAGCCAAATGCTACAGAAAAAACCACAGCCCCACTCCCACCTCCATCAGCAAAGTTCAGTGGGAAGCCTAGACTCCTACCGTTACCCAGCTGTCACTAGGCATGCCTCGCTTCCTGCCAGACCTGTGTCAGAGAAGTCTAGTGGGGAACCAGAACTTTCACCATCTCCCAGAGACATCTGTGAAGGCTGCTTGGGAAACCTGGACTTCAACTCTCGCTCAGTGGTAATGAGACATCCTGTCCCCTCTCTGTCAGGATGGTGTCAGAGGAGGCCAACAGGGAGGTGGAGACTCTAACCACCACCCAGATGGAATAAGCCTTTCTCTATCTACTGCCCTACCCCATGCTGTCGGTGGACCATGTAAGGAGCAGTGGTGATGCACTTCTATCTCTCCCAGCCAGGATGTGTCAGCAGGGACCTGTAGAGAGCCTGAACTTTCACCTTCACCCAGCAATAAGGAAGCACACCTTCTGCTGACCCCCAGATGTCAATGGAGGGCAAGTGGGCATCTTGGACTTCCATTTCCGTCTGGAAGTAACGAGGCAGCACCCTTCTTTCCCCGTTAGTGTAGCGTTGGCATAGTTCGAATGTTTTTGTGGTCCCCCACCAAATTTATATGTTGAAACCCAAACGCCCAAGGTGATGGTATTAGGAGGTAGGGCCTTTTAGGAGGTGTTTAGTGCCATTATAAAACAGGCACAAGGGAGCTGTTTCACCATGTGAAGAGGACACAGCAAAAAAGTGCCATGAGTGAACCAGGAAACAAGCCCTCACCAGCCAGTGAATCTGCCAGTTCCTTGATCTTGGACTTCCCAGCCTCCAGAACTATGAGAAGTAACTCTTTTGTTGTTTATAAGCTACCTAGATTACAGTATTTTGTTACATAGCAGCCTAAATGGACCAAGACACATGGTGTCACAGGAGGCCTGCTAACATGGCAGATTTAAATAAGATCCAGGGTCCCATAATATAATAGGATATAGTTAAAAATCACTTCTTAGGCCAGGCACAGTGGCTTATGCCTATAATCCCAGCACTTTGGGAGGCCGAGGCAGGCAGATATTTGAGGTCAGTTTGAGATCAGCTCGGGCAACATGGTGAAACCCTGTCTCTACTAAAAATGCAAAAATTAACTGGCTGTGGTGGCATGTGCCTGTAACGCAGCTGTTCAGGAGGTTGAGGCAGGAGAATAGCTTGAGCCCAGGAGGAGGAGGTTGTAGTGAGTTGGGATGGGGCAACTGCATTCCAGCCTGGACAACGGAGCAAGACTCTGTCTCAAAAAAAAATCACTTATTGGCCGGGCGCGGTGGCTCAAGCCTGTAATCCCAGCACTTTGGGAGGCCGAGGCGGGCGGATCACGAGGTCAGGAGATCGAGACCATCCTGGCTAACACGGTGAAACCCCGTCTCTACTAAAAAATACAAAAAAAAAAAACTAGCCAGGCGAGGTGGCGGGCGCCTGTAGTCCCAGCTACTCGGGAGGCTGAGGCAGGAGAATGGCGTAAACCCGGGAGGCGGAGCTTGCAGTGAGCTGAGATCCAGCCACTGCACTCCAGCCTGGGCGACAGAGTGAGACTCCGTCTCAAAAAAAAAAAAATAAATAAATAAATAAATAAAAAATCACTTATTATATTAAGAATCAGGAAAATATCTCTTGAGTGAGAAGAGACAGTCAATAGATGCTAACACTGAGATACACAGAAATTGGATTATCTTATAAGGAATTTAAGGCAGCCATCATAAAAAAAAAAAGCTTCATTGAGCAGTTACAAACACACTTGAAGCAAATGAAAATACAAGCTCTAAGCAAACAAGGAGAAGACACAAAGAATAAGCAAGTGGAAATTTTAGAACAGAAAAATTCCAATAATCAAAGCTTAAAACTCAGTGAATGGACTCAACAGCAAAATGAAGTGGTCAGAGGAAAGAATCAGTGAACTTGAAGATAGAACAATTTAGAAATTACCTAATCTGAACAAGAAAAAATAGAATGAAACAAAAATGAACAGAGCCTCAAGGACCTGTGAGACTATAATGAAAAGTCTAACATTCAGGTAATCAGAATCCCAGAAGACGACAAGAAAAGAGTGTACTGAAGCTGAAAAAAGTATGCAAATAAATACTTTTGGAAAAAATGTTGAAATTTCCTCAAATTTGGCAAAAGCTATAAACCTTCAGAATCGACAAGCTGAGCTAGTATCAAACAGGAAAAATCCAAATAGAGCCACACTAAGACACGTTATAATCAAACTTCTGGAGAGTAAACATAAATTTTAAAAAGTTTAAAGTAGTCAGAAAAATACTGTACCTATAGGGGAAAACCAATTAGAATGACAGTGAATTCCTCATCAAAAACCATGGAGGGGCTGGGCCCAGTGACTCATGCCTATAATCCCAGCACTTTGGGAGGCTGAGGCGGGTGGATTGCTTGAGCCCAGGAGTTTGAGACCAGCCTGGGCAACATGATGAAACCCCATCTCTATAAATAATAATAATAATATGATTAGCCAGGCATGGTAGCACGTGCCTGAGGTCTCAGATACTTGGGAGGCTGAAGTGGGAGAAATTGAGGCTGTAGTGAACTGTAATTGCACCACTGCATTCTAACTTGGGCAACAGAGCAAAACCCAGTCTCAAAAATAAAAGCAAAAAAAATAAAAATAAAAACCATGGAGGCCAAAAGGAAATGGCATAGTGTTTTCAGATGGAGAAAAAAAGAACTGTCAAGGCTGGGTGCAGTGGCTCATGCCTGTAATCCTACTACTTTGAGAGGCCGAGGTGGGTGGATCACAGTGTCAGGAGATCAGGACCATCCTGGCTAACACGGTGAAACCCTGTCTCTACTAAAAATACAAAAAATTAGTTGGGCGTGGTGGCAGGCACTTGTAATCCCAGCTACTCGGAAGGCTGAGGCACGAGAATGGCATGAACCCAGGAGGTAGAGCTTGCAGTGAGTCTAGATCATGCCACTGCACTCCAGCCTGGTCGACAGAGCGAGACTCTGTCTCAAAAAAAAAAAAAAAAAAAAAAAAACCTGTCAGCCTATACTCCTATACCTAGTTAAAATGCCCTTCAGGAATGAAAGAGAAATCAAAACATTCTCAATTAAGGAAACTAATATTGCCAGCAGTCCTACCTTAAGAGAATGGCTAAAGGAAGTTGTTGAAACAGAAAGGAAATAAGGAATTTAAGAGCATCAGAAAGGAAGAAAAGGCAATGAAAAAAGTAAAAATGTGAATAAATATAACAGACTTTTCTTATTCTCTTGAGTTTCTAAATTATGAGGCTCGGCGTGGTAGCTTATGCCTGTAATCCCAGCACTTTGGGAGGACGAGGTGGGCAGATCACCCAAGGTCAGGAGTTCGAGACCAGCCTGGCCAACATGGCAAAACCCCATCTCTACTAAAAATACTAAAATTAGTCGGGCGTGGTGATGGGTGCCTGTAATCCCAGCTACTCAGGAGGCTGAGGCTGGAGAATTGCTTGAAACCAGGAAGCGGAGGTTACAGTGAGCCAAGATTGCGCCATTGCACTCCAGCCTGGGAGACGAGGGAAACTTCGTCTCAAAAGAATATATATATTATATTTGATGGCTGAAGCAAAAATTATAGCACTGTCTTATGCGGTTCTCTGTATGTAAAAGAAATACTTAAAACAATATAAAATGGGAAGGGTAATGAGACTTTAATGGAGGTTAGGGTTCTATGCCTCACTCAAACAGTTAAAATGTCCATACCACTAGTCTGTAATAAGTTATTAATGCATAATGTAATAGCCAGAATAACCACTTTAAAAAACTATACGAGACGGTACATGAAAAAACAGTATAGATAAATAAATATGAAATTCTAAAAATGTTCAGATAACCCATAGGAAGGCAGGAAGAAGAAAGCAGGAATTAGAAACAAGCAAACAAAAAAGAATAAAAGAGCAGATTTAATACCTAAAATAGCAATAATTACATTAAAGGTAAATGATCTAAATATACTAATTAAAGAGATGGCAGGGTGGATTTAAAAAGCATGACCCAACTGTTGTCTAAAACACACTTCAAATACAACAGTATAGATAAGTTGAAAGTAGAAGGGTGGAGAAAGATATAACATGCAAGTATTAATCAAAAGAAAGGAGTAGCTATGTTAATATCAGAGAAAGTAGATATCAGAGCAAAGAAAATTACTAGGGACAGAACAGAACATTATATAATGATAAAAGGTTTAGTGTACCAAGAAGGCATAGCAATCCTAAGTGTACCTGCACCAAACAACAGTACTGCGACATGGGTGAAGCAAAAACTGACCGAACTGAAAGGAGAAATAAACAAATTCACAATTGTAGTTTGAGACTTCAACACCTCTCTCTGGACAATTGAAAGAACACCAGACAGAAAATCGTCAGAGATATAGAACCCAACAACACCTTCAACCAACAGAATCTAATAATCATTTACAGAAACTCCACCCAACAACAGCAGAATACTCATTCTTTTCAAGCAGTCACAGAATACTTACCAACATAGACTATCTCCTGAGCCATAAAACAACAAACATAAATGAATTAAGATTATAGAGAATATAATCTCTGACTACAATGGATTCAAATTTGAAATCAGTACAGAAAGATAACAGGAAATGTTTCAATACTTGGGAGTTAAACTCACTATTACATGTATAGTAGTAATAGCCAGAATAACCACTTTAAAAAAATATAAAGATATACACTAAAAAAGAGTCAAAGAGGAACCCTTGGAGAGCATTGAACTCAATGAAAATGAAAGTGAAGCATATTTAAATTTGTGGGACACATCCAAAGCAGTATTAAGAGGAAAATGTGTAGCACTAAAATACTTACATTAGAAAAGACAGAAAGTCTGAAATCAGTCATCCAAGCTTTCACCTTAAAAAAGGGAACGAAATAAATTCAAGCCAGGAGAAGAAAATAGTAAAGAGCAGAAATCAATGCTATTGAAAACGTATGAATAATAGAATTAATTAAAAAGAGCTAGCTTGGTCGGGCACGGTGGCTCACACCTATAATCCCAGCACTTTGGGAGGCTGAGGCGGGTGGATCACCTGAGGTCAGGAGTTCAAGACCAGCCTGGCCAACATGGTGAAACCCCATCTCTACTAAAAATACAAAAATTAGCTCAGCGTGGTGGTGGGTACCTGTAATCCCAGCTACTTGGGAGGCTGAGCGGGAGGATCACTTGAATCCAGTAGGCGAAGGCTGCAGTGAGCCAAGACCGTGAAATTGCACTCCATCCTGGATGGATGGATGGATGGATTGGATGGATGGATGGATGGATGGACGGACGGACGGACGGACGGACGGATGGATGGACGGACGGACGGACGGACGGAGCTGGCTCTTTGAAAGATTAGTAAAATTGTGAACCTCCTCCATAATTGCCTTGGAACATTAAAACTTTTCAATCTTAACAGACTTCCAAAGTTCTGAGTCTCAGGAAGAGTGGGAGGTGGGTGGGTGTTGAGTGCTTAATGGATACAATTCACATTACTTGAGTGATAGATACAGGAAAAGCCCAGACTTCATCAGTATATGTTATATACATGTAACAAAACTGTACTTGTACCCCTTAAATGTACACAAATGTATAAAGCAAAGTTTTGAGCCTCTGTGGTACTATTTATGTGGTAGCCAGTATAGCATAGTGGTTAAGCACACAGGGTCTGCAACCAGGCTGCCTAAGTTTGAATGAGTCATACGTGGGTCATATGGAAAAATTTTGGTATTTTATAGATGTTAACTGTGGTTATTATGAATGGTGATAAGGAGCCTGAACACGATCCATTGAAGACAACTGCAGTTATTATACACAGAAAGGATATACAGTTGTCCCTTGAACAACACAGGAGCTATGGGTGCCAGTGTCTCCCCCCAGCAGTTGAAAATCTGCACACAATTTTTGACTCCCCAAAAACTCAACCACTAGTAGCCTACTGTTGACCAGAAGCCTTATCAATAACATAGTTGATTAACACGTATTTTGTATGTGATGCATTATGTACTATGTTCTTAAAGTAAGCTAGAGAAAGGGAAATGTTAAATCCAAAGGAAGAGTAAATGTACTTACTGTTTATTAAGTGGAAGTGGATCATCACAAAGGTCTTCATCCTCATCGTCTTCACATTGAGTAGGCCGAGGAGGAGGAGGTACAGGAGGGGTTGGTCTTGCTGTCTCAGGAGTAGCAGAGGAAGAATAAAATCTTATGTATAATTGGACTTGTGTTGTTCGGGGGTCAACTATATTCTTGCTGCCTTGTTTCTATACTGTACTGTACTAATAGAACCGGGAAAGAATATCCAGTATACCACTGATAATCCAGGACTTCCTAATACACAGTACTGCTCAATTTTACATTTTTGGCTGTTCATCAGCAATGTTTCATTTGAATGTATATAAAACTATACAATCTTGTTGTTACACAAACTGCCCCTTTTTCTGGAAATAGGCTCACTTGATATAAAAAGAACTGTAAACATCAAAAAACACCCACAAATAAAGGCAAGCAGAAAGATGTTTTTGGAAAAAAAGCATTTGTAAATGAGTTAGTATCCTTAAAGAGTTCCTACACATCCATGAGAAAACCATTTATAAACCGATGAGAAAAGGGAACAAAGGACACAAACACTGCCTAGAAAGAAGAGCATCAAAAAGAGTCAAATGCATAGGTACAGATTTAACCCAAAGTGATAACTTGTGCTTTACAAAACACCACAAAGCATTGCTGAAAGTTTTAAACACCTAGATTGGAAAGATAATGCATGTTCTTGGGTTGGAAGACTTAACTTTGTTAAGATGGCAGTGCTCCCCAAATTGATCTACAAATTCAACACATTCCCTCTCAGAATCCCAGGAGGAGTTTTTGCAGAAATTGACAAGCTGATCCTGAAATTCATATGGAAACTCAGGGGACCCAGAATAGCTAAAACAATCTTCAAAAAGAAGAGTAAAGTTGGAAGACTCACACTTTCCAATTACAAAACTTACTAGAAAGCTATAGTAATCAGGACAGTGTGATACTGGCAGAAGGGTTGACGTAAACCCAAGGAATAGAATTGAGAGAGATAAACCCTCACTAGAAATGGTCAGTTGATTTTCAACAAGGGTTTGAAGATAATTAAATGGAGAATTAATGGTCTTTTCAACAAATGATGCAGGAATAACATATCGACATGCAAAAGCATGAAGTTGAGCCCCTTCCTCTCACTGTACACACTAACTCAAAGCGAATCACAGACCTAAGTGTAAGAGCTAAAACCAAAACTTTTAGAAGAAAACATAGTAATAACTCTCCATGACTTGGAGTAGCACAGACTTTCTTAGATACAACACCAAAAGCACAAGTGACTTTTACAAAAGCAGATTAGTTGGACTTCATCAAAATTAAAACTGTTGTACTCAAAAGTGTAGTATTAAGAAAGTGAAAAGACAGCCCACAGAACGAGAGAGAATATTTGTAATCATATATCTGATCAGGAATTCCAGAATGTATGAAGAACTCTTATAACTCTTTCAGTGATAAAATAGCAAAGGATTTGGGTAGATATTTCTCTAAGTAAGATACATAAATGTCCAATAAACACATGAAAAGATGCTCAACATCATTAGCTATCAGGGAAATGCAAATCAAAACCACAAGCAGATACCAATTTACACCCACTTGGATGGCTAAAATTAAAAAACAGAGATAAATGTCACGGATGTGGAGAAATTAGAGCTCTCATACGTTGATGATGATGGGATTATAAAATGATGTAGTCACTTTGAAAACCAGCATTTCCTCAGCGTTTCCTGATTTTAAATATAGAGCTACCATATGATTTAGCAGTCCCACTCCTAGATACATACCAAGAGAAATGAAAACATAACCATGCAAAAATATTTGTATATGAATGTTCATAGCAGTGTGATTCATAGCTACAAAGTGGAAACCACCCGAATGCCCATATCCCTTCCATAAACAATGTAGTCTGGCCGTGCAATAAATAGTGTTCAGCAATAAAAAAGAATGTTGATACATGGTGCAACATGGATGAAACTTGAGAACACCGTGCTAAGTAAGAGAAGATAGCCAAAAAAGATTGCACTTTATTCCATTTCTGTGAAATGTCCAGAATTTACAAATCTGTAGAGAACAGTGCATCAGTGGTTGCCGGGGCTGGGGGTAGGGGATGATGGCGAGTGATGGCTAGTGGATATGGGTTTCTTTTGGAGTGATGAGAATGTCATAAAATTAGACCGAGGTGATAGTTGCACAATTCTGTGAATATACCAAAAATCATGAAGTGTACACTTTAAATGGGTGAATTTGATGGTGTATGAATTATATCAACTAATAAAACTGCTAAGAAGGAAAAACTCTTCCTTCTCTAACCAGTAATTGTACTCAGGAATCTATCCCTAAGGAAATGTTTTTATTCATCCATTCCTCCAATGTTTATTAAGTGCCACTCTTCTGGTGGGTATTCTTTAAGGTGCTGGGGATACAGCAGTGAACAAAATACATAACTAATCAGAATTCGATTAGAAATTCTGAGAATCAGATCTGAAAAAAATTTTAAAAGGATGTTCACAATGTTAATAAAAAGCCAGAAACACCTAAATGGTCCAGTGGCAAACAAATTATGGCATATGGTGGAATGTTACATAACCATTTAAAATTTAAGTTTTCACAGAATAGTCACTGATGTGAGAAAAGGATATGGTAGGATGTGAAGGATGTAAAATCCTGTACATGAAATACTATATACTGCTATGAAATCAATATTATTTCTTTAGGTAATGGTGCTGGGTTTTGACTCAAGAGCCTACCTATCGATTGCTATTTCTTGTTTGTGTTTTTCTGAAGTGTCTAACTCTCCTAGAGTAAGATACATTATCTTCATGATCCTAAAGATCATCCGCATCCATTTCCCTGGGTTCCCACTGACACTAAGCAAAGCGCTGAACTGCTGCAAGCCTCACTTTTCAATGCTTCTATCAATAGGTTTGTTTCCCTTGAGGTTAAGAGAACAAAACCATGGAGAAAATCAGATTTGCTGCTGAATAAAACTGGTATTTTTCACATGTCAGTATGAGTATGGCATTGTCTGATTTGAAAGAGAAGAAGAAAACTAACAGAATAAGTGTCCACTCTTTGTTAGGAACTGCCTTTTTTTCCTTTGTGGCATGTTTCGTGTATTCAAGTTAGTTGTGTTTTGCTGCTTTTAGTATCAACCTGTCAACAATTTTCATTACATCGAGAGTTAATCCTTAGCGCTCATTATGTGCCAGGCATTTCCTCCCCACCCGCCCATCCCCCTCTTTTTTTTTAGAGACCAGGTCTTGCTCTGTTACCCCGGCTGGAGTGCAGTGGAGCAATCATAGCTTACTGCAGCCTCAACCTCCTGGACTCAAGTGATCCTCCTGCCTCAGCTTCGTGACCAGCTGGGACTACAGGCTTTTGCACTACCATACCTGGTTAGTTTTTTTTATTTTTGTAGAGACACAGTCTCGCTGTGTTTCCCAGGCTGGTCTTGAACTCCCGGGCTCAAGCGATCCTCCTGTCTCAGCTTCCCAAGATGTTGGGATTACAGGCATTAGCCACCGTGCTTGGCCACCAGGCATTTTCATACATTACCACATCTGGTTCTTGTCAGACCCTACATCAACTCTGTGAGGAAGGTGTCATCGTCTCTGGTTCACGGATGAACCATTTAGGTCACATAGCTGGTGTGCAGCAGAATCGGAACTGCAGTGCCGTGCTGTTGGTGCCGGAGCTGATGTCATTGCCCACTGTACTGTGCTGCCTGCTGTGAAGCTGTGAGGTCAGAGAAAACAAGGTCATGCAGCAGGAGGGGTTTGCAGTCTGATCAGGGTATCTGGGCACACACTCACACAGACAAAGCAAGGAATGAAACAGTCCTAAAGTATAGAGTATGGAAAGCTAGGAAATAACAGAGCACACAGTAAAGTACTTATTGTTGACCATAAACAGAAACTGAAATAGTTGAAAAGAAAACTGAAGATTACAAATGGCCTTTGCCAATTCCCAGAAATAAATACATTTATGTTGTTGTTTATATCCTCTACTTCATATCATCCCTCTTTACTTCCCTTTTAATTAATGTTAGAAGACTTGTTATTAAAAGGTAAATAAACAGTTGGTATGTATATGATTTAGTTTCCTTTTTTAGATTGTGTTTCTTTTTTTTTTTTTTTTATTGTGATGGAGTCTCGCTCTGTTGCCCAGGCTGGAGTGTAGTGGCGCATTCTCGGGCTCATTGCAACCTCTGTCTCATGGGTTCAAGCGATTCTTCTATCTCGGCCTCCCAAGTAGCTGGGATCACAGGCACGAGCCACCACACCTGGTTTTTTTTTTTGAGACGGAGTCTCGCTCGGTCCCCCAGTGTGGAGTGCAGTGGCGTGATCTCAGCTCACTGCAAGCTCTGCCTCCCGGGTTCATGCCATTCTCCTGCCTCAGCTTCCCGAGTAGCTGGGACTACAGGCACCTGCCGCCACGCCTGACTGATTTTTTGTATTTTTTAGTAGAGACGGGGTTTCACTTCTTAGTCAGGATAGTCTCGATTTCCTGACCTTGTGATCTGCCCGCCTTGGCCTCCCCAAAGTGCTGGGATTACAAGCATGAGCCACCGCACTAGGCCTTTTTTTTTTTTTTGGATTTTTAATAGAGATGGGGTTTCACCATGTTGGCCAGACTGGTCTTGAACTCCTGGCCTCCAGTGATCCCACCCACCTCGGCTTCCCAGAGTGCTGGGATTACAGGTGTGAGCCACCACGCCCAGCCTAGATTGTGTTTCTTAAAGCTATGTGTGTTTTCTGCATTATTTGTAAGCTGAGGTTGTATCCAACTCATGACCAACATGTCGGCATGTGGTGATCTCTTGGTAAAATATTTGTACTCATCTAATCTTTGGTTCTTGCAGGCGACGTGGCTGTATGGAATACAGATAACAAGTTTACTCCTGGTCTGCATTCTTCAGTTTTTTAATTCCATGATTCTTGGATCACTGCTCATCAGTTTTAACCTTTCAGTATTCGTTGCAAGAAAACTTCAGGTAGGACTTTTTTTTTTTGTCGTTTATTGAAGTAACCTTTTTTTAATTGCGTGGCTTATTGAACCTTATTTTCATACAGCATACAAAGGGAAATTTACGACCTGACTTCGCACTAAAAAGCGCAAGTGGCATTGTGTGCTTTTTCATATGCGTGTGGTAGCATTTCTGTTTCAAGCTTTCTGAGGTCATCTTTTTGTTTTGACAGTTATTTCTTAGAGAAATGGAACCTTACCTTCAATGTGGGGATCGGCTAAAGGTGCTTGGTTGAATGCCACTGATTTAAAGTTAAAGTAAAAAGAGAAAAGTTTTTAATTTTCATGAGTGTGAACTCAGGAGCGAGAAGAGTCTCCTGCTTATGTTGGGAGCGTGTTCATCACAGTCTTTCACGTTGGTGGATACCCTGTTGTCATTTGATGTAGTAAAGCTACTCTTTTCCCCATCCTTCCATACCATACTAGTTACTTTTAGGTGAACCACAATTAACTCTGTTTTGAGAATTTTGAAAATCCAAATAAATAGCTTTAGAAACAGTGAAACATTTCCTAGGGTATTGTCAAATCATGTTTGAAAACAATGACTTGCTCTTTTAGCTTTATTTATATAATTAAATTTCTTGTATTTACATAAGACATGAGTCATTTGTTTTTGCTTAAAATTATAACATCCTGTTTCACATATACTAGAAACATTTCTGTGTCAAGAAGCCATTGTTTTCCACTTTGAGAAAAAGAAATCATTTTTCTTATTAGTCTTTTGAGTGAGAATTGTTATGGACAAAGGCTTTTAGTTGACTATCAAAAACAGCAGTTCACAGTCATCCTTTTAACCTTAATTATAAATAAATATTACTCGTATTTGAACTGTTAAGATATTATTATATTTAACAATGTATAAAATTATCTGATGATTATAAGAAAACTATTACATGTCAAAAGGCACAATGTACTTCTTTTTACACCTATAGGTCTTTTATGTAACTGAGTTGTAACTATGTCTGTGATGTGGGAATTAATGGATAAAAGATGTAACAGGGCCGGGCAAGGTGGCTCATGCCTGTAATCCCAGCACTTTGGGAGGCCGAAGAGGGCAGATCACGAGGTCAGGAGATCAAGACCATCCTGGCTAACATGGTGAAACCCCATCTCTACTAAAAATACAAAACATTAGCTGGACGTTGTGGCGGGCGCCTGTAGTCCCAGCTACTCGGGAGGCTGAGGCAGGAGAATGGCGTGAACCCGGGAAGGGGAGCTTGCAGTGAGCTGAGATCACTCTGCTGCCCTCCAGCCTGGGCAACAGAGTGAGACCCCGTCTCAAAAGAAAAAGAGAAAAAAAAAAAAAAATGTAACAGTTTGTTCGGTCAGCATATCCTGAATACCTTCCAAATGGCAGACCCCAATCGTCCAGTTGCTAAGGTCTTAAAAAATAATTAGGAAAAAAAAAAAAGACTAGGACACATTTCCTCATCTTACGAAACTCATTATTAAGTGACTCATTTACTACTAGAAAGATCATAGATATTAAGTGGTGGCGGGCGTGTAAGGCTGAGGCCCATGAAAATGAGTAGGTTGTATTTTCCACGTGTATTTTCCCTTTATGTTATATGAGCCAGTGTTTTTAAATCCTTAAGTAAGCTTATCTTCAGTGTTTATGAAGTTATTTTAAAACTTAAGAATTAAAACATAACTCTTTTAATTTCTAGAAAAATCTGAAAACTGGAAGCTTCCTTAATAGGCTTGGGAAACTTTTGTTACATTTATTTATGGTTTTATGTTTGACACTTTTTCTCAACAACATAATTAAGGTAAGTTAATAAAATGATATATTTAATGTATTTTTAATTAACTTATGGCATTGGGATAATTTTTGAAACTTTCTTTTTCATTTTTAATAAACTAATTTTTTTAGAGACTGGGCCTTGCCATTTCCCAGGCTGTCCTTGAACCCTTGGTCTCAAATGGCCCTCCCACCTTAGCCTCCCAGGTTGCTAGGACTACAGGTGCCACCACACCTGGCTTCTTTGAAACTTTCAATTTTAAATAAATTCTTGCTTTATAAAGTGTATTACCGTGACTGGAGAGTTACCGGTTTTACTTCAAACAGGCTCAATTTTAACTTCGTCTTAGTAACAACGATTATTTTATTGATTTTAGTCATTCATTTCTATGTACTCTTATGTTCCACCTTGAACTTACCTTTTGTTATGAAACTTTTAAAAGCTTAAAAAGCATTAAACAAATATTTCCCTAAATTTAAATTTTTTTATTTTTAGTACCATAATATACACATAGCTTTCTGTACTGTGGTACTTAAAGAAAAAAGACATGATTTTTATTGAGTTCAGTTAATAAGTAAACTGGCCTTACTATCTACTTTCTGCTAGAAAGAAGAGTTAAGCTCATTTTTCCCAACATTTAACTGACTTATATGTAACATGCCTAACGGAACAACTCATTTAGTAACGTAGGCATCCATTGGTTTTATGTCCAGTAGGTGCTTTGCTAAGATTTTTACATCGCCCCAGGGGCTCTGCTTAGTTTAACATACTTTTTAAATGTTTTTATTGGCTTTTTAATTTTTTTTCAGGGTAGGCTTTATTAAAGGTATAGTTCTTGGACCTTGATGTCCCATTTGTTTTTATGCTAGAGCAAAACTACATTGATTTCTTCAGATAATTTTGCCTGTCCTAGAAGGTTGGTCTCAGGATAGGAGGCATCTGCAAAACAAGCTCCTTTTCCACAAGAGAACTGTGGTCCTTGTTCACATCTGTTGACTATCAAAGAAAAAAAGAGTCTTCACTCAGCCAGTCACTACGTCACTGTGTTCTTTTTTTTGTTTTGTTTTGTTTTTTTGGACAGGATCTCTCACCCAGACTGGAATGCACTGGTGTGGTCACGGCTCACTGCACCCTCGATCTCCTGGGCTTAGGTGTCCTCCCACCTCAGCCTCCTGAGTAGCTGGGACTATAGATGCATATCACCACGCTAATTTTTGTATTTTTTGTAGAGACAAGGTTTTGTTGTGTTGTCCAGGCTGGTCTTAAACTCCTAGGCTCAAGCAGTTCACCTGCCTTGGCCTCCCAAAGGATTATAGGCGTGAGCCACCATGCTCGGCTGTCAGTATGTTCTTAAACTCCATACAGTCCAGTACTTGTCAATAATTTATTTTTAAATTTCTACTTTTGTTTCTGTTTTTGTTTTTTTGAGACGGGATCTCACTGTGCCACCCAGACTGGAGTACAGTGGCACGATCTTGGTTCATGGCAGTCTTGACCTCCTGGGCTCAAGCAGTCATTCCACTTCAGCCTGAGTAGCGGGGACTACAGGTGTGTGCCACCACACCTGGCTAATTTTCACAATTTTTGTACAGATGGGATCTTGCCATGTTTCCCAGGCCGGTCTCAAACACCTGGGCTCAAGGTATCCCCCAACTTCAGCCTCCCACAGTGCTAGGATTACAGACACGAGCCGCTGCACTCAGCCAAAAGCTTTTTTTTGAGTTGATGAATACCCCATTTATCCTGGTGGGATTATTACACACTATATGCTTGTAAAAAAATATTCATATACTCCATAAATGCATACATCTACTATGTGCCCACAAAAATTAAAAAGCTTATTCAAAGCCAGGTATGGTGGCTTATGCCTGTAATTCCAACATTTTAGGAGGCTAAGGTGGGAGGATCGCCTAAGGCTAGCTAGGAGTTCAAAACCATCCTGGGAAACATAGCAAAACCTAAACTCTACTAAAAAAATTTTTTTCAAAAACTTATTTGAGTGGAACTGCTAGCATTTCTGGAAAAGTGGCCAAAAGATACACACTTCTTCCATTGACCCACTATACATATTCAGTGACCTGTTCTTGGATTAAATCAGTAAAGAGCTGCATCCCTGGACCACCATTTTTTGAATCCCCAAAGAATAACATCTGTTGAATTGCACTTGATGTCTTGTCAGTGACCTACAACAAGAGGAAGTAGAGAAACTTTTCCTTGAAAGTCCTTGCTGTTTTTGCTGTACCCATGGGAAAAATTTATTTTGAGTCTCAGTTCTAGGACTGTTAGGATCTCTTCTGAGCAACTGTTTTGTTTTACTCTTATAAACCTGTGAGTAACATAAATATATTGACCTACCTCTTTGCATTTGCTGCTGGAATGCAAAAGACCAGATTTATGGCTCATCTCTAATGAATATATTGTGTGTACTGAACTCAGTTGTGGCTTCATGTTTTTTCCCTATCTTCATTTTTCTTCGAATAGAATTTCTTCACCATTTGTGTTATTATATATGGATTTTTAAGCCACAAATTTAAAATAGAATTATATGAGTTAAAATTGTAATCATTAATGATGAACACTCATATTTGTCTGTCCACCCCTTGAGGGTTACAACTGTCTTGAATTGTCTTTGAGTGAATAAGTCTTGGATCGATTATATCTGCAGACCAAAAGCCCCAAAGCCAGACAGGCCTTGTGGGTGGTGTATCTATTTGAGGTTTCAGATCATCGTCTTGTCAGTTTTCTGGTCTGAAAACTTACGCTTACTATGCCTCAGCCTTCTCCCTCTCCCTGAAACCAAAAAATCTCATCTTTTACCTATTTTGCATATTTAACTTATGTATAAGATGTTTTTTGAATAAAGGATTATGCTAAAATGGGGAGTGGGGATTGGAAGGAGTTTGGAAGTCCCTGCTTTGGAATTCCTCAGTTCTGAGAACTACTGTGAGCATTTACTGATTTTATACACCCACCCGCTCCTATGAAATTGGACACTGAATATATAAATTCAATGGGAAATTATCAGGAAACTATGCCTAAAGGACTAATAGCAATTTTTGTTTTCTCTTTCCTCGATAGAAAATTCTTAACCTGAAGTCAGATGAACACATATTTAAATTTCTGAAGGCAAAATTTGGGCTTGGAGCAACAAGGTATAACTGAATTGAAAATCTATGTTTGCTATTTTCTGTTGAATCAGCAGGGACTTTAAAACTTAAGTTGTCATTATGCCTTCACCTATTAATTACAGACTCCCTTTGAGGAAAGATGTAATGTCATTTCTTTGTCTTGTATTGAATTTAATACTTTGCTTTCCATTTGTTCCCTAGGGATTTTGATGCAAATCTCTATCTGTGTGAAGAAGCTTTTGGCCTCCTGCCTTTTAATACATTTGGAAGGCTTTCAGACACTCTGCTTTTTTATGCTTACGTATTTGTTCTGTCCATCACAGTGACTGTAGCATTCGTTGTTGCCTTTCATAATCTCAGGTATGGTATATTTCAGAAATCTAATGCTCTCCTATTAATGAACTTGTTCCATGTTGCAGAAAAATTGCACAGTTGAAAGTCAGAATATCAGACACGGAACAGAGTAATAGTATTCATCTTAAAGGGGGAACATAACTCTTTTACAGTGGACTACACTCCCAGTAGTTAAGAGACAACAGAGTAACGATCAGATTGCATGCGGTCTGGGCCTAAGTCTTGGCCTGCACACTTGGGGACAAAGTGATCCTTGAGTCAGTTACATAACCTTTCGATATGTCCATTTCCTTATCTTTAGAATGGGAAGACTAAGAGTACTTACTCTACAGGGTATTTGAGAAATAAGTAAGTCAGAACAACATAAAGCACTTAAAATAGTGTCTGGTGCCTAGACTTTGGCAGGTATAAGCCATCATGAACTGGTTTCATTATCACTGTTGACTCATAAGCCTCTGTTGTGTTGCCATCATTAGCATCCTGTGTTTTTCTCCCTTCCACCTGTAGCTGCTTTTTTGTATTCCTCTTGAAATGTAAGAGTTGATTAATTATTGCTCATTTGTTTTCTTGCATCTTGCTTCAGGGCTGATAATATTGGAGTGGTCTATAATTATTAGTATCTACTGAAAGTTTTGAGTAATAACTGCTAGTTTTAAAAAACTTAGCATGTCTACTAATCTACTGAAAGAAAAAAATCAAGAGTATAAAGGCTTTTTAAAAACTTGTAAGAATATCTACCCATCAAGCTGCTGGGGGATTTGCATTGACTGTTCGTGTTAAACAAAGAAAATTAAGTGTAAGAAGTTGAAGCTACTGTCATTTGTGAAAACTTAATGAAGCTCAGGAGGAAGCCCTTTTTCTGTAGTTACCTTGCCAATTAAGATGCTGGTGAACTGTGATTCACAGCCACGAGAGAACTGTCATTAAAATGAGTCCAGAGCAGTTGAGAGGTTTTATGATTATTAAGAATGAAGCAACATTGAACCATGAAAATATTTCATTGACCATAAACTATTTTACTATCTTTCAGAAGTGTTCTTTTTTATACCTAACCCAAGATAAAATTGAGCCCTGTGAAAATAGATGGAAGTTATTCTGGACAGTGTGATTTAATATTATTCCAGACATACCAAGTGTCGACAGGACTCTAGACTGCATACAAAGCAGGAAGTTCAGTGGGCCTGCAGTATCTTGGTGAAAATATCTGCCATGCCCTGTGTGAATCTGTGAGCCATCTCTGGAGGCTGATTTGGTATATGATCATAGATAAAAGATTTTAGAGCATCTTCATCTACCAGATAGGAGTATTAGGATTTTATTAGAGGAAAAGCACTACATTAAAGTAATTAAAGAATCATAGTACAGTCACGTGTCACTTAACAAGGGGGATATGTTCTGAGAAATGCATATTAGGTGATTTTATCATTGTGCGAATATCATAGAGTGTACTTACACAAACATAGATAGTATGGCCTACTGCACACCTAGGCTATATGTTATAACCTACTGCATCTAGGCTACAAACCTGGACAGCAAGTTACTATGTTAAATACTGTAGGCAGTTGTAACACAATGGTAAGTATTTGTGTAACTAAATATATCTAAACATAGAACAGGTACAGTAAAAATACAAAGGCCAGGTATGGTGGCTCACGCCTATAATCCCAGTGCTTTGGGAGACTGAGAAGGATTGCTTAAGGCCAGGAGTTCTAGACCAGCCTGGGCAACATAGCAAGACCCCATCTCTACAAAAAAAAAAAGAAAAGAAAAATTAGCCAGGCATGATGTGTGCAAACTGTAGTGCCAACAAGTCGGGAGGCTGAGGTGGGAGGATCACTTGAGCCCAGGCATTTAAGGTTTCAGTGAACTATAATTGCACCATTGCACTCTAGCCTGGATAATAGAGGGAGACCCTATCTCTATTAAAAAAATACTGTATAAAAGATTAAAAATTATATACCTATGTAAGGCATCTTTCATAAATGGAGCTTGCAGGACTGGAAGTTTCTTTGTGTGAGCCTGTGAGTGAATGTGAAGGCCTAGGACGTTACCATACACTATTGTAGACTTTATAAACACTGTGCACTTAGGCTATAGTAAATCTATTTAAGAAACAAAGTGACTATGCTATGACATTATGATGGCTATGATGTCACTAGGCAATAGGAATTTTTCAGCTCCATTATCATTTTACGAGTCCACTGTGGTACGTGTCATCTGTTGCTGGCCGAAATGTTGTTATGTGGCACGTGACTACGTCCAAATGTGAATTAACTTTTAAATAAGGGCCTTTTGTCAGTGCCAAGTTTTTAAAGTATTGCTACCTTTTTAGTACTAGGAAGGATGATACTATGACTTGCTTTGTTTTGTTTGTGTTTGAGATGCTCTCACTCTTGCCTGGGCTGGAGTGCAGTGGTGCAATCTCATCTCACTGCAACCTCTGCCTTCTGGGTTCAGGCAATTCTCCTGCCTCAGCCTCCTAAGTAGCTGGGATTATAGGCACGCACAACCACCTCTAGCTAATTTTTGCATTTTTAATAGAAACGGGGTTTCACCATGTTAGCCAGGCTGGTGTTGAACTCCTGACCTCAAATGATCTGCCTGCCTCGGCCTCCCAAAGTGTTGGGGTGACAGGCATGAGCCACTGCACCCTGCCAGATACTGTAACTTTTATGCAGCACATCTGCATTAGTGTGAGAGGCACATCTGCATTAGTGTGAGAGGCACATCTGCATTAGTGTGAGAGGCACATCTGCATTAGTGTGAGAGGCACATTTGCATTAGTGTGAGAGGCACATCTGAAAGGGGCACAGTGTTCTGTGTTCATGGAATTAATTAGAGGTTTCCAGTTTGGCTGGGTTATTGGGGAGGTGCTGAGGACTTCTCTTAGGTATATAGAGAGGATAAGAGCACATACTCTCCTTGTCTGTTTTATTTTTATTTACTTTTCACACCTTGCCCTGTTTATGGATATTCTCTTTGTTTGGAGCATCCTTTTTGTACCAATAGAGAAACCAGTGTTTGGGTTGTAATATTTCCTTTAAGATTCCAGTGATGAATTACCAAATGGTGAGAACAGCCTTAGAATATCGTTTTATTTTTCCTGTGTATCTATGGTAGGAAAAAAAGGATTTCTGGGAAATAAAAAAGGTCAGGTCTTTAGTTACATAGAGAAGCATCACAGGTGCCCATTTCTATTGGGTATGTATGAAGGGATCAGTAGACCTTCATGAAAGTTTCATCTTTAACTAGTAGCCTTTACTGTTGTTTTCTTTTTCCCTCAATAACAAATTGTGCAACATCTAAACACTGATCAGTCTTAACATCACTGAAGTGGAGACAGCCAGGCAATGTGTGCTTCCCAGTGTAATGCGATGTGGAGTAGAGCTGTCCCGCTTTCTGTGGGAATATGTTTCAAGTCCCTCAGTGGATGCCTGAAACTTTGGATGGTTTCAGACCCTCTGTATACTATGTTTTTTTCCCATACATACATCCCTGTGATAAAGTTTCATTTATAAATTAACCATGGTAAGGGATTAACAATAATCATAAAATACAACAATCAATAGCAACATGCCAGCATCACTTCTCTTGCACTTTGGGGTCTTAATTAAGTAAAATAAGGGCTGCTTGAACACAAACAATACAGGGACATTTAAATGTATCTTACTTTATTAGTAGTTTAGTAGCTGAATGTATCTGCTTGTCTGTCTCAGCTGAGTGGGTAGAGTATACAGCGTGGAAACACAGGAGCAAGGGATGATGATCTGTGTCTCAGGTGGGACAGACAAGGGTGGAGAAATTTCATCATGCAACATAGAATAACGTGTAATTCAGCACTGAATAGTTTATTTCTGGAATTTTCCATTTAATATTTTCGGACAGCAGTTTCCTCAGTAACAAACCACTGAAAGTGAATCCACAGATGAGAGGGGACTACTGTGCATCATAACCCCGTGAAGTGTTCTTGCCAAAACACTGAACTTGTGTCTAATAAACCTCTAGATCTAATTACGAGTTTACAAAAAGCATGAAGTGTATAACCACCCCTGTGAGGCACACCTGGGAGACGGGAACAGCGTCAGGACGTGTGTTCCGTGTTCTTCCCCAAACAAATGGCCTGCTTTTTAAAAAAAGGAGATACTTTTATAGATCAAAAGATATTTAAAGAGATGTGTTAGTGAAATGCAACGTGCAGTTCTTAGTTCCTGATTCAGAGAAACCTGAAAAAAGCAGTTGATGCAAACAGGGAAAATAGAACATGAACTGGGTATTAGATGATGATAAGGAATTAATGTTACTTTTATTGGGTGTAATAATTTTAATGTAGCTGTGTTTGATAAAAGTCATCTTTTGGATATCAGGAGGTATTGGTAGGTTAAAAATGTGATTTTTGAGGGTTCATAAAAAACTGAATTCCAAGTTAATGGATGTGTTTTTTGCTTTTATTTGTAAAAATTTGAAAAATACTCATAACTGGTAAAACATCTTTTAAAGATCTCTTTCAGTTTCAGAGATTCCAAAAAAATTTGGTGTTTTTTTTTGCATTCTCTTTTTTAAAGAATTGAAGCACTTTAAATTTTTACTTCAAAGATGCTGTGAAATTTCAGTTTTTCTCATTATTAATGCATTTATATTGTTATACTTTTAGCCTCATAAATTCAAAATTGATCATTGCAAATTCATTTCATCTTATGGAAATAATCAAATCTGAATATATAGAGGCATACATTTCTTGTGTCTTTTTTTTCTTTTTTTTTTTTTTTTTTTTTTTTTTTTTTTTTTTTTTGAGACGGAGTCTCGCTCTGCCGCCCAGGCTGGAGTGCAGTGGCCGGATCTCAGCTCACTGCAAGCTCCGCCTTTCACGCCATTCTCCTGCCTCAGCCTCCGGAGTAGCTGGGACTACAGGCGCCCGCCACCGCGCCCGGCTAGTTTTTTGTATTTTTTAGTAGAACGGGGTTTCACCGTGTTAGCCAGGATGGTCTCGATCTCCTACCTCGTGATCCGCCCGTCTCGGCCTCCCACAGTGCTTTACAGGCTTATGTGTCTTTTTCTTTTAAAAAGATCTAACTAAAATTATGTTTCCAGCTCAAATTTTGTATGTTGCTGTTTTACTCAGTGATTCTACAAGTCAACAATCCGTGGGTAAAATGGAAAAAGGCACAGTTAACCTGAAACCAGAAACTGCCTACAACTTAATACATACCATTCTGTTTGGATTCTTGGCATTGAGTACAATGAGGTATTTTTCTTACCTGTTTGTTTACTTTTTAATTTGACCACTCTTGATGTTACTTAGCAATATAATGTGGAAAGTGACAGTCATCTTCATTAATAATCATGGTTCCCATAAAATCATCCTTATATACTATCTTCTCTCAGTATAAAATATTCATCATCAGTTTTTACAATTAATTACAAACATGCCTCTACGTTTTACTCAAAACATAGTCCTCAAAAGGCAGTGGAGTTAAACAATGAACCCTTCGGCAAATGGCATCTGCATAGTTTTAAGTAAGATTTTGCCGTCATAGACTGTAAAGCTGCCTTTGTAGGTATCTCAGAATCTAGGTTTATATACAACTAGTACTTCCTGACTTGCGCCTGTGTCTATTCTTGCAGAATGAAGTACCTCTGGACGTCACACATGTGCGTGTTCGCATCATTCGGTCTATGTAGCCCCGAAATATGGGAGTTACTTCTGAAGTCAGTCCATCTTTATAACCCAAAGAGGGTCAGTGTCATCCCTTTTTCCATCTCCTTTTGTGACTTGTAGTATTTCTTTCATACCACTTTTTTTTGTTTGTTTTTCAGTAGCAGTGAGATAAAATGGATACTGAAATTGAAGCTAAAAATACATAATTGATATATTAAGATTTTATAGGGAATTATTTTAAAATAATTTTATTTTTAAAAATTACTTCTTTTTTCTCAGACTGTAAGTTAGATATATTCATTATACAGAATTTGGAAATACAAAAAAAGCACAAAAGGGGAATTAAAATTACCAATACACCCCTTGTCCGGAATTGTAACTGTTATTATTATAATGTATTTTCATAAAGATAATTATTAATACATGTATGACCATTTCTCAATAGCCTATAAATGCAGTTTTCAATTGTTCTACTCCATAAATTCACTAGGTGGCAATATGGTAGAAGCTGCAGATATCTTACAAATGATTAGAATCCTCATATCGACTCAGTTATTCTGCATATTGGAGACTTGTGCTCCATTAAATTATATTTCTGGTATTTTTTTAAGTCATATATTTACAAAGCAAAACTGTAAGTCAAAAGTGTTTTAAAAGCTGGGCACAGTGGCTCACTCCTATAATCCTAGCTGCTCAGGAGGCTGAAACAGGAAGATCACTTGAGCCCAAGAATTCCAGGCCAGGCTAGGCAACATAGCACAATCCTGTCTCTCAAAAAAGAAAAAGTTCAAAATACTTGTAATCTAAATAATGTCTTTCTTATATAGATATGTATAATGCGATATTCAGTACCGATATTAATACTGCTGTATCTATGCTATAAGGTAAGACTGATTTTCCTCATTCTTGTCATTCATTTATTTAGCAAAATAATTGCTTTGATTCAGTGTATTTTTTGTATTATTTGGCAAATAGAGTGGTTTGTGGAGGTTATAAATACCTCCTTAGCTTCTTACTGCAGGTGACATTGATTGGAAAACGGATCTTTTTCCCATATAGTTTTAACAAGTAAAAACATGATAGCAAAAACTACTATAGCATTTAATAATTCTAATTAATTTTGGTTTAGACTATTAATATTCAGCTGATGCAAATTCTGAAAATAAGGTGTTTTCAGGCTATTTTGAAATGAAAGTAGAAAAATTATTTTCCCGTTACCTGATTTATATAGACTAAGAGATTTTTAAATGTATCTTACTTTAAGCTCCATATTTTGTTAGATGCTTATCTTCATAAGAGAATTAGACACATAAATAAATAGTGTCTAAGGCTAGGCTTTTTTAAATCTGTTCTTCAGTATCAATAGGAAGTATTTGAATTTTTCATATTCTCATTTGACTAGTTTCTGAAACAGCATGAACTGCTCTTTAATTCAGATATTATCAGAGACAATGATCATTGGTCAGGTTGACTGTGGCTTTTTGTCACATCTTTGACACTGACAGTGTTGAATCATTCCCAGGGCAGATAGCACAGACTGTTTTACCCAATTGAGCTTCTGACCTCTCTTTTTAAAAAACTTAACATAGTAAGTTTAGATTTTTTTTCCTTTAAGTTTTACTTTGAGTTAGAATGACGGATTTCAGACTCTACCGTGTAGAGCTGTTCTCTGATTCGGGAGGGTGGCTAAAAGCAGGGCTGATGGGGCCTCCCACAGAGAGGATCAGCTAGAGCAGCGCAGCTTTGGGGTTTATTTGCTTATATTTTCATGTAGGATTTTGTGAACCAAAGGTTTCAGGCTAAAGAAAATATTGCTAAATACTATATTGTAAATATTTCAAAGAAATGTGTTCTGTCATGAGCCTATCAAAACATTTACCATTAGCAAAACTCTGTGCTAACTCCTGGATATTAAAAAAAACACAAATAGATTTATGCCTCCCCACCTCTGGGAATTTTTTTTTTTTTTTTTTTTTTTTTGAGACGGAGTCTCGCTCTGTCACCCGGGCTGGAGTGCAGTGGCCGGATCTCAGCTCACTGCAAGCTCCGCCTCCCGGGTTCACGCCATTCTCCTGCCTCAGCCTCCCGAGTAGCTGGGACTACAGGCGCCCGCCACCTCGCCCGGCTAGCTTTTTGTATTTTTTTAGTAGAGACGGGGTTTCACCGTGTTAGCCAGGATGGTCTCGATCTCCTGACCTTGTGATCCGCCCGTCTCAGCCTCCCAAAGTGCTGGGATTACAGGCTTGAGCCACCGCGCCCGGCTGGGAATTTTATTGCTCTAATGTAAATAACTGAAACTCATTAAAAACATCTAGACACCAACAATTAAGGATTAAACAGTATATGTTACTGAGGAGTCCAGTCAGTTTACCTTTCTTTACACAATGATGCTGAGGATTAAAGCACACTCCTCACAGAAAAGATAAAGCCCATGAATGTTTTTCTCACCACTGAAGCTGTACCAGACAATAATCATCTTTCACACTGCCCATGTGCACGTAGGTTCAGTTCTTTTATGTCTCAGCTATCTATTGAAATTTTACGGATTTTTTTTTTTTTTTTTTTTTTGCTGTTTGAGGACTGAAGTTGTTTGTTTGTAATAAAATTGAAGAAGGACATTGTATAAGAAGTAAACTGTCGTAGGGAGTGCTGACTCTTGAAGCATGGTCCTCAGATAAATAGCATCAGCATCTCTTGGGATCCTGTAAACATGCATGTGTTTGGGTCCCACTCCAGACCTACCGAGTCAGAAGCGTGGGAGTCCAGTACAGAAATAGGCACTTAACCAGCCCCCCAAGTTTAAGAACCCCCTGCTGTAGCGTTTACAGGGTTTCTTAGCAGTGGCACGTTGACACTTGGGCCAGAGAATTCTTTGCCGCCTGGGGCAGGGGCGGTCCTGTGTGCTGTAGGCTGCTCTGCGGCACCTTCACCCTCTGCCCGCTCATTGAAGCACCTCTCCCCTGGCTGCAACAACCAGAAATGTCACCAGACGTTGCCAAACACCCTGGGACTAGGGCTGGGGGCACAATCTCTCCTCTCACTCCTCTTGAAAATTACTGCTATAGAAGAACCAGGACGGCTAAAGAAGCCATCATCTCCAGGAAATCCTTCCAGGTTTTCCCTGAATGAGGGAGTTAGTATCCTAAGGAATCCTCCAAAAGACTGTTGGCCTAGCCTCTTGATACAGGACTTCAGGAGAAATCCTAATGCATTCCATTTTCACTGTGTAAAATAGTTCAGATATTTCATCTCCACAAAACATATATAAAATCACAGAGAAAATAATGATGTTATGGGTATGAGGGGTTACCCTGAAACTGAATCTGTTTTCCAACTATTCCAACTCTTACAGACTTACCTGTAAGTAACGTGAATTCATGTTTCAAAGCCTGATTTCAGTTTTACATTGCAATTGTAATTAGGGTTTCAAAATTTCTTGTTTATACTACCAATTTTACTGTATCTCTCTTTAGGATAAGCCTATTAAAAGGAAAAAAGCATGTACTATTCTCCACTCTGAAGTCAAGACTTTAGTAAAATTAGTACATTGGTCTTGATTAACTTACTTGGATTGCTGAAATCCCTACTATTGATTGGTAAAAACAGCAGTTAGTTAATTCAGCACTTTCATATGGTTAAAGGAGTTTGCCACAAAATTCTCACTAGCTTTTAACATTTTCAGAATTAGTAACTTTCAAACTAGAAAAATACCTAATATTCATTGAGTTCACAGATTTCAAATATGTTTATGCTGTAAGAATTAGAGCATTTCATTAAAAAGTTGATATTCTATTGGTTATCAAATTAATAAGGAAAAATAGATCATTGAAATATTACAAAGGTATCATTTAATCAGTAATTTTTACTACATCTCTTCCAAAAACTAGAACCAGAAGTCCTGACACCTGATATCCCATCACTAGCAATTTTCCTGATTCACCCACCCAGGAGACAAGATTTGAATGAGCAGTAAAAATGGCCAAAGATGAGATGACCAAAAAAAAAGTGATAGGTCTCAAACACAGCCAGAGATCAATCAGGTGCTGCTTTAATTCTACTAGTGGTTCTTAAATAAAAGTATTCTATTTTCTATGTCAGTGGAGCATACATACGTTGTCACTGGTGGTCTGTGCTAATATGTGAAATGAATTCTGCCTTTAACCTTAGGATGTATATAGATATGATCAAGTCTTTTTAGTCAACTGTCATTTGATAAAAACAATTAAGATTTAGTTAATTGTTGAATTAAATGGACTTAAGGTATTAGATAAGTGGGTTATTCAGAGAGTAGTTTTTATATTTTATTTACAAAATCTTGAGTTGACCAGGAGGCACCAAGTGGTATAAATAGAACCAGATGTAGCAGATTGTCCTGGAGAGCCCTACATTTAAAGATTCTTCTCTCTCATTGTACCAGCAATTATATTAATATATGTCAAACCATTTGACCAGATTTCTAGTACAAAAATACAATCATGCTATTATGAAATGAAAAGGGGGCTGGATTTGGAGCCAGGGTCCAGGTTGTAGCTCTGCCACTTGTGACTTGGTCAAGTCAGATACCTCTCTGAGCCGCAGTTTCCACACTTCTAAATGAAAAATAAGTCCCAGTGGGTGATGCTGCCTGTTGCATCATCCATGTCATGGGTTATTGTGAGGATAAAACAATGCCATATTCTAAAACATTTTTGCAGCCATAAAACGGCTCTGTCTTCTACAGGATACATTCTACTTTTGGGGGTAAATTGCGTGGTATTAGTTAATTACATATTCCTAACGGACTCTGAGCTTTCTCATGGTTGGCATTTTTGTCATGTCAAGATAATGTTTTGTCAGGTATTAACATCACATACAATAGCATTTTTATTGGAGCAAGCTAAAAGGCTCATTTTTTAAAGTTGGCGATACCTCTCATCCTGATTAGCTTCAGATGAAGATAATTTCAGACACTTCCCAGACGCCAGTTCCCTTGCATTAGGAGGGTTGCTGCAGAGGTGAAATAGTTGTATATTCCAGTTGCCATGTTTGTTTAGTTCACACGTTATATACAGTTTATCTTTTTTTCATTTAATCTTAGTGATAGTTGTGGGTATAGGGGTGGATTTTGTTTTTGTTTTGTTTTTAATTTCAGTTCTGGCCAGGAATGATGGATGAACTCTCCGAGTTGAGAGAATTCTATGATCCAGATACAGTGGAGCTGATGAACTGGATTAAGTAAGAGGATTTTTTTTAACTTTTAAAATTGTAAGTGCCTTTTAAGAGTCACTATAGACCACATTTGGTTTTGGGGGGTTTTTGTTTGTTTCTGAATCTAATTATGAAGAAACATTCGTCCTTACTAAATTTTTCTTTAAAACTCCATAATTGAAAATAACGTCTTTCTATTCAAGAAATATTCTCTCCAACTGTATCTCATGAAGAAAGGGAAAATACCCATTTGGAGAGGAAAACAATTTCAATAAAGACATTTCAAACCACTGACAGAAATGGCAATAAAAGTTTACTTATAGTATCTGTTGAAACTTAAAACTTTATGTCTCTGCCAATTTTATCTCTATTATTTTCATTTTAATACCATTCTGATTTTCTACTAATGGTGACACTTCAAAGTATTCTTTCTGGCCAGTCACAATGGCTCACGCCTGAAATCCCAGCACTTTGGGGGGCTGAGGTGGGCTTATCACCCGAGGTCAGTAGTTCAAGACTAGCCTGGCCAACATGATGAAACCCCTTCTGTCTCTACCAAAAATACAAAAATTAGCCAGGCAGGCGCCTATAGTCCTAGCTACTCAGGAGGCTGAGGCAGGAAAATCACTTGAACTCGGGAGGGGGAGGTTGCAGTGAGCCGAGATTGCGCTACCACACTTCATCCTGGGCAACAGAGCGAGACACTCTGTCAAAAAAAAAAAGAAAGGAAATATTCTTCCCTCGTTAATTATTTTTAAATTATACTGTAAACTCCAGTTAAGTAGAGGCTCATGCCAGCTCAGTGCAGCTTTTATGTTAACTCATCATATTGCCAAAGCTTAGGACCAGAGAAAGTTTTAGATACAAAACCTGGCACCTTCCGTCTTGAATATAATGCTTTAGTGTCCTGTTGGCTCTTATTTCTTCTGGCACTTTGTTGTTTTGCCTCAGCATTCAGCATCTGAATGAAATTTGTGTATTTCAAAGCTTTATTAACAAAACCTGCCTCTCACCAGCAAAAATAAACTTTTCTACCTGGAGCACCATTCCTATGCCCTGGAACACTGTATTTCCCTACTTTTAACCAGAAAGCCGTATTCACACGTAAGTAGAGGCTGCGCATCACATGTGGTGCCTTCTGAAAACATTGGCTGGATTGGCTGCATCACTTGGGATGTTAGTGGCCATTTCAGCACCTGCCCATGGCTAACATCAGCCCTGAGTGTCTGCAGAGATGGTCAGTGCTTGATAGCTGAGGCCTTCTAGGGCAACGCGTGGATCTCATAGAGATTTATGTCTAAAACACACCCGTGGCTTTGGTCCTAATATCGGGCTGGGTGTGACTAGATTCAGTCAATATAATTTTTCACATATTTCTAGTGCTGAGAGCAGTAAGCCATGCTTTGTCTTTATTTATTTAATTTTAAATCATGCCAGACAATTACAGAGTAAATAATTCCTTCAGTATTTATTATGTACAGGAAAAGAGTTATTCATGTAAAGGAAAGCTAATTTTGCATTAACTATAGTCGGCTGGAAATTTATGGCGTACATCTGAAGTTGAGGCTGATATTTTCTATTTTCAGGACTCTACTGTTGAAATTAATGCTGGAGGACCCCTGCTTTCTGGTAGCATCCTGAAGGTGGTGGGTCTTCCAGATCTCCTTAGATGAGCACCGTAAACACCCCAGTCTTTCAGGAATTAATTATAAAGTCATTAAAAATGTATTCTAGCAGAGCCCCGGGTTATCTTTGGCAGTCTTAGACTAGATATATTTATTTGTAGTGCCTTTATTTTTATATTTTTCCCCATAGAAAATTAAAGTAACATTTCTGGCTGTGAAAAAATGTGGATGAGAGATGATTCCAGGTGTAAAGAAGAGAATACAAGTGTCCTATTTCCCTTGTTTGGGAGGTGATGTTCACTCTTCAGACCCTCCTTTTGTTAACAGCTCCTCTCCCTGTAGTGCCTTTGTAGTAGACATACTCTTTTAGCTTTTTTTTTTTTTTCTCAGCAACTGAAGGATTTGCATTGTTCCAAAAAATTTGTTCTATTGTGATCTAGTCTCGGCTTTTTCCCCTAAAATTCTTCAAATCTAAATAATATTTTTGTAAAACCAGCTGCTTGGCATGTTTGCAAAGTAAGCGTAAGTGGTGATGAATGTATGCCAAAATAGGGTCTATGTAGACATCAGATATGTTTGTTTAAATCAACACTCAAATCCACACTGGCCTGTAAGGCGTGGATTCCAAACGCAAGTGACCGCCTTAATATTCTTTTAACCTGCCCTGATTTCTTCTGTTTTTGAGACATAAAATATGACCTTCAAGTTTCACCTCACTGCTTTGATTAGTCACACGGTATCCATGTTATTAGCAAGTATGAATTGTGCTGGAGAAAAGGCTGCGGCCTAAGGACTCTTTCAAATGCATGGGCTGCGTCTGAAAGAGTCCTAAGATGCCTGGCAGAGAACCAGCACTGTCCCTGAGGGCTGCCTCTGTCCTCCCCTGCCTGTCTTCCTGTCTGCCCTGTTCCCAGACAGTCAAAGCAGACACACTCAAATGTCTGTCTTCTGCCCATGCAGTCATCACGGCATCTGTCGGACAGGGGCACAGCCTCCATTATGGGAGGGATGGCTGCCCTTGGGATGAATCACAACTGGAGAAATAGTGGCCTGCAGAAACCCTGGGGACACCTCAAGTGACCCTCCATTTTGGCACACAGCACCCCTTATGTGAAGTGTTGAAAAGAAGCTTATCCGTCCTCTTCATCACTCACATACCTGGAAGTGTCCCGCCGCGTGTCCTTGCTGCTGGGGAAAGCCACACCCCACACGAGGTGTCACTATTGTGCTCCTGGACACAGGGCTTCAGCTCGGAGATTCAGGCTTTCCAAGTGTTCTCGGAGGGCTTCTCTGCTTTGAGGGTAAATTGAAAGCTGTGGTTGCCTCAGTGGGAGTTGGTTCTTTCTTTTTCAGAGGCTAAAGAGATATCCTCAAGGGAAAACAAAGGGCATTACTCTAGGGGAACACTTAAAATGAGAAGGTTCATACCCAAGGAATTGGATTCCTGTGAAGAGTCTTAAAGCCTTAACTAATTTATAAAGTTATTCCACATCTGAAGTTGTGCACTTGTTAATAGAGTTCAGCAGATGTTCATTGAGCACCAGCTGTGTATGGGCACCGCGTGAAGTGTGTGGATGCAGGTGGCACTCCACTGCAGCTGCCTCTCACTGGAGTAACTGCTGGGCTTCGCCTCAGCACAGTTGCCCTCATTCTTCTCTCCCGGATTCTTACTCTACTCCATTTTAAGATCTTCAGTGGCTTAGCAAGTTCAGTGGGAAAGGTTTTTTTTAGATTTCTAATTTTAATAATAGAAAATGTTTTATGCTTTCCTATCTTTAGCTCCTAAAAGGAGTAGAGATTGAAGTTTCAGAATGAAACCAAGAGTGTTTAGGGATTAAGTTGCTCTTTATTACAAGGATGTTGTGACATTTGACATGTTGTTAAAGTCAGGGCCCCAGGCTGCAGTAGCCCCAGCGGCCTTCCCTAAGAGCTGGGAGGCATGTCCAGCCTTCCACACCCCAGCTTTTGTGCATTCACCTGTCTGCTGCTCTCCACACTACACCGATGCATTGCATGCCTTGTTTTCAAGCAGATTTAAATGCATATATTCATATTTACCCTTCTCTCCTGATAAGGTTTCCTGGATACAAAATTAAAAACTTGGAATTTTTTTTTTTTCCTTCTGGTATCTCTTTCAGCAAAAGTCAGGCGGTAGTTTTAAAGGTTTTCTGTGTGATTGGAAAGCACGTTTACCTCAGCAAGGCCGAATGCAACCACAATCTGTGGTTTCCACCTTGTTTTTTTGTGTCCTTGAATGTTTCATTTTTCGTTCCTGAAAATTTTCTTCTGACATTTTGCAAATAAGATAGACAGATCTATAGATGTGCATATTTTGAGGGATGACATTTTAGCTACTTCGCTTTAGGAGATTTTCACTGGAAATAGTCTCTTTCCAGTAATGAAACCTGCGTGTGCAGTATTTTCTCGATGGGTCTGAAAAAATGGACCAACTTTCTTTCACATTTAAGCAAAGCAGAAAGTGATTGTATATTTTAAATATGATGTAGGCTAAGTTCAGACCTTAAATGCCTATAAGCCTCTTTTCTATTTAATGAATCATTTTATAGTATTTGCGTAATTCTATAAATTTTTGAAGTGTAGATAAAGCAAATGTTCACACATTATATTATAATGCTCAGTTTCCCCATTAGTTCAACAGCAATTAACTTGTTGAAGCTTAGAGCTTCAAAAATAAATGAGATTATTTGTTCAAAATGCCATCAGGTCTTCCTGGAATGACATTTAAATTATATAATGTAAATCCATTTGACCTGTGAGTCCTTGTCATTATTTAGTGACATTTCTTACAGAACAAATTGTGTGCAGGTTGGGCAGCCTGCTATGGAGCTTGGCAGAGAGCTATAAAAACAAATTATCCTTTCATTTTATACATCATTTGTTCAAACATTTGTAAAAATTGCTTTGTTTTTCTATAATAGAGAAATGTCATTCAATGGTTAAAAGCACATTAGCTATTTTAGATACAGACCACAGACTGTATCAGGCAAGAGTGTGTGTGAAGGAAGAGCACCCAGCATTATGTCCATCACTGCGCGTGCTTTCAGCTAAGGACAACGAATCCCTTCTCCCTTTGCCTGCTAAATTTACCACAAAATAGAAAGGACAGTGAATATAAGTATCTTTTTAAGTTTAGAAATGTGTGATTGTTTCTCATTTTGTTCCACTTTGCTGTAGCTTTTCCTTTGGCATTTGCCTTACGGGTAGAGTGAAGTATTGGAAGTAGCAGTGCTATTTCCCAGGTTTACCACGGAGCTGGCATATCAGACAAGGCCACATGGCACAGAGGAAAGAAGCATCATCCCTACTGTCCTCAGAAGTCAGTCATTTTCAAATAAGTGTTATTTTTTGTTTTATTTTATTCTATTTTATTTTTTAGGCTGAATCTCTGTCACCCAGGCTGTAGTGCAGTGGCGTGATCTCGGCTCACTGCAACCTTCACCTTGCAGGTTCAAGCGATTCTCCTGCCTCAGCCTCCCATGCAGCTGGGACTACAGGCAGGCGCCACCACACTTGGCTAATTTGTGTATTTTGGGTAGAGATGGGGTTTCACCATGTTGGCTAGGCTGGTCTCGAACTCCTGACCTCAAGCAGTCTACCCATCTCAGCCTCCCAAAGTGTTAGGATTACAGGCGTGAGCTGCTACACCCAGCCAGAAGTATTATTTTTAATTCATCTTATAGGCATGAGGATATGTGTATTTTACTGCTTTAAAATAAAGCCACTTCCTCAGTGAAAGAGTATGTTAACAATCCAGAGGATTGTGGCACTAACACATTAAACAGAGATACTTCTTTTAAACTTTCTGACTTTTGCTAATAAGGCCAGACATTAAGAAAGTCACAACTTAATGAGCTTTATTCCACTTTTTATCTCATTTCCCCTGAGCAGCCATGTGTCACTCGCTTTGCTGGTGATGGCCCTGCTGTTGCCTTGGGGCTGCACCTGCCAGGGGCCAGGGGTGGGAGCCACTCAAGAGCTCTTAGAGCCTGCCCAGGAGAGAGCATCTTCAGTGACTGCTGTTTCATTTCCAGCTTAGCTGAAGGCCTGCAGTAAGCATTAGTAAATATGTGATAGACTAGGCTCACTACAGCACTGGGTTATTTTGAAGTGTCTGTCTGTAATGGGACCTGTTAAGTAAGCTTTTTTCTTTTTATGAGATGGAGTTTCGCTCTGTTGCTCAGGCTGGAGTGCAGTGGCATGATCTTGGTTCACTGCAACTTCTGCCTCCCAGGTTCAAGTGATTCTCCCTCCTCAGGCTCCTGAGTAGCTGGCATTACAGGCGCCCACCACCACGCCTGGCTAAGTTTTGTATTTTTAGTAGAGACAGATTTCACCATATTGGCCAGGCTGGTCTCAGACTACTGACCTCAAGTGATCTCCCCATCTTGGCCTCCGAAAGTGCTGGGATTACAGATATGAGCCACCACACCTGGCCTAAGTAAGCTTCTTGAAGGCAGTTTGTCATACCGTGTTTGCCAGCCCAGCACATAGTAGACCCTCGGCAATATTGTTTGAATAAAGAACGAACTTTATAACTCCCTAGAGGGCAGTTTAGGACTTTGGGCATTTAAGCCTTTGTGAACTCTAATTCATCCAAGGGCTATGATTATAGTCCAGGAGGCAGGCTGAAACCTTGTTCGTTAGCTGTGGCTGGATAACAAGGCCTGTCATCTTATCTCTGCTGTAATTATAAAATGCATGCTACACATAGCTTTGTGCATCTTCTTGGTGCTGAAGCTACACAGAGATTCCTATTATACATTCAAAACGGTGATGGTGAGACAGTCTTGTGATTGGAATGGATGTTGTAAGCTCAGCTGCCGGGTTTGTCTTTTGTGTAGAAGGCCAGCTTGGCACTGTTCAGGCAGTAAGACTACAAACCAGGATCACTCACCCCTGATAGCTCTCGCCTCCACCTCCTGCTCTGCCAGGCGTGGAAACCAGACTCATGTTCTTTCTGCATCTTAAATCTGTCTAGTTCAGAGGACCAAAGACAGCCACTTTTTGGCACGGATGTGTCAAGTTATCGTATCATTGATTGCTGTGGAATGGCTCGTGCCAGTTGAGAGTATTCAAAGGAAAGAAGCCTGGCTTGGAAAAATGGTGGCACTTTTAAAAATTAGTATTTGTTCGTACTTGTTTCCTTTAGCATTACACTCTAGGTGAGGGTAGCACAGTACACAAGGCCCAGAGTGTTTAGTAAGTGTCAGTTGAATTAAACTGAATTTCAGTAAAACCTTTCACTAAGGAATTCTGTGCACCTTCATTGCATTTTCATTGAAACCCTCTTATTCCTCTGACCACGTGGGACAAAATGTGAGACAGTCCCTGTAATTTGTTGGTACGGAGGACAGAGCTAACATCTATTTGTTCTTGTTTTCCTGGGTCTGTCAGAATGACAAGCTCTCAAGTGCAGCCAAGCTCACATGAAACTTTTTTCCTGCTGGAATCCGCATTCTAGACTCTGGCATGGGAGAGGGGATGCATATTATGTGTCATTATGTATGCTCATTGTCATTCCAGCCACTTTTTTTCCTCACTTAAGAACGCTTATTGGAATGCGAGTGAATGAGAGTGTCATTGTTAGAAAGAAAATCTTGAATTTTTCAAAAGTAAACTATTTGTAAATGTCACAACTTGAATTGTAGGATGTCTTGCTTGTAGACATCCAAGGCCTCTGTTGGATGGCGTTCACGCTGGAGTCTTAGCACTGAGTTGGAATAAATAAAACATCCTGGTGGGATGTATGAATGTGATGAGGCTTCTCTTAGAAACCGCAGCACCAGAGCTAGTTGCGTGCCCTGCTCCAAAACCATGGAGAACAGCCTGCCGTGGCTTTTTCTGCAAAGGATGTTGAATTTTAATGATTTTAAATAAACTCCTCACAACCGTCTTCCTCATTTTAGTTCAGTCCAGTAGGCACAGACTCCTCTCAACACAAGAAGGATAAACGCATCCCGCAGTGTCCTCAGTGGGCCTCTGTGGGAAATTCTGCACTCAGGAGAATCCCTGGAAGAGAGCTCTTAGGGCCTCCTGAGAAATTAACTCCTTGACCGCTTGCAAGCGACCCTCAGATTTCAGGAAAAAAAAAAAAAAAAAAGGAAAGGAATTAAATCAGCTACTATGATTCCTTTTTTCCAGGGAGGAAAAAGGAAAAATGCTTTCCCGGTATTCTGGGAGTCTTTTCTTGGTCCTTAGTCCCTGCCCTTCACACCCATGGGAGGCGGAGAATCATAGTGTGGTGGGAGCTAGAAAGCGAGTTTGTGCCGTAATACTAGGGTGCCCTGTGTTCCTTAAACTGCATATAGTTTCTCATAATCAGGACTAAAGAAAAGTTATGTGTAAAATATTTGCGTTTTCACATCGGAAGTATTGTGTATCCCCCATATTGAGTAAGAAGATATTGGCTATTTCAGAATCTTGTTTCCATGGGTTTTTTTTGTTTGTTTGTTCGTTTGTTTGTTTTGAGATGGAGTCTCGCTCTGTCGCCCAGGCTGGAGTGCAGTGGCTGGATCTCAGCTCACTGCAAGCTCCACCTCCCGAGTTTATGCCATTCTCCTGCCTCAGCCTCTCAAGTAGCTGGGACTACAGGCGCCTGCCACCACGCCCAGCTAGTTTTTTGTATTTTTTTTAGTAGAAACGGGTTTCACCGGCTTAGCCAGGATGGTCTCGATCTCCTGACCTCGTGATCCACCCGTCTCGACCTCCCAAAGTGCTGGGATTACAGGCTTGAGCCACCGCGCCCGGCCCCATGTTTTTTGTTATTGCTGCTAATTCTGTTTTTATTTTTGGTAGTATCTGTGATTTTTTTCCTTATTGCTTTTTTAAGCAAAAACCCTTGGAATTGACATTATCACCTGCAGTTTCTGGCTTGATTTGTTATATGTTGCTTTAGGTAGCCCTTTTGTTAGGTTCGATACACAAGCAGTGGCAGTCTTTTAGGTTATTTTTGTTAGACTCTGCCCCTCTGGAACAACAGCAAGAGAGGATTGTGGGTCTTGGCCTAGAAGTCTGAACTCAAAAGCTACACTGCCTGCCTTCTAAGACAATTCCTTATGAAAGTAAACCTAGCAAAACAGTAAGAGGCTTCCCCACTGCTATTCTGGTGAACAGTCAAAAACAGATACAAAACGTTGTTGTAAAAAATATGGGTCTGGTGCAAAAGTAATTGAGGTTTCTACCATTGAAAGTAATGGCAAAAACCGCAATTACTTTTGCACTCACTGGTTTGAGTGGAAGTCAAAACCCAAGCAAACTCCCGTTTTTGTTTTTGTTTTTCCCTGATTCGTAACTCTTTGTAACATAGCTGGATTCTTTTGAAAGAGTTTGATATTGTCTTCTTTGTTGTCTTTAAGGACCTCTTAACAGTGGGGTTAATTCAGACTCTAAAATCTTTCAGCTCTAACACTCCAAGAAAGGCTGTGTTTGCGGGAAGCATGCAGTTGCTGGCCGGAGTCAAGCTGTGCACGGGAAGGACCCTAACCAACCACCCGCACTACGAAGACAGCAGCCTGAGAGAGCGGACCAGAGCGGTGAGGGTTCCCTGTGCCTCCCCTCACTTCTTGTGGCCAGCCATGGGCTGCATGTCCCTATGTGTGGTAAAGATGGGGCTGAATGCTGCACCCTCCAGCATTAGGTTAGGAGGGTGTGTTAGTCTGTTTTCACGCTACTGATAAAGGCATACCCAACACTGGGCAATTTACAGAAGAAAGAGAGGTTTAATGGACTTACAGTTCCACATGGCTGGGGAGGCCTCACAATCACGGCAGAAGGCAAGGAAGAGCAAGTCATGTCATACATGGATGGCAGCAGGCAAAGAGAGAGCTTGTGTAGGGAAACTCCCCCTTATAAAACCATCAGATCTCGTGAGATTTATTCACTACCACGAGAACAGCACGGGAAAGGCCTGCCCCCATGATTCAGTTACCTCCCACCGGGTCCCTCCCACAACATGTGGGAATTCAAGATGTGATTTGGGTGGGGACACAGCCAAACCATATCAGAGGGGAAATCAGAGCATAAGTGCACAGGGCTCACATCTCCCAGTTCGGGACCTCTACCTGCCCACATCCACTAAGGACGTGCTGTTAGGCCACAGGTCCTCCCCAGGGAAGAACCGAGAAGACACACGCCTTGAGATGTGCAGAAAAGAGCATTTGGGAGCAAAGCTTTTGGATTAGGGAGGGGAAGGAAAAGGAGTTGAGGCATACTGGTCACATTTCTTACGGACCATTCTGAAGTCTGGGGTTTTTGTTTTTTAATAGATAATAATAGTCTCATAGTTCAAAATTCAGAACATACAAAAGGAAATATAGTGAAAAGTGCCTCTCCCATTATTGCAGTTCTTAGTTCCCCTCCTAGGAGGCAGATAATGTTAGCAGTTTCTTGTGTCTCCTTCCACAGGTATTTCGTGCATATACAAATATGGTGGGGGAGGGTGGTGCTCCTTTCTCCATTTTAACAAAAGAAGTGGCATTCTACATTCTGCTTCTTCGGCACTTAATGTGTTTTGGAAATCATTCTATATTCAGTATATTAACAGCTTCCTTGTTATTTTTAAAGCTGCTTAATATTTTATATGGCTATGGCATATTTTATTTAGCCATTTCTGCTGTTTCCCTGTCTTTTGTGATTATATGAACAATGCTGCAGATAAATTTGTCTGCACATCACTCTTTCCAGACACAGTGTCTGTCTGTACAGCAGATTCTTGGATGTGGAAGTGGTGGGTCAGGGTTGTTGGCATCTGTAATGTAGATCGAAAGATTTATCAAGTCCTCTCTATACAGGTCATATTTGTTTACATTCAAGTCAGCAGTGCAGGAGGTGCCTGTGTCCCTTCATCCCCACCCATCAGGTTTCAAACTCATAAATGTTTCCTAATGTCACTTTTTCATGTTGGCATTTGGAAAGTTGTTGAAAAAGGCTTGTTTTGAGGTGCTATTTGACTAGCCTGAAAGCAGATGATTTTTACTAAATCTCCTGTTTTGTGTAAGAATCATTTGAATTTAGACTCCTGCTAAAATAGGAATTTTTTGATGGGCTCAAGTGTTCCGGATAGTTCCAAATTAACTAGGAGGATGCAGGAAAGGGGCTCCCTGGTTTTCCAGACACCAAGTTCATCCGGGGTGGCCTCTACTGCTTGAACTGGAGACTGCAGAAAAGACAGGTCAAGTGCCAAGAGCGTCCTTCTGGGCATCTCCTTTCCTGTCTCGGTGCTAGGGTTAGGCCCCACACGCTGAAATCCTGAAGGCCCTACGGCTCTTCATCATGACCCTGGAATCCTTGGAATGCCTTCAGTCCGAGACCTTGTGCTGGATTGTAGGACAACACAGTTGTTGCAGTAATAGCATCCTACCTCCCTACCATTTCACCCATCCGTGTGGACACATCAAGTTAGACCTTTAAGCCCAAATCAGAAATCTAGCATCGAAATCAGGGTGCAAAAAAGGAGGCAGTGCCTCTCTTCATGAACCCCCACATTCAACACCTCACAAAGTCTGTTTCCATTCCAGCCCCAGAATCTAGGACGCTCAGTTTGCATCCATCCACTAAGGGTGTGTGGCACTGGTATGAACGTGAAGGGGGCCTCCTGTGGCATTGCCCATGGTGTGCTGCAAGTGGCTCTCACCCCCAGGATGGACGAGAGGGAGAGGAGCAGGGGGGTCTCTCAGTTAGCCGAGATGCGGTGTAGCAAGTAAAGCAGCCTGTGCTGCCCCAGCCTAGGAGCAGGGACCTTACAGGGGTCCTTCTCCCCACCTACCCGTATCAGAAGCTGGGGCTCTGCCTTACTGGGACGTGTGTCCCCCAGACTGTCCCATCGCTCTTAATGGGCCATTTTAGTCCAGGGGTCCCCTTTTTAAAAGTAGAGACTATATCTTATTTACTCAGCCCTGTCATTTACCTTGGAACAGCGCCTACTAATGAATATAGTCCTAACTTGAAGTAATACATTCTGAATCCAGATATGTTCTTCCTGGCTCACTCTCTTCCCAAGGCCGAGCACTCACAGTGGTTTGGGAACTTCCATGCACACGCTCCAGGCCTGCAGATGAGCGCGTGCAGCATGGCCTCGGCTGGAGAGAGCACCTTGGGTGTTAGGTCTTAGACTCAGCCCTGTGAAAGGCTACATCACGTAGTGAACTCCCTGGCAATTGAGTAGCATTTGCCACATTGCATTTTTATCTCTTCTTGAAGGTTTATCAGATATATGCCAAGAGGGCACCAGAGGAAGTGCATGCCCTCCTAAGGTCCTTTGGCACCGACTACGTAATCCTGGAAGACAGCATCTGCTACGAGCGGAGGCACCACCGGGGCTGCCGACTCCGGGACCTGCTGGACATTGCCAACGGCCACGTGAGCCTACTGCCTCTCCCTGTGTGGGGTTCCCCTGCCCCTCCTGCTCTCTCCCACTGAGTGTCCTGTGTCCACTGGTGCATTTCCACAGGCCGGCTTTCAGAGGCTAAGTTGCACTCCAGGGCAGGACTCTGATTTGAATCATAAGAATGTGCATCTTTTTATCTTTTATGTCCAGGTGAATTACGCTACAAATCAAGTATTCACTTTTTCTCTTGCTTCCTGCAGAACGCCTCTCTTGGCACTTTAGTGACTGCCACTGGGGCTGGGCAAGGAAGAGGTGAGAGGGGAGCCCTGGGTCCCCTGTGTCACACCAAACAGAGCAGCTCTGCCTTCAGCTCATTTGTATGATAGGGCTCTGCATAAAATGTATCTGTTAAGGATTTTGCTGCTATAAACAAAACCTCAGCCTTTAAACCCACTGCTCCAACGCTTCGTATTGGCTAGCCATTGCATGGCAGGGGTGGTGGGGCCCTCCTGCCCTCCGGTCTAGGTGGTGGATTCCCCCTGCCCCTCCTGCTGTCTCCCACTGAGTGTCCTGTGTCCTCTGGTGCGTTTCCACAGGCCGGCTTTCAGAGGCTAAGTTGCACTCCAGGGCAGAAAAGCAGTCAGCCGCTTATCCCCTCTCCCTTCTGAGGAAAGTGTTCTTGGAGCTATGCCAGGTCTCAGTAGAGCAAACATTTTTACCCTTTAGAGGTGTGAGGTGTGCTGTAATTAATGGTATGAAAGCCAATGGATATTTGTAAACAAGTTGTACAAAGTGACAAACCTAGCCTAAATTTGAAAAAAAAAAAAATTCTTAACTGTACAAAATTTGAAATTCAGATTTTTGCCCGAGGAGAATCATAGTTCATAATTGTCTTGAGTTCAGAGGTGGTGCAGACCAAAGACATCCATTTAAGTTTTGATTTGAGTGTGACTTTTTCAGGTTGTTTGTTTATTTTTGGAGACAGGGTCTCACTCTGTCACTCAGACTGGAGTGCAGTGGCACGATCTTGGCTTACTGCAGCCTCAACCTTCCAGGCTCAAGGGATCCTCCTACTTCAGCCTCCCATGTAGCTGGAACCACAGGCATACATCACCATACCCAGCTAATTTTGTTTATCTTTTGTAAAGATGGGATGGGGTCTGGCTGTGTTGCCCAGATGGGTCTCAGACTCCTGATCCAAGCGATCCTCCTGCCTCAGCCTCCCAAAGTGCTGGGATTTCAGGCATGAGCCACCGCACCTGGCCAAAGTGTGACTTTTTCTGATGAATTAGAGAGCTTTCTCTGATCACAGTAGTTCTCTGTATTTCATTTCTGTGAGAGAGACAGTATAGTATGTTCCTAAGAGCAAGCAGACCTGAGTTCTAGTTCTGGCTTTCCCATTAATGGGATCATCGTGTGGCGCTGCACTCTCCTTCTCAGCCGTGGTCTGCACTTCTGAAGGGGGAAAAGGATGGGCCAGATTATCTCCAAGTGCCCATGGACATTGAAATAATATAATTTAATTTCACTCACATACCATTCTTAAACCCAATACCCATTCCTGCTCCTACTATCTTTCGTAAGTAGGATTTTCCCCCAAAATTGTATTTGGGTTCGTTTTGGTTTTAGATGATGGATGGCCCAGGAGAGAATGATCCTGATTTGAAACCTGCAGACCACCCTCGCTTCTGTGAAGAGATCAAAAGAAACCTGCCTCCCTACGTGGCCCACTTCACCAGAGTGTTCCAGAACAAAACCTTCCACGTTTACAAGCTGTCCAGAAACAAGTAGCACAGATTTCTGCCCAGTGTCTATTTTTGATACAGTGAAACTGCATCATGATGAAACTCGGTAGACGTTTCCTATGTAAGTAGGTAGCCCAAACCTTCAAGCTGTGATATGAGTAAGTTCTACAGTTGTTTACACAAACATTGCCATCTTTGAAAGCATCTTCTACAAGCAGAAGTCTTTTTTGTTGTGTGTCTATCTTTCTCATTAATGTTCTTTAGCCTAAATGTTGACAACTTTCTAAAAGTGACCTAAAATTATGTTGTTGGAGAGAATGATGTGTGTTCCATGGATACCTGGATAGGCACATACCATGTTGGAAGATGAGCACCTGCTCAGGATTTGAAATACTTTTAATTTTCAGGTGGCTTAAAACAGCTATGATTGAATCAACTAGAAATGATGATCGGCTTATTTAATATGATTTCACTGGTGAAGACTAATTGGTAGCTTTCTAAAAAGCTCTTTAGTGTCCTGTTTTATCTTAAAATGTTATAATATTTTCCAATTGTCATGCTTTTAACATTAACAAAAAAAATCATGTTAGGGCTTTGTATCAAACATTTTGTTATACTCTGTCTGAAATGTAATGTGGAGTACTTCAGCACTATGTGTCATGTATTTGTGTGTGTGTGTGCGTGTGCACGCATGTGTTTGAATGCTGGGCACAGAAAAGTGTTACAAGTTCCATATTGTAAATCCTTAAAGGGGCAGAACTGTATGTAGCCAAGTAGAATTTATTACATTTTAGTGTTATTATTTTAAAACTTACTGATACTCTAACCTCTCCTGCAAGTAATAGTTTTGCTTTATTTCTTACTCATTTCAATTTATTGGGTTTGCAAAATTTTGTAAACTTTTTGTGTTTTTAGCCTTTGTATTTTTTACAGCCTAGAATCTTGCAAAGTCTGAATATTTTTTAAATGTTCTATCTTAACTAGTTCACTAATACAGTATTTTTAGCAGACAGCATTTTCAGACAGCATTTTCATACCAAGTTTGACTTGTGGTCTCCAATCTTACTGAGAGGGCCCTGGTAGTGTAATTCTTTTCCTTACTAAAAGGTAACCAAGTGCCTCTAAGTCATGCTTATTTGTTTTTTTTGTTTTTTTTTTTGAGACGGAGTCTCGCTCTGTCGCCCAGGCTGGAGTGCAGTGGCGCGATCTCGGCTCACTGCAAGCTCCGCCTCCCGGGTTCACGCCATTCTCCTGCCTCAGCCTCCCGAGTAGCTGGGACTACAGGCGCCCACAACCGTGCCCGGCTAATTTTTTGTATTTTTAGTAGAGACGGGGTTTCACCGTGGTCTCGATCTCCTGACCTTGTGATCCGCCCGCCTCGGCCTCCCAAAGTGCTGGGATTACAGGCGTGAGCCACCGCGCCCGGCCAGTCATGCTTATTTGTAAACAACAAAGAAGAATATATGTACTTGCTCAAAATTTTTTTGATAATTGCTTATATAATTAATTTCTAATGAAGAGGATATGTAAAAGTTGCTAGTAAGAACATATTATGCATTTAATTAAATCAAGATGGCTAATGGAATTAACTTTCTCCCCTGTTCTTGCCAGGTGGAAATGATTTAAGCATTTCTGCTTGCTGTTGTGTTGAAGTAAATTACCATAGACATCAAGATGGCTACATCACATTTTCAAATGATTTTATATTCAATTACTACTTATTAAGCAGCATTCAAAAAGTCTTTTACACTGTCATGTTGGACACAAGCAGACTCAGCTTTTATCAAAACTTGTTTAAATAAAAAATTGACAGTAGCTGGGTTATTAAATTATGCAACTGAAACTCCTGAATTATACCTTTTTTGTATCCCTTAATACGATTGGAGACCACTGCAGTTTAGGATAATACAGTAATAAAACGTTTTAATCAGTACTGAAACTTAATAATTAAGCCAATAATGATGCATGCCTGTTGTAGCTGATAGCATGGGTCAGTACATCCTTCAGCGAGTGCCTTACTCTAATTGAAACCAAGCACACGTAAGGTACAATATGTTAGACTCTGTGGTTTTGTTTTCAAAATCCTCTGTTACGGCTATATTTAAATTTGTTTTAAGTATTCCTGTATGTATTCATCTAAGCATTTGGGCATTTGGAGTCTTAATATTACAAGAAACATGCACTTAAATTTGTATGCTTATCACCGCAATGATGGCAAACAGTGATTTTTTTTCTTTTTCATAGTTTAGGTGTCATTGTTGCCAGCACCTTTAGTGCTCAGTCTTCAGTGAAAAATATAAAGTGCCAAAAAAATCTTGCAAGACAGAATCCATACTTAACACTCTTTCCAAGACACTGTGACCACGTACAGTAGAAGTTTTTATTTCCTGATGACCAAATCTATCAACGAATCATGTTATTAATAAATATTTTTAGCACTCGTCAGTATTCTCCAATGTGACCTTCTCACTGGAGTACACAGAAGGAAAGCAAAGAAGAGCATCTGACTTCTGGCTCTGGCTTACAGCCTCTCCACCAGGCCGAACGAAGCAAGAGACCCACGGCGGCAGCTCCCTGCCACTCAGACCTGGGTGGTGATAGCCTCAAAGAATGGCTCTGTTTTCTGTTGATAGAAAACCCACTTGATTTTGCTTCTGAGTTAGCAATCAGAAGACCCTCTAAGTACAATAGAAGTGCTCTTAACGGACTCTGCCTATGTGACTCCCAGGCCCCGGAGTCTCCATCTCTCTCGTAAGCCACCTGCCCCAGCACAGCTGGAGGCTGCTCTCTAGTGTTCTCAGTGCTCCGGCTCCCTCCCTTGAGTTGTGCGCCCGTCCCAAACTACTACATGCAAGCTCTGCTTCCTCTTGTAAGTACACAACTCAGTTAAGTATTTACGTACACGTAGAAAATACGGGTGTGAAAAGAAAGAGCTTTCTGCAAAAATTAAGTTGAATGCTTTGGTAAGAAGTGATAAAGGCTAGTTGCCAATAAAAGTCGCTTTTAAATTAGGTGTGGCTGGGAAAATTATAAGATATTGGGGAAAATATACAAATCAAGAAAATTTCTGAGATTAGATTGCTTCATAGATTTATTTAAGTACTCATCCCACCTTTTAAAACTCTAAACTGAGAAGAAGGGACCCAAATCATGTTATCGGTGTGATTTATGTGAGAAGTAGAACTATAGTCATTGGACCCTTAGGCAAAGGAAAAACTCATGTCTTTATATCAGAAGATCAGCAAACGAATGTACAGTTACACAGTTGAGGTTATGATTCCCTACTTTAACCTACTTACTTTATTAAATGACCAACTACTGATACTGATCACAGTAGTTATTAGAGATTCTAATTCAGTTGGAAGGTTCTAATCACTTTATTACAGGCATTTGAAAAATAGGGATTCATTTCAAGTATATTAGCCAGGAGCATAGTTAGATGTTACCCAGGCCGTTTGTCATCGTGTTAATGGTGATTTTCCTGACCCTTGTGAGATCAGCGTGACAGGAGTGTGTGTGTTTGTGTTGGTGTGGGTGTGTGTTTTTGGTTGGATGCTGCCAGGTGGCAAAGGCATATATAAATACATCATCCGATCTGCATCTTTATTCCACGATTAAAAGTAAAAATGTCTATTCTGATTCTATATTAATTTTGTCTAAGATGTAAAAATTTTAGTTCCTCTTTGGCCAAAACCTACCTAAATTAATGTACAGATATTTGGTTTTTAAAATTTAACTCAAATCTCAAAATCAATGAAGTGTTATCAGATCCTGTATCTTGGTTAATATGCTCCCAAATACTTTAAACATGGCAGCCTTTTGGCCTAAGAGAGTGTTTGTCTGTTCGTAGAAAAAAGCTTTTGAGATGAGAGAATGTCTTACTTTCTTGTGGCAATTGGTTTTCTGTTTTTAACACCCTTTGGGTAAAATCTTACAAAGAGCTTTTATAATTTGTTTTACTGAATTGTATGGAGATTGTATACTAAGTAAAGCTCTTTTAAATTGCATGAGTGTCTTGCATTTCTTTGAAGGTCAAAGCCTAAGGAACCTGCTTGTTGAAGTGCATTAAATATTTGCTAAAGAGAGTAAATCACTAAAGATGGGTGTGTCAGGATCTTAATTGTAACTGTTATTGTTGAGGGTGTTTATTTTTTCACATGGATTTTGGTTTGACATCTTATTTGTTTCACTTGAATTCCAAGGTTATAGTTTAGATTTATAAAGAGAAGACTACTATCAGCAGAATTTATCCTTGAAGGGCTAAATGCTATTTATTTTGACCTCAAGAACAGTTTCTACTTAATTAAATTCTGAGTCTTTAGTAGTTCAGGAAGATGGGTGGTAGTGCACCTGCTTGGTTAGAGTATATAGATAACAAATGTGTTGGACTGTTACGTTCAAAGCGGAAGTTGAAATTTCAAGCAAAAATGGTCAGAAAGACAAAATGGAAAAAAACCGGCAGTGAGATCTCAAATATTCTGTACTGACAGGTGGTGCCTAGCAAAATAAGAATAATAGTATAGATAAGCAAGAGATGTGGGATATGAATGAACTGAACATGGAATGGGCTGACATGGACACCAGGCACTTGACAGATGAAATGCTTTTTTTTTTTCTGCCCCTCCTTTCAGATAAGGTGTCTGAAACTCATTTCATAAACCTTTTCATTATTATTTAGAAGTTTGCTTTGTAAGATTGTTTTTCAACATGCACATAATAGACCTATAGTATAATGTGAAGTCAATTTCATGGGTTACAACCAACATTTAAAAGGAATGGAGGGAGGGAGGGAAGGAGGAGGACAGCCCAATGTTAAATGTAAGTGCTGTTTTGTGGAAGATCTGTTCCAGTTATACATGTAGGTATTCATGTTTGGGGGGTACAGTATAAAATATATTTCTTCTGAGTTACAGTCAGGCTGAAAGCCAGGCCTTTATTAGCTGGGGGATTCTGGGAGGATGGCAGCTTGAACTTGTCTGTGCCCTTGCCCTCTGTGCTAGCAGAACGGTCTGAATGAACATTGGTGATATTAAAGAACTAGCATAATGATACAGAATGGCTGGGCTCCCAGCTAAACCCCACCCTTAAGCCTGGAACCCTGACCCTAAGTGAAAACAGCTGACCCTGTTTTTCTGCCCAAATGTTGCCTTTTGCGGCTGCCACACCCCTATCCTGTGCCCGTAAAAATACTTCAAGTGGCAGAGCAACTCAAGCAGCTGAACAACAGGGATACAAGCCGCCAACTGGCGGGAATACAAGCAGCTGAGCAGCAGAGACTATGGATAGACCCAGCTAACTTCAGACGTGGCTTCAGGGAAAGATCACCTTCCCACACCATCCGCTTTCCAACTCCCATCCCACTGAGAGCCATTTCCATCACCCAATAAAATCATCCACATATTAATACCCTTCAGTCCATTCGTGTGACCTGATTCTTCCTGGATGCCGGACAAGAACCCAGGTGCCAAGAGGGCGGGGGCTTGGATGCTGCTGTGGGGCCCATGCACAGCCTGCCTTCTGCCAGAGAGGAGCAACTGGCCAGTTCCAGCCTTCCTTCCCTCCAGTTCCTGCACTCACTTGCTCGCATACTCCCTCTCGGGAGGAGTGGCCAGCAGCAGGCTGAGTGAAACAGCCACTCCAGTTCTCACTCACGAAGAGGTTCCCTTGCTCAAGGGAACAGTCCCATCTCAATAATTCTTATATGTGATATGGACATTTTCTTAAGTTTCTTTAAAGTCATTATATTTTAAAATATGTACTGAAATATTTACAGGCAAGTGTATGTCTAGGATTTGTGTCAGAATTTTGTGGGGCATCTAGATGAAACAAATTAACAATGAAAACATATGGTTTAAGCTAGTTTGGAATTTTTTTATAATGAAAAGAGAGAAATTAAACCCAACGAAACAGACCAGGAAACTAGGAAGATAAAATTTATGAGATAGCTGAAATCAATCAATGCAACAAATAGTAAAAAGGATAAATAAATTCAAAATTCAGTTCTTTTAAAATGAAGCAGATAAACACTGGGCCAACCTGATTAAGACAAAACAACAAAAATATAAAACAGTAGAAATGTAAAAAATGTAATTCCAGAGTCAGGAATAATAATTATATGAGGATAACATGTACAATTCTGTAACAAAAATAAATAACCTATAGGAAATGGGTGACTTTCTAACAAAATAGAAAATGTCAATGTGGCCTGAAAAAAGAAGTTAAAAACTTGAATAGACCCATGAAAGTTCTGGCATGGGGTTCAAAGGTCACAAAGGACATTTGGACAAGAAGGGTACACAGCCAGATTCTTTCTCACTTTTAAAGAGGGGATGACTCCCAAGTTCACTTAGTCTCAGCCATAGAATAGGGAGAGCCCCAAGTTTTAGGAAAGCTAGTCCAACTGTCACACCAAAATAACACAGAGAATGTATCCGTTTTCTATTACTACATAACAAATTACCACAAATTTTGCAGCTTGAAACAACACACGTCTATTATCTCAAGGTTTTGTGGATCAGGAGCCAAAGCACAGGTTAGCTGGGTCCTCTCCTGTCTCACAAGGCTGCAATCAAGGTATCAGCCAGGCTGCTTTCTCATCTGGAGTTAGGAGACCTCTTCCAAGTTCACGCAAGCTGGTGGCAAAATTACACTCCTTATGCCTGGGACTGAGGCCATTAACTCGTAGAGGCCACCCCTCTCTAGGTGATTCACAGCATGACTGTTAGCCTCTTCAAGGCCATCAGAAATCATCTCTCCTGTTCCTCTTTCAAGAGTTTTTTGGCCGGGCACGGTGGCTCACGCCTGTAATCCCAGCACTTTGGGAGGCCAAGGCAGGCGGATCATGAGGTCAGGAGATTGAGACCATCCTGGCTAACACAGTGAAACCCCGTGTATACTAAAAATACAAAAAATTAGCTGGGGGTGGTGATAGGCGCCTGTAGTCCCAGCTACTCAGGAGGCTGACTCAGGAGAATGGTGTGAACTCGGGAGGTGGAGCTTGCAGTGAGCCAAGATTGCGCCACTGCACTCCAGCCTGGGCATTGCAGTGAGCTGAGATCGCGCCACTGCACTCCAGCTTGGGCGACAGAGCAAGACTGTCTCAAAAATAAAAAGGGGGGGTTTCACCTGGTTTAAGTCAGACCCACTCGATATAATCTCCATTTTTGTTAGCTCAAAATCAGCTTATTTGTGACCTGAATTACATCTGCAGAATCCTTTTGCTTTTGCCATATAGCCTTGCCTAATTACATAAGTAGGAGTGGCGTTTATATTCATAGGCTCATCCACACTCAAGGGGAGGGGCTCTGCAGGGCATGTTCCTCAGGCAGTGGGAATCTTGGGGGCCATCTTAGAATTCTTCCTACCACAGTTTAAAAGGACAGGATCTGGGCCAGGCATGGTGGCTCACACCTGTAATCCCAGTGCTTTGGGAGGCCAGGGCAGAATGATCACTTGAGGTCAGGAGTTCAAGATTAGCCTGGGCAACATAACAAGACCCCATCTCTACAAAATACATGTTTTGTAAATTAGCCATGAGTGATGGCACACACCTGTAGTCCCAGTTACTCAGGAGTCTGAGGTGGGAGGATCCCTTGATCCTAGGCATTTGAGGCAGTGGTGAGCTATGATTGCATCACTGCACTCCAGCTTGGCAACAGAGCAAAACCCTGTCTCTTAAAAAAAAATTTAAAAGAATAGGGCCTGGTGATAATGGTTAACATACGGCTTTTGTAAACTTTGACAGAAAGGAGGCACACAAGGTGAATCCCAGGGTCACCTAGGCTTTCTCCCTTAGAGGCTTTTCCAAACTGTGGCACAGGAAAATGGAGCCCAAGCAGAGTATGGCAGGCTTCCTGGAGGAAGCAGATTTGAGTTGATAGCTGCTAAGGTGGCTGGGATTTGGCAGGGGGTTGGAGGGGCAGAGCACCAGAGAGGAGGGAATTACAATAATGAAAACCTAAGAATTTCCCATTGGGTCCTCGGTCAGTTCCTAGCCTGCAGAGGCTTAGCAGGGAACATTCTGGTCAGTGGCAGAACTGAACAGAAATTTCAGAGGTTACACAATCCTGAGGAGACTTTGGAATTTGGGTGCAGCTGGGACTGAGAGACCATGGTGAATCTCCCAGGCATTCAGCTGAGACTCTAGAGAGGCTATACCTTATTCTGGGAGTAGAGGCTGTTATTCAAATTACCTGCCAGAAACAAATGTAAATCTGCTATGAAGGATGATAACCTTATTCATGGCTTCAAATTATCTTTATACTTTTTATATACACAGTGTAGCACTCAATAAAAAATAATCAGGAATAATTTTTAAAAACTGAGACCAGGTGTGGTGGCTCACACCTGCCATCCCAGCATTTTGGGGGGGGTCAAGAAGGGAGGATCACTTGAGCCCAGAAATTTGACACCTGGACAACAAAGCAAAATTCTGTGTCTACAAAATATACAAAAACTTAGGTGTGGTAGCATATGCCTGTAATCCCAGCTACTCAGGAGGCTGAGGTGTGAGAATCACCTGAGCCTGGGATATCGAGGCTGCAGTGAGCCGTGATCATGTCACTCTGTACTCCAGCCTGGTGACAGAGTCCTGTCTCAAAAAAAAAAAAAAAAAAACATGACTGAAACAATTGAAGTAGAAACAGAGCCACAGGCAAATCAAATATTGCAGCCTGAAGCATAGACTTTAAAATAACTATGCTTATCATATTTAAGACTTTAAATGACAAGATGGAGAATTTAGGTGAGTAACTGAAAACTTTATAAAAGCAAAATGGAAATACTAGAACTGAAAAAGTGCAATGAATTAAGTGTTCACTGTTGGGTTAGACACAGCTGAAGAGAGAATTGATCAACTGGACAATAGGTTAGAAGAAAATATCCAGGCCGGGCATGGTGGCTCAAGCCTGTAATCCCAGCCCTTTGGGAGGCCGAGATGGGCGGATCACGAGGTCAGCAGATCGAGACCATCCTGGCTAACACGGTGAAACCCCGTTTCTACTAAAAAATACAAAAAACTAACCGGGCAAGGTGGCAGGCGCCTGTAGTCCCAGCTACTTGGGAGGCTGAGGCAGGAGAATGGCGTAAACCCGGGAGGCGGAGCTTGCAGTGAGTTGAGATCCAGCCACTGCACTCCAGCCCGGGCAACAGAGCGAGACTCTGTCTCAAAAAAAAAAAAAAAAGAAAAGAAAATATCCAGACTAAAACATTGTGGGTTGGGGAGAACGTGAAAAACAAAGGAAAGGCTGTGTGTGGTGACTCACACCTATAATCCCAGCACTTTGAGAGGCCAAAGCAGGATAGGTTGGGCCTCAGGAGTTTGAGACCAGCCTGGGCAACATAGTGAGACCCGTTTTGTTTTGTTTTGTTTTGTTTTGTTTTGTTTTGTGATGGAGTCTCACTCTGTTGCCAGGCTGGAGTGCAGTGGCAAGATCTGGGCTCACTGCAACCTCCGCCTCCCAGGTTCAAGTGATTCTCCTGCCTCAGCCTCCCAAGTAGCTGAGACTACCGCCGCCCACCATGCCCAGCTAATTTTTGTAGTTTTAGTAGAGACGGGGTTTCACCATATTGGCCAAGATGGTCTCGATCTCTGGACCTCGTGATCCGCCAGACTTGGCCTCCCAAAGTGCTGGAATTACAGGCGTGAGCCACCATGTGCAGCCCCTATTTTTATTTAAAAAGAAAAAGGAGAGCATGGAATGTATTTTGGTACATTTATGCCATTCTGTAAGTGGTACTGGAGTCCCACAAGAAGAGGAAAGAGAATGAACCTGTATCACTTTGAGCATGCTACTCATATTCTTAGCTTCATGTCTTCTTTTGTAAATGGAGGTGTAATCATAATCTACCTATTGGGTTGTGGGGTGGATTAAATGAGATAACATTTCAAGTAGTAGGCCCAATATCTAGCACATGGTAAGTACATTAGATGAAAGCTGCAGGATTATTATTACAGTCATCTTCAAAATTAGAATATGAAAGAGAAAAGCCTGAAGAACAAAGTTACAGGTGAGTCTGACAGATACTGAAGAGCCCTTAGTAATTTTATGTTAACTATTCTTGCTGTAGAAAATATCTTTAAAAGCAAAAAAAAAAAAAAAACTTCAGGGACTGAGGAGGAGATAAAGAGAACAGTTTTACAGAGAAATCAATTTCTTAGTAAGTCCCGAGGTGTGTCTTTGCAACACAAGGAAATGGATTTGTGTTTGTGTCTGTGTATGGGTGCGGAAGAGAGACAGAAAAATAGAGCCATGGACAAAGACGAAGAGACACTGATTGAATGTTCTTAGAGGAGACATTATCGTTGCTGAAGATAAATGCCAAAGCCCTGCCAAGGTGCACATATTCATAAAGAAGTAGAAGGGGCTGATTGTGCATGAATCTGCTTAAGAAAGGGAAAGGAGTGAAGGAACATGATTTCAGGACTAGCCGGGTAATTAGAACCGCAGTGAGCTAATTAAGGCTCATAAATTTAATGAAACTATTAGCATTTTCTCTTGCAAGAAAAGGTGTATGTTTTTTCTCAGGAAATGACACCTGTGAACAATTATCTCTCATTTCTACTGAGATTATTTACATAAGTTTTGCTCATTTGGCACTCACTGCTGTTAATTATTATTATTATTTTTTTACAACACTTGATCTCACTGGATTCACTCTGTAGCTAAGAAGGTGCTTTGGGGGTTACTGATAATTAATAGTTCAGCTCAAATAGACAAAACCATTGTTAGGGGACCTGCTGTACTGTGACTGTGGTATTTTTGTGGGCAGCCTTTTTGTTTAATAGAAAATGTTTCAGAATCTTTGAATATCTGTAAGAGCCTGGTAGATTATGAAAATTATGAACACAGTTTTTCCTAGGCCATCATGTAGCTCAATGGTTTCTTCAGTGAGAACTTACTGAGTACCTACTCTATGCCAGAGGAAGAGGTGAGAAAAGGGCATGAGGATAGGTTTATGATATAAACATTAATTCAAAAGATCCTATTATTGCACTAAATTGAAATGGTTATGATGACCTCTTAAGGGAAAACCAAGGGTGTATCATTTACGAAATTTAAAATTGCAAGTGTAAACCAAAAGTATCTGAGACAAGTCTTAATTTAGAAAGTTTATTTTGCCAAGGTTAAGGACACATCATGACACACAGTCTCAGAAGGTCCTGATGACATGTACCCAAGGTGGTCGGGGTGCAGCTTAGGTTTATACACTTTATGGAGACATGAGATACCAATCAATACATGTAAAATGTACCCTGGTTGAGTCCAGAAAGGTGGGAAACTCAAAGTGGGGGGCTCCCAGGTCATAGGTAGATTTAAAGATTTTTCTGGGGCCGGGCACGGTGGCTCAAGCCTGTAATCCCAGCACTTTGGGAGGCCGAGACGGGTGGATCACGAGGTCAGGAGATCGAGACCATCCTGGATAACACGGTGAAACCCCGTCTCTACTAAGAAATACAAAAAACTAGCTGGGCGAGGTGGCGGGCGCCTGTAGTCCCAGCTACTCGGGAGGCTGAGGCCGGAGAATGGCGTGAACCCGGGAGGCGGAGCTTGCAGTGAGCTGAGATCCGGCCACTGCACTCCAGCCTGGGCTACAGAGCGAGACTCCGTCTCAAAAAAAAAAAAAAAAAGATTTTTCTGATTGGCGGTTGGTTGAAAGAGTTATTGTTAATAGAAAGGAATGTCCGAGTTACGGTAAGGGACTCTGAAGTCCCAGGTTTTATTATGCAGATGAAGCCTCTAGGTAGCAGGCTTCAGAGACAGTAGATTGTAAATGTTTCTTATCAGACTTAAAGAGTCTGTTCTATCCATAATTCCCAAAGTAAGGAGGGTATAATGAAGCATGTCCAGTTCCCCCTTCCCATCATGGCCTGAACTAGTTTTTCAGGTTAACTTCAGAATGCCCTTGGCTGAAAGGAGGGGTCCATTCAGGTGGTTGGGGGGCCTTAGAATTTTATGTTTGATTTACACAAGTTTCAGAAAACCTAACCCAGGTTGTCTTACATAAAGGGAATGTTTTAGCACATTTAACTTTTTTAGGCCTTTAGGTAAGGCTTAATCTGATATCCTAGTAATTAGATTTATTCAGTTAATATTTGTTGATACCTAAAAGGCCTTGGGAATACATTAGTGTCTAAGACATTCCATATTCTCATAGAGCTTACATTTTAGTAGAGGATACCGACAACAGATAAGAAAAATTACAGAAAACTCCAAATGTTTTAAGAGAAATGAAAGTGCTGTGGTAGAGATGAGTGGGTGGCTCCTTGGGTTTGGGCGCTCAGAAAGCCTTCTTGGAGGAGATATTTAGGCCAAGGTTTCAATGACTACACCCAGAAGAATCACTCTATACTAAGATTGGAGGGAAGAAGCCTCCAGGCCGCTAAGCCAGTATCACAAAGCCCTGGGCAGAAAGGAGCTTGGTGCGCCTGTCAGATGCAGCACATGGGAGATGAGAGAGTAGAAGGATGCAGAAGGCAGACCACACATGCCACCATAAGGAAGTTGAATTTGTTCCCAGATGTGATTGAAAAATAGTGGAAGATTTTGAGCAGGGTAGTGACATTATCTCATTTGTGTTTCAAACAGCATCTCTGTGATACTGTATTTTTCTATTGCTGCCATATCAAGTGATCAAAAACGTACAGGCTTAAAACATCACAAACATGTGGTCTCCAGTTTTGTAATCAGAAGTCCAGGTAGAGCAGGGCATGACTGTTTCCTCTACATAGAGTCCAGGAAGATGAAACCTAGGCTCCCTTCTGGAAGCTCCAAGGATGAGTCCGTTTCCAGGCTCATTCAGTTGAAGAACCAGGGTTCTCATTTCTTGGCTGGCTCTCAGCTAGGGACCACCCTTCGCTCCTCAAGGCCTCTCTTTGGTTCTTGCTGCATAGCCTCCTACATCTCAAGACCACCAGCAGGGTGTCAAGCTTCACATTCCTTCTGTCTCTTTGCTGCATCTTCTTGACTTCAGCTGGGAAAGAGTCTCCACTTAGGACTGGTGTGTGTTAGATTGGAACCACCAGATAATAGAAGATAATCTCCCTCATCTCAAAGTTCGTAATTGTCATCACATCTGCAGAGGCCCTTTGGCCAAGGAGCATGACATATTCACGGGTCCTAGAGATTAGGAAGTGGATATTTCAGAGGGGGGCGGCATTGATCAGCCGACCACAGATGCTGGGTGGAAATCAGATGTGTGGGTGAGGTGTGCGATCGGAAGCAGGGAGACCAGTGATCAGGATACTTCGGTAGTCCAAGTGCAACGTTATGGTGTTTGGGAACAGAATGGTAGGTGGGGTAGAGAGAGGAAGTAGGGCTGATAGGACTTGCTGGCATTATAACAACATAAATGGAACCGGAGGTCATTATGTTAAGTGAAATAAGCCAGGCACAGAAAGACAAACATCACATGTTCTCACTTACTTGTGAGAACTAAAAATTAAAATAATTGAACTCATGGAGATAGAGAGTAGAAGGGTGGTTACCCAAGGCTGGGAAGGGTAGTGGGGGAGTGGAGGGGAAGTGGATGGTTAACGAGTACCAAAAAGTATGAGTAACACCTAGTGTTTACTAGCACAACAGTGCACCTGTAGTCAAAAATAATTGTACATTTTAACTGTGCATTTAATTGTATATACTAAAAGTATAATTGGAATGTTGTAAGACAAAGGTGTATTATTCTGTTCTCACGCTGCTAATAAAGACATACGTGAGACTGGGAAATTTATAAAGAAAAGGGTTCAATGGGCTCATGGTTCCACGTGGCTGGGGAGGCTTCACAATCGTGGCGGAACATTAAAGAAGAGCAAAGGCACGTCTGCCATGGCAGCAGAGAAGAGAGCTTGTGCAGGGGAATTTCCATTTATGAAACCATCAGATCTCGTGAGACTTAACTACCACAAGAACAGTATGGGAGGAACCACCCCCAGGATTCAGTTATCTCCACCTGGCCCCACCTTTGGCACATGGAGATTATTATAATTCAAGGTAAGATTTGGGTGGGGACACAGCTATACCATATCAAAAGGATAAATTCTTGAGGTGATAGATATGCCATTTACTCTGATATAATTATTATGCATTGCATGGCTGAATCAAAAGATCTCATGTAACCCATAAATATATATACCTACTACATACCCACAAAAATTAAAAATAAAAAAAAAGACTTGCTGGCAGATGAGACATTAGGAATAGGGGAAAGACTATGAGGAACCAATTTTTTTCTTGGCTTGCATAACTGGGTGTATAATGGTGCCTCTTCTTGATTTCTCTTTTTTTTAAAAAATGAACCTAATATTATGAACATAAAAGGGTGCCTTTTCTTGAGATGGAGAAGATTATGTGTTAGTCATGATTGGTGTTCAACAAATATTCTGGTTCTCCCCTCTTCTTGACCCCTTTTCACCTATGTGGGGCCTTATGACTTGTTCTTCACAATGAGATACGTCATTTCTGGGTCAGAGCATTCAACTCCCCTTGCAAAATCGTCCAGAACTCTCTCTCCCCAGTGGTGGCTGCTGCTCTGTCCACCTGGGTCCTGGAATAAGGATGGTGAGGAGCAGAGATTTCTTGCCAACTGGCATTCAACTTGTACTGTAAGAAATAAACCTGTATTGTTTTAAGTCACTGAGATTTGGGGGTGGGTTGTTATTGCCCCACAGTCTCACCCATTCTGACCTGACATACTGGGGGAGGAGCAGGAAAAAAGTATTGTGAATTGGCCATGTGGAGTTTAAGGTGCTTTTTCAGTGGTGGTCCAGGTCCCAGGCCTTTCTGCCCACTCCACTGCTGTGCTGTGAGGAGTGTAAACATATTCCACTCCATTCTTGCAGACCCACTCCTGGTTCTAGAATAGCTGCCCACTGCTCTCAAGGTCTGTATGTTTCCTGGTCCAAGTTCAGAGTGGGGAAAGTGTACCTCCAATATAGCTCAAAGGGCCAGTACTGGAGCCTTTTGGACCTGGCTTGGTTCATGTGCCCGTCGTAGAGCCAACCACTGTGACCAGGGGCATGGGTTCAGTAGATGACTTGGATCAGTCAGTTTCTATCTCTGGAGTTGGAATGTGGAAATAATCACACATAAATCACCTGGCTAGGAAAGCCAGAGTACTATTGGGAAGGGAGAAGATGGGAAGAGATGCTGGGAATACATGTCCAGTACAAGGAAAAAGACATCTTCAAGTTCCTGCAGTAGATCTGGCACTGTCCTTGGCACTGTGTGTGGTCTTACCTGTAGGGTCCAGCCCTGTGGGGCTTAGCAGGTGTTCTCCCCATGTGCGGAGACAAGAGATTGTAGAAAAATAAAGACACAAGACAAAGGGTTAAAGAGAAAACAGCTGGGCCCTGGGGACCACTACCACCAAGACGCAGAGACCGGTAGTGGCCCTGAATGGCTGGGCTTGCTGATATTTATTGCATACAAGACAAGGGGTCAGGGTAAGAAGGGTGAATCATCCAAGTGATTGATAAGGTCAAGCAAGTCATGTGATCTTGGGACAGGGGGCCCTTCCCTTTTAGGCAGCCGAAGCAGAGAGGGAAGGCAGCATACCTCAGCAGAAAATGCTGTCTGCTTCGGCTGCCTAAAAGGGAAAGAAAGACTTTCACTATTTCTTCTACCCCTGTCTACTAAGAACTTCAAAGAGGAGCCAGGAGTACAGGAAGAACATGAAAGCGGACAAGCAGCATGACCATTGAAGCACAGCACCACAGGGAGGGGTTTAGGCCTCCGGATGACTGCAGGCAGGCCTGGAAAATATCCAGCCTCCCACAAGAAGCTGGTGGAGCAGAGTGTTCCCTGACTCCTCCAAGGAAAGGAGACTCCCTTTCACTGTCTGCTAAGTAACGGGTGCCTTCCCAGGCACTGGCGTTACCGCTTGACCAAGGAGCCCTCAAGCGGCCCTTACGCAGGCGTGACAGAGGGCTCACCTCTTGCCTTCCAGGTCACTTCTCACAATGTCCCTTCAGCCCCTGACCCTATACCCGCTGGTTATTCCTTGGTTATATTAGTAATACAACGAAGAGTAATATTAAAAGCTAATGATGGATAATGTTTATACTAATGATTGATAATGTCCATGATCATCTCTATATCTAATTTGTATTATAACTATTCTTATTCTAACTATTTTATTTATTATACTGAAACAGTTTGTGCCTTCAGTCTCTTGCCTCAGCACCTACACACTTACCAATATTCCCATCCTTCAGGGAACCATTGCAAACACTGATAATGTTGGCTAGAATTGACACGAATGTCTCCCACGTAACCTTTAGCCACCGTTAGATTTATTCTGACAAACACTTTTCCCAAATAAGCAATGAAAATAGTAAGTAACTTTTTTTTTTTTTTTTGCCAGTTGCCTCAACTGCAGTAATTAGCCATGTAGAGAGGTGCCTGAAGACCCAACAGTCAGCTCGTTTGTGTCAGGTATGTTATCTTTGAAACTATGCCCCAAAGAGTTAACTAAAACCAATGACTGACAGAAATTCTTGAGCTTGCAAGATGGCGGATAAGAAGAGAAACAATTTGCTGAAACACTGAAACTCCCTCCACTTGTAAGATAATAAAACTGGCAGAAACCAGTTGAACCAATATTGCCAACTGGAGTCTGCACTGAAGGAGCTTGTGGACATCACAGCCCAAATTTCCACTGTAGATTTCATACTACTTTGCCACAAACTCGTACGTGGGACCCATGAGGGGGCATGGAGAGGGAACTGCACATGTGCAAGGACTTTCCAGACCTCCCCTTTCTTTCCACCAATCTCCTGCTAATCCTAGAACCCAGCCACTAAACGTTTGCTAATAAAAGTACGGCCTAAAAGCCAGCACAGAATCAGATTTGAGCTGAACGCCTGTCTCCTTGTTGGTCAACCCATAACAGAAAGCTTTTCTTCACTCAGAAATAGTGGTGTCATCATATTGGCTTCTAGTGCTTGGAGCAGCCAGCCCTTCTGCTTGGTGACACCTTCCTTGCCCACATCCTCTTATTAGAGAGCTGGCTGAGACCACATTCATGACCCCTGCCCACAACCGGCTGCCCACGGCTGTCTTACCCAGGGTGAACCATCATTCTTCTCTGTGTATTTGGAAATGGGATTCAGAGATTCTAATTGGTCTCCAGTGGCAACTTGAATCGTGAAGACATGAGGCTAGAGCAGCTATGTGCACACCAAGAAGACAAAGCCAGCCTGCAGCCCGCCACGAAGCAAACACGAACAGCAGCCACGAGCGGCCAGGTGGCCCCAAGGAGGCGGGCAGAGAAAACCTGGTCTGTGGACTCCCATTGCCCACGTGTAAGTCCCTCCCAAGGCTCAGCCTCACTCATTCTTCCCAGGTTTCATGAAGCTCCTGGTTACCTCTCAGCCGAATGACTTCTCTGACTTGGGCTAGGGCAAGAACACCTTCCTTATAACTAAGTCATCCCTGATGAAGACCCTAAAGAGTTCTCATGAGTCTGTTTTTCTTGAGGCAGACACCTTTTCTGTAATGCTGTTTCATAACACCATTTCCAAACAGTTAAAAATGGTACTTCTCATCCTGAATTCTGGTTAATTACATATGCTTCTGCCCTTCTCACAGTGCTTTGAAATTCTTGAAGGCAGAAACTTTTTTTTTTTTTTCCATCTTTAAATCCCCAGTGGATCCTTGGAGTGAGTGTGTATCAAGGGTTTGTTGCCTTGGATTCTGCAGGTGAGGTCAGGGTCAGATGACATGGTACTCAGTGAACTATAATTAGTGTCTTCCTTCCAAGGAGAGAAACAGAATGAGAGTGTGGACCGTGATGCCTGGCAAGATAACTTCCCTCCCTACTGCCTTTCAAAGAAACTGACCTACCTATACATCCCCAAAAGAATGTATGAATATGAAAACTCCACTAAAAATATCCAGGCATTCAAGTCAACAGCCAAAAAAAAAGGCAGGGGGAAGTAGTGACAGAATACAATGTAGGGGATATGTGCCCACTTACAAAACAATGTCTGCCATGTCAGTGTTGGGTGCAGTGCTGATATTTATTGTTAGATCAAATCTAATTTTGCTGTTCAGATCTTCAATAGGTATGGAATTATTTCTGTGTTTCTTCTGTCAGGGGTTGAGAGGCGTTAGACTCTCTCGCTGTGACTGTGGATTTGTCTCTTTCTCAGTTTATTTTATTTCAAGATGGCGTCCCACTCTGTCGCCCAGGCTGGAGTGCAGTGGCGCGATCTCGGCTTACTGCAACCTCCGCCTCTCGGGTTCAAGCGATTCTCTTGCCTCAGCCTCCCGAGTAGCTGGGATTACAGGCACACACCACCATGCCCAGCTAATCTTTTTGTATTTGTAGTAGAGATGGGGTTTTGCCATGTTGACCAGGCTGATCTCGAACTCCTGACCTCCGGTGATCTGCCCACCTCGGTCTCCCAAAGTTCTGGGACTACAGGCATGAACCACTACACCCAGCCTCAGTTTAGTCCTGTTAATTTGCTTTATATGTTTTGAAACTGTGCAATTGAGTGCATCAGTATTTAGAATTGTTAACATTTGCAGGTGGGCTGGTCTCTTTAACATCTATGAAATGCCCACTTAATTTCTAAGCAGTAATTCTGAGCTAATTTTGTTCAGTACCAATGTAGTCTACCAGTTGGTATACATATTTGTGACCTTCTTCCTTGAACCTTTCTGTATTCTTATATTTATATAGTTAGGGAGGTTTTGCCTCCATTTTTACTCTTTTTTTTTTTGGAGACAGTCTTACTCTGGCGCCCAGGCTGGAGTGCAGTGGCACGATCTTGGCTCACTGCAACCTCTGCCTCCTGGGTTCAAGTAATTCTCATGCCTCAGCCTCCCAAGTAGCTGGGATTACAGGTGTGCATCACCATGGCTGGCAAATTTTTGTGTTTTTAGTAGAGACAGGGTTTCACCATGTTGGCCAGGCTGGTCTCAAACTCCTGACCTCAGGTGATCTGCCCACATTGGCCTCCCAAAGTAAGCCACTGTGCCCGGCCCATTTTTCTTTTTAATAAAAGTCTTTAGGCCAGGCACAGTGGCTCATGTCTATAATCCCAGCACTTTGGGAGGCCAAGGCCAGAGGATCACTTGAGACCAGGAGTTTGAGACCCCCCGCTAAGCAATGTAGTGAGACTCATCTCTACCAAAAAAAAAAAAAATTAAAAAATTAGCCGGGCATGGTGGCACACACATGCCCATGGTCCCAGCTACTAGGGAGGCTGGGGTGGGAGGATCACTTGAACCCAGGAGTTCGAGGCTACAGTGAGCTATGATCCCACCACTGCACTCCAGCCTGAGTGACAGAGAGAGATCCTGTCTCTAACAGCAACAAAAAAGTTTTTAGTCTGTTTAGAATTTAATGTAAGCACTGAGAGATACATTGGAGTCTACGTACACTATCTCACTATTAGTTTTCTATTTGACCTGTTTTATATTCAGTTCACCCCCTGTAAGAAAGTAATTTTTTCTGATTTTATGTTGAAATTGTGTCGAATCTATAGAAAAGTTACACAAATTATAAAAAGAACCCAGATTCACTGATTTTTAACATATGACCATATTGGCTTTATCATTCTCTCAGCAGATTGATAGTTATAGGAAAATGTTTACTATTATTTCTTCTGAATTCTTTTTTTTTTTTTTTTTTTTTTTGAGACACAGTCTTACTCTGTCGTCCAGGCTGGAGTGCAGTGGTGTGATCTCGGCTCACTGCAAGCTCCACCTGCCGGGTTCACGCCATTCTCCTGCCTCAGCCTCCTGAGTAGCTGGGACTACAGGTGCCCGCCACCGCGTCCGGCTAATTTTTTGTATTTTTTTTTTTAGTAGAGACGGGGTTTCACTGTGGTCTCGATCTCCTGACCTTGTGATCTGCCCGCCTCGGCCTCCCAAAGTGCTGGGATTACAGGCGTGAGCCACCACGCCCGGCCTACCTTCTGAATTCTTTAGGTGTATGCTGCATATATCATACCATTATGCCCCTTAATTTTTCAGTGATTATTTCCTAATAAGGGTATTCCTTTATATAACCACAATTGTATTACCAAATTTAGGAAATTTAACATCAACATGTGATAATCTACAGATCTAATGATATAATGTAATGATATACATCTAACTTATAATATATGTTCTGATGTAGTTAATTGCCCACAAAATGTTTAATATAGCAATTATTTTTCCAGTAGAGAATCCATTTCAGAATCACACGTTGCATTTGGTTGTCAAATCTCTCTCTCTTTTTTTTTTGTTTTGTTTTTTGTTTTTTTTTGACAGAGTCTTCTGTCACCCAGGCTGGAGTGCAGTGGCACGATCTTGGCTAACTACAACCTCTTCCCAAGTTCAAGCAATTCTCCTGCCTTAGCCTCCCGAGTAACTGGGATAACAGGCATGCACCACCGCTCACACCTGTAATTCCAGCATTTTGGGAGGCCAAGGCAGGCAGACCACTTGAGGTCAGGAGTTCAAGACCAGCCTGGCCAACATGGTGAAATCCGGTCTCTACTAAAAATACAAGTCTTTTAAGTCTCCCTTAATCTGGAACAGTTCCTCAACCTTTCTTTGTCTTTCATGAAATTGATATATTTGAAGAATACAGGCCAGTTATGGTATAGAATCTCCTATGTTCCTGGCTGGATTGCTACATAAACGATATTGTGTCCTCAGGTTATCACACCTGGAGGCCCATCATATTCTTTTTCCTTTATTCAATGATACTATTTTTTTTCTTTTTTCTTTTTCTTTTTTTCTTTTTCTTTTTTTTTTTTTTTTTTTTTTTTTGAGACTGAGTTTCGCTGTTGTCGCCCAGGCTGGAGTGCAGTGGCACAATCTCAGCTCACTGCAACCTCCACCTCCTGGGTTCAAGCGATTCTCCTGCTTCAGCCTCCCAAGTAGCTGGGATTGCAGGCATGCACCACCACGCCTGGCTAATTTTTCTATTTTTAGTAGAGACTGGGTTTCACTATGTTAGCCAGGCTGGTCTTGAACTCCTGGCCTCAAGTGATCCATGCATCTCAGCCTCCCAAAGTGCTGGGATTATAGGCATGAGCCACCAAGCCCAGCCTCAAATGTTATTTGAACTAATTCTTTGCCCTTCCATTTCACTGTAGTTTTTGCGCTTGTGAAAGAGAGTTGAGTTGGCCGGGCGCGGTGGCTCAAGCCTGTAATCCCAGCACTTTGGGAGGCCGAGATGGGCGGATCACGAGGTCAGCAGATCGAGACCATCCTGGCTAACACGGTGAAACCCCCTCTCTACTAAAAAATACAAAAAACTAGCCGGGCGAGGTGGCGGGCGCCTGTAGTCCCAGCTACTCGGAAGGCTGAGGCAGGAGAATGGCCCTTAAACCCGGGAGGCGGAGCTTGCAGTGAGCTGAGATCCGGCCACTGCACTCCAGCCTGGGCCACAGAGCGAGACTCCGTCTCAAAAAAAAAAAAAAAAAAAAAAAGAGAGAGTTGAGTTTATTGGTTTCAGTTGGCATTTAGAGTTTTCCCCCATGTATACTGATCTAATTTCATTTATTTATTTTTACTATTTAGAACATTAACATCATCTAACAGTGAAAACAAAACAAAACAGAAAGATAGACTCAAAGAAATGTTGCTCCTTCCTCATTCCTGCTATCTCGTCCTGCTCCTCTTGTACAGAATCCTTTTTTTTTTTTTTTTTTTGAGACGGAGTCTCACTCTGTTGCCCAGGCTAGAGTGCAGTGGTGAGATCTTGGCTCACTGCCACCTCCGCCCCCTGGATCCAGGATTCTCCTGCCTCAAGTCTCCTGAATAAGCTGGGACTACAGGCACCTGCCATTACGCCTGGCTAATTTTTGTATTTTTAGTAGTGACGGGGTTTTACCATCTTGGCCACATTGGTCTCAAATTATATATTATATTATATATAAATTATACATAATATTTAGGATATATGTTATATAATATATAGTATATTATATATTATATATGACTTATATAATATGTATCACATGTCATATATAATTTATGATTATATATCATATATCATGTAATATATAACTTATATAATATATAACATATAACATAATAATATATAATATATAACATAATTATAACATAACATATAATTATATATGATATATAATTATATATGATATATAATATATGTAATTATATTATGTTATATATAACATAATTATATATACTATATTATATATAACATATAATTATGTATACTATATTTTATATAGTATATATAACATATAAGTTATATATGTATATATAATATATGTTATATATAATATATTATACTATAATTATAGTCATAATATACCATTATATATTATCATATATGTAATATAATATAGTATAGTTAAATTATTATAATATATCTTAGAAATCATTCCATGTGGGTCCATAAATATCTTCATTGTTCTACAGATGTTAAGCCCGTTAACAATTATTGATATGATCTCAATGCTCTCACGTTGTTCTAATTACAGTGTGTATAATATTTACCCTGTTTCTCTCTATGATGTATCAGTATCTCACATTCTACAATTATTTTTTATATTTTGGAAGCCTCGTATTTTGTTTCACTGGTTACCTTATTCATACCTTTGATGTTCTTCATTCGGCATAAACAAGAAAGCTCATTTAACTTCTACTCTCTGGTGTCTCCGTTTTCAAGGTATCTGTTGATTCTCATCTGTTATCTATTCAACAGTCATTGTCATAGGCTACTTTTCTCCTTCTCCATTCTGCTCCAGTTTTTAGTTGCATTCTTTCCACTTCGTCAGAGCATATTCTGTTTGCATTACTATTTCTCCACCATGGCTCCACCTGTTGTAAGGGTCTCATAATTACCTGAAGTGATAGAGTGTTATTTCTAGGTGCTTTGTATTAAAGATGGATCTTTATTACACCCTCGCAGCCTCTCCCTGTCCCTCTCCTGGCCTTTCCCTTTTTCTCTCGGTATATTTGTGCATGAAATATATATTAAAGTACAGCTGCACAATTAAAAAGAAAGAAAAAAGAAACATATGGAATAAATAGAAAAGAAAGAGGAACATAGAACATCTAAAATTTACCTTATCAATAATTATATTAAATGCAGTGGTCAAAACTACAATTAAAAGGCAGATATTGTCACACTGGATACAAAGCAAAACTTTAAAGAAGCACACTTTGAATAAGAAGGCATGGGCAGGTTTAAAATAAGTAGGTGCCGGACACGGTGGCTCACGCCTGTAATCCCAGCACTTTGGGAGGCCAAGGTGGGTGGATGACCTGAGGTAGGAGTTTGAGACCAGCCTGACCAACATGGTGAAATCCCATGTCTACTAAAAATACAAAAATCAGCTGGGCCTGGTAGCACGTGCGTGTAGTCCCAGCTACTCAGGAGGCTGAGGCAGGAGAATCGCTTGAACCTGGGAGGGAGAGGTTGCAGTGAGCTAAGATCACACCACTGCACTCCAGGCTGGGCGACAGAGCAAGACTCCATCTTAAATAAAATAAATAAATAAATAAATAAATAAATAAATAAATAAGTGATGACACTAACAGCACAGGCAACAAAATAAAAAACGACAAATTGGACTGCACAGAAATTTAAAATTTTGTACAGAAAATTTTGAAAGACACCATCAACAGTAAAAAAGCAGCCCACAGAATGAAAGGAAATGTTTTCAAATCATACTTCTGATAAGGGATTAATATCCAGAATATATAGAAAACTAAAACAAAGAAAAAAAATTCAAAAATGAGCAAAGGACTTGAATAGACATTTCTCCAAAAAAGATCTACAAATGACCTACAAGCATGTAAAAAGATACTCTACATCACTAATCTTTAGGGAAATGCAAATCAAAACTACAATAAGATACTGCCTTACACCCATTAGGATGGCTCCTTCCAAAACACACACACACACACACACACACAGAAAGTAGCAAATGTTGGTGAGGTTGTGGAGAAATTGGAACTCTTTTGCAATGTTGGTGGGAATGTAAAATGGTGCAACTACTACAGACAACAGTATGACAGTTCCTCAAAAAAATTAAGCAATTAATTTCAGCAATGAATGGGTACTTCTGGGTAACACCCGCCAAAACAGAAAGCAGGATTGCAAAGAGATATTTATACACCCATGTTTGTAGCAGTATTGTTTATAGCAGCTCCAATGTGGAAGCAATAGTATCCATCAACATATGAATGGAAAAGCAAAATGTGATATATTGATACAATGGAATATTACTCAGGCTTAAGAAGGAAGGAAATTCCTCAGTATACTGCAACATGGATGAACCTTAAGGACGTTATGCTAAGTGAAATAAACCATTCAGACAAATATTGTATAATTCAACTTATATGAAGAACATAGAATAGTGTAAATCATAGAGACAGGAAGTAGAGTGGTGGTTGCCAGGGGCTGGCAGGGGTTGGGGGTGGAGGGATCAGGAGTGATTGTTTACTTGGTATATAGTTTCAGTTCTGCAAGATGAAAAGTGTTATGGAGATGGATGTTGGTGATGGTTGCACAACATTATGAGTGTATTTACACTGACCTGTACACTTAAAAATGGTTAAAATGGCAAATGTTATGTGTATTTTACCAAAATTTAAAAATTGGGGGAAAATAGATGAAAACAGACACTAATCCATTCCCCATCTAACACTAACATAATCTCTCCCACTAACACTAATCACAAAAATCTGTGGTGGCTATATGAATGTCAGCAGAGTGGATTTAGCAATAATAATTATTACCAGGGATAAAGAGGGATATTTCACGATAATAAATGAGTCAGTTTATCAGAACAACAATCCACATTTGGTTGACCCCAACAAATTTTTGTTTCATTTATATTAAAGCTTTAATACTTTGGTTCTAATTTAACATAATTGAAAGGATAGATTAACCCACAAATACAGGTAAAGATCACAATACCATTCTCATTAACTGATTAAACAAGTACAATATTTAAGACTATTCTACCCAACAAGTGCAGAAATCAAATTTTTTTAGGTGCATGCATTCAACATTCAACAGCATACACTACAGAAGAACATTCAGCAGCATACACCGCAGAAGAAGCCATAAAATGTTTCAGTAAATTTACAGGGATTGAAGTCATGCAAAGTATGTCCTCTAACAACAGTGGAATTACATTGGAAATCAATAACAGACAGGTACCGGGAAAGCCCTTCAAATATTTGGAAATTAAACAACACACTTTCAGATAATCCATGGACCAAAAACAGAAAGCAAAAGAGAAATTAAAACATATTTTGAGCTGAATAAAAAAGAGCACACAACGTATCAAAATAGGTGAGATGAAGCTAAAGCAGTATACAGAGGAAAATGCATAGCTTTAAGGGCTTATTTAGAAAAGAAAAAAAGTTAGAAATCAGTGACCTAAGCATACACCCTAAAAAACTTGATAAAAAGAACAAAGTAACAAAAGACATGATAAAGATCCAAGAAGAAATCAATAAAATAGAAGACAGGAAAACAATAGAGAAAAATCAATAAAATTTAAACCAGAGTTATGAAAAAATCAATAATACTGATAAAATTATTTTCCTTTTTTTTTTTTCTTTTTTACCCGAAGATATCATCCTCTACTGGTACAAATAAGATGAGGGGGAAAAAGATTTTCAATTAGATGGTGTCATTCTCAAATTACAGGCAACATTCTAACTTGACTGATTAATAAAAAGAGAAGACACAAGTTATCAGTATGAAGGACATCACTACTGATCCTATAGACACTAAAATAAAAAGAGAATATTATGAACAGCCTTATGCCAATATTATGAACAGCCTTATGCCAATAACTTAGATTAAATAGACGTTGTTTCTTGAAAAATACAAATTGCCAAACTGGCTTAAGAAAAATTATAACATTTAAATAGCTTTATACATCTTAAAGCAATGGTTCTTCAGTATGTATCAGAATCATCTGGAGTTTGCCCAGCTCCAGAGTTTGATTTTGTTAGTCTAGGGTAGGGCATAAAAGTTTTTGGATGCATGCCGTGGCTCACGCCTGTAATCCTAGTACTTTGGAAGGCCGAAGTGGGTGAATCACCTGAAGTCAGGAGTTTGAGACCAGCCTGGCCAACATAGTGAAACCCTATCTCTACAAAAAAGTACAAAAATTAGCCAGGCGTGGTGGGGCTTGCCTGTAATCCCAGCTACTTGGGAGGCTGAGGCAGGAGAATCACTTGTACTCAGGAGGCATAGATTGCCGTAAGCCAAGATCATGCCAATGCACTCCAGCCTGGGCGACAGCGTGAGACTTTGTCTTAAAAAAGAAAAAAAAAGTTTTTAATAAGTTCCCAGATGATATTAATGCTGCTGGCTTATTTGCCACATTTTGTGAATTAGTGTCTTTTTTTCCTATTCATTTAATGTTTGTATTTTTACTTTTATTGTTTCTGAGGGTTTTTTTTTCCAGCTTTGTTGAGGTATAATTGGCAAATAAAAATTGTATATATTTAAGACAATACATGCAACATGATGTCTTGACATATGTACACATTGTGAAATAATTGCTACAATCAAGCTAATCATCATATCTATCACTTCACACATAGATGCCATGGTGTGTATATGGTGAGAACATTTAAAGTTTACTCTCTTAACAAATTTCAAGCATATAATATAGTAGTATTAACTTTAGTCACCACGCCATACATTAGGTCACCAAAACTTGTTCATCCTATATAACTGAAACTTATTACTTTTTGAGCAACATCTCTGTTAGCCCCTGGCAACCACCATTCTACTCTATGCTTCCATGAGTTTGACTTTTTTAGATTTTTCATATAAGGGAAATCATGCAGTGTCTGTATTTCTGTGCCTTTCTTATTTAACCTAGCATAATGTCCTCCAAGTTCATTCATGTTGTCACAAATAACAAGATATCCTACTTTTTAAAGGCTGAATAATATATGCCATTGTGTATGCATGGAATACATGGAAATGTTGTCTACATACCACATCTTCATTATCCATTCACCAATCAATGGACAATTAGGTTTATTCTACATGTTGGCTATTCTGAATAGTGCTGCAATAAATACAGAAGTGAGGATAGTAGTAGAATTGCTGTATCATATGGCAGTTCTACTTTTAATTTTTTGAAGAACCTCCATACTGTTGTTCATAATACATTTGGGGTGTGTGTGTTTGTTTGTTTGTTTGACGGAATCTCACTCTGTTGCCCAGGCTGGAATGCAGTATGGCACGATCTCGGCTCACTGCAACCTCTGCCTCCCAAGTTCAAGTGATTCTCCTGTCTCAGCCTCCCAAGTAGCTGGGATTACAGGCACCCACCACCACGCCCGGCTAATTTTTGCTTTTTTCGTAGAGACAGGATTTCACCACGTTGGCCAGGCTGGTCTCGAACTCCCGACCTCAGGTAATCCACCTGCCCTGGCCTCTCAAAGTGCTGGGATTACAGGTGTGAGCCACCACACCCGGCCTGTTGCTCATAATGGCTGTACCAATTTTCAGTCCCACCGACAGTGTACAAGGGTTTCCTCTCTGTATGCCTGTTCCCCAAAGAAAGAAATGCAACTGGGAAAATTATTTTTAAAAATCAACCATTTAAAGTTTCTGGAAATTGTTCTAAGAGGCTGTGGCAAATGAAGAAATATTTGTTCAGGAAAGTCAATGAAAACTTTGTAAGAACAGTAAAAGTCTGTGGCATTTGAACCACAACTTTTTCCTACCCTCAACCCTCCCAGCTCAGCATGATGGAAACTCCACTCCAGGCATGAGCAGCCAAGAGCGCAGGGCTCCTTCTCCTCCAGCTGACAGTCAATGGCTACAGAACCTTTCAGACTGGCAGGCCACAGCATTTATTGCCCAGCTACACATTGCAGAGGCTAAATTCCAGGCAAGTGTGGTCAAGAGGTTTGGGGCTCCATTCTTCCACCCAGATCCCTACAATAGAGTAGAGGCTTAACTTAAGGCATGAAACACTGCGAAGACTAGGCCCTGATCACCCTCGCTCCAGCCAGTTCACAGTTTCAATGTCAGGGGAAGCAAGCTGGGAAGACCAGAGGCTACTGATCTCATCCCCTATCCCGCTCCTAAAGCAGAGGGGTCACTCAGAAGTGCGCTACTGTCTCTACCCCCAGGCCGATATTTTGCCAGGGTAATAGGCAAACCATGAGAACACAGATCTCTGAAGCCCTCCCCAAAGGAACTGACTTTATTTTAAACAAACTATAGGGAAGTCCATGACTAAGTCACAAACCATGGAGGTTTTGGTGGTAAGCAATTAAGGATATTAGTAGCTTCATGTGAACCACAAGCTAAACTATAGATCAGCTAGTTTACCAGACAGAACCGAAGAAAAAAGATGTTAAAAGGAGCCTTCGTGCTCACGCCTGTAATCGTAGCACTTTGGGAGGCCGAGGTGGGTGGTTTGCCTGAGCTCAGGAGTTCGAGACCAGCCTGGGCAACACAGTGAAAACCCATCTCTACTAAAATACAAAAGAAATTAGCCAGGTGTGGCAGCGTGTACCTATGGCCCCAGCTACTTGGGAACCTGAGTCAGGAGAATTGCTTGAACCCAGGAGGCAGAGGTTGCAGAGATTCGAGATCACACCACTGCACTCCAGCCTGGGCTACAGAGTGAGACTCCGTCTCTACCAAAAAAAAAAAAAAGAAGTCTTCCTGGGATTAAAAAAAACTAACCTTAAACACTAGACTCATAAACTACATAAACTACTTTCACAAAAGGGCCCCAGTGTAACAGGATGAGACTATGAAGCGATTTCTGTCTCAGAGCATTGTTGAAAACATTGGAGCAGTCAGCTAGCAATAATTAGAGCTTAAAGATGGGTGTGATCAGGGAAAGAGACTAAGAAAGCCCCGCTGGACCCACTGTCATGACAGAGTGGCTGTGCACAGGCCCAAGGTTGCACATTTCAAGGGGCAACAACTCCACTAAAATAGTTCATCTGATACTAAACAAATCAGCCCAGGGGGAGGGAGTCAGTGTGTATATTATCGAACTATTCCTAAAAATGTCCAGTTTTTTAAAAAATTACAACACATGAAAAGAAACAGGAAAACGTAACTCATAGGAAAAAAACAACAAAGGCAACAAAAACCATCTGTGAGATAGCTCAGATGTCAGATTTAATACACAAAGATTCCAAGACAGCCATGTTAAATACATTCAAAGAATGGAAATCATGGTGATTGAAGTATGATGAAAATACGTCATTCTATCAAAAATATCAGTGGAGAGATAAAAATTATTTTAAAAAACCAAATATGTCCATCTGGAGCTGAAAAGTACAAAAACTGAAATAAAAAATTAAATGAGCTTAAACAGTAGATTTGGACTGGCAGAAGAAAAAATAACAAATGTGACAGTAGATCAATAGAAATGATACAACCAGCAGAACAGAGAGAAAAGAAGAAAAATGAATAGAGCCTTAGAGACCTGTGGGATGTCATCAAGCACACAAACATATGCATACTGTAGAATCAGGAGGACACACACACAGAGAGAGAGAGGAGAAAAAAATTCTAAGAAATAATGGCTGAAGCCAGGCGCGGTGGCTCAAGCCTGTAATCCCAGCACTTTGGGAGGCCGAGACGGGCGGATCACTAGGTCAGGAGATCAAGACCATCCTGGCTAACACGGTGAAACCCCGTCTCTACTAAAAAATACAAAAAGCTAGCCAGGCGTGGTGGCGGGCGCCTGTAGTCCCAGCTACTCGGGAGGCTGAGGCAGGAGAATGGCGTGAACCCGGGAGGCTGAGCTTGCAGTGAGCTGAGATCCGGCCACTGCACTCCAGCCTGGATGACAGAGCCAGACTCTGCCTCAAAAAAAAAAAAAAAAAAAAAAAGAAATAATGGCTGAAATCATCCCAAATTTGATGAAAAACACTCATCTGCACATTCAGGAGCTTAACAAATAAAAAGGAGGATCAACACAAAGAGATACACACAAAGATGCATTGTAGTAAACATGCTGAAGATATAGAAAAAAATCTTAAAAACAACAAGAAAACAACAATTTGACATGAATAAGGGAACCACAGCAGGATTTACCACTGACTTCTCCTGAGAAACAGTGGAACAGTGGTAGCCAAAGTCAGTGGGGCAACATATTCAAAGATTCAAAGTGCTGAAACCAAGAATTCTTTTTCTTTTTTTTTCTCTTTTTTTTTTTTTTTTTTTTTTTTTTAAGACAGGGTTTCACTTTGCTGCCCAGGCTGGAGTAGAGTAGCATGATCATAGCTCACTATAGTCTTGAACTCCTGGGCTCATGGGATCCTTCTCCCACCCCAGCTTCCCAAGTAGCTGAGACTACCAGCACACCATCATGCCTGGCTAACTTTTTTTTTTTTTCTGAGACAGGGTCTTGTTATGTTACCCAGGCTCATCTCAAACTCCTGGACTCAAGCGATCCTCCTGCCTTGGCCTCCCAAAGTGCTGGAATTATAGACATGAGCCACCAAGCCTGGTCAAGTCAACCAGGAATTCTATATCCAGCAAAACTACCCTTCAAAACATGAAAAATAAATTAAGACTTTTCCAGGCAAAAACTGAGAGAATTCACTGCTAGCAGATATGCCCTACAAGAAATACTAAAGAGAGTCATTCAGACTGAAATGAATGGACACTAGATAACTTAAATCCACCTGAAGAAATAAAGACCACTGGAAAATATAATTACATGGATATATACACAGTATAAAGTATTCTTTGCTGCTCATTTTTCTCCTGACTTAAAAGACAACTGTATTAATGAATAATTTAAAACCTATGTGTTTTATCCCTTTTAATACTATTGTAAATGCATTTTTTCTTTTTTTTTAAATTATACTTTAAGTTCTGAGTTACATGTTCAGAATGTGCAGTTTTGTTACATAGGTATACACGTGCCATGATGGTTTGCTGCACCCATCAACCCATCATCTACATTAGGTATTTCTCCTAATGTTATCCCTCCCCTAGCTCCCCACCCCCCAACAGGCCCCAGTGTGTGATGTTCCCCTCCCTGTGTCCATGTGTTCTCATTGTTTGACTCCCACTTATGAGTGAGAACATGCAGTGTTCGGTTGCCTGATCTTGTGATAGTTTCCTGAGAATGATGGTTTCCAGCTTCATCCATGTCCCTGCAAAGGACATGAACTCATCCTTTTTTTGTGGCTGCGTAGTATTCCCTGGTGTATATGTGCCACATTTTCTTTTTTTTTTTTTTTTTTTTTTGAGACTGAGTCTGGCTCTGTCGCCCAAGCTGGAGTGCAGTGGCCGGATCTCAGCTCACTGCAAGCTCCGCCTCCCGGGTTTACGCCATTCTCCTGCCTCAGCCTCCGGAGTAGCTGGGACCACAGGCGCCCGCCACCTCGCCCGGCTAGTTTTTTGTATTTTTTTAGTAGAGACGGGGTTTCACCGTGTTAGCCAGGATGGTCTCGATCTCCTGACCTTGTGATCCGCCCGTCTCAGCCTCCCAAAGTGCTGGGATTACAGGCTTGAGCCACCGTGCCCGGCTCGCATTTTCTTAATCCAGTCTATCATTGATGGACATTCAGGTTGGCTCCAAGTTTTTGCTATTGTGAATAGTGCCGCAGTAAACATACATGTACATGTGTCTTTATGGTAGAATGATTTATAATCCTGTGGGTATATGCCCAGTAATGGGATTGCTGGGTCAAATGTTATGTCTAGTTCTAGATCCTTGAGGAATCGCCACACTGTCTTCCACAATGGTTGAACTAATTTACACTCCCACCAACACTGTAAAAGCATTCCTATTTTTCCACAACCTCTCCAGCATCTGTTTCCCGACTTTTAAGATTTTTTTCTTAATTTTATTTTCAGAGTGTTCATTGCTAGTATATAGACATGCAAATGATTTTTTACATTGAATTTGTCTCCTGCAACCTTAAAGAACTCTTGTATTCCTTCTGATAGCTTTTTAGTGGATTCCTTAGTGTTTTATACATACAAGCTTATGTCATTTGTAAATACAGATAGTTTTACTTCTTCCTTTCCAATCTGGATGTCTTATAATTCTTCTTCTCTAATTTCTCTGGCCAGAACCGCCAGTATGGTGTTAAACAGAAGTGGCGAAAGCAGACATCGTTCTCTTTTCCTGATCTTGGGAGGGAAAACATTCAGTCTTTCATATTAAGTAGGATGTTAGCTGTGGGTTTTTCATAAATGTCTGGTACCAGGTTGAGGAAGTTTTCTTCTGTTCCTAGTTTGTTGGACATTTTTTATCATGAAAGATAACTTCCTGAGACCAAACTGAAGAATACATAAATGAAGGATATTGGTAACTAGATCAAATTGGTGATTTATATCTCTTGTTAAACTGATAAGATAGCCAGAATGCTTTCTGTCATAGAGGCAAGTTGAGCCGTCCCTGGATGCATTAGTATGTTAAGATCAAGGAGAGAGACCATAGTACATATGTTTGTCTCCACTGAAGTTTGTTTGTCCCCATATCCTTAAACCACATCCCTGCCCTATTGAATCTAGGAAGTCATAGAATTTACAAATAAATGAGAAGTTCCTAATAAAGAACTAGTGTCAGACACTCTTATCCTTCGACTCAAGTGGGTGATCATAAACTTCAAAAATACTTAATTGTGTGTCATTATTTGCAAATTAAAACAACAATTACAGAAATTGCAAATTAAAACAACAAAGAGATATCACTACATACCTATTAGGCAAACATTCAAAACACCGATAACATTACGTCCGTAAAGGATGTGGAACAACAGAAACTCTCATTCATGGCTGGTGGTGATGCAAAATGGTACAGCCACTCTGGAAGACAATTTGGCAGTTTCTTATAAGCTATATTCTTACCACATCGCCCAGCAATCAGGTGTCTTGGGATTTACACAAAGTAGTTGAAAACTTATCTGTACACAGATGTTTGCAGCTGCTTTATTCATAAGTGTTAAACCTTGGAAGCAACCAAGATGTCCTTCAGTAGGTCGATGGGCAAATAAACAGTGGTACATTCAGACAATGGAATATTATTCAGTCCTAAGAAGAAATGTGCTATTGGGCCATGAAGAGGCATGGAAGAATCTCAAATGCCTATCACTAAGTGGAAGAAACCAGTTTGTAACGGCTACGTACTGTATGTTTTCAACTCTGTGACGTTCTGGAAAAGGCAAAACTATGGAGATAGTAAAAAGATTAGGGGTTGCCAAAGATTAGTGGGGAGGGAGGGATGAATAGGCAGAGAACAGAGGATTTTTAGGGCAGTGAAACTGCTCTGTAGCATCCTGTAATGATGGATCCACGTCAATATACACTTGTCTAAACCTGTAGAACATGTAATGCTGAGAGTGAACCCTAATGCAAACTGTAAATTCTGGTTGATTATGATGTGTAGGTTAATCAATGGTATTAATTTTACCACTCCAGTGGGGGATGTGAATAATAGGGGGGGCCATGCAAGTGTGAGGGTAGCACAGGGTACATGGGAAATCTCGGTGCCTTCCTCTTTTTTCTTTCATTCTTTTTTTTTTTTTTTTTTTGAGACAGAGTTTTGCTCTTGTTGCCCAGGCTGGAGTGCAATGGCGCTATCTCGGCTCACTGCAACCTCCGTCTCCCAGGTTCAAGTGATTCTCCTGCCTCAGCTTCTAGAGTCGCTGGGATTACGGGATTCTGCCACCATGCCCGGCTAATTTTTGCATTTGTAGCAGAGACTGGGTTTCGCCATGTTGGCCAGGCTGGTTTCAAACTCCTGACCTCGGGCGGCCTCAGCCTCCCAAAGTGCTGGGATTACAGGCGTGAGCCACCGCTCCCGGCCTCTGTGCCTTCCTCTTAATTTTGCTGTGTGTAAACCTAAAACTACTGTAAAAAATGAAGTAGTTTTTTTTAAGTTGAGTTATTTTTTTCAAATTAATTGAATGCAAAATCAGTCAGTAACAGAATGACTTCAAAACCAAGAAAGAAACTGCAATGCAGAGTATTTGAGTCTGACATCTAACAGAAACACTATAAAAAGGAAAGAATTACTACTATCCATGAGAATGTTTGGGTTTTTTCAAAATGACAATGTTTTAAAGGAAATAGTTCAACATAAATCATTAGCTTATTAATATTTCTATGCTATTTTAGGTTAATATGCAAACTCGGTGTGTAATATTTTAAGAATTCTAATGCAAAATAATTAGTGAGCCATCTGTAAATCTAAGCTGCTTTCTATGTGACTACCAAAAATCTACTCTGGTACTTTTTGCAGTAAGATATTTGTAATTAATTCTCCCTTCACATGTATAATCTACTTCATGAAACCTAAGCTGTGAGGCACCATATTTTCTAATACCCTTCCAAGAGATCTGGAGGAAGGTCCAAGAGATCTGGAGGAAGGTATCAGAGTGACCAAGGGTTCTGCCCCGGCACCCACTTGCCAGCAGCGTGACCTTGGGCACTTTTTCTGTCTCAGTTTCCTGAACTGTAAATAGATTAAATCAACAGTCTTATCCCATAGGGTTTTTGAAAAATGATTAAATTAATTAATAATTCAAAGCCCTTAGAACAGTGTTGGGCACAGAGTAAACACCTATTAATATTTATTGATATTATTAACACAATTTTGACACTTCTTAAAAGCGAGTTTGGCTTGTGTAATAATTCTTTTTACCCTCTGGTATAAAATGTTTACCCCAATGTGGCTGACCCCTATGTGAATAGATACCTCACCTTCTCTTTGTCTACTCTCTGCCTATTTTGAAACACATTGTGCCATCAGCAATAAAGGAAATAACTTCACAGAGCATTAGCAGCTACTTGAACATGCCAGGCGTGGTCCCAGCTGAAAGCACTGGCACATGTGGTCCCCCAGCCCAGGATTCCCTTCCCTCCCCTTTCTTTTCTTTTGTGTTTTTTGTTTTGTTTTGTTTTTTTTCAGGCAGAGCCTCACTCTGTCACCCAGGCTGGAGTGCAGTGGCACGATCTTGTTTCACTGCAACCTCCACCTCCTGGGTTCAAGCAATTCTCCTGCCTCAGCCTCCCGAGGAGCTGAGATTATAGGCACCCGCCACCATGCCTGGCTAATTTTTGCATTTTTAGTAGAGGCAGGGTTTCGCCACGTTGGCCAGGTTGGTCTCAAACTCCTGACCTCATGTGATCCACCTGCCTCGGCCTCCCAAAATGCTGGGATTACTGGATTGAGCCACCACGCCCAGCCTCTTGCCTCTTCTTTCCACACAACTTCCTCCCTCCCTCCACTCAACTCTCTGCTCAAATATTGTCTTCTAAGAGTGACCTGTCCTGATCCCCCAATTCTCTTTTATACTATCAATCAGCACCTATGATTATATTTTTGCTTGTTCTAGTTTCTTCACTAGAATGTAAGTTTCCAAAGGGCAAGGACTGTATCTCATTCACTCTCTCTCTTCTGCTTCCAGAACCTACTGTAACTAGACTTCCTTGGCCTCCCTATGGAAAAGAGCACCCCCTTCTTGGTCTCCCTTAGTTTGCTTTGATTTTCTTTACAGTATGCATTATCATATTGTTTAATTATTTGTTTTTCATGTCCCTAAAACATAAACCTCATGTCTCCAGTACCTAAAAGACCTGGCATCAATTAGACACTTAATAAATATTTTATTTTTTGTCTATTTTTATATTATTAATTTTTTTATTTTTTATTTTTATGTGTACATAGTAGGTGTATATATTTATGGGGGTACATGAGATATTTTGATACAGGCATGCAGTGTATAATAATCACATCAGAGTAAGTAGAGCATCCATCACCTCAAGCATTTGTCATTTCCTTATATTAATAAATATTTTAATGAATAAAGAGTATCTGGTATAAATAGGCCCTCAGCAAATATCCCAAGTGAATACATTTTCCAGAAGATGTAATAGAAAGACTAAAGGAAGGCTATATTTCCCATGGTCAATCAAAACATAATAAAATTTTTATTTAAAAAAATTCCATTATATCTTACATAAGGCAAATTAGTTCTATTATAAAGCCATGATTGCTAAGCTTATATAGGTCCTCAACAGCTCAGAAATTCTACTGAGCTGTCAACTTATGTTTTCATTTTTCATGACAATTATTCCAAATCTCTCCTCTTCATCCAGCCCCTCCTCTTCCTACACTCCCAGTAGATAAATCCATGTATCAGTAGTCTATTTCTGTATAACAAAGTACTCCAAAACTTACTGACTTAAAACATTAAAAGCATTTATTATCTCATAGTTTCTATTGCTCAGGAATCCAGGCATAAATTAGCTGGATGCCTTTGGCTCAAGATTTCTCATCAGGTTTCAGTCAAGCTGTCAGTGAAGTCTGTGGTCTCATCTGAAGGCTCAACCGGGGTAGGATCCTCTTCCAAGCTTACTCACATGGTTGTTGGTAGTGTTCAGTTCCTTGTAAGTGGTCAGTTAGAGGCTTCCCTCAGTTTCTTGCCTTGTGAGCCTTTATGTAGGATTGCACATCACTTGAAAGCTGGCTTTCCTCCAGGTGCACATGCACACAAGAAAGTCCAAGCCAGAGGCCACTGTCCTTAGGTTCTCTAATAACAGAAGTGGCATCTCATCACTCCACCATGTTGTATTTGTTAGAAGCCAGTCACTAAGGCCAGACCACACTTAAAAGAGAGGATTCCACAGGGAATGAACACCGGGAGACAGGGAGTCTTGTGATATCTTAGAGTCTGCCTAGTGCACCCCATTTCCAATTTTATGGAGAAAATAGAGGCCATGGCATTAGAACGTTCTCATCTTCTACTCATTCATCTGCACCACCCTGTCTTCCTTTTCTGCTGTAGCAGTGGAGATGCGATATTTCCACCTGTGCTTTGGTTCCCATTTCGATCCTTTTCCTCAGATTATTGAGAGCCAGTGTGAGAGGGGTAAATTGATTGTTACCCCTTTGTTGCACAGTCAACCTCTCAACTCAACTACATCATTCCCAACAGCTTTTCAGTGGACTCAAGACTCTTCCCACAGAAGCAAACCAACAAAAACACAAACAAAACAAAACAAAACAAAACCTCCACTTCCCTTCTCTTTCCAATATATATAATTTTATTTCTCTCCTTTGTTTTTCCAAATACTCTCCCTCCTCAAAAGAAAAAAAAGCTGTCTGTTGTCACTTGTCAGTCCACTCCAAGATCGCTTTTGGCAGAATTACTTGACTAACTGTTGCTGGTGTTACCAGTGACTTTCTGAAACTCAATGAACATTTTTTAGTCCCTGTGTTCTCTTAATTTTGAATGCTGGTGACCACTGCATCCTTCCAGAAACCCCCTCTTCCCTTACTTTCTAAGACAATGCTCTCCTGGTCCAATTCCTGTTTCTGTAGCTTCCCCTTCTCTACTGCTTGTGCGGGATTACCTTCTCCTACTCATCCCTTTGATGCTGGAGCTCCTGGGGGCTTGGTCCTAAGATTTCCCTTCTCACTCTGATTTTCTCTTTTTTGGTGACTTTACCTTTCAACTACCATCTCAATGCATATGTCTCACCAACTGACTTCTCTAGCCCAGACTTGTGTACATATTGACCCATTTGACATTTCTTCTTGATGTCTCAAAGATACTTCAAACTCAATATGTTCAAAACTGAACTCATTATTTTCACCCAAAACCGGTTTTTTTTCTTGTGTTCTCTAGTATGTTTGTTTCCTAGGGCTTACTGTAACAAATTACCACAAAATCGGTGCTTAAAACCACAGAAATATATTCTCTCACAGTTCTAGAGACAAGAAGTCTGAAACAAAGTTTCAAGAGTTGACCTCCTTCCAAAGGCCAGATCGAAGGGAGAATCCTTCCTTGGTTCTTCCAGCTTCTGGTGGCTCCACTGGTTCTTGTCTGGCAGCCACATAACTTCAATCTCTTTCTCCATCTTCATGTGGTTTTCTCTTCTCGTGTGTTCCAAATCTCCCTTTGTGTTTCTCTTAGAAGGACCCAGAATAACCCAGGATGATCTCACCTCAAAATCCTTAATTACATCTGCAAAGACCCCTTTCTAAAATAAAGCCATACTCACAGGTTCTGGACGGACATATCTCTTGGGAGGCCACCATTCAACCCAGCTCCATGAATGGCACCTTTATCGAGTTGTTCAGGCTCGATACTGGAAACAAGTGAAAAGACAGCACAAACACAGGAACCTCATAACTGTGTTCGTGCTATCTTTTCACTTGTTTCCAGTATCCAAAGCATCCACAAGTTATTTTAATTCCTCAACATCTCAGGTATCTGTCCACTTCTCCCTCGTTACCACTACCTTATTCAAGCTATCATCACCTCTCACCTAGAGTCTGTAACAGCTTCCTGTCTAGCCACAGCCACTCCTGCATCCTACCGTCCATTCTGTGCTCTGTAGACTTGTTTCAAAATACAAATCTAATCATGCTGCCCCATTCCACCTTATCTCCACGTGTTCACTGTTCTTAGGAAACAGACAAGTATAACACAGTCTATATTAAAATCAAAATGAAATGAGGATAAGCTTGAAACTGAGAGGCTTTCGGGATGATAATATATAGCAGGCAGGGACATACTTGGTAAAATAAGTTAAGAAGAATCCCTACAAGAATGGATGACTTTGAAGTTGACCTGCAACAATTTAATATAGTGACCTTCCTAGGCTCCTTCTCTACTCTATAAGAAAACAAAGCCACCGAGAATTGATGCTAAAAAGCATCTGTCTCCCTTCAACACTCATCATGCAGTGAATTTTGAGATGGCTGGGATCCCCTCAGAGTATTTCTGCCAACAGCATTCAAACTTGACAAGCCTGCTTTCCCCATCCTCATCTTTTCTTATAACTCTTCTGCTGTGGTACCTGAATGTGAGCTGTCCAATTGGTTTTAAAATGAACTGCCTCCAAGTTACCTACTTTTATATTACTGTCACTACAAAGCAGTCCCCTCCAATTTACGTTCTAAAAATAACTAAGTGGAGACCTTATAGGTCTGATGAAAGCAAATCTCTAGCATAAAAAATAGGATGTTCACCAATCAATCATAAACCACCCTCTGGGAACCTATGATGTATTCAGCACTGTGCCAATTGCACTATCCTTTAGCAAGAGTTTTGGACCCGAAACAGGGAGATGGAGCACAAGATAATTTTCATGAGTAAAATATTCCCTCCACAATTTCTGTTCTTAGGATAGGCTTGATTCTGTTGCCGTAATAAACAGTCCTAAAACCTTGGTAGCTTAAAACAATAAAAGGTTATTTCCACTCTTGCTACTTATCCAGCAGGTTGGTTGGGACTTTCCATCATTCTGTCTTCCCTCCTAGACCAGCTGATGAAGCAGCCACTGTTGGGACATGCCTCGTCACTATGGCGGAGAGAGAAATGGCTCTTGAAGGACTTGCACCCGTAATTAAATGCCCTGACCAGGAAGTGAGATGCGTCTCTTCCTCTGTCAGCTCATTGGCCAGAATATGGCCCCACTTAACCACAAGAGGCCCAGACAATGCATTCTATGATCTTCTCAGAAAGAGCACTGGAAATATTTGCAAACAGCATTAAAGATGACCACAGTCTGCCCTCTGGTCACTAAATATTTGGACTACCCTTCTTCCCAGCAAGCAAAATGTACTCACCACCCTCTCCAAGAGAAATAATCCAAAAGTTCCACCCAATGAGGGCATCAGACTTGAAGTCCCAGAGTGCTGGGTGGGGCATGAGCAACTCTACAGCAGGTCCAAGAAGGCACTCTCCATCCAGAGACCTAAGAACTAAAAGTCAAGTTATCTGCCCCACCTCCCAAGCTATTGCCCCACTCCCAATATATAAAAATGGAACAGTTGTCGGCTTACCGCCATCAACACACCTTCAAAGAGGAGAAGGATGGAAGGCACTCAGACACTGACTCTATTTTCCCTTCTCTGTCTTTTCATTGCATTGAACATTTACATAGTGTCATTTATCTGCCAAGAATGCCCGTAAGCATAGTACATATATTAATTGATTTAACCCTCGCCGTACAGCGCTATGGGGAAGATACTCTTGTAAACCCCATTTTCAGATGAGAAAACTCCAACAACTTATTTGTGCAAGGCCCCCAGCTAGTTCATGCTACAGCTGGGCTTCTGCCTGAAGCAGCCAAGCTCCAGAGTCTGCTGCTAACCATTACACCACACTACCTCTGCAGAATGTCTTCGTCTTTAGAGATTCATTTACAAGTAAAATTCCAAATTAGACTTGCAACTTCAAAGTGGAAAAAAAATGTTTCTTATGAGAAGTACATTTGAATCTTGAAGGGAACAGATTGGTTCCTGGAGTTGCCAGCACCCATCTCTCAGTGTGCATTTGCAAACTCCCCAGTGGGTTGCTGTGGGCACCCAGGAGGACCCTGTGGGACAGGCACACCTCTCGGAGTTGGGGTCCCACTCAAAAGTGGGACGCTCCCAGGTGGCTGTGTCAGAAAGGCTCCAAGTAGAAAAGACTGCAGCTTTGCTCTACTGCCAGCCAAGGAAACCACCTGTGAACAAGTACACACTCATGGGAGGTGGAAAGGGAAATGGACTTTCTGAATCCAACACAGGCTGTGTTTTGAAGACTGCCTCATAAGTCATTTTGATTTTATGGCCATAATTTCCCACCACTTAGACCTAATAATTTTGTCTATTTAGACCCAAGGATCACCACAAACCTTATTTCTTATATTCATAATTTATTTTTTTCTTCTTTGGATATGTGTTCCATCAAGCATGCATTTTAAGACACACTCATGAGTTCCCGACTCTGAGGTTTTTCCTACAACAATCTGCAAATAATCATTTCACTATCTTTAACATCTTTAGTTTAGTTTTAATTAATTAATTAATTATTTTTGAGACAGGGTCTCGCTCTGTCACCCAGACTGGAGTGCAGCGGCTGAATCACGCAACTCACTGTAGCCTCCACCTCCCAGGCCCAAGCAATCCTCCCACCTCAGCCTCGTAAGTAGCTGGGACTACAGGTGCATGCCACCACACCTGGCAATTTTTGTTTTTTTTTTTTTTGGTAGGGACGGGCATCTCACTATGTTGTTGTCCAGGCTGGTCTCAAACTCCTGGTCTCAAGTGATCTACCCACCTCAGCCTCTCAAAATGCTGGGATAACAGGCATGAGCCACCACGCCCGGCCATCACCTTTAGTTTTCAAGCAAAGAAACAGACAACCTGAAATTTCCCATAGTAAGCGGACCTTATAGAATTTGTCTTGGCCCTGATTGCTTTCTTCTGATTTGTTTTATTATAGCAAGAGAATCCTTTTAGTATATGATTTCCAGTCGTCCTTCCATTTTTATCTACAAACTTGGTTTTGTTACGTTTGTTTTGTTTTTCTCAGGAAAGCCCACTGCATGTGGTATCACTACTGTCGGTTTCCATCTCCAGCACCGGATCACGGCCGCCCCCCAACCTCTGCCCCTTGTACTTAATGCGTTTCCCCCCCTACCTCATCTCCATGGCAGTGGTACAGATTTGATTCCAATAGGCTTCTCAGGTGGTTTTCATTTTACAAAGATTTTTCCCTCAATGAATTCTCCAAGATCTACTTTTCCCCCCTTTCTGTTGTTTAATGCTCTTGCCTTTGGCCTCTTGGGTCTCTTGTTTGAACTCATGTTTCATAAAGATGTCTTCTTTAATTTCTTTGAGGGATTATACAATTCATAGCTAAAGGTTTCTTCAATTACACGAGTCAATTCTTGTTCAGGTATATATTCTTTTTTTTTTTTTTTTTTAGTTATTGGTTATTGATAAAAAAAATGGTTGTTTTTGTTTGTTTGTTTGGTTGGTTTTTTTTTTTTTTTTTTTGAGATGGAGTCTCACTCTGTCGCCCAGGCTGGAGTGCAATGGTGAGATCTCTGCTTCCCTGGTTCAAGTGATTCTCCTGCCTCAGCCTGTTGAGTAGCTGGATTAGGGGCACCGTCACCAGACCTAGCTAATTTTTGTATTTTTAGTAGAGACAGGGTTTCACCATGTTGGCCAGGCTGGTCTTGAACTCCTGACCTCAAGTGATCCGCCCACCTCAGCCTCCCAAAGTGCTGGGATTACAGATGTGAACCACCAAGCCTGGGCTTATAAAAATGTTTTTGATCGCCTGTAATCCTAGCACTTTTGGAGGCTGAGGTAGGTGGATCACTTGAATTGAGCCTTTGGTGTTGATATTAGATTAATGCTGGCCCCAAAGAACAAATTGTGAAGTGTTTCCTCCACTTCTATTTTCTGGAAGAGATTGCGAGGAACTGGTATTACTTTTTCCTTAAATGTTTGGTGGAAGTCATCAGTGAGATTTTAGATCATCTATGTGTGGTGCTTTCTTTTCTTTTTTACTTGAAGGTTATTGTTGATTCAATTTCATTTATATATATAGGGCTAATTACGTTATCTCTTTCTCCTTGTGTGAGTTTTGGTAGATTGTGTCTTTCCTGGACATCCACATGCACAAAAATGTACCTAGAAATAGATCTTATACCTTTCACAAAACGTCTTTTAATTTAATTGTTTTTGAGATGGAGTCTCGCTCTGTTGCCCAGGCTGGAGTACATTACCCTGATCACGGCTCACTGCAGTCTCTGCTGCGGGGCTGAAGCAATCCTTCCACCTTAGCCTCCCAAGTATGTGGGACCACAGCAACGTGTCATATACCTGGCTAATTTTTAAATTATTTGTAGAGGGTGTCACTATGTTGCCCTGGCTGGTCTCAAACTCCTGGGTTCAAGTGATTCTTCAGCCTCAGCTTCCCAAAGTGCTGGGATTACAGGCATGAGCCACTTCACTGGGCCCACAAAAATTAAATGGATCATAGCCCTAAATGTAAAACAATAAAACTTCTAGAAGAATACATGGAAGAAAATATCTTTGACCTAGAATCTGGTGATGAATTTTTTGTTACACACCAAATTCATGTCATTGATACATATGTGCACACGGCTGTTGTCCAGAGAGGCAAGAAACAAGAGATTGAGGCCGGGCATGGTGGCTCATGCCTGTAATTCCAGCACTTTGGGCGGCAGAGGTGGGTGGATCACCTCAGGTCAGGAGTTCGAGACCAGCCTGGCCAACATGACGAAACCCCGTCTCTACAAAAAATACAAAAATTAGCCAGGCACAGTGGTGGATGCCTGTAATCCCAGCTACTGGGGAGGCTGAGGCAGGAAAATCGCTTGAACCTGGGACACGGAGGTTGCAGTGAGCTAAGATTGCACCATTGTACTCCAGCCTGGGCGACAAGAGTGAGACTCCATCTAAAAAAAAAAAAAGAGAGAGAGAGATTGAAGCCCCTCAGAGCCCCTTCTGTCAGCTGTAATTCCTTACTCTGCCTGCACATTCAATGAAGACAAATCTGAAAACTAAACAGAAATAAACCCTTAAGCTCCAGACAGTTTACATACCAAAAGCATCTTATTCAAAGCACTAGGGCTATCAAATGGATGTCACATCCAATTTGTTTAAACAGACATAATATGTGAATAATGGTGGACAAATATATCGTTGGACAAGTTTAGAGTCATCGCTTTCTTTTATCCTAAAGTCACAAAAGCTCAAGTTTAACTCTAGGCAAACAAAACTGTGAATTGAAAGAAAAAAAAAATTGGCTTTACTCAAGCGATTTTTCTGTTGAATTTCTTCCAATAGTCAGTAATGGATAGATTAAATCTTTAGAAAAATCAAAAAAGTTTGTGTGTTTAAAGCAAGATGATTTCTTTCTTTTTCAGTGTTTTTTATTTCAATAAACTTTGGAGGTACAAGTAGTTTTTGGTTACATGGATGAATTGTATAGTGGTGAATTGTGAGATTTTAGTCCACTCCTCACACAAGTTACGTTGTACCCAATATGTAGTTTTTAGTCTCCCACCCCCTCCTATCCTCCCCATTCTTAGCCTCCAAAGTCCATTTTACCCCTCTGTATGCTGTTTCATATCTATAGCTTAGCTCCTCCTTTTTCTTTTTTTTTTTTTTTTGAGACGAAGTCTTGCTCTGTTGCCCAGACTGGAGTGCAGCAGCGCAATTCTGGCTTACTGAAACCTCCGCCTCCCAGGTTCAAGCAGTTCTCTGGCCTCAGCCTCCCAAGTAGCTGGGATTACAGGCGTGTGCCACCACACCCAACTAATTTTTTTTTTTTTTTTTTTTTTTTAGCAGAGAAGGGGTTTCACCGTGTTGGCCAGGCTGGTCTCGAACTCCTGACCTCAAGTGACCCACCCACCTCGGCCTCCCAACGTGCTGGGTTTACAGGCATGAGCCACCGTGCCAGGCCTTAGCTCCCACTTATAAGTGAGAACATATGATATTCAGTTTTCTGTTCCTGAGTTACTACAGGTAGGATAATGGCTGCCAGCTCCATCTAAGTTGCTATAAAAGACATTATTTTATTCCTTTTTATGGCTGAATAGTATTCCATAGTGTATGTATACCACATTTTCTTTATCCACTCATTGGTTGATGGGCACTTAGGTTGGTTCCATATCTTTGCAATGGTGAATTGGATAAAACAAGATGATTTTTGTTAATAGAGTTGAGTGTTCTCGTGGGGAGCAGTTAGAAAACAGGTCAGGTGGCTGAGTGCAGTGGCTCACGCCTGTAATCTGAGAGATTTGGGCAGGAGGATCGCTTGAGCCCAGGAGTTCGAGACCAGCCTGGGCAACACAGTGAGACCCCAGTTTCTGCAAAAAAATTAAAAATTAGCAGCCAGGCATGGTGGCTCACACCTGTAATCCCAGCACTTTGGGAGGCTAAGGCGGGCAGATCATGAGGTCAGGAGATCGAGACAATCCTGGCTAACATGGTAAAACCCCGTCTCTACTACAAAATACAAAAAAAATTAGCCAGGCATGATGGTGGGCGCCTGTAGTCCCAGCTACTTGGGAGGCTGAGGCAGGAGAACGGCGTGAACCCGGGAGGCAGAGCTTGCAGTGAGCCGGGTTTTAGCCACTGCGCTCCAGCCTAGGCAACAGTGAGAGACTCCATCTCAAAAAAACAACAACAAAAAATTAGCAAGGCATGGTGGTGCATGACTGTGGTCCCAGCTACTTGGGAGGCTGAGGTAGGAGGATCACTTGAGCCCAGGAGGTTGAGGCTGCAATAAGCTATGATCATGCCACTGCACTCCAGCCTGGGCAACAGAGCGAGACCCTGTCTCTCAAAAAAAAAAAAAAAAAAGAAAAGAAAAGAAAGAAAGAAAGAAAAAGAAGAAGAAGATGATGATGACTACAGAGCAATGTCTTTTAAGGTTTTAGTAGAAAATGATTCTTCACCTGGAATACTATTCCCAGTCTGATTATCTTTCAAAATTAAGGGCGGGATGACAGATGCAGTATATTTCAAGGAGTCAGTAAATACACTGCATTAGTGAAGAAAGACACCAATGCATGTATCAGTACGTTGGTCTCAATAAACAGATTATATCCCTAATGGCCTTAGCTGGGACATGAGAGGAAGGAATTGCTGCTAAGGGTTTTACCTTGCAGGAGGGAGCAACGTGGAAACTGATGAACTCTAAGTCTCAGAGAATTTCACCATTCTATTGGATGATTGGTCCAACTCAATTGAATCATTGCTCCCAAGGAAACCCAGATCACCATTTACTTGGGCCACTCTCCTCCCTGCAGTAAGAGGTTGTCTGCCCCATCTGGAAAGGTAAGATGCAGATGTGATGTAGTCTGCTGAAGAGACTTCAACAGTTGTGCTTTCCAGACCACTGAAAACTCAAAGTGTTATGGAGGAACCAGTACAGCAGTTTCCTCTTATCCACAGTTTCACTCTCTGGGGTTTCAGTTACCCACAGTCAACTGCAGTTTGAAAATATTACATGGAAAATTCCAGAAATAAAGAATTCATAAGTTTTAAAATGTGTACTCTTCTGAGTAACATGATAAAATCTCACATTGTCCTGCTTCATCTTGCCTGGACACAAAATAGCCCTTAGTTCAGTGCAACCACACTGCCTACCCTACCTGCCAGTTAGTCACCTAGGCGCTGTCTGGGTTCTCAAATCAGCTATCTCAGTATTGCAGTGTTTGTGTTCAGGTAGCCCTTATTTTTCTAAATAATGGCCCCAAAGTGCAAGAGGGGTGATGCTGGCATATTGTTATAATTATTCTATTTTATTATGAGTTATTGTTATTAATATATTACTGCAACTAATTTATAAATTAAACGTTACCATACACACGTATGTATAGGAAAAAGCATACTATCTATAGGGTTCGATAATATCCACAATTTCAAGCATCCATTGGGGGTCTTGGAACATCTCCCTTGCAGATAAGAGGAAACTACTGTACATGGCACAAAACCTTCTTTTGAAAATTAAACTAAAGGCATGCTGTATTAGTCTGTTCTCATGCTGCCAGTAAAGACATACCAGAGACTGGGTAATTTATAAAGGAAAGAGGTTTAATAGACTCACAGTTCTGCAGGGCTGGGAAAGCCTCAGAAAATTTACAACCATGGCAGAAGGGGAAGCAAACACGTCCTTCTTCACATGGCGGCAGCTAGGAGAAGTGCAGAGCAAAGGGGGGAAATGCTCCTTATAAAACCATTAGATCTCATGAGAATTCACTATCACAAGAACAGCAGCATGGGGGTAACCGCCCCCATGATTCAATTACCTCCTGCCAGGTACCTCCCACAACATATGGGGATTATGGGAACTCTGATTCAAGATGAGATTTGCGTAGGGACACAGCCAAACCATATCACATGCACATCCCTGTACTTAGGTGAGTTCTGTTGTATCCAAAGCTATTCAAGGTGATTATTATTAGTACCATGCCTTATGTGTTGTCTGGACCAGGTTCGTGCTAGAATCCTCTTACTCAGCAGAGAGTCAACTTCAGCATTGTCCTGCCTCAGCCACCTCCAATATTGCATATAGAAATACCCATGCACCCTGAAGAGCCTTTCACAAGGCTCTCTCCTGATACTTAATGGCACAGGACCATTTCTCTTTATCAAATCATGATTTTTAAAACATACAACAAAATGTTTAAAACCAGAACATGCTGGGCGCAGTGGTTCATGCCTGTAATCCCAGCACTTTGGAGACCAAGCCAGGTGGATCACTTGAGCTCAGGAATCCGAGACCAGCCTAGCCAACATGGTGAAATCCCGTCTCTACTAAAAATACAAAAAAATTAGCCGGGTGTGGTGGCAAGCACCAGGCTAAGGGAGGAGAATCCCTTGAACTAGGAGGCGGAGGTTGCAGTGAGCCGAGATCACGCCACTGCACTCCAGCCTGGGTGACAGAGCCAGACTTTACCTCAAAAAAAAAAAAAAAAGAAGCAAAACATATGACAATGAAACCATAAGCAGAACAAAGCAAAGTACCATGATGGTTACTTTTATGTGTCAACATTGAATTCCTGGTTTATAAAATGATTTATAACTTCATATTCACCAAATAGGTAAAACTACACTTTAAGATGAAAACTGGGCCAGGTATGGTGGCTCACACCTGTAATGCCAACACTTAGAGAGATGGGAGGATCACTTGAGGCCAGGAGTTTGAGACCAGCCTGGGCAACATAGTGAGACCACATTTCTAAAAAAAAAAAATAATTAGCTGGGTGTGGTGGCATGCACCTGTAGTCCCAGCTACTCAGGAAGCTGATATGGGAGGACTGCTTGAGCCTGGGAGGTCAAGGACACAGTGAGTTGTGATTATGCCACTGCCCTCCAGTGTGGGCCACAGAGTGATACCCTGTCTCAAATAAAATTTAAAAATTTTTAAAACTAGCTGAGTGTGGTGACGCATGCCTGTAGTCTCAGCTACTTGGGAGGCTGAGGGGGAGGATTGCTTGAACACAGGAGTTTGAAGTTAAAGTGAGTCATGATTGCACCACTGCACTCCAGCCTGGGCCACAGAGCAAGACCTCTTTTCAAAAAAAAAAAAAAAAAAAAAAAAAGACAAACTGACTTGGTAAGACTACTTAAAATTAAGAAGCTCTTTCTTTTTGGCCAACATTCCAACATGGTACATTAAAAAAAAAAGACCTCAGTTGTAAGTTTTGTGGGATTTTTTTTTTTTTTTTGGTATAAAATTCTCCTAAATTTCTAGTCTTTATTTAAGTTGAAACATAAATTGGCTCTATAGAGTTTTCACTGAATAATTAACTAAGGATTCAGCTTCTCATTTGTAATAAGATTGAAAGAGATAAATAAATCAGGCCTGTGACCAATTTACCCCAAAATACAATTTCTTCATTATAAAGAACAAAACAAGAAAGAAGTTAAAGAACTCCCTTAATAAAAGCACTGAACTGCCACAAGTCTAATAGACTATTAGAGCCTAGATGAAGATGGAAAATTACCTAATAAAAATTGCAATTTGCATAGATTTGCCCCATAATTACAAAACTTATTAAGTTTCATTTTCCCAGATCCTATAATGGGGTTCACCTTTCATTTAATGCAATTTGTGATCACTGACTACTTCAGGCAGCAAACGTTGGTAAAATCAAATCCATAATTATATTTTTGGTTCATATGTGAAAGACTGAAATATTCATTAGCTGATCTATATACTATTTGTTAAAATTAAGTAGAATGAAAAATTCTGAAGAGGGTTTTACTCAAATCTTTAACTACCTTTTTCAGCCCTTTCACTCCATTGGCTCTGTCCAAAGTGAGCTTATGAAGGTTACAAAACAGGGAAAGAAAACACTTGCTTTGGGTCTATATTCATTCCATCTAGTTCAACACAGTAAATGTTTATTAAAATCGTCCCATATGTGTGGTCCTGTCTGAATTAAGCAGGTGGGATAACTGCCAAATGTCTGTTTTGTCCTGAACCTTGTAAGCAGCAAGTGCCTTTTGGTTCTGTTGCCACAGAACCAAATAGGCCGCCAGTGAATCATGCCTCCCTGGGTCCACTCTCTTTTCAATGTAATTTTGTGGCCCCTCCCATCAAGCAGTGATAGGTCTATTTCCCCAGCCCTGAATCTAGGCTGGACTTGTGACTTGCTTTGGCCAATGAAATGCAGCAGATGTTCGGCTGGGCCATGAGAAGGCCTATAGCTTCCTCTTTCCCCTCTTGCAATGTTCCTGCTGTCAAGGAAGCAAGACTGGGCTAGACCTAATTTCAGGAAAGGCCCAGCAGTTAGCAGACATGTGAGGAGGCCATCATGGATTCTTGAGCTGCCAGATGACCACGGTGACATGAGTAACCCCAGACCAGAGCAACAGAAAACCCACCCAGCTGAGCCCAGCCAACCCATGGAAATAATATTACATAAATAAATTAATAAAAACATAATTTTTTTTTTTTTTGAGACAGAGTCTTGCTCTGTGCCCCAGGCTGGAGTGCAGTGGCACGATCTCAGCTCACTGCAAGCTCCGCCCCCCGGGTTCACTCCATTCTCCTGCCTCAGCCTCCCGAGTAGCTGGGACTACAGGCGCCCGCCACCTCGCCCGGCTAATTTTCTTGTATTTTTAGTAGAGACGGGGTTTCACCGTGTTAGCCAGGATGGTCTCGATCTCCTGACCTCGTGATCCACCCGTCTCGGCCTCCCAAAGTGCTGGGATTACAGGCTTGAGCCACCGCGCCCGGCCAATTGTTGTTTTTAAGCACCTCAAGTTTGGGGATGGCTTGTTAAACAGCCCTGGGTAACTGATACCATCTCCAAATCCCCAGTTTCCCAGAAGAGAGTCTCTATGGTTCTGGAAACCACAATAGTGGGTGTGACTATGTGGAATGGTCCTTGAAAACACAAATGTGTCTTCTTTTCATTTTTTCACTAGTAGTTATTGCTACTAGTTCAAATGCACTATTCCCATTCTCTTCATCAGTCACAATAACATTTAAGATTATAGATTTCTAGGTAGAAATAACCTACACATGGAGATACATGCAGAATGAATTTCAGTGTGTTCCTTACTCCAGTGAAGTCTTGCAGAGTGGTCTTAAAGGGCCTCCACATCTGCACACTTCCAAGTTGGCTGTAATTGTGTAGCAGACTCTCAAATGCAGAAGTTGATTGATAGTTTGATTGGTTAACTTGCTCTGAAGTCATATCCATTGATATTTGTTTGAATGTCATTCACAGCACTGTGGGGCTGGCACCCCAATCCAACAAATGAGTACTCCATCTTCCATGCCTCAATACCTTTTTTTTTTTTTTTTTTTTAGAAACAGGGTCTTGCTCTGTCACCCAGGCTGTACCACAATGGTGTGATCCTAGTTCACTGTACCCTCAACCTCCTAGGCTCAAGTGATCCTCCTGCCTCAGCCTTCCAAGTAGCTGGGACTACAGGCATGTGCCATCATGCCCAGTTAATTTTTTAAATTTTTTTTCGTAGAGATGGGGTCTCTTCATGTTGCCCAGGCTGGTCTCAGACTCCTGAGCTCAAGTGATCCTCCCACTGCAGCCTCCCAAAGCATTGGGATTACAGGCATGAGCCACCACACCCAGCCAGTCTCCCTCCTCTTAACTGCTTCCTGTCTTCCATTTCCACTAGACTTGGTTTAATCTCTCTAGGCCCTGAGTTCCAAAACCCATCTCAGATTGGGTTAAGGGGGAAATTCACTCTAACTGTCAGAAAAGTTACCAAAAACTTGAGAAGTGACCAAAGAGATCTGCTGGGGGTTCCTTCAGGGCAAACCTGGTTTTGCCTCTTTGATTGACTTTCTGTTGCCTGGGTTGTGTTAAATCTCCACAGGGGCAGAGGTGAATTTCAAGATTTTTTTGGTAGGTATGCAAATAACCACTGACCAGTAGAAAAGATAACCCCAGCTACAGGTTTGTGGACTGCAGGAGATTAGCCAGTTTGCTATCTAAGCCAGCAACCCCGCCCTAATATTGCTTTACCAAGCTGTCTAAAATACCCAGTCCCTCAAATGCGCTAAACCACTTTTAGCATCTTCCTGAACTCCACATTAATTAATGAGTCCAAGAAAATATTTGGCACTTCTTTTTTTTTGCTGAGTCATCTTCTTTAATCTTTTGTGAATTACACCTTAACATAAGGCCCAAAAAGGGTTTCAGAGAAGCCAAAGCCTGGAGGGACTCAGCCTCCTAAAGTGGCCGCCATCTCCCGCTGCTCTGGGCCATGAAGTCTCTCTCTCTGTCTCTCTCTTTCTCTCTGTCTGTCTCTCTGTCTCTGTCTGTCTTCACCTTTGTCTTTGCCTCTGTCTCTCTGTCTCTCTCTGTTTCTGTCTCTGTCTGTCTCTGTCTCTGTATCTCTGTGTCTTTGTCTGTCTCCCTCTTTGTCTCTGTCTCTTTCTGTCTCTGTCTCTCTTTGTGTCTGTCTCTCTGTCTCTCTCTCTCTGTCTCTGTCTGTCTGTCTCTCTCTGTCTTTGTCTCTGTTTCTCTCTCTCTCTCTCTCTCTCCATTGATCCCATGTCTGCCCCTGCCACACTCTCCCCTGGACAGCCTGGCCCTCTCCCCAACACCCTCAGGGAAAATGGCCACCCACAGCTCTCCAGTTGGTATATTCTCGATTTAGAGGAATGGCCCAGACGGACCAGAGTCCTTAAATCCCTTTCCAAGAAAGAGACTGAGGTCACTCCAATATGCTTCCAGCCTTTGCTTCTTGACCACTGGAAGATAAGGACAAGGATGTGAAATTTCTGCATTTGTGTCACCAAAAACATCACTGGAGCTCCTAGGGACTGTGGTGGCCACCCCGAGAGTTCCCTGCCCCTGGTGCCTGTTGGAGAGCTGAGCCCTGGAGAGGATGGAGGCTAGAGGCTGGGAAGGGGGATGTGGTGGTGTGATGGGGTCAGTCTCCCTCTTACCTCCAGAGCCACGTATCCTTTGCCATTCACCACTGTTTTCTCCTTTTTGTTCTTAACATTGCCAAAATTTAAGTCATTTTACATTTTTTCAAGAGAGCCATTCCTTATATTAAAAATTCTAAGGCCGGGCGCGGTGGCTCAAACCTGTAATCCCAGCACTTTGGGAGGCCGAGGCGGGTGGATCATGAGGTCAGGAGATCAAGACCATCCTGGCGAACACGGTGAAACCCCGTCTCTACTAAAAAAATACAAAAAACTAGCCGGGTGAGTTGGCGGGCGCCTGTAATCCCAGTTACTCGGGAGGCTGAGGCAGGAGAATGGCATAAACCCGGGAGGCGGAGCTTGCAGTGAGCTGAGATCCGGCCACTGCACTCCAGCCTGGGCAACAGCGCGAGACTCCGTCTCAAAAAAAAAAAAAAAAAAAATTCTACTCTAGGCCGGGCACAGTGGCTCACGCCTGTAATCCCAGCACTTCGGGAGGCCGAGGCAGGTGGATCATCTGAAGTCAGGAGTTGGAGACCAGCCTGGCCAGCATGGTAAAACCCCTACTAAAAATACAAAAATTAGTCGGGTATGGTGGCGCACTCCTGTGTGCCTCAGGAGGCTGAAGCACGAGAATCGCTTGAAGCTAGGAGGTGGAGGTTGCAATGAGCCAAGATTGTGCCACTGTACTCCAGCCTGGGCAATGGAATGAGACTCTTGTCTCAAATAAATAAATAAACAAATAAATAAATAAATAAATACTACTCTAATTCCTTTATCTAATTTGTTGTTTCCTGATTTTGTCTCCGGTTTTTCCTTAGCTTCATTGTATGGGTTTTCTAGCTTTTATGGGATGCTAAGTTCATTTCTTTTCATCCTCTCTTGCCTAATAATGGAAAAGCTTCATTCTCCTCCTCTGAGCAAAGGTTCAGCTGTGTCTCTCATAAGTTTTGGAGCTTCCTGTTCTCCAAGTTGCTAACTCCTAAGGATGCTGGAACTGTTATTATGTGTTTCTTCCTGGACAGAAGGGGCTTGTTTAACTTCCAGGGTTTGAGTTTTTAAAATCCACCTTTTGTAGTTGATTTCTAGTTTTGTTACATTGTCATCAGAAAATGTGCCCTGTGGCCCATCCTGCTGTGTGGAACTAGATTTTCTTCCTGTGCCTGTTTCATGGGTTCTTGAATAAGATGATTATACACAGGGCAGAACGTTACATGGTTCTACATCAATCTTATTACAATGCCTCTAACTCTTTTGTTTTTCCTATTTGATCAAAGACGGAGAATGGTGTGTTAAACCATCTCATTGTAATTTTCCTTATCACAATTTATTCTTGAATTTCTTCTAGTTTGCTTTATGCGTTTCAACTTCAGTAATTTGCTACATCTATGTTATTGATAGAACATCTTTATTGTCAATTATACCTTCTGTACCATTAATATTCTGACCCGAGGCCAGGTGTGGTGACTCACTTCTGTAATCCTAGCACTTGGGGAGTGCCAGGTCCGACCCGCAGACCCTGGCTGAACGACGGATGAATAAATGCACTCAAACACAGATATCCAGTGAAAGAGCGAGCTAGGGGACTCGGCCGCCCACAGATACCGAAGAGGGTGCTATAAAGAGTCAGCAGCCATGGGCCTGACAAGCTGGCCCTGCGGGCATTTATTCAGCACAGATTTAATGACAAAGGCTTTGAGTCAACACACTTGTTGGTAATTAACATGGTTACCCTCCCCAGAGAGAGCAGTCCTGCACATGGATGATTAAAGACCAGGTTCCAAGGCCTAAGGAAACTAAGTTATCTAGATCAGTTTCTTTACATTCCCTTGCTATCTAACCTAAGCTCTTAAGAGAATTCAGCTGCCTTCAGCCAAATTTTCTTTCGAAGCTTTGCAAACCCCTAGCCTTCCAAGAAGGTTTGCATCTTTCTACAAGTTTTGCCACCACCCCAACCAATCTCCTACAGGGGAGGTTGAGGCGGGAGGATTGCTTGAGCCCAGGAGATTGACATCAACCTAGGCTACACAGTGAAATCCCATCTCTATAAAAAATTAGCTGGGCATGGTGGTACACACTCGTAGTCCCAGCTACTCGGGAGGCTGAAGTGGGAGGATCATTTGAGCCTGGGAGGTTGAGGCTACAGTGAGCTGTGATCGCACCACTGCACTCCAGCCTGGGTGACAGAGACCCTGTGTCAAAAAAATACTTTGACCTAAATCCATATCACATATTAATAATCCTAGTTTAAAAAACTGCATCTACCTAATATTCATTCATTCAAATATTTGAGCACCTGCCACACGCCTAGGAACTGTGCCTAGTGCTGAGGACAAAGTGTTGAATGGAATCACAAGGTCCCTGTCTTCACAGAGCTCCTAGTGGAGGAGACAGACCATGATCAAACTTAGCAACAATGCAATACTCACAGTCACACACACACACAAACACCCATGCACCATTATATACTGTCATGCACACTTTCACACATGCACACAGCCATACACTCTCACACATATACTTGCACATGCTCATCTTTAGCCTGTAAAAATATGCCTGGAGGATGGATTATGAGGGATGGAATTGCAGGGCTGAAAGTCATGGGCATTTAAAATTGACCAAAACTGCCACATTGACACTCTCCAAAGACAGTACAATTATCATACGCACCAACAGAGCAGGAACAGAGCAGGAATGCTCCTCCCCCACACGCTTACAAACACAGAACTTTTTTTTTCTGTTTTTTGAGTTGGAGTCTCACTCTGTCACCCAGGCTGGAGTGCAGTGGTGTAATCTCTGCTGACTGCAACTTCTGTCTCGCAAGTTCAAGTGATTCTCATGCCTCTTCCCCTAAGTAGTTGGGACTACAGGTGTGCGCCACCATACCCGGCTAATTTTTGTATTTTTAGTAGAGATGGGGTTTCTCCATGTTGGCCAGGCTGGTCTCGAATTCCTGGCCTCAAGCAATCCACCCACCTCGGCCTCTCAAAGTGTTGGGATTATAGGCATGAGCCACTGTGCCTGGCCACAAACTTTTTTCTAGATTTCCACATTTAAGCTGGTTGATAATAGTTTAGATGTTTGTCCCTTCCAAATCTCACATTGAAATGTGATCCCCAGTGTTGGAGGTGGAGCCTAGAGGGAGGTGTCTGGGTCATGAGGGCAGATTGCTCCTGAACAAACATCTTGGTGCCATCCTCCCACTAATGAGTGAGCTTTCACTCTATTACTTCCCTCAAAAATCTGATTGTTGGCTGGGCACGGTGGCTCACGCCTGTAATCCCAGCACTTTGGGAGGCCAAAGCAGGTGGATAACTTGAGGCCAGGAGGTCGAGACCAGCCTGACCAACATGGTGAAACCCTGTCTCTACTAAAAATACAAAAACTGGTGGGGTGCAGTAGCTTGCATCTGTAATTCCAGCACAGAAGGGAGGCCGAGGAAGGCAGATCACCTGAGGCTAGTAGTTCCAGACCAGCCTGGAAAACATGGTAAAACTCCGTCTCTACCAAAAATACAAAAATTAGCCAGGTGTGGTGGCACATGCCTGTAGTCCCAGTTACTAGGGAGGCTGAGGCAGGAGAGAATTGGTGGAACCCCGGAGGTGGAGGTTGCAGTGAGCTGAGATCGCGCCACTGCACTCCAGCCTGGGTGACAGAGTGAGACTCATCTCAAAATATAAATAAGTAAATAAAAATACCAAAAAGTTGAGCGTGGTGGCACACACCTCTAGTCCCAACTACTCCGGAGGCTGAGGCATGAGAATTGCTTGAATCCGGGAGGCAGAGGTTGCAGTGAGCCAAGATCATGCCACTGCACTCCAGCCTGAGCAACAGAGTGAGATTCAGTCTCAAAGAAAACAATATATATCTGATTGTTAAAAAGAGCCCAGCGTCTCCTCCTGTCGCTCTTGCTCCCTTTCTGTCCAGTTGACACACCTGCTCCCCGCTCACCTCTGCAGTGAGTGGAAGCTTCCTGAGGCCTCACCAGAAGCAGATGCCTGCACCTTGCTTCCTATACAGTTTGCAAAACTATGAACCAAATAAACCCCTTTTCTTTATAAATTACCCAGCCTCAAGTATTTCTTTATAGCAGTGCAAAACAGACTAAGACACTGGTCCAGTAGGTGACAGTAACATTTTTGTTGGTTTATTTAATATTTTTTAAACTCAGAAACCTAAGCACCTTTCACCCTAGATTCATCTTATCTATTTTTAGAAGCCCTTTACACATGCTGGGTATAAATACCTTGTCATATGTCACAAACATGTTTAGCTTTATTGATGGTGTGGTATGTATATAAGTTATAAAATTTGGGATGTCCTCTTTTTTTTCTCCCATTACATCTATATTTCTTTTCTTTCCACCTCTCAGATGATGAAAATATGCCCTGTTTTTTGCTGCTACTTTAACAATTCTTTTACTTTTGGGTTTTTAGCCCAGCCAGACTTTTGGGAATAATAGAAAGGCAGAGACATGATTTCTCACCAAATGGACAGGCAATTGTCGTGGCAACATTTATTGACTAATCAATGAAGCAGTTCACCAAAAGTAACATACTATTACTAGAGCAAGGGTAGAAAAGAGTGTTGTTGGACAGCGGAGAAAATGAGCGCCCATTCCTCTGCATAAAATTTTCTTTCCAAATCTCAGAGCCTATGTTCTTTCTTTTGTTTTCTTTCTTTCTTTTTTGTTTTTGTGGTTTTTTTTGTTTTTTTTTTTTTTTTGCGATGGAGTCTCGCTCTGTTGACCAGGCTGGAGTACAGTGGCGCGATCTTGGCTCACTGCAACCTCTGCCTCCCAGGTTCAAGTACTTCTCCTGCCTCAGCCTCCTGAGTAGCTGAGTTACAGGTGCCCACACCACACTGGCTAATTTTTGCATTTTTAGAAGAGACAGGGTTTCGCCATGTTGGCCAGGCTGGTCTCGAACTCCAGACCTTAGGTGATCTGCCCGCCTTGGCCTCCAAGAGTGCTGGGATTACAGGCGTGAACCACTGTGCCTGGCCTCAAAGCCTATAATCTGAGAGAAAACTATGTGGTAAGGAGCCGCATCCAGCCAATAAAGAGCTTTCTTTATTTAGAGAAGACAGACTTTGTTTCATGGAGGAGACCAGGCTTCTGAACTGAGTCTGGGATGCAAGGAGGTGGCCACCCAGTCATGAGCAGAGGTCCTGGTTCTCAGGAAAACAAATACCCCGGGAGTGAAGGGGGCCAATACAGCATGCATGCTGTGAGGAACTCTCCACAGTGACCAGTTTAACACAAAGCCAAGTCCTACGTTTTGATGTCTTGAATAGCTTGCCTTGAAGAGAGAGGTTGCCATGGTAACTCTTTCAGAGACAATGTCTTCACCGTAGACCAATTATTTAACCTGCAGAGAACAATCTTTTTCTCTGTGATGACAATTAAAATCCAACAAGGAGGTTGAATTCAGCAGCACCAGTATGGTCTCCACAGGGAGACCTTCACTAAAAATGGTAAAACAGGCCAGGCGTGGTGGTTCACACCTGAAATCCCAGCACACTAGGAGGCTGAGGCAGGAGGATTGCTTAAGCCCAGGAGTTTGAGACTGCAGTGAGCTATGATTGCACCACTGCACTCCAGCCTGCGCACCAGAGCAAGACCCTGTCTCAAAAAATCAAAACAAAACAAGCAAATAAAATAATGAGACACTCCAGTAAACAGTATTGGCAAGATCAAAAACATTTTTTATAGATGACATAAATGCTGTATTGGATTCTTTTTGAATCAGCCTCTAGACAGGTCAGGAAAAAACAATTACAAGAAGGAAAATGTAAATGTTTTTACCTTGAACATATGAAAAAGTAAAAAGTCCACCTAACAGAAACTGGGAAATGTAGGCAGAAGGAGAGGGAAGGCAAGTTAGAGGGGGTTGATGTCTTCCCTCCCCACAGAGATAGGTTTAGAGATGCTACTGAACATCGATGAAACAAGACACAGAGGTTGAAGTGAGTTATTTGATGTTGCAAAGTCAGCCACCATCACCAACACCAACAAAATATAAACAGGAAGAGGGAAGAGGGTGTATTACTTTGTTTTCACACTGCTATAAAGAAATACCCGAGACTGGGTAATTCACAAAGGAAAGAGGTGTAATTGACTTACAGTTCCACATGGCTGGGGAGGCCTCAGGAAACTTACAATCATGGCAGAAGGGAAAGGGGAAGCAAGGTCCTTCTTCACATGGCAGCAGGAGAGAGAAGTGCAAGCGGGGGAAATGGCAGATGCTTATAAAACCAGCAGATCTCTTGAGAACTCACTCGCTTTCTTGAGAGCAGCATGGGGGAAACCACCCCCATGATCCAGGCATTTCCTACTAGGCCCCTACCTTGACATGTGGGGATTATGATGATTCAAGACGAGATTTGAGTGGAGACACAGAGCCAAACCATACCAGAGGGGAATGGGGTGAGAGCACGTAATCTTCATTTTTCACATTAGAGAGTGTTTTGAGAACCCCCAGTTAAATTGGGGTTCTAGCACCAGAGTGGCTAGCAACCCTGCCCTAGGGAGATGCGGAGGAGCTGGGCGTGAGTGTCTAGAGTGCGCTTTTCTTTTAAAAAGTTTTTAAAATATTTTTTATTGAGATGGTGTCTTGCTATGTTGCCTAGGCTGGTCACAAACTCCTGGCCTCAAGCCATCCTCCCACCTCAGCCTTCCAAAGTGCTAGGACTACAGGCATGAGTCATCATGCCCAGCCTAGAGTGTGCCTTTCATGGGATGCTTCTTTTACCCAGCGGACAGTGACCAGAAGGTCCTTTGCATGGGAAGGTTGTTTCCTGAGGCCTCCCCACCAGTGAACATCCTGGTGGCTGTTGTCTGAGCTGTGTCCAACTTATGCCTGCCTGACCATCGCTCTGGCTGTGGGAGTCCAACCTCATGTTCCCAGCATCCCAGGGAAACGCTGCATGGGGAAGCCCCCGGTTCTTCAGCTGGGAGGTGCAAATTCTATCCACCACCAGGATAGGAAGCAAGGTCAAAGAGGTTTACTTACAGACCCTGGGCAAGGAGGGCACAATGTGTGGGAGGGCAGGTCACACAGACAGGAATGAAGAGTCAGGCAGAGAGAGGAGAGAGAGACATGGCTTACCATGTATACACAAGGGAATGGGGCATGGGTCATTTTAAGTTCTTGGGAAAATGCCTGAATGCTCCATTTATTTATTTTTATTTCAAGAGTATTTAGTTTATTTCAAGAGTAATCCCAGCACTTTGGGAGGCCAAGGTGAGCGGATCACTTGAGGTCAGTAGTTCAAGACCAGCCTGGCCAACATGATAGAACCCTGTCTCTACTGAAAATACAAAAATTAGCCAGGCATGGTGGGCACATGCTTGTAATCCCAGCTACTCGGGAGGCTGAAGCAGGAGACTCACTTGAACCCGGGGTGGGGCGTGGCGGGGGGGGTGGAGGTTGCAGTGAGCTGAGATCACGCCACTGCACTCCAGCCTCCAGAGCAACACAGCGAGACTCCGTCTCAAAAAATAAAAAGTTGTTAGGGTACAGGTTTTCGGTTTTGGTTACATGAATAAGTACTTTAGAGGTGATTCCTGAGATTTTGGTGCACCCATCACCCACACAGTGTATACTGCACCCAATACATAGTCCTTTTATGCTTCACCCCTTCCCACCTTCCCCATCCCTGAGTCCAAAATCCATTATATCACTCTCATGCCTTCACATCTTCATGGCTTAACTCCACTTCTAAGTGAGAACATGTGGTATTTGGTTTTCCATTCCTGAGTTACTTCATTTACGATAATGGCCTCCAGTTCGATCTAGGTTGTTGCAAAAGACATTTTTTCATTCCCTTTTATGACGGAGTGGTTGAATGGTCCATTTAAAGGAAGCAACGAGAGAAAGTGGGGAGGCAGTCTGCTAGGCAGGAGCGAGATGCTTCTAAGTTCTTATTGCTGGCCACTGGCTTGAGCCATTTGGGTGTGACAGTCAACTTCGAATGCCCAGGTAGCAACTTTTGCTGTGTTCTTTCATTGCGGGGAGTCAGTCTATGGAATAGAGCCACAGGTGTATTAATTACAGTTGTGACATAAACACTAGAAAAACTGGCACATGGTCTAAAGTGACTCAGAGAGGAAAAGAGAGAGAGATAGGGGACCATTTCTCTTATGAGCAATCCTCTGTTACTTAACTTTCAACCATATGCATACATTGATAAAACGATTTTAATGTTTCACTGAAGACTATTGCATGACATCTAAACATATCTGATAATACTCAATAGGTGAATTTATCAGTTTTAAAAAGACTTGATTGGCCAGGAGTGGTGACTCACGCCTGTAATCCCAGCACTTTGGGAGGCTGAGGCAGGCGGATCATGAGGTCAGGAGATGGAGACCATCCTGACTAACACGGTGAAATCCAGTCTCTACTAAAAATACAAAAAAAAATAGCCGGGCGTGGTGGTGGGCACCTGTAGTCTCAGCTACTCAGGAGGCTGAGGCAGGAGAATGGCATGAACCCGGGAGGCGGAGCTTGCAGTGAGCCTAGATTGCACCACTGCACTCCAGCCTGGGCGACAGAACAAGAGTCTGTCTCAAAAAAATAAATAAATAAATAAATAAAAATAAAAGACTTGATCAACATGGAGAAAAGGGGTAACAACAGACTGAGAGATGAAACAGCATGTCCATTGTTGACCATGTACGGCCCTTAACTGGAAACTGCTGGCAACGGACAATCTGAAAAAACACTAGAGTCACCTGAACACTTACTGATTTCATACCAAGGAATTGCAAAGAGAAAGGGATTGATGGGATAGTGGTTCTGTGAATTTCTTTTTTTTTTTTCTTTTTTTTAAGAGTCGTGGTCTTGGCCAGGCGCAATGGTTCACACCTGTAATCCCAACACTCTGGGAGGCCAAGGCGGGCAGAGTGCCTGAGATCAGGAGTTTGAGACGATCCTGGCCAACATGGTGAAACCCTGTCTCTACTAAAAATACACAAATTAACCAGATGTGGTGGTGCGTGCCTGTGATCCCAACTACTAGGGAGGCTGAAGCACAAGAATTGCTTGAGCCTGGGAGGCGGAGGTTGCAGTGAACCGAGATTGTGCCACTGCACTCCAGCCTGGGCAACACAATGAGATGCTGATACAAACATACACACACACACATGAGTCGTGGTCTTGCTCTGTCACCTAGGCTAGAGTGCAGTGGCATGATCATAGCTCACTGCGGCCTCAAACTCCTGGACTCTAAGTGATCCTCCTGCCTTAGCCTCCTGAGTGACTGAGACTTCAGGCATGTTCCACCATACCTGGCTAATTTTAAAATTTTTGGTAGAGATGGGGGTCTCACTATGTTGCCCAGGCTGGTCTCAAACTCCTAGCGTCAAGTGATACTCCCCTCTTGGCCTCCCGAAGTGCTAGGATTATAGGCGTGAGCTACCTTGTCTGGCCCAATTTTTTTTAACTAGTCCTTATTTTTTAGGAATACATACTGAAATATTTACAGATGAGATGGTACGATGTCTGGGATTACTTCCAAGCCATCCAATGGGAGGAGGGTAAGGATGGAACCAAACTGGCTGTAAGCTGATAATGTGGGGTTCATCATACTATTTTCTCAACTTGTGTCTATGTGTGAAATTTCCTATATTAAAGACAGACACAGAATAGGAATGTATACACTAAATGGCAACAGTATACATTTTGACATCTTGGTTTTTTGAAAATTAAATACACGCTGTTCAGTTTTTAAGTAAAGCCCTAATTTGGGCAGATTCTCCCCTTCTAAGGGATTTGAACACAAATTTCTGAGCCATAGGGTTGGAGTATGAGTATTGCTGACAATACTCTGGCTCCTTAGTGTTTTCGGACAGAGAGAAACCAACAGTGCACAAAAGGATGACTGTCACCAGACACTGAATCTGCCAGCACCTTGATCCTGTACTTCCTAGCCTCCAGAACCAAGAGAAATAAATTTATTGTGTTCCCCAAAGCTCCAAGGACCTCCTGAAATACTCCAGAGTCCCTCTGAGCCTTGTGTAGCACCCAATTCACTTGTCTGGCTGGTTTGTGGTGCCAGGCCAAGACACCACTTTGGATGGGGAGGAGAAAAAGAAAGAAGTAGGAGGGGAGGGTGTGAGCCATGATTTGGGAGAGAGAATCAGACGGTCAGCCAGAAAGATGCATACAGTAGACACTTAATGTTTGCCTGGATAGACAAGAACCGAAGCACAGGCGCTGAAGAAAGGCAGTAAGTTTTTCCCGTGGGTGGGAGATTCACTGCAAAAGGCCAAAATAAAAATCGATATGATAATTGAAAGTGTGTGTCCTCCTCCAAATTTGCATGTTGAAATCCTAACTCCCAAAGTGATGGTATGAGGAGGTGGGGCTTATTTGATCTGGAGAGTGGAGGCTGCTAGGAAACTGGCTCTGACTGATAAGGCCTTCAGGATTGGGATGACTGCCTTTATAAAAGAGACCACAGCCTGTAATCCCAGCACTTTGGGAGGCTGAGACGGGCGGATCGCTTGAGGTCAGGAGTTCCAGACCAGCCTGGCCAACATAGTGAAACCCTGTCTCTACCAAAAAATACAAAAATTAGCCGAGTGTGGTGGCATGTGTCTGTAGTCCCAGCTACTCAGGAGGCTGAGGCAAGAGAATCACTTGAACCTGGGAGGCAGAGGTTGCAGTGAGCAGAGATCGTGCCACTGCACTCCAGCCTGGGTGACAGAGCAAGACTCTGCCTCAGGAAAAAAAAAAAAAAAAAAAAAAAAAAAAAAAGAAAGAAAGAAAGAGAGAGAGAGAGAGAGAGATCATAGAGATCCAGCTAGCCTGTTTCATAATATGAGGGCACAGCAAGAAGGCGCCACCCACGACGAAGCCGACCATCACCAGATACTGAATCTGCCAGCACCTTGATTTTGGACTTCCCAGCCTCCAGAACCAATAAATTTCTGTTGATAGTACCCAGTTTACGGTATCTTTATAGCAGCCTGAACAGACTAATACAGTTTCCTACTGAAAGCCAAGGATTTCGTAATGGGAATGAATGCCAAGATACCAAATATTGCTGCGCTCTTCTGAGGGTCACTCTTGCTAAAAGAGTCTGAAGAGTTTCTGTGACTCTTGTCTAAACTTATTTCTAATCCCCAGTTGTTTATCTTTTTGGATTTCCATTATATTTTTCTACTGCATTTGTTTGTTGATTTGACAGTGCGACCACAGCAGCATGGCACATATCAAAAAGGCAGCCACAGTAAGTCAAAGGAATTTAAGAAACAGTCAGGCACTGTGGCTCACGCCTGTAATCCTAGCACTTTGGAAGGCTGAAGTGGGCGAATCACCTGAGGTCAGTGAATTGCCTGAAGTCAGACAATCAAAAGTAACCTGGACAACATGGTGAACCCCCGTCTCTGCTAAAAATACAAAAATTAGCTGGGCATGGTGGTGGGTGCCTGTAATCCCAGCTACTCAGGAGGCTGAGGCAGGAGAATCATGTGAACCCGGGAGGCGGAGGTTGCAGTGAGCCGAGATCATGCCACTGCACTCCAACCTGGGAGACAGAGCGAGACTCTGTCTTAAAAAAGAAAAACAAAAAAATTGAGGCCAGGTGCAGTGGCTCACTCCTGTAATCCCAGTACTTTGGGAGGCTAAGGCAGGCAGATTGCTCACAAGTTCAAGACCAACCTGGGCAACATGACAAAACCCCGTCTCTATAAAAAATACAAAAATTGCTCGGCATGGTGGTACATCTCTAGTCCCAGCTACTGGGGAGACTGAGGGGGGAAAGATTGCTTAAGCTCGGGAGGTGGAGGTTGTAGTGAGCTGAGATTGTGCCACCGTACTGCAGCCTGGGCAATACAGACAGACCTTGACTCAAAAACCAAAAAAAAAAAAAAAAGAAAAAGAAAATGTGACTTTTTTTCTTTTTTTTTTTTTTTGAGATAAGTCACACTCTGTTGCCCAGGCTGGAGTGCAGTGGTGCGATCGCGGCTCACTGCAACCTCCACATCCCAGGTTCAAGCGATTCTCCTGCCTCAGCCTCCTGAGTGGTTGGGACTACAGGCATCCGCCACCAAGCCTGGTTAATTTTTGTATTTTAGTAGACACAGGCTTTCACCACATTGGTGAGGCTGGTCTTGAACTCCTGGCCTCATGATCCACCTGCCTCAGCCTCCCAAAGTGATGAGATTACAGGCGTGAGCCACCGCACCTGGCCAATGTGACTTATAAGTAATTGGAAAAGGCATTGCATTGCAGACATGGTAAGATTCTGTATAAATTGCTTTAGCTGAAATTAGACACTCAATTAGGCACTTAATTACCCCGAAGCCTTATTGATGTCCTATTAGAAGTGGCCCCACCCACTAGAATCAAGTGGAGATGACAGGTCGGCTCCCTGTAGTGGTGCCGGAAGCAAGCCTGATATAGCAACCACAGGTAGCATTCAATCCACAGCTCGCAGGTCTCCTGGCCTCCTGTTATCCTGATCACACCACTCATTGCACAAGCATTTTCCGTCTGAGATCCTCTCAAATCTGAATTTTAAATGTGGGCTTCCTTTCAGGACTGCAAGCAGACAGTCACTCTGCATAGCCCCTGTGTAAGGATGTTAACATTTAGCAACAGCTCGGACCTTCAAGGGGTCATCAGCAGAGCTGCACTGATCAGCTGTTCGGAGTCCAGCTCTAACTGCTGAAGTCAACTAATGGTCCACGGCCCCCTTCTCATTAATAACTCACCTCCATGGGCAGCCGGCTCCAGATCTCTGCCCCTGGTATCACATTATAGGATAATTATATTCAGATTAGTTTTTCATACCCTTTGGACAGAGACATGCTAATTTGGGTACTTAGACATTAAAATCTTATAAAGTTCTTGAGTGATTTTCAGTCCAAGTTCTTAAATGGGATGCCTTATTGGAAAGAAAACATGTGGCTATCAGCTTCCTATCAAGAACTAACCCCTGGCCAGGTGCAGTGGCTCACACCTGTAATCCCAACACTTTGGGAGGCTGAGGTGGGAGGATCACTTGAGGCCAGGAATTCGAGACCAGCCTAGGCAACACAGTGAGACCATGTCTCTACCCAAAAAATAAAACATTTAATTAAAAACAAAATAGCCAGGCATAGTGGTGCCTGCCTGTAGTTCCAGCTACTCGGAAGAATGGGGCAGGAGGATTGCTTGAGCCTGGGAGTTCAAGGCTGCAGTGAGCTGTGATTGTGCCCCTGCACTCCAGCCTGGGTGACAGAGCAAGACTCTGTCCCTTAAAAAAATGCTGATTCCTGGGTTGATGCGCAACTGACTTTAATCAGACGCCCCCCTGTGGGTGGGGATGCTGTCTCACAACAGAGTCAGCACCTTATTTTTATTTTATTTTATTTTATTTTTTTTGAGACGGAGTTTCACTCTTGTTGCCCAGGTTGGAGTACAGTGGCGTGATCTCGGCTCACTGCAACCTCTGCCTCCTGGGTTCAAGCGAGTCTCCTGCCTCAGCCTCCTGAGTAGTTGGAATTACAGGCACCCGCCACCACACCTGGCTAAGTTTTGTATTTTTAGTAGAGACAGTGTTTCACCATGTTGGCCAGGCTGGTCTCAAACTCCTGACCTCAAGTGATCCACCTGTCGCGGCCTCCCAAAGTGCTGGGATTATAGGTGTGAGCCACCGCGCCTGGCCCAGCACCTTATTTTAAACTGTCCATCAGAGGAAGACAAATACTGTATGATCTCACCTGCATGAGGAAACTAAAAAAGTCAAACTCATAGAAACAGAGAGTAAAATGGTGGCCTGTAGGGGCTGGGATGGGAAATATGGGGAGATGCTAAAGGGCCGCAAACCTTCAGTTACAAGATGAATCCATTCTGGAGACCGGCCAGACAGCATGGTAAGGACAGTTCATAATAACATACCGCATCCCTGAAATTTGCCAGGAGGGTAGATTACCACACACACAAAAATGATAACCAGGTTAGGTGATAGATCTGTTAACTAACCTAACTGTGGTCACCATTTCACAATACAGCTGACTCTTGAACAACATAGGTTTGAACTGCATGGGCCCACTTACACGAAGATTTTCTTTATTGTATTTTATGGTTTTTTTTTTTGAGATGGAGTCTTTCTCTTCAGAGTGCCATGGCACGACCTTGGCTCACTGCAACCTCTGCCTCCCAGGTTCAAGTGACTCTCCTGCTTCAGCCTCCTGAGTAGCTGGAGGACTACAGGCACATGCCACCACACTCGGCTAATTTTTCTATTTTCAGTCAAGACGGGTTTTCGCCATGTTGGCCAGGCTGGTCTCGAACTCCTGACCTCAGGTGATCCATCCGCCCCGGTCTCCCAGAGTGCTGGGATTACAGCCGTGAGCCACCGCACCCAGCCTACAGGAAGATTTTCATCTGCCTCTGCTACCCAAGCTAGCAACACCAACCTCTCCTCTTCCTCCTCCTCCTACTCAGCCTACTTAACATGAAGACGACAAGGATGAAGGCCTTTGTGATGAACCACTTCCACTTCATGAATAGTAAATGTATTTTCCTTATGATTTTCTTAATAACGTGTTCTTTTCTCTAGCTTACATTATTGTAAGAATATGATATATGATATGCACAAAAATATGTATTAATCAACCATTTATGTGATTAGCAAGGCTTCCGGTCAACAGTAGGCTATTAGTAGCTTTGTGGTTTTTGCTTTTTGTTTTGTTTGTGTGTGTGTGTGTGTGTGTGTGTGTGTGTGTGTGTGTGTGTGTGTGTGTGTTTTGAGACAGAGTCTTGCTTCATCAGCCAGGCTAAAGTGCAGTAGCGCGATCTCAGCTCACTGCAACCTCCGCCTCCGGGGTTCAAGCAAATCTCCTGCCTCAGCCTCCCGAGTATCTGGGATCACAGGTGCGCACCACCGTGCCCAGATAATTTTTGTATTTTTAGTTTCACCATGTTGGCCAGGCTGGTCTCCAACTCCTGACCTCAGGCGATCCACCTGCCTCAGCTTCTTAAAGTGCTGGGATTACAGGCGTGAGCCACCGCGCCCAGCCTGCTTCAGTTAAGTTCTGCCTGGTGGGCTGGGCGCGGTGGCTCACGCCTGTAATCCCAGCACTTTGAGAGGCTGAGGCGGGTGGATCACGAGGTCAGGAGAGCGAGACCATCCTGGCTAACACAGTGAACCCGGGAGGCGGAGCTTACAGTGAGCCAAGATGGCGCCACTGCACTCCAGCCTGGGCGACAGAGCGAGACTCCATCTCAAAAAAAAAAAAAAAAAAAAAAAAAAAAAAAGTTCTGCCTGGTGAGCGTTCTTATCAATTCTCATTGAGTTTCCCTCACTTAATGGAGACCATGTTTTTGTGTCTGTCTCTGTCTCAATCTCGGTCTCTCTGTCTCTCTCCCTCACCCTTTTTCTCCATGAATTCCCATAGACTGAAGTTATTCCACCACTGAAGTCCTAACTTCAGCGTCCACTCTCCAAGCACTGCCTCCTGACCCCCAGCTCCCACTCCCACTCATGCTCCGTTCACTTCCATCTCCCCTGCTCTGCCCTAGGAGGACCTCCCCCACCTCCTGGCCCTGTTGCCTTCCCTGCCAGATGTGGACAGCTACTAGAAGTCCATGGTCCCCAGCCCCAGAAGGGCCTTCAGCACAAGCGTTCCTTGCGCTGCCCTCCCATACTCCAGGGGAACAGACTGTGGCTCTTGAGATCTGTGATTAGTCAAAACTCTTACAGGGCTGGTTGCAGTGGCTCAAGCCTTTAGTCCCAGCACTCTGGGAGGCCAAGGCGGGTGGATCACCTAAGCTCAGGAGTTCGAGACCAGCCTGGCCAACATGGTGAAACCCCAACTCTACTAAAAATACAAAAATTAGCTGGGCGTGGTGGCATGCACCTGTAGTCCCAGCTACTCAGGAGGCTGAGACAGGAGAATCGCTTGAACCCGGGAGGTGGAGGTTGCAGTGAGCCAAGATCGCACCACTGCACTGCAGCCTGGGTGACAGAACGAGACTCCATCTCAAAAAAAAAAAAAAAAAAAAAAAAAAAAAACTTTTTAGGATAAATTTTCTCATGAAAAGAATTTGTGGGCGACAGAGTGTGATGCCATCTCAAAAGAAAAAAATTTGTATATGTGACCTTGAAAGTCAAGTGACAGTAGGCAGATAGCAGTTTATGAGCCGTAAGGCATCTCAGCCCCATCAATAATTAAAGAGTATACTTCAGACACCAAAATAGATACAGAGACCAGTGTCATTGGGAGCTGGAATTCTGTGTGTGGTTTGTGATAAACTTGGTGGACAAAATTTTCCTTTAAAGTCATAAAATCCCATGAAGTCTCAGTCTCAAGGTCAGGAATCTTGGTATCCTAATTTTCTGTATCAAGCTGTGGGGGACGTGGCATCCTGTTCTTACACGCATTGTTCTGCCAGCAAAAGTCCAGTCTTAGCAAACAGTCTTGTAACACAAAATATTTCTTTCTCTTTCTTATTTTTTTGAGACAGTCTTGCTCTGTCTCTGATATTACGATATCCATATTTAAAAATAAAACATTCTTATGCTATAGGTTTGACTTTTGTGCATAGTGTCACATCTCTGTTACCCCACTTAAAAGAAACAGAAGTTGCAAAAAAAAATTATATATATCTATATATAAAAGAAAAAGGTGAATGCGGCCGAGCCTAGTGGAAGGCCAAGGCAGGCAGATCACCTGAGGTCAGGAGTTTGAGACCAGCCTGGCCAACATGGCGAAACCCCGTCTCTACTAAAAATACAAAAATTAGCTGGGCCCACCTGTAATCCCAGCTACTTGGGAGGCTGAGGCAGGAGAATCCCTTGAGCCCAGGAGGCAGAGTTTGCAGTGAGCTGAGATCAGGCCACTGCACTCCAGCCTGGGCGACAGAGTGAGACTCCGTCTCAAAAAATAAAAAAAGAAAGAAATAAAAGAAACAGATGAATGGAAACTACCCCAATCCAGTTCTGGCAGGACTGTCAACGGCCCGGATCCTTCAGAAATGAAGGTTTGGGTCACACCACAAGGCCAGAAGTCACCGGCTGAGATTCTTGCTGAGGACCAACAGAGCGGAAGGAGTAGCGGAAGAAGCTATATAAACACCAGCTAGAGCCTCATGGTTACTGGAAACAAACAAACAAAAAACAAGACAAAACAATTTAAGGCCTATAGTTAGTAGAGTATGTTTTCCTTGCCTTGAAATATATGATATTTCCCTTTCTCATTCACCCTCCTCCTTTTTTTTTTTTTTTTGGTGGAGGGGACAGAGTCTCTCTTACCCAGGCTAAAGTGCAGTGACACGATCTCAGCTCACTGCAACCTCCATCTCCCAGGTTAAGCAATTCTCATGCCTCAGCCTCCTGATTAGCTGGGATTACAGGCGTTTGCCATCACACCCAGCTAATTTTTATTATTTTTATTTTTTTATATTTTTAGGTACAGACAGGGTTTTACCATGTTGACCAGGCTGGTCTCAAACTCTTGAGCTCAGGTGATCCATCTGCCTTGGTCCAAAGTGCTGGGATTACAGGCGTGAGCCACCGCGGTTCCTTTCTTATCTAACATAAGATATACTGACAGTAGTTAACCTTATATCTCAGCGTTTAAGTTATAGGATATCAAAGGTGGATTGTGACTCGGCTACAAGAGGAACGATCTAAAGCTGGTAAAGTGATACCCAGGATTGTGCCTCCTCTTTCGAGGAAAATGCAGTGCATGTTTGGGTTCTATGAGGGCTAGTTGCATCTTGTTAGGTGAAAACATGATTCTGCCACTGTTTTCATTTGGAACTTAAGGGTGGGGAAAGGAGGTGACTGTGCAGGCCAAGGTGACGAAGGGGTGGAGTCTGACAGATTGCAACTTTTCATCTTGGCACCAGCACCCCAGTCTACGGCTGGGAAATCCATTGCCTGCATGGTCTGGGCGTTAGGGTCGGCTAAGAGCTGAACTCGTGTAAGATTTGAAAGGGTGAAAGTGAAACCGAAGCCCTTACTCTTGGAAGGTCCTTTTGGTGGGATTCTTCCTAATTTTGGGCCCCACCAACCAACAGTGGGCTCAGCCCAGTGCAGAGAGCAGTACTGCAGTTCCCAAAAAGCGTGGCTTACACAGAACTCCCCTTCACGCACCCAGCTTCCAGAATGTTCCCACAAGTTCTGCTCTCACCAGCCGCACCTGTGTTTCTGGCTATTATGATTAGAGGCTTTCGACACCCCCATTCCAGACCTTTAATTTCCTACCTTAAACCTAATTCCTCTAGTAAGCCCCGTGTTCCCATAAAACATTATTTTATTTTATTTATTTATTTATTTATTTATTTATTTATTTAGGGACAGAGTCTCGCTCTGTTGCCCAGGCTGGAGTGCAATGGTGCAATCTCGGCTCACTGCAACCTCCGCCTCCCAGGTTTAAGTGATTCTCCTGCCTCAGCCTCCTGAGTAGCTATGATTACAGGCAGGCGCCACCACGCCTGGCTAATTTTTATTTTTAGTAGAGATGGAGTTTCACCATGTTGGCCAGGCTGGTCTCGAACTCCTGACTTCAGGTGATCCGCATGCCTCGGCCTCCCAAAGTTCTGGGATTACAGAGCCACTGCACCTGGCCCATAAAACATAATTATAATAGTAAAGAGGCAAAAGAGATGAACAAACAGTTCACAAAAAAGGAACTACAGATGGTTCTTAGACAAATGAAAAGATGTTCAACCTCATTTATTACCACAAAGCAGGTGAAAATTTCCTCAAGACACATTTTTCATCTGTCAAACTGGCAAAAATCCATAGGTTTCCTGGCACCCTCTGTGGACAAGGCTGTGGGGAAGGTATCTTCCTACAGTGAGGGTGGAACCGTCCATCAAAGAGTCCTACAGAGGGTGCAGTTAGCAACAGATGTAACGTTTACATAAGTGAACTACATAAGTGAACGAGTGACTTCAGCAATCCAACTTTGCTTTTTTATTCTACAGATATGCATACCAGCACATGCGTGTAGAAGGTATCTATCTGTTCAAGAATTTTTTTTTTTTTTTTGAGAGGAGTTTTGCTGTGTCGCCCAGGCTGGAGTGCAGTGGTGCAGCCTCAGCTCACTGCAACCTCCCTCTCCCAGGTTAAAGTGATTTTCCTGCCTCAGCCTCTTGAGTAGCTGGGATTACAGGCACGTGCCACCATGCCCGGCTATTTTTTTGTATTTTTAGTAGAGATGGAGTTTCACCATGTTGGTCAGGCTGGTCTTAAACGCCTGAGCTCAGGTGATCCACCCGCCTCAGCTTCCCAAAGTGCTGGGATTACAGGTGTGAGCCACTGCACCCAGCCTCAAGGATGTTTACTGTAGTATTGTTTGCAGTAGTAAAAACCAAGAAACAATGTAACAATTGTCAAAAGGTAAATAAATTCAGTTGGGCGGGGTAGCACACAATTGTTGTTACAGCTACCTGGGAGGCCAAGGTGGGAAGATGGCTTGAGCCTAGGAGCTCAAGGCCAGCCTGGGCAACAGAGCAAGACCCTGCTTCTTTTTTAAAAAGTTAAATAAATTGGCTGGGCATGGTGGCTCACGCCTGTAATCCCAGCACTTTGGGAGGCTGAGGCAGGCGAATCACCTGAGCTCAGCAGTTCGAGACCAGCCTGGGCAACATGGAGAAACCCTGTCTTTACTAAAAATACAAAAAATTAGCCAGGTGTGGTGGCAGGTGCCTGTAGTCCCAGCTACTTCAGAGGCTGAGGCACAAGAATCGCTTGAACCCAGGAGGCGGAGGTTGCAGTGAGCTGAGATTGCACCATTGCATTCCAGCCTGGGCAACAGAGCGAGACGGTGTCAAAAAAAAAAAAAAAAAAGTTAAATAAATTAAGATATGTTCATATACTATAATATTATGCAGCTGTGAAAAAGAATGAACGTAAGAACACTGTTTTGCATTGATATGGAAAGATATCTAAGATACTGCCATGTGAAAAGAAAAAGATGAAGAACTATACACGGGGTGTGCAGTTTTTTGTAGCAAAGAAAGAAAAAGAAAATATATAATTTGTGTTTGTTAGTGTCTGCATGAATCATTTATAAAATGAAGCCAATGAGAGAGTGGGAATTGGCAGAAACAGTACATGCGGGTAAACACGGAAGAGAGTTTCTTTGTATACCACTTTTGTTTTGTTTTGTTTTGTTTTTGAGACGAGTCTAGCTTTGTCGCCCAGGCTGGAGTGCAGTGGCGCGATCTCGGCTCACTGCAAGCTCCGCCTCCCAGGTTCACGCCATTCTCCTGCCTCAGCCTCCCGAGTAGCTGGGACTACAGGCGCCCGCCGAGGTCCCGGGCGAGGTACCCGGCTAGTTTTTTGTATTTTTAGTAGGGACGGGGTTTCACCGTGTTAGCCAGGATGGTCTCCATCTCTTGACCTCGTGATCCGCCCACCTCGGCCTCCCAAAGTGCTGGAATTACAGGTATGAGCCGCCGCGCCCGGCCATGTTTTGTTTTGTTTTTGAGACAGGGTCTCGCTCTGTCGCCCAGGATGGAGTGCAGTGGCATGATCTCAGCTCACTGCAACCTCCTGGGTTCAAGTGATCTTCCCACTTCAGCCCCCAAGTAGCTGGGACTACAGGCGTGAGCCACCACGCCCAACTAATTTTCTTATTTTTTTGTAGAGACAGGGTTTCGCCATGTTTTCAGGCTGGTCTCAAACTCCTCAGCTCAAGCCGTCTGCCTGCCTCGGCCTCCCAAAGTGCTGGGATTACAGACACGAGCCAATGTGCTCGGCTGTATACCATTTTTTAAATCATGTGAATATATTTCTATTCAAAAGTTAAATGTGCACAAAATCTAACTAGGTGTTGATTTAAGAAATGCAAGTCTTACTACAATCATATTGACATTCGTTCAAAAAGTTAATTGCAGCCAAGTGTGGTGGCTCAAGCTGTAATCCCAGCACTTTGAGAGGCGAAAGTGGGAGGATCATTTGAGGTCAGGAGTTCGAGACCAACCTGTGCAACATAGCAAGACCCTGTCTCTATAAAAAAATTTAAAATTGTCATGGTGACACATGCTTGTAGTCCCAGTTATTCTTGGGAGGCTGAGGCAGGAGAATCCCTTGAACCCAGGAGTTTGAGCCTACAGTGAGCTATGATTGTGTCACTGTACTCTAGCCTGGGCCACAGAGTGAGACCCTGTCTCTAAAACATAAAAAATCCTTTAAAAAAATAAATAAAAATGTAATTGCTCACAAATTCCTTATTTTTACTTAAAACTCATCTAATATATTTATATGGAGAAGTGGGGTCACAATGATTTAGCTGGCTTCTTCCCCTCAACCTTTAATTTTAACTGCTTTAAACCTTAAGAAAAGTTGAAATAAGGATATGATATGTAGTCAGATACTCTTCTCCTACATTCACCACTTACTAATATTTTGCCACATTGCCTTTATTATTATCTACCTATTTAGTCACACTTGCACACTTGCATACATGCACTTTTCTGGGTGAAATTATCTGAGCGTTTGTTGTAGATGTCATGACACTTTACCCCTAAACACTGCAGCATGTAGTTCTGAAGAACAGAGGCACATCCCTTACACAGCCACAGGTTACTGCAATCAAGAAATTTAACTTGGCCGGGCGCGGTGGCTCAAGCCTGTAATCCCAGCACTTTGGGAGGCCGAGACGGGCGGATCACGAGGTCAGGAGATCGAGACCATCCTGGCTAACACGGTGAAACCCCGTCTCTGCTAAAAAATACAAAAAACTAGCCGGGCGAAGTGGCGGGCGCCTGTAGTCCCAGCTACTTGGGAGGCTGAGGCAGGAGAATGGCGTGAACCCGGGAGGCGGAGCTTGCAGTGAGCTGAGATCCGGCCACTGCACTCCAGCCTGGGCGACAGAGCATGACTCCGTCTCAAAAAAAAAAAAAAAAAAAGAAATTTAACTTTACTATTGACTGATAAGTAGTCTGTGTTTAAATTTCCCCAGTTATGCCCTTTATATTTTTTTTCCTTTTTATTTTTTGTTTTTTATTTTTATTTTTATTTTTTTTTAGATGAAATCTCACTCCATCACCCAGGCTGGAGTATGCAGTGGCACAGTCTCAGCTCACTGCAACCTCCACCTGCCCGGTTCAAGCAATGCTCCTGCCTCAGCTTCCCAAGTAGCTTGGATTACAGCCACGCACCACCACCCTGGCTAGTTTTTGTATTTTTAGTTGAGACGGGGTTTCACCATGTTGGCCAGGCTGGACTCGAACTCCTGGCCTCAAGTGATCAGCCCGCCTCAGCGTCCCACAGTGTTGGGATTATAGGCACGAGCTGACGCACCCGGCCTATACTTGTTTTTTTTCTTTTCTTCTTTTGAGACAGAGTCTTGCTGTGCCCCCAGGCTGGAGTGCGGTGGCTCAATCTCAGCTCACTGCAACCTCCAACTCCGTGGTTCAAGCAATTCTCCTGCCTCAGCCTCCCGACTAGCTGGGATTACAGACACAAGCCACCACAACCAACTAATTTTTGTATTCTTAGAGAGACGGTTTCACCATGTTGGCCAGGATTGCCTCGATCTTAATGATCTGCCCGCTTCGGTCTCCCAAAATGCTGGGATTACAGGTGTGAGCCACCGCGCCCCGCCGGTTTTTTGTTTTTTCTGATTGACAATCTGGTCAATGATCGCACATTGCCTTTAATTGTTATGCCTCTTTAGGCTCTTTTAATACACAGCAGTTACCCAAACCTCTCTTGGTCATTCTTGATATTGTCATGTTTAAGAATCCGGGCCTGTTGTTTTACAGAACGTCCCTAAATCTGGGTTTTCCAAGGTGATTTCTTATGACTAGTCTTAGGTTAAACATTTTTGGCAAAGGACTTATAGGTAATGTGCCATCCACCAGGATGCCAAATGGTCCCATTGTTGGTGTAGAAGCTTGATTATTTGGTTAAGGTTGGTATCTACCAAGTTTCTCCATTGTAAACCCTCTTTCCTCTTGGTAATTAACAAGAGTTTTAGGGTGATACTTTGAGACCACATGCGTATCTTGTTCCAACAACATATCACTCAGTGGTTCAGCATCCAATGATAAATTTTGCCTAAATCAATTACAACAAAGGTTTTTGCAAAAAGTGATTTTCTAGTTTTATCATTTCTTCTACACATATTAATTGCCATTTTCTTTTTGTGTGTGAGGGGTAAGGGGCATTATTACTATAATTCAAAATATATATATATTTTTATATATAAATATGTATAAAGAGTATAGTAATAGTTATAAATGTGTAACTCAAAATGTATATAATGTAATGTATATAATGTAATATATATACATAGATATACACATATATATATCCCTTTATTGAATTGGTCATTACCTTGGCCATAGGGAGATATCCCCCAAGGAGTCAGTTCATGAGTTATTAAGTGGCCTAAGATTTGCATCATCCTGACAGGTAAAAGGACCAAATTTACTTGACTATCAAACAGTTTTAGAATATTTTTTAAAAATTACAGTTTGCAACAACTGGAGCTGTACTCCTACGTTTTTTTCCCCCAAATATATATATATATATGGGTATATATGGATATATATATGGAGATATATATATATATGGAAACAGATCTTGCTCTGTCACCCAGGCTGAAGTGCAGTGGCGCAATCACGGCTCACTGCAATATCCAACTCCTGGGCTCAAGTGATCCTCACGCCTCAGTCTCCCAAAGTGCTGGGATTACAGGTACACACCACCATGCCCAGCCTCAAACTATTTTTTATTTAATGTGTTATAATGCATTACTGTCGTAATTCCTCATGCTCAACGTGTCCCAGTGGGAATGCCTCCGAGCTAGCTCCTGTGTCCCTCAGACATATTCCCATCAATCATGGGACATGTCCTTGCATTTAAAAATAAGATGTTGCAGGCTCAGTGTGTACATTTCTTGCTCCAGACCTGGAATCCACCATTTTCCATGAAGCCTTGGTTCCTTCTAGTAGGGAATGGTACTTAGAGACCACAGTCTGGGCAGCAGGGGGTTTTATGGCTTCCGGGCCCTTTTTACTTACTCATTCTGATAAATAACTGGTCTTGGCTCTTCAAACATCTCTCAACCATTTCTCTACCCCACCTTCATTTTCCTTTCCTCCTCCTTTGGGCATCAAATTTTTGACAAAACATTGGAAGCTCTGAAGACCAGAAACTGTCAACCTTAATGGTACAACGTTTGAAATGAGACAGCTTCATTTATTTCCCAGCACTCCCCACTCCCAAGTTGAAATGGGTTGCAACCAAGCTATTTTAAGGACTGCTTATAAAGAAAGGAGCCACAGGCAGTAGTCTCACATTCAGATCTTTTTCTGGGAAGGGAGGGAAGAAGAGGAGGAATTTCATCTAATACAAATATCATTTGCATTTTAAAAGTCTATGTCTAATTGCTACTTACAGCTATAGTAAAAATTGATTTAATACACTGTAATTGTATGGTTTGAATATGTAATCAGAAATGCAAAGCTTGATGTCTTCGATTTTAATTTTCATAACTAAAACCTCTCCGTTCGCATATTTCAGTAGTTTCTGGGCTGAAACACATTTTCTAATTAATGATCAAGATGTGCACAATAGTTCAAACCTTTTCAGGATTTGGACCACCCTGAATAATGCATTTTATTCCCCATCATAATTATGCTTGTCCCTTTATTGAACTGGTCATTACCTTGGCCATAGGGAGATATCCCCCAGGGAGTCAGTTTGTGAATTATTAAGTGGCCTAAGATTTGCATCATCCTGACAGGTAAAAGGGCCAAATTTACTTGACTATCAAACAGTTTTAGAAGATTTTTTAAAAATTACAGTTTGCAACAACTGGAGCTGTATTCCTGGGTTTTTTTTTTTCTTTTCTTTTTTTTTTTTTAGATGGAGTCTCGCTCTGTCGCCCAGGCTGGGGTGCAGTGGCACAATCTCAGCTCACTGCCACCTCTGCCTCCCAGGTTCAAGCGATTCTTCTGCCTCAGCCTCCCGAGTAGCTGGGACTACAGGCATGCGCCACCAGGCCTGGCTAATTTTTGTATTTTAGTAGAGACAAGGTTTCACCATCTTGGTCAGACTGGTCTGGTCTTGAACTCCTGACCTCGTGATCCACCTGTCTCAGCCTCCCAAAGTGCTGGGATTATAGGCGTGAGCCACCGTGCCTGGCCAATCATGACATTTTTAACACATCTCTCTCTCTCACACACACACACACTGTAGAGGATGTCTGCTGTTTTGGCCCACCCAGGATCCAGGTCCCTTTCCTCTGGCCACAGATCCTCTGTGGAGGACTGTGGGTCTCTCCAAGAGTTGGGTGAGACTCAGGTGAAGTCAATCCGTGTTGTTAAGTTTTGAAGAGAAGGCAAAGGTTAAAGAAAGACAGAGGAGAGAGAGAGAGGTGGCTCTACAGCAATGCAGGTTTTATGTCCAGAACAAGATCTGTGGAGATGGGGACCAGCTTAATGCCAGAGCCCACTGCCAGTTAAAGGCTGGGGTAATTTGCAGGTCTGGCCAGGGAGAAGGGGGATCGGGACAGTACGGCTTGCTGCCCAGGAGGATATTGATAAGTTGTTTCTATGATCAGGTTTGGCCCTTTTTCTGGTGGGATGTTTTCCACGCCGGTCCTGGAAAACAAATTTTTTTAATGCCATTTAAATTAGGATCAAAGAGGCTGGGCACAGTGGCTCATGCCTGTAATCCCAGCACTTTGGGAGGCTGAGGCAGGCGGATCACGAGGTCAAGAGATGGAGACCATCCTGGCTAACTCCGTGAAACCCCGTCTCTACTAAAAATACAAAACATTAGCCAGGCATGGTGGCGGGTGCCTGTAGTCCAAGCTACTTGGGAGGCTGAGGCAGGAGAATGGTGTGAACCCGGGAGGCGGAGCTTGCAGTGAGCAGAGATCATGCCACTGCACTCCAGCCTGGGAGACAGAGCGAGACTCCATCTCAAAAAAAAAGAAAAAAAAAATTAGAATCAAAGATAATCTATAGGCCAGATGCAGTGGCTCATGCCTGTAATCCCAGTAGTTTGGAAGGCCAAGGCAGGAGGATCGTTTGAGACCAGGAGTTCAAGACTAGCCTGGGCAACATAGTGAGACCCCATCTCTACAAAAAAATGAAAAAATTGGCTGGGTGTGGTGGCACACACCTGTAGTCCCGGTTACTTAGGAAGCTGAGTTGGGAGAATTGCTTGAGCCCGGGAGTTCAGAGGCTGCAGTAAACTGTGATTGCACCACTACACTCCAGCCTGGGAGAAAGAGGAAGACCCTGCCTCTAAACAGAAATTTAATTAGATAAACTTACAACTAAATATATTAAAAACAAACATAAATGTAATAAATACCCAGATCTTCTTTTCCCCATCATCTACCATATTTTGACTTTGAGGTTACTTGCAGCTATTGTGTCTGTATGGTAGAAACGCTATAAAATGGTGCCATCTCTTCCTAGATCCACATTGGGTAACTTCATACTATAGCTGAAAATCTGCCTTGGGAGTTTTGAAAATGGATAAATGCTACAAACCAGGCTTGAAAATATTTTTTTAAATTGCATAGATATCTGTAATCCTAGCACTTTGGGAGGCCGAGGCGGGCGGATTGCCTGAGCTCAGGAGTTTGAGACCAGCCTGAGCAGCATGATGAAACCCGTCTCTACTAAAATATAAAATACTAGCTGGACATGGTGGCGCGCGCCTGTAGTCCCAGCTTCCAGAGGCTGAGGCAGGAGAACTGCTTGAACCTGGGAGGTGGAGGTTGCAGTTAGCTGAGATCGGGCCACTGCACTGCAGCCTGGGCGACAGAGCGAGACTTCATCCCCCCACAAAAAATAAAATTGCATAGATTTAAGAAAGTGGTGGGAAAAAATGTTAATGTCAGTTAAACTTAAAAGTGAATAGTATTTATAGCCTTTATATTATGCATAGCACAGACAACTGAGAAGATAGTCTTCTGATATTCAAAACTTATTTGATTCAGCAAAGAAGTTGCTTATGTCATTGACAAACAAGTGATGTACCGACATATATCTTGTTTCACTTTCATCTTACTACGTAAATAAAAATAGCAATCAGCATTTATGTCAGAAGTATACTAGTTGATTGCAATCATTGGTTGGCTGTAGATACAAGACTTCAGCAAAAAGCAACATAAACCTTTTCTTATAACCAACTGGCTATATGAAATTTACAATAAAGAATACCATATATTTTATTATTATGTATAAGTCATATAATGGATTCTTTTTTTTTTTTTTTTTTTGAGACGGAGTTTCATTCTTGTTGCTCAGGCTGGAGTGCAATGGCTTGATCTCCGCTCACTGCAACCTCCGCCTCCTGGGTTCAAGCGATTCTCCTGCCTCAGCCTCCCAAGTAGCTGGGATTGCAGGCATGCACCACCGTGCCTGGCCTAATGCATTCTTTAGTATCAGTAAAATTTATAAAATGTTGATATATTAAATAATACTTCTCTACCCAGGTCCAGAAAAAAAGGTAAAAGCCAAAAATAATTATATAAATAAATGTTAAATATACAACATTTTTTCCAGTCTCCTGATAAATATTTATCAGCATCCAGCATACTAAGTGGGCACAAGGCAACCTTTTGGGTGATGGAAATGATCTGTATATTGACTAGACTGATGGTTTCATGGTATATACATTTGTTAAAATTCATCAAACTCTGCACTTAAAATGTATGCATTTTATTACATGTAAATTATACCTCAGTAAATTTGATGTTTTAAAGAAAACATAAAATTGGCCAGGCACAGTGGCTCACGCCTGTAATCCCAGCACTTTGGGAGGCCGAGGCGAGCGGATCACAAGGTCAGGAGTTTGAGACCAGCCTGACCAACATGCTGAAACCCCGTCTCCACCAAAAATACAAAAATTAGCCGGGCATGGTGGTGGGCGCCTGTAATCCCAGCTACTCAGGAGGCTGAGGCAGGAGAATTGCTTGAACCCGGAAGGTGGAGGTTGCAGTGGGCCAAGATCACCTCACTGCACTCCAGCCTGGGCAACAGAGTGAGACTCCGTCTCAAAAAACAACAACAACAACAACAACAAACAAAAACTATGAAAAAACGACAAAAAACCATAAAAGTGGGGACAAAGGATAAGATGATGAAGACTCCAATTCCAAAGTACTTGAAAAAATATTTGGGGTCCAGGCATGGTGGCTCACGCCTGTAACCCCAGCACTTTGGGAGGCTGAGGCGGGCAGATCGCTTGAGTTTAAGAGTTCAAGAGCAGCCTGGACAACATGGTGAAAACCCGTTTCTACCAAAAGTGCAAACATTAGCCGGGCATGGTCTCATGAGCCTGTAATCGCAGCTACTCAGGAGGCTGAGGCAGAAGAATCGCTTGAACCCGGGAGGCAGAGGTTGCAGTGAACCAAGATCGCGCCACTGCACTCCAGCCTGGGCGACCCAGCGGGACTCTGACTCAAAAAACAAAAGGCAGAGGGTGGGGGATTACAGTATTTTGTTTGTTTGTATATTTATTTTGAACTTCATTTAAGCCTAGAGAAGGCAAAAGTCACAGACGCCTCCCCAACAACCTTCCAGCTCCATAGCTGACGCATGGCTGGGGCTCTGGGCCTCTGTCTCTCATCTTCTGCCAATATCCAGGAGATCTTTCCTCTGTTAAAATAACAGCTGAGATTAATAGCTTTTGCAGTAATTATTGGTGACAGTAAAGGAAATGTGTGATTTGCTTTTTTTTTTTTTTTTTTGGAGACAGGATCTCACTCTGTCACCCAGGCAGGAGTGCAGCAACCATGGCTCACTGCAGCCTTGACCTCCCAGGGCTCAACGGATCCTCCTGCCTCAGCCTTCCAAGTAGCTGAGATTACAGGTGTGCAACACTATGCCTGGATAATTTTTGCATTTTATTTATTTTGTAGAGACAGGGTCTTGCACCGTCACCCAGGCTGGAATGTAGTGGCGCAACCACCGCTCACTGCAGCTTTGACCTCCCCAAGCTCACGCCATCCTCCCACCTCAGCCCCTCCAAGTAGCTGGGATTGACTACAGGCATTCACCACCATGCCTGACCAATTTTTGTTTTTTGTTTTTGTTTTTGTTTTTGTTTTTGAGACGGAGTCTGGCTCTGTCGCCCGGGCTGGAGTGCAGTGGCTGGATCTCAGCTCGCTGCAAGCTCCGCCCGCCGGGTTTACGCCATTCTCCTGCCTCAGCCTCCCGAGTAGCTGGGACTACAGGCGCCCGCCGCCTCGCCCGGCTAGTTTTTTGTATTTTTTAGTAGAGACGGGGTTTCACCATGTTCGCCAGGATGGTCTCGATCTCCTGACCTAGTGATCCGCCCGTCTCGGCCTCCCAAAGTGCTGGGATTACAGGCTTGAGCCACCGCGCCCGGCCTGTATTTTTTATTTACTTAGTTTTTTCTGTAGAGACAGTAGTCTCACTATGTTGCCCAGGCTAGTCTTGAACTCCTGGGCTCAAGCGATCCTCCTACCCCATCCTGCTAAAGTGCTGGGACCACAGGCATGAGCCATCGCACCTGGCCTGAATTTGTGCTTTTAAAAGCCTCTCTAAGAATTTGGTGAATTTTCCACAGAGATGTCCTTCTGCCCTTAGCTCTTCTGTGCGGGAGGGGGACAGGAATGAGCCCATTCACTCTGGAGGCATGTCTTCGCCACTATCTGAGAACAAAAGCCAAGTCTGAAAGTTAAAGTCACGAATATAGAGGGAAGGTCACATATGTGGACATTCTGTCTTAATGAAGTTCAGCATTCACAGAGCATTTGGAAACATTAAAACCTTCATTTTTTTCATCCAGATACGTTACAATATGTTATGTTACAATCACATCATTCTCTTTATATATGTACGTCTGCATATGATATATATGTCATATTCATATGTGACGTATATGATATATATCATATATACATGCTTTTATATCAAGACAAATGCTTGTTAAGGACAAATTGGTTTTACTTATTTTTGTGAATTAAAATCCTACCACTAGACTTGCCTTTAGCACCCTAAGTCAACTGATATTGGTGTTCAATATCAGTTAATACCAGTTACCAATCAGCAGGCACTCATGGAGTAGGGACTACATGTTTATGATTCCCGCCTTTCTGTAAAGATGGGCATTTATTGCTTTGTATTTCTTTTTTTTTTTTTTTTTTTTTTTTTTTTTTTTTGAGACGGAGTCTCGCTCTGTGGCCCAGGCTGGAGTGCAGTGGCCAGATCTCAGCTCACTGCAAGCTCCGCCTCCCGGGTTTACACCATTCTCCTGCCTCAGCCTCCCAAGTAGCTGGGACTACAGGCGCCCGCCACCTCGCCCGGCTAGTTTTTTGTATTTTTTGGTAGAGACGGGGTTTCACCGTGTTAGCCAGGAGTGTTTCTTTAATTGATGTAATTAATCCCGGCTCATTGTTTCCAACCTATTCCTCTTCTTGGCCCAGCTGAGGAAGTATTAGGTTGCTACAAAAGTAATTGCAGTCTTTGTCATTACTTTTTTTTTTTTTTTTTTTTTTTTTTTTAGATAGAGTCTCATTCTGTCGCCCAGGCTGGAGCGCAATAGTACGATCTCGGTTCACTGCAACCTCTGCCTCCCAGGTTCAAGCGATTCTCCTGCTTCAGCCTCCTGAGTAGCTGGGATTATAGGCACCTGCCACCACCTCTAGCTAATGTTTGTATTTTTAGTAGAGACACGTTGGCCAGGCTGGTCTTGAACTCTTGACCTCAAGTGATCCATGTGCCTTGGCCTCCCAAAGTGCTGGGATTACAGGCGTGAGCCCCCTCACCCAGCCTTTGTCATTACTTTTGATCGCAAAAAATGCAATTACTTTTGCACCAAGCAAATACATGTCTTGACTTATCTTCATTACCAGTTGACCTTTGGATTTTCACTCTGAAATGATTCTATCACAAAGAGAATCTTTAAGTTTGTAATGAATAGTTTAATTGAGCTGGGCATAGGGGCCCACATCTGTCATCCCAGCACTTTGGGAGGCTGAGGTGGAAGGATTGCTGGAGGCCGGGAGTTCAAGACCAGCCACAGCAACGTAGTGAGATCTCGTCTCTACAAAAAAATTTTAAAATTAGCCAGCCATGACGGCATGCACCTGCAGGCCCAGCTAGTCTGGAGGCTGAGGTGGGAGAATTGACTAAACCCAAGAGTTCAAGGTTACAGTGAGCTATGATCACACCACTGCCCTCCAGTCTGGGTGATAGAGTAAGACTCTGTCTCTAAAATAATAATAATCATCATTTAATTAATCTTATATTAATTGAGAATTTGGGTGATAGTAGTCCATTGTAGCAAATACATGATTATTTAAGGAGTAAGGGCTAACTTTCTCATGAATTGAAATATTTCAGCACAACCCCAGGAAGAAACAGGTCTGTGTAAATGGCAGGGAAGACGATTGAGCCCAGGAGGGTACTTAGTGCCATCACACAGGGGAGGTATAGACCCTCTGACACAGAGTTTTTCCTGCTCTTTATTTCCAAAATCAGCCCTGGTCACACTGCCCCATGCTCCTTGAGCCCAGGAAGTCACTTGGGCTCCCGAAGACAGCAGGGGCACTTTAGAATGTCATAGCCCACAGACCAGCCCATGGCTACCTGCATGCACCCAGAGAGCCCACCTAGAACCCATTCAGGAAAAGGTGTAGTAAGGGCACGGAGAAAAGGCTTAGGGTTGTCTAAGAATCAGCGTGCAGCTCTTTGGAATACATCGGAACTGTTTCATGGCTCTGGCGCAGTTTACGCATTCATTCCCATGGGAGGCTTCCACACAGTTAGTGTGTGTATCCCCAGCCCACACGGCCTCCCAGACGAGGATCATTTGCTCACCACATTTACCACTTTTGCTGTATCGATATACCATCCTATTCTACCCAGAGGATTTTTACCCTCACTGTGTGCTGGATTCAATTCCTACTGGATTGCAAGAGTCAATTGTTAAATTTTCAGAAAATGTGCAAGCTGTGTTTTATTTTGTTTTGTTAATTTTTGAGACAAGGTCTCACTCTGTCACCCACACTGGAGTGCAATGGCGCAATCTCAGCTCACTGCAACCTCCACCTTCTGGGCTCAAGTTATCCTCCTACCACAGCCTCCCGAGTAGCTGGGACTACAGGTGCATGCCACCATGCCCAGCTAATGTTTTGTATTTTGGTAGAGACGGGGTTTTGCTAGGTTGCCCAGGCTGGTCTTGAGCTCCTAAGCTCAAGCGATCCACCCACTTCAGCCTCCTAAAGTGCTGGGATTACAAGCATGAGCCACAGCACCTGCTCCATAAGCTGGATTTTAAACATAGTCATTATTTAAAAAAAAAAAAAAAAAAGAGCTTATAATTAAGTATTGTATTAAAATACGAAGGTACTAAATACCTAAAGCATCACTCCTGATTATTTTACTATGTTCTACTCTCACATTTGCTCTGATGTTATTTACATCTGCTGTGTCTCTATGGTGGGAATACAATATAATGACGTGCTACTGTGCCCAACTCAGCTCCCCGTTCAGTGACCTCACATCGGCAACCTGAAATTGGCCATGGTGAAAGTATTTACACCACGGGAAGCAGCAAATGTGACAAATCAGGGTTTCTTTTGTTTCGTTTCCTTTTGTTTGTTCCAAGAAACTTTGTTACGCATTTCCCAACGCACTGCCAGATATTGGCATATCCCTTGTGGGGCTGGAGTGGGATGAATAGCAGTTAGTCTGGTGAATAGCAGGAGACCCTCCCAACAGATTGGATGGTCTGCACAGACACTTGGAGGGACCAAAGGACATGAGCCAGGGCCAGCCTGAGATTGTTAGGAGGACCTGGGTACTCTCCAGGTGTCAAAGAAAATGAGGACTGAGGGTAGGCACCACGGTCCGCACCTATAATCTCAACACTTTGGGAGGTCAACGTGGGAGGATCGCTGGAGGTCAGGAGTTCGAGACCAGCCTGGGCAACAAAGCAAGACCCCCATCTCTGCAAAAGTTAAAATAGGTCACAGTGGCTCACACCTGCAATCCCAGCACTTTAAGAGGCTGAGGTGGAAGGATCACTTGAGGCCAGGAGCTCAAGATAAGTCTGAGTAACACAGCAAGACCCCATCTCTAAAAACTAAAAATATCTCTTGAATGAATGAGTGAGTTAGTAATGTTACTAGATGGAACCAAAGAATCACATTCTCAGGACATTTTTTGTTTTTGTTTTGGTTTGGTTTGGTCTTTTTGAGACAGAGTCTCGCTCTGTCGCCCAGGTTGGAGTGCAGTGGTGCACTCTCAGCTCACTGCAACCTCTGCCTCCCGGGTTCACACCATTCTCCTGCCTCAGTCCCCTGAGTAGCTGGGTCTACAGGCGCCCGCCACCATGCCCGGCTAATTTTTTTGTATTTTTAGTAGAGACAGGGTTTCACCGTGTTAGCCAGGATGGTCTCGATCTCCTGACCTCACGATGTGCCTGCCTCAACCTCCCAAAGTGCTGGGATTACAGGCGTGAGCCACCACGCCTGGCCAGGATGTTTTTAAGGACAGGTGAGAGTCTTCCTAATTTTATTTGAGGAGAGGAAGGTCTTCCTCATCTCCTTTGAGGTTGGTTCTGTTTGGATGAGGCAGGTGGAAGCTATGATCAAATTTCATCTTGGCCCCCAATCATACAGGACCCCTGTCTGCAACAAGTTCCCCAGAATTAAGACCCAGAACTGAGAGTTATCCAAAGGCCCATGGGGGGCGTGAACAGCCAGGAATGAAAAAAATATATATATATTGGTGCCAAACTACAGAGAAAAAAATGCAGTCAAGATGAATACACTTGATGAGACTCAAATCCAAGCCCCTGCGTTGTCATTTATTATTTTTTATATGCATTATATTGGATGTGGAAGGGGGTGCATTTCTATTTAACATTTCATGTAATGGGTGCTCCAAAACTAAAGGAGCCCAGGAGGCTCTTAAAATAGCCTGCTTCCTATTAGCCAGCAAACTTTCATTTCTTTTCTTTTTCTTTATTTCTTTTTTTTTTTTTCTAAGACAGGATGTCACTCTGTCTCCCAGGCTGGAACACAGTGGCACAATCATAGCTCACTTCAACCTTGAACTCCTGGGCACACCACAATGCCTGGCTTATTTTTTAATTTTTTGCAGAGACGGGGGCATCTCATTATGTTGCCCAGGCTGGTCTCGAACTCTTGGCTTTAAGTAATCTTGTCACTTCAGCCTCCCAAGTAGCTGGGGCTACAGGTGCAAGCCACTGCCCAGCTTATTTATTTATTATTTTAACAAAGTCACACTCTGTCGCCCAGGTTGGAGAGCAGAGGCATGATCATAGACACTGCAGCCTCGTCCTCCTGGGCTCGAGGGATCCTCCTGCCTCAGCCTCCTTGAATAGCTGGGACTGCAGGCACGTACCACCATGAATGGCTAATTTTTTTTATTATTACTTTTTTGTGCAGACAAGGGTCTCTCTATGTTACCCAGGCTGGTCTTGAACTCCTGGCCTCAAGCAATCCTCCTGCTTCGGCCCCCAAAGTGCTGGGATTACAGGGGTGAGCCACCATGCACAGCGAGTCTGTTGCTTTCTAGCCATGACAAGGAGATCCTGACGAGGTAATATAGCCATCTCCTGACCCTCCTGTATGGCCATCTCATGGTGAAGGAAGCTGTCATCCCAGCAAATGGCCACAAAAGCTTGGACGGAGCTCCTTCTCAAGTAAAAGACTATAACTAGTTTTCGATGAGAAGCTTTCAGCTTTCCTTTTTTTTTTTAGACAGTCTTGCTCTGTTGCCCAGGCTGGAGTGCAGTGGTGCAATCTTGGCTCACTGCAACCTCCCCCTTCCAGGTTCAAGTGATCCTCCTGCCTCAGCCTCCCAAGTAGCTGGGACTATAGGCACCCACCACCACACTCTGTTTATTTTTGTATTTTTTTTTTTAGTAGAGATGGGGTTTCACCATGTTGGCCAGGCTGGTCTTGAAGTCCTGATCTCAGGTGATCCGCCCGCCTCGGCCTCCCAAAGAGCTGAGATTATAAGCGAGAGCCACTGTACCCAGCCAGCTTTATTTTTTTAATGGATCAAATTCTGCTTCTGCTTCTTGCATTTCATGATTGTCAGTGAGTTCCATGGCACCTTCTCCATGACCTCACGACTGATACCACGCAGGATCATGGCTAATAAACAGCTCTAAAACAACCTGCGAAGACATAACCTTTAAGTTTGCCAGGTACCAATCTGCAATTCCACATACTGCATACACAGCTCTGAAGCCCACGCTCCCCGCAAGCCCGCCGTGGCTTTCTCGGAGAGGATCGGGCATATGGAACCATAACGGAGCATAAATTTACAGCAACAGAGATGGACGAGGGAAATTAAAGCTTCATCTGTAAGGACATACTGCGTGGCAAAAAAAAAAAAAAAAAAAGAAGAAGAAGAAAACAACAGTTATTGTACTTTCTGCTTTGTAGTATAATGAGAAACTCAGTCGTTTTTGATAGAGTGTGGGCTCCCTCTGCTGCTTGCAGGAGACACCAGGACTCCGGGCATTTGGGGTTCCTTGGAGATCAGTGCAGAGGAGGTGGCCTGAAGTGGGAAGAGAAAGATGGGGCTGCGCGTTGCAGACGGACCGACTTGTTCTGCAGGCTCTGACCCTGTGGGCTTCTCAGAGTAATTGTGCTGCTGCTGCACCAAGAAGCAAGAAATGGAAGTAACAGAAAAACACAAAGAAACTGTAAGATGTACTGGCTAGATCACCTGTGTGCACAGTGGAATGCATCACGAAAGCAGTGCAGCCTGCCCAGAGCAGCTTCTCCCTCCCACCCTCCCTCCCTCCCTTCCTTTTTAAATTTTTTGCGGAGACAGGGTCTTGTTATGTTGCCCAGGCTGGTCTGGAACTCCTGGCTTAAAGCAATCGTCCCACCTCAGCCTCCTGAGTAGCTGGGACTACAAGTGCAAGCCACTGCTCTTCCTTCCTTCCTTCCTTCCTTCCTTCCTTCCTTCCTTCCTTCCTTCCTTCCTTCCTTCCTTCCTTCCTTCCTTCCTTCCTTCTTTCCCTTCCTCCCTTCCTTCCTTCTCCTTTCCTCCCTCCCTCCCTTCCTTCCTTCTCCTTTCCTCCCTCCCTCCCTTCCTTCCTTTTCCTTCCATCCCTGCCTCCCCCCTTCCCTCCCTTCCTACTTACCGACCTTCCTTCCTTCCTCCTTCCTTGTTTCCTCCCTTCTTCCCTCCCTCCCTCATTCACTTTCCAGTCACAGGGTAGGACTGCACTTCCCCACCCGCTTTGATTTTAGGCATAGTCACATGATTCACTTTGGCCAACACAATGTAAAGAGAAATGATGGCTATCATCTCTGGCTGGAAACTTACAGGGACAGGTCAGGCGCAGTGGCTCATGCCTGTAATCCTAGCACTTTGGGAGGCCGAGGCAGGCGGATGACTTGAGGTCAGGAGTTCGAGACCAGCCTGGCCAACATGGTGAAACCCCATTTCTAGTAAAAATACAAAAATTACCCGGGTGCAGTGGCACGTGCCTATAATCCCAGCTACTCAGGAGGTTGAGGCAGCAGAATCACTTGAACCCAGGAGGCAGAGGATGCAGTGAGCCGAGATCACACCACTGCACTCCAGCCTGGGTGACAGAGCGAGACTCCATCTCCAATTAAAAAAAAAAAAATTTAAAGGGACAGCGTGCAGGTCACTCGGTTATCTCTTCCATGGTACTTGGTAGCATTGAGATGACAGCTGCTCTGTCAGCCTAGGTCTCAGAGTGAGAAACTGAGGTAGGAGGCAGAACAGACTCCAGAGTCGGGGCTTGGGCACCAGACCAGACTGAAGACTAGCTAAAACAGGGACGTGCTGGAAGCTCCTTTCTATAAGACATGCCCACCAGTGCGTCATGTCAGTTTACCATTTCCATGGCAACACCCAAAAGTTACTGCCCGTTTCCATGGCAATGACCCAAAAACCTGGAAGTTACCACCCCTTTTCTAGAAATTTCTGCATAATCTGCCGCTTGATTTACATATAATTAAAAGTGGGTCTAAATGTGGCTGCAGCACTGCTTCTGAGCTGCTTCTCTGGGCATACTGCCTGTGGGGTCACGACCACTTCAAGAAAGGTTGCTATCCAACACCACCAGCTTGTCCTGGAATTCTCTCTTGGGCAAAGCCAAGAAATCCTCTGGGGCTTAGCCCCAATTCTGGGGCCTGTCCTGCTAAGGAAGGAGGGAGGGTGAAAGAAAGAAAGAAATGTGTAATTAGTTTGCTAGGGATGCCATATAAAACTACCACAAACTGAGTGGCTTAGGACAAAAGAAAATTGCTGGCCTTACAGAAAGAAGTACTGCAGTACCTGATGATAACAATTTTCCTTTCTGAAAAATCAGGCTGGGCATGCTGGCTTGTGCCTGTAATCCAAGCAGGGATTCGGGAGGGATTTGGGAGGCCGAAGTGGGAGGAATGTTTGAGGCCAGGAGTTTGAGAGCAGCCTGGGCAACACAGCAAGACCCCATCTCTGCAAAATGTTTAAAGAGCTGGACATGATGGTGTGGACCTGTAGTTCCAACTCCTAGGGAGGCCAAGGCAGGAGGATCACTCGAGTCCAGGAGTTCAGAGTCCAGCCTGGGCAACAGAATGAGACCCCATCTCTTTCTTAAAAAAATATCGTCTCACAGTTCTGGAGGCTAGAAGTGTGGTATCAAGGTGTCAGCGGGGCCACACTCCTTCTGAAACCTGCAGGCCATCTCTTCCTAGCTACTTGTGGTTTGCTGGTAACCTGTGGCACTCCTTGGCTTACAGATACATGATTCCAATCATGGTCATCTTCCCCTGTGTATGTCTGTCTCTATGTCCAAATTTTCCAATTTCCCTCCCTCTCCCTACCTCCCACTTTTTTTTTTTTTTTGGTCTCAGACAGAGTCTCGCTCTGTTGCCCAGGTTGGAGTGCAGTGGCACAATCTCAACTCACTGCAACCTCTGCCTCCTGAGTTCAAGCGAATCTCCTGCCTCAGCCTCCCGAGTAGCTGGGATTACAGGTGTGTGCCACCACGCCTGGCTAATTTTTGTATTTTTAGTAGAGATGGGGCTTCACCATGTTGGCCAGGCTGGTCTCGAACTCCTGACCTCAGGTGATCCACCCGCCTTGGCTTCCCAAAATGCTGGGATTACAGGCGTGAGCCACCGTGCTTGGACCAAATATCCCCTTTTTATAAGGACACCAGTGATATTGGATTAGGGCCCGCTCCCAATGACCTAATTCTAACTTGATTACTTTTGTAAAGACCCTATTTCCAAGGTCACATTCTAAGATACTGGGGGTTAGGACTTCAACGTATCTTTTTGCAGGGAAATAATTCCACCTGTAACGGCAAGTTCACATAGCTCAGCTTTTCAGCTGGCTTCTTGCCAGTCAGTAAACCCACCCATGTACTTGGAGCTCCTAATCAAATCTTTCTTGCTTTCTCCTTTAAAATGAACAGGTTAGGCCGGGTGTGGTGGCTCACACCTGTAATCCCAGAACTTTGGGAGGCCAAGGCAGGTGGATCACCTGAGGCCAGGAGTTCAAGACCAGCCTGGCCAATACAGTGAAACCCATCTCTACTAAAGATACAAAAATTAGCCGACTGTGGTGGCACCCACCTGTTGTCCCAGCTACTCAGGAGGCTGAGGCAGGAGAATCGCTTGAACCAGGAAGGCAGAGGTTGCAGTAAGCCAAGATTGTACCACTGCACTCCAGCTTGGGCAACAGAGCGAGAGTCCATTTCCCACCCCCCGCCCAAAAAAAATGAACAGGCTAATCAAGGACCACCAACTATCTAATGAGAGCCTATGCCATGTGGGAGAGACTGTAATAACCATGTTTACTTTTTTTAAAAATTTTAGATACAGGGGTCCATGTGCAGGTTTGTTACATGAGTACATTGCATGATGCTGAGGTTTGGGCTTCTATTGATCCTGTGACCTATATGATAAACATAGTACCCAATAGAGAGTTTTTCCGCTCTTCCCTTCCTCCCTCCCTCCCACCTTCAGAGTCCCCAGTGTCTGTTGTTTCCTTCTTTATGTCCATGTGCACCCGATATTTAGCTCCCACTTCTAAGTGAGAACATGCAATTTTTGGTTTTCTGTTCTGTGTTAATTTGCCTAGGATAAAGGCCTCCAGCTGCATCCGTGTTGCTGCAAAGAACATAATTTCTTTCTTTTTTATGGCTGCATAGTATTCCATGGTATCTACCATGCATTTTCTAGTTTCTGTTTTTGATGCTCTGACATCTTGGGGCCTTGCTGACCCTGGAGGGATGGTCCCTCCCAGGGCTAGCCAAATCCTAAAGATAGTAAATGACTGTCTTGTGAGCACAGCTTTCAGATGCACACCAGTCAATCCAGAGGTTATTCCCCAACCACCTTCGTTTCAGGGCCCTCACAGGGCTGTTACACTCAGGACAACTATTTCCCTGCCCTAGTCACCCCAGGGCCCGGCACCAGACAATTAGGGGCAGAGCCCACAAAAATTACTCAAACTAGCCAGTCCTGAGCCTGCGTATCTGCCTCACCTGTTCCTTCTCACAGAACTCACAAAAAAGGCTCTCCTCCACTTTCACCCCCTTCCCTCTGCCTCATGACTGCCCCTGGCCCCTGTGTGGTGTGCCCTGCCTCCTGTTTCTGGCGGTCTGTGAATCTAAGCTTTTTCCTTCATGACAGTCATTTCCATGCCTGTATGTCTTCCCATATCTAATTTAAACAAATCTCGGGTACCCTTATAACAGAGGCCAAGAAAAATAATCAGGAATAAAAACAACCTCAAAAGAAAGAAGAATAACTCAGGAAATGAAAGAGGATGTTTAAATGTTTTCCAATTATTATTATAACAATATTTAAGAAGTTATTACATTAAAAAATCAAGAACAAGATAGTACGCAAGCAGCACGATAATGCTGCATTAACAGAGTAAGGAGAATAAGTAAATAAATAAATTTTTAAATAGTGCAATAAGGGAACAAGAAAGTGTTCTTATAAAACAAAAATACAATGGCTTAAATAAATTCAAGAGAAAGGTCAGATGATAAAACAGAAGAAGGCTTCCATAAAGTAGGACAAAAAGACAGAGATGGAAGACATCAAAGAAAAGAGATATGAAAGATTTATCCAGGGGGTCCAGTTTACAGGTGTCCCAGATAGAGAAAGATAGAAATCAAAGGGAAAAAAGTATCAAATGGACAACAAAACAAAATTGCCCAAAAGTTAAACATAGAAGTTTCCAGATCAAAAGAATCTACCAAGCAAACAGGACAAGGGCTTTTAAAAGACCCGAACCTTTGCAAAATTTCAGAATCCTGGGAGGAAGAGGAAAGATCCTAAAACCTTTCTTTCTCTTCTCTTTCTTTCCCTCCCTCCTTCCTTCTTCCTTTCCCTTTCCTCTTCCCCTTCCCCTTTCCTTTTCTCTCTCTCTCTCTCTCTCTCTCTCGCTCTCTCTCTCTCTCTCTCTTTCTTTTGGTGCTTACTCTGTCACCCAGGAAAATTCCTAGGCTCAAGCAATTCCCACCTCAGCTTCCCAAGTGGCTGGGACCACAGGTATGCACCACCATGCCCTAATTTTTAAGTTGTTGTAGACACAGGGTTCTCACTAGGCTCATCATGTTGCCCAGGCTGGTCTCTAACTCTCGGCCTCAAGCGATCCTCCCACCTCAGCCTCCCAAAGTCCTGGGATTACAGTTGTGAGTCACCACACTTGACCAAAAGCTTTCAGAAAGAAAGAAAGAAAAAACACCCCTCACGAAGGAATAGGAATCAGATTTTGTATCACGAACACCAAATGCTAGAAGACAGATGAGATATACCTTTATACTTCAAAGGGAGTGAACACTAAACACAACTGAATCATGAACTGACAAGAAAATAAACAGTTGTGGTGAAGGTTATTTGAATAACTGGAGAGACAAATGTGGACTATGTCAATTAGATGATACTCTTTTATCTACATTAATTTATTGGGTACAACAATTATATACGAGTATATCTTTGTTCTTAGGATATACACTTAGGATTGAACTGACATGATATTTGAAACTTTCAAATGGTTCAGAAAAACTGTGTGTGTGTAGACAAATATAAAGTCAATGTGGCAAATTTAATGATTAACCAATGTATGGGAAAGATATATGCATATACTTGGTACTATTCCTCTGATTTTTATAGATTTGATGGTTTTCACAATGAAAAGTAAGGAATTTTACAAATTACCAATATATAACAAAGTTAGAAGGGTAAATTAAAAGTAACATTTTGGATTATATTTTAACTTAAAGTAATTCTAAGGGGAAAATATTTTATCCAAAAGTCTATAAGCAACCATGAATTAATCAAGTGTTATGGTCAATTAAATATTCAGACATACAAGAATATAGAAAATTTGTCTATCACAGACTTTTTTAAGACAATTACTTGAAAATGTGTTTCAACAAACTTAAGGGTTAAACCAAGAAAGAACATAAGGAATCCAAGAAATAGGGGATAAAACTCAAGATGGCAATGAAGGAAATCCAGGATAAGAGGTATGCAACAGGCTTAGTGAGAAACCTGTCTAGAATAAAGAGAGAGAATGAAAACCTTTATAAGAGAGTTTTCTGATAATAACAGTGGGGACTGCCAGAATACATAATATGATGGAGAGTTTAAAAAAGGAATGTTCAAATTTTTTCATAAAGAAAAACAAAAGTGGCTGGGTGCGGTGGCTCATACCTGTAATCCTAGCACTTTGGGAGGCCGAGGCAGGTGGATCACGAGGTCAGGGGATCGAGACCATCCTGGCTAACACGGTGAAACCCCCGTCTCTACTAAAAATACAAAAAATTAGCTGGACATGGTGGTGGACGCCTGTAGTCCCAGCTACTCAGGAGGCTGAGGCATGAGAATGGTGTGAACCCAGGAGGCGCAGCTTGCAGTGAGCCAAGATTGCACCACTGCACTCCAGCCTGGGTGACAGAGCGAGACTCCATCTCAAAAAAACAAAAGAAAAAAGAAAGGAAACAAAAAGAAAAAAAAAGCAAGAAACTCTAGGAAACACAAGATGTTGTACAAGAAAAGAGAAAAAGAGATAGCATAATACACTACTTGGCTTGGTGTTGAACAACATTGAAAAATCAGTACTGTTGAGTAATGACTATGAAACATGTCATTACAAAAAAAATCAACTAAACATAAAGAAAGGAAATAATGGAGGAAATTAAAAACAAAAAAGCTTTTGGATACATAGAAAGAAAACAGAAAAATGGGAAAAGTCAGTGCTAAATCAAAAACAGGATCCAACTACATGCCCTCTGCAAGAGACTCATATTCGCTCTAAGGACATAAATAGGTTGATAGTGAAAGGATGAAAAAAAGATATTCCACATGCAGTAGTAACTGAAAGAGAGTAAGGGTGGCTATACTAATACCAATTAATATAGATTTTAAGTCAAAAACTGTTACAAGACACAAAGAAGGACATTATATAAAAAGGGTCAATTTGCCAAGAGGATATAACACTCATAAACATATATGCACCAAACATCAGTGTTTCCATATATGTGAAGAAAACATCAACAGAATTGAAGGGAGAAATAGACAAGTCTATGATACAGTAGGAGATTTTAATGTCCCACCTTCAATAATGGATAGAATAAACAGAGAGAGATCAATAGGAAGGAAGGGTTTAAACAACAGATGACAGAACACTTGAACCTAACAGACATACAAAGAATACTCCATTCAGCAACAGAAGAATAAACATTTTTGACGAGTTTACATGGAACATTCTTCAGAATACTCTATTTGTTAATTCAGAAAAACATCTTAATAAATTTAAAATATTGAAATCATACAAAGTATCTTTTCTGATCACAATGGAATGAAGCTAGAAATCCATAGCAGAAGGAAAACTTGAAAGTATACTAATACACATGAATTAAGCAGTACGCCCTTCAACAACCAATGGATCAAAGAAGAAATCACAAGGAAAATTAGAAAATATCTTCAGATACATAAAAATGAAATATAACATACCAAATTTATGGGCTGCAGCAAATGCAGAACTAAGAGGAAAATTTATAGCATAAATGCTTATATTAAAAGAGAAGAAAGATCTCAAATCAAAACCTAACTTTATACCTTAAGAAACTAGAAAAGAAAGAACAAAGTAAACCCAAAGTAACAGAAGGAGGGAAATAATAAAGATTACAGCAAATATAAATAGAACTTAGAATAGAAAGACAATAGAGAAAATAAAAACTCAACTTTGTTTTTCAAAAAGATCACCAAAATTCACAAACCTTCAGCTAGATTGATTATAAAAAGAGAGAAGACTCATAAATGAAATCAGAAATGAAAGAGGGGACAATTTTACAGAAATAAGGATTATAAGAGTGCTACAAACCATTATATACAATAAATTGGAGAACTTAATGAAATGGACAAATTCCTAGAAACACAAGCTGTCAAGACTGAATCATAAAGAAACAGAAAATCTGAATAGGCCTATAACTGGTAAGAAGATTAAACCAGCAATTTTAAAAAACCTCCCAACAAAGAAAGGTACAGGATCAGATGGTTTCACTGATAAATTCTACCAAACAACTGGGTGTGGTGGCTCACGCCTGTAATTCCAGCACTTTGGGAGGCTGAGGCAGGTGGATCACCTGAGGTCAGGAGTTGAAGACCAGCCTGGCCAACACAGTAAAACCCTGTCTCTACTAAAAATACAAAAAAAAAAAAAAAATTTAGCCAGGTGTGGTGGTGGGCGCCTGTAATCCCAGATACTAGGGAGGCTGAGGCAGGAGAATCACTTGAACCCAAGAGGCAGAGGTTGCAGTGAGCGGAGATCACACCACTGCACTCCAGCCTGGGCAACAAGAGTGAAACTCCATCTCAAATAAATAAATAAATAAATAAAATTCTACCAAACATTTAAAAAAGAATTAACGGGCTGGGCGCGGTGGCTCAAGCCTGTAATCCCAGCACTTTGGGAGGCCGAGACGGGCGGATCACAAGGTCAGGAGATCGAGACCATCCTGGCTAAAACCCGTCTCTACTAAAAAATACAAAAACCTAGCCGGGCGAGGTGGCGGGCGTCTGTAGTCCCAACTCGGGAGGCTGAGGCAGGAGAATGGCGTGAACCCGGGAGGCGGAGCTTGCAGCGAGCTGAGATCCGGCCACTGCACTCCAGTCTGGGCGACAAAGCGAGACTCTGTCTCAACAAAAAAAAAAAAAAAAAAAAAAAAAAAGAATTAACGTCACTTCTTCTCAAACTTTTCCAAAAAATAGAAGAGGAAGGATGTGTATCCTAAGTCATTCTGTGAGGCCAAAATTACCCTGATACCAAAGCCAGACATAAACACTACAAGAAACTACACACCGATGCACCTTATGAACATAGATGCAAAAATCCTCAACAAAATACTAGCAAACTGCATTCAACAGCACACTAAAAGGATTATAGACCATGACCAAGTGAGACATATTCCTAGAATGCAAGAAATGTTCAACATATGAAAATCAATGTGGCTGGGCGTGGTGGCTCACGCCTGTAATCCCAGCACTTTGGAAGCCCAAGGTGGGCGGATCACTTGAGGTCAGGAGTTTGAGGCCAGCCTGGCCTACATGGTGAAACCTCATCTCTACTAAAAATATAAAAACTTAGCCAAGTGTGGTGGCACGCACCTGTAATCCCAGCTACTCGGGAGGCTGAGACAGGAGAATTGCTTGAACCCAGGAGGTGGAGGTTGGAGGTTGCAGTGAGCCAAGATCTCACCAATGCACTCCAGCCTGGGCAATAAAGTGAGACTCTGTCTCTGGAAAAAAAAAAAAAAAAAAAAAGGAAAAGAAAAAAGAAAATCAATCAATCAATGAATGTAATATAACACATTAACAGAATGAAGGGGGAAACTACATAATTATCTTAATGAATACAGAAAAGGCATGTAATAAAATTAAACATGACTTCATCATAAAAACACTAAAAATATTAGAAATGGAAGGAAATGACTTCAACATAATAAAAGCCATATATGAAGAAACCACAGGGAATATCATACTCAATAGTAAAAGACTGAAAGACTTTCCTCTAAGATCAGGAACAAGACAAGGACGCCTGCTTTCACCACTTCTATTCAACGTAGTGATGAAAATCCTCGCCAGAGCAATTAGGGAAGAAGAAATAAAAAGCATCCAAATTGGAAAGGAAGAAGTAAAATGATCTCTGTTCAGAGAGGATATGACTTTATACATAGAAATCTCTAAAGATTCCACCAAAAAGCTGTTAGCACAAGTAAGCAAAATTTAGCAAAGTAGTAGGCTATAAAGCCAACACACAAAAATTGCATTTCTTTTTTTTTTTTTTTTTTTTTTTTTTTTTTGAGACGGAGTCTCGCTCTGTCGCCCAGACTGGAGTGCAGTGGCCAGATCTCAGCTCACTGCAAGCTCTGCCTCCCGGGTTCCCGCCATTCTCCTGCCTCAGCCTCCCGAGTAGCTGGGACCACAGGCGCCGCCACCTCGCCCGGCTAATTTTTTGTGTTTTTAGTAGAGACGGGGTTTCGCCGTGTTAGCCAGGATGGTCTCGATCTCCTGACCTTGTGATCCGCCCGTCTCGGCCTCCCAAAGTGCTGGGATTACAGGCTTGAGCCACCGCGCCCGGCCCAAAAATTGCATTTCTATACACTAACATGCACAATCTAAAAAAAAAACTTCATTAATAATAGCATCAAAAAAATACTTAGGACTTAACCAAGGAGGTGAAAGATTTCTACAATGAAAATTCCAAATCATTGCTAAAAGAAATTAAAGAAGACATAAATAAATGGAAAGACATGCCCTGTTCAAGGATTAGAAAACTTAACATTGTTAAGATGCCAGTCCCACTCAAAGCAATTTACAGTTTCACTTCCATCCCTACCAAAATCTAAATGACATTTTTTGCAGAAATTGAAAATCCCATCCTGTAAATTATACAGAATCTCAAGAGACCCTGAATAGCCAAAACAACCCTGAAAGAGAATAACAAGGCCGGGTGTGGTGGCTTATGCCTGTAATCCCAGCATTTTGGGAGGCTGAGGCAAGCAGATAACCTGAGATCAAGAGTTTGAGACCAGTCTGGCCAACATGGTGAAACCCCGTCTCTACTAAAAATACAAAAATTAGCCAGGCATGGTGTTGCATGCCTGTAGTCCCAGCAACTAAAGAGGCTGAAGCAGGAGTATCGCTTGAACCCGGGAGGCAGAGGTTGCAGTGAACCAAGATCGTACCACTGCACTCCAGCCTGGGTGACAGAGTGAGACTCTGTCAAAACAAAACAAAAAAAAAGAACAAGGAGAAGGAGAAGGAGGAGGAGGAGAAGAGGAAGAAGAAAGAAAGAAAGAAAGAAAGAAAGAAGACGAAGAAAGTTGGATGACTCATACTTCCTGATTTCAAAACTTACTACCAAGCTACAGTACTCAAAACAAGTGTGGCAATAGCATAAAGAAAGACACAGGGCTAGGTATGGTGGCTCACATCTGTAATCCCAGAGCTTTGGGAGGCTGCAGCAGGAGAATCACTAGAGCCCAGGAGTTCAAGTTTACAGTGAACTATGATCTCACTACTGTGTTACAGCCTAGGCAAGAGACTCTGTCTCTTAAAAAAAAAGAGAGAGAGAAAGAAAGACACATAGACAAAAGAATAGAATACAGAGCCAGAAATAAACTCTCCAATGTGTGGTCAAATTATTTTTGACAAGGGTACCATGACCATTCAGTGGGGAAAGGACAGTCTTTTCAACAAATGGTGCTGGAAAAACTGTATAGCCACATGCAAAAAAATGAAGTGGGACCCTTACCTAATGCCATATTAACTCAAAATGGACCACAGACCTGAACATAATGAGTGAAAACTATAGAACTTCTAGAAGGAAACAGGAGAATAGCTTCATGACATTAGATTTGGCAATTATGTCTTGGGTATGACACCAAAAGCAAAGGCAACAAAAGAAAAAATAGGTAAGTTGGACTTTATGAAAATTAAAATATTTTGTGCATTGAAGGACACAATCAAGAGAATGTAAGTCCCATGGAATGGGAGAAAATAGTTGCAAATCATATATCTTGATAAGGGATTATGTAAAATATGTGAAGAACTATTACAACTCAACAACAAAAAAGAAAAGCAAATTTTAAAATGGGCAAAAGGCTAGCATAGACATTTTTCTTTTTTTTTCTTTTTTTCTTTTTTTTTTCTTGAGATGGAGTCTCGCTCTGTCACCAGGCTGGAGTGCAGTGGCGCAATCTCGGCTCATGGCAACCTCCGGCTCCCGGGTTCAAGTGATTCTCCTGCCTCAGCCTCCCGAGTAGCTGGGACTACAGGTACATGCCACCATGCCCAGCTAATTTTTGCATTTTTAGCAGAGATGGGATTTCGCCATGTTGGCCAGGATAGTCTCCATCTCTTGACCTCGTGATCCGCCCTCCTCAGCCTCCCAAAGTGCTGGGATTACAGGAGTGAGCCATCGCACCTAGCCTAGAGTAGATATTTTTCTAGAGAAGATATACAAATGGCCAAGAAGCACGTGAAAAGATGCTCAGCATCACTAATCATTAGAGAAATGCATATCAAAACCACAATGAGGTACCTCACCTCATACCCATTAGGATGGTTAATATCAAAAACAAGCAAAAAAACAAACAAAAAACAGAACACAACAAATATTGGTGAGGAGATGGTGAAATTGGAACCTTCATTCACTGTTGGTGGGAATGTAAAATTCCACAGTTGCTGTGGAAAATGGTATGGCCATTCCTCAACATAGAATTACCACATGATCCAACAATTTCTCTTCTGGGTATGTATCCAAAAGTGAAAGCATGGACCTGAACAAGTATTTGTACACCCATGTTCACAGCTGCATTATTAATAATAGCCAACCGGCCGGGTGCGGTGGCTCACGCCTGTAATCCCAGCACTTTGGGAGGCCGAGGCGGGTGGATCACAAGGTCAGGAGATCGAGACCATCCTAGCTAACACGGTGAAACCTCGTCTCTACTAAAAATACAAAATATTAGCCGGGCATAGTGGCGGGCACCTGTAGTCCCAGCTTCTCGGGAGGCTGAGGCAGGAGAATGGTGTGAACCCGAGAGGTGGCGCCTGCAGTGAGCCGAGATGCACCACTGCACTCCAGCCTGGGCGTCAGAGCAAGACTCCGTCTCAGAAAAAAAAATAAAAATTAAAAAAAAAATAGCCAAAAGGTGGAAGCAATCTAAGTGTCCATTGTCTGATGAATGGATAAACAAAAGGTGCTAGGTATATCCATACAATGAAATATATTCAGCGTAAAGAGGGAAAGAAATTCTGACACATGCTACAACAGGGATGAACCTTGAAGACATATGTTAGGTGAAATAAGCCAATCGCAAAAGGCCAAATATTGTATGATTCCACATATACAAGATACCTAGAACAGGCAAATTCATAGAAACTAGAATGGGAGTGGGTGGAGACTGATTATTATTCTCAGACTCCTCCCACCTCCACCCATTCCCATTAGAGGCCCCTCACACCAATCTAAATCTTTACTGGGTAGAGTTCCAGTTCAGGATGATTAAAAAAAAAAAAAGGTGTAGAGATTGATGGTGGGCGTGGTGGTTCACGCCTATAATCCCAGCACTTTGGGAGACTGAGGCAGGTGGATCAGAAGTTCGAGACCAGCTTGACCAACATGATGAAATCCCATCTCTACTAAAAAATACAAAATTAGCCAGGCATGGTGGTGCACGCCTGTGGTCCCAGCTACTGGGGAGACTAAGGCAGGAGAATCGCTTGAACCTGGGAGGTGGAGGTTGCAGTGAGCCGAGATTGACAGTGACAACTGCACAATAATGTATTTCATACCACTGAACAGTACACCTAAAAATGGTGAAAATGGTAAATTTTGTATTATGTATATTTTGCCACAGGCCAGGTGTGGTGGCTCACGCCTGTAATGTTAGCACTTTGGGAGGCTGAGGCAAAAGGATTGCTCGAGCTCAGGAGTTAAAGGCCAGCCTAGGCAACATAGCGATACCCCATTTGTATTTTTTTTAATGTAAAAAATAAAATAAAATAACACACACACAAACGAATAAACAGAACCTGTATGAGTCACACGTTTAGGTAGCTGAATATCCTCTCTGCCCCCGATTCCCCCAAGTCAAAGGCAAAAGGGATTCGTTCCACCGAAGAGTTTACACCAGCCACAGCTGCCTCCCAGGAAAAGCCCTTTTGTGCGTGGAGGAGGCAGACGGCGAGGGTCTGTGAACATTTTTTTTTTTTTTTTTTTTGAGACGGAGTCTCGCTCTGTCGCCCAGGCCAGTGGCCGGATCTCAGCTCACTGCAAGCTCCGCCTCCAGGGTTTACGCCATTCTCCTGCCTCAGCCTCCCGAGTAGCTGGGACTACAGGCGCCCGCCACCTCGCCCGGCCAGTTTTTTGTCTTTTTTAGTAGAGACGGGGTTTCACCTGTTCGCCAGGATGGTCTCGATCTCCTGACGTGATCTGCCCGTCTCGGCCTCCCAAAGTGCTGGGATTACAGGCTTGAGCCACCGCGCCCGGCCCACATTTTTTATTTTTATTTTTTTAGAGACAGGGTCTGGCTCTGTCTCCCAGGCTGGAGTGCAGTGGCGCGATCACGGCTCACTGCAGCCTCGAACCACCGGGCTCCAGCGATCCTCCTGACACAGCCTCCTGAGAACTAGTTTTTTAAATTTTTAGTAGAGATAGGCTCTTGCCATATTGCCCAGGTTGGTCTCAAACTCCTGATCTCAAATGACCCTGCCGCCTCCCGAAGCGCCGGGACCACAGGCGGGGAGCCACCGGCCGGCCTCTGTGTGCACCGAGGAGCCGCGCAGCAACCGCCACGATCCAGCTTTAGGACATTTCCATCATCCCACTCAGCCTTCCTGCGCCCCTGGTTCCCCATCTATAAATAGATAATATGCGCCTAGCTTTCTAGGTCACCGGCACATTGTACCCATAATTATTATACTTGTCAATGCCACATTTCTAGGTTTTAACCTTCCCCAAGCGCAGCACCCGCCCCCAGCGCAGCCCGTGTCTCCGCACGCAGAGGAGCCGATCACGGGTGGGAGGTGGATCCCGGAGGCCCCGCCCCAGGCCCCGCCCCCCCGTGCGCCCAAGCTCGATCGGGGAATCGGGCCTCTCCTGGCGCCCTGGCAGCGGCGCGGGGCGTGGCTCCGGGCTGGATTGGTGACGCCTGGGCCCCGCGGGCGCCTGCGCAGTGGTCAAGGCCGAGCTGGCGCCGAGGGGCTGTGGGAGTGTCCGTGGCTGCTCCACCGCTGACGCCGCACCATGGCGGACGAGGAGCTTGAGGCGCTGAGGAGACAGAGGCTGGCCGAGCTGCAGGCCAAGCATGGGGTGAGCGCGCCAGCCCCTGCCATGCCCGGCCCCCGCGGGGCGCCGCCCTCGCCCGGAGTGGAGGGCGCGCCTCCCCCGGGGCCCGGTCCCCGGCGCTGCCCTGGCGGCCTCGTGGCCGGCTCCGAGGTGGCCTCCCCGCTTTCTCCGTCGCGAGGGGCACGGGAGGCGGCAGCGGGGGCCGCCACGTGCCCGGGCGTTGGGGTGTGGGGTCCCCTGGCCTGGAGCGGGCTCGTCCTGGCGGGCCTGGATCCAAGCACAATCTCAGCTTTTGGAACCAGCAGCAGCCGGACCGAATTCAGTTTTTCCGGAATTCAGTTGTTCTGACCCAAGTTTAGCTGACAGGTATTGAGGGTCCGCTGTGTTCCCGGTGCTGAGCGCGCGGCGGGGTCAGAGGAACGCTCGCCCCGCCGGGATGACAGGGAGGGGCCGCCCGGGAAGCTTGGATGGATCAGACGCCCGGAGAGGCGTTTCTGATAGAGAGAGGGACGGGGACCTTAGGGACGGAGGGCGCAGTCTTTTGAGTTACCGTTGTCCCTAATACCGAGGCCCGTTTTATTTTACAGAAATTATCCCTACACGTAAAACACGGTTTCGTAATACAGGGATTCCCCTCCCCAGGGTGCTCTGTATTCCAAAGCGTTCTGTGAGGTTGTGATTTTAGACGCTCATCAAAACGTTGTAAGTGGAAACTAGTTCATTGATTTCTGTGAGGCCCAGTTTCTTCATTATTTGGGGAGTTGTTTCTACCACTGCAAGAGACTGTGATGTATAGGAAACAACGGAATCGTTCCTTTTTCCCCTCCCCCGCCATGAAATTTCTGTATTAAATTAAATTTTTTTTTTCCAGGATCCTGGCGATGCGGCCCAACAGGAAGCAAAGCACAGGTATGGGCTGGAAACCTGAACTTTTTTTTCTTTTGCTTTAGTTATTTTAAGCAGGTGTGTGACTCAGATTTTTTGTTTTGCTGGAATGGTGATTTGGCCAAAATCATCCGCAGGGTATCTTCATTATTATTAGTTAAATAAACACGTGTGCAGCTCCACCTCAGACCTTGTATTGCAATTACTGGTTGATGTTTCTCTGCCAAACTGTGAGTACCTTAAAATGAGCCTGATAATAGGCAGCTGTGGCAGTTTCCTCGGATGTGGGGGTGACGTGAGTCCGGTGCCTCACTTAGTAAGTGCTCAATAAGTGTTAACTGTTAAACTATTCTGACTGTTTTATCCCAACACAGGGCAGAACACCTGAGACAGATGCAGGTAATTGATTCTGTGGCAGGTTTATTGAATGAGTATGTGATTACCTTATGCTACTGTTTTTAAATTGTGGTTAAAATTTCACCATCTCAACCATTTTTAAGTGTGTGCTTCAGTAGTGTTCACACTCTAGAATGTTTTCATCTTGCAAAACTGAAACCCTGAGGTTACTGGACAATTCTCCATTTCCCCTTCCCCACCTTCTAACTCCTCTCCAACAAATATTGATAGAGCACCTACTCTGGGTCAGGCACTGTGCTGGGTCTACAGAAATAGGAAGGCAGGGAGGGTTCGGGAGAAGACAGATGGTAAGAAGCATCTGGAGTAGTGATAGGAAGTAAAACGATGCGAATTTCATTGATTCTACCATGTACATCTTTAAACATATCTGAAATCAGGATGTCTTTTATAACGGATTGCTCTTGCCCCAGATTCTTCCAGAGGGGATTTACTTTAGACTGCCACCACTTGAGTCCATTTTTGAGACCACTGAAAGTTAAGTTCTCTGCTTGAGGTTTTTCCTTGCCTCGTCCCTAGTAGTGTGAATTCAGACACCAACCCTGTAAGACTGAACTTTTTTCTTCTTCACTCAGGGCCAGGTGCATGCAAGCTTTTGTACTGCCTCTTACTGCGTGGCAGATTTATTTCTTCTTTACCTTGTACTGAGAATGTTGCTCTTTGATACTCCAGTGGTGGGATCAGAACTCACTGCAGCCTCAAACTCCTCCTGGGCTCAAGTGATCCTCCCACCTCAGCCTCCTGAGGAGCTGAGACTACAGGCGTGCACCACCATGCCTGGCTAATTCTTTTAAACTTTTTTTTTTTATAGCCTCGCTATATCACCCAGGCTAGTCTCAAACTCCTGGCTTCGAGTGATCCTCCCACCTCGGCCTCCCAAGATACCCCAGTTTGAATGGAGGTCTCTGTTAGACCTCTCATTTGTAGGGTGGGGTTTTTTTTTTTTTTTTTTCATTTTTAGAGATACGTAAAACCATGGTGCATCTTACAGTTGATGGCATCTTAGGGTTCTGTGATATAATGGTTTGTGGCAGGCCAGGTGCGGTGACTGAAACCTGTAGACCCAGCTACTCAGGAGGCCGAGGTGGAAGAATCACTTGAGGACAGGTGAGCTGATCGTAGCTGCAGTGAGCTGTGATTGCACCACTGTACTCCAGCATGAACAGAGTGAGACACCCCCCCTTTTTTTTTTTTTTTTTTTTTTTTTTTTTGAGATGGAGTCTTGCTCTGTCACACAGGCTGGAGTGTAGTGGCACAGTCTTGGCTCACTGTAACCTCTGCCTCCGAGGTTCAAGCGATTTTCCTGCCTCCACCTCCCAAGTAGCTGGGATTACAGGCACCTGCCACCATGCCCGGCTAATTTTTGCATTTTTAGTAGAGACGGGGTTTCACTATGTTGGCCAGGCTGGTCTCAAACTCCTGACCTCAAGTGATCCACCCACCTCGGCCTCCCAAAGTGCTGAGATTATAGGCGTGAGCCACCATGCCCGGCCTAGACCCCATCTCTTAAAGTTTGTGGCAGGGCTGCAGTAAAGAAGTGGCCTATGGAAATGAGCTTTAAGCCACATTCCATGAACCCAAGGGCCTCTGAACTGGGAGTAGATAGTGAGTAGACAGCCAGCCCTAGCTCTCCCTCTCAGTTGAGCCAAAGTATCTGTGCTCATTTGTTTTTAGATTCCTTAAAGGATTTCATTTGAAAGAAAAAAACTTAAGTCCATGAGACCACTGTCCTGTGGACATGAACTACTTTCTCTTTGGGTAGGTAGGAAGAATTGAGGATAGTTGTAAAGTTATAATTTCATTCCCCTTCCCCACCCAGAAAAATAGAACTGAGAGTCTAAAAACATGGAATCTGGCTATAGCTTGGCCACAGTTACCTGTGTCTCTTTAGCATAGCCTCCTGGATCTCAGCTTTAAAAAAAAAAAGATACAGATTAGTCACTTGGTCCTTCTAATTGCCTGAAATCCCACTATAAATTTCTAGCACCTGTCGTGCAATAGGTACTTAAGAATGTTGGTGATGGTGTTTGAATTGAGGCTCCACTCTGATGAAAAAAGCTCACCTTCCAGCCTGGTAGGTTCTCACCTGTGTAATATAAAGCTGGTTCTTTGAGGGCAAAAGGGGATTCTACTTAAATGTAGCTGCAGCCTTGTGTAGAGCAAGTACCATAACACTGTGTATACTGCAGGCCCCATGTGGAGACACTGGATGAGTTCTTTTTTGTATGTTCCAGGGGAATGCCGACAGCTTTGTTTTAATTGTGCTTGACCTATGTTTTTGTTGTAGGGAAGCAGAAATGAGAAACAGTATCTTAGCCCAAGTTCTGGATCAGTCGGCCCGGGCCAGGTGTAAGCATCTTTGATTTCATTTCCATAAAGTTAGCTTGAGTTAGTTGAATGGGGTGATTATATGCCATTATTCTTTTTTTTTTTTTTTTTTTTTTTTGAAACGGAGTCTCGCTCTGTCACCCAGGCTGGAGTGCAGTGACCGGATCTCAGCTCACTGCAAGCTCCGCCTCCCGGGTTCACGCCATTCTCCTGCCTCAGCCTCCCGAGTAGCTGGGACTACAGGCGCCCGCCACCTCGCCCGGCTAGTTTTTTGTAGTTTTTAGTAGAGACGGGGTTTCACCGTGTTAGCCAGGATGGTCTCGATCTCCTGACCTCGTGATCCACCCGTCTCAGCTTCCCAAAGTGCTGGGATTACAGGCTTGAGCCACCACGCCCGGCCTATATGCCATTATTCTTATCACTAGATGAAATATTTGCTTAGGCTGAAAACACTTGAGATTGTAAGAAATGCGAAGTTTATAAACCTAGAGAACTGTACTTTAAGCCCTATTAAAAGTACGAGGTCACTTCTCTTACCAAGATTTTCTCCAGGTGCATATTAGGTAAGATTTATAGGAAACTCATAGGGCCAATCACAAAATGTTGCTGGTAGTTGACATGGGTGATGGGGACTTAGGGACTTTTTATATGTGTTGTCAGTTTTAGTGTATGTTCAGAGTTGTTCATCATAATAAACCAAAACCTGTAGAAAGAAAAAATGAGCCAATCAGAATAAACTGGCATTTTCTGTGTTTTAACTGGAAGCCCAGTTTGAGTGTAGAAAAGGTGGCCACAGGTGGATCACCACCATTATGTATGTGTAATAGATAAACCGCTTTCCAGAGGGCAGTCATATATTTTAATGGAACAGGAAGCATGGTGCTTAGAATCTGAGAACCCAAGTTTCATCTTGGCTGGGCCACTACCCCCCACATGCCCATGTGGAGATTGGCATAGCTGAACTTCAGTTTTCTCATTTTTAAGAGGAGTAACAATACTGTCTTGCCCTACACTGGTTGAGAAACAAGCTTGTGAAGTGCTTTGGAAATGGCAATGCATAGTTTTAAGGTATAACGTAAGTGCATTTGATTTTAATGGTTTTTGCATATGTATTTTTTCTTTTTAGTAAGTAACTTAGCACTTGTAAAGCCTGAAAAAACTAAAGCAGTGGAGAATTACCTCATACAGATGGCAAGATATGGACAACTGAGTGAGAAGGTAAGCTTAGACTGCCTTGAGGAACTTGACCTGCTTTATCAAAACATGGCTTCAAAAGGTCAGCTGCATCTTCATTGGATTACAGAATTCTTGCTGACTTTTAGAAGAAATTGTTGGAGAGAATAGTCATACCTACCTGAGAATTAATTGCCTTTCCTAAATTCCTCTGCTTTGCTGCTTTCCTGGCGTTGCTCTGGAACCTTGTTGGTGTCTGTGACTGTTAGGGTCAGCTAGCTTCAATTGCCCCTGCACTGGAAACAAGCTTTCTCAGTAACACCAATTAAAATACTACCAGTGTAAGTAGAAGGTGTGTTTTGCAGATGAGAAGGTGCTAAGATCCCTTGGATATGTTCTGTGTGTTGCTGTAATGCCATGAGGGGTATGTTCTGACAAACCTGACCTTTGAGATCCAGATGAGCCCCACCTGCCCTGAGAAGCCCTCTGCGTCCACCACAGCCTAACTGAATCAGTCCTGTCCCCTTAACCCCTTACACTGAGAACTGCTTGTGTATGTGTGTGTGGGAGGGGGGTGTGGGGAGCTGGTTAGGCTGATCATTTCCGAGTGTGACTTACCTCCTTCAAGGGGATGTTTAAGCTTCTCGGGCAGAAGTGGTGTGTCTGTATTCCTGACACCAAACACAGTGGTATATGTGGTTGTCACACTCAGCTGGTGATGATAAAGGTGTTCCTAAATATCTGTTAGCTTTCAGTTTTCCTGAGGAAGCAATTTTATGGATACTTCCCCCTCCTCAAATGAGGAATAGCAGAGCAAATTTTATTTGGAGCTTAATCCAATAGTTTTTTTTTTTTTTTTTTTTGTTTTGTTTTGTTTTGTTTTTGAGACGGAGTCTCACTGCGTCTCCCAGGCTGGAGTGCAGTGGCGTGATCTCGGCTCACTGCAAGCTCCGCCTCCCGGGTTCATGCCATTCTCCCGCCTCAGCCTCCCAAGTAGCTGAGACTACAGGCGCCCGCCACCACGCCCGGCTAGTTTTTTGTATTTTTAGTAGAGACGGGGTTTCACCATGTTAGCCAGGATAGTCTCGATCTCCTGACCTCGTGATCCACCTGCCTCGGCCTCCCAAAGTGCTGGGATTACAGGCTTGAGCCACCGTGCCCGGCCTAATCCAATAGTTATAACCAGTAGTTTCAACCTCCTTCCTTACCACTCCTTCCCTCCTGAGCTCTTTCCCCACACCTCAAAAAGACTACAAAGTGATTCCATCTGCAGAGGTAAATTCTTTGTTTAAAAAAGTACTGTTTTTCTTTATCTTTTCTGGTTCTCCTAGGTATCAGAACAAGGTTTAATAGAAATCCTTAAAAAAGTAAGCCAACAAACAGAAAAGACGACAACAGTGAAAGTAAGTGTCCCCAGATGCTCGTGGCAAATGAAAAGATGGATACTTTAAAGATTAGTGTTGAATATACATCTACCACACATTTTTCAGCCCAGAGACATTTTCCTTTTATAACACGTGAAAGTTGGGAGAGAAAGGCTGAATCTGTTGGGGGAGGGTTCCAATTTTTATAGGCTCTTGACTCCATTCCCACCCTTTCAGTTCACACTAAGTTGCTTTAAAGACACGAATGTCTTGCTAAAATTGGTAGAAATGTTCTTTTCTCAGAAAATGTGAGTTACTCTTTATTAGAAAGGTTCTGACACTCACTTAATTTTCCTCCCAGTTCAACAGGAGAAAAGTAATGGACTCTGATGAAGATGATGATTATTGAACTACAAGTGTTTACAGACTAGAACTTAACGGAACAATTCTAGTACAGAAGTTAAGATCTGATTAAATATTTACTTTGTTTATTGTCTATATGCCTTTTAAAAGAAATAAACTTGTTATGCAAATAAAATATTTGGTTTTTTTTTTATTTAAGTTCTAGGGTACATGTGCATAACGTGCATGTTTGTTACATATGTATACTTTTGCCATGTTGCTGTGCTGCACCCATCAGCTCATCATTTACATCAGGTATAACTCCCAGTGCAATCCCTCCCCCCTCCCCCCTCCCCGTGATAGGCCCCGGTGTGTGATGTTACCCTTTCCGAGTCCAAGTGATCTTATTGTTCAGTTCCCACCTATGAGTGAGAACATGCGGTGTTTGGTTTTCTGTTCTTCAGATAGTTTGCTGAGAATGATGGTTTCCAGCTGCATCCATGTCCCTACAAAGGACACAAACTCATCCTTTTTTATGGCTGCATAGTATTCCATGGTGTATATGTGCCACATTTTCTTAATCCAGTCTGTCACTGATGGACATTGGGGTTGATTCCAAGTCTTTGCTATTGTGAGTAGTGCCGCAATAAACATACATGTGCATGTGTCTTTATAGCAGCATGATTTATAATCCTTTGGGTATATACCCAGTAATGGGATGGCTGGGTCATATGGTACTTCCAGTTCTAGATCCTTGAGGAATCGCCATACTGTTTTCCATAATGGTTGAACTAGTTTACAGTCCCACCAACAGTGTAAAAGTGTTGGTATTTCTCCACATCCTCTCCAGCAGCTGTTGTTTCCTGACTTCTTAATGATTGCCATTCTAACTGGTGTGAGATGGTATCTCATTGTGGTTTTGATTTGCATTTCTCTGATGGCCAGTGATGATGAGCATTTTTTCATGTGTCTGTTGGCTGTATGAATGTCCTCTTTTGAGAAATGTCTGTTCATATCCTTTGCCCACTTTTTGATGGGGTTGTTTTTTTCTTGTAAATTTGTTTGAGTTCTTTGTAGGTTCTAGATATTAGCCCTTTGTCTAATGAGTAGATTGCAAAAATTTTCTCCCATTCTGTAGGTTGCCTGTTCACTCTGATGGTAGTTTCTTTTGCTGTGCAGAAGCTCTTTAGTTTAATGAGATCCCATTTGTCAATTTTGGCTTTTATTGCCATTGCTTTTGGTGTTTTAGACATGAAGTCCTTGCCCATGCCTATGTCCTGAATGATATTACCTAGGTTTTCTTCTAGGGTTTTTATGGTATTAGGTCTAACATTTAAGTCTCTAATCCATCTTGAATTAATTTTCGTATAAGGAGTAAGGAAAAGATCCAGTTTCAGCTTTCTACTTATGGCTAGCCAATTTTCCCAGCACCATTTATTAAATAGGGAATCCTTTCCCCATTTCTTGTTTTTCTCAGGTTTATCAAAGATCAGATGGCTGTAGATGGTGTGGTATTATTTCTGAGGACTCTGTTCTGTTCCATTGGTCTATATCTCTGTTTTGGTACCAGTACCATGCTGTTTTGGTTACTGTAGCCTTGTAGTATAGTTTGAAGTCAGGTAGCGTGATGCCTCCAGCTTTGTTCTTTTGACTTAGGATTGTCTTGGAGATGCGGGCTCTTTTTTGGTTCCATATGAACTTTAAAGCAGTTTTTTCCAATTCTGTGAAGAAACTCATTGGTAGCTTGATGGGGATGGCATTGAATCTATAAATTACCTTGGGCAGTGTGGCCATTTTCACGATATTGATTCTTCCTATCCATGAGCATGATATGTTCTTCAATTTGTTTATGTCCTCTTTTATTTCACTGAGCAGTGGTTTGTAGTTCTCCTTGAAAAGGTCCTTTACATCCCTTGTAAGTTGGATTCTTAGGTATTTTATTCTCTTTGAAGCAATTGTGAATGGAAGTTCATTCATGATTTGGCTCTCTGTTTGTCTGTTACTGGTGTATAAGAATGCTTATGATTTTTGCACATTAATTTTGTATCCTGAGACTTTGCTGAAGTTTCTTATCAGCTTAAGGAGATTTTGGGCTGAGACAATGGGGTTTTCTAAATATACAATCATGCCATCTGCAGACAGGGACAATTTGACTTCTTCTTTTCCTAACTGAATACCCTTTATTTCTTTCTCTTGCCTGATTGCCCTAGCCAGAACTTCCAACACTATGTTGAATAGGAGTGGTGAGAGAGGGCATCCCTGTCTTGTGCCAGTTTTCAAAGGGAATTTTTCCAGTTTTTGCCCATTCAGTATGATATTGGCTGTGGGTTTGTCATAAATAGCTCTTATGATTTTGAGATACGTTCCATCAATACCGAATTTATTGAGAGTTTTTAGCATGAAGGGGTGTTGAATTTTGTCAAAGGCCTTTTCTGCATCTATTGAGATAATCATGTGGTTTTTGTCTTTGGTTCTGTTTATATGCTGGATTATGTTTATTGATTTGCATATGTTGAACCAGCCTTGCATCCCAGGGATGAAGCCAACTTGATCATGGTGGGTAAGCTTTTTGATGTGGTGCTGGATCCGGTTTGCCAGTATTTTATTGAGGATTTTTGCATTGATGTTCATCAGGGATATTGGTCTAAAATTCTCTTTTTTTGTTGTGTCTCTGCCAGGCTTTGGTATCAGGATGATGTTGGCCTCATAAAATGAGTTAGGGAGGATTTCCTCTTTTTCTATTGATTGGAATAGTTTCAGAAGGAATGGTACCAGCTCCTCCTTGTACCTCTGGTAGAATTCAGCTGTGAATCCATCTGGTCCTGGACTTTTTTTGGTTGGTAGGCTATTATTGCCTCAATTTCAGAGCCTACTATTGGTCTATTCAGGGATTCAGCTTCTTCCTGGTTTAGTCTTGGGAGAGTGTAAGTGTCCAGGAAATTATCCATTTCTTCTAGATTTTCTAGTTTATTTGCGTAGAGGTGTTTATAGTATTCTCTGATGGTAGTTTGTATTTCTGTGGGTTCGTTGGTGATATCCCCTTTATCATTTTTTATTGTGTCTATTTGATTCTTCTCTCTTTTCTTCTTTATTAGTCTTGCTAGCAGTCTATCAATTTTGTTGATCTTTTCAAAAAACCAACTCCTGGATTCATTGATTTTTTGGAGGGTTTTTTGTGTCTCTATCTCCTTCAGTTCTGCTCTGATCTTAGTTATTTCTTGCCTTCTGCTAGCTTTGGAATGTGTTTGCTCTTGCTTCTCTAGTTCTTTTAATTGTGATGTTAGAGTGTCAACTTTAGATCTTTCCAGCTTTCTCTTGTGGGCATTTAGTGCTATAAATTTCCCTCTACACACTGCTTTAAATGTGTCCCAGAGATTCTGGTATGTTGTATCTTTGTTCTCATTGGTTTCAAAGAACATCTTTATTTCTGCCTTCATTTCGTTGTGTACCCAGTAATTCAGGAGCAGGTTATTCAGTTTCCATGTAGTTGAGCGGTTTTGATGGAGTTTCTTAGTCCCTAGTTCTAGTTTGATTGCACTGTGGTCTGAGAGACAGTTCGTTGTAATTTCTGTTCTTGTACATTTGCTGAGGAGTGCTTTACTTCCAATTATGTGGTCAATTTTGGAATAAGTGGGATGTGTTGCTGAGAAGAATGTATATTCTGTTGATTTGGGGTGGAGAGTTCTGTAGATGTCTATTAGGTCTGCTTGCTGCAGAGATGAGTTCAATTCCTGGATATCCTTGTTTACTTTCTGTCTCGTTGATCTGTCTAATGTTGACAGTGGGGTGTTGAAGTCTCCCATTATTATTGTATGGGAGTCTAAGTCTCTTTGTAAGTCTCTAAAGACTTGCTTTATGAATCTGGGTGCTCCTGTATTGGGTGCATATATATTTATGATAGTTAGCTCTTCCTGTTGAATTGATCCCTTTACCATTATGTAATGGCCTTCTTTGTCTCTTTTTATCTTTGATGGTTTAAAGTCTGTTTTATCAGAGACTAGTATTGCGACCCCTGCTTTTTTTTGTTCCCCATTTGCTTGGTAGATCTTCTTCCTCCATCCCTTTATTTTGAGCCTATGTATGTCTCTGCATGTAAGATGGGTCTCCTGAAGACAGCAGACTGATGGGTCTTGACTCTTTATCCAGTTTGCCAGTCTGTGTCTTTTAATTGGAGCATTTAGTCCATTTACATTTAAGGTTAATATTGTTATGTGCGAACTTGATCCTGCCATTATGATATTAACTGGTTATTTTGCTCGTTAGTTGATGCAGTTTCTTCCTAGCCTCAATGATCTTTACATTTTGGCATGTTTTTGCAATGGCTGGTACCTGTTGTTCCTTTCCATGTTTAGTGCTTCCTTCAGGGTCTCTTGTAAGGCAGGCCTGGTGGTGACAAAATCTCTAAGCATTTGCTTATCTGTAAAGGATTTTATTTCTCCTTCACTTATGAAACTTAGTTTGGCTGGATATGAAATTCTGGGTTTAAAATTCTTTAAGAATGTTGAATATTGGCCCCCACTCTCTTCTGGCTTGTAGAGCTTCTGCTGAGAGATCTGCTGTTAGTCTGATGGGCTTCCCTTTGTGGGTAACCCGATCTTTCTCTCTGGCTGCCCTTAAGATTTTTTCCTTCATTTCAACTTTGGTGAATCTGGCAATTATGTGTCTTGGAGTTGCTCTTCTCGAGGAGTATCTTTGTGGCGTTCTCTGTATTTCCTGAATTTGAATGTTGGCCTGCCCTTCTAGATTGGGGAAGTTCTCCTGGATGATATCCTGAAGAGTGTTTTCCAACTTGGTTCCATTTTCCCCCTCACTTTTAGGCACCCCAATCAGACGTAGATTTGGTCTTTTTACATAATCCCATACTTCTTGCAGGCTTTGTTCATTTCTTTTTCTTCTTTTTTCTTTAGATTTCTCTTCTCACTTCATTTCATTCATTTGATCCTCAATCGCTGATACTCTTTTTCCAGTTGATCGAGTCGGTTACTGAAGCTTGTGCATTTGTCACGTATTTCTCGTGTCATGGTTTTCATCTCTGTCCGTTTGTTTATGGCCTTCTCGGCATTAAGTATTCTGGTTATCAGTTCTTCCACTCTTTTTTCAAGATTTTTAGTTTCTTTGCGCTGGGTATGTAATTCCTCCTTTAGCTCTGAGAAGTCTGATGGACTGAAGCCTTCTCTCATCTCGTCAAAGTCATTCTCCATCCAGCTTTGATCCGTTGCTGGCGATGAGCTGCGTTCCTTTGGAGGGGGAGATGCGCTCTTATTTTTTGGATTTCCAGCTTTTCTGCCCTGCTTTTTCCCCATCTTTGTGGTTTTATCTGCCTCTGGTCTTTGATGATGGTGACATACTGATGGAGTTTTGGTGTGGGTGTCCTTCCTGTTTGTTAGTTTTCCTTCTAACAGTCAGGACCCTCAGCTGTAGGTCTGTTGGAGATTGCCTGAGGTCCACTCCAGACCCTGTTTGCCTGGGTGTCAGCAGCAGAGGCTGCAGAAGATAGAATACTGCTGAACAGCAAGTGTACCTGTCTGATTCTTGCTTTGGAAGCTTCCTCTCAGGGGTGTACTCCACCGTATGAGGTGTGGGGTGTTGGTCTGCCCTTAGTGGAGGATGTCTCCCAGTTAGGCTACTCAGGGATCAGGGACCCACTTGAGCAGGCAGTCTGTCCTCAGATCTCAACCTCCGTGTTGGGAGATCCACCGCTGTCTTCAAAGCTGTCAGAGTCTGCAGAGGTGTCTTCAGAGGTTTCTGCTGCTTTTCTTTGTTGTTTAGCTGTGCCCTGTCCCCAGAGGTGGAGTCTACAGAGACTGGCAGGCCTCCTTGAACTGCTGTGAGCTCCACCCAGTTCGATCTTCCCAGGGCTTTGTTTACCTACTTAAGCCTCAGCAATGGCGGGCGCCCCTACCCCAGCCTCGCTGCTGCCTTGCTGTTAGATAGCAGACTGCTGTGCTGGCAATGAGGAAGGCTCCGTGGGCGTGGGACCCTCCCAGCCAGGTGTGGGATATAATCTCCTGGTGTGCCCGTTTGCTTAAAGTGCAGTATTGGGGTGGGAGTTACCCGATTTTCCAGGTGTTGTGTGTCTCAGTTCCCCTGGCTAGGAAAAGGGATTCCCTTCCCCCTTGCACTTCCCAGATGAGGCGATCCCTTGCCCTGCTTCAGCTCTCACTGGTCGGGCTGCAACAGCTGACCAGCACCAATTGTCCAGCACTCCCCAGTGAGATGAACCCAGTACCTCAGTTGATAATGCAGAAATCACCTGTCTTCTGTGTCGCTCGCCCTGGGAGCTGGAGACTGGAGCTGTTCCTATTCGGCCATCTTGCTCCGCCCCCTCGGGTAAGTTGTTTTAGTATCATAGCCAAGTGACCAGATCTGTGTTTTGAATTATTCCCCTTCCTACCAAAAGCTTTTAAGCACGTGTACCAGCATGAATCTATCCTTTGCAACACTGCTGTGAATATTAGATAGGGAAAGTGTCCGCGGCAGAAACAGAAGCTGCTCCAGCACTCTTCCGGAAGAAAAACATAGCAGCCGCGGCCGCCAGTAACATGAGGGGAATTAAAACCTGTGCATCAGACTGAATCAGCTTCAAATTTGAGCACATCTAATATTCCAAGACGTAGACTCTGAAAGCAGGTAAGCTGTTTCTCTTCCTGCCGATAGTTCTTCCACTTAATCTAAGAAAACTCCTAGCTTTGCCAGGTGCAGTGGTTCATACCTGTAATCCCAGCACTTTGGGAGGCTGAGGCTGGCAGATCTGTTGAGGTCGGGAGTCCGAGACCAGCCTGGCCAACATGGTGAAACCCTGTCTCTACTAAAAATACAAAAATTAGCTGGGCATGGTGGCACACACCTGGAATCCCAGCTACTTGGGAGGCTTGAACCTGGTAGGCAGAGGTTGCAGTGAGCTGAGATCAGGCCACTGCACTCCAACCTGGGTGATTCCATCTGAAAAAAAACCAAAAAAAACCTGCCAGCTTTGATCTCATTTATAATCTGTTTTTCCAGAGGTACTGAGATTAACAAATACTACTCCCTCCAAAAAAACTAGAGTGATGACAGAAAAAAATGACCAAAATAATTAGGCATGTTAGTAATACTACTACAGCAATAAACATGTTTGTAAGAGAAATTACTTCTAATGATTTCAGATCCAGTTGAGACAGTTCAGAGTTGAAACATTTTGGTAACATATCACTCATAATGTTGCAGGTGACTTAAAGCAAATGCTCTCTCTTCTGTTGTGCTTGCTTTCCATTAGGTTATGAAAACCTGCACTCATAAGTTAGGGTTTTCAGAGATGGAGACTTGCTATGTTGCTGAGGCTGGCCTCAAACTCCTAAGCTCAAGTGATCTTCCCACCTCAGCCTCCCCCGTAGCTGAGACTAGGTGCAAGCCACTGCTCCTATATTTAAATCATAAACTTAACCATCAACCAGCTGTTTGGGGGTAACCGTTTAAATATCTTAGTCCTGTGAGACCCAGCACAGGATTACATTCATAACTTTTAACAAGGTGAATAAGATTAGTAAAAAAGTGAAGGCAAATGTGGTTTACAAACCCCAGTCTCTGCGTTAGCCAGCATACTACTGATACATGTTCAAACTGGAGATTCTACTATATTTGAAATTTGCAACTATTGTCAGTGAAGAAAGTGTTAGAATAATACCTAACATTATAAATAAGTAGAACCGTTAAGAACATTAACATATTTTTAAAAGAACAGAATGATTAAGATGAAATCTGGTTGGGGATTTTGTGTCAGGGTAAACTGGTAATTTAAAAAAAATGTGGTCAGGGATTTTGAAAACATCCCAGTTACAGATAAATTTTGCTTTAGGCCTCTTTTACATACAAATGCTAAGGGAATATGAGGCACTTCACAAGTTCTGTGCTTTCTCTCACAGGATAACCACTGTCCTAATGGCAACTGCTGTGAATGTGTTTAAAGATGGTCAGATTCTGCCGGGCACGGTGGCTCAAGCCTGTAATCCCAGCACTTTGGGAGGCCGAGACGGGCGGATCACGAGGTCAGGAGATCGAGACCATCCTGGCTAACACAGTGAAACCCCGTCTCTACTAAAAATACAAAAACTAAGCCGGGCGAGGTGGCAGGCGCCTGTAGTCCCAGCTACTCGGGAGGCTGAGGCAGGAGAATGGCATGAACCCGGGAGGCGGAGCTTGCAGTGAGCTGAGATCCGGCCACTGCACTCCAGCCTAGGTGACAGAGCGAGACTCCGTCTCAAAAAAAAAAAAAAAAAAAAAAGATGGTCAGATTCTTTCAGACACCTACCTGAGAGTGAAAAGTGGTTCTGTGTACAAGGAGAGAGGTTCCTGATGGCAACAAGAGGCTGGAGTACATTTTAGGGAGTGGAGAGAGGTTATTCTAAACTTTCTAATTTAAATGAGTGAACTCGCATTGCTTTGAATTCAAACCTTTTTTTTCCCAAAAATGTAAATTTAGGGCATTAATTTCTCAACTGTCACATCAGGTTTTGAGTAGGGAAAGCAATTGGAAAAAACTGGTTGTTTTTGTTTGAGATGGAGTATCGCTCTGTTGCCAGGCTGGAGTGCAGTGGCATGATCTTGGATCACTGCAGCCTCCTCCTCCCGGGTTCAAGCAATTCTGCCTCAGCCTCCCAAGTAGCTGGGATTACAAGCGTGCGCCACCACACCCAACTAATTTTTGTATTTTTAGTACAGATGGGGTTTCACCATGTTGGCCAGAATGACAACTGTTTTTTAAAAATAATCGAGTCACTTAACGATGGAAAACATTACTGATGACCAGAACAGCTCAAAAAGAAACAGCATTTACCTATCGAGAGGAAGGGTACACCAAGCTTGCAGCTGCCACTGCCAACAAGACCTTGATCCTGGCTGTGAGATCCCTCGCAGCCCCCTTATTTTTCTGAATCTTTCCCCATTTGACAATTCTACCATCCACAGCAATTGTTGAAATTAAAAGGGTATATGTGAAAATGTTTTCGGCTGGGCATGGTGACTCATGCCTGCAATCGCAGCACTTTGGGAGGCCAATGTGGGCAGATCACTTGAGGTCGGGAGTTCGAGACCAGCCTGGCCAACATGGTGAGACCCTATCTCTACCAAAAATACAAAAATTAGCCAGGCGTGGTGGCAGGCGCCTATAATCCCAGCTACTTGGGAGGCTAAGGCAGGAGAATTGCTTGAACCTGAGAGGCGGAGGCTGCAGTGAGCCAAGATCATGCCACTGCACTCTAGCCTGGGTGACAGAGCAAGACTCCATCTCAAAAAAGAAAATGTTTTCAAAATTATATTGTACTACCCCAAAATATTAGCTGGTGTCAAATGTGCATATTTGTATCCTGAAGAATACCTGTGCTGATAAACTGTATAGGATGTATTTTCTTAATTAGGATGGTATGGAACCACAGCAGCTTCAGTCTATAAGGTGGTTTTGTTTAAAAGAAGTAGGGAAGGCTGGGCGTGGTGGCTCACGCCTGTAATTCCAGCACTTGGGAGGCCGAGGCGGGCGGATCATGAGGTCAGGAGATTGAGACCATCCTGGCTAACACGGTGAAACACCATCTCTACTAAAACTAACAAAAAACTAGCCAGGCGCGGTGGTGGGCACCTATAGTCCCAGCTACTCGGGAGGCTGCGGCAGGAGAATTGCTTGAACCTAGGAGGCGGAGGTTGCAGTGAGCCGAGATTGTGCCACTGCACTCCAGCCTGGGGTGACAGAGTGAGACTCCGTCTCAAAAAAGAAAAGGAGGAAAAATCAAAGCAACAGGACTCATCTCCTGTTTGGGGTAGGAAGCTGTATTCATTTTATTCTTCTGATTTCCAAAGAAAAACATTTTTGTGGGCCCTGGACACTGTGCCTACTGGGTTAAGTTGGCCTTGGTCAGTAGATGGATAATGAGCTAAATGATCAAGTTCCCATGTTTCAGTCTCACATCTGTAACTGAAAAATACATATCCATTCAATGGGGACCACTTTTCCCACACACAAAGCAAATGTTTACAGCAGAGAGGCCGAGAAACATCCACAGCCAAACAACTAAAAAAGCATACCATGACACATTCAAGAATCATAAAGTTTACTGTTTCTTTTCCATCATTTGGCACATATCCAAGGCACATTAGAAAATTAGAAATCATAAATTACTTTGTAGAAAAATAACCCCTCCCTTCTGTACATACACAAGTATTTCCAAGAACATGGACAAAACCATTTCCCTATTACAAGGTCATTTGAAAATGGACTCAGGACAAACCTATATACTTGCAGCTCTAGGCCAATAACAAAAAAAAAACAGTATAATCTACAGAAATTTATAAAAAGGAATAAATGGCAATAAATTCTAACTGAAAGTAACTTTGACCTGGTTTGTGCTATTAAGTTTTGAATCTGAATCAAAAGACTAAAAGATGTGCCAAATCTACTCTCTAATCCAGTAACCATCCATCGGGTGTGAGTGCGACATTCACAGGAGGTTCTCAACAAAAAGGGATGTTTCTAGAAACACTGCTACAGACGCACGTGTAGTAACCGAGTATCTGTACCTGCTTGTTAGAAGGAAAATGATAAGCAACCTTTCCCACACGCATGATGTGGAAGAGGTCTGATGCATCCTTTCACTAAAATGAACATCAAAATGGGATTGAGGCATCTTTTGGTTCAAGTGTTGCTTTGCAAAGAAACATTGTCCAGCTGTTGCTTTCTTCCTTCAGATAGGACGTTTCAGCCTGGCCTCTACAGAACCATGAAACCCAAATTGCTTCTCTCCCGCTTCATCCGAGGTGGAGGAATTCTAGTTGTGGTTTGTGAATGTACACAGGTCAGAGAGGTTTAGCACCTTTTGGGAGGAGGAGGTCAGAATCTGGTGGTGAAACCTCTCCCCCTGTGACCGACAAACCCTCGTACTTAAAAAGCAGCATGCACTTCTGGCTTAAGGATCTGGACTCGACTGGAATTTCTGTTTCAAGTGTATTCATTAGCTTTGAAGAGGAGAGAGAGGGTGGTGGTGAACCTTTTTGTTGCATTCTTAGCCACAGAAAAGCTTTCAGGAACTTGGTGCTGAAGCCTTCTCAAGCCAGTTTCATGGAAGCACATTGAGTCCTCAGTCAGCATCCTCTTGTTGCATCCTTGCTTCCTGGCAGCAGGTTCAACAACTTGTCATTCCTCTTAGGACCGGGAAGCACTAACCTCTTGGGGACCAGCAGCCTCCAGGCCCTGGGACACGACTGCATCCTCCACTGTGTGTCTCCGCAGCATCCGCCTGTGTCCAGGGCCAGTCTGTGTCAGTCCAGGCCTCTCCGGCCAGTCACTGTTGCCTTTCTCAGCAGCATGAGATCCACTCTGAGCTGGCGGGTTATTCTGTCTCAGGGTGACACTTTGCCGCCCTGGCTGAAGAAAGAGTACATTTTGAACCGTTCGCGTCCTCACTGTACTGGAAGCCACAACTATGACAGTGACAGCTGCCCCTTAGTGCTTAGTGTCACACAGTGTGCTCAGTGCTTGACAGGCATAATTTCAATTCTCACATCCCTGTGGTGCTAACATGGCATGTGCATACTACATGTGTCAGACACAGAGTAAATGTTTCACATGTTTTCACAATCTTTATGACTCTAGGAGGCATGTACTACTATTGTTATCCCCGTTTTACAGCTGAGGAGACAGGATCAGCAAAGTTAAGCCACCTGCCTAAAGTCCCACAGCTAGCAAAGGAAAAGCTAGCACTTGATGGAACTCAGGCAGATTTCAACGTTTCTGGCTTTCCCACAAAGCAGCAGGTCTACTAGCAACACCATGTAAGACTGACTATGATATCAAAATTAGTCATGTTAATTAAAATCATTTTAATTATCTAAAACAACAATTTAGAACTTTTGTGTATTTGTTCCAACAAGCCTATGCTACATACGCTATAAATTCTCATCAGCAAGAAGGAAAGTCGTGGTTCTGAGAAGAATCACTGTCTCAGATCACAGGTTTTCTTTTTTTTTTTCTGAGACGGAGTCTCACTGTGTCGCCCAGGCTGGAGTGCAGTGGCTGGATCTCAGCTCACTGCAAGCTCCGCCTCCCGGGTTCACGCCATTCTCCTGCCTCAGCCTCCCGAGTAGCTGGGACTACAGGCGCCCGCCATCTCGCCCGGCTAGTTTTTTGTATTTTTTAGTAGAGACGGGGTTTCACTGTGTTATCCAGGATGGTCTCGATCTCCTGACCTCGTGATCCGCCCGTCTCGGCCTCCCAAAGTGCTGGGATTACAGGCTTGAGCCACTGCGCCCGGCCAGATCACAGGTTTTCAATCAAGCTTCTGAGTAATTTAAAAATGCAGTAGGGGCCGGGCGCGGTGGCTCACGCTTGTAATCCCAGCACATGGGGAGGCCGAAGCGGGCAGATCACTTCAGGTCAGGAGTTCAAGACCAGCCAATATGGTGAACCTGCATCTCTACTAAAAACAGAAAAAAAGCCAGGTGTAGTGGCACATGCCTCTGTAATCCCAGCTACCCAGGAGGCTGAGGCGGGAGAATGCTTGAACCGGGGAGATGAGGACTGCAGTGAGCCAAGATCGCGCCACTGCACTCCAGCCTGGGCCACAGAGCAAGACTCGCTCAAATAAATAAAATTAAAATGCAGTGGGAAGATGGTCACCTAATTGTCTGAGCAACTGTACACCATACTTGGAGACATTGTTTACCCATCTATATATAAACTGTCGTTTTCTTTGGTGATTAAAACCATAGTGAAATTTGGGATGGTTCATCTCCTATAAGCACCAAGACCTGTGGTTCCCCACACATGTAACACTTTCCACTCCTCTGCTCAGAAATGTACTTTGAAATATAACAATCAGTGAAACCTGTACTCTACACTGTCCCATGAAATAATTCCAGTTTTAACTGTTGCTAGCTCATACAGCGCAGGGAATAATGAAGATGATGTTCAAGGAGACGTATGTTAACCACAGATTACTTTTGACAAAGCCAGGCTTTAGAAAATATGGTTAAAAGCCAGTGTTTAATAACTTACCTGATGCAAAGAACCTTCGGTTAAATTAGGGACACTTCTATCTCTTGCCATAATCTCCCTTGAAGTCTTTCCCCTAAAACCCAAAATAAACTAAAATAAATATTTGCACAGTGGCATGAAACACTCTGGTTGGCCACAAGGTGGCAGCATTTTCGACATTATTAGGTGCAGATTTGTCCATAACCAATTACAACTGAAGCACCTTACGTGCAGCTTGGAGTAAACTAGGGGCAAAAGCACAGAAATGAACTTGATTTTCATACTTACTTAAACTGACCGGCTGAGTGGACAAAGTAAAACTGTCTTGTAAAAGGTTCATCTGGTAGATCATACAGTTTTGAGTTCCCTGTAGATAAAAAGATAAACATCTAAAAACTTCGAAAACAGTGTAAAATTATTTTAAAATTACAGCATAGACACAATCTTTCTATTCTCAGGTTTACAAAATTTAGAAAATGAAACACTGAATTTGCTTAAAGAAACACGGCTAGTACCTATTTATAACAGGCTGAGTATCTCCAATTCAAAAATCTAAAGCCTAAAACGCTACAGGCCGGGTGCAGTGGCTCATGCCTGTAATCCCAGGAGTTTGGGAGGCCGAGGTGGGCATATCACTTGAGGTCAGGAGTTCAAGACCAGCTTGGGCAACATGGAGAAACCCCATCTCTACCAAAAATACAAAAACTTAGCTAGGCATGGTGGCGCACACCTATAATCCCAGCTACTGAGGAGGCTGAGGCAGGAGAATCACTTGAACCCAGGAGGCAGAGGTTACAGTGAGCCGAGATTGCATCACTACACTCCAGCCTGGGCAACACAGCAAGACTCCATCTCAAAAAAAAAGCTACAAAATCCGAAACATTTTGAACTCTTTGACATGATGCTCAGAAGAATCTGATTTCCTGATTTGGATCCTCAACCAATGAATATAATGCAAATATTCCAAAACCCAAAACGCTGCTGGTCCCAAGCATTTGAGATGGGGGGTAGTCAGCCTGTATTATGAGAACCCCCATGAAACAGAAAACTAAATCCTTAACTCCCTTAACTCTCCCAGCCACAGCCAATTATGGTGAGACAGTCTCAGGGCTATCCAGATATGTGAATGGGTTTATCCATATTATTGTATTGCATTATTGCATACCTCACTGGATAATATTTCATACTGTAAATTAAAAAAAAAAGAACAAGGACCCCTTCTAAACTTTTTAAAAAGAAGAAAATACTTCAGTCCCACTGCTGTTTGGCAATTGCTGTTCTAATTATAATCAACTTCTGCACACGTACAAACTTAAAAAAAAAAAAAACCTTGAGGCCAGGTGTGGTGGCTCATGCCTGTAACTTCAGCACTTTGGGAGGCTGAGGCGGGCAGATCACTTGAGGTCAGGAGTTCGAGACCAGCCTGGCCAACATGGTGAAATCCCATCTCTACTAAAAATACGATTAGCCAGGAATGGTGGCACATGCCTGTAATCCCAGCTACTTGGGAGGCTGAGGCAGGGGAATCGCTTGAACCCAGGAGGCAGAGGTTGCAGTGAGCCGAGACTGCACGACTGCACTCCAGCCTGGGTGACAGAGTGAGACTCTGTCTCAAAAAAACTAAATAAAAAATCTTTGTGGCTCACACCTGTAATCCCAGCACTTTGGGAGGCCGAGGTGGGCAGATCACCAGATCAGGAGATCGAGACCATACTGGCTAACACGGTGAAACTCCGTCTCTACTAAAAATACAAAAACAAAATTAGCTGGGCGAGGTGGCAGGCACCTGTAGTCCCAGCTACTCAGAAGGCTGAGGCAGGAGAATGGCGTGAACCCGGGAGGAGGAGCTTGCAGTGAGCCGAGATCACGCCACTGCACTCGAGCCTGGGCAACAGAGCGACATTCCGTCTCAAAAAAAAAAAAATATTGAAAGGTAACATTCACCCTGGATGTCCAGGAAATTCCCAGAACACCTGACTTTGGAACATGAGGCATGAAAGAAACTCCCTGGGAGACTGTTCCCCATCTCCACAGGGGGACGCCTGAACCTTCAAGGTAGCATTGACAGTTTATTTCCTCAAGAAACATCATTACCATCAACCAGAAAACTAACAGCAAAAAAAGATTACCCATAGTCTGACAAATTGGGAGGTAACCATTTCTTTGGTGCCTGTATCCCCTCCAGGCACGATTATAATTACATTTTACATACACAATTAAATGAACACCAGCAACTGCTCATGAATGTCTAAATATACCCAGGTTGAGCATGACAGAAAGAATGTAAACTCTTACATTTTTTCCTGATCTTAACAGTAACATACTCCCTGCGGTCAGTTTCGGCCACATCGTCTAATGAGGCAACACAGCTTGGTACCACCTGAAGCAATTCCATTATTTTTGAATTCTGCAATTTGAAAGGGAAAAGGAACAGTAATGTTTTTATTCTTTTTTAATAGGCTATGATTTGTTTTTGATCTAAATGTCAGTATTAGTGTGGCTGGGCAGAAAAAGCTCAGAAATAATTACAAACGGAGCTTGGAGGCCATAAAGCCCAGTGGTAAAAGGAGGCCTGCGTGGAGAGCCCGGCTCTGCCCTCTCCGTGGCCTCCATGCTGGGGATCCAACCACTCCATGCAACCAGCTCAAACACAGTAAGTTGATCTACTATCATATGCTTATCATGAGGCTGCTGAGGGCCCCCCATACAGTAAGTACTCATTGAAACACATTAATTAACGGCACGGTGGCTCATGCGTGCAATCCCACTACTTTGGGAGACCAAGGTGGGAGGATCACTTGAGCCCAGGAGTTCAAGACTAGCCTGGGCAACACAGCAAGACCCTGTCTCTATTTAAGAATAGTAATAGGCCATGCGCGATGGCTCACACCCGTAATCTCAGCACTCTGAGAGGCCGAGGTGGGTGGATTGCTTGAGCCCAGGCAGTCGAGACCAGCCTGGCCAACATGGCAAAACCCTGTCTCTATTAAAAAAAAATTAGCTGGGCATGGTGGCACATGCCTATAGTCGCAGCTACTTGGGAGGCTGCGGTAAGCCAAGATTGCACCATTATACTCCAGCCTGGGCAACAGAGATCCTGTCTCAAAAAACAATAATAATAAAATTAAAAATTTTTAAAAACCAAAAAAAATCAACATAATCATTTAAGAAAGTACTAAACTGAGAGTTTAAAATATTTCAATTCTGTCACTGAAAATTAATATAAGGAGGCCAGGCACAGCGGCTCACATCTGTAATCCCAGCACTTCGGGAGGCCAGGGGAGGTGGATCAGTTGAGGTCAGGTGTTCGAGACCAGCCTGAGCAACATGGTGAAACCCGTCTCTACAAAAAACACAAAAAAAAATGTAGCCAGGCGTGGTGGCACATGCCTGTCATCCCAGCTACTCAGGAGGCCGAGGCAAGAGAATTGCTTGAACCCAGGAGGCAGAGGTTGCAGTGAGCCAAGATCATGCCACAACAGAGCAAGACTCTGTCTTAAGAAACAAAAAATTACTATAAGGAGCCTATCCACGGAGTGGATTGATTGATGGTGATATTAGCTTCTCAGTTGTGTCACTTAACAGCCAACTCGCTGTCTCTCTTGAGTGGAAAACAAAAGAAAGACTCAGCAGGAAAACAGGAATAGAAAGAGCTGCCGCCCGCCAGGGGAGAAGGACCCTTCCCCATTGCTCTCCACGCAAGCACCCACAGCACTGGAGAAGGCAGTACACCAATAATCACGATTCCTACAGGACTGAAGGACTTCTACGTTCATTTTTCTGAGACACGGTCTCTGTCACCCAGGCCGGAGTGCAGGGGCACAATCTCCGCTCACTACAGCCTTGACCTCCTGGGCTCAAGCGATCCTCCCACCTGAGCCTCCTGAGTAGCTGGGACCACAGGCACACCACTATGCTCAGCTAATTTTTTGATTTTTTTGTAGAGATGGGGTCTCCCTATGTTGCCCAGACTGGTCATGAGCTCCTGCGCTCAAGTGATCCTCCTTCCTTGGCCTCCCAAAGTGCTGGGATTACAGGCATGAGCCATTGTGCGTGGCCTCATGGAGTTTTAAATCCACCAACTAAACAAACCTCCTCCATCGTGCTGCTAAGACAACAGCTGTGTTCACACTGCGAGGATGGTGAGACCAGAACATCACGACTTGCTCCTTCCCCTGGAGTGCCTAACTCTACATAACTACCGGACCGCGGCCCTACTGCTGGCTGGGGGGAGCCCCTCCACTCAGGCCTTTGAAAACCACCTGTGAAAGAATGATTCCTGGTTCCCAGAGCGCCACCTCTGACCAGGGGACCGAGGACCAGTCATCCACCCACGCTGCAGACTTCTGGCACACCAACTATGCCCAACCCAGCGATGCCAAGGGCCAGCTGTTGCTATTTCAGATCCAGCTTAAACACAAGGGATCCAGAGGGAGCTGTGAGCAGCTCGGGATTCCCTCGGCTCTTCGACGCTCTCGGCCTACCTGTTCGGCACAGTCTACAGCCGTGCGCTGCCGCTTGTTCAGCACCTGAGCTGACGCTCCGTGGAGCAGAAGCAGCTCTACTACGAAGACGTGCTTTTCAATCACAGCCTCGTGCAGTGCTGTGTTGCCCTTATTGTTAGAAGCGTTAATGGAGGCCCCATGCTGGAAAGAGAAACCACACGATCAAAAGGAACGCTACGAAACGTCAGCATGGAATAGGGCTGTGGGCATACAGGTATTCGCTATAAAACACATTCAACTTTTCTTATGTCTGAAAGTTTTCTTAAAATTTGCGGGGGAAAGGTAGTACTGAGAAAAAAAGATTTATAGACAAAGAGTTCTGTAGCATTTATTCTAATAGCAGAGAAAACAGAAGCCACTTAAATGTACAAAGCAGAAACAAGTTTAAAAAAAAATCACCATGGTATATCCATAGTTATGTAACCATTAAAAATCAAAGTTCGAATAAACAAGTTTCTACATTAAATAACAGTAAAACGGAAAACAATACTTGGGGCCAGGCACGGCGGCTCACGCCTGTAATCCCAGCACTTTGGGAGGCCGAGGCAGGTGGATCACCTGAGGTCAGGAGTTCAAGACCAGCCTGACCAACATAGTGAAACCTCATCTCTACAAAAAAGAAACCAAAAAAACAAAAAAAAAAATTAGCCGGGCATTGTGGTGGGCACCTGTAGTCCCAGCTATTTGGGAGGTTGAAACAGAATAATTGCTTGAACCTCGGAGGCAGAGGTTGCAGTGAGCCGAGACTGCGCCACTGCACTCCAGCCTGGGTGACAGAGTGAGACTCCACCTTGGCAAAAAAGAAAAGAAAACAATACTTGGCGAGGCACCGTGGCTTACACCCATAGTCCAGCACTTTAGGATGCCAAGGCAGGAGCATCATTTGAGCTCAGGAGTTTGAGACCAGCCTGGGCAACAAAGTGAGACCCATCTCCACTAAAAACAAACAGCAAAAATTAGCCAGGTGCAGTGGTGCATACCTGTAGTCCCAGTTACCTGGGAGGTTGAGGCAGGAGGATCGCCTGGGCCTGGGAGACTGAGGCTTACAGTGAGCCGTGAGGGTGCCACTGCATTCCAGCCTGGGCCACAGAGCAAGAACTTGTCTCAAACAAAAGAAAAGAAAAGAAAAGAAAACAACACTGAAGCTATACACAATTTTTAAAAGTTCACCAAAATGAGTTTCCCTTGAGTAGCAGAGTCATGGACAAATTGGTTTTTCCCTACTTCTTTAGGAAATTTTAATCCATTCGCATAACCCTTATCAGGACGGAAAAAGAGCAGCAGGGACAGAGGCGGCCACTCAGCCCGTGCTCAGGTAACAGCACGACACATTCCCAGCCAGTGAGTTGAGACCCAAACCTTTGGCAAAAGCAGCGTTGGAGCCCATGAGACTGCATCCCGGATGCTGAGGCACCATCCGTTCCCATTGGAGAACCCCGCGTGGCAAGGCACTCGCCCCGCTCCTCTCCCCAGAGGCCTGGGGCTGACGAACGGCCCGGCCTCTCCATCCCCAGTGCACTGCAGGGGTTGCTGGGTGGAGGCACCCTGTTAACTGGTGCAGGTGTGTCGACCAGGGGGCAGGGAGGGGTCCTCACCTGTAGAAGCAGAGCAGCAACCTCGTGATGGCCACCGGAGCAGGCATAAATGAGGGGCGTGTTTCCACTGAGGTCCTTCTTATTGGGTTTTGCATTCGAATCTAACAGACACTTCACCACCTGGGCCAGAGAAGAAAAACGTGCAAACTTAATCAAAATTTCTGTCATTTCCTGCCGGAGAAAAATTACGAAAAAAAATAAAAAGAAAAAGAAAAAAAGAAAATAAGAAAACAAAATTTCTAGAGAGAAATCCTCAAATTTGATCTTCTTTTGATTTGTCTCTGAGCTTATTAAATTTTTTGTTGTTTTTGGTTTTTCTTTCTTATTTTTTTAGACAGAGTCTCGCTCTGTCGCCCAGGCTGGAGTGCAGTGGCATGATCTCAGCTCACTGCAGCCTCCACCTCCCAGGTTCAACCGATTCCCGTGCCTCAGCCTCCTGAGCAGCTGGGACTACAGGCACCTGCCGCCACACCTGGCTAATTTTCTGTATTTTCAGTAGAGATGGGGTTTCGCCATGTTGGCAGGGGCTGGCCTCGAACTCCTGACCTCAAGTGATCCACCCGCCTCGGCCTCCCAAAGTGCTGCGATTACAGGCATGAGCCACCACACCCAGCCATCTCTGAGATTATTGAGAAGACTTTAGACCCTCCAGGAGAAAAGGGACCAGGTGAAGAGGGGAGGGCTACCGTCTGCCGTGGGGCTGCTCTGTGTGGGTGAACTGCGGGGTGACGGTGGTCTCACTTCACCCGATGTGCTGGCCGACGGTGATCTCACTACACCTCTCTATCCTTTCTACCCCAGGGAGAGCTGCAATCGCCACTCCAGTTTTACAGATTAGGAAAGTGATGCCTGAAGCTCTATGCTAGGTGTTGGTGAGAGAGATGCAAAACCTGAACTATGGCTTCTGTCTTTAAAAAGTTAACAGTAGAACTGATACAGGAAAATGAAAAAATATAGACAGTTTTCCTTAAAGAAAAGCAGGGCCCGGTGCTGTGGCTCACACCTGTAATCCCAGCACTTTGGGACACCAACGTAGGAGGATTGCTTGAGTCCAGGAGTTCAACACCAGTCGGGACAACATGGTGAAACCCCATCTCCACAAAAAAATAAAAAATCATCTGGGTGTCGTGGGCGCATGCCAGCTACTTGGGAGGCTGAGATGGGAGGATTGTTTGAGCCCAGGAGGTTGAGGCTGCAGTGTCAGCCAAGACTGCAGCACTGCACTCCAGCCTGGGAGACAGCAAGACCCTGTCTCCAAAAAAAAAAAAAAAAAAAAAAGCAAAGAAAAACAGGACTTTCAAAAAGTTAATCACTCCAAAATTCTCCCTTGAGCCCCTCTATGGGGCCTTGATTATTCTTTATGAAGTGCTCAACTGTTGGGCCCAGAGCAAGCGCTGTCAGTGTATAAAGGTGGTAAGATGACCATGGGGACAGCCCTCGGTGGCCGCCACACAAGCTCAAGAGCCAGATCCTGCTGGGAGCAGAACAGAATGACAACCTCGGTACCACCCACATGGGCGTGGCAGTGGGGCAGGGACTGGCTCCACCCCCAGGGAGCACCAGGGTTCTGTGCCCTGAGGCTGAGTGGCCCTACCCTGTGTACCTCAGAATCTCCGGGCTCGGGGGAGCAGCGTCCTCTGGGGCAGCCACCAAACCCCTGCAGCATTCCCACTAAGGTGCCCAAAGCGGACACCCTGCTCCACTGCCCGCGACACAGAGCCCGAACCTGAAAGTGGCCCTGCTGGCAGGCCAGGTGGAGCGGAACAGCTTGGTCTGCATTCCTGGCACCCGCGTTGGCCCCGTGCTTCAGCAGGAGGGGGATGAGGTCCACCCGGCCGTGCAGGGCGGCGACATGCAGCGGGGAGGAGCCGTCCTGGCTGGTCACGTTGACACCAAGCCCGCTGGCAGGAACCTTCGCCAGCCTCTGGGAAGCAGAGAAGATGGAAACAGAAACATCATCAGTACTGAAGAAACTCGGCCGGAGTGATTGGCGCCATGTGCCCCCCACAGCTCCCACGCACAATGCGGGATCATGGTGGGATCCAGGATGGATTCCAATTCCTTTGGAACTACGTGGCAGGCATGCCAAAGAACAACTTCCTTTTTTTTTTTTTTTTTTTTTTTTTTTTTTTTTGAGACAGGGTCTCACTCTGGTGCCCAGGCTGGAATGCAGTGGCACCATCACAGCTCACTGCAGCCTCCACCTCCTGGGCTTAAGTGATCCTCCTGCCTCAGCCTCCCAAGTAGCTAGGTCCACAGGCACAAGCCATTGTGCCGAGTTCATTTTTTTTTTTTTTTTAGAGACGGGGTCTTGCGATGTGGTCCAGGCTGGTCTTGAACTCCCAGGCTCAAGTGGTCCTCCCACCTCAGCCTCTCAAAGTGCTGAGACTACAGGTGTATGCCACTGTGCCTGGCTAATTTCACTTTTTTTTTTCACTAGGGCTGTAGAGCCTCTAAATTCACTTTGAGGGGCATGGCCACAGCCCCGCAAAGGCGACGAGATTCACTTGCTGTTTATAACTCTGTTTAAACCACCGCTACAAGAAACAATGATTCTTGGCTTTAGGTGAGAGTAATTTTACTTTTTGATGATTAAAAATGTTACCTCTTTAAAAAAAAAAAAAAAAACCGTATGCTAAATTAAAGGCTGAATTTTACTATATGTAAATTATATCTCAAAAATCAAAAAGAAAGAAGCTAGAAAACACACACGTGCACACACACACACACATGCAAAATGAAATACCCTGCATATTTATCAGAATGGCTCAAGTTAAAAAGTCAAGGCTGGGCACGGTGGCTCACGCCGGTAATCCCAACACTTTGGGAGGCTGAGGTGGGAGGATCACCTGAGGTCAGGAGTTCTAGACCAGCCTGGCCAACATGGTAAAACCCCATCTCTATCAAAAATACAAAAATTAGCCGGGTGTGGTGGCCCCTGCCTGTAATCCCAGCTACATTACAGGTGTGCACTGAGGCTGTAGAATCGCTTGAACCCAGAAGGAGAAGGTTGCAGTGAGCCAAGATTGCACCACTGCACTGCAGGCTGGGTAACAGAGCGAGACTCCATCTCCGGGAGAAAAAAAAAAAAGTCAAAATACCAAATGTTGGCAGGAATGTGGAGCAAGTGGAATACTTACACCCTGCCGGAGGGAACAGAAACTACTTCAGCCACTCCAGAAAATTGGCAGTTTCTTATGAGGTTAAACATATCCTTACTATATAATCCAGCAATTATACTCCGGGTGTTTACCCAGCACAAAGGCCCGTACACAAATGTTCATAATGGCGTTATTTACAAACCCAGAAGCAGGAAAACTACTCAGATGTCCATCAACGGGTGAATGAAACAAGAAATTCTGGTGTGTCCACCCAATCAACTACTACCCAGCAATGAACTCCTGATCCATCATGGGTCTCAGAAATATCCTGAGTCAAAGAAGCCAGCCACAAAACGGACATGCGTTACGATTCCACTTACAAAAGATTCTAGAAAGTGTTAACTAATCCATGATTCTAGAAAGTGTTAACTAATCCATGATGATGAAAAGCAGGTCAGGGGTTGCCTGGGAGAGGCGATGGGGGCACGGGGGTTTCGGGGGGAGGACGGCAAAGTCTCACAGGAAACTCTTGCAACTGAGGGAAACGTTGTGCATCTTGAGGTGGTGATGGTTTCGCGGGTTTATATATCTGTAAAACTTGCCAAATTGTATATTTTAAATACATGTGCTTTATGTAAATATAAATTATATAATTTATAATGTATATAATTATATTTCAATAAAAGATTTAAAAACAAATTCTAAAACACCACTGGAGGCCGGGTGTGGTGGCTCACGTCTATAATCCCAGCACTTTGGGAGGGTGAGGCAGGAGGATGGCTTGGGCCCAGGAGTTTGAAACCAGCCTGGACAACACAGCCAAGACCCCGTCTCTACAAAAATAAAAAATCAGGCCGGCGAGGTAGCTTACGCCTGTAATCCCAGTACTTTTGGGAGGCCAAGGCGGGCGGATCATGAGGTCAAGAAATCGAGACCATCCCGGCCAACATGGTGAAACCCGTCTCTACTAAAACTACAAAAATTAGCTGGGCATAGTAGCATGCGCCTGTAGTCCCAGCTACTCAGGAAGCTGAGGCAGGAGAATTGCTTGAATCCAGGAGGCAGATGTTGCAGTGAGCCAAGATCGCACCACTGCACTCCAGTCTCCGTCTCAAAAATAAATAAAATAGCCCAGCATGGTGGTGCGTGCCTGTAGTCCCAACCATTCAGGAGGCTGAGGCAAAAGGATCCCTTGGGCCCAGGAGTTTGAGGCTTCAGTGAGCTATGATTGTACCACTGCACTCCAGCCTTGGTGACAGATCAAGACTGTCTCTCAAAAAAAAAAAAAAAAAAAAAAAAAAAGTTTAGGCCAGGAGCAGTGGCTCATGCCTATAATCCCAGCACTTTGGGAGGCCAAGGCAGGTGGATCACTTGAGGTCAGAAGTTTGAGACCAGCCTGGCCAACATGGCAAAACCCTGTCTCTACTAAAAATACAAAAATTAGCCAAGTGTGGTGGCGGGCGCCTGTAATCCCAGCTACTCGGGAGGCTGAGGCAGGAGAATTGCTTGAACCCAAGAGGCAGAGGTTGCAGTGAGCTGAGATCGCGCCACTGCACTCCAGCCTGGGCGACAGAGGGAGACTCCGTCTTAAAAAAAAAAAATGTAATTTTTTACTGCAGGCCTGGTGCAGAGGCTCATGCCTGTAATCCCAGCACTCCAGGAGACTGGGGCAGGAGGATCACTTGAGCCCAGGTGTCCCAGGCTGTTAGTGAGCTATGATTGTGCCACTGCACTCCAGCCTGGGTGACAGAGTGAAATCCCATCTCTAAAAATTAAAATTAAAAAAAAAAAAAAAAGAACACCACTGGGCTAGAAGATTTTCATTTAATCACAGACATGAAGCAGTACAGTGTTGTGTCTTTTTGAGAAATTACAAAAGGAGGATAAGAGGTTTTAGAAGTGCAGGGAGCCTAAGACTTCAAGTTTACAGTACTTTACTGTGTAATTAAAGTGGGAAAACAGGGATGGGCAAAATAGCAAAAACAGCAGCGGCAGAGACGCAGCAAGCTCCCCTCGCCACACACAGGCACTGAGAGTCCGGGGGCTTTGTCACTTCCCACCAGATGTCAGGGAACACCATCTGCCTTTTTTTTTTTTTGAGACAGAGTCTTGCTCTGTTGCCCAGGTGGGGGTGCAGTGGCTGGATCTCAGCTCACTGCAAGCTCCGCCTCCCGGGTTTACGCCATTCTCCTGCCTCAGCCTCCTGAGTAGCTGGGACTACAGGCGCCCACCACCTCGCCCAGCTAGTTTTTTGTATTTTTTAGTAGAGACGGGGTTTCACCGTGTTCGCCAGGATGGTCTCGATCTCCTGACCTCGTGATCCGCCGGCGTAGAGACGGGGTTTCACTGTGGTCTCGATCTCCTGACCTTGTGATCCCCCGCCTCGGCCATCGCCCCGGCCGAGACGGGGTTTCACCGTGTTCGCCCCAAACCTCGTGATGCGGGGCCCTCCCAAAGTGCAGGGATCACAGGCTTGAGCCACCGCGCCCGGCCCCATCTGCCTTTCTTATCCTGCATTTTCATAGCCGCCCACGTTGGGGAAACTGTGTTCTGGATCATGTGCATCCAGAGGCAGGGGGCCAGGTCAAAAGGCGCACACCCCCAATGTACATGTTACCTCACAGCTGAAAAACGTGTGAGGGAAAACTTCAGTCATTTTCAATATCCTCAAGAGTCGCCCATGCTGAAGTTCTTTTTAGAAATGGTAAAATTATCCTACAATATAAAGGCTAACACCGCTCTATCTATTTTGTAAAGTCAAATCCCTTTTTTTTTTTTTTTGAGATGGAGTTTCACTCTTGTTGCCCAGGTTGGAGTGCAATGGCATGATCTCGGCTCACCGCAACCTCCACCTCCTGGGTTCAAATGATTCTCCTGCCCCAGCCTCCCGAGTAGCTGGGATGACAGGCATGTGCCACCAGAGCCAGCTAATTTTGTATTTTTAATAGAGATGGGGTTTCTCCATGTTGGTCAGGCTGGTCTCAAACTCCTGACCTCAGGTGATCTACCCGCCTTGGCCTCGGCCTCCCAAAGTGCTAATATTACAGGTGTGAGCCACTGTGCCCGGCCAAATTCATTTTCTTTTTTATTTTATATTTTATATTTTTAGTTTTTTAGAGACAGGGTCTTACTCTGTTGGCCAGGCTGGTCTCAAACTCCAGGCCTCAAGTGATCCTCCAGGGTGGCCTCCCAAAGTGTTGGGGTTACAGGAGTATGACACTGAGCCCAGCCTAATTCTCTTAGTATGGGACATACACATCTATAATTAGATAGCTAACACATGAATGCATGCTATGTATGCAACACCATTTCCAACTGCTTGAAAGAATATTAAATACTGAGGTTTACACTTAACATGACACAGGCAGGATCTGTATGCTGAAAAAAAAAATCACAAAATGTTGATGAAATAAGTCAAAGAAGGCGTAAATACTTGGAGAGATATACCACGTTCATGAAGACTCAACATACGTTGAGTCAGATGATGTTATTTCTCCCCAGTTCATCTGTAGGTTTAATGTAATTCCTGTCAAAATCTGAGCAAGGTATTTTGTAGACATACAAAAGCTAATTCTAAAATTGATATGGCTCAGACCAGTCTGGGTATTGTAAGAGTGAGTAAGTAAGTAGGTAAATAAATAAATAAATAAAATTTACATGGAAAGGCATAAGCCACAGAATAGCCGAAACATTCCTGGCAAAGAAGAATAAATTAGGAAGAATCATTTAATCCAGCACTGAGGCTTACTACATAGCTACAGTCATCAAGACAGCACGGTACTGGTAGGATGGGCCCATAGATCAATGTAGCAGAACAGAGAACCCAGAAATCGATCCACACAATCTATAGCCAACCGAGGTGCACGGGCAAGTCACGGGAGGAAGGAGGGGCTTTTCAACAAATGGTGCTGGAGCAAGTGGACATTTGTAGGCAAGAAAAAAAAAGAAGAACCTCAACCTAAATCTCACAATTTGAGTAAAAATTAACACAAATTGGATCACGGACTTAACTATAAAATATAAAAGTATAACTTAAAAAAAAAAAAAAAACAGGAAAAAGTTGGAAATCTAGAGCAAGGCAAAGAATTATCAGACTTGATACCAAAAGTATAATCTATAAAAGGAAATACTGACAAACTAGATGTAGAAAAACCTTTTTCTCTGTGAAAGCCCATGTGAGATTATAGACAAGCCACACACTGAAAGGAAATGTCTGCAAACCACGTATCTGACAAATATCCACATATCTAGAATATATAAAGAACTCTCAAAATTCAACAATAAAGCCAAAAACAAACCAATGAGAAAACGGGCAAAACACATTAACAGACATTTCACTGAAGAACATATACAGATGGCAAATAAGCACATGAAAAGCTGTTCAACAGCATCAGCCATTAGAGAAATGCAAATTAAAGCCACATTGAGATAGTACTACACACCTATCTGAATGGCTGAAACAGAGAACAATGACCACGCCCAAGGCTGGGGAGGATGAAGAGAAACCACATCACTGGTGGGCATGTAAAACCATACAGCCTGCTTGGGAAAAGACTGTCAGTTCCTTATAAAAACGAACCATGGAATTACCATGCAATTACCACGTGACTCCGCAATTGCACTCTCAGGCATTTATCCTAGAAAAATGAAAACTTGTGTTCTTACCGAAACGTCTACTCGAATGTTTGTTCATGGCAGTTTTATTGATAACATTCCCCAAACCAGGAACAAAATACGTGTCCTTGGACATTCCACAGTGAGTATATGCCACCATTAAACAAATGGAATGCCATCCCGCGACGGAGAAACAGACCTGATTCTATGCAACAACGTGGAATCAAACGGAGCGAACAAAGTCAATCCCAAAAGGTCATACGTATACTGTGTGATTACATTCATGTAACGTTTTTGAAGTGACAGGATCAGAGAAACGGAGAACAGGTGAGTGGTTGCCAGGGGTTGGGGATGGTGGGGTGGGTGTGGCAGGTAGAGAGGTGGGTGTGGCTGTCAGAGGGCAGCTTGAGTGATTGGTCTTGTGGTGAGAGAAATGTGCTTGCAGGTGACGGAGACGTGTTGTGTCTTGATGGGGGTGATGGCTTCACAGGTTTTACATCTGTAAAAGTTCACCAAATTGTATAAATACATAGACTTTACTGTCTGTGAATTATACTTCAATAAAGGATTTAAAAACCAATTCTAAAACACTGGCTAGAAAAGAATGGCGGGGTGGGTTTTAATTTAATCACAGATATAAAGCAGTTTAGTGTTGTGTCTTTTGGGGACATTACAAAACAAGAATAAGAGGCTGTAAAAGAACAAGGAGGCCGGGTGCGGTGGCTCACACCTGTAATCCCAGTACTTTGGGAGGCTGAGGTGGGTGGATCACTTGAGGTCAGGAGTTTGACACCAGCCTGGCCAAGATGGCGATACCCCGTCTCTACTAAAAATACAAAAATTAGGCGGGTGTGGTGGTGGGTGCTGTAGGCCCAGCAACTCGGGAGGCTGAGGCAGGAGAATGGCTTGAACCTGGGAGGCAGAGGTTGCAATGAGCCGAGATTGCCCCATTGCACTCCAGCCTGGGCAACAGAGCAACAGAGCAAGACTCCATCTTGGGGAAAAAAAAAAAAAGAACAATGAGTATAAAAAAGTATCTTCTGTCACAGAAAATATCTTGAATGTGATGGTGGATACATAAACCTACACATGTAGCACAACTGTACAGAACTAAATACACACACACACACACACACACTGAGTAGCACAACTGTACAGAACTTAATACACACACACACACACACACACACACACACACACACACACAGAGAACAAGTAGAACTGAGGAAATCTGAACTAAGGTCCACAGATTGCATCAATGTCGATATCCTGGCTGTGATTCTGCACCATAGTTTTGCAAGGATGTTACCCCTGGGGGAAGCTGGGAGAGGGTTTGGGGATTCCTCTGCACTTGGGAGAGAGTCCCCACGAAGACTGAACTCACCCGAGTAAAAGCAGCAGCAGAACATGCGTGCAGCTTCCCTGGAGGGCTTTACGTACCTGAAAGGAGACCCTCGAGCATCTGTTCATAAGCTCCTGCCACGGGACTCAGGGGCCCAGATAGCAGCCAAAATGCTCATCACGGGGACACATCCCTGCTCACTCACCTGCTGCGCAGGAAGCGGGCAGCCGCCCTGGGCTAATGAGTCCCACCATATCTTGGGGAATACTTATTCACAGCCACGCAGTACAGTACTTATCTGGCTGAGAAACAGAGAACTTTCCTGAGGGAAAAAGGAAGAATTTGCTGGCCAGGAGCAGTGGCTCACATCTGTAATCCCAGCACCTTGGGAGGCTGAGGCAGGAGGATCGCTTGAGCCTGGGAGGTCGAGACCAGCCTGGGCAACACAGAAAGGCCGGGTCTCTACAAAAAGAAACGAATTAGCCAAGTGTAGTGGTGCAGGCCTGTGGTCCAAGCTTGTCAGGAGACTGAGGTGGGAGGATCACTTGAGCCCAGGCGATTGAGGTTGCAGTGGGCCATGACTGTACCACTGCACTCCAGCCTGGGTGACAGAACAAGACCCTGTCTCAAAAAAAAAAAAAAAAAAAAAAAAAATTGCCTACATTCCCTGACCTCCACCAATAGAAACAAAGCCGAACCTTCTGAGCTGGGGCACACTTGGGGCACTGGCACAAGGGGTGGCAGAATTCGAGGTCTGCTGCACTGACAGTGTCCTCCGCATCCTCCAGGTCCTCCTCTGTCCACTCCAACAGGTAACGCACCTGGTGATGGAGAGTAAGGGAAACAGGAACACATCCTCAGCGTCGTCGCTGCACAGTATCTTAAACACACACCGTCAACCGTTCCCAATCAGGGCTCACACTTCCTTCCCCAACCCCACAGCCATTTATAACCGGCTTCTGCTCCCTCGTGAAGCCTTCCTCAGTCCTTCCACTTCACAACTTATGTCAGAGATTCTTTTCTTCTATCATAAAAACGGGCAGGCAGACCGGTGCTGCCTCAGGGTGATGGGTTTAAAACTCTATCCTAGGGCTGGGCGCAGTGGCTTATACATGTAATCCCAGCATTCTGGGAAGCAGTGGCCGGAGAATCGCCTGAGCCCAGGAGTTCAAGGCTACAGTGAGCCATGATTACACCACAGCACTCCAGCCTGGGCAACAGAGCAAGACAGTCTCAAAAAAAATAAACCCACCCTGGTCCTAGGGCATTTAGTAAGCACCTCACTCCCTCCTCCATTAAAAGTGGAAGATACAGCCAGGCATGGTGGCTCATGCCTGTAATCACAGCACTTTGAGAGGCCTAAGCGGGCAGATCACCTGAGGTCAGGAGTTCAAGCCCAGCCTGGCCAACACGGTGAAACCCCGTCTCTGCTAAAAATACAAAAATTAGCCGGGTGTGGTGGTGCATGCCTGTAGTCCCACCTTTTCAGGAGGCTGAAGCAGGAGAATTGCTTGAACCCAGGAGGTGGAGGTTGCAGTGAGCTGAGATCATGCCACTGCACTCCTGGATGACAGAGCAAGACTCTGTCTCAAAAAAACAACAACAAAAAAGTGGAAGACACAGTCCTTTCAAGGGGCCAAAGGCAAGTGAGGGAAACCTGTCCCTCAGAATCTAAGGAAGGCTATCTCCACTGTCCACTCATTTCACTGTCAGATGTGCCTAATGATAGGACAGACGCCTTCCCTTCAAGCCACAACATTCTCTCCAGGTGCCAGCCCAGGGCCGGCAGCCCCAGCTTATCCAGACACCTGCTTATGACTCCTCGGAGCCCCAAGCCTCAGGCCCCCTCCCGCGGCCCAGGAGTCCCAGCCGACCACAGCTTCTGCAGAGCCTCACAAACACCACTGGGCTCTGCCCTCGCCTCTCTATTTCCTCCTCTCCCCAAAACACTGCCCTCTCTTAAAACCGAGCTGCCCCCCTTGCACACTGGCTAGTGGGCCTGGGCTCTGAGCCCACACTCTGTGCCCCGGACATGGTCTCAGGTCTTGGCAACGTCTCACCACACTCCTGGAATACGGACGTCTGAAAGGCAGGGCCCACGTTTGCTATGTGCCTGTATGTTCATCCGCCTCATTACTTGTCGGGAAAATATAACATTGCCATTACCAAATATGCATTAAACATACCGCCCTCTGCACAAAATCAGAGGGTCCACGTGGCCCAAAACTGAACTGGAGACAAGAAACACAGATGGGTGGCTGTTTTAAGCTAGAACAAGCTTTTTATAATAAAAAGCACTTCTAAAGCTGGGCATGGTGGCTCACACGTGTAATCCAAGCACTTTGGGAGGCTAAGGCAGGAGAATCCCTTGAGGCCCAGAGTTCAAGATCAGGCTGGGCAATATAGCGAGACCCTATCTCTACAAAAAATTTGTTTATGATTAGCCAGGCATGGCCACGCACAACTGTGTATCCAGCTATTCAAGAGGCTGGGGCAAAAGGATCGCTTGAGTCCAGGAGTTCAAGGCTGCAGTGAGCCATGATCACGCCACTGCATTCCAGCCTGGGTGACAGAAGAAGACCCTGTCTCTAAAAAATAAAAATAAAAGAAAAGGCACTTCTAAAAACTCACCATTTCTAGATCTCCATCAGCAACTGCTCTTAAAAGTTTTTCTACCTTAATAAAAGGAACAAGAATGTTAGAAAAATGATTTCAGTAATAAAATAATAATAAAAATAATATAAACATTCTGAAAACCTATTGGCTTGATTTGTAGAGTTTTAATGTCTGACTTAGTATCTTTTTTTTTTTTTTTTTTTTTTAAGATGGAGTTTCGCTCTTACTGCTCAGGCTGGAGTGCAACGGTGCCATCTTGGTTCACCACAACCTCTGCCTCCCAGGTTCAAGCGATTCTCCCGCCTCAGCCTCCCTAGTAGCTGGGATTACAGGTGCTCGCCACCATGCCCAGCTAATTTTTTTTTGTATTTTTAGTAGAGACAGGGTTTCTCCATGTTGGCCAGGCTGGTCTCGAACTCCCAACCTCAGGTGATCCGCCCATCTCGGCCTCCCAAAGTGCTGGGATTACAGGCATGAGCCACCATGCCCAGCTGATTTAGTATCTTGTAAACGTGTCCCTAAAACTGCTCAGAGAGGGTATCCTAGGAAGTTGCTGGTGTGCACAGAACCCACTGCCATTTAGGGAATATAAACTGTAACTTTATCCACGTGGAAAGGTGAGGCCATGGTCACCTTGGAGAACAAGTCCTTCCTAAGACGCCAGCCACCTCTATGATTCAGAAAAATACACTTAGCTAAGTGCAGTGGCTCAGCCTGTAATCCCAGCACTTTGGAGGCTATCCCTAGGAGTCTGAGGTTGCAGGGAGCTATGACTGTACCACTGCACTCCAGCCTGGGTGACACAGTGAGACCCTGTCTCAAAAAAAAAGAAGAAAGAAATACTGAACTCAGCTCTCAATATCTGCTAGCTGGGCACCATGAGGGTGGACACCCCTCCCAGGGACAACTTCAGGTCTCCGTTAGACTTTGGACCATGTCTCGTGGCTTTCTCTGCTGTGGTTCTGCATGGAGCTAAGCTTACTCGGTCCTCCAAGAGCATGTCACGGCTTGCGGGTAGTGGGACACTATGGTAGGGTCCATGAGGGTTCAGCACCCATGGCGGGGGCCATCAAAGGTGGTACATCCATTCAACAGTCCACTTCTCAGCTAAAGAATGAGGCAGAACTAGCCAGGTGCGGTGGCTCACGCCTGTAATCCCAGCACTTTGGGAGGCTGAGGTGGGCGGATCACCTGAGGTCAGGAGTTCGTGACCAACTTGGCCAGCATGGTGAAATCCCATCTCTACTAAAAAAAAAAAAAAAAAAAACAAAAAACAAAAATTAGCCAGGCATGGTGGCGGGTGCCTGTAATCCCTGCTACTCAGGAGACTGAGACCCGAGAATTGCTTGAACCCGGGAGGTGGAGGGTGCAGTGAGCCAAAATCACACCACCGCACTCTAGCCTGGGTGATAGAGCAAGATTAGGTCGCAAAAAAAGAAAAGAATGAGGCAAATCTATTGTGCTGACACTGAACAAACTCTAAAGTAACTTAAGTGGAAAAAAGAAAAAGAAAAACAAAGGCCATCAATGAACTTCTGCAAACTGCAAGGTGGACATGTGTGTGAATGCCTACGTGAACTTTGCAAGAACTCAGGAACAACGACATTAGGTTCTCAACAGAGGTGCCTGTAGAGCGGGGATGGAAGGCAGAGAATGCTATGCAGACACTTTCCAAAATGATCTGAAATCAGACTGGGCACGGTGGCTCATGCCTATAATCCCTGCACTTTGGGAGGCCCAGGTGGGCAGATCACTTGAGGTCAGGAGTCCAAAATCAGCCTGGCCAACGTGGTGAAACCCTCTCTCTACTAAAAATACAAAAAAATTAGCTGGACATGGTGGCAGGCACCTGTAATCCCAGCTACTTGGGAAGCTGCGGCAGGAGAATTGCTTGAACCCAGTAAGTGGAGGTCGCAGTGAGCCAAGATCGTGCCACTACACTCCAGCCTGGGCGACAGAGCAAGACTCTATCTCAAAAAAGTAAAAATAAAAATGAAAAATAAAAACAGGCCAGGCGCAGCAGCTCACACCTGTAAACCCAACACTTTGGGAGACCTGAGGTCAGGAGTTTAAGATCAGCCTGGCCAACATGGTGAAACCCCATCTCTACTAAAACTACAAAAAAATTAGCTGGGTATGGTGGCACACCCCTGTAATCCCAGCTACTTGGGAGGCTGAGGCAGGAGAATTGCTTGAACCTTGGAAGTAGAGGTGGCAGTGAGCCGAGATCGCACCACTGCACTCCAGCCTGGGAGACAGAGCGAGACTCTATCTCAAAAAAATAAAAATAAAAATAAAATGATCTTGGCCGGGCGCGGTGGCTCAAGCCTGTAATCCCAGCACTTTGGGAGGCCGAGACGGGCGGATCACGAGGTCAGGAGATCGAGACCATCCTGGCTAACCCAGTGAAACCCCGTCTCTACTAAAAAATACAAAAAACTAGCCGGGCGAGGTGGCGGGCGCCTGTAGTCCCAGCTACTCCGGAGGCTGAGGCAGGAGAATGGCGTAAACTCGGGAGGCGGAGCTTGCAGTGAGCTGAGATCCGGCCACTGCACTCCAGCCTGGGTGACAGAGCAAGACTCCATCTCAAAAAAATAAAAAAAAAAAAATAATAAAATAAAATAAAATAAAATGATCTGAAATCAGTGGACCTCTACATGACCTGACTTGTATTTTTCTTAGCCTATCCTCTCTCTAATACACAAACACTCTCTACCACACTAATTGCTGCTCAGGGACCAGCCCACGGAAGCGCACGCCTAAGTGCACAGCACTGCGAGATGCCGCTGGGCCTAGCTCGAAGGCACCAACCTCAGCCACCACAGAGCAGCAGCGGCCCCAGCACAGGCGAGCAGGCTGAGGGGGGAGCCCTCATCAGGCCATGGCTCTTCAGCTGAACGCCACTGCCTGGGGCCGCCAAGGCCTCCCCGTCCCCGTCCTCCCTCTGGAAGCCTCACCTCTCTGTAGTCCTTCTTGGTCTCCTCCTGCCTTGAGCCGGCTGACATGGAGGAGAAGCTGGAAGTGGAGGACTCTTGGCTGATGGAGTCCACGGAGCGCTGCGGGGACTGCACGGGGGCCTGTAGCCAGGGAGCCCGACGAGAGAGAAGACAGGGCACAGGGTCATGTGAGGACCAGAGAAGGAGCCCTTGGTCTCCGAGGTAACCAACTCGCTCCGCCCAGCTGACTTACCTCGGATGCCTTCTGCCTCCTCTCGAAGGACAGGTGATGGGCTTCCATTATAGATAGAATCTAGGGGGACAACGGGGATGCCAACAGTACCCAATGAGATGGAGGTCGTCTCAGCAGAGCCCCATCACCCACATGCCCCACTGCTGGCCTAGCTCCTCAGAATGTCAGTGCAGCGAGCCTTAGGTCATGTGGCCCAGCCACATCCTTGGATGGCCAGAGAAACCGAGACCCAGAGCAGGCGGCAATTTACATAGGATCACACCAAAGTCGGCGCTTCCTCCCATCACGGCTCCTCCTGCCCCGTGGGAGGACTCAGGGCTTCCCATGCATGGACTGAAGGGTAAGAGAAGCCAGACCCGCACGGAGCCTGACAGGTGACTGCATCCAGCCCCCAGGCCTGTCTGTCCACAGGCAGGAGGTGTGGCCTTTCCTCCAGCACCCACAGGTCTCAAGCAGGAGCAGCTCAGAGCCAAGCCGAGAAGGCGGCCTCTCCTTTCCTCTGCAGATCTCCCTCTGGAAGGGCCTCTGGTAAACAAATACCACAGCAGTAGAACCCTCCTCCCAAGGCGTCGCAGTAGCCCAGGCCGTGGTGGCACTGCTCAGCCCACTCAGTTCTGCCTGTCAGAAAGCTGCGACCTTTGCAGAAAGGTATTCAGGGGTACAGACGAGGCCCCTGAAGCCAGAAGCAGGGATCTAACCCTTCACAAACGGTGCTTTACTGTAGATCTTACACTGTGTCCCTACCACACACCAAAAACATAATTTAAAAAAAAAAAAAAAAAAAAAAGAGGGAAGCTGGGCGAGATGGCGAGATGGTCCACATCTGTCATCCCAGCACTTTGGGAGGCCGGGGCGGGCAGATCACTTGAGGTCAGCCGTTCAAGACCAGCCTGGCCAACATGATGAAACCCCGTCTCTACTAAAAATACTAAAAAAAAAAAGTAGCTGGGCATGGTGACGCACACCTGTACCTTCCGGTTACAAGGGCGGCTGAGGCAGGAGAATCGCTTGAACCCGGGAGGCGGAGGTTGCAGTGACCCAAGATCATGCCACTGCACTCCAGCCTGAGTGACAGAGTGAGACTCTGTCTCAAAAAAATAAAATAAAATAAAAATAAAAAAGAAAGATGAAGGCCCAGGGGCGGTGGCTCACAACTGTAATCCCAGCACTTTAGGAGGCCAAGGCGGGCAGATCACTTGAAGACAGGAGTTTGAGACCAGCCTTGCCAACACGGTGAAACTCCATCTGTATAAAAAATCCAAAAATTAGCCAGGTGTGGTGGCGCATGCCTGTAGTCCCAGCTACTTGAGAGTTGAGGTGGGAGGATGGCTTAAGCCCAGGAGGTAGAGGTTGCAGTAAGCTGAGATCGTACCACTGTACTCCATTTTGGGCAATACAGCCAAACCTTGTCTCAAAAAAAAAAAAAAAGAGAACAGAAGTAAACTTTTGGAGGTGATGGATATGTTTATGGCATAGATGGTGGTGACAGTGTCACGGATGTCCACTTATCTCTAAACTTATCAAGTTGTACACACTGACTATATACAGCTTTTTGTATGCCAATCATGCCTCAATAAAGAGGTTTCGAGAAAACAAAAATAAAAACAAATTCAAACTGTGCTACTCCCAGAATAAGATGTGAACAAACTGAAAGAACGACCCAGAAGAGCTGGAAATTATAAAAGGGAGCCAGTAAAACATCAAAAGACAAAAGCTGGCCAGGCGCAGTGGCTCATGCCTGTAATGCCAGCACCTTGGGAGGTGGAGTCGAGAGGATCACTTGAGGCCAGGAATTCAAGACAAGCCTGGGCAAGCCTGGGCAACACACTAAGATCTCATCTCTATTACTTTTATAAAATCGTATATTTTGGGGCTGAGTGCAATGGCTCACGCCTGTAATCCCAGCACTTTGGGAGGCCGAGGTGGGTGGATCACCTGAGGTCAGGAGTTCGAGACCAGCCTAGCCAACACGGTGAAACCTTGTCTCTACTAAAAATACAAAGAATTAACCAGGCATGGTGGCAGGCACCTGTCATCCCAGCTACTTGGGAGGCTGAGGCGGGAGAATCGCTAGAACCTGGGAGGTGGAGGTTGCAGTGAGCCGAGGTTGCAGGGAGCCACTGCGCTCCAGCCTGGGCGACAGAGCGAGACTCCATCTCAAAACAACAAAAAATTAAGTGTTTTTGTAAAAAGGTAGAAAGTCAGGCCTGTACAAAGGGGGCTCCCCTAGAGACCTGGATTGGAACAGAATCCCTCAGGGGACCCCCAAGCTGGGGTCTCCATTTCACAGGGACCTGTGCTTCCCCCGGTCAGTCTGCCACATGCCTGCCTTACAACGCCATTCACCAGCTCTGCTGCCGAGAGACGAGAGTGCAGACAACTGGCCTCTGTGAGCCACGGTGAGCCACCCCCGGTCCCCGCTGATGCGCGAGAGGTGAGCGCTTCACAACACGCTCCCCGAACTATGTCTCCAGAAATTACTACCAGAAAAAAGTGAGTTCATTAACAAATTATGTAGGAAAGAAACCATACTCAATGATGTCCAGAACTAGCCGGGTCAGAATAAAGATTCCAGGCTTTGAAGGTGAAGCACCAGGAAAACAGAGTTCCAACACATCTTGCTCCCTCCCCAGTTCCTGCCTCTGGGGACCCTCCTTTCGACCCACTCCATTTGCCAATAAATCAATAGCACTCAGCACTAGAACAAGCTCTGCCTGCAGCAGCTCCTGGAACAACCGTGAGAAAAGTGCCCACTCAAACCAAAAATAGTATCCATCAGTAAAACCCATTAACGATCAAGTCCCACACGCAGCAGAAAGGGTGCAAGCCAAGTTCTGCCCTCAGGCACTAATGCATCATTTGTCTACGAGGCCAAGACCTAAGCGACGGACGTCGATCTTCTTTCAAAGTCATCTCGCCGCTCAGAGACGGGAAGAGCTACCTTTGAGTTTAACGCACACTTGAGGGGCGTCTCCTTTAGTCTGTTCTGGATCTCGGTGGATGCTCCGTTCTGCAGCAATGTCTCTATGACGCCTTGGTAGCCCCAGCGGGCAGCAATGTGTAGAGGGGTGTCTCCTTTCTCGTTGCCAATGTCAAGCCTGCACGACTCCACGTCGTAGTAGACCAGAGCCTTCACACACTGCAAAGAGATGGGGAAAGAGCATCGCTCATGGACGTACCAAGCCTCGACAAGGTCTGTGCTCTCCTCGGCCTCCTCACCAAGCAAATGCGCGGTAATAGACAGAACTCAGAGGTGTCACAGTATCTGATCAGGACACCTCATTCTTTTTTTTTTTGAGACAGGATCTCTCTCTGTCATCCAGGCTGCAGTGCAGTGGTGCAGTAATAGCTCACTGCGGCCCTGAACTCCTGGGCTTAAGCGATCCTCCCGCCTCAGCCTCCTGAGCAGCTGGGACTACAAGCATGCACCAGCATGCCTGGATTTTTTATTGCTTATTTTGTAGAGACAGGGTCTCGCTCTGTTGCCCAGGCAGGCCTCAAACTCGTGGGCTCAAGCAATCCTCCCATCTCGGCCTCCCGTAGTGCTGGAATTATAGACGTGAGCCACCGCGCTCAGCCAGGACACCTCATGCTTGCAAAAGGATGAAACTGCCAATCAGTAAGAAGTGGCTGCAAAAACTGTGATATCTCCATGTATAGAACAGAGTTACTACAGCAGGCCTGAGACTGCTAACCACTGAGAAGCCTGCTTGCAAGACTGCTAACCACTGAGAAGCCTGCTTGCAAGACTGCCTGTTGGCCTGAAACATTCTATGGGTGCCTGGATGTGGGGAGTGTTCCCAAAGTTCCCTAATTCATTAGGTGGCTCATACTGGGCCTCAATTGTTTTATACAATGCGGTTTATGCTGAGCGCTGAGTTTCTTCTGGGAGTATGGCATTTTGGAACATGCTGTCCAGAAGGTGCTTATGGGACTAGCCTTCAGTAACTCTTGGGGACTGAGTTCCTCCCGAGTGGACCACACTTCCTGTGTGGGGTTCCAACTCACTGCTGGAAGAACTGAGCCCACCCTGTGTGGCTCCATGAAAAGAGATCTTTTTTTTTTTGAGACACAGTCTCGCTCTGTCGCCCAGGCTGGAGTACAGCGGCGCAATCTCAGCTCATTGCAACCTCTGCCTACTGAGTTCAAGTGATTCTCCCACCTCGACCTTCTGAGTAGCTGGGATTATAGGTGTGTACCACCACGCACAGCTAATTTTTGTATTTTTTTGGTAAAGATGGGGTTTCACCATGTTGGCCAGGCTTGTCTTGAACTCCTGACCTCAGGCAATCTGCCGGCCTTGGTCTCCCAAAGTGCTGGGATTACAGGTGCCAGCCACTGTTCCCGGCCGAGAGAGACTGTTTGAAGCTCACCCCTGCTCTCCTCTGGACTCCACCATGTGCCTGTTTCCTTTGCTGATGTTGTTCTGTGGCCTGCTGTAACAAACCACAGCTGCGAGTGCGACTGTCTGCTGAGTTCTGTGAGTCCTCCCAGCAAATCGCTGAGCCCAGGGGTGGTCTTGGAGACCACCGACACAACACACGATAGATCACTGCAGCTATTAAAGAATGTGCTAGATGGCCGGGCACAGTGGCTCACACCTGTAATCTCAGCATTCTGGGAGGCCGAGGCAGGCGGATCACTTGAAATCAGGAGTTCAGGACCAGCCTGGTCAACATGGTGAAACCCCGTCTCTACTAAAAATACCAAAATTCGCTGGGTGTGGTGGCACACACCTATAATCCCAGCTACTCAGGAGGCTGAGGTTGGAGAATCGCTTGAACCCGGAAGGCAGAGGTTGCAGTGAGCCAAGATCCCATCACTGCACTCCAGCCTGGGTGACAGAGTGAGGCCCTGTCTCAAAAATAAATAAATAATAAGCAAATAATAAAAACAGAAAATGTAAAAATTGAATATGTACACAAGTAAGAACCAGACGGTAGCAAGGATAAATGAAAATGATTTGACTTCAGGATAAGAAAATGAGCAACTTCTTTTTAAATTTTTGTTACTTCAATATGGCATCTGTAATATATTAAATATTCCTTTTTTTTTTTTTTTTTGAGATGGAGTCTCGCTCTGTCACCCAGGATGGAGTATAATGGTACGACCTTGGCTCACTGCAATGTCTGACTGCCACGTTCAACTGATTCTCACGCCTCAGACTCCCGAGTAGCTGAGATTACAGGTGCCCGCCACCATGCCCAGCTAATTTTTGTATTTTTAGTTGAGACGGGGTTTCACCATGTTGGTCAGGCTGGTCTCGAACTCCTAACCTCAGGTGAACTGCCCACCTCAGCCTCCCAAAGTGCTGGGATTACAGGCGTGAGCCACCGTGCCTGGCCTAACATTCTTTCATATTCAAAAAATTTATACACCCAGTGTTTCAGTAATTATTGACACAAAATACATTAGACTAATGAGATGTCCCGACTTCTCTACGAGTGGGAAAAGGTGAACACAGCGCACCGCCCCGGGAACATCAAGGGCCACTCACGTCCTCGTGGCCGTAGGTGCAGGCCAGGTGGAGCGGGGTGTTCCCGTTGTTGTCCTGCACTTCCGCGCTGGCCTTGTAGTGCAGCAGCAGCAGCTGCGGAGATAAAGGAAAGCGATGAGCAGGGCACAGCTGGCTCCCTGGGAGGCCCGGCCTCCAGTCTTAGCAGGGGGAGGTCGTTTGTTACCATCTTCAATCTCATTTCTGCTACTACTCAAACTATACCAACACCCATCCTTCCTGACAGTTTAGAGACTGAAGAAAAAAGTCTAAAGCCCCACCTTTTCTTCCCCTAGATGATCAGGAAGTTTTTCTTTTTAGAGAGAGGGTCTCATTCTGTCTCCCAGGCCGAAGTGCAGTGGCACGATCATTGCTCACGACAGCCTCGACCTGCTGGGCTCTAGCAAACCTCCCGCTTCAGCCTCTCAAGTTGCTGGGACTATAGGCGTACACCACCATGCCCAGATAAATAAAAAAAATTTTTTTTGGTAGAGACAGGGTCTCCCTAGGTTGCCCAGGCTGGTCTTGAACTCCTGGGCTCAAGCAGTCCTCCTGCTTTGGGCTCCCAAAGCACTGGGATTACAAGCGTGAGCCACCACGTCCGGCCAGGAAGTTTCAAATCTAAACCTAAGGATCTTGTCCAGGAGACCCAGAAAGTCCTCCCAGGACACCCCGGGAGTCCTTGGACTTCCTGACTACTGCTGCAGCAGAGCTGCCGTGGAACGAGGAGGACACAGCACCAGGAGATGGGGGTGCAGGGTAGCCAGCATGACCGTACGGTCACCCGCGCAGAACACCAAGCTCACAGGTGCAAAGCGACAGCCCACCACAAAGGCACCACTGCTCACCGTCACGCTCTGGTAGCCCTTCTGACAGGCCAGGTGGAGTGGAGTGGCCCCGTGGTAGTCTGTGGCATTTACCACGGCGCCCTTGGAAACCAGGAGGTCGATGAGGGATGCCTGCCCTGCGGAGCAGAAGGCACAATGGAGAAGGAAGGCACAGAGGACTTCCACACCTTAACTGTAAAACCACAACACTATTGTACCCTGCTAGTCCTGGGCATGAAACACACAGTAGATACTTTTGCTGCTAGAGAGGACCTACAGGTAATATCAAGTAAGGCTCTGCAGACTCCGGACACGCTGGGGTAGACCTTGGAGGGGATCCAGCCAAAGTCCACCTCTCAGCAATAAAAAATAATGGGAAAGAGCCTTACACTTCCAGAGGTTCCATGACTCATCAGTTCCTAAGATGGAATATTATGCAGCCATTAAAAAATACAAGTAAACATATTCTTGCATAGTGCTAAGAGAAAAACTGCACACAGCAGAATATTATGAGCCCTAGAGCACCACATATTTTATGCACCCACACAAGCACGCAGACACCCCAGACACTCATCAATCACAACGATCTCTGGGAGACAGGGATGGCCGGGGACTCTGGAGGACCTTATGTTTTCTATCTTGAATGTGCACTTTATTTTTTTTATTTATTTATTTATTTATTTTTGAGACAGAGTCTCACTCAGTCGCCCAGGCTGGATCTATCTCAGCTCATTGCAACCTCCACCTTCCAGGTTCAAGCAATTCTTCTGACTCAGCCTCCGCAGAAGCTGGGATTATAGGCGTGCGCCACCATGACAGGCTATTTTTTGTATATTTTGTATAGATGGACGGGGTTTCTCCGTGTTGGCCAGGCTGGTCTCGAATGTCTGACCTCAAGTGATCTGCCCACCTCGGCCTCCCAAAGTGCTGGGATTACAGGCATGAGCCACTACGCCCAGCCAAATGTATACTTTCAAAGACAATAATATTTTTTAAAGGCAGGGCCACAAGAACTGCAAGCTGACGATTTTGAGACCGTTCCCATAGTTCAGATTCAAGCCTTCCCTCGCCGGGCCCCCAGCCCGGGGCAGCATTAGGCAGTGTTTCCACGCTGTGGGAACCACGCAGGGGGTTTCACCCAGCACAGGAGGCAGCAGGCTGGCCGTCGAGGCCTGTGGAACATTTGCTCCTCTTCTCCTTCCGGCCCTTGGAGGGCGGACCCATGACGCAGCCCCAACTGCCAACCCCCAGCCCATCAGCCAGGCCTCTCTGCTGGGTCGCCTTGGGCACCATCCCTTTGCTGTGACAGCCCCTAGGGGCCAGCCCAGGACCACATACCACAGAGAGCAGCCACATGGAGAGGGGTGTGCCCCCTGTCATCTCTGGAGAATGGAGTGACAACTGAGGGATCATTCAACCTCCTAGAATACAGAAAGAGACAGAAAACTACACAGGCGAATGGCACAGCAAAGCCTCTCCCTGACCAGGTAGATAGGCAGGTGCCACGGAGAGCAGGCGGTCCACAGGATGCCCCGCAAGATGTGTGTCTCCGGGACTGTCCCAGGGCTCACCCGGCGTGAGGAACAGAGGTACCTGGCCCTAGAGTCTCTCCCCCACCAACCCTTTAGGCCTCTACACCCAGCAAAATAGCCTGACAAGGATAATGAGAAACCAAAAATCTTACTGGGAACAACGGACATTCCTCCCATCCTAAAACCTCCTTTCTGAGGCTGGGGCAGGCCCTATAACCAGCCTACCCGGGCGGCCAGTCTGCCAGTGAGCAGTGCTTTGACAACCTGCAACCTATCCGATTCTCCAAAGGGGCAGCTGCTATCATCTCCACTGTAGAGCAGAGGCAGCTGGGGGGCAAGGAGGACAGTCCTTATCTGCAGTCACACAGTGCACAGTGGAGAAGGTCCAGGAGGCCTCCTGTCTCCTGCTTCCTGGCACACCGAGCCTCCACCAGCACCTTCTTACCCAGAGACGAGTTTCTCGCAGTCATCGCAGAAGCAGAGAGGGTGACACATCTTTTGGACGGCATCTTTATCGTGGTCCTCTTGGCTCAGAAGTCTCTCTACTTCTTTCTGGTTACCTGATGCAATGTGCTGAAAAGTGACATCCAAAATGCTATCCACATGCAGGAATTAATTATTAGAAGTAAATATTTTGAGAGCCCTTTTTTTTTTTTTTTGGATGGAGTCTCGTTCTGTTGCCCAGGCTGAAGTGTAGTGGCACAGTCTCGGCTCACTGCAACCTCTGCCTCCCGGGTTCAAGCCATTCTCCTGCCTCAGCCTCCCGAGTAGCTGTGATTACAGGCATCCACCACCACGCCCAGCTAATTTTTGTATTTTTAGTAGAGATGGGGTTTTGCCATGTTGTCCAGGCTGGTCTCAAACTCCTGACCACAAGTAATCCACCCATCTTGGCCTCCCGAAGTGCTGGGATTACAGGCGTGAGCCACTGAGCCTGGCCGAGAGTCCTTGTAGAAACGTTCATCTATGTGTTTATGGATGAAATGATTTGCTCTCTGGCATTTCCTTCGTAATCATACTGGCGGTGGGGAAAGCAGGCGGGGAGAGATGAAACAACTGCACAAAGGTGGCCTCTGCTCATTCTACTACTCTCTTTATTTCTGGAAATGTTAAAAGTTTTCCATAATTAAAAAAACAACAATATGCCTGGAGCGGTGGCTCACGCCTATAATCCCAGCACTTTGAAGGCCAAGGCAGGCGGATCATTTGAGGTCAGGAGTTTGAGACCAGCCTGGCCAACATGGTAAAACCTTATCTCTACTAAAAATACAAAACTTAGCTAGACGTGGTGGCGGACGCCTGTAATCCAAGCAACTTGGGACGCTGAGGCAGGAGAATCACTTGAACCCAGGAGGCAGAGTTTGCAGTGAGCCAAGATCACACCATTGCACTCCAGCCTGGGTGACAGAGCGAGACTCTGTCTCAAAAAATAAAAACAAAAACAAAACAAAACAAAAAGTGACAAAATTCATAAAGCAATAGGAATGGCGGGCAGACAACACATCTCTGAACATCAGTGTGGATTTTGCCACCTCACTAGAAAAAGCCTCAGTCCTGTTCCTCTTGCATTCTTTTTTGTTTGTTTGTTTCAGTGAATCCCTACAGGGTGATAAATAACAGAATTTATTTATTTTTTTTAGAAACAAGGTCTTGCTATGTTGCCCAGGCTGGAGTGCAGTGGCACAATCAGAGCTCACTGCAGCCTCAACCTCCCAGGCTCAAGTGATCCCTCCCACCTCAGTCTCCCATATAGCTGGAACTACAGGTGCACACCACCAAGTCCAGCTTCATCTTGTATTCTGTTTATTTATCATTATTATCTTTATTTTTATACTTGCTATGGACTAGGGGATCCTCTTTTATTCTAATAGAGCCTCAGCCTGCAATGGAAAGAGAATAGCTGCAATGAGCAGGAAACTCCATCAACACACAAACCTGCGGAGCTCACCCTGTGCTTCCTGGACGTGCTTCTTCCCCGGGACCCACTCTGGCTCCAGGTTGCCTGGAAGCCCAGCAGCCTCCCTCAGAGGGCTCTGCCCTTGGCCAGCCCTCACGGACTGCCCTGTGGGCACCTTAGCGGCCTGCCTGTGGCCAGTGTCTGAGCAGAGAGCTGCCCCCATGTGCCAGGTGACCAGACCATCAGGAAGTCAGGCACCGTGTTCTCAACCCAGTGCACACACCCACAAACATCTGACAAGGGGCTCCTTGAGCCCAGCGGAGGCATCAGCTCTGCCAGGGCTGCCAGCAGAGATGCCACTGAGCTGGCCTGGAAAAATGAGTAGTATTTTGAGGAACTGAGAAAGCAAGAGGCCTGGCCTGCGCCCAGTGTGTGCTGCCCAACATAGCTACAGCACAGCGTGCGGAGGGAGATGGGGAAATGTGCTGGTCTCACTCTGCCACCCAGGCTGGAGTGCAATGGCACAATCATAGCTCACGGCAGCCTCCAACTCCTGGGCTCAAGTGATCCTTCCACCTCAGCCTCCTGAGCAGCTAGGACTACTGGTGCCCGCCACCACACCTGGCTAATTTTTGTATTGTTTTATAGAGATGGGTACTCATGATGTTACCCAGGCTGGTCTCAGGCTTCTGGCCTCAAGTGATCCTCCCATTTCAGCCTCCCAAAGTGCTGGGATTACAGAAGTAAGCCACCCCATCCAGCCTTGATCCCAGATTTAAAACCTCAGCATTCCTACCACCCATTCTGACTGAGCACAGAATGGAACTTCAGGGTTTATGTAGACCACCACCCTGATGGAATTTTTTTTTTTTTTTTTTTTTTTTTTTTTGAGACAGAGTCTCTCTGTTGCCCAGACGAGAGTACAATGGCACAATCTTGGCTCACTGCAACCTCCACCTTCTCGGTTCAAGCCATTCTCCTGCCTCAGCCTCCCGAGTAGTGAGACTACAGGCATGCGCCACCACACCCAGCTAATTTTTGTATATTTAGTAGAGGCGGGGGTTTCACCATGTTGGCCACACTGGTCTTGAACTCCTGACCTCAGGTGATCCACCCACCTCGGCCTCCCAAAGCGCTGGGATTACAGGCATGAGCCACCATGCCTGGCCAACCCTGATGCTGCCAAGCGATGCAGCGTTCCTCACCCACCTTTACCCACAGAGACGTCCTGGTGTCTCACCTTAAACAGGCAGTCGGTGGGAGATGAAGTCATCTGAGAGAGTAAGCTCATTCTCTGCTTAAGGAACAGCCTGTCACCAAATCCCTCAGACTCCTGCAGGAAAAAAACCGAACGCACCACGAGACGTCGGTGCAGATCCTTCAACACACAGTGCCCCAGCAACAACCCCGGCTGAGCAGTATCAGCTTCCAGAGCAGTATCGGCTGTGCCTCTCACCCGCCTCACACAGGACCCGCTCGCTGAGACGGAGGACAGGCAGGGAGGACAGGCAGGGAGAAGGGCTTTCTGGAAGTGGAGGCTTTGACAGTTGCTCCCAGCAGGGGAAGGGGGTGGCGGCGGCACCCTGACTGCATGTATATGTGGAATGTGCCATCTCCAGCGTGGAATGCAGCACACACCATGGTCCTCCAGATGGAAACTCACAATGCCCTGGCCTCCCTCCCTCCCTCCTCACGCCTCTGACCAAATGCCTGCACAGCCCAATTCCCTGCTGTCTTCTCTGGGGCCTTTGGGCAGGAAAGCCATTTTACAAGCTGGTCTCAGTTTCCCAGTGTCAACCAGCTGGAGAGAGAGGGGTGTTGCTTTTCGGACGTGCCTATTAAATAATATGGCCACATGGCCAGGCGCAGTGGCTCACACCCATAATCCCAGCACTTTGGGAGGCTGAGGTGAATGGATCACCTGAGGTCAGGAGTTCGATAAGAGCCTGGCCAACATGGTGAAACTCGTCTCTACTAAAAATACAAAAAATTAGCAGGGCGTGGTGGTACACGCCTGTAGTCCCAGCTACTTGGGAGGATGAGGCAGAAGAATCACTTAAACCCGGAAGACAGAGGTTGCAGTGAGCTGGTATCACACCACTGCACTCTAGCCTGGGTGACAAAGTGAGACTCCATCTCAAAAATAAATAAATAGGCAAGGCGCAGGGGCTCATGCCTGTAATCCCAGCACTTTGGGAGGCTGAGATGGGCAGATCGCCTGAGGCCGGGGGTTCAAGACCAGCCTGGCCAACAAGGCAAAACCCCATCTCTACAAAAATACAAAAATTAGCCAGGCATGGTGGTGCATGCCTGTAGCCCCAGCTACTCCGGAAGCTGAGACATGAGAATTGCTTGAACTCAGGAAGCAGAGGTTGCAGTGAGCCAAGATTGCGCCAATGCACTCCAGCCTGGGGACACAGCAAGACTCTGTCTCAATCATCACTCGATCAATCAATAAAATGGCCACGAGGCCAAATCCAGGAAGATATATGGGGAACTCATGACACAGACAGAGATTAACTACTCCTCCATCTCTTTGGGTGTTTCAAGGATCCACCCCAATTAATAAGTTTAGATCTTCATATTGGTAATGTTCACCCAGATACAAAAATCTAGGATTGGGTGCAGTGGCTCACTCCTGTAATCCCAGCACTTTGGGAGGCTGAGGCGGGAGGATCACTTGAGCCCAGGAGTTTGAGACCAGCTGGGCAACACACAAGACCCCACCTCTGCAAAAAAATAAAAAATTAGGCTAGTGTGGTGGTGCATGCCTGTAGTCCCAGCTACATGGGAGGCTGAGGTAGGAGGATCACCTGAGCCCAGGAGTTGGAGGCTGCCATGAGCCATGATCATGCCACTGTACTACAGCTTCAGTGACAGAGCAACACCCTGTTCAAAAAAAAAAAAAAAAAAAAAAAAAAAAAAGGCAAGGGCCGGGCACAGTGGCTCACACCTATAATCCCAGCACTTTGGGGGGCCAAGGCGGGTGGATCACTTGAGGTCAGGAGTTTGAGACCAGCCTGGTCAACATGGCGAAACCCCGTCTCTACTAAAAATACAAAAATTAGCCAGGTGTGGTGGCGCATGCCTGTAATCCCAACTACTCTGGAGGCTGAGGCAGGAGAATCACTTGAACCCGGCAGGTAGAGGTTACAGTGAGCCAAGATTGCGCCACTACACTCCAGCCTGGGCGACAGAGCAAGACTCCATCTCAAAAAAAAAAAAAAGGGCAGAACTCTAGGTATTTTTCGTAACACTTTATGAAATCATTTCTAGCAAGACAGTTCGATGCTCCCTTGAGCACCTGCAACCAAACCGTGTAATGACAAATTCGCTTCCTGAAAAAGGGTCTTGGTGGGAAGTAAAGGGAATTTCTTCCAGCCAGCAGCTGGCAGAAGGCCCCCAAACTCTGACAAATTTGTGGAATAAGGATGTCTCCTTACAGCCCTCTAAGTTTTGACTTGGAGGTCCACCGAAAGATACAGCCGACAGCACCTCTGGGGATAGGCCATTCCTGGGGGCCTCTGCCAAGCAGGGTCCTCCCAGCAGTTCCCCCAGGAGGGTTAACTTAGCAAATGAATACCAGCACCTGAGAGAGGCGCTTTTGCCCCAGCTGCTGTGTGCTATATAAAGCTCTAACAATCCGCTTTACACCGCGGTTCACAGCTGAGCAGCTTAGGGTCAGAGAAACATCACACATTGTTATCCGGGTAAATCCAGCACTCTTTCTGCAACTCTGGTTAACGATTTAGACAGCAGTGATGAAGAGAGGTAGGTCTCCCAAGACTGAATCTTCAGGGAAGAATGAGCTATTGGAAGAGGTGGGGGGGACATCAGCAAGGACTTACTAGAGAAAGGGGTACATCCTTTTTATGAGAAACCCACTAATGTAAGGAAGGCCAAAAGCATGCAAAGCTGCAGCCAAGAATGGTACAGGTTCTTTCTTGTCTTTTTTTTTCTTTTATCTTTTTTTTTTTTTTTTTTTGAGACATGGTCTTACTCTGTCTCTCAAGCTGGACTGCAGTGGTACAATCATAGCTCACTGCAGCCTTGAACTACCAGGCTCAAGTGATCCTCCCACCTTAGCTTCCCAAGTAGCTGGGACTAAAGGTGTGCCACCATGCACTGCTAATTTTTTGTAGAGATGGGGGTCTTGCTACATTGCCCAGGCTGGTCTCTAACTCCTGGCCTTAGGTGATCCTCCTGCCTTAGCCTCCCAAAGTGCTGGGATTACAGGCGTGAGTGACCAGGCCCAACCCAGATTCTTTCACAGTTCTCTTTTTTCATTCACAAAGGTAACACTAGAGTCATCCCAGCAATTTATTTTCAGAAAGCTGAAGTCTTCATTTATGAACATGTTTAAAGAATGCTGAGTGGGTGTGGTGCCTCATGCCTGTAATCCCAGCACTTTGGGAAGCCGAGGTGGGAGGATCACGAGCCCAGGAGTTCAATCCCAGCCTGGGCAAAATAGCGAGACCTCGTCTCTACAAAAAATTTAAGAATTAAAAAATTAGCCAGGTGTGGTGGCGCACATCTGTAGTCCCAGCTACCCAGGAGAGGGAGGGAGGATCCCTTTCAGCACAGGAGATGGAGGCTGCGAGCTAGGATCACACCACTGCAGTCCACCCTGGGTGACAGAGCGAGATCCTGGCTCTAGGAAAAATAAAATGCTATGGTCATCTCAAGTATATCTCGCAGAGAAAATTTCCATGAGACTGCATTCTATAAAGTCAATAGTAAAATCTAACTCGATGTCCTCATATTTAATCCTTAATACTTTTCAGAAACCTCTTCTGCTGTGAGAAGATACACTTGGGCTTTTTCCCAAGGAAACACCATCGATACATAGCAATGACTCTCCACATTCCTAAAGGGAACGTCATTACTTAAACCCGTGAGCAGCTAGGCCATAATACAGACAGAATCATAACAACAAGGAAGCCACCACGCCTGCTCTGTCAATTACAGACCACAGCAAATAGATGAGCATCTCTCAATACCTGTAGGGTGGGCTTCACAGCCAGCCTGAGGATGATGCATACTTGTTCTCAAGGTTTCACCAGAACCAACCATACTCCATCCAGGAGGGCAGGACCAGGGTCCAACACCCTGACAAGAGGGGTGCCTTGGACTGTGACCCTCCCTTGCCCATCCAAACCAAACACTATTTTTTTTTTTTTTTTTTTTTTTTTTTGAGGCGGAGTCTCGCTCTGTCGCCCAGGCTGGAGTGCAGTGGCCGGATCCCGGCTCACTGCAAGCTCCGCCTCCCGGATTTACGCCATTCTCCTGCCTCAGCCTCCTGAGTAGCTGGGACTACAGGCGCCCGCCACCTCGCCCGGCTAGTTTTTTGTATTTTTTAGTAGAGACGGGGTTTCACTGTGTTCGCCAGGATGGTCTCGATCTCCTGACCTCGTGATCCGCCCGTCTCGGCCTCCCAAAGTGCTGGGATTACAGGCTTGAGCCACCGCGCCCGGCCACCAAACACTATTCTTAAGGGCATCTTTACACCTCAGATGCAGAGACAAACAGACGTGCCCAAGATGTCTGAGCCTGCAGAAGGAGTGGACTCAGGCTGGGCACAGTGGCTGGCACCTGTAATCCCAGCACTTTGGGAGGCCAAGGCAGGCAGATCACTCGAGGTCACGGGTTCGAGATGAGCCCAGCCAACACAGCGAAATCCCATCTCCATAAAAATACAAAAATTAGCCGGGCATAGTTTTGCGTGCCTGTAGTCCCAGCTACTTGGGAGGATGAGGCAGGAGAATCGCTTCAACCCGGGACAGGCGGAGGTTGCATTGAGCCGAGATTGCACCACTGCACTCCAGTCTGGGTGACAGAGCAAGACTCAGTCTCAAAAAAAAAAAAAAAAAAAAAAACCTAAGGACTGGACTCAAACCCTCAAACCAACACCAGCACGAGAGAAGCAACCTCTCAAATACTACTCCCAATCTGCCTGCAATATTTTCTGAAATAAAAGGAGGTGTGAGAAGCCAACGGATACTATTTGGTCAGCCACCTCCTTACAATCTGGTGAAGGCCTCCACAGAAAGTGAGAAAAGAGAAGACAGCCACGCTATGGGGGCGGCTAGGGGACGGGAGCATCTTCGAGAGGTGGACACTTCCTTCCAGGTGACCAGAGACAACCCAGGCCCAGCAAGACACAGCAGAGTGATTCCTCTGCAGGGCAGGAAAGCCGGCCAGGGAGTGAACTCTCAGGCCAATCAGAGTGCAAGACCCAGAGGGCAGGGCAGACACCACAGCAGGCAGAGTAAGAGAAACACAGGTTCCTAGAGCCTCAAAGAAAACAAGTCAAACTCACAACTCTTACTCCCCAGCCATGGAAATGAAAAGAAATTCTGAGGCTGCACACACACACAGGTAGAGACACAAGAGCACACACACACACATTCTTTTTTATTTATTTATTATTTATTTATTTATTTTTGCTGTAGAGACAAGGTCTCACTATGTTGCCCACACTGGTCTCCAACTCCTGGCCTTGGGTGATCCACCCGCTCAGCCTCCCAGAATGCTGAGATTATAGGCATGAGCCACTGCACCCAACCCACACACACCCTCTAGAAGGTTGCTGATTTCCCCCTAAATATGGAAACAAGGCAGAAGGAAGTAACTTTTCAAAAGAGCCACAGCCAGCCACATCTGAGATGCGATGGATGACCCCCAATTTCATTGGCAGTGAGTGGGGGAATCAAATCAGACTTCAAAGAAGAGAGATTAATTCTTCATCAACTACCTGAATACTGTCAATGAGTACAGCGAGATCATGACCTAAAATGTTGGTTAAAAAGGTAATTGTGTTCATTTCTTGTCACCGCCAAGTCATGTGGAGGCGGAGGCTCGGGTGTGTTGAAGATTCAGCTGCACCCATGACCCACCACCATAGCCAAGGAAGGCATTGCACTGCTGTGCCTGTGACCCACTGCCATGGCTGAGAAAGGCCTTGCACTGCTGTACCCATGACCCACTGCCATGGCCAAGGAAGACATTGCTGCTGGCGGTGTAATGGACGTTAACACCGCTTTATGAGGGGTGCTGAAGGACACCCTCATCCACAGTGGCCTAGCACATGGACTTTGCAAAGCTGCCAAAGCCTCAGACGAGTGCTGAGCCCATCTTGGTGTGCTTGCATCCAACTGTGATGCGCCTGCGTGTGCCACGTTGGGGAGACCCTGGGTGCTGAACACCAGGTCAAACTAATTAAGGTTGATGACAATGAGAAATGAGGGGAATGGGTAAGGCCTCTGTAAAACTGACAAGAGAGAGGAGACCCTATGAAGGGGCTGGCTGCAGCTGTGTAGCAGTTAAGGACTATGACAAAGAATCTCGGCCCAAGGATGTCATCGAGGAGCGCTTCACATGCAAGAAATGAACGAATAAAATGCTGGCTCACATTCCTCAAAAAAAAAAAAAAAGATACAATTGTGTATGCACAGAAAAAAAAGACAAATGCTAAAATATTAATAAATGTCACCCCTGGCTAGTAAGTTTACGGGAAGTTTTTGTTGTCTTCACTGCCATTTTATAGTCTGCAAATATTATTTGTAAGCAAACATTAGTCTTCTAATTAGAAAAAAATTAAGCTATTCTTTTTTTTTTTTTTTTTTTCTTTGAGACGGAGTCTCGCGCTGTCACCCAGGCTGGAGTGCAGTGGCCGGATCTCAGCTCACTGCAAGCTCCGCCTCCCGGGTTCACGCCATTCTCCTGCCTCAGCCTCCCGAGTAGCTGGGACTACAGGCGCCCGCCACCTCACCCGGCTAATTTTTTGTATTTTTTAGTAGAGACGGGGTTTCACCGTGTTAACCAGCATGGTCTCAATCTCCTGACCTCGTGATCCGCCCGTCTCGGCCTCCCAAAGTGCTGGGATTACAGGCTTGAGCCACCGCACCCGGCCATAATTAAGCTATTCTTTTGGGGAAAAAACAGTACTCTCTCTCTCTCTCTATATATATATATATAAATATACATCCATATTTGAGACAGAGTCTCACTGTGTCACTCAGGCTAGAGTGCAGTGGCGTAATCTCGGCTCACTGCAACCTCTGCCACCCGCATTAAAGCAATTCTCTTGCCTCAGCCTCCCAAGGAGCTGGGATTACAGGCACCTGCCACCATGCCCGGCTAATTCTCTTATTTTCAGTAGAGACAGGGTTTCACCATGTTGACCAGGCTGGTCTCAAACTCCTGACCTCAGATGATCCACCCGCCTCGGCCTCCCAAAGTGTTGGGATTACAGGCGTGAACCACCATGCCCGGCCCAGCACACAATATAATTTCACTTACGTAAAATATACATGGGTAGGAAAAAGACTGAAAATGCATGAACGTGTTAATAATGAATGAATGCGATGGAACTGCCTGTACCTGAGGGCGCCTGGACAGGCTGATGCTGTCTCCCAGACGCTTTACCTCATCATTATTTTGAGAGATTCTACATCAAGCTCTGACAAAGATGAATGTTCAATCCTCGGTACTCTCACCTTGTAATACAGAGATCTTTTCATTTTATTGATTTCAACTTTGTGATTTCTGTGAGTATGATCACGTTTTACTCATTGTTACGTAGTGAAACAGGCCAGCAGGACACTTGTGGTTCAAGATTCTGGCGATTCACGCAGAAATATAATCACACACCCCCACTCCAGCCAACACTCACCAACAACCAAGGAAACAATGGCAAGACCACTGAGTCCTCAAATTGCACACATTAATAGTCTCACTGATGGCAGCGGTGGCCCATCGGGAGTGGCTGCTGCAGACGTAAGCTGCAGTGGAGGAGGCGCGGCCAGAGTTGTGCACTCTGCAGGGGCAACAGGAGCCAGGAACAGGCGGGAGCCCCATCACCCACTGAGTTGGCAGGGCGGGAGCCCTGAACTCCCAGGAACAGCTGCAGCCACCCAGCCGCAGCTCCGGATCCAGGCACCTCTGAGCTCTCGGGGGCCCAGGAAGTGCCCCTGCCCCGGCAGACTTATAAGTGCCTGCTCCTGCTCCCCTCACTCCTGGCACCCACTCCTCCCCACTCCTGGCACCCACTCCAATTTCGGAGCAAAGGTGAGGCCAAGTCAGGTACCGCTGCAACCCAGCCAAGTGTGCGCATGCTTTGGGTGACGCTGACACGCCAGCCTCCTGATGCCTCAGACCCCTCCAAGATTTTGGGAGCTGATGAGCATGGGAGAGAGGCCAAGACAGGGGCTGAGAGCAGCTTGGCGCAGGCCTGCAGGTGCCCCTTGGCACAAACAGCCTGGGCGCACTGGCCAGCATGCTGACGGTGGCAGAAGGCAGACAGGCTCCCGGGCAGAAGGGCAGGTCCCGAGTGAAGCCCCACCTTCAGAACAAGGACCGCCTGAAGCCTGGGGGCCGGGCTGTCAGTTCCAAGTGGAGTCCATGGCCCAGAGAGAGAACTCATGGTGCTTTTTCCAGGCCCACCCATGGACCAATCAGCACATACTCCCTCCCTTCTGAGCCATAAAAACCCTAGACTCAGCCAGACTCAGACAATCGGGACTACTAACTGCGGAAAGGAGCTACCTACGTCGGGCCTCTTTGACTCGTCAGGATGACCTGCCTGTGGTAAGGAACTGCCCACTGTGCGTCTTCTAAGAGCTGTTCTGCCATTCAGTGAAGCTCCTCTCTGCCTTGCTCACCCTCCACTAGTCTACGTAACTCATTCTTCCTGGACATGGGACAAGAACTCAGGACCCACCAAATGGCAGGACTGAAAGAGCTGTAACATAAACAGAGCTAAAACACGCTCCCAACTCACTACTCTGCAGGTGACAAAAAGGAGAGAAGAGCTCTGGTCCTTCAGGGAGCCCAACCTAGTTCCCTGAGCCAGGGCTATGACACTCTCCTTGGGGCTCTGCAGTTCCTGGTCTCTCCAAGCTTCCAGGCGCCACTGTGTTCCCCAGTGCCCACCGTGGAAGCGGCCTACAGTATGCCTGCTCTAGCTGCATCCTTGCATGGAGCAGGACCCTGCACGAGCAACTTGGAGTTACCCACACCACCTCAGTCAGCACACCATGCCCGGTTGCGTGCAGTGGCCGGACCCTGCACTTGCTCACATACCCCTTGCCACTCCACACCTGGCTTGCCCTCGGCAGGCATGCGATCTGGGCCAGCAGCGCAAGCCAAGTGCAGCCCACCAGGCCAGAAGGGTGAAACAGGCCCAGCAGGCCTGAACAAAACTCAGGCAAAGGAGCTTACCAGCCACAGAGATTTCCGGCTGGAAAGGCGACAGCCCAGGGATTCCGTGACATCACTTCTTGAATATCAAGGTCAAGAAATCAAAATTCCCTGCTTCTGGCTTCCCTTTGTACCCACATGTCTTTGGAGAGGATGGGGACTAATGAAGTAGGATATTAACAATGAAAATCCCAATGATAACCCACCAACTTTTACCACCAACTGGGGGCTTGGTGTTTTCACTGAGTGATTTTCAAGACTCACAGCCCTCAAACAGCTGAGGCCCCATTCCTGGGAGGCAATTTAAGAAAATCTCTGCCCACATACCAACCCCAGCAACCTATCAAGGGAACCATGATGCCCACAAAGGCAGGCCAGGGCAGGGGTGAGATCTTACAGGGGGTTTAGCGGAGAGGCTTCCTTGCCGAATGTATTCGATGGCAGCTTCGAATGAGGTCAGGCAGTATCCCAGTTCATCCTTTGCCGAGCTGCTGAACCTGAAGTTTTTGATGTAACTCAAATTTGCCATCCTAATGAAAGGAAGAAAAAAGTTACGTTGTTGTCTATTCAAGTCACACTTCTGCAAAAACAGTATTACTGGCTCGGGCGACTGACCAAATACCTAAAGTGTCGGTTCGCTCAGGGAGCTACCACCACGCTCCCCTGGGTCTCTCTGCAGAGCATGTGCGATTAGGAACACAAGTAAAATCACTAGCTAGTTCCCTGAAATAGTCTTTAGCAAGCTGATTACTGTAAACTGAGCTGTGGGTTCCAGGGGGAAGATGATGGGTTTGGGGCCAGAAACAATGGCAATCAGCTTTCTGCTCAACCACTGCCTAGACACTCGTTCCAGAACAAGAAACATAAGCTCTCTGGGCCTTGGTTTCCCCATCTGTAAGTGGATAGATGAAGCGGGGGAGGCTCCACACCTAGCTCATAACAGGTGTCCAACTGAAGGTGGGCTTCTCCTAGAGTTATATTAGAACTACCACAGTGCAGTGCTGCCTTTTTTTTTTTTTTTTTTTTTTTTTTTTGAGATGGAGTCTTGCTCTGTCGCCCAGGCTGGAGTGCAGTGGTGCCATCTTGGCTCACTGAAAGCTCCACCTCCCGGGTTTACGCCATTCTCCTGCCACAGCCTTCCGAGTAGCTGGGACTACAGGTGCCCGCCACCATGCCTGGCTAATTTTTTTTGTATTTTTTAGTAGAGACGGGGTTTCACCATGTTAGCCAGGATGGTCTCGATCTCCTGACCTCGTGATCCACCTGCCTCAGCCTCCCAAAGTGCTGGGATTACAGGCGTGAGCCACCGTGCCCGGTCAAGCGCTGCCATTTTTAAAAGAGCATCTTAACAGAAAATGTTACCAATTAGGGATCTCCGTTTTCACAAGCAAGTATAACAGGACTGATAGCAGATCATCAGCACACATGGTCTCCAGGTTCACTGCAAAGGGGAAACACACATTCAATGCCATCATGAGATTCAAATGGACTGACAAGCGTATCAACTCCCTACCACCGCACACCTTGAGAAACCACATATCAAGGAGATCATACATCGGGGAAGAAATGTCATTGCACAAGCTCCTTTACAGTGTCCTGATCAGATGTCAGGTCCAGAGGGAAAAGAATGCCCAGCATTTTCAGAACATGACCAAAACAAGATATTAATAACTCAGGCCAGATACGGCGGCATGCGCCTATAATCCCAGAGCTTTGGGAGGCCAAGATGCGAGAATTGCTTGAGGCCAGGAGTCTGAGACCAGCCTGGGCAATATAGCAAGACCCCCACCTCTACAAAAAATATGAAAATTAGCCAAGTGTGGTGGTGCATGCCTGCAATCTGAGGTACTTGGGAGGCTGAGGCAAGAGGATCACTTGAGCTCAGGAGTTCAAGGATGTAGTACAGTGACCTACAAATGCACCCAGCCTGGGTGACAGAGTGAGACCCTGTCTCTTAAAACCAAAAAAAAAAAAAAAAGGAGATGTTAACTCCAAGCAGACCATGACTTGCCACCCTCCTGGACAGTGAAAGAGCCCAGGGAGGTGGCTACAGTGATACAAAATGAAGATGAGTCCAGAGCCATCACCAAAAGCCTCTTTCTTCCTAAAGTCACTAAGGTCCTTCCTAAGGTCACTTCCACTTTATAGACATGGAGTCCACTGCCCATGTGGAGTTTCACTTTTTTTTCATTTTGAAATTTTAAGTAATTCATTCACGTTTAAAAATTCAAACAATACAAGAGTAAACTGTGAATGTTCCTCCCATCCCCGCCAGCCAGTCTCTTTTCCCAGAGGCTCCTGCTGCTGCTTCCTGCACATCTGTCCAGGACAGCTATGAGCTCACCATCACATCATGGCTACACAGCTGTCCCCCTTTCTTTGATGCTGTTGGCTGGAAGTCTACCATATGCATTCCTCTTTATTTCATTCGATATACTCAGGATCATCCCTTATCTACACATATAGCTATATCTCATGTCTCTTCCTTATTGACTTTTCCTTGTTTTTTTTTTTTTTTTGAGAAGGGGTCTCGCTCTGTCACCAGACTGGAGTACACTGGTGTGATCACAGCTCACTGCAGCCTCCAATTCCTGGCCTCAAGTGATCCTCCCACCTTGGCCTCCCAAAGCACTGGGGTTACAGAGGTGAGCCACCGTGCCCAGCCCCATAAAAATCCCTTACGATAGCATCACTCTTTGCTTTTTCATCTGGATGTAGCATCTCCCCCTTGGCCAGGCCCCTTCCCAAGCACAAACCTCTCTGGCTTGGAGACTGTGTGATGAGCTGCACCACCTTTCGCAAGCAGACAAGCTTCTGCTGTGGGGAGGTGCATTTGTTCAGCTGAGCCAGCTCTCTTTTGGCACGAGGTATGTTAAAGCTGTAAAATAATTTGGAAAGTGACAACTTCAGAGCACAGTAAGAGAACTCTTCGGCCTGGATCTAAGAATACATCTCAGGGTCTACACTTCTCACAACAAACCAGAAGGAAGGAAACACAAAAACAGATACTGACAAGTCATCTGACTCAAGTCAGCGGCAAAACAGAGCAGCCTTCAATCCCATTCAGGCTGCCGGGTGATACAGCTGTACAAGAAAGTTGAAAAAAAAAAATCCTATTCCTAGAGGGAAAGAACCCAAAGAGGTTTGTGGGAGGTGAAACATTTTTGTGTCCCAATGAAACTTAAATTAGGCCAGGTGCAGTGGCTCACACCCATAATCCCAGCACTTGTAAGCCAAGGTGGGCAGATCATTTGAGGTCAGGAGTTCAAGCCCAGCCTGGCCAACAAGGTGAAACCCCGTCTCTACTAAAAATACAAAAATTAGCAGGGTGTGGTGGTATGCACCTGTAATCCCAGCTACTCGGGAGGCTGAGGCAGGAGAATCACTTGAACTCGGAAGGCGGACGTTGCAGTGAGCCGAGATCACGCCACTGCACTCCAGCCTGGGCAATAGAGTGAGACTTAGTCTCAAAAACAAAAAAAAAAAATTAAAATTAAAAAAAATGAAACTTGGCCGGGCGCGGTGGCTCAAGCCTGTAATCCCAGCACTTTGGGAGGCCGAGACGGGCGGATCACGAGGTCAGGAGATCGAGACCATCCTGGCTAACACGGTGAAACCCCGTCTCTACTAAAAATACAAGAAAATTAGCCGGGCGAGGTGGTGGGCGCCTGTAGTCCCAGCTACTCGGGAGGCTGAGGCAGGAGAATGGTGTGAACCCGGGGGGGCGGAGCTTGCAGTGAGCCGAGATCGCGCCACTGCACTCCAGCCTGGGGCACAGAGCAAGACTCCGTCTCAAAAAAAAATAAAAATAAAAATAAAAAAAGAAACTTATATTAACTCCTAAGTAGGTGCCTCTATGGCAAGGTTCCCTTGGGTGGGCAGGTGGGATGTCCCCTGCATGCAGAAACCACGTGGGCAAATTACATGCCCACTTGGGGCATGGGGACTAGCTGCACAAAACCCCGTGCCTAGTGGCTTCCATCCAGTCGGCGTGCTGGTGCACAGTGTGGGAGGGGGATGGCTACACACAGTCACCTGTAAAGGGTAGCCCTTCATCTTTGGTTGCAAGTAACCGCACTGTTCCTCAGAACCAACCATGTCAAATCCGCGTGTCGCCTCTGCCACTGAGAGGGCCTACTTCCAGGAGAAGACAGCGCCCTGCCTCCGAGAACACCAAGCGCTGTGGCGTGAACCCTTACCTGAACTCCGGTTTCACACCAATATCTTTCTGCTGAAGATCTTGAAGGCTTCTTGTGATTTTGTTAAAGGCAGCATCCTAACAACAGATTTTAACGAACCTTCAAATTTCTCAAAAAGCACAGCAGGCTTCCATCTTGGGTGATAACAACTGAGAACCTACCTCGCTTGCCTCCATGGTCCCCACGTATTTAAAGATCAGGTCGTAAATTTCATGATGGACGTACATCTGTGGAATCAACAGATCCCATTCAGGGTGTGAGCAGGCAACAGGGTGTGCCTCCCAGCCATTCCGCCCCAACCTCACCTCCACTGCCTGCTTCATCAGGCTCATCTGGGCCTCCTGCTTGGCGAGCATTTTCTAGAGGGCAAGAGAAGCACAGTGAAAGGGCTTGGATTTGCATGGGGGTGCACCGCAATCCTCCCTCTTGGAAGTCTTGCTGCTTACCAGGTGAGAGTCCCTCAGAAGCTGCTGGAGGCATTTGGTGTAGAGAGCATTCGCTGAGTCCTAAACCACACAGAGCAGAGGGACCTTACCAGCGAGGCCATGATGCGGGAGCCAGAGCAGGTAAAGCGCCCAGAGTTTCAAGGATTAACACAAGCTTTATCAAGTCAATTACATGATTTTTCTCAACTTTTTTTTTTTAGGTGTGTATGCATTAAAAGCAGGAGAAATTTCCCCTTGGGGTTAACAAGAGGATAGTAATACTCATTTTTATACTTCCTCATGGCTTATACCACTTGGTTTTTGTTTTTGTTTTTTTAAGAGAAAGGGTCTCACTTTGTTGCCCCAAGTAGAGTGCAGTGGTATGACTACAGCACGCTGCAGTCTCAAATGCCTGAGCTAAAGTGATCCTCCCACCTCCGCCTCCCAAGTAGCTGGGAATACACGTGTATGCCACCACACCTGGCTAATTTTTGTATTTTCTGTAGCGATGGGGTCTTTCTATGTTGCCCAGGCTGGTCTTAAACTCCCAGCCTCAGGAGATCCTCCCATCTTGGCCTCCCAAAGTGCTGGGAAGACAGGCTTGCACCACCATGCCCGGCTACACTACTTTTATAGTTAGAGAGAAACATTTTTAAAAGACTTCAAACAGTAAGGCAGCACCAGGCAGTTCCAGAGAAAACTGAGGGTTCCGGGTGCCCTGCACTGAACCGAGACAGGGCACGCCAGGCAAAGGGCAGCACGGCTACTGACTATGTGGTGACGGAGGCTCTTCCTCTCGCATTCTCGGAATGTTCGGTGGAAAGAGGCAATGTTCCTGTCAAATCGCTCGGAGTGTCTTCCCAAGAACTCTCTCACATCTTCAATGGTTTTCAGGGAAAAGGGATCTGACGGTGCCAAAGGCTCTTCTGAAAAAGAAACAGGTCGGGCCTGCTGAAGCCTCTACTGGTTCCTGACTCTGTCCTATCCTACCCTAGAGGGTCTAGGCCCTCTGCGGAGGAGGGCAAATGTCCTTATTCCAAGACACTGCACAAGAACAGCCCAGTTACAGGACACCCTGGAGTCCAGAGAGCCTGGTCCTCTCAAGGCCTCTTCCTGGGACAAAACCAAACTATGTGGGACCATCGGCAAGACCCCGATTCCTGACAGGAAGAGCCTCAGTGGGCATCCTGCACACTGTTATCTCAATTTCCTGGGGCAAATGAAGAATTATTATTTATTAAAAATAACAAAATCTCAAAGAGGTACAATGCTGGAGCTGGGCGCTATAAGAGCCAGCCCTGAAGCTGAGACCCAGAGACAAAGCTGGGGCTACCACTTTGCACAACTCATGGGGGCAACAGTCACATCCCGGGTTGATCACAGGCAGGCTGAGGTCTACGTGAATGCTGGCTCCTGGAATTGTGCAATGCCCGACCTGTGCAACAGTAGCCCCGATCCACACCTCCTCAGCCCAGTGACTAAGTTCTAGGAGGAACCACTGGAAATGATGATATAGGTCTCCATGCGGCTCTTGAATATTTTCCAGGATGTTTAACCTTTTTAAAAAAATAATTTATTGGCCGGGCGCGGTGGCTCCCGCCTGTAATCCCAGCACTTTGGGAGGCTGAGGCGGGCAGATCACGAGGTCAAGAGATCGAGACCATCCTGGCCAACATGGTGAAACCCTGTCTCTACTAAAAATACAAAAATTAGCTGGGTGTGGTGGTGGACGCCTGTAATCCCAGCTACTCAGGAGGCTGAGGCAGGAGAACCACTTGAACCCAGGAGCTGGAGGTTGCAGTGAGCCGAGATTATGTCACTGCACTCCAGCCTGGCAACAGAGCAAGACTCCGTCTCAAAAATAATTAAATAATAATAATAATTTTATTGTTTTTGGAGATAGGGTCCTGCTCTGTAGCCCACACTAGAGTGCAGTGGTGTGATCATGGCTCAGTGCAGCCTTGAATTCCTAGGCTCGAGTGACCCTCCCACCTCAGCCTCTTGAATAACTGAGACTACAGGCATGCACCACCATGCTCAGCTAATTTTTATTTTATTTTTTTTTTGAGGCGAATTCTCACTCTGTAGCCCAGGCTGGAGTGCAGTTGTGTGATCTTGGCTCACAGCAACCTCCCTGTCCCGGGTTCAAGTGATTCTCCTGCCTCAGCCTTCCGAGTAGCTGGGATTACAGGAGTGTACCACTGCACCTAATTGTTTTGTATTTTAGTAGAGATGGGGTTTCACCATGTTGGCCAGGCTGGTCTTGAACTCTTGACCTCAGGTAATCCGCCCACCTCAGCCTCCCAAAGTGCTGGGATTACAGGCGTGAGCCACTGCGCCCAGCCTATTTTTTATTTTTGAGACAGTCTCACTCTGTCACCCAGGATAGAGTGCAGCGGCATGATCTCAGCTCACTGTAATCTCCGCCTTCTGGGTTCAAGCAATTCTCCTGCCTCAGCCTCCCGAGTAGCTGGGATTACAGGGGCACGCCACCATACCTAGCTAATTTTTGTATTTTTAGTAGAGATGGGGTTTCGCCCTGTTGACCAGGCTGATCTTGAACTCCTGGTCTCAAGTAATCTGCCTGCCTCAGCCTCCCAAAGTGCTGGGATTACAGGCATGAGCCACCGTGGCTGGCTTGATTTTTTAAATTTTTTATAGAGACGGGGTCTCGCCATGTTGTCTAGGCTAGTTTTGAACTCTTGGCCTCAAGTGATCCTCGCGCCTTGGCCTCCCAAAGTGCAGGGATTACAGGCACGAGCCACCATACCCGGCCTTGTTTAACCTTTCGACAGTTAAGTCAGGAACAAGTTCAACAAACACATTTCTCTAAAACAGGAGAAAAGGGTTTTTTCTCCCAGAATACCTGAACTCTCTCTCTTTTCCAAAGGATGGGCTATACACAGGATGCTGAAACTCTCTTCTTTTTCATTGTAGAAAGTTTCTTCAAAGAGAACGGGCACTGAGAGAAGACAGGCAAAACCAGCTCCTAATTTAATCCTGTTCCCTTGTATAAAGACATCCTGCAAACAAGAAAGCCATCACTGCACCAGCAGCCGGGGCAACCATGTCCCACTCTCAGCCTGGCCCCCGACGCAGCACGTAACCAGACCCTATGGCCTTCACCCCAGTGTGGGTTTGCTGCGGCACAAATGCTCTCCTGTTTTGTTTTGATACTAAAATGTTTCCTCTTTGTTGACCTAGTAACTGTGGCTGCAAGATACCCGAATTATTTTTATTTTTTTACTTTTGAGACAGAGTCTCACTCCGTCACCCAGGCTGGAGTGTAGCGGTGCAATCTCGGCTCACTGTAACCTCCGCCTCCCAGGGTCAAGCAATTCTCCTGCCTCAGCCTCCTGAGTACCTGGCACCACAGGCACCGACCACCACACCCAGCTAATTTTTATATTTTTAGTAGAGACGTGGTTTTGCCATGTTGGCCAGGCTGGTCTCAAACTCCCGGCCTCAGGTGATCTGCCCACCTTGGCCTCCCGCAGTGCTGGGATTACAGGAGTGAGCCACTGCGCCGGGCCCACACGGTGCATTTGTTCATCTTTTTAGTTTCCTTCATTTGGAACAGTGCCTCGGGTCTTTCTTCACCTTTCATGACATTGACATCTTTGTTGTGTATTGCAGACTGTCCCTCCATGTGTTTGGGAGGATTTGTCTGATGTTTCTTGACAATTAGATTCCTGACAATTAGAGAGTTTTACAGTCACATGTTTCTGATAGGAATGCCCTGAAAGGGGTGTTTTACCTCCCTCTGTGTATCCTGTTGTAACGCACATGATGTCAGCTGTTGGAAGGCACCTGATAGCTTTTTTCACTGTTGATGTTAACCATGGGGCATGTGTTGTGTTTTTTTTTTTTTTTTTTTTTTTTTTTTTGCTTTTAAAGCAGAAGCAGGTAGATTCTGAGAGAGGGAGACTTTATTCCCATTCAGGAATGGCCCTGTTTTTCCCGGCATCCCCGTGGTCAGGGAAACCCAGCCACACTGTCCTCACTGGGGCGGGAGCTGCGTTCAGACACGGCAGCTGAGGCTCGTGGCGCTGTGACGGGGAGAGGAAGCGCGGGGTTGTCAGTGCACCTGCTCTCTGCCCTGTGGCTCACAAGACACACTGCTTGCTATTTTCCTGCCACAGATCTCCTCATCCCAGCTGTCAGTCAGCTTAGTTGATTTGTTCTCTTTTGGACACCCAGATCTACAAAGAGGACAGGAGTCGAGCTTTGCGCGGCTGGTCTGTCCCCAGCACCCAGCCATGACCACAGTGAGCCGTGCAGGGAGTAGCAGGTGGGATTCAGCCCTGGCCACACTGCAGCACCAGATTACTTCCATCTCTTAGATAGGGAGAGCTTTCTTTCTTTTTCTTTTCACAAAGAACACAGGATTTCTTCTACTCGAGAAATAGCTCAATGTTTTTTCTGTTGCAACATTTAAAAAGGATCCAGGCCGGGTGCAGTGGCTCATGCCTGTAATCCAAGCACTTTGGGAGACCAAGGTGGGTGGATCATTTGAGGTCAGGAGCTGAGACTGAGCTACTGCACTCCAGCCTGGGTGACAGAGTGAGACTCTGTCTCCAAAAAAAAAAAAAAAAAAAATGCACTGTGTGATTCCAGAGCTAAGAAGAAAAAAAAAGCTATATTATCTGAGTTCGATCACTGCATTGTGGTTACATAAGAGAATGCCTGTTCTTGGGAAATACACTGAACTGTCTTGGGCTTAAGGGCACAGTGTCTGCAACTTAGTCTCAAAAGATTCAGGCTGGGAGCAGTGGCACACGCCTGTAATCCCAGCACTTTGGGAGGCTGAGGCAGGCAGATCATGAGATCGAGACATCAAGACCATCCTGGCCAACACGGTGAAACCCCGTCTCTACTAAAAACACAAAAATTAGCTGGGCATGGTGGCGCATGCCTGTAGTCCCAGCTACTCAGGAGACTGAGGCAGGAGAATCGTTTGAACCCGGGAGGTAGAGGTTGGGTGCACTGAGTCGAGATCACACCACTGCACTCCAGCCTGGTGACAGAGCGAGATTCTGTTTAAAAAAAAAAAAAGATTCAAAATAATAATGTGTCGAGAGAGATAAAACAACCAATGTGTGGTGGCCAGGCGCGGTGGCTCAAGCCTGTAATCCCAGCACTTTGGGAGGCCGAGACGGGCGGATCACGAAGTCAGGAGATCGAGACCATCCTGGCTAACACGGTGAAACCCTGTCTCTACTAAAAATACAAAAAAACTAGCCGGGTGAGGTGGCGGGTGCCTGTAGTCCCAGCTACTCGGGAGGCTGAGGCAGGAGAATGGCGTGAACTCGGGAGGCGGAGCTTGCAGTGAGCCGAGATGGCACCACTGCACTCCAGCCTGGGCGACAGAGCAAAACTGCGTCTCAAAAAAAAAAAAAAAAAACAACCAATGTGGCAAGAACGTTAACAGCTTGGGGGGAAGCATGTTTAAGAGTTTTTTTGACTTTACTAAAACATTTGAAATTATTTCATAACAAAAGATTGTTTTTTGGGTGTTTTTTTTTTTTTTTTCCCCCCAGACAGGGTCTAGCTCTGTTGCCCAGGCTACAGGGGGGTAGCACAATCATGGCTTACTGCAAGCTCAAACTCCTGGGCTTAAGCAATTCTCCCACCTCTGCCTCCCAAGTAGCTGGGACTATAAGCACGCACCATCACATCTGGCTGATTTTTTTATTTTTATTTTTGGCAGAGATGAGGTCTCGCTGTGTTATCCAGGCTGGTCTCAAACTCCTGGCCTCAAGTGATTCTCCTGCCTCGGCCTCCCAAAGTGATAGGATTACAGGCATGAGCCACCATGCCCAGCCGAAACAAAACGCTTTTAAAAACTACAATAGTCATCCCTGATGTCCTATTTGGGGCCAAGAAACTGACAAGCTTTTCATGGTACTGGGATAAAGCAACCTCCTCTGGCTCGGACATCAGCAAGGAGGAGGTGTTCCAGTAACACATGGCAGACACCCCATCACGGGCTCAGGGAGAGACGCTCGGCACCTCCCGGCCTCCAAGGCAGCAGCTGGGGTCCTGCTCACTGTCACCACCTCCCTTTCCTCCACCACAAAGGCAGGGTCCCTCTAGCCCCCCACGGGGCTGCAGCGTGTGTCAAATGCCACCATTGCCAGTAGCTGTGAAAGGCTGAGAACAGGACTCTCTTCCCTCCCCTCTGGTCCCAAACACAGAGTAGGTGACCCTGGCCCACCCACCAAGAAATGAATACCTTTCCATTTAAGGTCTGAAAATGTTCTTCCACAGGTATCAAAATGTAGGACTCAAACTGACAAGTAGACTGGATGCTGCTCGACAGGCTTCCTTTGCAGGGTACTAAGACCTAGAAAAAACAATTTGGGGGAACATTAGACAGACGTGCCATTTACCACCTCAGCAGAACAGGGTGTGCCCAAAGGCGCTCCAGCTGGACACACAGTGGGACCTGCTGGCGGACAGAACGCCCGAGGTCCCCTGCCAACACGGCCACAGTGGCTGCCAGCTGAGTTGATCTGCTGCTGCTGTTGTTGTTGTTGCTGCTGTTGTGATGGAATCAGGCAGAGGAGCAGAACAGTACAAATCCTTCTCCACCTTCAGATACGGAGGCTGACGGCTCCTTCCCACACTTGCTGGGTCCTCCCCCAAGCTAGTGGCCCCAGGCTCCCTGTCTATTCTCAACAGTGCAGTTGCAAGGACCCAGGGGCTCAGGGACAAGTCCAGATGAAGACAGGAGCACTTGCAAAGTACAGAAAAGGGAAGCTAAAAGATCACACCTTCTCCCACCATTCAAAAAAGAAACACGGCCAGGCGCGGTGGCTCATGCCTGTAATCGTAGCACTTTGAGAGGCCAAGGCAGGTCGATCACTTGAGGTCAGGAGTTTGAGACTGGTCTGGCCAACATGGCAAAACCCCTGGCTCTACTAAAAATACAAGAATTAGCAAGGCGCGGTGGCACACGCCTGTAATGCCAGCACTTTGGGCGGCTAAGGCAGGCAGATCACTTGAGGTTAGGAGTTTGAGACCAGCCTGGGCCACATGATAAAACCCTGTCTCTACTAAAGAAACAAAAAACAAACACAAAAACGGAACAAAAAAATTAGCTGGGCATGGTGGTGCACGCCTATAGTCCCAGCTACTTGGGAGGTTCAGGTGGGAGGATCACCTAGGCCTGGGAGGCAGAGGTTGCAGTGAGCTGAGATTACGCCACTTCACTCCAGCCTGGGTGAGAGAGCTGTCTCCAAAAAAAAAGGCATAAAGAAAAGAGTAGGGCCGGGCGCGGTGGCTCAAGCCTGTAATCCCAGCACTTTGGGAGGCCGAGACGGGCGGATCACGAGGTCAGGAGATCGAGACCATCCTGGCTAACACGGTGAAACCCCGTCTCTACTAAAAAATACAAAAAACTAGCCGGGCGAGGTGGCGGGTGCCTGTAGTCCCAGCTACTCGGGAGGCTGAGGCAGGAGAATGGCGTAAACCCGGGAGGCGGAGCTTGCAGTGAGCCGAGATCCGGCCACTGCACTCCAGCCTGGACCACAAAGCGAGACTCCGTCTCAAAAAAAAAAAAAAAAAAAAAAAAAAAAAAAGAAAAGAGTAGAAGGAAACCATCATCCATGGGGAGCCCACCTTGGCCTCCCAAAGTGCTGGGATGACAGTCAGGAGACACTGTGCCTGGTCCATTGTATTATTCTTTCTACCTTTATCTGTTTGAAATTAAACATAATAATCTGAAATTTTAATAAAAAATTAAAATAAAGCGAGGCCCTTAGATATTAGGCTAGAAGAAACGACCTCAAGGCTTCCATGTGGCCTCACCACTGCAGTTGGCAGAAAAGAAAGAAGATCCTAGAGGCCAAAGTGGGCCACAGGCAATGGGATCTAAAGAACCAGTCCTCGGGTGTTCAATGCTTGAAGTCGAAGATGGCCCCCTCCAGCTGCACATGAAGGACTCACACCATCCCATTTAAGGAAGTGCTGTGGCTAGAGGGCCTTCATCTGGTCTCCGGGAAGCAGGAACTTCAAAGGGGCCTCACAGAACTCTGTCCCACTGTGCCCACATGCTGCCCGCTTGTTCGCATCACCTTCTCCGCCTCCCCTACTTGCATAACGCACGCCTGGCCCCATTCACGGCATCCCCACTGCCAAGCACACTACAGGACACGAGGCAGGTGCCCAGTGCATGTTTGCTGGGTAAATCGGGGGCCCTCAGGACCAACCCTTCCCCCATCCAGTTTTCTGGCAGACACAAAACAGAGCTCTAGTTCCTCCTATGCCAAGAAAGAGAGAGGCTCCTGCTGCCCAGAGCATTTCATAGCAAGCAGAAGCCAACGCTGGGCTCTCAGGCTCCACCCACCCCCACAGCAATCCTGCTGAGACTGGGAAGGAGTCAGGCCCGGAGGACGGGGTGGGCAGCTAGGCCAGCGGCCTCCAGGCTATCCCTTAGGGAGCTTCAGACTACTTCTGGAGTAGCTGTGGAGTTTTTACAGCCGGCAAAGACTTTTCAGAGTCACCGGCATAGACAAAGTTCAGAGTTACCGTGAAGACCAGAAGGTAGGGACCTAGAAATGTCAAGGCTTAACCAAAAAATGGTTTATTCTAGCCCCTTTATAAAGAATTTTTAAAATAACAGTAATTAAAGAAAGGCCAGGTGCGGTGGCTCACGCCTGTAATCCCAACACTTAGGGAGGCGGAGGCAGGTGGATCACCTGAGGTCAGGAGTTTGAGACCAGTCTGGCCAACATGGCGAAACCCCATCTCTACAACCAAAAATACAGAAATTAGCCAGGCGTGGTGGCGACAAAAATTAGCCAGGCGAGGTGGCGGCCGCTTGTAATCCCAGTTACTCAGGAGGCTGAAGTAGGAGAATCGCTTGAACCCGGGAGGCGGAGGTTGCAGTGAGCCAAGATCGCACCATTGCACTGCAGCCTGGGATACAAGAGCGAAACTCCATCCCGGGGGCAGCGTGGGCAGAGAAAGAAAGTCCTGCAAGAGCTGCATTTTATGGGGAAAACCCAAAGGAGACAGGCGCCGTGGTGCACGCCTGTCATCACAGCACTTTGGGAGGCCGAGGCGGGTGGATCACTTGAGTCCAGGAGTTCGAGACCAGCCTGGGCGACAGGGCAAAACCCCGTCTCCACAAAAAATACAAAAATTACCCAGGCATGGTGGTGCATGCCTGTAGTCCCAGCTAAGGAGGCTAAGACAGGAGGATCACTTGAGCCCAGGAGGTGGAGGTTGCAGTGAGCCAAGATCACGCCACTACACTCCAGCATGGGTGACAGAGCAAGACCCCATTTCAAAAGAAAGAAAGAAGGAAAGAAAAGTCAAATAAAAAGCAAGAATCTGCCTGAGTGGCACCTACTCCAGGGCGCCCTCCTGCTTCCTCCTCAGGCTGGATTAAGCACTCCACAACTGCCCACACTGCCTTTCGTCCTGACACTCATTCCTCTGGCCTGCAAATGGCCGGTTTCTGGAATTCCCTGAAGGCATGCCAAGTTCCCTACCGATCGTGTAACCCTGAAACCTGGCACGGTGCCTGGCATGGAGTGGATGGCCACAGCTTGTTGGCAGCATCTATACTAAATAAATCCTGAGAACTGGAGCAGGGGTCTCAGCGCCCTTAGCTTGGATGAAAGTCAGTTCCTGGGGCTTAGAAGACATGCCGCTGGGTTCCCAGACTAGGCCCCCGGAGCCTGCTTACCCCGTTAAATCAGACACCTCAATAAAAGGACCAAGTTTAATCTCCTTTGAAATTTTTGTTTTACTTATAGGCAAAGGGGACGGTCCCCTGGTGCACCTGGGAAACCTGGAGGACTTCCAACCCTGCGCTGCAGCCCCAAGGACACAGACCTGCCCAGCGTGCTCTGACGACGCCGCAGGTGTGTAATTAGCCGGATAGCTGTAAGCACAGCGGTGACTTTTAGAAGCAGTGGGGGTGTCACGGGCCTCTGAGATTGAAATTTGAAATCTGGGTGAGCACAGGAGAAGGCACTTCCACTGTCCAATCAGATAGCAGAGGAGGGCAGGAAGGAGACACCTGCCTGGATGCGGGGGCGTCCCCACAAAAGGAGCACCTGGGAAGGAAGGTGGCTCGAGGTGTGGCTGGGTGGGGGTGGGGAGGGAAGGAGTAGTCAAGCTGCGCGCTCAGCTGCCCCACACACACTGCTGCAGGGCCACACGGAGAAGAGGCGGCCCAGCAGCGTGGACGCAGGGAGAAGCATGGCGCAGTTCACTCTGCAGGAGACATGTTTTTCTTTTGTTTTGTTTTGTTTTTGTTTGTTTTTGTTTTTCGAGGCAGAGTCTCCTTCTGTTGCCCAGCCTGGAGTGCAGTGGCGTGATCTTAGCTCACTGCAACCTCTGCCTCCCAGGTTCATGCGATCCTCCTGCCTCAGCCTCCCGAGTAGCTGGGATTACAAGCGCCCACCACCATGCCTGGCTAATTTTTTGTATTTTTAGCAGAGACCAGGTTTCACTGTGTTGGCCAGACTGGTCTGGAACTCCAGACCTCATGATCCGCCCGCCTCAGCCTCCCAAAGTGCTGGGATTACAGGCGTGAGCTACCGTGCCCGGTCAAGACACATGTTTTTAAGCGGTGATTTCACATTTTTTGCAGTCTGATAAAAGACTCTGATCTCCAAGGCAGACTCAAGGGCAGTCAAACTTGGTACAAGGTCACGACCAGCCTGGGCAACATAGTGAGACCCTATCTCTACCAAAATATTAAAAATGAAATAAAGTTGGTACGATGCCCAAACTTCATGGAAAGATACTTGGCATTCAACTGCTGAGGCCACAGAGATCCCTTAGAAGTGACAAAAAGGATGGCATCTATGTTGCTCAGGCTGGAGTGCAGTGGCTATTGAGAGGTGCAATCCCACTACTGATCAGCACGGGAGGTTTTTTTTTGTTTTTTTTCTTTTTGGAGATAGAGTCTTGCTCTGTCGCCTGGGCTGGAGTGCAGTGGTGCAATCTCGGCTCACTGCAACCTCTGCCTCCAGGGTTCAATGGATTCTCATGCCTCAGCCATCCAAGCAGCTGGGATTAACAGTGCGCACCACCACACCTAGCTAATTTTTGTATTTTTAGTAGATATGGGTTTTCACCATGTTGGCCAGGCTGGTCTTGAACTCCTGACCTCAAATGATCCGCCTGCCTCGGCCTCTCAAAGTGCTGGGATTACAGGCATGAGCCACTGCATTGGCCTAACTTTTGTAATTTTTGTAGAGACAGGGGTCTCAATTTCTTGCCCAGGCTGGCCTTGAACTCCTGACCTCAGGCAATCCTCCTGCCTTGGCCTCCCAAAGTGCTGGGATTATAGGTGTGAGCCACCATGCCTGGCCAACTAAGTGCTTTTCAGCTACAAGTCATGGGATTCCACTCAAGCTCACTTTAACAAACGAGGGATTTTGAATGAACTTTTCTACCTTGTCGCCTTCCTTTCGGGGACACCGGAGAATGGAGATTCTTCTTAGGCTGTACCATCCAGGGTTCCCCCACAGAACCCCAGACCCTCACTCCAGCTCCTCCTGAGATCCAGGGCATCCACAGGAACTGCTGGGGTCTACAGGGGGCAGCAGTGAGCCTCTGGTCTTCCTCAGCCTTGTTTGGTGTATTTGTATCAGTGAGGTTGCCCGTCATGTTGGCACAGGCCTATAGTCCCAGCTACTCAGGAGGCTGAGGCAGGAGGATCGCTGGAGCCCAGGAGCCCTGGGATGTCGTGAGCTATGCTGATTGCATCTCCATACTAAGTTTGGCATCAGTATGGTGACCTCCCAGGAGTGGGGGACCACGATGTTGCCCAAGGAGGGGTGAACACTGCCAGGCTGGAAATGGAGCAAGTCAAAAGTCCTGTGCTGTGCCGGGCACAGTGGCTGTGGTCAAGACAAGCCTGGTCAACATAGTGAAACCCCATCTCTGCTAAAAATACAAACATCAGCCAGGCATGGTGGTGGGTGCCTGTAATCCCAACTACTTGGTAGGCTGAGGTAGAAGAATCGCTTGAACCCAGGAGGCGGAGGTTGCAGCAAGCCGAGATAGAGCCACTACACTCCAGCCTGGGCAACACAGTGAGACTCTGTCTCCAAAAAAAAAAAAAAAAAATGCAAAAATTAGCCAGGCATGGTGGAGTGTGACTGTTGTCCCAGCTACTCAAGAGGCTGAGGTGGGAGGATTGCCTGAGCCTGGGAGGTTGAGGCTGCAGTAAGCCCTGACTGTGCCACTGCACTCCAGCCTGGGCATCAGAGTGAGACCCTGTCTCAAAAAAAAGAAAAGAAAGAAAAAGAAAAGCTTGGAGTGGCAGCCACCGGGCTCAGTAACACCATGCTGAGCAAGATAGAGCTTCCCTAAAGAGCTTCCACAGAAATAACTATGCCACAGCGTGACACTTCTAAAAAGCTAAAGATATATATGAATATATGCACTTGTCTAGACAGTAGTTTAAATATCATACAACGAAGATAGGAAGGGAGGAAATAGTCCTGCAGTATAGTCAGGCCCTCCCTGATCCATGCCTGCCCTGCATCCTGTACATTTCCTCTGCAGCACTCACCACCATCGTAATTAGTATGCACTTGCTCAGTAAATGATCATCTCTCACACTAGAATTTAAGCTCCATGAGGGTAAAGATGATGATCTATGGCCAGGCATGGCAGCTCACGCCTGTAATCCCAGCACTTTGGGAGGCCGAGGCAGGAGGATCACTTGAGGCCAGGAGTTCAAGAATAGCCTGGGCAACATAGTGAGACCCCATCTCTACAAAAAATAAAAACCAGCCAGGCATGGTGGCACAAGCTTGTAGTCCCAGCTACTTGGGAGGCTGAGGCAGAAGGACTGCTTGATTCTAGAGGTCTGAGGCTGCAGTGAGCCATGTTCACATCACTGTACTCTAGCCCAGCCTGGGGGACAGAGCAAGACCTTATCTCAAAAAAAAAAGGTAGTGATGTGTGTTTCTGCTTCTTGGTGAATCCCCACCATCAAGCCAAGTGTCTTGCATACAGTAGCTTTTAAAAATTGCTGTGGAATGAACTGATGACAATGAATGATGACAATGAATGCCTTTGGTGAATTTTATGAGATTTTTATTTGGAAAGAGCGATATTCTCTAATTTTTTAAATAATGAACTTTTTGGCTTCTAAAATCTAAAGTAAGAAGATTGTGGTGAAGAAATATGAATCACAAAACTAATCATAAAAACTGGAAAAGATGTCAAGAAACCTAGCTTCTCTTTGGGAGACGGAGGCGGGTGGATCACTTGAGGCCAGGAGTTCGAGACCAGCCAGGACAACATAGTGAAACCAAATCCCTACTAAAAATACAAAACTGAGGCCGGCTGTGGTGGCTCACGCCTGTAATCCCAGTATGTTGGGAGGCCAAGGCAGGTGGATCATGAGGTCAAGAGATCGAGACCACCTTGGCCAATATGGTGAAACCCCGTCTCCACTAAAAATACAAAAATTAGTTGGGCGTGGTGGCGCACGCCTGTAGTCCCAGCTACTCAGGAGGCTAAGGCAGGAAAATTGCTTGAACCCGGGAGGCGGACATTGGAGTGATCCGAGATTGCGCCACTGCAATGTAGCCTAGGTGACAGAGCAAGACTCTGTTTCAAAAAAAAAATTAGCCGGGCATGGTGGCTTGTGCCTGTAATCCCAGCTACTCAGGAGGCTGAGACAAATCGCTTGAACCCGGGAGGCAGAGATTGCAGAGAGTCAGAGTCGAGATCGTGCCACTGCACTCTAGCCTGAGCAACAGGCTCAAAAAAAAAAAAAAAAAAGAAACCCGGTTTCTGATGGCAGAGCTTGGCCTGGGCAAAATGAATGTCAATTCCGGCCCAGGCATGGTGGCTCATGCCTGTAATCCCAGCACTTTGGGAAGCCGAGGTGGGAGGATCACCTGAGGTCAGGAGTTCGAGACCAGCCTGGCCAACATGGGTGAAACCCCATCTCTACTAAAAACACAAAAATTAGCCAGGCGTGGTTGCACACACCTGCAATCCCAGCTACTTGGGAGGCCGAGGCAGGAGAATCACTTGAACCTGGGAGGTGGAGGTTGCTGTGAGCCAAGATCATGCCACCAAACTCCAGCCTGGGTGACAGAGCAAGACTCTGTCTCAAAAAAATTAATAAATAAAAATAAAAATAAATGAAAGTCAATTCCAGTGTCCCTGAGAGGCCGCTGAGAACCTGAAGCCACACTCAGCTAACCTGACTTCTCCTTCAGTTCAAACCCTCAGACACCTCACATACCTGAGTAGAGTCGCCCCATGGGATAAGAGAAGTGGATATGCCCATTTGAGAGAGTAGGAGACAACAGACAAAAAGATGACACAAGACTCCTCAAGCAGAGGCCACAGATGACACAAATGCACCCGGGACACTGTGTCCCCCAGTGCTGTCTAAGTAGAATGCCCACCAAGTTCACTGACCTGAGAACTGGAAAGATCCACAACACGGGGCCTGCCCTCTGTCCAGGCAGATGCCCCCACCGTGACAGGTGACAGCGTCTCCTGCCTGCTTCTCACTCCTGTTACCGGGCTGCCCCTGAAGGCTTCTGAGGTTGTGGCCTCTACCACAGAAGTTCTTTCATCATGGTGCTTTCCCTTTGGAAAAGCCTTTCGAAGCAGTCTATGAATGCATTTACTCGGTCCCTTATTCTATGAGGGCGAGCACTCACCTCCCAGACAGACCAGGACTCGTGAGGCCCCAGGGAGCAATTCTTTTTAGCCCTGGAGAAGCCCCCATAGGCAAGAGAGAAACAAGAGACCACCACAGCATGAGACCAAGTGTCACTGGTTGTGCTCCACGAAAGGGCACAGTTAGCCACAGGCGGGGGCCGGAAGTTCAGAGAAAGTATTACAGCCTGGACTGCAATCCCAGGAGGCTTCCTGGAGGGAGCGGCTCATGGGGGCCCCTCGCTGCTCACTCAGAGACCAAGCGCACTGCTGGGAGCTTGTTAAGCTGGGTTTATAATGAACTCCCTCCAAACTGAGTCTTAGTCTACCACGTGTCTGGAACCATTCATGCCTCAGGGCAACCCTGAGGCTCAGCGCACTTACGATGCCGTGGATTTGGGCCACTTTGCTGCACAAGTCGGGGCGCCACTTTTGCAGAGCCAGATAGAAAGGATTTTTTAGGAGGTCTTCATCATACAGAGCCATATGGACTTCAGATGGGTCAGAGCAAATCTCCTGCAACAAGGGAGGGAAAAGCAGTGAATGGCCATTTTCGAATTTATGTAACACATGAAAATCTGCATGTGGCATTTTCTCTTTTTTTTCTGAGATGGAGTCTCACTCTGTCGCCCAGTATGGAGTGCAGCGGTGCAATCTCAGCTCACTGCAACCTCTGTTTCCTGGGCTCAAGCAATTCTCCTGGCTCAGCCTCGGGAGCAGCAGGGACTACAGGCGCCCGCCATCACGCTCGCTAATTTTTGTATTTTTAGTTAAGACAGGGTTTCGCCATGTTGGCCAGGCTGGTCTTGAACTCCTGACCTCAGGTGATCTGCCCACTTGGCCTCCCAAAGTGCTGGGATTACAGGCATGAGCCATCACACCCGACCTGCATCTGGCAATTTCTAAAGAGCATCCTCCAAAAAAAGAATTCATGACTGACTCCACCTGGAAATCTCAAATATAACCCACCAATTCCAAGATGACCTATTTGTTGGCTGATGTGTAAATTACGTTCAGAAAATCTTGTTAAACTCCAAGTCTTGGCTAAAGTATAAATGGCTATTTTTAGAACATCCTACATGACCAAAATTATGACACTCTCAAGATACTCATGTATTTTTAATGAAATATTTTAGCACACGGAAAAGTACTGAGTAATAATGCAAACCTAGCACCAGAATTAAGGAATCGTGACATTTTGCCATGTTTGCCTCAGATTTTCTTTTAAGAAAATCAAGTAGAAGGCAGGTATGATGGTTCATGCCTGTCATTCTACCACTTTGGGAGCCTGAGGCAAGAGGATCCCGTGAGCCCAGGAGTTTAAGACCAGTCTGGGCAATACAGCAAAACGCTCATCTCTACAAAAATAAACAATTATCTAGGTGTGGTGGGTGCCTGTTAGTCCCAGCCACTCGGGAGGCTGAGGCAGGAGAATCGCTTGAACCCAGGACGCAGAGGTTGCAGTGAGCCGAGATCATGCCACCGCACTCCAGCCTGGGCGACAGAGCGAGACTCCGTCTCAAAAAAAAAAAAACGAAAGAGGCCTGGGAGAGCTCCTTTGCTCCTCCGGCCACGTGAGGTTACAGAGAACAGACAGCTGTCTATGAAGCAGGCCCTCCCCAGACACCCAACCTGCAGGATCTTCACCTTGTACTTCCAGCCTCCAGAACTGTGAGAAACACATTTCTGTCATTTTCAAGTCATCCAGTCTACAGTGTTTTGTTACAGCAGCCTGCATTGGCTGAGATAGTGAGTATAAAGTCATATCCCACTATTTTTAATTTTCACTGGTTCATTAATTAAATGAACTAAATTTCTTTATGTTTTGTAAACTGCCTTATGTCTTTTGCTCACTTTCCCACTGGGTTGTTGGCCTTTTTCTTAGGATTTATAGTTCTTTACACATCTGTATACTAGAGTAAGTTTTAAATACCATCTTCCAGGTTGGCTATAATCACAGCACTTGGGAAGGATGAGGTAGGAGGATCACTTGAGGTCAAGAGTTCAAGACCAGCCTGGGCAACATAGCGAGACCCCATCTCCACAAAAAAAAGTTTTAAAAATTAGCCATGTGTGGTGGTGTGTGCCTATAGTCCCAGCTACTCAGGAGCCTGGGGCAGGAGAATCACTTCAGCCCAGGAGGTTAAGGCCACTAGGAGCCATGATTACGCCATTGCACTCCACCCTGCGTGATGGAGCAAGACGCTGTCTAAAAAAATACATATATATATATACACACACACGCACATACACTCACACCATCTCCCAGTCTATAACTTGCTTTTTCATTTTGTCAAATGGATGTGTTCAGAAATAGAAGTTTGGATGTTATTTAGTTATTTTGAGACAGGGTTTCACACTGTCGCCCAGGCTAGAGATGGAGTCCAGTGGCATGATCGCAGCTCACCATAACCTTGAACTCCTGGGCTCAAGTGATCTCCCACCTCCCACCTCAGCCTCCAGAGCAGCTGGGACTACAGGCACGCACCATCACACCCAGCTTTTTTTTTATTTTTCATTTTTTGTAGAGATCAGATTTTTGCTGTGTTGCCCAAGCTGAACTTGAACTCTTGGCCTCACGCAATCCTCCCACCTCAGCCTCCCAAAACGCTGGGATTACAGGTGTGAGTCACTGTGTCTGGCCAGAAATTTTGATGTGAATGGGAAGTCATCCCTCAATATACTTGGGGGATTGGTTCCAGGACCCCCTTGTATACCCAAGTCCATGCATACTCAAATCCCATGGTCGGCCCTGTGGAACTCACATGTCTGTGTCAGCCCTCCATATAGAAAAATTTGCAACCTGTGAATACGGCATTTTCAACCTGAGTTTGGTTGAAAAAAACCCATGTAAGTGGGCCCACACAGTTCAAACCCGTATTGTTCAAGGGTCAACAATAGTTGGATTTGCCACTCTTTGACTTTAAGGTCAGTGCTTTTAGAGCCTTAGGAAGTCTGTAACTGGCATGTCTATCCTCTGGCAGGTCTTTTTGCAAAGTGACTTCACTATTCCCCCATCAGAAGATAGAATAGGCCAGGCACGGTGGCTCACACCTATAATCCCAGCACTTTGGAAGGCCGAGGCAGGCGAATCACTTGAGGTCAGGAGTTCGAGATCAGTTCAACCAACATGGCGAAACCACATCTCTACAAAAATACAAAAATTAGCGGGGAGTGGTGGCATGTGCCTGTTATCCCAGCTACCTGGGAGACTGAGGCAGAAGAATCGCTTGAACTCAGGAGGCAAAGGTTGCAGTGACCCGAGATCCTGCCACTGCACTCCACCTTGGGCAAAAGACAGAGACTCAGTCTCAAAAAAGAGAAAAAAAAAGGAAGCAGACTCATTTCCGCAGGCCCTGAATCAGAGCCAGCCCTGTGACTTGCTTCAACCAACAGGGAGAATCGATGCTGTACAATTTATGAGTGTCAGCGTCAAGAGGTCTTACAGGGGCCAGGCACAATGGCTCACTCCTGTAATCCCAGCACTTTGGGAGGCCAAGGCAGGTGGATCACTTCAGACCAGGAGTTAGAGACCAGCCTGGGCAAAACAGCAAGACCCTGTCTCTACAAATAATAAAATACAAAAATTATGGGCCGGGCGCGGAGGCTCGCGCCTATAATCCCAGTACTTCGGGAGGCCGAGGTGGGCGGATCACGAGGTCAGGAGATTGAGACCATGGTGAAACCCCGTCTCTACTAAAAATACAAAAAAAACTAGCCGGGTGCGGTGGCAGGCACCTGTAGTCCCAGCTACTCGAGAGGCTGAGGAAGAAGAATGGCGTGAACCTGGGAGGCGGAGTTTGCAGTGAGCTGAGATAGTGCCACCACACTCCAGCCTGGGTGACAGAGCGAGATTCCATCTCAAAAAAAAAAAAAAAAAAATTTTCCAGGCGTGCTGGCACGTGCCTGTAGTCCCAACTACTTGGGAGGCTGAGAAGGGAGGATCGCTTGAGCCCAGAGTTTGAGGCTGCAATGAACTATGATTGAAACACTGCACTCCAGCCTAGGCAACAGAGTGAGACCCCATCTCTTTAAAAAACAATAAAAAAGCCCAGGTACGGTGGCTCATGCCTCTAATCTCAACACTTTGGGAGGCCTAGGCAGGTGGATCACTTGAGGTCAGGAGTTTGAGACCAGCCTGGACAACATGGTGAAACCCCCTACTAAAATACAAAAATTAGCCGGGCATGATGGTATGTGCCTGTAATCCCAGCTACTCGGGAGGCTGAGGCAGGAGAATCACTTGAACCCAGGAGGCAAAGGTTGCAGTGAGCCAAGATCGCACCACTTCACTCCAGCCTGGGTGACAGAGTGAGACTCTGTCTCAAAACAAAACAAAAAAACTCTTAGTATATTTAAGATATAAGAAAAATAAATGTATATACATACACATACACTTATATAAGGCCTTGCAGATTCTCATTCTCATTCTCTTGGTACCCCAAGATCCCAAAGCTGTGAAGAAGCCCATGTGATGAAAGGCCATGGGGGAAGAGCAAGGCCAAGGTGGCCCAGTGAGCACAGCCAACCTGCCAGCAGAATACAGCCCCTTGAGGGAGCCCAGCTGACACCAGCAGAGGAACCACCCCCCAACTCACACAACGTAGGAAGTAATAAACTGTGGCAGTTTGAAGCCACTACATTTTGGGTTGGTTTGTTACATAGCAAAGGCTACCCGAAACCACGTCCTTTCCAATTTCAAAGACATAAAGGTAGTCCTTATGATTTCTAAAAATATTAAAGTTTTCTATTTTTAGGTCTTCAGTCTATCTGGATTTTTGTATGTGCTATAAATCAAGTGTCCAATTGTATTTCTCCATACAGAAAGGCAATGGTCCCATCATCATTTTTTGAATATTCTATCTATTTTGCACTGGTTGATAATGCTACTGTTGTCACATTCCAAGATCCCACGTATGTTTAGCCTGTTTCCAGGCTCTTTTCTGTTTCAAGGGTCTGTCACATGTGAGAAATACAATTATGTATATATTACACAGAAATACACAATGTCATTTTAAATTTTCTATTAGCACATTAAAAAAGAAACAGGATGCAATTAATTTTAGCAATATATTTTATCTTTTTTTTTTTTTTTTTTTTTTTGAGACGGAGTCTCGCTCTGTCGCCCAGGCTGGAGTGCAGTGGCCGGATCTCAGCTCACTGCAAGCTCCGCCTCCCGGGTTCACGCCATTCTCCTGCCTCAGCCTCCCGAGTAGCTGGGACTACAGGCGCCCGCCACCTCGCCCGGCTAGTTTTTTTTTGTATTTTTTAGTAGAGACGGGGTTTCACCGTGTTAGCCAGGATAGTCTCGATCTCCTGACCTCGTGATCCGCCCGTCTCGGCCTCCCAAAGTGCTGGGATTACAGGCTTGAGCCACCACGCCCGGCCCTATTTTATCTTAATATATCCAAAATAACGGTATTTTCAACATGTGACCATTATTTATTTTGTTTTTTAGAGACAGGGTCTTGCTATTTTGCCCTGACTAGAGTGCAGTGGCAATTCACAGGCCGAGATCACAGGCATGATCTCAGCTCACCGCAGCCCTGAACTCCCAGCCTCAAGCAATCCTCCCATTTCAGCCTCCCAAGTAGCTGGGACCACAGGTATATGTCACTGCACTTGACTTGATCATTATTTAAAAGTTATTGGCTGGGCACAGTGGTTCATGCCTGTAATCCCAGTACTCTGGGAGGCTGAGGTGGGTGGATCACCTGAGGTCAGGAGTTCAAGACCAGCCTGGCCAACATCGTGAAACCCCGTATCTAGAAATATACAAAAATTAGCTGGGTATGATGGCGACTGCCTGTAATCCCAGCTACTTGGGAGGTTGAGGCAGGAGAATTGCTTGAACCCAGGAGGCAGCGGTTGCAGTAAGCCGAGACTGTGCCATTGCACTCCAGCCTGGGCAACAGAGCAAGACTCTATCCCCAAATAATAATAATAATAAAAAGTTCTTAATGATGGCTGGGCACAGTGGTTCATGCCTGTAATCCCAGCACTTTGGAAGGTCAAAGCAGGTGGACTGCTTGAGTCCACGTTCGAGATGAGCCTGGGCAACGTGGTGAAACCCTATCTTTACAAAATACAAAAATTAGCCAGGCTACCTGGGAGGCTGAGACAGGAGAATCGCTTGAGCCCAGGAGGCAGAGACTCCAGTGAGCTGAGATCGCACCACTGCACACCAGCCTGGGCGACAGAGTGAGACTCTGTCTCAAAAAAAAAAAAAAGAAAAAAAGAAAAAAACGATTATTAATGATATATTTTACATTCTTTTTTATTCCCAAGTCTTTAAAATCTCGTGTGCATTTTACATTGACAGCACTTCTCAATTCATACTAGCCACATTTCATGTGCTCAATAGCCACTAGCAGCTATTATACTGGACAGGGCAGCGAGAGACCACATATAAACATTTATTTTACATGACTACAGCTTCATAATAAGCCTTACTATCTCAGAGAAAGGCTTCCCTCCCGCTTGTTCTCCAAAGGTTATTCCTTGTCCTTTACAATATCAAATGAATCAGAATCAGCTTGTCAATTACATGAAAAATCCTATGAGGATTTTTACTGGACCCGCACTAAATTCATGGACTGGAGAGTGAATATCTTTATAATTACGAATTTTTGTTTTCTTTCTGATACATAGTCTCACTCTCTCACCCACACTAAAGTGCAGTGGCATGATTTCAGTTCACTGCAACCTTTGCCTCCCGGGTTCAAGCAATTCCCCTAACTCAGCCTCCCAAGTAGCTGGGATTACAGGCGCCCACCACTACATCTGGCTAATTTTTTGTTGTTGTTGTTGTTGTTTTGAGAGGGAGTCTTGCTCTGTTGCCCAGGCTGGAGTGCAGTGGCATGATCTCGGCTCACTACAAGCTCCACCCCCCGGGTTCACGCCATTCTCCTGCCTCAGCCTCCCAAGTAGCTGGGACTACAGGCGCCCGCCAACATGCCTGGCTAATTTTTTGTCTTTTTAGTAGAGACAGAGTTTCACCATGTTAGCCAGAATGGTCTCAATCTCCTGACCTCGTGATCCGCCTGCCTCAGCCTCCCAAAGTGCTTGGATCACAGGCGTGAGCCACCACGCCCAGCCTAATTTTTGTATTTTTAGCAGAGACGCAGTTTCACTATGTTGGCCAGGCTGGTCTTGAACTACTGACCTTAGGTGATCCACCCGCCTCAGCCTCGAAAAGTGCTGAGATTACAGACATGAGCCACTGTGCCCAGCCTGCTTTTTTTTTTTTTTTTTTTTTTTTTGAGACAGAGTCTTGCTCTGTTACCCAGGTTGGAGTGCAGTGGCACGATCTTGGCTCACTGCAACCTCTGCTTCCCAGGTTCAAGAAATTCTCATGCCTTGGCCTCCCAATTAGCTCAGACTACAGATGCATGCTACAACACCAGCTAACTTTTTGTGTGTGTTTTTTGGTAGAGACGGGGTTTCACCACATTGGCCAGGCTGGTCTTGAACTCCTGGCTTCAAGTGATCTTCCTACCTCGGCCTCCCAAAGTGTTGGGATTACAGGCGTGAGCCACCACACTCAGCCCTATAATTATGAATTTTATCATCCACATATATGGTATATCTTTCTATCAATGTCTTCTTCGATGTCCTCCAACTTTTCCATAAGGATCATATATGACTTTTATTAGACTATTTATATATTCTGTATAGACTTTTTTATAGCTGCTGTTGTGAAAGGGGTTGCTAAAATTAGATTGCTTATTATAGGTAAGGTTCTAAAAGCAAAAGCCAAATGGACTTACATCAGAGTCACGCTGTACAGATAAAATAAGAATCAGTATGGAACACACCTACCACTACCATCAGAACTAGGACTTCTGAAGCCAGAGTAGACCCTTCCATGATTCATGACCGAAAGGTCTGTGAAGCGCCAAAAGAAGATTACAGGTCAGTGTTCAACTCACTTTAGGAAATAAGCCGTTTGAAGGATGTTGCTGTCTGTAGACTGCTCCATGCGGCTAACTAATGTGAACCACTGCTTTGCATGTTTCATGAAACATTCTACAGCTGTTCCTCATCGTCCCTGGTCTGCTCCTCTGAACCAATGAGCTCTCAGAGAGGATGCCTACAAAATGGGCACAGAAAAGGAGATCAGATTTCTTTTTTTTTTTTTTTTTGAGACAGAGTCTCAGTTGCCCAGGCTGGAGTGCAGTAGCACAATCTCGGCTCACTGCCACCTCCGCCCCTGGGATCAAGCAATTCTCCTGCCTCAACCTCCCTCGTAGCTGGGATTACAGTTGTGTGCTACTACTCCTGGCTAATTTTTGTATTTTTAGTAGAGATGGGGTTTTACCATGATGACCAGGCTGGTCTCAAACTCCTGACCTCAAGTGATCCACCTGCCTCGGCCTCCCAAAGTGCTGGGATTACAGGCGTGAGCCACCACACCTGGCCAGGAGATCAAATTTCTAACCACATCATCGCACCTCTCTGAGCCTCCATCTGGGCCTGCACCATAGAGAATGCTAACACCTGTCTGCAGGATTCTTTTTTTTTTTTTTTTTTTTTTTTTTTTTTTTTGAGTCTCGCTCTGTCGCCCAGGCTGGAGTGCAGTGGCCGGATCTCAGCTCACTGCAAGCTCCGCCTCCCAGGTTTACACCATTCTCCTGCCTCAGCCTCCCGAGTAGCTGGGACTACAGGCACCTGCCACCTCACCCGGCTAGTTTTTTGTATTTTTTAGCAGAGACGGGGTTTCACCGTGTTCGCCAGGATGGTCTCGATCTCCTGACGTGATCCGCCCGTCTCGGCCTCCCAAAGTGCTGGGATTACAGGCTTGAGCCACTGCGCCTGGCCTCTGCAGGATTCTTATGAGGATTATTTACAAGCCACCTTCACTATCTGTGACACGCAGTACTGCATATCAATGTAGCAACAGTTACTGGAAGCTCACATGGGACTTTTGTGAGAATTAGAAACAAGCACCCGACTTCCCAGGGGACGCAGCCCTGTACAAGGGTGCTGGCTAGTGAGCAGGTCCTAGGCCACATGCTGCACAGCCCCTGCTGCTGGGCAGTGAACAACCTGCCCACAATGTGAGCACAATTTTGCCCAACAATTACATATAATGGCTCTCTTGCTAATGTTTGACATTTTCCCTCAACAACTTATTGTCTTTATAAAAAGGTACTTTATTTTTTGTTTTATTTTATTTTTGTTTACTTTTGTAGAGCTGGAGTCTTGCTGTGTTGCCCAGGGTGGTCTTGAACTCCTGGCTCAACAGGCACATGCCACCATCCTTGGCCTAAAATTTATTTATTTTTTTTTTTTTTTTTGAGACGGAGTCTTGCTCTGTCGCCCAGGCTGGAGTGCAGTGGCGCAATCTCGGCTCACTGCAAGCTCCGCCTCCCGGGTTCACGCCATTCTCCTGCCTCAGCCTCCCGAGTAGCTGGGACTACAGGCGCCCGCCCCTGCGCCCGGCTAATTTTTTCTATTTTTAGTAGAGACGGGGTTTCACCATGGTCTCGATCTCCTCACCTTGTGATCCGCCCACCTCGGCCTCCCAAAGTGCTGGGATTACAGGCGTGAGCCACCACGCCCGGCCCTAAAATTTATTTTTTAAAAAATCTTATTACTACTTTAAATAGAAAACGGTATCACTTCCAATGAAGAGAACATCATCTTAAAGTTAAAAATTATAAAGGTAATTAATGCTATTTAAAACCTGATAATCCCAGCACTTCGGGAAGTCGAGGTGAGCGGATCCAGCCTGGCCAACATGGTGAAACCCCATCTCTATTAAAAATACAAAAATTAGCCGGGCATGGTGGTGCACACTTGTAATCTCAGCTACTCGGGAGGCTGAAGTAGGAAAATCACTTGAATCCAGGAGGTGGAGGTTGCAGTTAGCCGAGATCATGCCATTGCACTCCAGCCTGGGCAACAAGAGTGAAACTCCATCTCAAAAGACAAAAAAAAAAAAAAAAAAAAACCTCATTAGATGCTAAGCTTGAGCTTGAGCCTGGGGACTTCTCTCTTCATTAACATGAGAAAATCAGCAGCTATTAAAAAAGTGTAAAGTAAATTTATCCTTGATACAATTAGATGAATGAAATATGAAACAGGAGCTACTCTCTCACTATGTAACAGGGATCCAGAATGCCTCCTTGGGAAAACACTATGCATACGTAACTCCATGATGAATTCTATTCCTTGGGAATAATGGTAAAAATAGCCACCATTTGAGAGAGTCCTTGTACCAGGCACTGTGTGATAACTTCTATACATCCTCATCTTTACTCGCTCACCTTTATTTATTTACCAGTTGGGAGTCTCACTCTACTGACCAGGCTGGAGTGCAGTGACACAATCATAGCTCACTGCATCCTCCAACTCCTGGCCTCAAGCAATCCTCCCACCTTAGCCTCCTAAAGTGCCACAGTTACAGGCCTGAGCCACCTGGCCTAGCTAAATTTTTTGTTTTGTTTTGTTTTTGGTAGAAACAGGGTCTTGCTATGTTGCCCAGGCTGGTCTCAAACTTCTGACCTCAAGTGATCCTCCTGCCCTGGCCTCCCAATGTGCTTGGATTACAAGGCATGAGTCACTGTGCCCAGTCCTCGTCTTTTTTTTTTTTTTTTTTTGAGACAGGGTCTTGCTCTATCACTCACGCTGGAGTACACTGGTACAATCACAGCTCACTACAGTCTTGACCTCCCGGGCTGAAGTGATCCTCCTGCCTCAGCCTTCCAAGTAGCTGGGACTACAGGCATGAACTACCATGCTCAGCTAATTTTTTTTTATTCTTAGTAGAGATGGGGTCTCACTATGTTACTTAAGCAATCCTTCTGTCTCGGACTCCAAGGTGCTGAGATTACAGGCATGAGCCACTGTGCCCAGCTATTTTTTTTATTTTCAGTGCAGATGGGGTCTTGCTATGTTGCCCAAATGATACTCCTGCCTCAGCTCGCCCAAAGTGCTGGGATTATGAGTGTGAACCACCGCACCCAGCCCTCATCCTATTTTAATGCTCACAATAACTCTAGGCAAGTAGGTATCACTAGCCCGTGTCACAGATGAAGAAACTGAGATTCAGCTGGCCGACTCAAGGCTAAACAAGAGCCATTCATTCATTCATTTAGTAGAGATGGCATCTCGCTATGTGGCCCAGGCTGGTCTCAAACTCCTGGCCTCAAGTAATCCTCCCGCCTCAGCCTCTCACAGCACTGGGATTACAGGCATGAGCAACCATGCCCAGCCTAAGAGTCATACTTTATTTCCCCAGATAGAAAAGTCCACAAAACAGCCAGCCATACAGGCCCCTCACCTAATCCCCCAGGTCCAGCCAGAACTGTCTTGGCTGCGGGTGCCCTGGGTTCTGCCTGAAAAAGGCCTGTGAGCTCCCAGTCAGTCCTCCTAGGGAGAAGAGACTAGCATAAAAATGGTTGTATGTAATCCCTGCCTGGGCCCCAGGGGTGCCTCTGCAACAACTCAGCTATTTGAATTGTTAAATTCACTTGTTACTGGAGCCCAGATAATCCCTTTATGAGTCTCCACCACAGTGAGATAATGCAATTTTGCTGGGACAGAGTCACAAGAAAACAAAACTCTTTCTAGTTCCTGACATAGTTGGTTCTACGTGGCATACTGCAAAAGTAAAAGATGCTCTGGATGAAAGCCATGTGAGAAACTAGAGGCGATATGGTCAGACTCAAGCTGGGAAAAGATGCTCTTTCTGCTTCAGAAAAGATGCTGGAGGAACACCAATACTTCCACCCCCAAGATGAGGCAACAAGGACGGGCTTCCATGGACGAACTAAAAACAGAGCTGGGAGGTAAGGACCAGAGAAGAAAACAGCAGTGGTTGGGCACGGTGGCTCACACCTATAATCCAAACACTTTGGGAGGCCAAGGCAGGTGGATTACCTGAGGTCAGGAGTTCAAGACCACCCTGGCCAACATGGTGAAACCCCCCCGTCTCTATTAAAAAAAATACAAAAATTAGCTGGGCGTGGTCATGGGCGCCCATAGTCCCAGCTACTTGGAGGCTGAGGCAGAAGAATTGCTTGAACCCAAGAAGTGGAGGTTGCAGTAGCCGAGATGGCACCACTGCACTCCAGCCTACGTGACAGGCCAAGACTCCTTCACAAAAAAAAAAGAGAAAAAGAAAGAAAGAAAGAAGGAAGGAAGGATGGAAGGAAGGAAAGAAAGGAAAGGAAAGGAAAGGAAAGGAAAGGAAAGGAAGGAAGAAAAAGAAAATGAAAGAAAACAGCAGGGAAGGGGGATGAGGTGGAGGATGGGAAAGTAATAAGACTCCAAGCAGAGGTCAGAAAGGAGCAGAACAGCAAGGGAAGGGAAGGTCACTGAATGCCACATCAAAACACCATGTCCTTTAACAAGCACTGCTGCGCGGACAGAGCCTGCTGTTATCTGGCCCCAAGTCATCTGCTTTATCTTGGACTTCAGACCTCTTGGTCACTAAAGACTGAACCCTCTGTCCAGGAGTAGGGATTCAAAGAGCTCTGTCCTTTCATCCGTGCTGTCACATGAAAAAAGATGAAAAAAAGGACCTCTGTCCAACACTGTTCTCAACCTTTCTGTCCTAGTGTTAAAAATATGTAACATGCAGGGTGCAGTAGCTCATGCCTATAATCCCAGCACTTTGGGACGCCGAGGCAGGCGGATCACCTGAGGTCAGGAGTTTGAGACCAGCCTGGCCAACATGGCAAAACCCTGGCTCTACTAAAAATACAAAAATTAGCCGGGCATGGTGGCAAACCCCTGTAATCCCAGCTACTCAGGAAGCTGAAGCATAAGAATCACTTCAACCCAGGAGGTGGCGCTTGCAGAGAGCCGAGATCATGACACTGCACTCCAGCCTGGGCAACAGAGGGAGACTCTGTCTCAATAAAAAATAAAAAAATTAAATTTAAATTTAAAAAAAGGGCCGGGCACAGTGGCTATCATCTGTAATCCCAGCACCTTGGAAGGCTGAGGTAGGCTGATCACCTGAGACGGAGTTCAAGATCAGCCTGGCCAACATGGTGAAACCCCGTCTCTACTAAAAATACAAAAATTAGCCAGGCATGGGCGCCTATAATCCCAGCTACTAGGGAGGCTGAGGCAGAAGAATCACTTGAGGCTGGGAGGCGGAGGTTGCAGTGAGCCAAGATCATGCCATTGCACTCCAGAGTGAGATTCCATTTCAAAAAAAAAACCAAAAAACTGTAATATGCCAGGTGCAGTGGCTCACACCTGTAATCCCAGCACTTTGGGAGGCTGAGGCTGACAGATGATTGAGCCCAGGAGTTCAAAACCAGCCTGCATAACAAAGTGAGACCCCGTCTCTACAGGAAAATCAAAAAATTAGCTGGGTATGGTGGCACACACCCAGCCAGGGGAGGCTGAGGCAGGAGGATCACTTGAGCCCAAGAGGTCAAGGCTGCAATGAGTTATGATTGCACCACTGCACTCTAGCCTAGGCGACAGGGCAAGACCCTGTCTCAAAAAAAAAAAAAAAAAAAAAAAAAAGGTAATAACCTCATACAATCTGGTGCTTAATGCCAGAGTTGAATTATTATATAGGGTAAAATGCTTAAAAGAACAGTTTTATACCCTGTCAAGTTTACCTGCAACAATTCATTTGCTGGCTGGGCACAGTGGCTCACACGTGTAATCCCAGCTCTTTGGGAGGCCAAGGCGGGTGGATCACTTGAGGTCAGGAGTTTGAGACCAGCCTGGTTAACATGGTGAAACCCTGTCTCTACTAAAAATACCATCAGTTGGGTGTGGTGGCCCACGCCTATAATCCCAGCTACTTGGGAAGCTGAGGCACGAGAATCTCTTGAACCCAGAAGGTGGAGGTTGCAGTGAGCTGAGATTGGGCCACTGCACTCCAACCTGGGCAGCAGAGTGAGACCCTGTCTCAAAAAAAAAAAAAAAAAAAAAAAAAAAAAAAGAATTACTTTGCTATTTAAAATAACATGCAAAGAAAACGGACTTTTTCTTGTAAAACTGGAAAGATAAGTGAATCTTCTTACAAAACTTCTTTAAAAAAAATTCCATCCCTGCTTGGGCTCAAATGATGGGAAAATGTACAGAAAATCCAGTTGAGTTAGCTGGAGATACCAAATACCCCTAAATGTGAGTTATCTGCAGTTATTCTACGAACAGCAGAGCCATGTGAGGCCTCAAACTAGTATTTCAGGCGGCAGTGCGCACACTCGTGGTTTTGTGGTCTTCAACCGTCCTGCGAGCTCAGATAAGTCTGGTTGGTCAGGAACCGTCTGGTGACAGCGTGCAGCCCAGCTCAGCAGAATTCAGCACGGGGAATTCAGCCTCCTCAGAGATGCACTCCCTGCTGAAATCTCCCTGCGATGGCTGTTCCTGCCCTTCCAGGGCTCTAACCAAACACTCTGACCAGGAACGCTTCCCAACAGATGAGCGGTATTCTCCATTTGGTCCAATTTATGATTCAGAACGAAAAGGCGAAAAACGCAAACTTTCTATTCATCTACTTTTCATACCAATGGAAACAATGTGGTGATGTAATAAATGCTGTTACAGTCACTTGTGTCCTTCTGACCTATAACATTTAGAGATCCTGTCCATATTCTTCTCCAAGCTTCTCATTAAAGCACCCAGCCCTGCGCCTGGCTCCCTGCAGACATGGAGTAACTGCTCACCCACTTGAACAAAACGATAGTGGCACATTAAGAAGAAGCCGGAGCTCCCAGGGAGAGGTCATTCCTCACAAGAGCTGGAACTCCACTGTCCATATCCAGGGTAGGTGAGGGGCTAGCCCCAGGTCACAGCCAAGCAGGCACAAAGGCAAAAAGCCCAAAACAATCAGGATGCTCAGTGCCAGCCCAACACCGTGATAGCTGGAATGTGCAGGGTTAGAGAGAAGCCAGGACCGGAACCAGGGCAGGACCATGCAGGGAGCAGAAAAGTCTGGAGGAGCACAACAGCCCCTCTGAATGCCACTGCATCGCCCTGTTCCCGGACCGCAGGGAGAACCACCATGCACCCTCCACCAGTACCTTGGGCAGATGGGCAGGAGCTCTAGAGCCACTTCTCAGTGTTCCTCAGACGGAGAATCAACCCCAGGACAAATCGAGTCTGGATCCTTCTGGGCTGAATCCTTTCTAGGACTGGTACCTATCATGACATGGTCACGTTCCTCCGCTCCTCTATGAGAGGATGGAGTCATTGGACACCAGCCTAGTGCTGGCAAATGACAGACCGGAAGATCCCCAGCAGGACAGATGCCACAGAAACCCTAACCGGGACACAGAAACATCACTAACAAAGACCTAGCAGCTGCTTTGGTGAAGGAGACACAGTTTAACAGCCACAAAGAGGCACAATGGAGACCCTGACCCCAGGCCATCTGCAGACACCTCTGCCTGCCCTCCCAGGGAAGCTGCCGGCCAAGATTATTTCAGGTCACCAGGCAAGGCTGGGTGTAAGTTGGGAACACAAGTCTATCCAACGTCAGAGCCCCAGGTGCATTCCTGTCCCTATGGCTGGTCAGGAAAAATCTCTGCTCCTGCTCTCATCCTGCACCCCCTTCTTCCAAGGCCTACGGGCTGTGCCTCCTGGATCTGTCCCCTGGATGTCACTCACACCTGTCCACCAGCAACAAAACAAACTCATCTTTCCAACACCCAGCTCTGCAGGATTCCTCAAAGGCTTCCCCCTACTCCCCACCAGGTGAGCCCTCAACTTCTCTGCTAGGTGCTCAGGACCTGGCATGTCTGGCCTCTGGCCACCTTTGCAGCTTCCTCACCCTCTGCTGTCTCCAAAGCTCCCCCCTGAAGGGAAAGAGAGTTTTCCCTCTTTCCACCCATTTTGTCCTGAATACTACTATTCCCCTGGAAACAAACCCATGTAGCATGTGGGTGGCTGAGAACCCCCCTTCCACACAATGGTCAAGGCCTGGAGTACCCAAGCCCTGGCAGCAAACACCCAGCCTACTGCTCACCCAGTTAAAGGACAGACCCCTGAGTGACAGCAGGCCCCGGGGCTCAGTGCACCGGACCCTCAGGCCACCTCAACACCAGACCTCATGCCAGGCTAATCTCGAAACGATAATAGCTACTGCTCAGCAAAACGTGGTGGCTAGTGCCTGTAATCCCAACACCTTGGGAGGCCAAGACAAGACCATGGCTTGAGTCCAGGAGTTCAAGACCAGCCTGGGCAACCGAGCTAGATCCCATCTCTACCAAAAAAAAAAAAAAAAAAAAGCAAAAATTAAAAATTAGCCGTGCATAGTGGCATGTACCTGTAGTCCTAGCTTTACAGAGGCTGAGGTGAAAGGATTGCTTGAGTCAAGAGTTTGAAGCTGAAATGAACTATGATGGCATCACTGCACTCCAGACTGGCCAACAGAGCCAGACCCTGTCTCAAAAAGAAAAAAAAAGAAAAGAAAGAAAAGAAAAAAAAAATCCACTGCTCTACTCTTCGGCCAGTGGGAAGAGTGCATTATTAAAGTAAAACAGGAGCCTCTCTTCATGAAACCCATCAACTTGTAAAATCCGAGCTCTCTGCAGCCTCACAGTCCCTCCAGCACTGCCAGCAGCCCTCGTTCCCTGCATGCTCTAAATCCTCAACGAAGACCTGTCCCTTGCTCCCTCGCCCAGCACGGGCCGCGATTGCCTACGTCCCCTGCACCTCGAGGGGCAGCCAAGGGGGCACCGAGTGCCTCGTGCGCTCCTGGGCAGTCCATTTTCAACCAAAAGACGGAACAGACCCAGAATCCAGAACGTCTCTCGGGGCGTAAGAGTTTTCCTTTAACAATCTTTACCTGTGGGGACGCAGAGACCCCCGCCCCGCGAGAGGCCGGCAGCCAGGGATTCCCCACTCCGCGCCCTCTTCACCCCCCCACCCCCGGAAATCACAACCGCCGGGCGCGCGGCTAGAACCCCCACCCGCCGCCTCCCCTCCAGCAGCCCCTAGGCCGCCGGAAAACCGCGCGGCGACCGCCCGCGCCCCGCCAGGTCCGAACCCCCAGACCCGGGACCCCGGCCCCACCCGCCGGTGTCTACGCAGCGGGGCTTGGAGAACGCATTCTCCGCACCGACCGCTCCCTCTCCTCCAGACCCAAGGGGCGGAGTGGGCTGGGCGCGCCGGCTGCGGACCGGGCACCCACCTGGGGACGCGGGGTCTAGGGCGGCGCGGGGCCACCTGGCGGACCCGGGAGCGGACTGCGGAGAGCAGGGAGCCCCTCCCCCCTCACTCTCCGGGCCCCGCCCGGCCGCCGCGCTCCAAGGCGCAGCCGTCCCGCGGAAGGGGAGGCGCGGGAGGAGGCCAGCGCGAGGACACTTACTTAAAAGGCTACATGGCTTCATTCCCAGCCCATCCTGGGCGGCGGTGGCACCTCCCTCGTCCACTGCTGGGACCTCGCTGCCCACCACCCTAGCGCGGCGATCGGGCCCTATAGCCCACCCCTTACTCCGCCGTGGGGCGGAGCCGCGCCACAGCTGACCCAGTGAGAAACCGTCGTTTCCCAGAGTGACGTGTGCACAGAGCAATCATTGAGTCCAGCCCAGCCGGGGGCGGGGCTCAGGCGGCTCCCTACGCTTCCTACTCCAGCTGGCCCCGCCCCGCGCCAGCAACTGCGCGTGCCCAGAACGTGAGGGGCAGGGCTGGGAGCCGGGGCTGACACTAGAGGTGGGGTACACGCTCGGAAGCACTGACTAGCAGAGCGCGATGCGCCTGGGACACCCGACCCCGGCAGCGCCCAGTCCCTCGGATTGCCAGTCACTGCTCGCTTTGGGGCACGGAGGTGCCCAGTCTTGCGAGGCACCCCACGTCCTGTCGCCGAAACGGTCCGGGAGTCAGTATAGTCGGGTTCTAGTTCCCTCACTGGTAAAAACTCCGCGGGAGCCTGCTCCGCTTTTTACCTGGGCCTCAGTTTCCCCATCCGTAAAATAGGACGTGTTTTATCTCTCGAGCGCTAACATTCCAGAACTCGGATGGGGTGTAGGGGAGGGAGGAATGGGCGACCCACACGTGACCTCCCCGCGCGGAGCCCCGCCTACCCCTGATCCAGGGGGTGGCAGCTTCGGCCCGGACAGGCGGGGTGGGCGGGTCCTAGGCAACCCTACCCGGCCGCCCTTGGCATCGCCTAAGGCGGAGCGCGCGGCTCTGCATCCTGCTTGCCCGGGGGTTGGCACCCACGGAGGATGGGGACCTAACCCTCAGCTTCCCAGGGAGCCACCGTGGAGGCCAGGGCGGCGAAGAGATACGGCGTGTGACTCGGAGTGCGCCTGGGAGGATGGACGAGGGAGCGGGGGACCGCTAACGGGGCTCCCTCTCCGCGCCCCGTCCGCAGAGGCGCACGTCGAGGGTCCCGGGCGGGCTCCGTGGACGTTGGCGGCAGCGCCGAGCGAGTCACGGACCATGAGGAGCGTTCGTGCCGCGCGGACCGAGGCCGGAACGGGGGCTAGCCGCGTCCTGCCGCGCTGAGGCGGCAGGGCCCAGCCGGAGCGCACCGCAATGGCGAGGGAGGAGTGCAAGGCGTTGCTAGATGGGCTCAACAAGACGACTGCGTGCTACCACCACCTGGTGCTGACCGTCGGCGGCTCGGCGGACTCGCAGAACCTGCGGCAGGAGCTGCAAAAGACGCGCCAAAAGGCGCAGGAGCTGGCGGTGTCCACCTGCGCCCGGCTGACTGCCGTGCTGCGCGACCGGGGCCTGGCCGCCGACGAGCGCGCGGAGTTCGAGCGTCTGTGGGTGGCCTTCTCGGGCTGCCTGGACCTGCTGGAAGCGGATATGCGACGCGCGTTGGAGCTGGGTGCCGCGTTCCCGCTGCACGCGCCTCGGCGGCCGCTGGTGCGCACAGGTGTAGCCGGCGCCTCCTCCGGTGTGGCGGCGCGCGCGCTGAGCACCCGCAGCCTGCGGCTCGAGGCGGAGGGCGACTTCGACGTCGCGGATCTGCGGGAGCTGGAGCGCGAGGTCCTTCAGGTGGGCGAGATGATCGACAACATGGAGATGAAGGTCAACGTGCCCCGCTGGACCGTGCAAGCCCGGCAGGCGGCGGGCGCCGAGCTCCTGTCCACAGTCAGCGCCGGCCCCTCCTCGGTCGTGTCCGTGGAGGAGCGCGGAGGGGGTTGCGACCCCAGGAAGGCCCTGGCCGCCATCCTTTTCGGCGCCGTGCTGCTGGCGGCTGTGGCCTTAGCCGTGTGCGTGGCGAAGCTGAGCTGATGGACATCCGACGGCCGCCTGCTGCCACCGCACCCTACCCGGAGAAAAGACTAGAGATGGGTGTGGGGTCTGGCCTGTGCAAGGGGAGTGGTCCTAAAACCCCGTGTGTGCATGGGGACATGCGCGTTTCCAGTGCACATCTGCCTGGGCAGGATACGGTTTCCACTTGCTGGCCCGGGAGGAGTTAACTTTGCGCAGGCCGTCAGGGCATTACCGCTAACGTCCGCAGGAGCTTTATTCCCTATTAGTAGAAAACCGTCACAGTGACCCCAGATCCCTCCGAGTTAATGAATTAACACGTGTGCTGTTGGGGCATCTTTATAGGGAGTCCGAGTTTGGTGCCCACCCCTGCCAGTGTCATCCCCTCTCCTCGCGGGACAGTTTGAAAAGGTGGGTGGGGTGGGGTGAAGTTTGGAGAGGGGCGCTTTTTGGTTCTATGTGGTTGGTCTGTTTCCTGGACAAGAAAAATTGCAATCAAATGTCAGCAGTTTTTATTACCTTAATCTTTCAGGACCTAAATTTAGGAGAGTGTCCTGAGAGCAGTTCATACAAAGGGCTTTCTCTAAGACGCGCTACAGCGCTTCCTAACAGTTTATCCACTCGTCCCCAAAAGCAGCTAGAAGAGATTTGAGGTCATGACCTCCCACTGCTGCTCAGGGGCTGACCCTATTTAGGAAACCAAAAAGGGTGGGTTGAACCCACTCTCACGGACTTGGATCCAGTGCGCACACTTGCCTGCGGAAAGGGGCTCTCCCCAGCCATCCAGAGGTGGGGGAGAGAGGAAGAGCGGAGGCTTGGGGTGGGGCCACCTGGTGTTTAAACAGGCACTTTCTCCTTCTCTGGGGCTTATTTTTGTTCCAGAGCTAGACCAGAGTGTTTGATCCTCCTTTGCAGGAGGGCTGGGAATCCTCTTTAGAGCCCTTAATCCTATTTATCCCCTGGAATGTGCGTGCTGGCCAGTAGGAGGGCTGGCTTTGGCAGCTCCCTGACCCCCGCGCTGCCAGCCCCTCCGGGGTAATGTGGCATTACTGGCCCACAGAGGTTTTGAGCCAATCAGCTCTGAGACTGGGTTAGAATGTAACAGCTTTAACTGGGAATTTAAGAAGGTTTTTAAGAAGCTTTTAAAAAGTAATAATCCTCTGAAAGAAAAATGACGTAACCACAGCGTGTACTATAAAAGCTGTTTTTTTAATAAAGAACGCTGGGCAATGAATTAATACCTGCCAATGAGTCAAACATAGCATCTTTACACAGATACTTAGATTACTTTTAAATATACATTGCATCTACTTCTGAAGTTAATAGTCTTTCCCTGCCCCCCCCCCCCGCCTTTTTTTTTTTGAGACAGGGTCTCCCTCTGTCACCCAGGCTGGAGTGCAATGGTGTGATTGTGGCTCACTGCAGTCTCCAAATCTTGGGCTCAAGCTATCCTCCTACCTCAGCCTCATGAGTAGCTGGAACTACAGGTGTGTGCCACCGCACCTGGCTAATGTTTTTTAAGGCAGTTAATTAATTTATTTATTTTTATTTTTCTTTAGAGACAGGATCTTGCTGTGTCGCCCAGGCTGGAGTGCAGTGGTGCAGTCAGCAAATCACAGCCTTGAAATCCTGGGCTCAAGCTCTCCTCCCATCTTACCCTCCCAAGTAGCTGGGACTAAAGGTGTGCACCCCTACACTCAACTAATTTTTTGTAGAGACAGAGTCAGGCTATGTTGCCCAGGCTAGTCTCAAACTCCTGGCCTCAAGCAGTCCTCCCACCTAGGCCTCCCAAAGTACTGGGACTACAGGCATAAGCTACCATGCTCAGTCTAAAATCAGTATTCTTTATTTTTTTTCTATAATTTCACTGCAAAATAAAATCTATATGCTTGAGTAGCCACACAGGTGCAAATGACAGAACGTTAAATGGCTTCTAATTCTTTCCATCAACAAGTAAGAAAATGCTTGGTCCTTGATCTCAGGATGACATCTGCCTGAGCAGTGCTGCCAAATCCTGCCTGTGGTCCAGAGAGAGCTCTGTCCCGTTCTTGGGTAAGTTAGGCTCTAAAAACAGATGCATTTAACTTTCTTTTATTTTCTTTTTTGAGACAGAATTTCACTCTTGTTGCCCAGGCTGGAGTGCAATGGCGTGATCTGGGCTCACTGCAACCTCTGCGTCCTGGGTTCAAGCAAATCTCCTGCCTCAGCCTCCCGAGTAGCTGGTATTACAGGTGACTGCCACCATGCCTGGCTAATTTTTGTATTTTTAGTAGAGATGGGGTTTCACCACATTGGCCAGGCTGGTCTTGAACTTCTAAACTCAGGTGATCTGCCCACCTCGGCCTCCCAAAGTGCTGGGATTACAGGCGTGAGTCACCTCGCCAGGCCACAATTAACTTTCTAAAGGTAATTTACAATAAATTCCAGAGACATCGGCTGAAACCCGACAAGGATTTTTTTTATTCTTTTTTACCCCAGAAGTGAGAAGGGGGGTGACCAGGGGAAAGGAATTAGCCATTTTTCACACGGGCAGCTTGGAGGACCAAGGGGCAGAGGTAGATAGCAGAAGGGGTGCTGTCAGGACACCCAGATTTAAGAGTCACTCTCCCCACAACCCCCCACTACTCCTCAGGGGGACTAAGAGATTCCAGAAGCTCAGGGCAAATGTGGGATCTGTGTTTGTGTCCGTGATCATGCTTTTAAAAGACTCACAAGGTCTTAAGCTGATTAAACGTTTTGCAATTACTTTTTTTTCTTTTCTTTTCTTTTTTTAGAGACTGGGTCTCTCTCTGTTGCCCAGGCTAGAGTACAGTGGCACAATCATAGCTCACTGAAGCCTCAAACTCTTGGACTTGAGAGATTCTCCTGTCTTATCCTCCTGTCTGGGACTACAGGCATGCACCATCACACCCTGCAAATTTTAAAAATATTTTTATTTTTTAGTTCTTGTAGAAATGGAGCCTTCATTATATTGCCCAGGCTGGTCTCAAACTCCTGGGCTCAAGCAGTCCTCCCATTTCAGCCTCCCAAAACCCTGAGATTTATAGGTGTGAAACACCATGCTTAGCTGACAATTACTAATAACAAGTACCTCCTGCTTCACCCAGTGTGGGTGAATCTGAATAGGGGTCACTTCAAATTCTTTTGCGCCTGGTTGCCCAGAGTGTCTTTGGAGATGACATAGAACGTTTTTAAGCCCTTCCTCCCGCATATGGAGTCTCTTGTTACCTTCCCCAGAGTCTCATCTCTCTCTGGCAAGAGAAGGCTAGGACATTTCATAACCCTGTGTTGAAAAATATACCTAGGCCTGCACAGTGACTCAAGCCTGTAATCCCAGCACTTTGGGAAGCTGAGGCAGATGGATCACCTGAGGCCAGGAGTTTGAGACCAGCCTGGCCAACATAGCGAAACCCAATCTCTACTAAAAACTACAAAAATTAGCTGGGCATGGTGGCACACGTCTCTAGTCCCAACTACTCAGGAGGTTAAGGCAAGAGAGTCGCTTGAATGCTGGAGGTGGAGGTTGCAATGAACAAGATCGTGCCACTGCACTCCAGCCTGGGCAACAGAGCAAGACTCCATCTCAAAAAAAGAAAGAAAGAAAGTGTATCTAAAAATAAAGTCCTAAAGGTATTCTACTGTTTCTAAGATAGGGAACCTCTGTGTTTTGGTTTATGAATTTTTTAAAAAATGGTTTAGCAGAAGCTATTGTTGAAATAACCCATCAGATATGTGTTTCACTGAGGGCAGTGGGACAAACAAGGTTATTCTTTTTTTTTTTTTTTTTTTTTTGAGACAGGGTCTCAATCTGTCACCCATGCTGGAGTGCAGTGGTGCAAATGTAGCTCATTGCAACTTCGAACTCCTGGGCCTAAGCGATCCTCCTTTCTCAGCCTCCTGAATTGCTGGGACTACAAGCTTCCACCACCATGCCTGGCAGGATGAACAAGTTTTTGTTGTTGTCCCTCTTTCCACCCACTTGGCTTATCTTTGGGTATTTAGTTATATGTGGATCAGATATGTACTTGATTCTGAAGGTCTTCTGCTCTCTGAAAGTAGTGATAAGATCTTGCAAAAGAAAAACCTGAATTACAATAAATATACTCACCCTGTGGATCTATTAATGTAAACAGCTCTTTGAGTCTGAAAATTTTAAGTATTAGGGGTATTTGGTATTACTTGGAGTTATGACATTGCCTAATAGAACTTCTGCTATACGACAAGCAAAGTCACTTTCTGCCTTGTTTAATAGGCTGCTCTCTAGCATCTCTGTTCTCATTTTTATATATAACGCAAGAGATTGCTTTCTAATAGAAGCCTGATTAAATAGAGATGTTTGAGGCATAAGTCATTAATTTTCTATGAACATTTAGTATGATCTAAACCATAATACAAGTGTAGGAAAAAAAAACAAAAAAATTCAAACTGTGTTAGCTGACACTGAAAAGACAAAAACTTGGAATGTCAAGGCTTTTATCATGGAAACTTTGATTTCAGAAGAATGTGATCTGGGCTTTTGTTATTAGTAAAAATAATATTTGTAGGAGAAAAAAATGCCTGGCAAATTATTTTTATGTGTTCTAAGAACACGATTTTTTTTTCTTTTCTTTTCTTTCTTTTTTTTTTTTTTTTTTTTTTGAGGCGGAGTCTCACTCTGTCGCCCAGGCTGGAGTGCAGTGGCCGGATCTCAGCTCACTGCAAGCTCCGCCTCCAGGGTTTACGCCATTCTCCTGCCTCAGCCTCCCGAGTAGCTGGAACTACAGGCGCCCACCACCTCGCCCGGCTAATTTTCTTGTATTTTTAGTAGAGACGGGGTTTCACCGTGTTAGCCAGGATGGTCTCGATCTCCTGACCTCATGATCTGCCCGTCTTGGCCTCCCAAAGTGCTGGGATTACAGGCTTGAGCCACCGTTTTTTGTTTTGTTTTGTTTTGTTTTTTTGAGACGAAGTCTGGCTCTATCACGCAGGCTGGAGTGCAGTGGCACAACCTTGGATCACCTTGGCAACCTCCACCCCTTGAGCTTAAGCGATCCTCCTGCCTCAGCCTCCCAAGTAGCTGGAATTACAGGTGCCCAGCTAATTTTTTTTTTTTTTTTTTTTTTTTTTTGTAGAGACGGGGTTTCACCATGTTGCCCAGGCTTGTCTTGAACGCCTGAGCTCAAGCAATCCACTTGCCTCGGCTTCCTAAAGTGCTGGGATAACCAGCATGAGCCACCACTCCCAGCTGCTGTTTTTTTGTTGTTGTTGTTGTTGTTTGTTTTTTTTTTTTTTTTTTTTTTTTTTTTTTTTTGAGGCGGAGTCTCGCTCTGTAGCCCGGGCTGGAGTGCAGTGGCCGGATCTCAGCTCACTGCAAGCTCCGCCTCCCAGGTTTACGCCATTCTCCTGCCTCAGCCTCCCGAGTAGCTGGGACTACAGGCGCCCGCCACCTCGCCCGGCTAGTTTTTGTATTTTTTAGTAGAGACGGGGTTTCACGGTGTTCGCCAGGATGGTCTCGATCTCCTGACCTCGTGATCCACCCGTCTCGGCCTCCCAAAGTGCTGGGATTACAGGCTTGAGCCACCGCGCCCGGCCTGTTGTTTGTTTTTAAGACAGGGTCTCTCTCTGTCACAGAGGCTGGAGTACAGTGGTAAGATTGTGACTCGGTGCAGCTTTGAATTCCTGGGCTCAGAGATCTTCCACTTGAGTCTCTTGAGTAGAGTCACTTGAGACTCTTCCACTTGAGTCTCTGAGTAGCTGAGTCTCTTGAGTCTCTCTGAGTAGAGTCACTTGAGACTCTTCCACTTGAGTCTCTCGAGTAGCTGGCACTACAGGTGCTTGCCACCACACCCACCTTATTTTAAAAATTTTGTGTAGATATGGGGTTTCCCTATGTTGCCCAGGCTATCTTGAACTCCTGGGTTCAAGTGATCCTCCCAGCTCTGTCTCCCAAAGTGCTGGGATTACACGCATGAGCCACTGTGCCCAAGCTAAGAATGTGTGCTTTTAAATCCCACAAGGAAAAAAAAATATTTTTGGTAAATAAAATTAGAGCATAAATATCATGATTGACCTAACGTTTATCGTAAGCAACATAAAAGATATGTGATATTGAATGACTAAAAAGTAGTTTTGGTTAAAGAGAGTTCTAGTTTCCATGAGGACTCTGACAATGCTGCATTTTATTTTACTTTTTAATACACACATTGGTACATGTTTAACTACTATACTCCTTTTTCACAATGTATTTCTCTGTTCTGCAATGAATGCTTTTTAAGGGTGGGAGCCCCAGGGCATGAAATGAATGCGATAGAACTGGCCTCTACATTTCTTGTGGGTGTGTCTCCTCCTGCAAGGTCTGGCCAGCTGTGATGGGCAGAGGACACTGCCTCTCTCTCCACGTACCTCAATAAGTCATTGACCTACTTGTGCCTCACGTCTCTCATTTGCAAAATGAGGGTCCTACCTGATTAACTCAAAGATTCCCCTTCTAGAGCTTAAAACATTGAACAGAATGCAGTTAAACAAGAATGGGCTATGTTTGTTGGTTTTGTTTTGTCTTTTTTGGTGTAGTTGGTTGGTTTTTGTGTATAATGGAATGGAATCATATCATTTGCTGGTTATTGTCTAATATTAGTTTCAAAAACTAATAAAAAATATTTTAAAACTTCAAATTAATTTTCAAAATCAGAATTAAGTAAGTGTATCATGATTTCAGTGCACATCAGAATTAGTGGATGGGCTTAAAAGCAAATGTGTGTAAATGCTACTTATTGGTAGTATTTAAATTAGATTAAGAATTTAAATTCAGGCTCTAAGTCTGAGTCTAAGAAAGCCCACTGATTATTAAAACAGTCTGTTTTACCCAGCAATCCAGGCCACCTGAACATTGGATTCTGGGAAACAGTAGATAGGAAGCTCTGTCATTTGTGTTGGAGCCTGGGAGAATCCTATCCCATAAGTAACTTTATAGCCTCAGAACTGCATGAGCTGCTTTATTGCTGGGAAACACGAGTACAGCCTAGCTTGATTTTGTATGTGGCATCAGATCTAAGGTGGAATTCAGGACTTCCTGTCTTCTCTTTGATTTTGTTTTATTTTTAGAAATGTTTTGTTTTGTTTTATTCATTCATTCATTCATTCATCTTCAGAGACATGGTCTGGCTCTGTTGCCCAGGATGGAGTACAGTGGTGTGGTCATAGGTCACTGCAGTGTTGAACTCCCAGGCGCAAGCCATCCTCCTGCCTCAGCCTCCTTAGTAGCTGAGATGATAGGCGCATGCACTACCATCCCCGACTTTGTCTACTTTTTGAATGATGTTTCAAACTAGAAGTTCTATTAATTTAAAAAATTAAGGATAGTATGCCATAATTAAAAGTAATAACTTAGTGGGAAAAGGCACCCTCCAATGATTCAGACATCAACTTGTGATTTAAAAAAACAAAAAAATAGGAAAAAAATAAAATTAAAAAAAAATACAACAACAACAACAACAAAATAGAAACAGGGCCTTGCTATGTAGTGATCCTCCACCATGACCTCTGAAAGTGCTGGGATTACAGGTATAAGCCACTGTGCCCAGCCTCAACTGGTGATTTTTTTTTTTTAGACGGAGTCTCACACTATCACCCAGGCTAGAGTGCAGTGGCGGAATCTTGGCTCACTGCAGCCTCCACCTCCCGGGTTCAAGCATGAGCCACCGCGCCTGGCCTCTTTGAGATGGAGTTTCATTCTTGTTTCCCAGGCTGGAGTGCAATGGCGTGATCTCGGCTCACTGCAATCTCTGCTTCCCGAGTTCAAGCGATTCTCCTGCCTCAACTTCCCCAAGTAGCTGGGATTACAGGCACCTGCCACCACGCCCAGCTAATTTTTTGTGTTTTTAGGAGAGACGGAATTTCACCATGTTGGCCAGGCTGGTCTCAAGCTCCTGACCTCAGGTGATCCACCTGCCTCGGCCTCCCAGAGTGTTGAGATTACAGGTGTGAGCCACTGTACCTGGCCTTTTTAAAAAAATATATATTCTTAATTTTTGATATTTGAGTGGGAGTGAACATCCCGATCAATGTATTTACCCTTCACAGATTTCATTACATAAGAAGATGTTCAGGATTATAAATCTCCAAGTGCTTTTCCACAATGTGATTTTTTCTTCTGAGACAGTCTCACTCCTGTTGCCCACACTGAAGCGCAGTGGCGCAATCACTCCTTACTACAGCCTCTATTTCCTGGGCTTAGGTGATCCTCCTACTTCAACCTCCTGAGTAGCTGGGACTACACATGTGTGCCACCATGCCCGGCTAATTTTTGTATTTCTAGTAGAGACAGGGTCTCACTATGTTGCCCAGGCTGTTCTCAAACTCCTAGGCTCAAGCAATCTGCCTGCTTCAGCCTCCCAAAGTGCTGGGATGACAGGTGTGAGCCACCCTGCCCAGCCCACAATATGATTATACTCAGATTTTAATGCAGGATGCAATCCAAGAAGATAGGTCTCCATATGAAAGATCTTTGGCTATGGTCAACACAGATCAAAGTCATATTTCCAATATTGTCTTTTCTGGCTGTTAGGAACTGACCAAAGGTCACGTTGCAGTCTTCTCTCCATGAGGACAAGATGAATAATATCTGGAAAGATGTTTCTCTCATTTACTTATTTTTCATCTCATTCCATAGAAGATTCTGGGTGTTTTTATTGCAGTACCATGAGATCTTGGGCATACTTGTTCTCTGGTGTTTAAGTTGAGAATTTTGTTTTGTTTTGTTTTTTTCAGACAGAGCCTTGCTCTGTCACCCAGGCTGGAGTGCAGTGGTGTGATCTCAGCTCACTGCAGCCTCCACCTCCCGGGTTCAAGCAATTCCTGTGCCTCAGCCTCTGGAGTAGCTGGGATTACAGGTGCATGCCACCACGCCCGGATAAATTTTGTATTTGCTAGAGATGGGGTTTCACCGTGTTGGCCAGGCTGGTCTCAAACTCCTGATCTCAAGTGATCTGCCTGCTTTGGCCCTCCAAAGTGCTGGGATTACAGATGTGAAGCACCGCACTGGCCTGAGAATTTTAAAATTTTAAGGCTTATAAGACCAATGTAAATAAGCCAAATAAGAGCTCCAGTTGTCAAAAGGATTTAAAGAGTACTTCTGGCCAGGTGCAGTGGCTCATGCCTGTAATTCCCAGCACTTTGGGAGGCTGAGGCGAGCAGATTACTTGAGGTCAGCAGTTCGAGACCAGCCTGGCCAACATGGTGAAGCGCCATCTCTACTAAAAATACAAAAATTAGCCAGGTGTGGTGGCATGCATCTATAATCCCAGCTACTTGGGAGGCTGAGGCACGAGAATCACTTGAACCCCGGAGACAGAGATTACAGTAAGCTGAGCTCACACCACTGCGCTCTAGCCTGGGCAACAGAGTGAGACTGTGTTTCAAAAATGTATGTATTTAAAGAGTACTTTTAATATGCTGGTACCAGAAAGCAAAGTTGAGTGTCCCCTGCTTGTACATATGTATTAGGTATATGGAAAGATCTACAAGGAAATATAGAAATAAAGATATTAATATATATTAATATTTAACAGTGGTAGGATTATGAATGGTGTTTTTCAAGATTTTTCCTGAACGAGATTATATTGTTTTCACAATAAAATTTTGAATAATTTTGTCATCTAGAAAATATTATTCTGTTGTTTAAATTGGAATCCCAGCTACTTGGGAGGCTGAGGCAGGAGAATCACTTGAACCTGGGAGGCAGAGCTTGCAGTGAGTTGAGATCATGCCACTGCACTCCAGCCTGGGCCACAGAGCAAAACTCCGTCTCGAAAACAAACAAAACAAAAGTAAATACAGGCCAATTGTGGTGGCTCACACCTATAGTCCCAGCACTTTGGGAGGCTGAGGCAGGTGGATCACCTGAGGTCAGGAGTTCGAGATTAGCCTGGCCAACATGGGGAAACCCCGTCTCTACTAAAAATACAAAAATTAGCCCAGTGTGGTGGTGCATGCCTGTAGTCCCAGCTACTAGGGAGGCTGAGGCACAAGAATCACTTGAACCAGGGAGGCGGAGGTTGCAGTGAGCTGAGATTGCACCACTGCACTCCAGCCTGAGCAACAGAGTGAGAGTCTGTCTTTAAAAAAAAAAAGTAAATACAGTTAAATTCACTCTAAAGGTGTGCAATAATGTACCAAGAATGTAAACACTACTACAGCCAAGAAGATATAGAACGTTTCTATCACCCCTAAAAAGCTCCCCCATGTCACTTCGTAGTTCTCATCCAAACTACCGTGAGGTATCAGTTTGTAAAGGTCTCTCTCTTCGAAGAGGGAAAGGGCAGGTTGGGTTTTATGCCTCCCAGGGTCTGTATTACACAAGAAAGTCACATTCAGCAGGTTTTGGGGTAAAGCTATACATATTTGGGGGGGGTTGACCACATGTGCAATGGGTAAACATATAGGTAACATACATCCCCCATGTTTATTTTGGAGCAAGGTTGTGTCAGAGGCATTTGAACCAGAGCAACTCCATCTTGTATAGGGGCTGGGCAAAATAAGGCTGAGACTGGTACAGAAGTTAAGAAGAATTTACTTAGGCAGATAGCGAGGGCACGGAAATCCTCCGTAAAATTTTCCTTTCTAACAAAGAGCATCCTGTAAAATCCAGCTGCAGACACAGATCGACAGGTGTGCCACTCCTCTTGAAGATGGCGGCTCCATCTTCCCTTCTCTTTGTCGGCCACGTGTACTGTAAGAAGCAGACAAGATGACACGGATCAACTGGAAACCATGTGCACGATAAGATTAGGGTGGTGTGACCAGCCTTCCCCAAAATCATGCCACTGCATTCCAGCCTGGGGTGACAGAGTGAGTGAGACCCTGTCTCAAAAAAAAAAAAAAAAAAAAAATGCTGGGCGCGGTGGCTCAGGCCTATAATCCCAGCACTTTGGGAGGCCAAGGCGGGTGGATCACATGAGGTCAGGAGTTCAAGACCAGCCTGGCCAAGATGGTGAAACCCTGTCTCTACTAAAAATACAAAAATTAGCCGGATGTGGTGGCTGGCGCCTGTAATCCCAGCTACTTGGGAGGCTGAGGCAGGAGAATCACTTGAACCCAGGAGGTGGAGGTTGCAGTGAGCCGAGATCATGCCACTGCACTCTAGCCTGGGCAACAGGAGCAAGACTCCTCAAAAAAATAAAATAAAAATAAAGGCTGGTGTTGCTGCGTTGGCTCATGTCTGTAATTCCAGCACTTTGCAAGGCCAAGGCAAGTGATCAGTTGAGCACAAGAGTTCAACACCAGCTTGGGCAACAAAGCAAAACCTTATCTCTACAAAACATACAAAAATTAGCCAGTTGTAGTGCTGTAGTCCCAGCTACTCAGGAGGCCGAGGTGGGAGGACCACTTGAGCCTGGGGGTGTCCAGGCTGTGGTAAGCTATGACAGCATCACTGCACCTGGGCCACAGAGTGAGACCTTGTCTCAGAAAAAAAAAAAAAAAATGAATAACCACCTAAAAATAATTTCTCAGAATGATTTTAAAGAAGGTTTTAGTCTGGGCGCGGTGGCTCAAGCCTGTAATCCCAGCACTTTGGGAGGCCGAGACGGGTGGATCACGAGGTCAGGAGATCGAGACCATCCTGGCTAACACGGTGAAACCCCGTGTCTACTAAAAAATACAAAAAACTAGCCGGGCGAGGTGGCAGGCGCCTGTAGTCCCAGCTACTTGGGAGGCTGAGGCAGGAGAATGGCGTGAACCCGGGAGGCAGAGCTTGCAGTGAGCTGAGATCCGGCCACTGCACTCCAGCCTGGGTGACAGAGCGAGACTCCATCTCAAAAAAAAAAAAAAAAAAAGAAGGTTTTATTCTTTTCTCTTTTTTTTTTTTTTTTGAGATGGAGTCTAAGTCTGTCGCCCAGGATGGAGTGCAGTGGCACAATCTTGGCTCACTGCAACCTCTGCCACCTGGGTTCAAGCAATTCTTCCGGGCCACCATACCCAGCTAATTTTTGTATTTTTAGTAGAGACGGGGTTTCACCCTGTTGACCAGGCTGGTCTCAAACTCCTGACCTCAGGTGATCAGCCCACGTTGGCCTCCCAGAATGCTGGGGTTACAGGCATGAACCACAGTGCCAAGCCTACACTGTGATTCTTGGAGTACAAGATGTTACTGGTCATTCATTCATAGGTGAATCTTTTGTATCCTCCATGACATGCCTTGGGTTTTTTTGGCAGGTTAACCCAACTCACCTGTGAGACTGACGCATCTCCAAGCTTAAGTAAACTCTTTATAGCTAGCCCTGTAGATCACACTCTATTCCTTTTTTATTTTTATTTATTTATTTATTTATTCATTTATTTTTAAGACGGAGTCTCGCTCTGTCGCCCACGCTGGAGAGCAGTGGCACGATCTCGGCTCACTGCAAGCTCCACCTCCCAGGCTCACACCATTCTCCTGCCTCAGCCTCCCGAGTAGCTGGGACTACAGGGGCCTGCAACCATGCCTGGTTAATTTTTGTATTTTCAGTAGAGACGGGGTTTCACCGTGTTAGCCAGGATGGTCTTGATCTCCTGACCTCATGATCCACCTGCCTCGGCCTCCCAAAGTGCTGGGATTACAGGCGTGAGCCACTGTGCCTGGCCCCTTTTTTATTTTTAACTGAGAAACGTGGTAATAAATAACAGAAGTCAGTTTGTGCTTGTTGACCAGAGATTGAAATAAAGCCTACTAGAAGCTGGGTAAACAGCAACATGACATGTTTATAAAGTTTTTTTTTTTTTTTTTTTTTTACTTTCAGGATTACACATGTTCTAGTAAGTCAAACAAAGAAATCTCTTGGCTGGGCATAGCAGCTCAGGCCTGTAATCTCAGCACTTTGGGAGGCCAAGGCAGGCGGATCACCTGAGGTCAGGAGTTCGAGACCAGCCTGGCTAACATGGTGAAACCTCGTCTCTACTAAATATACAAAAATTAGCCAGGCGTGGTGATGGGCGCCTATAGTCCCAGCTACTTGGGAGGCTGAGGTGGGAGGATCACTTGAGCCTGGGAGGCTGAGGCTGCGGTGAGCCAAGATCACGCCACTGTACTCCAAACTGGGCAACAGAGTGAGACTCCATCTTAAAAAAAAAAAAAAGAAATCTCTTATAGTACAGATAGCTAGAGAGAATCGCTAGAACAGAAGAATTGCTATCCCACCAAACTGGGGTGTGCTCACCCAGTTCAGTAAAGCCAGACACCCACACCAACGTTTGCAGTGGTAGAAAAGGGGCTTATTTGCAGGGCACCAAACAAGGAGAATCTGGCGGCTTATGCTTAAGGCTCAACCTCATTTTGAAGGGAGGGGTGAGTCAGGGGAAGCGCAGAGATCATAGGTGGATTTGAAGATTTTCTGATTTGTGGGCTGGGTAAGGTGGCTCACGACTGTAATCCCAGCACTGTGGGAGGCCAAGGCAGGTGGATCACCTGAGGCCAGCATTTCGAGATCAGCCTGGTCAACACAGGAAGACACTGTTTCTACAAAAAAATAAAAAAGAAGAAAGAAAAGAAAAAATTAGCAGGACGTGGTGGCACACACCTGTAGTCCTAGCTACTCAGGAGGCCAAGCTGGAGGATCCCTTAAGCTTAGGAGTTTGAGACTGCAGTGAGCCATGATTGTGCCACTGCACTCCAGCCTGGGGGACAGAGTGAGACCCCGTCCCTTAAAAAAAAAAAAAATTCTGATTTGTGATTGAAGAAGGTGAAGTGTTGTCTAAAAATTTGGGATCAGCAGAAATGAATGTTGTCTCTGGCCTATGGGTGCGACTCCTTCCAAGCATTTCAGGGAGAAATTTAGAACAGAGAACAGTGGTCAGAGATCAGTCCCCCATCTTCTCAGATCTCTGTGCCAGAGGATCCATTGTAGGGGACTGGGTTTCTGAAAAACAATTCAGGGATATATGTTAAGATGCTATCTTTAGTTTCTTTTTTTTTTTTTTGAGACGGAGTCTCGCTCCGTCGCCCAGGCTGGAGTGCAGTGGCCGGATCTCGGCTCACTGCAAGCTCCGCCTCCCGGGTTTACGCCATTCTCCTGCCTCAGCCTCCCAAGTAGCTGGGACTACAGACGCCCGCCACCTCGCCCGGCTAGTTTTTTGTATTTTTTACTAGACATGGGGTTTCACCGTGTTAGCCAGGATGGTCTTGATCTCCTGACCTCGTGATCCGCCCGTCTTGGCCTCCCAAAGTGCTGGGATTACAGGCTTGAGCCACCGCGCCCGGCCTATCTTTAGTTTCTATAGGGAACCAAACATCTCAGGATTCTAACTCCCTTGGTTATCGTTTTATGTTTATTTATTTATTTAAATATTTATTTTGAGACAGTCTTGCTCTGTCACCCAGGCTGGAGTGCAATGGCATGAGCTCAGCTCACTGCAACCTCCACCTCCCAGGTTTGAGCGATTCTCATGCCTCAGCCTCTCGAGTAGCTGGGATTATACGTGCACCACACCCAGCTAATTTTTGTATTTTTAGTAGAGATGGAGTTTCACTATATTGGCCAGGCTGGTCTCCAACTCCCAGTATCAGGTGATCCGTCCACCTCGGCCTCCCAAAGTGCTGGGATTACAGGTGTGAGCCACTGCACTAGCCAAGATGTTATCTTTAGTTTCTACAGGGAACCACACATCTCAGGATTCTAACTCCTTGGCTATTATTTTAAGTGACTGTTACCTTCTTGCTTATCACAGTGCTCATTTATCTTTCAGGGCTCGCTATGTGCCTGGAATTTCCCTTAAAGGAACTCAGGATTTTCCTTTATGGAAATGTTTTGGTGGGGTGGGGGGCACAGGCCCCTGAGAGGGATCCCGGCTCCATCTCAGAATAAAGAGTTAAGTGTCTTTAGCTAGAAAGTGAGCAACTGTTGTCATAAACAAAGCTACCTGATCTCTTGTGACCCAGCGGCACAGCATAATTGCTGTGCTTGTCAGGGGTGGCTGTGTGCACACCCACAGCCAGGCCTGAGCAGCTGGCACCGTGCCACAGGCAGAAGAGGGCAGGGCACTCTGAGAACATGCTGGCCAGTTTGGAGACAGATTCCTATATTTGCTAGCTGTGCGACTTTCACTAAATCACTACTATGAATTGTCTTTTCATGTCTCTTGCCCTTTTTTCTACACAGTTCTACAACTGGTTTTTCTTCTCCATTTTTCCTCAACTCTTATCCTTTGTGACGGACGTTACAGATAATTTTCCAGTTGATCATTTATCTTATACTTTGCTGATGGTGTTTCTTGTCATAATAAAGTGAGAGAGTGCAATTGCACATGAGACGGAGTCTCGCTTTGCCAGTTGATCATCTTTATCTCCCGGGTATACTCCTTGCTGCTGGGTGCCAACTCACCCGGCTAGTTTTTTTGTCATTTTTTAATAAACGGGGTTTACCGTATACGGACAGAGAGTCGGCAAGTTGATACAATCCTTTATTGCCTCTAGATTTCAAATCAAAGGTTATACAGAATTTATCTGTTTTCTTCTAATGCTTAGATGGCTTCATTTTTTTTAATCCACTGTGTTAGTGATATGGTTTGGATACTTGCACCCTCCAAATCTCATGTTGAAGTGTGATCCCCAATGCTGGACTTAGGCCTAGCAGGAGATGTCTGGGTCACGGGGGCGGATCCCTCATGAAGGGCTTGGTGCCTTCCCCACAGTAATGAGGGAGTTCTTGCTCTATTAGTTCATGCAAGAGCTGGTTGTTTAAAACAGCCTAGCATCTCTCTTGCTCCCTCTCGCCAATGACATGCCGCCCCCTCTTGCCTTCTGTCATGACTGGAAGCTTCTTGAAGCCTCACCAGGAGAAGATGCTGGCACTATGGTTCTTGTACAGCCTGCAGAACTGTGAGCCAAACAATCTCTTTTCTATATAAATTACCCCGTCTTGGATGTTCCTTTAGAGCCAGCCTCCAAGGTGACTTCCCCATCTCCTGGTATTTCCTCCCTCTCACATTGCATAGAGCTAACCAGTGTAACGCTAGGATACTGTGGAAATAATGGAGTGTAACTTCTTTTTTTCTTTTTCTTTTCTTTTCTTTTTTTTTTATTTTTAAGACAGAGTTTTCACTCTTGTCCAGGCTAGAGGGCAGTGGCGTGATCTCAGCTCACTGCTACCTCCACCTCCCGGGTTCAAGCAATTCTCCTGCCTCAGCCTCCCAAGTAGCTGGGATTACAAGTACGCACCATCACACCTGGCTAATTGGTTTATATTTTCAGTAGAGACAGGGTTTCACTATGTTGGCCAGGCTGGTCTCAAACTTCTGACCTCAGGTCATCCACCTGCCTCAGTCTCCCAAAGTGTTGGGATTACAGTTGTGAGCCACTGTGCCCGGCCTGAAGTGTAACTTTTGAGGCTAAGTCCTAAAAGACATCATGGTTTCTTCCTCTCTCATGGATCACTCTTTGTGGGAGAAGTTTACCCACCAAGTCCTGAAGACATTGAATCAACCCTATGGAAAGATCCATGCAGTAAGGAACTAGGCCTCCTGCCAACAGTCATGTGAGTGAGCCATTGAGGAACTGGATCTCCCAGTGCTGGACAAGCCCTGGCTGACATGCTGATCACAACCTCATGGGAGATACTGAGTTAGGATCACCACATGGAGGTGGTCCCTAATCCCTGATCAACAGAAACGGTGGGATAATCAATGTCCATTGTTTTTTGTTTTTCTTGTTTTTTGTTCTGTTTTTGTTTTTGAGACGGAGTCTTGCTCTGTCACCCAGGCTGGAGTGCAGTAGTACTATCTCAGCTCACTGTAACCTCCGCCTCCTGGGTTCAAGCGGTTCTCCTGCCTCAGCCTCCTGAGTAGCTGGGATTACAGGTGCCTGCCACCACACGCAGGTACATTTTTGTTTGTATTTTTAGTAGAGATGGGGTTTCACCATGTTAGCCAGGCTGGTCTCAAACTCCTGACCTCAGGTGATCCACCTGCTTTGGCCTCCCAAAGTGCTGGGATTACAGGTGTGAGTCACTGCACCCTGCCTCTTTTTTTCTATTTCGAGGCAGAGTCTTGCTCTGTTGCCCAGGTCAGAGTACAGTGGCATGATCATGGCTCACTGCAGCCTCCAACTCCTGGGCTCAAGTGATCCTCCCATCTCAGCCTCTTGAGTAGCTGGGACTATAGGCATGTGATACCACACCCAGCTAATTTTTTTTTTTTTTTTTTTTTTTGAGACAGAGTCTCACTCTGTCGCCCAGGCTGGAGTGCAGTGGCACAATCTCGGCTCACTGCAAGCTCTGCCTCCTGGGTTCTTGCCATTCTCCTGCCTCAGCCTTCCGAGTAGCTGAGACTATAGTCGCCCGCCACCACGCCCAGCTTTTTTGTATTTTTAGTAGAGACAGGGTTTCACCATGTTAGCCAGGATGGTCTCGATCTCCCGACCTGTGATCCACCCACCTTGGCCTCCCAAAGTGCTGGGATTACAGGCGTGCGCCACCTCGCCTGGCCGCTAATTTTCTTTTTTTAAGAGATGGGATCTCGCTGTATTTCCCAGGCTGGTCTTGAATTCCTGGCCTCAAGTTATCCTCCCGCCTTGGCCTCCCAGAGCGTTAGGGTTACAGGCATTACCCACTATGCCTGGACAGTAAGTGTTTACTGATTTAAGTTACCAAGTTTTTGAGTAATTTGTTAACAGCATTAAGTAAATAATATATCCACAAATTAATTTGTCCTGTGAGCAGAGCACTTTAGATTTGAATATGATATCTGTATCTCTTTGAATGCTCATGGATAGTTCTTTGGTTCTGTACTGTTTCTTGGCTACAGTTCAGATAACTGAGTTTATACGATGTGATCTCTGGATCCGTAAACTGTTAATTGTGTCATCTCAGAGCCCCACGTATGACAGTCATGGCAGTGTGCACATTTTGGACACCGTTCTGTGTTGGTAAAGGTCCAGTTTCTGCCAGGTGTGGTGGCTCACACCTGTAATCCCAGCACTTTGGGAGGCTGAGGTAGGTGGATCACTTGAGGTCTGGAGTTTGAGACCAGCCCGGCCAACATGATGAAACCTTGTCTCTACTAAAAATACAAAAATTAGTGAGGCGTGGTAGCACGCACCTGCAATCCCAGCTACTCCAGAGGCTGAGGCAGGAGAATTGCTTGAACCCAAGAGGCAGATATTGCAGTAAGCTGAGATCACACCACTGCACTCCAGCCTGGTGAGAGAGCCAGACTCCCCCTCAAAAAAAAAAAAAAAAAAAAGGTTCAGTTTCTCTTATTTTGCTATGCACCCAGGACTTGGTCATCTCACTCATGAGTAATCAGCTTCTGTGAAAAGCAGCTGATGTTGAAACATACACATTCACCCACAAAACCATGGTGTTATTTTACTGTGAAGGGAGTACTATGTTCTTAAGACTCTTAATCCCTCCATAAATGGTTAGTCGTCTGTAAAATGGTGATAAGTCTTTCCACTTCATGGGGTTTTGTAAGAATTACACAACTAACACTATAAAGTTCCTAGTGCCTCAGACACAGTGTACTTAGTAACTACTAATATTATTATCCCCTAGGATTATTATTACTCCTAGTATTGAAGACATGTTACTTTAATCACCTGAGTACCTTAATTTCTTTCTCTCCCTTGCTCCGTATTTTTATTTGTTTTTTTGAGACAGAGTCTTGCTCTGTCACCCATGCCGGAATGCAGTGGCACGATCTTGGCTCACTGCAACCTCCGCCCAGATTCAAGTGATTCTCCTGCCTCAGCCTCCCGAGTGGCTGCAACTATAGGTGCGGGCCACCACACCCAACTAATTTTTATATTTTTAGTAGAGACGGGGTTTTGCCATTTTGGCCACGCTAGTGTCGAAGTCCTGGCCTCAGGTGATCCGCCCGCCTCGGCCTCCCAAAGTGCTGGGATTACAGGTGTGAGCCACAGCGCCTGGCCAGAGACCAGGTCTCTTAAAACAAACAAACAAACAAAACCCTAAATATTGACAATGTCATCTGTGGATTCTACCCAGGAAATAACCCACATTAAAATGATGGCTTGTGAGGGTCGGCAGGAGTATAGTGTATTTCATCCAAAAATATAACAAATGTATAATCCAATTATAATAGCAATTATGGCAGAAGCTGTTGGTGACTGACAAGGAATTATAAAAGAGTCAAATTTACACAGGCTTTTCAAAAGATCATAACCCTGCTATTGAAGGTGGGAGTCTTCTAGACACTAAAAAGGTGGAGAGAAATCTCCATGTGGAGGCCCAGATTAAACATCTCCCATCAAAGTGGAACTCGTCAAATATCCTAAGACACCTAAGGCCGTCCCCAGGCTCCCTGACAATAAAAGGTAACCAGAACACGAGAGAAATGACTCTGAGAGTACCTTTCACATTGAAGCTGTGCAGTAGGAAATTTATAATTTGGCATCTGGTTCATCCATTCATTTCTCATTGGTGTGGTTCATGTGTGCTTGTAAAGGTCAACCTTCTGCCCTTCGAATGTCCTCTCTTCCTCTCCCACAGGGAACACCCACATGTGGATCCTTGTTTAAAGGAGAAAGTCCTAGTCCTGAGCTTTTAGCGGGGTGGATGTCATCAGGCCTGGGTTTGCATCCTGTTTTTTTCACCATGGGAAGTCATATGCGGCCTTAAGCATTCCTGCTCTTGGTCCAAGCTTCCTGCGTGGGAATACTGCGGTCCTCCTTTCAGACAGCTGTGAATGACAAAACGCTCGCTGGCTGCCGTCACACCCATTGTCCCGCGAGAGTGCCCTAGCTGGACCCCACTGCACTCAAGGCGGTGCCTGCTCAGTTGCCCCTCCCACAGGCAGGCGCCGGTGTAGGTGCCAACCAAACGCCCAGGTTCACCCAGCGCCGGACGCTCGCCCTCAAGCCCCGCGAGGCCGCCGGGGGTGCTGGGGTCCCTGCAGGGCAGGGCCACCTGCCGAGGAGCCCCAGCCGCGCCAGAATCGTATCCGGGTAACCGCGCGCCATGAACAGCTCCCTGCGGCCGGGCCCCAGCCGCTGGCGGCGGGCGGCCAGCATCGTGCTGGCGGCAGCCTGGACGCGCCCGGAGACTGCCACCCCGCCGTCGCGCCCGCCGCCCGCCGAGGGCTTCCGGCTGCTGCTGCTGCAGCGCTCCCCGCACCAAGGCTTCATGCCGGGCGCGCACGTCTTCCCGGGCGGAGTGCTGGACGCAGCCGACCGCTCGGCGGACTGGCTGGGCCTCTTCGCGCCGCACCATGGGCCGCCAGGCTTTGGCCTGGGCCCAGCGCCATTCAGCCGGGCCGCTTTCCCGTCGCTACCCCACACCGGTGACAGCAACGCCGACAACACTGGGGCGCTGCCTGAGGACGTAGCCTTCCGCATCTGCGCCGTGCGCGAGGCCTTCGAGGAGGCGGGTGTGCTGCTGCTGCGGCCCAGGAGTTCCCCGCCTGGCCCAGCACCAGGGCCCGGCCTCGCCCTAGAGCCGCCCCCGGGCCTGGCAGCCTGGCGCGCCCGCGTGCGCCGGGACCCGCGCCACTTCCTGCGGCTGTGCGCCCACCTCGACTGCACGCCCGACATCTGGGCGCTGCACAACTGGAGTGCATGGCTCACCCCTTTCTCGCGCAGCGCCACTCGCCGCTTCGACACGGCCTTCTTCCTGTGCTGCTTGCGCGAGCCACCGCCTGTCTACCCCGACTTGGCGGAGGTGGTGGGCTACCAGGTAGGGCCTGCTCATGGCCTTGCTGGGGACCGCAGGGATGTGAGAGGGAGGACCCCTCCTGGTGGCCCAGGCCTCCCAGGGACACTTGCATAGGCGGAGCCCAGAGAGAGTAGCCAGGAACGCTTGGAGGGCAGGAAACCCTCACACCTGCAGACTAAAGCCATGCTCTTGGTGAAGCTCCGCTTTCCTAGGCTTTGGGGTCTCAAAGCCTCCAGCCTGTCTCTCCACGTGGTTCCTCCAGCGGAGAACCCCTGTCCTAAGCACTTGTACATGTGTAGAAGTAGTTTATCTCCACAGCCCTTTAATTTGGTTTTCTTCGAGAACAAACTTAGTATGATTTCAGTCTTCCTATTTTTATTTATTTTTGGTACAGATGGGGGTCTTGTCTCTCTGTGTTGCACACCCAGGCTGGTCTCCAGCTCCTGGTGTGTCCAGAATTGGTTGCTTCCTGTGGGTTCTTGGTCTCGCTGACTCTAAGAATAAAGCCGCGGACCCTCACAGTGAGTGTTACAGTTCTTAAAGATGGTGTGTCTAGAGTTTGGTCCTTCAGAGGTTCAGATGTGTCTGGAGTTTCTTCCTTCTAGGGGGTTCATGGTCTTGCTGACTTCAGGAGTGAAGCCACAGACCTTCGAAGTGAGTGTTACAGCTCTTAAAGGTGGTGTACCTGGAGTTGTTTGTTCCTCCTGGTGGGTTCGTGGTCTTGCTGACTTTAGGAGTGAAGCTGCAGACCTTTGCGGTCAGTGTTACAGCTCATAAAGTTAGTGCGGACCCAAGGAGTGAGCAGCAGCAAGATTTATTGGAAAAAGCAAAAGAACAAAGCTCCCACAGCATTGAAGGGGACCCCAGTGGTTGACTGCTGCTGGCTGGGATGGGGGGGTGGGGCAGGGGCGCCAGCTTTTATTCCCTTATTTGACCCCGCCCACGTCCTGCTGATTGATCCATTTTATAGAGCACTGATTGGTCCGCTTTTACAGAGTGCTGATTGGTGCATTTACAAACCTTTAGCTAGACAGGGCGCTGATTGGTGTGTTTTTACATAGTGCTGATTGGTGCATTTACAAACCTTTAGCTAGACATAGAGCACTAATTGGTCCGTTTTTACAGAGTGCTGATTGGTGCATTTGCAAACCTCTAGCTAGACAGAAAAGTTCTCCAAGTCCCCACTCAACCCAGGAAGTTCAGCTGGCTTTACCTCTCAATCCCCCTCTAAACAGGACACCCCAGCTGCTGTTGGGAATTGGGCGATGACTGCTCTAGCTACTTCCTGCTGGATAGGGGCAAAGAAAGTGCCCTGCAGTTGTAGTGTCCTCCAGAGGGGAACTCTCTAGGCCAGTGAAAGGGCCAGCAGGTCGGTCCAGGGGTCCTTGGTAGAAGTTGTTAGTTGAGCTCATTTGGGGTTCTGTTTATAAGACCATCTGTAGCTTGATGGCCTCTATTCTAGAGGAAACAAATTTGACAAGGAGGTTAAAAATACAGGTCCTGAAGGCGAGTAATAGTAAGATGGCTGTCACAGGACCTAGAAAGGGGAGAAGCCATGTTGCCCAACTCCAGAGGTTGGTATAAGAGTTTGAAAGGCATTGTCTGATTTCAGAAGCCTTTTCCTGTAAATGCTGGGCGGCACCTCGCACTATCCCTGACTTGTTAGTGTAAAAGCAACACTCTTCCCCTAAAAAGGCGCCAAGTCCTCCTTTCTCAGCAGTGAGGAGGTCTAGGCCTTGGGGGGTTTTGGAGAGTCACTGCTGCCAGAGTCTATGTGGGATTGCAGTTACTATCCTTACTGGACAGATTTTGTTATTTCTTGCAAATTGTCTGAGAAATCCTTTGAGCGTGTGTGGTAGTAGGATAATGAAGTAGATAAACTGGCTATTCTGGTTCCTGTAGCAGTGGCCATTTCTAACCCTATATACATGGGGTATTAGTTGTATGGCCCTGCGCTGAAGGACTTGAGCTTTGAGGGGCACTGATAGGGTCTGATTTCCATAAGATTAGAAGTTAGGATAATATATGTTACACTGTTAACTTTTAGCAAACTTTACTTTTGTTGAAAACCTTGTTAAGTTTGGGATTTCAAGTATTATTTGCTCTTAATAAGACCTCGTTCAGTCCATATTAACTTAAAATTGGTATAGATGGCTCCTTTCTGATTCTGTAAGTACTTTAAGGTTTGGCTAAGTGCAGACAGCTGGCATGTTTGAGCAGACCAATTGTTAGGCAATTTTCCTAACTCTGCTTCTGTAAGAGTTTCCTGATCACTTACTGAATACCCATTGTGTCTTTTTCCTTAATCGCCTGGGAGGAAACATCTATCATCCTGTCCTGAAGGGAGTTCCTCCTACGTCTGGTCAGACCTTCAGATTTAGATCCCCTGTTAGGAAACCTGCTGGGTTAAGGATTTTTGATAGGAAGGCTACAGGTTGTCAGTGGCCTCAGTGCTTTCAGGCTATGCCCTTGTTTACACTGACAACAAGGTGATATTGGAGTGTTATAGGGTTACAGAGAAGACCTTCAATTATCAATAATAGGTTTTATATTTTTACCTTTTTTTTTTTGGAGACAAAGTCTTGCCAGTCACCCAGGCTGGAGTGCAGTGGCACAGTCTAGGCTCACTGCAACTTCTGCCTCCTGGGTTCAAGCAATTCTCCTGCCTCAGCCTCCCAAGTAGCTGGAATTACAGGCGCACACCACCACCCCCAGCTAATTTTTGTATTTTTAGTAGAGATGGGGTTTCACCATGTTGGCCAAGTTGATCTCGAACTCCTGACCTCGTGATCCATCAGCCTTGGCCTCCCAAAATGCTGGCATTACAGGTGTGAATTATAGGTTTTAAATTTACCCTGGCTTTTAAAGGAATAGGGTACACTGTTATTTCTTTACTACTTCTCTTTCTCTCTGACTCCTTTGTCTCTTCCTCTCTTTCCTTCTGTCTTTGACTTTGTCTCTCTCTTTCTCTCTGCTGCTCTCTTCCTGCCTCTGCCAGCTGCTTATGCTGCTGTTCTCCCCTCTCCTTCCCCTTTTGGATGGCTTCGGCAGTGTAAGACTGCCACCTCCTTGGGTTTTTGCACTGAGTGCAATAACTCCATGATTTCCTCGTGGTATTTAATGGAGGTTCCCCCAGAGGTTAGGAACTCCCTTTCTTTCCATATTGCAGCATGGCCATGTAGGATTAGATAAGCATACTTGCTATCTGTATACACATTTATCCTTTTTCCCTTTCCCAGTTCTAAGGCTCAGTTAAGTGCCACTAGTTCTGCTAACTGGGCGCTGGTCCCTGGGGGGAAGAGGCTTACTTTTTTTTTTTTTTTTTTTTTTTTTTTTTGAGACGGAGTCTCACGCTGTTGCCCAGGCTGGAGTGCAGTGGCGCGATCTCGGCTCACTGCAAGCTCCGCCTCCTGGGTTCACGCCATTCTCCTGTCTCAGCCTCCTGAGTAGCTAGGACTACAGGCGCCCGCCACCGCGCCCGGCTAATTTTTTGTATTTTTAGTAGAGACGGGGTTTCACTGTGGTCTCGATCTCCTGACCTTGTGATCCGCCCGCCTCGGCCTCCCAAAGTGCAGGCTTACTTTCAAGTACGGTTACATCACTAACTGTGGCATAACCTGCCCTTTGTATCCCATTTTCCACAGAGGAACTTCCATCGGTATATAGGCTAAGGTCTGGATTAGCTAAGGGGACTTCTAAGAGATCCTCTTGGGCGGCATAAGTCTGGACTACAGCCTGTTGGCAGCCATGCTCGACCAGCTCCCCATCCTCTGGGAGCAAAGCGGCAGGGCTGAGGGCCTCACACATATGCACTTGAAGCACCAGTCCCTCAAGGAGTAGTGCCTGGTATCTAAGCAGGCGGTTGTCTGATACCCATAAACTTCCTTTGGCACCTAGTGTGCCATTTACATCATGAGTAGTCCAGACAGCGAGATCCTTTCCTTGTATTATTGTGATAGTCTCTGACACTAAGACATCCACTGCCACAGCTACCTGTAAACAGTGACGCTAGCCTTTTGCTACTATATCAGTTTCCTTACTTAGGTATGCCACTGGCTGTGGGGTTGTCCCACGAGTCTGAGTAAGGACCCCAAGAGCTATTCCTGCTCTCTCTGTGACGTTTAAAGAAAAGTTTCGTCCTGTGGGAAGGCTTAAGGCTGGAGCTTGAGTTTGTTCCTTCCAATGCCCAGATTTCAGGGTTGATTCCCTGCTCAGGCAGGGGACAAGTGGTTAACTTGTTCCCCATATTCATGTAGATAATAGCTGCAGCTTCGGCTAATATATCCCTCCCTAATAAGGGTGTGGGACTTTCAGGCATAATAAGAAAGGCATGTGAAAAGAGCAAAGTCTCCCAGTTACAACTGAGGAGGTGGGAGAAATACCTGGTTACAGGCTGTCCCAGGATTCTTCGGATGGTAACAGACCTTGAGGACAGTCATCCAGGACAGGAGATTAACACTGAGAAGGCCCTGCCAGTGTCCAGGAGGAAGTCAATTTCCTGGCCCTCAATGGTTATACATAGCCAGGGCTCAGTGAGAGTGATGACATCAGCTGGTGCTTGCCCCAGGCACCCTCAGTCCTGTTGTTGCATCATCTGGTTGGTGGCTTCTGTCCCAGAGAACCTTTGTCCTCTGGGACAGTGTGCCTTCCAGTGATTGCCTCGGCATAGTGGACATGGGTGAGGGGGCAGCTTGTTTCTCATAGGACAATATTTTTTTAAAAAGTGTCCTTGTAAACCACACTGATAACAGGCCCTACCGGGTGATTGGCCTGCTCCATTTTCTGTCCTCTCTGAACCACCAAGGTTTGTTTTTCTGAGGGCCATGACTAAGGCTGTGGTCTTTCTCTGATCTCGCTTTTCCTTTTGGGCCTGTTCCTCTTGGTCCCTATTATAGAACACTGAGGTCGCCAGGTTTACTAATGCCTCCAGATTTTGTTCAGGGCCCAGGGCTCGCTTTTGGAGCTTTCTCCTGATATCTGTGGCTGATTGGGTAATAAACTTATCTTTTAGGATCAAATGACCGTCAAATGAGTTGAGTGACAGAGGAGTATATTTTCTTAATGCCTCCCCTAGCCGCTCGAGGAAGGCAGAAGGATTTTCTTCCTTTCCCTGTGTTATGGTGGACATCATTGAATAATTCATGGGCTTTTTCCTAATTCTCCTTAGTCCTTCTAGAACACAGGTCAACAGATGTTTATGACTCCAGTCCCCATGATCTGAGTCGAGGTCCCAGTGGGGATCCATACTGGGGTCGGCTTGCTGACTGGTAGGGAATTTATCCCTTTCTTTGGCTGTCATTCTATCGTTTATTTGACTAAGATACCAGGTATCTCCAAACTCTTGGGCTGCAGCTAAAGCCACATTCTTTTCATTAAAGGCCAGGGTTTGATCTAACAATAGCATGATGTCTCTCCAAGTGAGATCAAAGGTTTGCCCTGGACCCTGTAGGACATCTATGTACCTATCAGGATCATCCAAAAGCTTCCCAAGGTCTGCCTTGATCTGCTTTAAATCAGAGAGGGAGAAGGGGACATGTACCCGAGTTTGGACCAAGTTCCCCTTCCCCTACAGCTTGAAGGGCACATAACCGATGGCCTGGGGGTTTTTGTGGTCCTTGGGAGATTTCTTTGCTTGTTTCCTTCTGGGCAGAGGGTATTAGAGGAGGCTTATCATTAATAGGAAGGGTAGCTATAGGGAGGATAGGATATGGGCGTAAGCTGAGAGATCCTCCTGTGGGATGTAAATTGCAAGCTTTGCATAGTGGTGTATTCTTCAGTGAAAAGAAAGCCTGGACATAGGGTATTTCACTCCATTTGCCTTCCCTCTTACAGAAAAGGTCAAGCTGCAGGATAGTATTGTTATACTTCCCTCAGGTGGCCATTTTTCCCCAGCAGAGAGAGAATACTGGGGCCAGGCCATAGTGCAGAAAAAAATGAGGCACCTCTTTTTCAGGGTTTGTGGGTCAAATTGGTACCAATGGCTTAGGATGCATTTCAAGGGTGAGCCTGTTGGTGCCTGAGTGTTTCCCATCTGAAAGGCAAAACCACCCAAGATTTTGGTTTGTTTGTTTCTCCCCTGCCCAAGAACCCACAACGGTCCCTGGACCCTGCTGATTGGACTAGTTGCGCTCACCGACGCAGCAGCAGAAACACTAGTTCTCCTCCTAGACCACAAGGAGGACCGAGGGAGGTCGGATTTAGTGGCCCTTACCGACGCATTCTCGAAAACCTGCACCCTTGCCTGTCCTCCTAGACCACAAAGCGAGAAAAATCGGATTTAGTGGCCCTTACCAACGCATTATCAAAAACCTGTTAGAGTCCTAAGCATTCTCCTGTTAGTATTGGGACTTTACCCCTGTCCTATAAAGATATTATGCTCCAAAAACGAAGTGGAGGGCCATACCCTGAGGGAGGGAAGGGATCTCCAGAGTTGGAAGAGTGACGCCTTTTGTCCCCACTTAGAATAGGAAGGATACAATTTCTGAGGCTCCCTATATTCTAGCTTCAGGAATAGCTTTTGTTAGGCCTTTTTGTCTGAGGAGGGATCCTAAAATTCCAGATAGTCACCCCCTACGACGGGGCTTTGGGCAAAAATTATGTCTTTCTGATTGGTGAGCCCGGGTGTCTAAAGAAGGCAACAGAGTCCTGAAGTTTATACTAAAAATCATTCTTAAAGGAGAAACTAGAAAATCACCAGAGACAGGGAGTGGTTTTAGAAGAGGGACTAGCCTCAGAGAAGAGAGGCAGGAGGAAGTTTGTCTGACAGGCGTTGAGACCCAGGAGGCAAGGGTCAGGATAGATAGGAGAGATGGGCGAGTCTCGCTTAGGCGACATGACTTTGAGAGTTCCACTCATGACTGCAGGGTCAACCAACTTGTTGTCGGGACCCCGGAGCTGAATGGCTTTCCTCTCTGTCGACCCTCGGCTCAGCGCAGAAGTACAGGAAAAGTAGAAGTTAGTTCCAGGCAAACCAACCCTCCCAACTCCGAGTTGGGGGTTGTTAGAGAACGCTTTCCCAGAAAGCCTGACACCTGTGTCTTTAGTCCAGTGGCCGCACTAGTCACTTTTAACTGGCCAACAGGTGCCCGGTATTTAGCCCCCGAATTCTAAGGAAAAATAGGACAGAATAGCAAGTGAACGGGATCCAATGGTACTCACCGCTTGGCCATAGGTGATAGTCCCTTTGTGGTTGCCAAAATGTGTCCAGAATTGGTTCCTTCCAGTGGGTTCTTAGTCTCGCTGACTTCAAGAATGAAGCCGCGAACCTTTGCGGTGAGTGTTACAGCTCTTAAAGACGGTGTGTCCGGAGTTTGTTCATTCAGATGTTCAGATACGTCCGGAGTTTCTTCCTTCCAGTGGGTTCGTGGTCTCGCTGACTTCAGGAGAGAAGCTGCAGACCTTTGCGGGCAGTGTTACAGCTCATAAAGGTAGTGCAGACCCAAAGAGTGAGCAGCAGCAAGATTTATTGCAAAGAGCAAAAAAAAACAAACCTTCCAGGGCATGGAAGGGGAGCAGAACAGGTTGCCCTTTGCTGGCAGGGGTGGTCACCCTTTTTCCTCCTATTTGGCCCCGCCCTTATCCTGCTGATTGGTCCATTTTACAGAGCACTGATTGGTCCATTTTACAGAGCGCTGATTGGTCCATTTTACAGAGTGCTGATTGGTCCATTTTTGTAGAGTGCTGATTGGTGTGTTTACAAACCTTTAGCTAGACACAGAGCGCTGATTGGTGCATTTTTACAGAGTACAGATTGGTGCATTTACAAACCTTTAGCTAGACACAGAGCACTGATTGGTGCATTTTTACAGAGTGCTGATTGGTGCATTTGCAAACCTTTAGCTAGACACAGCGCTGACTGGTGCGCTTACAAACCATTAGCTAGACACAGAGCACTGATTGGTGCGTTTTTACAGAGTGCTGATTGGTGCTTTTACAAACCTTTAGCTAGACACAGAGCACTGATTGGTGCATTTTTACAGAGTGCCAATTGGTGCATTTACAAACCTTTAGCTAAACAGAAAAGTTCTCCAAGTCTCCACTCAACCCAGGAAGTCCAGCTGGCTTCATTTCTGGGCTCAAGTGATTCTCCAGTCTCAGCTTCCCAGGTAGCTGGGCCCATAGGCACGTGCAACCATGCTTGGCTAATTGTTTTATTATTTGTAGAGACTAGCTCTTGCTATGTTGCTTAGGCAGGTCTTGAACTCCTGGCCTCAAACGACCATCTGGCTTCAGCCTCCCAAATTCTTGGGGATTATTGGCATAAGCTACTGTGCCTGGCCAGTTTCAATCTTTTAAAATTTATTGACCAATACAGTGACTGACACCTGTAATCTCAGCATTTTGGGAGAACAAGGCCAGAGGATTGATTGAGCTCAAGAACTCAAGACCTGCCTGGACTGTAACATACTAAGACCTCATATCTACCAAAAAAATTAAAAATTAGCTGGGCATGGTGGTACATGCCTGTGGTTCCCATTACTGAGGGAGCTGAGGTGGGTGGGAGGATCACTTGAGCCTGGGAGGTTGAGGCTGTAGTAAGCCATGATCACACCACTGCACTTCAGCCTGGACAACAGAGACCCTGTCTCAAAAAAAAAAATTATTGAGATTTGTTATAAGGCCATGAATATGGTCTGTTTTGGTGAATGTTCCCTTTGCACTTGAGAAAATACGTATTCTGCTGTTTGTTGGTATTTTTGTAAAAATGTCAAATTAGGTTGAGTTATTCATAGCATCTTGCAGGTTTTTTTTTTTTTTTTTTTTTTTTGAAACGGAGTCTTGCTCTGTCACCCAGGCTGGAGTGCAGTGGCCTGATCTCGGCTCACTGAAACCTCCGCCTCCCGGGTTCAAGTGATTCTCCTGCCTCAGTCTCCTGAGCAGCTGGGATTACAGGTGCCTACCACCATGCCTAGCTAATTTTTGTATTTTTAGTAGAGACAGGGGTTTCACTGGGTTGGTCAGGCTGGTCGCGAACTCCTGACCTCAGGTGATCCACCTGCCTGGGCCTCCCGAAGTGCTAGTATTACAGGCGTGAGCCACTGTGCCTGGCCAGTCTTGCAGGTCTTCTATATCATTTCCTTGTTTCATCAGGTGCTGAGAGAGGAATGCAGAAATCTTCAACTAATAATCGTGGAGTTGTCTTTTTCACCTTTTAGTTCTATCAGATTTGGCTTCATGTATTTTGAAGCTCCCATGGAAGATACTGACTGTATCCACATTTAAGACTTCTAAAAGTTCATGGTTTAACTCTTTAATGATTATGAAATATCCTTCTTTATTCCTGGTTATAATCTTTATTCTGAAATCTGAAATTTACTCTGTTTGATATTAATATAGCCACTCTGACTTTCTTTTGATTCATGTTAGTATATTTTCCATCCTTTTAAGCTATCTATGTCTTTATTATTTAAAGTGTGTTTCTGACTGGATGCAGTGGCTTACACCTATAATCCCAACACTTTGGGAGGCCAAGGACGGCTGATCACCTGAGTTCAGGAGTTTGAGACCAGCCCAGCAACATAGCGAAACCCTGTCTATACTAAAAATACAAAAATTATCCGGGTGTGCAGGGGTCTGTCCCACAGACCCTGACCCAACGATGGATGAATAACGTGCACTGATACAGATATTCTGCTTTACCATTCTGGCTGAGCATTAGGCCTACTTACAGACTCCCAGGAGAGTGCTGTAAACAGTTGCGACCTCAACCTTGACCAGCCATTTATTCAGTAAAGATTAATTGACAAAGGCTTGAGTCAACACCAACACCACTAGAGGGTAATTGACCTTGTGGCCACCCCAAATAGGAAGCAATTAAGCATCTGTGGTAGATCAAAGGTTAGTCTTAGGACCACATGAGTAAACAAGCTAGTTAGATAAACTCCCCACATTCCTTTGTATCTACTTAATTAATTAATTTTTTTGAGACAGAGTTTCGCTCTGCTGCCCAGGCTGGAGTGCAGTGGCACAATCTTGGCTCACTGTAAGCTCCGTCTCCCAGGTTCACACCATTCTTCTGCCTCAGCCTCCGGAGTAGCTGGGACTACAGGCGCCTGCCACCACGCCTGGCTAATTTGTGTGTGTGTGTGTGTGTGTATTTTTAGTAGAGATGGGGTTTCACCATGTTAGCCAGGATGCTCTCGATCTCCTGACCTTGTGATCCACCCGCCTTGGCTTCCCAAAGTGTTGGAATTACAGGCGTGAGCCACCACACCTGGCCTACTTTAATTTATTTAACTAACGGTAAATGGACTAGGCTGCCTTCAGCCAGATCTGTTACTGAAGTTATGCAAACTCTCAGGCCTTCCAGGAGGGTTTCTGGCTAGTATAACTAAATTTTTTCCCACCAGCCTGACTGAACCCTCATACAGGTAGAGACAGGAGAATTGCTTGAACTCAGGAGGCAGAGGTAGCCGTGGGCCAAGATCATGCCACTGCACTCCAGCCTGGGTGACAGAGTGAGACTCCATCTCTAAAAAAAGAGAAAAAAGTATGTTTCTTGTAGGCAGCATGTAGTCTTGTTTTTTATCTGATATAAAAACTTCTGCTTTTTAGTTGGAGTGTTTATTTATATTTGTTATTGTCAACAAGGTTAGATTCAAATCTACCATCTTACTACTCATTTTTTCCCCATCTATTTGTACTGTTTTTCTTATGACCATTTTATTTCCATTATTAACTTACTATGTCTCTTTGTAGTTGCTCTAAAATTTGCAATATACATTTTTCATTTCATTTATAGAGTTAGAACCTTGCAATAGTATACTTGTTTTTTCTCTCCTATCCTTTATGCTATTGTTGTCATACATTTGACTTTTATTATAAACTCTACAATACACTCTGATTATTTTTGCTTTAGACCATCAATCTTTTTTTTTTTTTTTTTTTTTTTTTTTTTTTTTTTTTTAAGACAGGGTTCACTCTTTTCACCCAGGCTGGAATGCAATGGCATGATCTTGGCTCATTGCACCCTTCACCTCCCGGGTTCAAGCTATTCTCCTGCTTCAGCCTCCCTTGTAGCTGGGATTACAGGCATATGCCACCACGCCCAGCTAATTTTGTATTTTTAGTAGAAACGGGGTTTCTCCATGTTGGTCAGGCTGGTCTCGAACTCCTGACCTCAGGTCATCCGCCCACCTCGGCCTCTCAAAGTACTGAGATTACAGGCATCAGCCACCCTGCCTAGCCTAGACCATAGTCTTAATGAGAAAAAATGTCTTATGTTTACCTGCATATTTACCTTTGTTTTTTGAGACAGAGTTTCGTTCTTGTTCCCCAGGCAGCAGTGCAATGGTGCCATCTCGGCTCACCACAACCTCTGCCTCCTGGGTTCAAGTGATTCTCCTGCCTCAGCCTCCCAAGTATCTGGGATTACAAGCATGCGCCCACCATGACTGGCTAATTTGTGTTTTTAGTAGAGACGGGATTTCTCCATGTTGGTCAGGCTGGTCTTGAACTCCTGACCTCAGGTGATCCACCTGCCTCAGCCTCCCAAAATGCTGGGATCGCAGGCGTGGGCCACTGTGCCCAGCCTATTTTTTTTTTTTTTTGAGACAGAGTCTTACTGTGTCACCCAGGCTGGAGTGCAGTGGCACGATCTTGGCTCACCACAACCTCCGCCTCTCTGGTTCAAGCGATTCTCCTGCCTCAGCCCCCTGAGTAGCTGGGATTACATGCACCCACCACCACACCCAGCTACTTTTTGCATTTTTAGTAGAGACGAGGATTCACCATGTTGGCCAGGCTGGTCTCGAACTCCTGACCTCAGGTGATCCACCCAGCTGGGCCTCCCAAAGTGCTGAGATCACAGGCGTGAGCCACCATGCCCAGCCACGTATTTACTATTTTTAGCACTCTTTATTCCTTTGTGTAGCTCTAAATCTATCTCTGGTATCCTTCTGCCTAAAGAAGTTTCTCTAATATTTCTTGTAGCATAGATCCTATGACAATGAGTCCTCTAACTTTTGCTTGCTTGAAAATAACTATTTTGCCTTTGTTTTTGAAAGATACTTTGGCTAGGTATAAAATTCTAGGTTGATAGGTTTTTTTCTTTATGTACCTAAAAATATTGCTCCCTTGTTTGCTAGTTTGCATAAATTTCTTATGAGAGGCCTGTTACCACTCTTGCAGGTAATTGTTTTTTTTTTTGAGACAGTTTTGCTCTGCCGCCCAGGATGGAGTGCAATGGTGCGATCTTGGCTCACTGCAACCTCCGCCTCCCAGATTCAAGCAATTCTTCTGCCTCAGCCTCCTGAATAGCTGGGATTACAGGCATGTGCCACCACGCCCAGCTAATTTTTGTATTTTTAGTAGAGATGGGGTTTCACAATGTTGATCAGGCTGGTCTCGAACTCCTGATCTCATGATCCGCCTGCCTCAGCCTCCCAAAATACTGGAATTACAGGCGTGAGCCACCATGCCTAGTCTCTTGCAGGTAATATTTTTTATTTCTTTCATCATGTTGATGTTTTCCTTTGTATCTTTAAACCAGTGGAACATACTTACAGCATTGTTTTTAATGCCCTTTTCTGCTAACTTAATCATTGCTATAATTTCTGGATCTGTTTTTGTTGACTTATTTTTTTTCTAGTTTTGGATAATGTTTTCTCACTTCATCATGTCTTGCAGTTTTTATTGAATGTTGGATATTGTGACTTTATGTTGTTGAGTGCTGGATCTTGTCGTATTCCTTTAAAGAGCACTGGACTTTGGGCCAGGCATGGTGGTTCACGCCTGTAATCCCAGCACTTTGGGAGGCCGAGGCGGGTGGATCACCTGAGGTCAGGAGTTCTAGACCAGCCTGGCCAACATAGTGAAACCCCGTCTCAAGTAAAAATACAAAAATTAGCTGGGTGTGGTGGCAGGTGCCTGTAATCCCAGCTACTTGGGGGGCCAAGGCAGAAGAATTGCTTGAACCTGGGAGGCAGAGGTTGAAGTGAGCTGAGATCGTGCCATTGCACTCCAGCCTGGGGGACAAGAGCAAGACTTCGTCAAAAAAAATATATATATATTGGACCTTGGCTGGTCTAGGAAAAAAAAAAAAGAGAGAGAGTATTGGACATTTCTTTTTTTTTTTTTTTTTTTTTTTTTTTTTGAGACGGAGTCTCGCTCTGCCGCCCAGGCTGGAGTGCAGTGGCCGGATCTCAGCTCACTGCAAGCTCCGCCTCCCGGGTTCACGCCATTCTCCTGCCTCAGCCTCCCGAGTAGCTGGGATTACAGGCGCCCGCCACCTCGCCCGGCTAGTTTTTTTTTTGTATTTTTTAGTAGAGATGGGGTTTCACCGTGTCAGCCAGGATGGTCTCGATCTCCTGACCTCGTGATCCGCCTGTCTCGGCCTCCCAAAGTGCTGGGATTACAGGCTTGAGCCACCGCGCCCGGCCTCGAGTATTGGACATTTCTTAGCAAGCAGTTAAGTGATTGCAAATTACCTTAATTGTCTTGAGGTTTAATTTTAACTGATTTTAAATGATGTTAGCATGGGACTATAGTAGCTTTTATTCTAGAGCTGATTTAGCTGCACTGTTTTTTTTTTTTTTTTTTGAGACATATTCTCACTCTGCCACCCAGGCTGGAGTGCAGTGGCGTGATCTTGGCTCACTGCAACCTCCACCTCCCTGGTTCAAGTGATTCTTGTGCCTCAACCTCCCAAGTAATTGGGATTGCAGGCACGTGCCACCATGCCTGGCTAATTTTTATATTTTTAGTAGAGTCGGGGTTTCACCATGTTGGCCAGGCTGGTCTTGAACTCCGGACCTCAGGTGATCCGCCCACCTCTGCCTCCCAAAGTGCTGGGATTACAGGCGTGAGTCACTGCACCTGGCCATTAGCTGCACTTCTAAATGTGTGACCCTTATAAGGTCTACTTGAGTGCTGCTTATGTTCAACATGATCGCTCCACTGTGATTGGAAGGAATTCCAATAATCCTTGGCCCCAGGTGAGCTCTGGGAGTTTAATCTTAAAGCTCTCAGGTAATTGTTCTTTCTTCAGAAATCATTCTCTCCTTGTGTATACAGTGGTCAGTAAAGTAAAATACTAATCATAGGAAAAAAAAAAAGAGGCATCATTCTTTCCTGGTCTCACGTGGTTTCACCTTATGCATACATGGATAAGTGTTGAGTGAAGATTCAAGTGCACCCTACACAGATTTCTAGAGCTCTACTCTGGAGGTCTTTCCTCTCAGGTACAGCTTTACCCTTGGTTTCTCTTTCCATGGTTTGAGTTACCCTCAATCAACCAAGGTCTGAAAATATTAAGATATTTGGAGACAGAGAAAGACCACATTCACTAACTTTTATTACAGGAATTGCTATCATTGTTCTAGTTTATTATAAGTTATTGTTGGCTGAGCACGGTGGATCATACCTGTATTCCCAACCCCTTGGGGGACCAAGACGGGCAGATCACCTGAGGTCGGGAGTTCGAGACCAGCCTGACCAACAGGAAGAAACCCCATCTCTACTAAAAATACAAAATTAGCTGAGCGTGGTAGCACATGCCTGTCATCCCAGCTACTCGGGAGGCTGAGACAGGAGAATCGCTTGAACCCGGGAGGCGGAGTTTGCCGTGAGCAGAGATCGTGCCATTGCGCTCCAGCCTGGGTAACAAAAGCGAGACTCCATCTCAAAATAATAATAATAAGTTATTGTTAATGTCTTACTGGGCCTAATTCATCAATTAAACTTTATCATAGGTGTGTATGTGTAGGAAGAGCATAGTTTGTATAAGGCTTAGCACTTCCTTAATTTCATGCATCCCCTAGGGATCTGGGAAAGTATCCCTCTTGCATAAGCGGAGACTACTGTATGCTGCTTCCCAAATTCTGCTGTGTGGACTTCCCAAAATCCAAGCTGTGTCTCAAGTCAGTGAAAATCCCAGGCTCTGATTAGTCTCTTGTTCCCTGGGTCACAGCCCGGGAATTCCCTTTAAACAGTAACCCTGGCCATGGTAGGACTCACCTCCCGTTGTAGCCTCCCAGGTGGCTGGGATTACAGGCGTGAGCCACTGCACTCAGCAGGAAAGCATTGCATTTTGTACACTGCTTTACTAGTAAGAAGTAATCAGTTACGTGATAAGGTATTGTAACCTGTGGTCTGGACTCACCTGAACAGGTTGGATCAAGTGGGTGGATGCCTGCCATTTAACCCTTTGTCTTCATCGTTATCACTGAACTCATACGGTTGCCTTGGAAATCACATAGAGAGATTGGGTGGTCCTTTGAGGCCCAGAGCTCTGTTTTTTAAATGCCGTTTTGGCCAACTGCAGAATGATTAGCGGACTCACTGAACTCATAGAATTGCTGGACGCCATAGCAGGGCCCTGGGAATGTGAAGGCTTCACAGGCTTCGCCGTCAACGTTTAAGCATGTACGAGCTTGCAAACCTTTGACCTACAGCCATCTGAAGCAGAAAGCAATTCCAAATCCTTTGGGGGTAAGAATCAGTTTATCCTAGGTGTATAAGTGGATATTTAGTAAACCAACTAAAGAACAACCGTATGGCCGGGCACGGTGGCTCGCACCTGTAATCCCAGCACTTTGGGAGGCTGAGGTGAGTGGATCACAAAGTCAGGATTTCAAGACCAGCCTGGACAAGATGGTGAAATGCCATCTCTACTAAAGATACAAACATGAGCCAGGATGGTGGCGGGTGCCTGTAGTCTCAGCTACTCGGGAGGCTCAGGCAGAGAATTGCTTGAACCCGGGAAGTAGAGGTTGCAGTGAGCCGAGATTGCGCTACTGCACTCCAGCCTGGGCGACAGAGCGAGACTCGGTCAAAAAAAAAACATCAGACCTGTAATCCTAGCACTTTGGGAGGCCGAGGTGGGTGGATCATGAGGTCAGGAGATCAAGACCATCCTGGCTAACACGGTGAAACCCTGTCTCTACTGAAAATACAAAAAATTAGTCGGGCGTGGTGGCGGGTGCCTGTAGTCCCAGCTACTCGGGAGGCTGAGGCAGGAGAATGGCATGAACCGAGGAGGTGGAGGTTGCAGTGAGCTGAGATCATCGCACCACTGCACTGTAGCCTCGGTGACAGAGTGAGACTCCGTCTCAAAAAAAAAAAAAAACCTTTGAGGTTATTCCGTATCCATTGAATCAGCTCCTTTTATCTCAATGTCTATGGAAAGAAGGCTCAGGAAGGACAGCAGGTTGTAGAATGAAGCCACTGAAGTTTACTGGGCAAACACTGCCTGGCTGAAACCCTACCAAGTTACTACTCTCTCGACTGTAGGCTGAGTCATGCCGGGTGACTTCCTGAAAGCTGCTGTTGCTCCTGAAGCTTCACCACTGTTGTACCATGTGGCACACATCACCACATCACAAAGCATTTTGGTTGCTCAAGTCCCCATACGGCCTAGGAGAGCTTTGTGGTGTTCATCATTATATCCTCAGGATCTAGCCAAGTACCCATTTCCTGGAGGAATGAACAGGCACCAAATTCTCAATCTACTGTGATGAGTTTACCCTTTGGAGTCTTTCTTCTTTCAGCAGGGACCAGAACCACCTTACCCTCTCTGCATCTCCCACCTCTTAGGCTGAACAGCTCTCCCAGGTCAAGCCTCGGCGGTCTGCCCTGGTTTATTTACTAGTTCTGAGGATCAGTGTCCCAGTAAGCAACCTCTTAAGAGGATCAACCCAGCTTTCTTCACTGAATCTTTTCATGTTGTCTTGGAGGGATCTCACAGCGTGCATTAATGAATTCATTTTACACATTCAATTCTACCTTAGGTACAGATGTGACTATCTCAAGTCTCACATTATCTAGGGCGTAAACCTTAGGAAACCCTGCTTTTGTCTTTCACAGTGGTCATCTCCATCGGAGACAACTGAAAGTTTCTTATCAAAAGAAATTTGGTTGGCACCCCCACAGTTCTACGAAGTGAGAAGACTTGCAAACTTTGCCTCTTTCTCTGACTTGCACAAATTTTGTTTGGGTCGTGCATTAGAAGGACTGGAAAGGTGGCTGCCTATCATCTTGTTAACTGCTGATGGGATGGTCCATCTTTTACCAGGTAAGCCAGTGAAGCATCAGTGCTTTGGTTAGTATTCACATTCAGTGCCCTGGGCTGCATGGCAGTATTGCCCAACATAGAGACAGGAATTACAGTCTGTGTTTTGTAGTCTACAGGTATTAGCTAAGTAAGATCAAAGCCTATAAAATATCCATATTATTATAACCAGAAATTCTGCGTAATATCATATACATACACATACATTTATATTAATATATTTCCTAGACATTGACAAAGGTCTTTCTCATGTCATTTCTCACTTTTTCTTTTTTTTGAAACAGAGTCTCCCTCTGTCACCCAGACTGGAGTGCAGTGGCACGATCTTGACTCACTGCAACCTCTGCCTCCCAGGTTCAAGCGATTCTCTGCCTCAGCCTCCCGAGTAGCTGGGATTACAGGTGCCCGCCACCAAGCCCAGCTAATTTTTGTATTTTTTTTTTTAGTAGAGATGGGGTTTCACCATCTTGGCCAGGCTGGTCTTGAACTCCTGACCTTGTGATCCACCCACCTTGGCCTCCCAAAGTGCTGGGATTATAGTCATGAGCCACCGCGCCTGGCCGATTTCTCAGGTTTTTGCATTTTAAGTTTGAATTACAAGAACTCTTAAGTTGTCATCTAATTTGAATTAGGGAGCTTTTTTTTTGTTGTTTTTTGTTTTTTTCGAGACAGTTTTGCTCTTGTCACCCAGGCTGGAGTGCAATCTGGGCTCACTGCAACCTTTGCTTCCTGGTTTCAAGCAATACTCCTGCCTCAGCCTCCTGAGTAGCTGGAATTACAGGCGTGTGCCACCACGCCTGGCCAATTTTTTTGTATTATTAATAGAGACAGGGTTTCACCATGTTGGCCAGGCTGGTCTTGAACTCCTTACCTCAGGTGATCCACCTGCTTCAACCTTCCTAAATTCTGGGATTATAGGCTTGAGCACTGCACCCAGCCAAGTTTGTTTTTTTTCAATTGAATGTAATTTCAATTGAAACTTTGAATTATGAAATTATGAATAAAATAAAAATGTTAACTCTATCTCAACTGAAAATATACAAAAAAAACCAAATCAGCCAGGTGTGGTTGCACACGCCTGTAATCCCAGCTCCTCAGGAGGCTGAGGCAGGAGAATTGCTTAAACCCATGAGATGGAGGTTGCAGTGAGCCAAGATTGTGCCACTGCACTCCAACCTGGGCAACAGAGCAAGACTCTCTGTCAAAAAAGAAAAAAAAAATGGCTAGGCGTGGTGGCTCATGCCTGTAATCTCAGCACTTTAGGAGGCCAAAGCAGGTGGATCACCTGAGGTCGGGAGTTCGAGACCAGCCTGACCAACACAGAGAAACCCCGTTTCTACTAATAATACAAAATTAGCTGGACGTGGTGGCACATGCCTGTAATCCCAGCTACTTGGGAGGCTGAGGCAGGAGAATCGCTTGAACCCGGGAGGCGGAGGTGGCAGTGAGGTGAGATTGCGCCATTGCACTCCAGCCTGGGCAACAAGAGCGAAACTGTGTCTCAAAAAAAAAGATTTGTTACTCAACCTACAGGGGGGAAATTTAGCAGTTTTTTTGTTTGTTTGTTTGTTTGAGACAGAGTCTCACTCTGTTGCCCAGACTGGAGTGCAGTCGCCCAGGCTGGAGTGCAGTGGCGTGATCTCGGCTCACTGCAAGCTCCGCCTGCCAGGTTCACACCATTCTCCTGCCCCCGCCTCCCGAGTAAATGGGACTACAGGTGCCCGCCGCCACGCCCAGCTAATTTTTTGTATTTTTTAGTAGAGACAGGGTTTCACTGTGTTAGCCAGGATGGTCTTGATCTCCTGACCTCATGATCCACCTGCCTCGGCCTCCCAAAGCGCTAGGATTACAGGCGTGAGCCACCGCATCTGACCAGTTTAGCAGTTTTGATGTAATTTTTCTAAATTAACCCAAAGATGTTAAGAACAGCCCACTTTGAAACACCAAACGTATATGGATATCAAGGCCAATCTTAGTATTGAATAGAATAAAGAGAGTCATAAACTAGTAAAACAATTACAGTTCACAGTGGAAACATACCAGTCATAGATGTTTATGAGCCCAAAGAAAACTCTTGACTGGGGCGTTGTGAGGGGATATTAAAAACACAAGAAAGAGGACAGGTGCAGTAGTTCAGGCCTGTAATCCCAGCACGTTGGGAGGCTGAGGTGGGTGAATAATTTGAGATCAGGAATTTGAGACCAGCCTGGTAAATACGGCGAAACCTGTCTCTACTAACAATACAAAGGATTAGCCAGGCATGGTGGCAGGCACCTGGAATCCCAGCTACTTGGGAGGCCGAGGCATGAGAATAGCTTGAGCCCAGGAGGTGGAGCCGAGATCGCGCCACTGCACGCTAGCCTGGGCAACAGAGTGAGACTCCATCTCAAAAAAAAAAAAACAAAAAAAGACCAAAAAAACACAATAAAGAAATTGAGGTAAGCTCATAGAATTAGATTAGTTAACAATTATCTCAGTTCAAACATATTAAACAGATCAAAATAAATAATGATTTAACAACTATCTCAGTTCCAGACATATTAAATAGATGAAAATAAATACTGATTTGTATGTCCCTAATATATCAGAGTGATTTATAAAATAATACTCGATGGAATTAAATTTTTATCCCTTCTGCCATGGTGAAAAATAATATTGTATTTAAAAATAAAATCAAATTTTATCCTTTTTCAGGTGATGAGCTATATTTAGAAGATTCAGACTTTTTGGAAAATCTTATGTCTACTGAAAAAAAGACTGAGGAAATCATGAAAGAAGGCAAGCAATTTCACCGGATAGTGATACACAATCGCCACCTTTATGATATCCATGTGACTGTTCAGTCAAAGCATAAGCACGTTTATCCTAAGAACTCTGTAGTAAGTAAGAGCCATTTGTAGGGTGCTCAAGCCTGTTGGTAAAATGGCCTACTTGAAGTCCTCATGAATAATGAGGGTTGAATTTCATTTGCTTGAAACTTAAGGAAGTTTGTGCCTATAAAAGTTACTGCAATTCAGTATTTCTTTTTTCTTTTCTATTTTTTTTTTTTTTCTGAGACAGAGTCTTGCTCTGTCACCTAGGCTGGAGTGCAGTGGCATAATCTCGGCTCACTGCAAGCTCTGCCTCACGGATTCATGCCATTCTCCTGCCTTAGCCTCCCGAGTAGCTGGGACTACAGATGCCCACCACCATGCCTGGCTAATTTTTTTGTATTTTTAGTAGAGATGGGATTTCACCGTGTTAGCCAGGATGGTCTTGATCTCCTGACCTCGTGATCTGCCCACCTTGGCCTCTCAAAGTGCTGGGATTACAGGCGTGAGCTACCACACCCGGACTTTTTTTTTTTTTTTTTTTGAGACAGAGTCTTACTCTTGCCCAGAACCCAGGCTGGAGTACAGTGGCCCAATCTTGGCTCACTGCAGCCTCTGCCTCCCAGGTTCCAGCGATTCTCATGCCTTAGCCTCCTGAGTAGCTGGGACTACAGGCGTGCGCCACCATGTCCCACTAAATTTTGTATTTTTAGTAGAAACAGGGTTTCACCATGTTGGCCAGGCTGGTCTCGAACTCCTGACCTCAGGTGATCCGCCCACCTCGGCCTCACAAAGTGCTGAGATTACAGGCATGAGCCGCCACACTTGGCCTAGTTAGTATTTTAAAGAAACATAAAGCCATAACAAAAACCATCATTGTTTGTTTCCACAGTGTTCATGAATGTAAAGAGGTTAGAAATGTAGTATTTGATTAATGATGTTTATTTTTACTGTATTTAATATGAGTAATTTTTCATCATCTTTAAAGAGGAAGAATGTTTATTGATTAAAGGTGAGAAATGATAGTTAAGACACCAATTCCATGGCCAGATCTTTGACTGTATCATGCATTGTACAACTGATTTCATATTTTATGAAATGCCTTAGTTTTCCTACTATAACATAAAGACAATGATGAATAAAGTTTATATGTATGATTTAATCCAGATGAGAGAACCATATCTAGCTCTGCGGTCCTCAACCTGGGCCCTTTTGCCCTAGGGAACATTTGGCTCTGTCTGGAAACATTTTTGGTTGTTGAAACTGTGGGCAGAGTGGGTGGGGTGGGGGAATATGCTACTACCATCTAGTGGGGAGAGGCCAGGAATGCAATTGAATAACCTGCAATGCGCAGTCTCACCACCCGCAACAAAGAATTACCTGACCAAGGGTGAGATACCCAATCTAAAGTAAAATCTTTTTTTTTTTTTCAATAAATGGTTCCAATATGTAAATTTTGAGAACCACAAATACTATTATTCTGTCTGCCTTTTGGATCTACAAAAATGGGAAATTATGTTCAATTGAAAAAAAAAAAAAAACAAAGTTGGCTGCATGCAGTGGCTCATGCCTATAATCCCAGCATTTTGGGAGGCTGAGGTGGGCGGATCACCTGAGGTCAGGAGTTCAAGACCAGCCTGGTCAACATGGTGAAACCCCATCTCCTAACAATACAAAAAACTAGGCAGGCATGGTGGCACACGCCTGTAATTCCAGCTACTTGGGAGGCTGAGGCAGGAGAATCACTTGAACCCAGGAGGCGGAGGTTGCAGTGAGCCCAGATTGCACTCCAGTCTGGGTGACAAGAGGAAAACTCTGTCTCAAAAAGACAAAAACAAAGTCTACAAAAATTATTGTTGTCTTTTGATTTGTTTTTTGAGATAGAGTCTCACTCTGCTGCCCAGGCTGGAGTGCAGTGGTGCAATCTCAGTTCACTGCAACCTCCATCTCCTGAGTTCAAGCAATTCTCATGCCTCAGCCTCCCAAGTAGCTGTGACTATAGGCACCTGCAACCACACCCAGATAATTTTTGTATTTTTAGTAGAGATGGAGTTTCACTATGTTGGCCAGGTTGGTCTTGAACTCCTGACCTCAGGTGATCCGCCCGCCTCAGCCTCCCAAGGTGCCCAGGATCGTAGGCATGAGCCACCATGCCCAGCCTTGCTTTGTCTTTTGACTCTCAAAGTTTACTAGAATGTTGCTGCTAGAAGGGACCTCAGTGAACACCATGATTTTGCCAGTGAGAAAACAGAAACGCAGCTGGTTAGTGCCACGGCCAACTCCCTCTTCACTGGAGTTGACATGGCTCAGTGGGTGATATTAGAAGATGTCATCATAAAGTAATATGACTAGTTTTTCTTCATAGAAAAGATTGTTTTCACACCACGTTTCCCTCATGTATGCTTTGTTTTGTTTTGTTTTTTGTTTGGTTTGTTTTTTTTTTGAGATGGAGTCTCACATTGTTGTCCAGGCTGGAGTGCAGTGGCGTGCTTTCGGCTCACTGCAACCTCTGCCTCTTGGGTTCAAGCGATTCTCCTGCCTCAGTCTTCTGAGTAGCTGGGATTACAGGCACGTGCCATTGCGCCTGGCTAATGGTTGTATTTTTAGCAGAGACGGGGCTTCACCGTGTTGGCCAGGCTGGTCTTGAACTTCTGACCTCAAGTGGTCCACCTACCTCAGCCTCCCAGAGTGCTGGGATTACAGGTGTGAGCCACTGCGCCTGGCCTGTATGTTGTTGTTTTTAATCTGAATGAACCTTGTCTCCTTCCAAGAATTCCTTTTGGGAAACTTGTCACATGACTTCCTACCTATAGCAGTACCTTGCCCATACCCCGTAACCCCAAATAATATGAGCTGAAAAATTAATACTGTTTTAGAACTCAGATTGCTGATGTTGATGGCATTTATGACACACAGTTTTTCTTTTCTTTTCTTTTCCTTTTTTTTTTTTTTTTTTTGAGACACATTCTCACTTCGTTGCCCAGGCTAGAGTGTAGTGATACGATCTTGACTCACTGCAACCTCTGCCTCCTGGGTTCAAGTGATTCTCCTGCCTCAGCCTCCCAGGTAGCTGGGATTACAGGCGTGAACCACCACACCCGGCTAATTTTTGTACTTTTAGTACAGACAGGTTTCGCCATTTGACCAGGCTGGTTTCGAACTCCTGACCTCAAGTGATCTGCCTGCCTCAGCCTCCCAAAGTGCTGGGATTACAGATGTGAGCCACTGTGCTGAGCCAGAAATATTTTTAAAGTTAAAAACAAAATTCAGCAGGGCATGGCGGCTCACACCTGTCATCCCAACACTTTGGGAGGCCAAGGTGGAAGAATCATTTGAGCCCAGGTGTTCAAGACCTGCCTAGGCAACATAGGGAGACCACGTCTCTATAAAAAACATTCAAAATTAGCGGGGTGGGCTGGGCATGGTGGCTTACACCTGTAATCTCAGCACTTTGGGAGGCTGAGGTGGGCGGATCACAAGGTCAGGAGTTTGAGACCAGCTTGGTCAATATAGTAAACCCAGTCTCTACTAAAAATACAAAAATTAGCTGGGTGTGGTGGCACATGGCTGTAGTCCCAGCTACTTGGGAGGCTGAGGCGAAGAATCGCTTGAACCCAGGAGGTGGAGATTGCAGTGAGCCGAGATCGCACCACTGCACTCCAACCTGAGCGACAGAGCGAGACTGTCTCAAAAAAAAACCCAAAAAAAACCCAAAAAAAAACAGCTGGGTATAGTGGTGCACCCCTAGAGTTTCATGTCCTCAGGAGACTGAGGTGGAAAAATCACTTGAACCCAGGAGATAGAGGCTGCAGTGAGTAGTGATAAGATTGTGCCACTCCACTCCAGCCTGGGCAACAGAGCAAGACCCTGTCTCAAAAAAAAAAAAAAAAAAAATCAGCACCATGAGACAGGGCGAAGAAAAAGGAAGCCTTGCGCATCTTTAAAAAAGTGTTTTCTGCTAGCGCCAGGGTTGGAGGAGGGCAGGTTACAGTATAAATGCGGACCCCTTTCAACCTTGGGGAGACTGGGTGACTGGAGCCCCAGGGCAGTGAGTGTTTTGACTGTGGGAGTGTAATATACAAATATTTCCATTTTCTGTGAGCCATGTTGTAAAAAGATTGGGAAATACCGTACTGTAGCACAGGATCTAGTCAAAGAAAAAAGGGTCTCTCCAAACCAAGAACTGGGAGAAGTCTATATTATCCATCTTTGTGGATTGGGAACTGTTTTGGGACTTTCTGTTTAAGATGGGGTCTTGCGGCTGGGCGCGGTGGCTCACGCCTGTAATCCCAGCACTTTGGGAGGCCGAGATGGGCGGATCACGAGGTCAGAAGATCGAGACCATCCTGGCTAACCCGGTGAAACCCTGTCTCTACTAAAAAATACAAAACACTAGCCGGGCGAGGTGGCGGGCGCCTGTAGTCCCAGCTACTCGGGAGGCTGAGGCAGGAGAATGGCGTAAACCCGGGAGGCGGAGCTTGCAGTGAGCTGAGATCCGGCCACTGCACTCCAGCCTGGGCGACAGAGCGAGACTCCGTCTCAAAAAAAAAAAAAAAAAAGATGGGGTCTTGCTTTGTTGCCAAGGCTGGGCTCCAACTCCTGGCAAGGGATCCTCCCATCTCACCCTCCCAAGTAGCTGAGACTACAGGCACATGTCACTGCACCTGGCTACAAGACCCCCTGTTTATTTTATTTTATTATATATATTTTTTGAGGTGGAGTCTCACTGTGTTGCCGAGGCTGGAGTGCAGTGGCATGATCTCAGCTCACTGCGACCTCTGCCTCCTTGCTTCAAGCGATTCTCCTGCCTCAGCCTCCTGTGTAGCTGGAATTACAGGTGCCGGTCACCATGCCTGGCTCATTTTTATATTTTTAGTAGAGACAGGGCTTCACCATAGTAGCCAGGCTGGTCTCGAACTCCTGACCTCAAGTGGTCCACCCACCTCGGCCTCCCGAAGTGCTGGGATTACAGGCCTGAGCCACCTCGCCCAGCCAGGACCTCCTGTTTAAATCGGGTCCTGTCGTTTTCCATCTCTTTTTGGCGAGGTCTTGAGCTTTCAGGTGAGTTGGCCATACCAGGTGCCTTGACTGGAGGTGAGGCCTTGTCAACCTAATTTCAGGAACAGGTGAACATCATGCACTTTGCAGCTGTGTTTGTCTCCCGACTGGCAGCTACACACCTTTCCTCTCCAACCATCCTGCCTGAGAGTTTAAGTGCACGTTATCTGTGGGACCTCGTGCAATCCAGTTTTCTTATAGAACTGCATGCTTACGTGAGCATTCTGTTCCCCAAATATGTAACTCCACAATTTCCATGCTCTCTCCAACTGTTGCAGTCTTTTGACATCTTGCTGGTTCCCTTACTAGCAAATTAACTCATTTCGACTCGGAGAGCCCTGCCAGTTGAAGGGCAGCTGGGAAGAAACCCAGGACCAGGGACCTTCCAGAAGGTGCAGACCAAGTGGAAATGTTGCCAGGAGGCCACGAAGACCCAGGGATTCGTGGCTGACCAGGACTCTTCCTCACCACCAGGGCTTCCAGCTCACAGCATTTAAGGGGTGTGGGCTGGCCTAGAGAAAGCAGGAAGACAGGGGCCCCCTGGCAGGCAACAAGGACCAACTGAGGGCCCGGCATGGTGGTTCATGCCTGTAATCCTAGCTGCTCAGGAGGCTGAGGTGGAAGGATGGCATGAGCCCAGGAGTTCGAGACCAGCCTGGGCAACACAGTGAGACCCCATATCTACAAAAAAATTAAAAAATTTTCCAGGCGTGGTGGTGCGTGCCTGTAGTCCCAGCTACTTGAGAGGCTGAAGCTGGAGGATCAACTGAGCCCAGGAATTCAAGGCTGCAGTAAGCCATGATTGTGCCACTGCACTTCAGTGTGTGCAACAGAGCCATACCCTGTCTCTTTGAAAATAAAATGATGAACTTGTAACCACCTAATGGGTTCACCTTGCCCACTGCCTAGACAGAGCCAATTTATCAAGACAGGTAATTGCAATGGAGAAAGTAATTCATGCAGAGCCGGCTGTGCGGGAGACTGGAGTTTTATTATTACTCAAATCAATCTCTCTGAGCATTCAAGGAACAGAGTTTTTAAAGACAATTGGGCGGGCAGGAGCTTGGGAAGTGGGGAGTGCTGATTGGCCAGGTTGAAGATGGAATCAGAGGTTGTCCGAGTTTTTCTTGCTGTTGTCTGTTCCTGGTTGGGACGGCAGAACAGGTTGAAGCAGATTATCGGTGTGGGTGGTGTCAGCTGATCCACTGAGCTGATGCAAGGATTGTTGTCTCATGCTTCCCTAAAATGTATAAAACCAAGTGAGGCAGGAAAATAGAGTCTGGAGGTAGGGAACATAAGGCCGATTCACACTTCAGCTATAACGGGAAATATCGTCTCCATAGGGCATACACCCAGAAATGACTTCATAACTTTACTTCACCGTCTTCATTTACATCGGGCATACTCCAAGCAGAAAGTATTTAAATTCACGAAAATTCTGTAACGGGGACTTTGAGCCCCTATGCTCAGGTCCGCTCCCGTGCTGTGGAGTGTACTTTTTCAATAAAACCCTTCATTCCTTCCTTGCTTTGTGTGTGCGTTTTGTCAAATTCTTTCTTCAAGACACCAAGAACCTGGACACCCTCCAACTTTAACACAAGCTGTGCCCCGACCACCTCTGGCAAATGTCATTAGGACTTCCTGTGTCAGGGGCGCATGTCCTCAACCTTGGTGAATTTTTTTATTTTTATTTTTTGGGACAGAGCCTTGCTCTGTCCCCCAGGCTGGGGTGCCGTGGCCCGATCTCAACTCACTGAAACCTCCGCCTCCCAGGTTCAAGCGATTCTCCTGCCTCGGCCTCCCAAGTAACTGGGATTCCAGGTATGGGCCACCATGCCTGGCTAATTTTTCTATTTTTAGTAGAGGCGGGGTTTCACCATGTTGACGATGCTAGTCTCCAGCTTCTAACCTTATCAGGTGATCCGCACGCCTCGGCCTCCCAAAGTGCTGGGATTACAGGCCTGAGCCACCTCGCCCTGCCGGCAAAATAAACTCTCTGAATGAACTGACACCTGTCTCACATTTTCAGGGTTCACAGGCTTTTATCAATTTTGTTTCAGAGTCAAACCATGGACTGAATTCCTTCCCAAAGTTAGTCGGGCTTCCGCCCAGGCATAAACAAGGACAGCTTAAATTAGAAGCAAGATGGAGTTGGTTAGGTCTGATTTCTTTCACCATCACAGTTTCCTCAGTTACAATTTTGCAAAGGTGGTTTCCAACGGACTCAGCCGCACGCGGCCCCTCTATCCCTCCCAGGAACAGGCGAGTGTCCTTGGGGCCTGGGGGTTCCTGCCAGCGGCAAATGAGGGAATCACGCTACCCCAAGCCGGGCCTCCCGGGGCCTCGGCCCATCAGTCCTCCCGGCCACCGCGTGGCGCTGTGCAGGGCGTTGTTGGGCGGTTGGGTGGACCACGTGGTCTACGACGCCTTAAGGCCTGCTGGGCGTGCGCGGGCATCCGGTCGGTGCTGGAGGCCCGAGGCCAGGCGGGCAGGGAGCCCCGAGCGAGGGGCTGTGTCACTGCCAGGACGGAGCGCGTCGCCTCGGGCCGACCCCGGGGTCCGCGAGGGCTCCTGGGGACGAGGAGTGTGGGGCACCTGCCACGGGGGGCCGAGGCGCTAAACGTGGAGGGAAGGAAAGCACTCGCGGCGGGGGCCTGGCGGGGGCGGACGCGGCCAGCCTCGCCCGTGACGGCAGGGGACTTCCAGGGCGAGGGGGCCCATCTGCCCTCCGGCGCCAGGAGGATGCTCCAGCTCCTGGTGCTGAAGGTGAGCGCTGCGAAGCCAACTCCACACAGTCTCCCACACCCTGCAGAGCCTCGCACCCCCGACCCCGGCACAGCCTCCCATCGCCACCCAGCCCCCCACACCCACCCCAGCCCCGCACAGCCCCCACCCCAGCCCCCAACCCGAGTCCCACACAGCCCCCCACACCCACTCCCCCCATCCCAGCGCTACACATGTCCCCTTCCCACCCCAGCCCTACACATCCTCCACATCCCCCCACGCCCACTCCCCCAGCCCACACATCCTCCCATGCCCACTCCCCGCCCCGCCCACACATCCCCCATGCCCACTCCCCGCCCCGCCCACATATCCTCCCACACCCACTCCCACCCAGCTCCACCCCCACACTCACACTTATGTCCCCACCCATCCCACTCCACACACACTTCATCCCACTCCCACACACCCCCAACCCCCTATATTCCATCTGGCCATGCCGTGCCCCCACTGCCTTCCCACCCCATCCCACTCCCACCCCCACACACCCCCAACTCCTACCCTAGCCCCAGCTCCCACCCGTTTCCTTATCCCTGCCCGCCCCACAGTCACACCCTCACCCCTGTCCCCACCTCGTCCTCATTCCCCCCCCCCCCACTTAAACCTCCACCCCGACATTTCATCCCCCCCACACACCCCACCACCACCCCTATCTCCACTCCCACCTGCACCCCAGCTGCAGCCCACCCTACCCCCACTCCCCCACCCACATCACACCCCGCCTTCCCCCACCCGAGCCCTCCCCGCGCCCCCACTAGGGGGCACCCCGGGCTGGGAGCTGGGGTAGAAGATGGCGTGGCCCGGGATGCACTTGAAGGAGCGTGGGATTGGCTGCCCCTTCGAATGCTTAGTCACAGGGGCCACGCGACACTGGCGTCCCCAGGGACCCGCTCACCGTACTCCACGGGGCCTTCAGGCTCGGCGCTTGGATAGGGTCGGTTGGCCCGGGCAGCCCCACGCCATGGGTCCCGCCTTCCCTCGTGCCCCGGGTCTCTGTCGCCCTCTCCACTCTCCGCGCGGGCTCTGTGTGGGCGATGTACTAGTCCCCGGGGAAGGGACGCCCGCCTGGACCCTTGCTTTTCCGCCTTGGAGTCCAGTGAGGGCTCACTGGTAAAGGGGAAGGCGTTGCTGGAGGAAGGAGCTGACAGGCCAGAGCAGAGGAGTAGGTGTGGGTTATTGGAGAAAGGAAATCTCAATCACTTTGAAAATCACACTTCAGTGGGCCCAGGAGCGGTAGGTAGCAAATTGTGAGATTATTATATTATATTATATTATATTATTTATTTTTTGAGACAGTTTCGCTCTTGTTGCCCAGGCTGGAGTGCAATGGTGTGACCTCAGCTCACTGCAGTCTCCGCTTCCCGGGTTCCCTACCTCAGCCTCCCAAGTAGCTGGGATTACAGGCGCCCGCCACCGCAGCTGGCTAATTTTTGTATTTTTAGTAGAGACAGGGTTTCACCACGTTGGCCAGGCTGTTCTCGAACTCCTGACCTCAGGTGATCCACCTGTCTCAGCCTCCCAAAGTGCTGGGATTACAGGCATGAGCCACCGCGCCTGGCCTATTTTATTTTTTATAGAGACAAGGTTTGTTGCCTAGGCTGGTCTGGAACGCCTGGCCTCAAGCAATCATCCCACCTCAGCCTCCCAAAGCCCTGGGATTACCCCCTGGCCCAGTGGTGCGGTTTTTTTGTTTTTTGGTTTTTTTTTTTTTTTTTTTTTTTGAGACGGAGTCTTGTTTAGTCGCCCAAGCTGGAGTGCAGTGGCATGATCTGGGCTCACTGCAAGCTCCACCTCCCGGATTCACACCATTCTCCTGCCTCAGCCTCCCAAGTAGCTGAGACTACAGGCGCCCACCACGCCCGGCTATTTATTTTTTGTATTTTTAGTAGAGACGGGGTTTCACCTTGTTAGCCAGCATGGTCTCGATCTCCTGACCTCATGATCCATCCACTTTGGCCTCCGAAAGTGCTGGGATTACAGGCGTGAGCTACTGCGCCCGGCCGGTGCGATTTTTAAAACCAGCACTCTCCTTCTCTTACTTGATGTCTTGTGTAATCTCTCTGAACAAAGATTCACAAACGTTTGAGGAAACTGACTCTTACAGAGAATTTGCCCCGAGACTTTAAGGGGTTCAGATCCACTTGGCAAGCTCCTCTCCCCCGGTCAGATGTTGTCTATCAGTCCTAAGGATGCTAGTCCGATTTCTCCTTTAGAAGAGACAGGGCTCTTCCAGGGCTGCACATCCTGACACGTGCACAACCATCCAGGCAGAATTTTGACGGCAGGAGCTGGACTTCCTGCTTTCTGTTAGGGAACCCCTTTCCTCTCAGTTGGGCCCAGGAACCCTTTTATTTACCTGCTCAACTCTGATCTGCCCCCACTTATGGCCCTCACCCAGCTCACCCCCTGAGCAAATTCTGTCCTGAATAGGAGTGTCTCCCCAAGTGCGGTGCAGGTACCACCTGTCCTGCAGATGAAGTTAGCTTTTACAAGGATGAAATGTTTTTCCCGCCATGTATCTATCAACAGATGATTGGGTAAACGGAAGGTGGTTTGTACATATACAATGGAATATTATTTAGCCTTAAATATCTGAGAAATCTTTGCCTGACTCAGTCACAAGGATTTTTTCCCCCACCTATCCTTTTATTATTTTTTTTTAATTTTTTTTTTTTTTGAGATGGAGTCTCGCTCTGTTGCCCAGGCTGGAGTGCAGTGGAGCAATCTTGGCTCACTGCAACCTCTGCCTCCCAAGTTCAAGCGATTCTCCTGCTTCAGCCTCCTGAGTAACTGGGATTACAGGTGCGTGCCACCGCAGCCAGCTAATTTTTTATATTTTTGGTAGAGACGGGGGTTTCACCATCTTGGCCAGGCTGGTATCCAACTCCTGACCTCAAGTGATCTGCCTTCCTCGGCCTCCCACTGCTGGGATTACAGGCATGAACTGCTGCACCTGGCCCCCCATGTATCCTTTTAGAAGTTTTATAATTTTATATTTTACCTTTAGAGATATGATCTGAGTTAATTTTTGTATATGGTGCGAGGAATGAAGTTTCATTTCTTTGCACTTGATTATCTAACTGTTCCAGCATCATTTATTGAAATGACTATCCTTCCTCCTTTGTGTCTTGTCAGAAATCAATTGACTATATGTGTGATTATATTCCTGCTATATTGATTTATGTACAATACCACACTGTCTTATTACTGTAGCTTTATAGGTAACTCTTGAAGTCAGGTGATATGAGTCTTCCAATTATATTCTTTTTCAGAATTGTTCTAGTTGCTTGGCTTTTCTAATATGCATTTTGTAATTGCTTGTTGAGTCTACCAAAAAAAAAAAAAAAAAAAAAACCCTGCTGGAATGGAGTTGTGTTTATAGATGGGTTCAGAGAAAATACATTAATCCATGAACACAGTATATCTATACCTATTTAGGTCTTCTTTCATTTCTTTCCATCAGTGTTTTATAACTTTCAGCATAGGAATTTTGCACATATTTTTAAGATTTAAACCTTTAAGTAATTACTGAGTTTTGTTTTTCAGTAAAAGACACAGGGTCTTGCTCTGTTGGCCAGGCTGGAGCGCAGTTCTGTAATCACAACTTACTGCAACCTCAAACTTCTGGGCTCAAGGGATCCTCCTGCCCCAGCCTCCTGAGTAGCTGGGACTAAAAACATTTGCCCCCACTCCTAGCTAATTAAAAAAATTTTTCTTTTAGAGACAGGGTCTCACTGTGTTGCCCAGGCTGGTCTCTCAAACTCCTGGGCTCAAACAATCCTCCCACCTCAGCCTCCCAAAGTACTGGGATTACAGGAGTGAGTCACCACTCCCAGCCTTTTTGTAATTTTCAATTTCCAATTTCCATTTCTGGAATACGATTAAATTATTGTTTTTTAATTTAATTTTAAGTTCCAGGATACAAGTGCAGGACGTCCAGGTTTGTTACATAGATAGACGTGTGCCATGGTGGTTTGCTGCAACTATCAACCCATCATCTAGTTATTAAGCCCCATGTGTATTAGTTATTTATCCTGATACTCTCCCTCCCCTCTGCCCTACAGGCCCCAGTGTGTGATGACCCTCCCTGTGTCTGTGTGTTCTCATTGTTCAGCTCCTGTTTATAAGTGAGAACATATGGTGTTTGGTTTTCTGTTCCAGTGTTAGTTTGCTGAGGATAATGCCTTCCAGCTTCATCCATGTCCCTGCAAAGGACATTATCTTGTTCCTTTTAATGGTTACATAGTATTCCATGATGTATTTGTACCACATTTTCTTTATCCAGTCTATCACTGATGGGCATTCGGGTTGATTCCAAGTCTTTGCTATTGTGACTAGTGCTACAATGAACATACGCATGCATGTCTTTATAACAGAATGATTGATATTCCTTTGGGTATATACCCAGTAATGGAATTGCTGGGTCAAATGGTTTCTCTAGTTCTAGATCTTTGAGGAATCGCCACACTGCCTTCCACAATGGTTGAATTAATTTACACTCTCACCAACAGTGTAAAAGCATTCCCGTTTCTCCACAGCCTCGCCAGCCATCTGTTGTTTCTTAACTTTTTAATAATATGCCATTCTGACTGGCGTGAGATGGTATCTCATTGTGGTTTTGATTTGCATTTCTCTAATGATCAGTGATGTTGAGCTTTTTAAAATATGTTTGTTGGCCGCATAAATATCTTCTTTTGAGAAGTGTCTGTTCACATGCTTTGCCCACTTTTTCATGGGGTTGTTTTTTTCTTGTAAATTTGTTTCAGTTCTTTATAGATTCTGGATATTAGACCTTTGTCAGATGGAAAGACTGCAAACATTTTCTCCCATTCTGTAGGTTTTCTGTTAACTCTGATGATAGTTTCTTTTGCTGTGCAGAAGCTCTTTAGTTTAATTCAATCCCATTTGTCAATTTTTGCTTTTGTTGCAATTGCTTTTGATGTTTTTGTCATGAAATCTTTGCCACTGACTATGTATTGAATGATATTGCCTAGATTTTCTTTTTCTTTTTCTTTTTTTTTTTCTGATGAAGTCTCGCTCTGTTGCCCAGGCTGGAGTGCAGTGGCACAATCTCGGCTCACTGCAAGTTCCGCCTCCTGGATTCACACCATTCTCCTGCCCCAGCCTCCCAAGTAGCTGGGACTGCAGGCACTCACCACCACGCCCGGCTAATTTTTTTGTATTTTTAGCAGAAACAGGGTTTCACTGTGTTAGCCGGTATGGTCTCTATCTCCTGACCTCGTGATCTGCCTGCCTCGGCCTCCCAAAGTGCTGGGATTACAGGTGTAAGCCACCGCGCCCGGCTGGTATTGCCTAGATTTTCTTCTAGGGTTTTTTATAGTTTTAGGTTTTACATTCAATTCTTTACTCTGTCTTACAAAAATTAAGTTAATTTTTGTATAAGGTATAAGGAAGGGGTCCAGTTTCAATTTTCTGCATATGGCTAGCCAGTTTTCCCAGCACCATTTATTAAATAGGGCATCCTTTCTCCATTGCCTGTTTTTGTCAGGTTTGTCAAAAATCAGATGGTTGTAGATGTGTGGTCTTATTTCTGAGATCTCTATTCCGTTCCATTGGTCTGTGTGTCTGTTTTTGTACCAGTACCACGCTGTTTTGGTTACTGTAGCCTTGTAGTATAGTTGGAAGTTGGGTAGCATGATGCCTCCAACTTTATTATTTTTGCTTAGGATTGTTTTGGCTATAGGGGCTCTTTTTTGGTTCCCTATCAATTTTAAAGTAGTTTTTTCTGTTTCTGTGAAGAATGTCAATGGTAGTTTAATGGGAATAGCATTGAATCTATAAATTACTTTGGACAGTGTGGCCATTTTCACGATATTCTTCCTATCCATGAGCATGGAATGTTTTTCCATTTGTTTGTGTCCTCTTTTATTTCCTTTGTTAGTTGTATTCTTAGGTATTCTCTTTGTAGCGACAATTGAATTATTTTAATAATCTTGTGCCTTATAGCCTTGTAAAGTCAATTATTAGTTCTGGCATATATATTTTTTATTGTAGTAAAATACATGTAACATAAAATTTGCCATCTTAATCATTTTTAAGTGTACAGTTCATGGTATTAAATACATACCTAATGTTGTACAACCATCACCAATGTCCATCTCCAGAAGTCTTTTTCGTCTTGTAAAACTGAAACTCTGCTTTCTCTGTGAATTTGACTACTCTGAGTGCCTCATATAAGTGAAATCATATAGTTTATCCTTTTGTGACTGGCTTATTTCACTCAGCATAATGTCCTCAGGGTTCATTATGTTGTACCATGTGTCAGAATTTCCTTTCTTTTGAAGCCCAATGCAGTGATGTGAACGTGAGGACCCAACTACTTGGGAGGCTGAGGCGGGAGGATTCCTTGAGGTGAGGATTGCTTGAGGTGAGGTGGGCAATATAGCAAGACCCTGTCTCTTAAAAATAAATAAATAATTAAATGTCTTTTTTAAAAAAAGAATTTCCTTCCTTTTTCAGACTGAATAATAGTCCATTCTACACCACATTTTGCTTATCCATTTATCTGTTGAGGGACATTGGGTTGCTTCTACATTTTAGCTATTGTGAACAGGGTGCTGCTATGAACACAGGTGTGTAAGTATCTCTTCAAGATCTTTCAATTCTCGTGGATCTACACCCAATAGTGGAATTGCTGCATTGTATGGTAATTATAGTTTTAATTTTTTGAGGAGCCACGCTACCATTTTCCACAGCAGCTATGTCATTTTACATTCCTACCAACAGTGCACAATGATTGCAGTGTCTCCACAGCCTTGCCAATACATTATTTTCTGTTTTAACACACCTTGCTGCACACTGAATTTTCAGGGTTTTTTTGACGGTAGTTATCCTCATGAGTGTCAGGTAGTATCTCACTATGGTTATGATTTATGTTTCTCTAATGATTAGTGATGTTGAGTGCCTTTTCATGTACTTATTGGCCATTTGTATATCTTCTTTGGAGAAATGTCTATTCAAATCCTTTGCCCATTTTTTAATTGGTTGTTTGGGTTTTTGTATTGTTTTAGGAGTTCTCTGTTTATTCTGGATATTAATCCCTTATGAGATATAAGCCTTGCAAATATTTTCCCCCATTCCATAAGTTGGCTTTCTACTGTGGTGATAGTGACTTTTGATGCACACAATTTTTAAATTTCAATGAAGCCCAGTTTGTCTATTTTTTCTTTTGTTGCCTATGCCTTTGGTGTCATATCCAAGAAATTGTCAAATCCAACGTCATAAAGCATTTGTTCTGTGTTTTCTTTTGTAGTTTTAGGCCTTCCATTTAGGTTTTGGATCCATTTTGAGTATAGTGTCACATAAAGGTCCAAATTCATTGTTATTTTTTTTTTCTTTTTGAGACAGAGTCTCACTGTGTTACCCAGGCCGGAGTGCAGTGGTGCAATTTCAGCTCACTGCAACCTCCACCTCTCAGGTTCAAGTGATTCTCTTCGTGTAGCCTCCTGAGTAGCTGGGATTACAGGCATGTACCATCACACCCAGCTAATTTTGTATTTTTAGTAGAGATGGGGTTTCACCATGTTGGCCAGGCTTGTCTGGAACTCATGACCTTTGGTGATCTGCCTGCCTTGGCCTTTCAAAGTACCGGGATTACAGGTGTGAGCCACTTTGCCTGGCCTCTTAAGTTCATTCTTTTGCATGTGAATATCCAGCTTTCCCAACACTCACTTATTACAAAACCTTTGCCTGAATGGTTTTGGTACCCTTGTCAAAAATCATTTGAATAGATACACAAGGGTTTATTCTGGACTCTCTATTCTACTCTGTTGGTCTATATGTCTTTAGTTCAGTACCACACTGTTTTGATTACTGTAGCTTTGTAGTGAAGTTTTGGTAAAGTTTTGAGATCAAGTGTGAGTCCTCTAGTTTTGTTCTTTTTTGATATTGTTTTGGCTGTTTGGGGTCCCTTGGGATTTCACATGAATTTTAGAATGTGCTTTTCTATTTCTGAAAAAAATATCATTGTGGATTTTGGTAGGGATTGAATTGAATGTGTAGATTGCTTTGAGCAGGATTGACATCTTAATGATATTAAGTCTTCCAGTCAATGAATGTGGGATGTCTTTCCATTTATTTATGTCTTCTTTAATTTCTTTCAGCAGTGTTTTATAGTTTTCATTGTAGTTATAATTTTTTAATAGACTCCTTAAGGTTCTCTGTATAGACAATCATGTTCTTTATGAATAAAGACAATTTTTTTTTTTTTTTGAGACGGAGTCTCACTCTGTCACCCAGGCTGGAGTGCAGTGGCCGGATCTCAGCTCACTGCAGGCTCCACCTCCCGGGTTTATGCCATTCTCCTGCCTCAGCCTCCCAAGTAGCTGGGACTACAGGTGCCCGCCACCTCGCCTGGCTAGTTTTTTGTATTTTTTAGTAGAGATGGGGTTTCACCGTGTTAGCCGGGATGGTCTCGATCTCCTGACCTTGTGATCCGCCCATCTTGGCCTCCCAAAGTGCTGGGATTACAGGCTTGAGCCACTGCGCCCGGCCGAATAAAGACAATTTTATTTATTCCTTTCTAATCTTCCTGACAGTCTTTTTCCTGTCTTATTGTACTAACTGGGACCTTTAGTACAATGTTAGCAAGTATACCGCTTGTGAAATTTTTCTTTTCCTTTTTTTTTTTTTTTTTTTTGAGACAGAGTCTTGCTCTGTTGCCCAGCCTGGAGTGCAGTGGCACAATCTCAGCTCACTGCAAGCTCCGCCTCCCGGGTTCACACCATTCTTCTGCCTCAGCCTCCTGAGTAGCTGGGACTACAGGTGCCCGCCATCACGCCCGGCTAATGTTTTGTATTTTTAGTAGAGACGGAGTTTCACCGTTTTAGCCACGATGGTCTCGATCGCCTGACCTTGTGATCCACCCGCCTCAGCCTCCCAAAGTGCTGGGATTACAGGTGTGAGCCACAGCGCCTGGCTAAAGCTATTTCTTTCAGCCTTCTCACCATTGGTCTTCTCTGGACTCCTTGGGGTCTCATCTCTGCCAAGAATGTGACGGGTGTTCTTATGCAGACTTTAGGGCTCCCCTTCTTTGCCTCTCCATTTAGGAATTTTACCCTTTAATTCTCAAGCTGCTATGGCAGCCCCAAACTCTGTTCTCTGATTTCCTCAAGCCACAAACATTATGACTTTCTCCTTGAATTGCAGCTGCTTAACACCACGTGGACTGGGGAATGGGCTGAGGGGAAAAGCCATGTAAAAGTGGATCTCACCCAGGGAAGTTTCCTTCTTTCAAGGGTTGACTCTCCTCCAGGTTCTGCTTGCTTTTGGTAGCTTGTCACTGCCTTCAAATCATTATTTTGTATTTTTTCCAGGATTTATTATTGTTACTCATAGGTGATATAGAAACTATTCTGTTGTTACTGGAACCAGAATAACTGCTGTTCTTTTTTCTGGTTATTTGTTATGAAAATGTTCAAACCTTCAGAAAAGTAGACATAATACTAATGTGAATACCTGTATTCTTGCCACCCTAGATGTAGGATCCCAAATCTCAAGATGTCATTTTTCTAGGCAGAGTTAGATAATACTTCTGAAAAATCATGAGTTCTTGGCTGGGCACAGTGGCTCACGCCTGTAATCCCAGCACTTTGGGAGGCTGAGATGGGTGAATCACCTGAGGTCAGGAGTTCGAGATCAGCCTGGCCAACATGATGAAATCCTGTCTCTACTAAAAATACAAAATTAACTGAGCATGGTGGCACATGCCTTTAATCCCAGCTACTGAGGAGACTTAGGCAGGAGAATTGCTTGAACCCAGGAGATAGAGGTTGCAGTGAGCTGAGATTGCGCCACTGCACTCCAACCTGGGTGACACAGCAAAACCTTTTGGTATTTTCAATTCAAATTTAGCTTTTCCCTTTATATTTATGTCTTTAACAATGAAAATCTTGGCTTCTAATAACAATAGTACACAACAAAATACATTCCAGGAAGTCTGACTTCCTTCCGTGTCCCTTCTCCATTTCTCCCCTCCCCTTAGGTAATGATTTGCATTTATTTCGGTTTATCTGCATTATTTCTTTTTTTATTATGAGCAGAATGTACTTATATTCACAGTGCTTTCTCTTTCTTACAAAAGAATAATACAGATCAGGAACAGTTGCTCCTGCCTGTAATCCCAGCACTTAGGGAGGCCCAGGTGGGAAAATTGTTTGAGCCCTGGAGTTTGAGACTAGCCTGGGCAAAATAGTGAGGCACCATCTCTGGGTTTTTTTTTTTTAACAAACAAAAGTACTAGAAACATTGCTCTGAACCGTGTGTTTGTGTATTATTATGGATTTTTCAGAATATAGGAGATTGAGGACATCTGCTTGTTTTTTGAGTCACAACACATAATTCAGAATTACATCCTATTGGTTACGTGTTTTAGAATTTTATCTTTGGTCTAACCATTTAAGCAAAGGCATTTGTCAAGAATTTGTTAGGTCACTTAAATTAGAAACAGTAATCATGGCTCTAAAGTTTACTATTTTGTGGTACTACTTTTAAATCATATATCATTCTGTTTGTCCTTTAAAAATTTTACAGATTGAAGATCCAGGTTGCTTCTGGGTTATTATAAAAGGGTGTAGTCCCTTTTTAGATCATGATGTCGACTATCAAAAATTAAATAGTGCCATGAATGACTTCTACAACAGCATGTGTCAAGATATAAAAATAAAACCATTAACATTGGAAGAAGGACAGGTATGTATCTAAATGTTATTTAATCACTGTGTCTTGAAACACCACTCACAATATAAACTGTTTTGGCAATGACAATGATTCAAGCTTTTAGAGTATTTTAATTTCTTACACTCAGTGGCTTGTGTTAGGTTTTGAGATGGAGTCTCGCTCTGTCATGCAGGCTGAAGTATAATGGCACCATCTGGGCTCACCGCAACCTCCGTGTCTCGGATTCAAGCAGTTCTCCTGCCTCAGCCTCCTGAGTAGATGGAATTACAGGCATGGGCCACCACACCCAGCTAATTCTGGTAGTTTTAGTAGAGACGGGGTTTCACCATGTTGGCCAGGATGGTCTGGAACTCCTGACCTCAGGCCTCCCGAAGTGCTGGGATTACAGGCGTGAGCCACTGCGCCCGGCCAGTGTAAGGTTCCTTAGGTTGCACAAGATTCAGGCTAGTCATGGAAGGGGGTGGCCGCCACATAAGGTCCATGTGGGGCAGGAGGAGACAGAATGTCATCTACACCCAGGCATGAGGGCCATCCCTCTGGGGCTGGGAACCAGGGGATTATTTGAGATCCCACAGAGGTATAGGGACCTCAGCAAAGAGGGAGTGGGTCTTCAGTGTAGGGCCAACGCCTCCCTTTTGGTTGCTCATGACTTTGGCCAACTCATATGTCTTCATTTTCCTCACTCCACGCCGTGGCCCCTCCTTGCCTTCTTGCAGCCTCAGCTCCCACTGCCCCTTGTCATGGTCTCCGCAGCTCAGCTACTTTTCAGAAGAGAGTGATTTTTTTGTAATGGTATAATAGGAAAAGATTTATAACCTCTTTGAGAGAAAAAGCAGAAATAATTTGAATCCCCTTCCCCCAATCATCATTAATAACATAATTTATTTTAGTATATGTGCTGCTGAAGCAAGTGTAATAACATAATTATTTGTTTCCATGCCATTGACTAATTGAAGAAGTTAAACTAGGTCTATTGTTTTTAAAAATATTCCACATTTTGGGCTGGACGTGGTGGCTTACTCCTGCAGTCCCAGCACCTTGGGAGGCCAAGGCAAGAAGATTGCTTGAGCCTAGGAGTTTTGTGAACAGCCTGGGCAACATAGTAAGACCCTATCTCTACAAAACATAAAAAGATTAGCGGGCATGGTGGCACGCGCCTGTGGCCCCAGCTACTCTGGAGGCTAAGGCAAGAAGATCACTTCATGGAGCAAGACTATAGGCACCATTTTTCCCACAGCCGGTCCTCGCTTCATGTCTCTGTGTCACATCTTGGTAATTCTCCCAACGTTTCGAACTTTTTCATTATTCTATCTGTTATGGTGATCTGTGGCCAGTGATCTTTGAGGTTAGTATTTTAATTGTTTTGGGGTGCCACCAATTGCATCCATGTAAGATGGTGAATTTTGTCAATAAATGTGTATTCTGACTGCTCCACCATCTCTCCCCCTCTGCCCAGGCCTTCCTGTTCACTGACACACAATTGAAATTAGGCCAATTAATAACCCTACAATGGCCCCTAAGTGTTCAGGTGAAAGGATGAATTACATTAAATTAAAAGCCAGAAATGATTGAACTTAAAGGAAGACATTTTGAAAGCTGAGATAGGCTGAAAGCTAGGTCTCTTGCACCAAACAGTTAGCAAAGTTGTGAATGCAAAGGAAAAGTTCTTGAAGGAAATTAAAAGTGCCACTCTGGAGAACACACAAATGAAAAAAAAAAAAAAGAAACAGCCTTATTGGTAATATGGAGAATGTTTTATTGGTCAGGATAGAAGCTCAAACCAGTTACTACATTCCCTTCAGCCAAAGCCTGATCCAGAGCAAGGCCCTAACTCTTCAATTTTATAAAGGCTGAGTGAGGTTAGGAAGCTGCAGGGAAAAAATATGAAGCTAGCAGAGGTTGGTTCGTGAGGTTTAAGGAAAGAGGCCATCTCCGCAACCTAAAGTGCAAGGTGAAGCGCAAGGGCTGATGGAGAGGCTGCAGCAGTTTCTCCAGATGTAGCTAAGATCATTGATGAAAGTGGACACACTAAATAACAGGTTTTCAATGTATACAAGACAGCCTTCTATTGGAGAAGATGTCTTCTCAGACTTCCAGAGCTGAATAGGAGAAGTAAGCCAGGTGCGGTGGCTCACACCTGTCATCCCAGCACTCTGGAAGGCCGAGGCGGGTGGATCACCTAAGGTCAGGAGTTCGAGATCATCCTGACCAATATGATGAAACCCCATCTCTACTAAAAAAAAAAATACAAAAATTTTCTGGGCCTGGTGACACGCACCTGTAATGCCAGCTACTTGGGAGGCTGAGACAGGAGAATCGCTTGAACCTGGGAGGCGGAGGTTGCAGTGAGCCAAGATTGCACCATTGCACTCCAGCCTGGGCAACAAGAGCAAAACAACATCTCAAAAAAAAAAAAAAAAGAGTCATGGGTAAGGGAGTGGAAGGATGAGTCTGGTGGCAGCTTCCTATTGGGCAGACACATTATTGACAATCATTCCTAAGCATTATTTCCTGATTTAAGAAGGTAAAGGAATGCATTTTTCTTATTTTACTTTCTAAAAATTGTCCTCAGTTAAGGAGTGAAAACGATTGTAGTAAGAAAAACAGTGACCTAGTACCCAGGCGGCCTGTGTTCCTGAGGTTTTCTTATGGGCAGAGGAACTCAGCTTGGATAGGCCTGGCCTCCTGGCATCTCTTTCCTCTGCTGTAAGGGAGAATGTTGACTGGGATGGTTTTAAGAGTACCTTTTAGCGCTCTTGTTCTTTGACGAGATGTTAACACTGATCTGAAAAAACCTTTCTGTTGGCTGGGCGCGGTGGCTCACGCCTGTAATCCCAGCACTTTGGGAGGCTGAGGCGGGCGGATCACGAGGTCAGGAGTTTGAGACCAGCCTATCCAACATGGTGAAACCCTGTCTCTACTAAAATACAAAAATTAGCCAGGCATGGTGGTGGGCGCCTGTAATCCCAGCTACTTGGGAGGCTGAGGCAAGAGAATTGCTTGAACCTGGGAGGTGGAGGTGGCAGTGAGCTGAGATTGTGCCACTGCACTCCAGCCTGGGTGACAGAGTGATACTCTGTCTCAAAAAAATAAATAAATAAAAATAACTGTTTATTTTGCAGGTGTGTGTGGTCTATTGTGAGGAACTAAAGTGCTGGTGCAGGGCCATTGTCAAATCAATTATGTCTTCTGCAGACCAGTACCTGGCAGAATGTTTCCTTGTGGACTTTGCCAAGAACATTCCAGTGAAATCCAAAAAGTATGTATACCTTACACTCTTTTCAGAGACAAATATCAGTTTCAAAGGAGAATGTCCATTTTAAAGTATGGGGCTAGAGGTCACTACCATTGAGAAAAGACAAAACTGGAGTTCTTTAACTTCAAGAAGGGGAGCTTTGTGGGTTTCAGGTCTGCACCCACTCACTGGCAAAGCAGGTGGGCAGGATGAAGGCTCAGGTGGCTCTGGCCCTCTGCCACTGTCTGTCCTGGCAGGGCAGGCAGGTTCAGGTGATGTTCTCTGCATCTCCTGGCTGCTCTCTGCATCTCCTTGCTGCCCTCTGCATCTCCTGGCTGCTCTCTGCATCTCCTGGCTGCTCTCCGCATCTCCTGGCTGCTCTCTGCATCTCCTGGGTGCTCTCTGCATTTCCTGGGGTTCTCCCTGCATCTCCTGGGGGTTCTTTCTGCATCTCCTGGCTGCTCTCTGCATTTCCTGGGGTTCTCTCTGCATCTCCTGGGTACCCTCTGCATCTCCTGGCTGCTCTCTGCATCTCCTGGCTTCTCTCTGCATCTCCTGGGTGCTCTCTGCGTCTCCTGGGTGCTCTCTGCGTCTCCTGGCTGCTCTCTGCATCTCCTGGGTGCTCTCTGCGTCTCCTGGGTGCTCTCTGCGTCTCCTGGGTGCTCTCTGCACCTCCTGGGGTTCTCTCTGCACCTCCTGGGTTCTCTCTGCACCCCCTGGGATACTGTCTGCATCTCCTGGGTGCTCTCTGCATGTCTTGGCTGCTCTCTGCATTTCCTGGGTGCTGCTTGCTGGCTGCTTTCCTGCCTGTATTCAGTTTCCTTATGCCCTTTAGGGAGGCTTGGCTGCAAGAAAGACATTTCCGGGAGGTAGAGAGAAATGCCTCTCTCCACAGAAGAGGTGTTGCTGGCATAGTCTCAGGGTTGCAGAGAGCAGAGCTTGTACTCACGTAGGTGTTCCTGGTTGTCCTGCTTAAGAGAGGGAGGGTGTGACCATCAGTGAGGTTGGGAAATGGCTCAGAATGAGCTGGTGCCTAGATGGCGCTGTGCAGCCTTCACTGCTTCTGGGACCACACTTCATAGTTCATTAGAAAACACCAGCAACAAGTCAGTCTTGGTGTTTTCTGATGATTTTTCCATAGTTTCCCATCCCAGAGTAAGAGGATGTCAGTTTAATAAATATGAGAATTCTGATTTCACTGAGAAAGAACAATACCAAATAGACTTGATTGCGATAAGAGGTGTCTGTTTTTTTTTGTTCTGTTTTTTTGAGACAGAGTTTCACTCTGTCCCCCAGGCTGGAGTGCATTGGTGTGATCTCGGCTCACTGCAATCTGCCTCCCAGTTCAAGTGATTCTCCTGCCTCAGTCTCCCAAGTAGCTGGGACTACAGACGCGTGCCACCACGTCCAGCTAATTTTTGTATTTTTAGTAGAGACGGGGTTTTGCCATGTTGGCCAGGCTGGTCTTGAACTCCTAACCTCAGGTTATCCACCTGCCTCATCCTCCCAAAATGCTGGGATTACAGGCGTAAGCCACTGCGCCCAGCCAGGAGGTGTCTATTGAATAGAAGAATTTCATGGCAGACATGCTTGTCAGACATTGGGAATTTACAGTACTTAATGTAAGAGTAGGTACCATTCGAGCTTATGATCCTGCATCTCATACGACCATAATCACTGCAAAAACAATTATTGTGTTTAACTGTTTGGGGAGCTTTTCTTTTTGCATTTGGTGTTTTACATTTAGTTTGTTCTGGGTGAGAAAATCGTATGGTTGAATAGAGCTTGAGGAGACTTCAGGGGGCCATGGATGCAGCTACCTTTCCCTAACCTGTCTGAGACACAAGATGGCCAGGCTGCCCAGACAAGACATAATAGGAACCCTGGAAAGAAGGCCAGTTCATGTGGAAATAGTATGTTGAAGTGGTTTTTTGGCCAGGAGTGGTGGCTCATACCTGTAATCCCAGCACTTTGGAAGGCCAAGGCAGGAGGATCACTTGAGGCCAAGAGTTCAAGACCAGCCTTGGCAGCATAGTGAGACCCGGACTCTACAAAGAAAAAAAATGTAAAAATAAAATGCTCTGTCGTTTGCTGAAGAAAAATGGAAATTAAATTGCCGAACTTACTATTTAAAAATCTCAGTCCTGCAGCTCTTTAGTGCAAAGTTGGCAAATACTAATTATTAAAACATCTGTTCATTTACAGAAACTTTTAAGGTAATTTTGGTCATATATTGAGATTGATATTTAGAAAATCTTGAATAGAATTTGCTTTACAGGTATGTTCATTAGTATCTAGTATTTGTCCACCTAAGGAGCCTTATTAGACCTTGTTTGTTTGAGACAGAGTTTCACTTTTGTTGCCCAAGCTGGAGTGCAATGGCACGATCTCAGCTCACTGCAAACTCTGCCTCCCAGGTTCAAGTGGTTCTCCTGCCCCAGCCTCTTGAGTAGCTGGGATTATAGGAGCACACCACCATGCCCGCCTAATTTTTTGTAGTTTTGGTAGAGACGGGGTTTCACCATGTTGGCCAGGCTGATCTTGAACTCCTGACCTTAGGTGATCTGCCCAACTCAGCCTGCCAAAGGGCTGGGATTACAGGCATGAGCCACCGTGCCTGGCCAGGAGCTTTCTTAAGACATTTTTTTCCTAAACTCTTACTCCTAGATCATGAAATGTCAGTTTCACTGATACACTATCTATGTACCATATCCATGCTTTATGTATCAAAAGAGTATGATTTTTTTTCAATCTCCCAAGAAACAGTTTTTCCCTCTCGACCAAATGTCTCCAAGCACTGTTGGTGGCTATATTAGAAACAGAAAGAATTGTTGTTTATGTGTTTTGTTTTACATTAAGTATATTAATAAAATAGGTGCACTGTAATGGAATATGTTTTATGTAATTTTCTATGTAATGGAGCTGTTTCTGTTTCACTTTTTAGCATCCGAGTTGTAGTAGAATCGTTTATGCAGCTTCCCTATAGAGCAAAAAAATTCAGCCTGTACTGCACAAAGCCTGTCACATTACACATTGACCTCTGCCGAGACAGTACTGACATTGTGTAAGTACAGCTTCTTAAGTCCTTCGAATCATTAGTAAAAGCCTTCTATCAAGTGCACGATGTTTCTATGAAGCCAGTTCCTCTGTAGAAGTGCTGAGCAGGAGGTCTCTGTTCTTTAGGAGGGGCTTCTGAGTCAGTGTTTGTCTGACCTGGCTGTGGTTGAGAGGGTTTGGAGCAGGGCCTGAGCTCTGTGCTTCTTGCCTTTGTTTCAAACTTATAAAAAGTAATAAATTAACTGTCAAGAAAAATATTCATAAAACATAGGATCATGGAGCATTATACATATGTGTATACACACACATACACACACACACACACACACACACACATACACACACTTTTTGAGACAGGGTCTCAACCTGTTGCCTGGGCTGTAGTGCAGTTGCATGATCATGGCTCATTGCAGCTTCACCCTCCTGGGTTCCAGCAATCCTCCCACCTCAGCCTCCCAAATAGCTGGGACTACAGGCACACACCACCATACCCAGCTAACTCCCCTCTCCTCTTTCCCCCTCCCCTCCCCTCTTCTACCTCCCTCCCTTCTTGCTTTCTTTTTTTGAGATAGGGTCTCACTATCTTGCCCAGGCTGGTTTCAAACTTCTGGGCTTAAGTGATCCTCCCACCTTGGCCTCCCAAAGTGCTGGGATTCCAGGCACGAACCACTGTGCTGGGCCCATGGAGCGTTATAAAAGAGTCCATTGCAGTTTTCTCCAGGCCCACATCCTTCCTCCTGGGAGGCCTCTGTGATCTTTTCCAGCTCTGAACTTGTGGGCCTTTGTCAGTGCTTTTACACACACTTACCCTGTGTGGAGCTTTTAACAAAAATTAGAACATACTGTCTTATTTGCAGAATTAAGAATGTATGTTGAGGCCAGTTGCGGTGGCTTACACCTGTAATTCCAGCACTTTGGGAGGCCAAGGCATGGGAATCACCTGAGGTCAGGAGTTCAAGACCAGCCTGACCAACATGGCAAAACCCCGTCTCTACTAAAAATACAAAATTAGCCTGGCGTGGTGGTGGGCATCTGTAATCCCAGCTTCTCAGGAGGCTGAGGCAGGAGAATTGCTTGAACCCAGGAGGTGAAGGTTGCAGTGAGCCAAAATCACACCACTGCACTCCAGCCTAGGCAACAGGAGTGAAACTCCATCTCAAAAAAAAAAAGTATGTTGAAACTCTTTATCAACACACATATCTCTTCTTTCTACTTTTAGTCTTTTTCCTGGGTGGATGTGGTTGACATACTTTCTGTATTTAATGATTCCCATCTGGATAGCCACTAGGTTGTTTCCAAACCATTTGCACAGTACAGTCCCATAAGAATATGGATGAATCTGGCTGGGACTGGTGGCTCATGCCTGTAATCCCAGCACTTTGGGGAGGCTGAGGCGGGCGGATCACTTGAGGTCAGGAGTTCGAGACCAGCCTGGCCAACATGGTGAAACCCATCTCTACTAAAAATACAAAAATTAGCCAGGCGCAGTGGTGCGCGCCTGTAATCCCAGCTGCTCGGGAGACCGAGGCAGGAGAATCGCTTGAACCCAGGAGGCAGAGGTTGCAGTGATTCAAGATCGCACCACTGTACTCCAGCCTGGGTGACAGAGTGAGACTCGGTCTCAAAGAAAAAAGAATACAGATAAATCCGTATAAAATACACAGACCGAGAGACGTATATATACGTGTGCCTCGCACCCCATCTTTGCTCCCTTTTTCTAGAGTTTGACTGCATTGCTAGTGTTTGTACAGGACAGATCCCTGCCCTGGGCACTTCCCTCTCAGGTGCAGGCACCATGTCTGCTGTCTTGAATGAGCACTACCGAGTAGCCTGACTCCTGCCTCCTGTGGTCTGTAGAGACGTCAGCCCCATCCTTCCACCCGGTGCTCCTCTTCTCATCCGCTTCCGGGACGACGGCATTATGACAGGAAAAGCCACAGGGAACAGCCCAGTTCCGACTCCACTGGCATGCCACGTTGCACTGTGTACTCTGAACTCAGAAACTGCCTTCATGGGCTGTTTGGTGACCTTCCCATTCTCCACTCACCCCAGCCCCCAGCACCCACAGTTTCCTGGTGGTGGTGAGTGCATCACTCTTGTGGCTGGTGTGGCGTCTACACTGATGTGAGGATAAGTCCCTGCTGAGGCCAGTGCGCCCTACCACGCCGCCCTCCAGCCAGTCCACCCCACTGCTCACAAAAGGCTCTGGGAGTGGGATTTCCTGCACTCAGCAGCCCCTGCCCCCTGTACTGCTGTCTTTCAGAGCGGCCCACTGCCCACCCTCCAGGCATGATTGGGCCCCTGTGTGTGCAGCCCAGCTCCCCTCAGAGGCAGTCGGTCCTCTCTTTCTTGCCGCTCTGCATGGGCCCTTCTGGGAACAAATGTGGGCTTCTGGGCCCTTCCCCACCCACCCTAGGATGCCCTCAGGGAAGGGCCTACTGGGTTTGGTGACCTTCTTTGACATCTGATACCTTTGTGTTTGTGCTTTATCCAGAACACCCTTTTAACATGTGTATTGCAGTTTTACAGATTTTGTCAAATTCCCCTTCAAAAAGACTAGCAATTTATACTGTCATCATTGGGGTACGAAAGCACTGTTACTCCCACACAATATTGAATATCATTAGGCTTTCTAATTTCTGCTTGTTTGCTCAGTGAAAATGGTATTTTGATTTAATTTGTATTTTTCTGACTTGCAAAGCTGGTTATGTCTTCATGTGATTATTGTGTGTGTGTGAGAGAGGGAGAGGGAGAGACTAGCTGATGGGGTTATTCTGTGTGTGTGTGTGTGTGTGTGTGTGTGTGTGTGTGAGAGGGAGAGAGACTGGCTGATGGGGTTATTCTGTGTGTGTGTGTGTGAGAGGGAGAGACTGGCTGATGGGGTTATTCTGTGTGTGTGTGTGTGTGTGTGTGTGTGTGTGTGTGTGTGAGGGAGAGACTGGCTGATGGGGGGTTATTGTGTGTGTGTGTGTGTGTGTGTGTGTGTGTGTGTGTGTGTGTGTGTGGGAGAGACTGGCTGATGGGGTTATTCTGTGTGTGTGTGTGTGTGTGTGTGTGTGTGTGTGTGTGTGTGTGAGAGAGGGGGAGAGACTGGCTGATGTGGTTATTCTGTGTGTGTGTGAGAGGGAGAGACTGGCTGATTTGCCTGTTCATGTGTTAGATTGGGTTTTCTCTTGGGTTGTTTGCCTTGTCATTATTACTAATCTACTACATTTTGCTTTTTTAAAAAAGCTAATTATTAGGTAATTCTTTGTGTGTAACAAGGTTTTAGGACCACTGCCTTTACTGCCTTTTATAAATCCTTTGTAATTCCTTGAATTGCTTAATATCTTTCTTATAAGAATAAAGATAACCAACATTTTTGAGTAATGATTATATCCAGGCACTGGGCTAAGTGTTCTATGTACATTATCTCATTTGATCTTTAAAACAGTTCTTGGAGGATGGTGGTGGCATCTCTGGTACATAAAATCAGAAGAAACATAAAACGTCATTCTGACTTTACATTTTATTTTTTTCCTTGCTTCCAAGTTTCTCCTCTTTCCCCACTTTCTACAGCTTTTCCTACAATTTTCTTTGCAAAGCCTAAGAAAGATGTAGAAAGGACAAGATGATAGGGTAAGATGGGAGCCAGTGAGAGGGCGCTAGGGTCAGCAGAGTGAGGAACAGTAGTTTTATAGTAGCTGAGACCCACTGCATTAGCTCATGCCTGTAATCCCAGCACTTTGGGAGGCCAAGGCAGGAGGATCGCTTGAGCCCAGGAGTTTGAGACCAGCCTGGGCAACATAGCTAGACCCTCTCTCTATAAAAATTTTTTTTTTTAATCGCTGGGTGTGGTGTGGCACACCTGTAGTCCTCGCTACTCGGGAGGCTGAGATGAGAGGATCCCTTGAACCCAGGAGTTCAAGGCTGCAGTGAGCTGTGTTCATGCCACTGCACTCCAACCTGGGTAACAGAGAGAGACCCTGTCTCAAAAAAATGAAAATGAAACAAAGATAGTATCTGGCTGTCCCACGACTGCCTGTGAGGGTGTTGGTGTACCAGCATGTGTTGTGCCCTCTCTGTGCCAGACTGTGCTAGACGCTGCACACTTAGGATCCCTGTCCCAGGAGCTTGTGTTCTGGCTGGGGAGACTGATTTGTCTAGGGATGGTGGTGTCGTGACAGACAGTGCGGTGGTGAGCACAGGTCATTCTCAGTGGCACCTCTGTGCTTTGAGTCTGCACCAGTGCAGCTGACAGTGTTGAGAAGAGCGTGTTGCAGGATACGGTGGGATCCTCACCCTCAGAGCAGGGCCAGCGCCAGGCGCCCCATCATCTGCATCACATGTTCCATATGTAGTGTGAGGAACGTCCAGTGTATGGTTTACAGAATGCTGTTGGTGTGCTAGCCTCAGATTTTTATGTAATGAAGTTGCATCTGTTCGCTGTTCCAGACCTGCCAAGAAGTGGGACAGTGCAGCTATTCAGTACTTTCAGAACCTTCTCAAAGGTAAGCCAGTGCCTGATCACTGCAGCCTGCCTGGAAGTGACACCCACAGAGGCCCAGGTTCTGCTGCTGGAGGGGGTTGGAGATGCCCCTGTTGGCCAAACAGCCCTCCTCAGAGGAGTTCCCTAAGCTACCTGGGGCTTCTTCCAGCTCAAGTGCCACAGTAACTCTGCACCCCTAGTGGTTGTGGATGTCAGTAATTGACAGCTAAGATCAGCAGGGGGCTGTTTGTACAAGGGAACCCTTACACAGTAATAAGGCTTGCCTCTTTGTTTGCATAAAAGCTGCGGCGCTGCAAAATAAATTCATATGGATTTTATTGGACCAGTAATTGATGAAAAATCTAGCATTTTTAGTGAGCAAGAGATAGTAAATGGATATTTATTGTGTAATATTCATTACTGCTAATTTAAGATGAATAAAATGTCTTCAGCTGTTCTTTTTATTTTATATCAGTGACTATAAACAGTGTATTTTGTGGGATCTGTCGTGACCCCTGGCAGTCAGATACCTGGTTTCAGTGAGAGGGTTGGTGGGTGGGAAATGCCTGGGGTGCTGCCTGGTACCTCGTTGGGTCCTGGCCCCTCTCCTGTGCTGTGCCGTTGTCTGGGTAGAGGAGGAGCCAGATCCTTTGACCTGGGAGCAGGGGGAGGCTGGGAGGTCACTGGGACTGGAGTTTTGGCCCTGTGAGCCACGGGGGCTGCTGGGAGATGAGAATGCGAGTCTGGAGGAGGCCGGCCATCTAGTCCTCAGTGGCTCAGGCAAGTGACTTAGCCTCTGAGCCTGGTCTCCTCACCTGTGATGTGACCACTGTACTTACCTTGAAGGTAGTGGTAAGAACTCAGCGAAAGAAGGTTTCTAAAGGACTTAGCACAGCGCCCGGTAGGTGGCAGCGATGCTGCTGCTGTGGGGTTTTGAGTCTCTAAGGGAGTAGCTGGGTGCTGCACTCCGTGGGGCTTTGCAGGGTAGAACGGACCTCAGATGAAGGCCTGGCACTGGAAATCTGGGTTTGGGAGGAGTGGAGGAGAAGAGAATACCAGGAGCTATGCTTGAGGAGGTATTCACAGGGTGGCACAGGAACCTGTTGACAGGGACAGGACTCCTGATCCACTCCGCAATCAGGAGTGCTTTTTCCTAACATGCTCCCCCTGGTCCTGCCCGAGGAAGCCATTTGGGCACTCTTAAGTGGTTAGCAGAGGTTACTAGGTGAGAAATAGTCATGATTGTTTCAAATATACTTTTAACATCAGCTAATTTGTGTTTTCATTTATGCTGTTTAGCAACTACCCAGGTGGAAGCCAGATTATGTGCTGTGGAAGAAGATACATTTGAGGTTTACCTTTATGTAACTATAAAAGATGAAAAGGTAAGTGAAAGAATTGTATTTTTAAAATATTTCATCATGATTGTAAATTTTACTTTAATAAAACAGAATAAATGCCAAGAAAAACACTATAGTTCATACAGCATAGAAATTGTCTTAATCTCTTAAGGTCTACCTTAGACCTGAAGTTAGCTAGGTCTGTATTTTCTTCTTTTGATTACTTTAAAAAATGACTTTGGCATTTTATTTTAAAATGGCCAAGAAATTGTTCCTATAGTGATGAGCATGAAATGTTGTATTCTTCTGAGGGAACATGATTTTTATAAATATGCTAATTTGCTGTAGCATTAGTTCACTGCCTTTCCCCCTAGACATTCTCACTGTATGTAACATGTGCTTACTGTAAAGAATTAAGATCACAAGCAGAAAGAAAGTGGACATCACATGTGAGCAGCCCCTACCTCTGCCAGGTGCCAGCTGCTAGCATTTTGGCCTCTGCCCTCTCTGAAGGATGGCTCAGGGCATAGCTCAGCACTGGGCAGAAGTGGATAGAAGGGGCACATCCAGGACTGCTCAGAGCCCCTGGAGGGTACCTTAACCATGGATTTTTTAAAAATTGTATTTTGAAATAGTTTTAGACTTACAGAAGAGATGCAGAAATAGTGCAGACATTTTGGGAAATGCTTTGCCCAGGTTGTCCTGATGTTAACATAGCACAAAACCACAGTACAGTTTTTAAAACCAGAAAAGTAACATTGATAAAATACCACTGAAAACCTGCAGACAGATGAATGTTGCCAGTTTCCCCGCTGATTTCCTTTCTCTGATCTAGGATCTGCTCCAGCACTGCGCGCCCCCCCGCCACCGCACCTGTTTGTCATGTCTCCTTCCCCTCTTCTGGCCTGTGACAGCTCCTCAGTACTTCCATGCCTCTCATGGCATTGACTGCTTTGGAAGAGCAGTGGCCAGTGGTTTTGTAGAATGTTCCTCAATTTGGTTTGCCTGATATTTTTCATCATTGTATTAAGGCTGTGCATTTTTGGCAAGAAGACCACAGAAGTGGTACTGTGCCCTTCTCAGTGCATCCCAGCAGGGGTTTATGACGTCAGTATGTCTAATTACTAGTGATGTGAATGGTTTTTTCCCTTCAACTTTTAAGTTCGGGGTACATGTGCAGGACGTGCAAGTTTGTTACATAGGTAAATGTGTTCCATGGTGGTTTGCTGCACAGATCATCCCGTGACCTAGGTATTAAGCCCAACATCCATTAGCTATTCTTCCCTGATGCTCTCCCTCCCCCCTCCCCACCCCCTGACAGGCCCCAGTGGGTGTTGTTCCCCCCAGTGTCTATGTGTTCTCATCATTCAGCTCCCACTTATAAGTGAGAACATGCAGTGTTTGTTTTTCTGTTCCTGCATTAGTTTACTGAGGATAATGGCTTCTAGCTCCATCCATGTCCTTGCAAAGGGCACAATCTTGTTCCCTTTTATGGCTGCATAGTATTCCGTGGTGTATATGTACCACATTTTGTGATGTGGATGTTGATCACCTGGTTACTGTGGTGTTTGCCAGGTTTTTCCTGTATAGAGGTGTTATTTTGTCCTTTTGAAATTAGTAAGTATCTTGTGGGGGCCTACTTTGAGGCTGCAGATAACCATTCCATCAATGATTCTTGGCTGTGAAAGATATCACTGTGGTGTATACGTGTTTCATCTTTCCCTCTACATTTTTCTCCTCTCCCCTCCCCTCCTGTCTGTCTCTCTCTGTCTCCTAGGTTGGAGTACAGTAGCACAATTGTAGCTTGCTGCAGCCTCAACCTCCTGGGCCCAAGGGATCCTCCTTCCTCAACTTCACAAGTAGTTGAGACTACAGGTGTGCACCACCACGCCCATGTAATTTTTTGTGGAGACGGGATTTCATTATGTTGCTCAGGCTGGTCTCAACAGGCAGTCTTCTCGCCTTATCCTCCCAAAGTGCTGGGATCACAGGTGTGAGCCACCACGCCCAGCCCCTTCTGCATTTTTAATTTTTATTATTTATTTATTTATTGTTTTTGAGATGGAGTCTTGCTCTGTCGCCCAGGCTGGAGTGCAGTGGTGCAATCTCAGCTCACTGCAACCTCTACTTCCCGGGTTCAAGTGATTCTCCTGCCTCAGTCTCCTGAGTAGCTGGGATTACAGGCACACGCCACCACGCACAGCTAATTTTTATGTTTTAAGTAGAGACGGGGTTTTACCAAGTTGGCCAGGCTGGTCTCAGACTCCTGACCTCAAGTGATCTGCCCGCCTCAGCCTCTCAAAGTGCTGGGATTACAGGCGTTAGCCATCACGCCTGGCCCCCTTCTGCATTTTTTTTTTTTAAACAGAGTTTCGTTCTTGTTGCCCAGGCTGGAGTGCAATGGTGCAATCTTGGCTCTCTGCCGCCTCCGCCTCCCAGGTTCAAGCAATTCTCCTACCTCAACCTCCAGAGTAGCTGGGATAACAGGTGCCCACCACCACACCCGGCTAATTTTTTGTATTTTTAGTAGAGATGGGGTTTTACTATGTTGGCCAGGCTGGTCTCGAACTCTTGACCTTAGGTGATGCACCCGCCTCGGCCTCCCAAAGTGCTGGGATTACAGGTGTGAGCCACCATGCCTGGCCCCCTTCTGCATTTTTAATTGGAATTTTATACCAAAGAACCCTCCCTCCTCCCCCGTATATTAATTATTCGATAATTTGCATTAATATGGACTTTTGGAAATGTATTTTATTTGGGGAGTTCTAATCTATGACTATCATTATTGCCTTGCTCACATTGCATTGGATTCTGGCCATTAGATGCTCCTTCAAAGGGGCTTTTGTATACTTTCAGTGTGCCCCATCATTACTTGAACCCTCTTTACTCTCTGTGCCACAATGTTTATCATTTTGTTATTTGCCAGCCCTAGCCCTAGAATCAGCCACTTCTTTTTTTTTTTTTTTTTTTTTTTTTTTTTTTTTGAGATGGAATCACTCAGGCTGGAGTGTACTGGCGTGATCTCTGCTCACTGCAAGCTCCGCCTACTGGGTTCATGCCATTCTCCTGCCTCAGCCTCCTGAGTAGCTAGGACTACAGGCGCCTGCCACCACGCCTGGCTAATTTTTTGTATATTTAGTAGAGATAGGGTTTCACTGTGTTAGCCAGGATGGTCTCAATCTCCTGACCTTGTGATCCGCCCGCCTTGGTGTGCTTGTTCCAACTGGAGTGTCATGATCATAGGTCCTCTCAGCAGAAAATATTATGAAATGTATGTATGTACTTATTCCCATGCACACACAAATCTATATTTCTATATCCATCTGTACACATATTAAGAGCTTTGATACTTCTGATTTGAATCCAGTACCATAGGGTTCATTCTAACTCTCTCCTTTCCTTATTTATTCATTTATTTTTTTGAGACAGGGTCTTGCTATGTTGTTCAGGCTGGCCTGGAATTCCTGGGCTCAAGTGATCCTCCAGCCACACCCTCTCAAGTAGGTGGGACTATAAGCACACACCACCATGCCTGACCCCTTATTCTTAACCCCCTTCTCCAACAGTGAGAAACCTACTCTATTTGGCTACAGTCTACGTATTTGACTCATCCATGTATTTACATTAAGTAATTTCAGGATTGCTAACCCACACTCCTGTGAAAACAAAATTTGTATTCAGCCTTCACATTATGCAGCCAAAATACTGTCTGCCAAAGTTACTTAGGTTGTTTTTTCTCTTTCGCATCTTCTTCAGTGTGATTATGTTATTCTTTTGTAATGGGGTTCATTTGTTACTGCTTATATTGCATTTTGGATTCCCCACATCCTGGTTCATTTTACCTATGAGTTTTCATTACTTATTTTGTAACTTAGTAAAAATACCAAAATCGCCCAAAGGTTTGGCTTACACCTGTTTAATCCCAGCACTTTGGGAGGCTGATGTGGGTGGCTTGCTTGAGCTCTGGAGTTTGAGACCATCCTGGGCAACATGGTGAAACCTTGTCTCTACAAAAAATACAAAAATTAGCTAGGTGTGATGGCTTGCACCTGTAGTCCTAGCTACTTGGAAGGCTGAAGTGGGAGGATTGCTTGCGCCTGGGAGGCGGAGAATGCAGTGAGCCAAGATGACAGCACTGCATTCCAGTCTGTGTGACAGAGTAAGACCCTGTCTCAAAAACAAACAAAAAAAACCCCACCAAAATATTGGCTACAGAACCAATCATTTTTTTAAAAAAATTTCATACTTAAGAGACCTATCCTGTAAGGACCAGTCTTATAAGACATCTTTTTTAAAATAAATTCTGTATAAACTTGCTTTCTTCTTGCTTTTCAAAAGTAGGTCTCTTTCTAACCATGTAGGTTGTATGCTGATAATGACTCTATCTTTTTTTTTTTTTTTTTTTTTTTTTTTTTTTGGAGACGGAATTTTGCTCTGGTGGCCCAGGCTGGAGTGCAATGGCGTGATCTCAGCTCACCGTAACCTCTGCCTCCTGGGTTCAAGCAGTTCTCCAGCCTCAGCCTTCCCAAGTAGCCGGGATTACAGGCATGTGCCACCACGCCCGGATAATTTTGTATTTTTAGTAGAGATGGGGTTTCTCCATGTTGGTCTTACTTTAAAGTGCAGCAGGCAGGGAGGTTCGTGCTTAGCCGAGAGAGCTTATAGTGGATGCATGAGATCATAACTGCCAGAGGAAAAGCGTGTAGGCCAGCAATCCTTTACCAGCTCCCAAAGGTGGCACCAGGGTATGTCCCAGGGTGTTTTGTTTTTTGGTCTGGCTTCTTTCATTTGGCAAAATTATTTTAAGATGCATCCATATTTGTTCCTTTTGTTGCCAAGTCCTCTTCCATTGTGTGGATATACTATAGTGTATTTACCCATTAACTCGTTGATGGATATTTGGGTTGTGGCCATAGGGCCCTTATAGATATCCATGTACAAGTCTTCCTGTGGACCTGTGCTTTCATTTCTCTCGAACATTACCTAGGAGTCAAACTTTTGGATCATATTGTAGGTGTTAAGAAACTGCCATATTGTTTTCCAAAGTGGTAGACTATTTTACCTTCGCCTCAGCAATGAGAGTTCCAGTTCCTCCATGTCACTTGTGTAAACATTCTGCCAAGTGTGCAGTAGCACCTCATTGTGGTTTAAATTTGCATTTCCCTAATGACTAATGATGGTTTTATATGCTTATTTGCAATCTTCAGAATTTGATGAAGCAGACATTCAGATTGTTTGCACATATTTTAATTGTGGTGTTTTCGTTTTATTGAGTTTTTTGAGTTCCTTATATATTCTGGATACATGTCATCTGGATACTTGATTTTAAAATAATTTTGCCTCATCTCTTTATTCTCTTGAAGAGCAGAAATTTAAAATTCTGAGCAAATCCAGTATAACAGGTTTTCCTTTTATGGTTCGTGTTTTGTCTCTGTCCTCCCACCAGGTTTTTGCCTGGCCAGGTAGTTTTAGCACTACAGTGCTTATGTCCGAGAAAACGCCTCTTGTGTTTCTCACAGGTGCTTCTGTTTTTCTTCCTCAGGATTGGTGGGAAGTAATTGGTTTACCAGAGCAGGAGTCAAATCTGTTTCTATCAGATTATGTTCTATAAAATAATTTCTCTGAAGATAGAACTTTGGGGTTAAGTTTGGAATATTTCCTTTAAAATTGCTTGACTGTATTTGTCTTATTCACGAAATGTTTAAAATTTTACAGGTTTGTGTTAATGATGATCTTGTTGCAAAGAACTATGCTTGTTATATATCACCTACGAAGAATAAAAACCTTCAATATTTAGAAAAACCAAGATTGAATATAAAATCAGCACCCTCCTTCAATAAACTCAATCCAGCACTTACACTCTGGCCAATGTTTTTGCAAGGAAAAGACGTTCAAGGAATGGAAGGTGAGTAGATTCTCATCATATCAATTTCCCTTACATTGTTTTATTAGTAATCTTAGTGTATAGATATAAGTTGTACAGACTTTTCCCCACATGGAGACAAAGACTTGGACTCTGTTTAATATTTAAAGTTTAATCCTGATGAGGCTGTGACAGATTTTGAGGTCCTAAAGTGCCACAGTTTGTGTTTATTAGACCAGGAAAAAAACTGCCCTCAATTTCTTATTAACATTGAGTTATGTTGTTAGAAGTCCAAATGTTTGTAATTTAGAGATACTAACAAAACAAGATTTTGAGTATTTAGACTTTTAGATACTTTTAAAAAGAGCTATTTATCACAAATAACCCTTAGCATGAAAATATAAGAGCTAGTCACGGACTGTGGAAACAATTTCTGACATTTCTGTCCACACCTGATTTTTAGTCCCCTCGCCTTGTGTCCCTTAGTCAGGTGTCCTGTAACCTCAGAGCAAAAGCAAGAGCAGAAGTAGTGTACTAACAAGTTCACATTTTTATTTGGGTTTTTATTTCATGCTTTAATTCTGAAATTTATTCTTTCTATCAGATTCACATGGTTTAAATTTTCTGGCACAATCTCTGCAGCATACATGGCGCAGGGGTATTGTCGGTGACCTCAGGCCAACAGCCACAGCACCGGGTGAGTTCTGCTAATGTGGTTTATTTCATAGGCAGCATGAAAAAAGTATTCTTAGCTTTTTAAAGATTAGAAAGGTTGTCTAGAAGGGCTATGGTAATTCTCTCTCTTTTCTTAATTTAGTGTAACCAATCTGTGATGTAGATACTGAAAGAGATCACGTGTCCTGCATTTCATACTTAGAAATTTTACTGTCATGTAAATAACATAACAGGCACCTGTTCATGTGCAGGACTGATTTTTTTCCAGCCTAGCCATTGACCAGTAATCATTATCTGTCCTCAGAGTGTACATATGTATTTATGATTGATTTTTCACTTAGGCAACAGGATGCGTAAAAATAGGGAAGACATGCTTATGAGGGCAGAAATACATAGTTTTTAATTCCAGTCTTCAAGATATTTTATGAATTGGAATTGCTGGGTGAGGGTGAAATGTGTCAGCCCCGTTGATGCCTGGCTCACCCTCTGTGGTGGTTCCTCCACCATTTCACTCTTATGCTGGATGTGTGTCTAGGAAGGCCTCACTTCATGTCTTGGATAGGTTCTTGGAAACTGACTTCAGTGAAACAAAGTGAAACGAAGCAACCTTAAGCAAAGCAACTTAATTTGAGGGCCTACTGTACTTTGTTTCCCTTAAATCCATGGTTTCCAAGAACCTATTGATGAGTCAAGTAAGGACTTACTGATACCTGTGGGTGTAATATTTCATGTGCATCTGTAGTAAACCACAACTACATTAAAGCTTTAGCCAACTAAAACATTCCCTGTACTTCAAATTATTTTCAATTACTTTGTTAATGTTGCTCATCATAGAGAAGGAAGGATGCAAAGGATTTTTCTCAGCCACTGTGCCAACCAGAGAGTCCTTCATGGCTGGCAGTGCCCACCCTGTCCCCGACCTGGGCCTTGCTCAGCCCTGGGCCTGGCCGCTGGAGGCTCCCTACCCACTCGGCCCACCTGTGCTATAGATTGTATCTGCATTTGGCGGTTCCCAAGCTCTTGTCCTGTGTCCAAGAAGAATAAGGTTATGCTGCCAGTTAGAAGAGTGAGGATGGGCAGAGGAGAATTTTATGGAGTGATGGAACAGCTCTCAGTGTAACCTCATTCTTCTTGGACAGGTGATTTCTGTCTCAGTGTGGCCAGGCTGGAACTTTTTATGGACTCAGAATGGAGAGTGTATGCTGATTGGTTAGTGAATATGCAAAAAAGGTTAAACCAAACACACCACTGAAAGGTGGGTATGACAGTGTAGAAAACCAACTAGGAGAGGGTAGGTGTATATGAAATAAGTAGGAGGCAGAGATCAATCAGAGGAAAAAATGCCAAACAGGAAGACAGTTTCTCAATCCAGTGTGTATATTACCTGAGACTTGTAGCTGAGCTTTAAACTGGTTTCTGCTTGAAAATTGGGTTTCATCAGGGACCCACCCCTATCTCCCTAGGCATTTGACTGCCTTTTGCTGCTATCAATAGCCCAAATTGTAAAAACCTGTCATCTCACTGCCTACTTTTTAAAATTGTAGAGTCGGGACTAGGTGCAGTGGCTCACACCTGTAATCCCAGCACTTTGGGAGGTCAAGGCTGGCAGATCACTTGAGGCTGGCATTTCAAGAGCAGCCTGGCCAATATGGTGAAACCCCATCTCTACTAAAACTACAAAAATTAGCCGGGTGTGGTTGTGCATGCCTGTAGTCCCAGCTACTCCGGAGACTGAGGCTGGAGAATGGCTTGAACTGGGAGGTGGAGGTTGCAGTGAGCCAAGATTGTGTCATTGCACTCCAGCCTGGGTGACAGAGTAAGACTCTGTCTCAGAAAACAAATAAAATAAAATAAAATAAAATAAAATAAAAGGCCAGGCACGGTGACTCATGCCTGTAATCCCAGCACTTTGGGAGACCGACACAGGTGGATCACCTGAGGTTAGCAGTTTGAGACCAGCCTGGCCAACATGGTGAAACCCCGTCTCTGCTAAAAATACAAAAATTAGCCAGTCATGGTGGCGTGTGCCTGTAGTCCCAGCTACTCAAGACCTTATTTGCTACATGATGAAATGAGAAACTAGAATGTAAAAAGGAGGAGTGAACCCTGTAGACTCTTTTGCATTGAAGGTAAGGGTGGCAACACAGTGTGGAGAGAACAAGCTTGGGGCTAGAAGCCAGGAGATATGTGTTCTAATCCTGAGTCCACCACTGGCTTGATGGGAGCCTTGACCTTCCAAGAGCCTGCATCTGCCCATCTGTACATGGAGTGGGAGGTAGGGGAAGACTAGAAGGCTCCTGGAGTTCTAGCATGTCTCCGTTGGGAATTTTTTTTTTTTTTTGAGACAGGGTCTCGCTCTGTTGCCCAGGCTTGATTGCAGTAGTGTGATCACAGCTCACCGCAGCCTCAACCTCCTGGCCTCAAAGGAGGCTGCAGCAGGAGAATCACTTGAACCCAGGAGGCAAAGGTTGCAGTGAACCAAGATTGTGCCACTGCACTCCAACTTGGGCGACAGAGTGAGACTCTGGCTCAAAAATAAAAAATAAAATAAAATAAAATAAATAAAATAAAATAAAATAAAATACCTTTCTTTCCGAAGTTTTCCAGAGGGTATTTGTATAATTTTTATTTCACAGAAATGGGGTCCTACTATACATACCTCTTTGTAGTGTATTTTACTTAGTATATGGCTGAACCCCTTTGTAGGTCAAATATATCCGGTAGAATGTGTTTAAGGACATAGACTCTGATGTGAGACTGTCAGGGTATCAGGCCGCTTCCTTCTCTGGGACATGGAGAGGTGTCGTTCCCATCCCCCTGGGAGTTGCTGAACTGGGCCATCGTGCAGTGTGCTTGGCTCAGCGCCTGACCTGTGGCAGCAGCAGCACATGTGGCCTCTGCCCCAGATTCTCATATGCCTCTTGTAGGGGATCCTCAGGTGAGAATTACAGCAGAAGGTAGAACCTGTTGTTGATGGGAGTGTATTCTTTCCGTTTATGTTCTTTTTCCATTGGAGGAATAAAAATACCAGGCACTACATCATTGTGTTTAATTATCGCGTGGCTTTCCATTGCGTGATACGTCAAAATTACTTTCAGGAGTCCCAGCTTGCTGGGCAGTAATTGTTTCCTGCTTATTACAGTCAGTAATAGAATGAACTATGCTTATCTTTGAAAAGGAAAAGGTTATGGTGAACAAAAACAAAAAAAAAAAAGATAATGTGAGGTGTGACTTGAATTGGCATGTAAAAAACAGAATTATTAGATGTTACTTTTCTAAGTATAGATTTCCCTTTCCTTTAATTATTGTGAGAAGGTACTTCAGTTATATTTCAGTTAGTTTTTGGTGTTTCTCTTTGAAGTTGCCTAATATTTTTAAGAATCAAAGTATAATACTTTGCTAATACTTGATTTGCTAATACTTGATCAAACAATCACATATTACAGAAGGGCTACAGTGAAAAATAATTTTTTTTATTTGCAAACTCTTCTTACCCCAGAATGTCCCCTAGAGATAAACTCACTTTTTAAAGTTATTTATTTTGGTAGTTATCTCCAGATTTTAAAATAATTATGTATATTTTACTGTTACTAGGCTTGTTAACTTTAGACATTGTCTTGATTTCTAGGGCAAGTTCGCTCTCATGCCCCTAACCCATATTCATTCATTCATCAGTTATTTATGAAGCCCTCACTGTCAGGTGCTTTTCTAGGGATTCTTAGGAGGGAAACAAAGTCTCTGCTTCCATAGAGTTTACATCCATCTTCTCAGTACATTTTTTATTTTACAATAATTACAAACTTACAGAAAAGTTGGAGAGTATTACAAATTACTTTTTCCCCAAACCATTTGAGAATAAGTTACTAATCTGATTCCGCAATACTTGAGTTTTTCCTAGAAAGGAGGACATTCTCAAAAATATCCACAATACAATGATCAGAGTGTGAAGATTAACATTGAATATTGTGATCATGTAACTCCCAGGTACCATTCAGATTTTGCTGATTATCCTAATACTCCCTTTATAGCAAAGAGACGTCGTTCAGCATCACTTGTTTCATTTAGAGAACACGTTTCTTTAGTCTTTCCTCTGGGACATTTCCTGGGTCTCCTTGATTTTCATGACCTTGCTCTTTGGAAGATTACAGACATGTTATTTTGCAGAATGTGTTCTGGATTTTGGTCATTCTAATAGGGGTGTAGTGGAATATCATTATTTCAATTTGCATTTCTCTAATGACATATGACGTGAGCATCTTTTCATATGCTTATTTACTGTTGATGTATCTTCTCAGATGAGATGTCTCTTCAGGATTTCCTTATTCATTTATTAATTTAGAGATGGAGTCATGCGCTGTCAGCCAGGCTGGAGTGCAGTGGTGTGATCTCAGCTCATGGCAACCTCTGCCTCCCAGGTTCAAGCCTCCTGCCTCAGCCCCCCGAGTAGCTGGGATTAAGGTGCCCACCACCATGCCTGGCTAGTTTGTATATTTTCAGTAGAGACAGGGTTTTACCATGTTGGCCAGGCTGGTCTCGAACTCCTGAGCTCAAGTGATCCACCTACCTCAAATGATCCGCCTGCCTTGGCCTCCCAAAGTGCTGGGATTACAGGCATGAGCCACGCACCGTGCCTGGCAAAAATTTGCCTATTTTAAATTGACTTATTTGTCCTCTTATTGTTGAGTTTTAGGAGTCCTTTGCATATTTTGGATAACAATCCTTTTTTTACATGTGTCCTTTGCAAACATTTCCTCCCAGTGTGTGACTTGTCTCTCATTCTCTTGACAATATCTTTCACAGAGCAGAAATGTTCAGTTTTAATGAAGTCCAGCTGATCAGTTGCTTCTTTCATGGATTGTGCCTTTGGTGTTGTCTGTAAAAAGCCATCGCCGGCTGGGCGCAGTGGCTCAAGCCTGTAATCCCAGCACTTTGGGAGGCCGAGACGGGCGGATCACGAGGTCAGGAGATCGAGACCATCCTGGCGAACACGGTGAAACCCCGTCTCTACTAAAAAAAAAAAAAAAAAATACAAGAAACTAGCCGGGCGAGGTGGCGGGGGCCTGTAGTCCCAGCTACTTGGGAGGCTGAGGCAGGAGAATGGCATAAACCCGGGAGGCGGAGCTTGCAGTGAGCTGAGATCCGGCCACTGCACTCCAGCCTGGGCGACAGAGCGAGACTCCATCTCAAAAAAAAAAAAAAAGCCGTCGCCATACTCAGGGTCATCTAGGTTTTCTCCTGTGTTATTTTCTAGGAGTTTTGTATTTTGCATTTTTCATTTAGATCCATTTGAGTTGATTTTTGTGAAGGGTATAAGGTCTGTGTCCAGAGTCATTTTTCTGCATGTGGATGGTTCCAGCACCATTTGTTGAAAAGAGAAGGTTGTGTTTTATTAGAGAAATCTTACATACTGTTTTGAAAGGAAGCTCATTGACACTAGAGAAGCTTTTGGGAGCTGGCAAGCTCTGATTGGTAGGTGATGGCAGTAGGTAAAACTAATCTTAAAGTCGTGGCAGGTTATTTCAGCAGCTACCAGGTAAAACTGGTGTTGGGATTCTGGCAGTGCACCTCAACAGAGGGGCCAAGAAGGTGCTCTGTGCCTCGAGTACTTTTCCTCTGGCCTCTCGACTCTGATTTAGTTGGAGATGAAAGAATGACCTAGTTTGTATGATTAACCTTCACAGGACTGTTGGGTTTAAAGTGATTGTTTATATACAGTCGTGTGTTGCTTACTGATGGAATGTGTTCTGAGAAATACATCATTAGGTGATAGCGGTGTGCAAACATAATAGGGTGTACTTACAGCAACCTACGTGGTGCGGCCTACTACACATATAGGTGATATGGTATAGCCTATGGCTCCTAGGCCACAAACCTGTACAGCATGTTACTGTATTGAATGCCGTAGGCAGCTGTAACACAATGGTAACTATTTGTGTTATCTAAATCAATTTAAACATAGAAAAGGTAGTGATTATGGTATGATGTTGCTAGGCAATAGGAGTTTTTCATCTTCATTAAAATCTTTTGAGACCACCATCGTATACGTGGTCTATCGCTGATGGAAGGTTGGCATGTGGCACGTGACTGGAGTTGGATTACTGTCTGCCAAGCCTATTACCGTCTTTGATTTATTGCCCTTGTTTTTTTGTTCATCTTTTGACTTCTACTCTTCTTCTACCACTTGTGGTTTTAATTGGTTATTTTGATACCATATAAATGGGCCTTTAATGATGTGGTAGGAGGGGTAGAGAGAGGGAAATGTCTAGAGCCCTGTGAATAGACTCAGTCTTCTAGGGAGCCTGTACCCTTGGGCTGCACGCTTCTCAGGTGCCCCACCGCGTCCCTCACCTCCCACCTTATGTGGGACAGAATGGCTGGAAGGGGCTAAGTTGTGTTATTTTCCTCCCCCACCAGAAGGCTAAATCAAACTGTATTTCCCTTCCTCTAGGTTAGATAGGTTCTGATAAACTCCAGTAGTTTCGGCTCTGGTTCAATACTTTCTCCTGAGGTCACGTCCTTTAGGAAGGAACAGCACGCCCTTTATATTTCCAACTAGTTACTTTTCCCCTCTTCCTGTTGAAGCACAAGGTGATTTTCCTGTGGTATTCACTGTGAGAACCTGCTGGAGCTCCAGGAGGTAGAACTCACAGAAGTGTGGCACGCAGCCCCCCACCCTGGAGTTTTAACTAACAGAGGTGTCCACACTGACCCTCCAGCAAATTGTCAGTTACAGTTCAGGTTTCCCACCTCACTCCTGGTCCCATAGAAGTTTCTTCTGGGTTTCTGCCCCTGTCCATTCTGAGTTTCTGTCCACCTGTCATTCTCTCCAGTGCTGGGTTGGCAGTTTGCCCTGTGACCTCACTTTAATGGACCTAGGAAGAGTTCCTGATTTTTCAGTGTGTTCAGCTTTTTACTTGTTGTTAGGATAGAGTGATAACCATCAAGCTTTTTACATGCTTGACTGGAAAGTGGAAATTATACTAAATTTTAAAGTGTAAGATTGACAAGCCTTGGAGATTCTAATTGCTTTTCTTTTTTTACTTTATATTGTCCATCTGCAATGGACTCACTGCAAGCTCCTCCCCCCAGGTTCATACCATTCGCCTGCCTCAGCCTCCCGAGTAGCTGGGACTACAGGTGCCCACCACCACGCCTGGCTAATTTTTAATATTTTTATTAGAGATGGAGTTTCACCGTGTTAGCCAGATGGTCTGATCTCCTGACTTTGTGATCTGCCCACCTCAGCCTCCTAAAGTGCTGGGATTACAGGCGTGAGCCACCATGCCCGGCTATATTGTCCATCTTTATAGACTCCTTAAGTTGTTCCAGATTCTCATTTATGGAACCCTATATCTGTATGATTTGAATATCTATAGAGACTCCTGTTATGATTCAGCTATGATCTCTCTTGGAAAATATTCTGTGTACACCTTAGAAGTATATGTGCTTTGCTGTTGTTGGGTAGAATGTTACAGAAATCTTAATTAGGTCATACTGGTTGATAGCATTGTTCAAATCTTCTTTATCTTTATTGATTTTCCATGAACTGTTCTGGCAATTATTGAGAAAGAGGTTTTGAAATAGCCAACTATAATTGTTTTGTTTTCTCTTTCCAGTTCTGTCAGTTTTTCCTCCATGTATTTTGAAGGTCTGTTATTTAGGTGCATGAAGACTTAGAATTTTTATGTCCCCATGATGAATTGCTTACTCAGTCATTGTTAAATGGCTCTCTTTATCCCAGATAGTATTCTTTGCTCTGAAATCTACCTTAATATTAATATAGCTGCTCTAGATCCATTTTGATTAATATTAACATATATCTTTTCATGTCCTTTTAGTTTTAACCTATTGGTGCCTTTATATTTAAGGGGGAGTTCTTGTAGGGAGCATATAGTTGTGTCCAATCTGTCAATCTCTGTCTTTTAATTGGAATATTTAAGTCATTTCTATTTAATGCAATTTATTTAAAATTTTTTATCATTTAAAATTATTGTGGGCACTTGGTAGGTATATATATTTATGGGGTACATGGAATATTTTGATACAGGTATGCAGTGTGAAATAAGCACATCATGGAGAATGGGGTATTCATTCTCTGAAGCTTTATCCTTTGCATTATAAACAATCCAGTTATATATTTAAGTTATTTAAGACTTATAATCACCCTGTTGTGCTATCAAATAGTCGGTCTTATGCTTTCTAATTTGATATAATGTATGATGTTGTTGGCTCTTAATCTAGCATCTTGCTGTTAGTTTTCTGTTTGTCTCATCTGGTTTTTGTTCCCTTTACCCTACTTTTTGCTTTCTTTTGGATTAAGTGCCTTTTATGTTCCATTTTAACTCCTTTGTTAGCTTATTAGCTATAACTTTTTTTTTTTTGAGATGGAGTCTCACTCTGTCGTCCAGGCTGGAGTGCAGTGGCATAATCTTGGCTCACTGGGTTCTGGCGATTCTGCTGCCTTAGCCTCCTGAGTAGCTGGGACTACAAGCATGTGCCACCATGCCTGGCTAGTTTTTATGTTTTTAGTAGAGATGGGGTTTCACCATGTTGACCAGGCTGGTCTCGAACTCCTGACCTTAAGTGATCCACTGGCCTCAGCTTCCCAAAGTGCTGGGATTACAGGAACGAGCCACCATGCCTGGTCAGCTATAGTTTTTTGTTTTGTATGTTTAGTGGTTGCTTTAGGGTTTAGAGTAAACATCTTTACTTCTCATAGCCTACCTTCAAGCAGTATTAGGCACTTCATGGATAGCATGAGGAACTTAGCAGTAGCCTCCTTCCATTTCCTCCCTCCTGGCCATTATGCAGTTATCATGCATTTTATTTATTTATTTATTTATTTATTTATTTATTTATTTATGTATTTTTGAGACAGAGTTTTGCTCCTGTCACCCAGGCTGTAGTGCAGTGGCGCCATCTCAGCTCACTGCAGCCTCCACCTCCTGCGTTCAAGCGATTCTCCTGCCCCAGCCTCCTGAGTAGCTGGGACTACAGGTGCACACCACTACGCCTGGCTAATTTTTGTATTTTTAGTAGAGATGGGGTTTCACCACGTTGATCAGGCTGGTCTGGAACTCCTGACTTCAGATGATACACCTGCCTCAGCCTCCCAAAGTGCTGGGATTACAGGCATGAGCCACTGCACCCAGCCTGTTGTCATGCATTTTAATTCTACATTTATTAGAAACCCCACAGTACCTCATCATTTTTTATTAAGTAGTCAATTCTTTCTCTCTTTTTTTGAAAGAAGAAAGAAGTTGAATTCTCTAACATGTCATAAGCATGCAGGCAGGTTATCAGAGTCTGTGCTCTTTCTGTCTTGTTGGCCTTGCCATCCTGAAGGTTTTGCCTCTATCCTCCTATTCCAAAATGAGTTATCACTGTGTCTCCCTTCCAGCCAGCTGGGGGGCAGGGGGAAGAGGTGAAGGGCACAACTCAGAGGTTGCACATGGTGCTTCCTCTCTCATTTCTTTGGCCAGAATGTTCTTGGGCAGCCACGCTTAGTGGGGGATGAAGCTCTGGGAGAGGGTGTCCTTTTGGATTGCCAGGCTCCCACTAAAAATCAGGGGTTCTGTTACCTCAGAATTAGAAAACTGCAGGCATGGGCCATATCTGGCCTGCCGCCTATTTTTGTACAACCTGTAAGCTAAAAATGATTTTTCCATTTTTAAATAGTTGAAAAAATCAAAAGAGAAAGAATATTTTGTGATGCATTAAAATTATATGAAATTGTAATCTCAGTAGTTATAAATAAAGTTTTACCGAACATAGCCGGACTCATTTGCTTACATATTTTATACAGCTGCCTTTGCGCTGTTGCAGCTGAGTTGAGTGGTCGCGCCCCACGCCACCTGTCCCACAAAGCCCACAGTATTTACCAGCTGGCGCTTTGCAGAAGGAGTTTGCTGACCCTGATCTGGAGCCAAGGACTGAATGATATTCCAGGATAACTAACAGACCCTGCCACACTCCCCAGCACAGAGACCACAGATTTTGTGTGTCCCTTTAAATTTTAATTCTATTTTAAAGAGATTTTTAAGATAAGAATATATATTTTTATATTTACCTTCATATTTATCATTTTTGGTGGTCTTTATTCTTTTTTTTTTTTTTTTTTTCAGAGACAGGATGTTGCACTGTTGCCCAAGCTGGAGTGCAGTGGTGTGATCATGGCTCACTGCATCCTCAAACACCTCAGCCTCCCCAGTTGTAGGGACTAGGCACACACCACCATGCCTGGCTAATTTTCAAAATTTATTTAGAGACAGGTTTTCATCATGTTGGTCAAGCTGGTCTCAAACTCCTGACCTCAGGTAATCGGCCTGCCTCAGCCTTCCAAAGTGCTGGGATTACAGGCGTGAGCCACTGCGCATTGAGGCCTTTCTTTGGCTTACTTTGCTTGGATGGAGCACATCCATACCCTAAGGGCAGGGTATGTGGGTGCTGTTTCTCAGCTCTTGAGACCTGTTACTCTCATTGGAATGGCAGGGGTGGCCTTCTGGATTGCAGATCACTTTCCTCATTACTTATGACACTGCACATGTTTTCATGTTCCTGTTGGCAATTTGTCTGCTCTTTGTGAAATTCCTGTTTACATGTTTTAAAACTTAGGTTTTCTTATAATAAATTTTGAGAGTTATTGTTCTTTATTTTATTTTTTATTGAGACAGAGTTTCCCTATGCTGGCCAGGCTGGTCTCAAACTCCTGGCCTCAAGCAGTCCTCCTGCCTCGGCCTCCCAAAGTGCTGGGATTATAGGTGCAAGCCACTGTGCCTGGCTGAGTTTTTAAAATATATTCTGGAGATGTCGTTTGTATTATAAATAAATTTCCTGCTAGTCTGTGGCTTTTCATTTTCTTAATGGTATTTTTCAGAGGAGAAGTTTTTGATTTTTGATGAAGTCTAGCTAATCACTTCTTTTTGTTTTAGGATTTTATGTCCTATTTAAGAAAACTTTGCTTTCTCTATGTTTTCTACTTTTGGCTTTTACATTTAATTCTAGGATCCATTTCAGGTTAGCGATGTGAGGTAAGGGTCAGGATTTGGTTTTGTTTTTTCCATGTGGGCATCCAGTTTTTCCAGTATGTATTATTTTGTATTTGTGGAGCTACATCTTCAAGGTAGATTCCTGGCAGAGGGGTTTCTGGCCAAAGAATGGTTTTATCTCTGTTGCCAGATGCTGTGGGTACTGTATCATCTGGGAGTCTCATGGGAATCTAGGAGACTGCCTGTTTGCCCACACCTCACCAGCAGAGAGTTTCAAGTTTTTGGATCTTTTTCAGTTTGCAGTGAGAAATAGTATCTTAGATGAGTTTCCATTTGCATTTCCCTTATTATGAGAGCCACTTATGATTCTTTGACAAGTCACATACATTTATTGTGATTTTTTTTTTTTTTTCAGACAGAGTTTTGCTTTCTTTGCCCAGGCTAGAATGCTGTGGCCTGATCTTGGCATACAGCAACCTCCGCCTCCCGGATCCAAGTGATTCTTCTGCCTCAGCCTCCCAAGTAGCTGGCATTACAGGCGTGTGCCACCATGCCTGGATAATTTTGTATTTTTAGTAGAGACGGGGTTTCTGCATGTTGCCGGTCAGGCTGGTCTCGAACTCCCGACCTCAAGTGATCCACCTGCCTCAGCCTCCCAAAGTGCTGAGATTACAGGCGTGAGCCACTGTGCCCAGCCTTATTGTGATTTAATGTATATTTGGACGTCTTTTCATTGTCTCATTTTGTGGGTTTTTTTTTGGGTTTTTTTTTTTGTTTTTTTTTTTTTTGTTTTTTTGTTTTGTTTTGTTTTGTTTTTTTAGACAGAGTCTCACTCTGTCACCCAGGCTGGAGTGCAGTGGCTCACTGCGGGCAGTGAGATCATGGCTGACTGCAGCCTCTGCCTCCCAGCTTCAAGCGATTCTCCCACCTCAATCTCCCAAGTAGCTGGGATTAAAGGCACGCACACCTTGCCTAGCTAATTTTTGTATTTTTAGTAGAGACAGGGTTTCACCATGTTGGCCAGGCTAGTCTTGAACTCCTGACCTCAAGTGATCTACCTGCCTTGGGCTCCCAAAGTGTAGGAATTACAAGCGTGAGCCACCACACCTGGCCTCATTTTGTGTTTTCTGTTGACCATAATTTTTCTTTCTATTTTCTTTGTTATTTTCTGCCTCCTCTTGAATTGACCATTTTCCCCCCTCTTCCTTTTTACTCTTAGAGATATTGCATTTCATTTCTCTTAGTCTTAAATTTTATATGTACTTATACTTTTTTTTTTTTTTTTTTTTTTTTTTTTTGAGACAGAGTCTCGCTCTGTCGCCCAAGCTGGAGTGCAGTGGCCGGATCTCAGCTCACTGCAAGCTCCGCCGCCCGAGTTTACACCATTCTCCTGCCTCAGCCTCCCGAGTAGCTGGGACTACAGGCACCCGCCACCTCGCCCGGCTAGTTTTTTGTATTTTTTAGTGGAGACGGGGTTTCACCGTGTTAGCCAGGATGGTCTTGATCTCCTGACCTCGTGATCCGCCCGTCTCGGCCTCCCAAAGTGCTGGGATTACAGGCTTGAGCCACCGCGCCCGGCCTGTACTTATACTTTCTAATGGAGTTTCAAGGTAATCATTGTCTGTCCTCACATCAATAACGTCACCTTTTCTTTTCTAAACTCCTCTTTTCATTTCTGTTCTAATTTCTAGAATTTTAATTTAACTTGTTCTTTTGTAAATACATTTTGCAGTCAGTTTTTCTTTAAGTTCTTTGGAGTGGAATTGCTTGGGTTCGAATCCCAGATCTGTTATTTACTAGCTGAATAAACATGGGCACGTTATTTCACGTTTCTGTGCTTGCTTTTCCTAATCTGAAAAGGGGGAAATAATTGTGCCCATCGAGAAATCACATGGAATTCAATAAAGTACATGGTACCTATCACATAGAATTGAATCAATTCATATAAAGCATTTAGATTAGTTCTCGATATAAATACTAAGTAGATGTTGATTATATAATTAATATTATTGTACTACTGATTTATTTTTCTCCTTCCCCAAGTATATACTTTGTAGTTCTTCTAGTAGGGGAGTGTCTTTGTTCACGTTGCTGTAAAGGAATACCTGAGACTGAATAATTTAGCAAGAAAAGAGGTTTATTTGGCTCACAGTTGTGCAAGCTGTGTAAGAAGCATAGAGCTGGCATCTGCTCATGGTGAGGCCTCAGGAAGCTTCCAATCATGGCAGAAGGGGAACAGGAGCTGCATGTCACCTGCAAGAGAGGAAGAGAGAAAGGGGAAGGAGTGCTAGGCTATTTATTTATTTATTTATTTATTTATATTTTTTGAGATGGAGTCTCACTCTGTCACCCAGGTTGGAGTGCAGTGGTGCAGTCTGAGTTCACTGCAGCCTCTGCTTCCCAGGTTCAAGTGATTCTCCTGCCTCAGTCTCCCAAGTTGCTGGGACTACAGGTGTGCGTCACCACGCCTGGATAACTTTCATATTTTTAGCAGAGACAGCGTTTCACCATGTTCAACAGGCTAGTCTTGAACTCCTGAGCTCAAGTGATCACCTACCTCGGCCTCCCAAAGTGCTGGGATTATAGGCATGCCACTGCACTTGGCCTCTTTGGTTTCATGAATACTTCTTTTATTTCTTGGATATTTTAATTAAGTTGATTTGAAAAGTCCTTTTCAGACAGATGTTTTATCTTCATATCGTCAGATGTGAATATTTCTTTCCCAATCTCCTTTTTTTTTTTTTAAACTCTTTATGATAGCGTTGAACTACTTTGTGGACTTAGTGATTTTTGTTTGAGAGCTTGTCTTGTATGAACGTTTCTCTCTTGGTGAATTTTAACTACCGCCTCCATTCCTGGTTCCAGAGTTTATCTTTTTGGCTAAAAGATTGTACCCTGATAATGTAATTCCAAACCGGAAGACCACATGACATGCAGACTTGGGTTCCAAATTACTTTAAGGAAGGGTGAGGGCAGTTTATAATATCATTTCACATTTCTAGTGCTGCTGCTTATTTCAGTGACTAATAGGTGAAAGGTGTCTCTTGTCATTTCAATTTGTGTTTCTTTTATTAATAGTAGGACACTTTTCTAGAATGCCTCTGTATTTCCCTAATACATGATTGCTGGGTAAAACAACAGCCATTTTATAATGCTCATGGGTTCTGTGGTCAGGAATTCAGAACGGGCATGGCAGGAGGGTTTGCCTTTGTTCCACACTGTCCAGGGCCTCAGACAGGGAGACGTGAGGGCTGGCGGTAACTAAGCAGGGGCAGTGATCCGAGGACTCAGGCAAGTTCTGGCAGTTGATGCTGGCTTTTGGCTGGGTCCTCAGCTGGGGCTGTCATCCGAAATACGCCGGCAGCCTTTCTATGTGGCCGCTTTCCCAGAGCGTCATGGCTGGGCCTCAAAGGTGAGTGTCCAAGACAGCAGATCCCAAGTATGCGGCCTTTTGGTAACATCGCTTTAGAAGTCACACAGCACCACTTCCATGTTGGTTATGAGCTCACCAAGGTTCACAGGAAAGGAACACAGAGCCCACCTCTTGGCAGGAGGCAGAGTCACGTTGTGAGAAGAGCCTGTGTGTTGGGAGATGTTGCCATGGTCTTCTGAGGGAAATGTCATCTGAAAAATTGGGAAAATACTGTTGTGTTCCATTATTAGTCAGCTGGTATGGGAATTTTAGAACATTTTAATTGTTTTTACATAAAGGTTGAGACAAGATTTTAAAATTTAATCCCCTCAAATAAGGTTTACTACAAATTCATATTCCATAAAAATTTCACATATTAAGATTTTATAATGGTATTTGCTTTTATTATATTCCTTTTTATCCTGTCTTCTATTAATATCACTTTTTGGTGTAGCTTTCTTATTACCATTTTTATTTTGCAGACAAAGCTGTAAAATGTAATATGGATTCATTGAGAGATTCACCTAAAAACAAATCTGAAAAGAAACACCATTGCATCTCTTTAAAAGATACAAATAAGGTTGTATTTTAAAAATGTTCTTTCAATACAGAGTTCATATAGCGTTAATTTTCAAATTTTCTCTTTCGAAATCTATCTGAAACCAAAAATATATTTTCTATTAAAAAATCGTTGGCCATGATAGTTTCCTATAGTTTGCTTATTTTGAAAGGAGAAAGTAGCTCCAACTTATTCATGTCAAGCTCTTGTTCTCAGCCTAGTTTCTTTTCTACAAAATTGGATAATCATCCTCCTTTTAACGAAGGTGTGAAAATCTGGGATTCCAGGGCACTGTCATAGTGAAGTGCAAGTCTAATCTGCTCTCCGTCCCTTTGACAAGACAGGTGAAAGTGATTGCAGGGCATTTTAAATACTGATGATCTGGAATGCCCTGCCATTTGGATGTTTAATGTAGTATAGCAATGGCATAATCACCCAACTTTCCAGTTTTTTGTCTCTCCATGTCTGTGTGTGCATGAAAGCTGTCTGGGATGATTGTTCATGAGAATAACTCCCATGGAATTTTGGTTCTAAAAGAATGTATATTATGTTGCTAGCATATACATTCTTTCTGAAAGAAGTTTTTCTTTTACAGTGTGTTGAATCTTCAGCATACTGGCCAACAAAAAGAGGCATAACCATATATGCTGATCCAGATGTACCAGAAGGAAGGTATGATTTGAAAATTCAAACTGGGTGTGATGGTGCTTGCCTATAGTCCCAGCTGTTGAGGAGGCTGAGCTGGGGGAATCGCTTAAGCCCAGGAGGTTCAGGCTTCAGTGAGCTGTGATTGTACTACTGCACTCCAGCCTGGGTGACAGTGAAACTGTATCTCTAAAATAATAATAATCGGTGTAATTGACAAGAGACTTAGGGTGATATTGTCTTATACAGTGTTCTACAAAATCCGATGGGAAAATAGTTCATTTTCAAAGAGTGGCCCAGGAAATTTTGGTTAAACATATTAATTTAAAGGAAAAATGTGACACCTGGTTGACAGCAAAGTTGACTGAAAACTGGTAGTGGCCCTAGAGTGTGTCTCTTCTTTGCCTTGTTGGACAGAGTTGTCTCGGTAAGGCAGGTCTGAAGATTGGCACTGAGTGGTCCTGATGGGAGGGATGGCCTCACGTGGCCAGATGGCAGCACAGGGTGGGTGGTTACCCGGGGCGGAAAGAGAAAGACGGTTTCATGAGTATCAGAGGCTGGGTCTTTAGTTTGTCCTCTTCAAGATACATGTCAGTGACATTAATGAAATTGCAGAAAGGATATAATATTGTACCACCTCATGAATGGTCTAAGAACTCAAAATAGTAGACTTTCACACTTCCCCTCATGGACTTTATGCTGTGGTTGTCATATGTTATACTTTTACATATATCATAAATGCTAGACTCTATCTCACTTTTATTTAAATAGTCAATTATATTCTAGAGAGAGTTAACTAACAAAAATATGTTCTCTCTTTACCTACGTGGTTGCATTGGTATTTTTTACTGTGGTGTAGATCCATATTTCCATCTGGTATTATTTTCCTTCTACCTAAAGGGCTTCCTTTAATATTTCTTGCATTGCGGGTCTGCTGTTGATGAACTCTTTCAGCTTTTTTTTTTTAAGTATTCATTTTAGGTTCATTTTGAAAAGGATACCTTTGCTAGGTGTAGAATTCTAGGTCGACAGCACTTTATGTAAAGATGTTGCCCCACTGTCTTCTCTCTTGCGTTGTTCCCAGCACCGCCTCTGCTGTCACTGGTACCTTTGTTCCTCTGCCGTTTCCTCTGACTGCTTTTCAGATTTTCTCTTGATTACTGGTTTTAGCAATTTACTTATGATACACCGGCCAGGCATGGTGGCTCACGCCTGTATTCCTAGCACTTTGGGAGGCCAAGGTGGGCAGATCACCTGAGGTCAGGAGTTCAAGACCAGCCTGACCAACATGGTGAAACCCCGTCTCTACTAAAAATACAAACAAGTTAGCTGGGGTTGGTGGTGGGTGCCTGTAATCCCAGCTACTCAGGAGGCAGAGGCGTGATGATCGCTTGAACCCAGGAGGTGGGGTTTGTAGTGTGCTGAGATCACACCACTGCACTCCAGCCTGAATGACAGAGCAAGACTCGTCTCAAAAAAAAAAAAAAAAAAAAAAAATTGTGATATACCTTGCCGTCGTTGCTACCATATTTCTTATGTTTGGGGTTTGTTAATGTTCTTCTTTTGTACCTTTCTTACATCAAATAGTCATTATGTCTACAAATACTTTTTCTGTACCCTTCTCTTTTTCCTCTCGTTTTAGAGACTGATGAAATAAATGTCAGATACTTTGATATTGTCCAGAAAGTCCCTGAGGCTCTGTTCATTTTTTCAGCCTTTCAATCTTGCTACTCTGCAGATTAATGATTCTCCTGATCTGTCTGTACATTCATTCTCTTCTGCCATCCACATTCTGCTCTTGAGCCCGTCCTATGAGTATTCTGTTTATTATATCTATATTTTTTTGAGACAGGGTCTTGCTCTGTCACCTAGGCTTTCAAGTGCAGTGGAGCAATCATAGCTCACTATAGCCTTAAACTCCTGGGTTTAAGCGATCCTCCTGCCCCAGCCTCCCAAGTAGCTGGGACTACAGGCATACATAACCACAGCTGGCTAACATTTTAATTTTTTGTAGAGGTGGCGGTCTCGCTATGCTGCCCTGGCTGGTCTCCAACTCCTGAGACCAAGTGATGCTCCCGCCTTGGCCTACCAAAATATTAGGATTACAGGTGTGAGCCACTGTACCTGGCCTATATTTCTTATTTCTAAAATGTTCCTTGTTTTTTTTTTCAAAAGTTTATATTTCTTTGCTGAGAACTTGTGTGTTTCCACTCGGAAGTGCTGACCTTTTCTTCTTGTGGAGTGAGTGTCTGATGATTGCCACCCCGAGCCACCGTGGGTTGGCGCCTGCTGATTGTCGTTTCCCTTGGCAGTCGATCCGTTTTCCTGGGCCCGTGTGTGCTGAGTAACTTTGGACTTACTCTGGATATTTTGAGTGTTATGTTGTGAGACTCTGGTTTCTGTTCACATTCTTTAGAGAGCGTTGGTTGGTGTCATTTGTCTTCACAGGAGGTCGGTACTTCCATGAGGTCAGGCCCTCATGTTCTGCCTTGTTATCTGTGGATGGTGGTGGCCATGTGATCTCTGGCTCTGGGCCCTCGATGCTGCTTGGGGACTGTTCTGCATCTGCATAGCTTGGGGCGAGTCAGGGGCTTGTGTTGGGTCATGAACCAGCTCTCTTTCTTTTCAGAATTTCCCTCACAGTTAACCAGTTTCTAGGGGCTCCTTCCCCGTGTTCCTCTAGCCAGATAGTTTCTCTTGGAGACATTGGTGTGCAGTAATGTGGGATTGGGATACCTTGAGAATAAAACAAATAAGGGAGAAAAAAGATGGAAATTTTCCTCACACAGTCTTTGGACCACAGCTCCCATCTCCCAGTTCTTCTGGCTTCAGGTGCGGGTTTTCTCTCAGGGCTCAAGGTCACCACACTGCTGTTGCTGTTGCTGAGTGCAGCTCCAAGATCAGAGCTGGCCTTGGGACCCGGCGAGGAAAGAAAAGAAAAACAATGGGGATTCCCCACACTTTCTGGTTTAAAGGGCGCCTCTTCCCACTTCCCTGGCTTGAAAGAGGCGGGTCTCTCCTGGAGGTTCTTGTGTCTGCATCTGCCACATAGTCATCCTGAGGTCAACACAGAGAGACACAGAGAGAAGAAAAACGAAGAAAGTCCTGGTGACTGTGTTTTTCAGGTGTTTGACTTCTCTCCCCTGCTGTTGGGGCCTCATCGAGAATCTCTAGTTGTGATCAGCAGGAGAGAAAGGTTGTGGCAGGCCTACTCCATCTTGTCCAGCACCAGCACCAGAAGTGTCAGAAGTGACTTTTATACTTAAAGAACTAAGCTCTGGTTCTCACAGAAATGTGCTTATGTAGATAAACCAATTCCTAAGTGGTGCTTCTTAAATTTGTAATCCAGAAAATAAAGATATTTTCAGGATTGGGGTAAAGGAGTTCACAATTTTTCTTTTTTCTTTTTTCTTTTTTTTTTTTTTTTTTTTGAGACGGAGTCTCACTCCGTCACCCAGGCTGGAGTGCAGTGGAGTGATCTTGGCTCACTGCACCCTCCGCCTTCTGGGTTCACACCATTCTCCTGTGTCAGCCTCCCGAGTAGCTGGGACTACAGGTGCCCGCCACCATACCGGCTAATTTTTTGTATTTTTAGTAGAGAAGGGGTTTCACCATGTTAGCCAGGATGGTCTCGATCTTCTGACCTCACAATCCTCCTGCCTCGGCCTCCCAAAGTGCTGGGATTACAGGCGTGAGCCACTGCGCCTGGCCAATTTTTCATTTTTTTAGGAGACAGGGTCTTGCTCTTGTTGCGCAGGCTGGAGTGCAGTGGCACAATCACAGCGCACTGCAGCGTTCAACTCTTAAACTTAAGCAATCCTCCCACCTTGGCCTCTCGAGTTGTTGGTGCCGTAGGCGCATACCACCGTTCCCGGCGTTTTTTATTTTTTTATTTTTGTAGAAATGGGGACTCACTATGTTGCCCAGGCTGCTGTTCACAAATTTTAATGAATTTTTTTTTTTTCATTTCTAGTGCTTTAAGTCAGAAGCCAAATGAGAAACCTCTTAGATTGGCTGAGAAGAAAGAATATGATGAGAAGAATAGCTGTGTGAAGTAAGAATTTTTTCCTTGGCCTGAATTGTGTATTGAAATAATTATAATAAAATTATAAACGAGAAATCTACACATTTTATTACTAATTTCAAACCTGCATTCCCATCAAAAAATAAATGTACAGTACATCTCCTGTAGGGTCTGAAGTTAGTTTTTTTCTTTTCCATCCACTTGGGCACATTTTTCTGTTTAAAGCTTTGTTCCAGTGTAAGTAGTCATTTTCTACCTCGCCTTCTGGATTCTCTTGGTAAAGTGAACAGAGTCACAAATGGAATTAGATACAGTTGATCTTTTGGGTCTGTTGATATTCTGTGGGTTGGTCTTTGCTTTCTTCCCAGTTCTCTGAGGCAACACTACCAGAGAAACTGAGCAGTTTGCCTTGATTTTATACTTGTGTAATCTACAAAATATTTACATACCAATTTTTGTTTTGAGACAAGGTCTTCCTCTGTTATTCAGGCTGGAGTGCAGTGGTGCAGTCACAGCTCACTGCAGCTTCGACCTCCTGGGCTCAAGTGATCCTCCAACCTCAGCCTCCCAAGTAGCTGCGACCACAGGCATGCACTACCGTACCTGGCATATATATATTTTTGGTAGGACAGGGTTCTCGCTATGTTACCCAGGCTGGTCTCAAACTCCTGGTCTCAAATAATTCTCCCGCCTCCGCCTTTCAAAGTGCTGGGATTGCAGGCGTGACCACAGCTCCCAGCCTCATGCCATTTTTATACTTTTTACCATATTGGCCTAATTTTACATTCCAAGTAACTGTAGCTGCCCTGGAACTCCCAGAGTGACAGAGTGTGAGACAGGTCAGAGGTGGGGAGGTCCTGCTGTTTCCGCTGGTTGGCCTGGGGGTTGGAGCCAGGGTGTGGACTCTGCTGCCATGTGGGCTTCCCAGCTTCCCAGAGGCCATGCTGATGGCCTGCCAGGGCTTCTTACCCCGCAGGACACCACCCAGTATTTCAAGGGTGAGGCTTTGAAAGCTTCCATGAGCCCACAGAGTTGGGGATGGCTGTTGATGCACCTGACTGACACCCCCCTCCCAGGGCAACCTCAGCCCTAATACCCAAAGGTTTTGCTGTCACAGTGGTTATTTTCCTTGGAACAGAAGACCTTGCATTATCCATGCAGCTTATTTCTTTCTTTTATTATTTTAAATTATAACCAGGCAAATTAACCCTGGAATATTCTTTTTTTCATTATTTATTTATTTATTTTATTTTTTTAATTGGAGACGGAATCTTGCTTTGTCACCTAGGTGAGAGTGCAATGATGCAATCTTGGCTCACTGCAACCTCCACCTCCTGGGTTCAAGTGATTTTGTTGCCTCAGCCTCCTAAGTAGCTGGAATTACAGGCATCTGCCACCATGTCCAGCTAATTTTTTTATTTTTAGTAGAGATGGGGTTTTGCCATGTTGGCCAGGCTGGTCTCGAACTCATGACCTCAGGTGATCTGCCTGCCTTGGCCTCTCAAAGTGCTAGGATTACAGGCATGAACCACTGCACCTAGATGACCCTGAAATATTCTGTTCCCTTTTATTTTCATATTAAAAAGTTCTCTGTTGTCTCCTGTTCTGCTAAAATGCCCTTTACTTATAACCCACTGATTAAACATCAGTTATCCTGTCAGTCTCCTGTGGATTTCAGGGAATTTTGAGGTAGTTCAAGATTAAACAGCAAAGAAGGCTTTGAGTTCCTTAGGGACATGGGGATGACCTGGTGATCCTGGGACCCGCCCCCTTGACTGAGCAGAGGTCCTGCATTGGCTGCACTGCGTCCAAAGCCCGGGGAACCCCGTGCTGTCATTTCTGGCTAGATAGCGAAGGCAGCCTGGAGGAAAGAGACCCTTTCCTTAAGGATGGCCAGTCAGGGACCCGCATTGCCGCATCCCCAAACCATGATAACAACTGTCATGATGTGGACAGAGGGGCACAGGGACCTTGGCTCATTGCCAGAGGCCAGGTGTCCCACTAGCCTCCTCTGTGTGACACCTGTGGTTTTCTTTTCCTGTCTTTTTGTCTCGCTGATGGAATTGCTCAAGCCTGTAAGTACCAGCAAGCAGTTGCGTTTCTTTCTCCTTGGGCCTGTTCCTTCATATAACTCATTTGGAAACCCCCCAGTTACAGTACATTCTGGAAGAGGTCACCCCAGAGTCAGTCTGCCCCATTCCAGGATCACATACCACCATACCCTTGGGAATCCTGGATACTTGGGTAGCAGAGGGAGTGGTGGGGCCCACACCCAGGTTTAAGGGCTCCCCTAGCGAAATTCTCTCTTAATCTTTAGGTGTCCAAGAGAAACTGCTGTGTTCTGCTAAGGGCTTCTTGGGGTGGCGAGGCAGCGTGGATTGGGCTCATACCGTGTTTCCAAGCTGGTGCCAGCTTCTGCCCAGCCCGTGGAAATATGCTGGGTGGTGGGTGAGTCTCAACTCTGTGTGGTGACTCTCGCAGAATTATTTTCAGGAGGATTTTGGACTTTGACAGTGCAGCCATATGTGCTGCGGGGAGTACTTTCATGACTGGTTAAGACGTCCTGGGCATAGGAGGGTGAAGTGGTGCCTGCTTGCCACTCACATCAAATCTGATATTTAGTGTACCCTGGAGCTCTCTCTGCAGTTCTTTGTCTTTCCATCTTCTATGTCCCTCAAGCCTACTGTGATATTCATTCTTTGTTCTTCTGTTGTCTTCCTTTGAACATTTTAACATCAGCCTACTTTGTACTGCCCACTGATTGAAGAAGGAAAATTCTCCGAATAACACCCATTCTTTTTTTCTTTCTTTCTTTCTTCCTTTTTTTTTTTTTTTTTTTTTTTTTTTTTTGAGATAAAGTCTCGCTCTGTAGCCCAGGCTGGAGTGCAGTGGTATAATCTCAGCTCACTGCAACCTCCGCCTCTCGGATTCAAGTGATTCTCCTGCCTCAGCCTCCCGAGCAACTGGGTTTACAGGCGCACGCCACCATGCCCAGCTAACTTTTTTGTATTTTTAGTAGAGATAGGGTTTCGCCGTGATAGCCAGGCTGGTCTCGAACTCCTGACCTCAGGTGATCTGCCTGCCATTAGCTTCCCAAAGTGCTGGGATTACAGGTGTGAGCCACTGCGCCTGACCCAAATATGCACATTCTTTGTGATACTGTTTCAGTGTCAGTCTGAACAGCAGTGCATGTCGAAGCCTGGACTGAAATGCCCTTCATACAGGCTGCTGAGTCCAGGGTCGGACACTGGCCTGCCAGACCCAAGCCCTCTGCCAAAGAACACAGTGAGCGTTGAGGACGCGGCTCTGTTGTATAACCCTTCCTTCTCCCTCTTGAAATCACACCCACACTTCTGTTCTTCCCATGACCCCACTCTCCCTGCATCATGGTTCCAGTGAGATGAGTATCTATTGTCCCTGGGCTGTGAGCAGGTGAGTGCTGTGGAGCTCTGCAGTCACAGAGCACGGCTGCTTTTCTCTTCTCACATAGCCTTTTGGTTTACCTGAAGTTAATAATTATCTGTTTTTTTCTTTCCTTGGGTTTTTTTTTTTTTTTTAAATGGGGTCTCACAGTGTTGCCTATGCTGGTCTCAAACTTCTGGCATCAAGCCAGACCTCCTGCTTTAACCTCCCGAGTAGCTGGGACTACTGTGTGCCACTATGCCTGGCTCACTTTCCTAAGTTTTTCATCTATCTTAAAGATTCATCTCCAGAATTCTTGTCTGTTGTCTAAACTCAGGTTCTCACTTGTGTCTCTTTGGAGATCTCTCCAGATGCTTTCTGCCTGCTTTGGTCTGTGCCTGATGCGTCCCACATTCATTGTCACCAACATCCTGAGATTCTCTGCATCTTTCTTGAATTGAATCTCCTCTTTTCCAGATCATCCATCTTATTCTTACTTGGTTTACTCCCTTGTTTTGGTGGAGAGCATCCTTTAGTAGCTCTCTAGGAAGGAAGGCACAAAACATAAATTTTTTAGAGACTTTGCATAAATGCTTTTAGACTATCTTCACACTTGATCAATAGTTTGTCTATAAATTTTGAAGACATTTCTACTTCTAGTTTCTAGTGTGGAGACGTCCACTCTATTCTGATTTCTTATTCTTTATATATGACTCCTTTCCTTTTCTCTCTTTGTCTCTCTGGAAGCTTATAGGATCTTCCTTTGTTGCCAGTGTTTGGAAGTTTCCTGATGTTGTGCCTTGGCATGGTTCTATTATTATGCTTGTCATTCAGTGGACCCTTCCAATGTGTAGCTTCGTGTCCCTTACCCCTGGGAAATTCTCTTGACTTTTTCGTTGTTCTCTTGTGCTCCATGTTCTCTGTCTTCTTTTAAGAACCTCTGTGACTCGTATGTTGAACCTCCTGAATTGGTTGCGTAATTTTATAAAATATATTTTTCTTCTTTTTTTTTTTTTTTATTATACTTTAAGTTCTGGGTTACATGTGCAGAACGTGCAGTTTTGTTACATAGGTGTACATGTGCCATGGTGGTTTGCTGCACCCATCAACCTGTCACCTACATTAGGTATTTCTCCTAAGGTTATACCTCCCCTAGCCCCTGACCCCCCACAGGTCCTGGTGTGTGATGTTCCCCTCCCTGTGTCCATGTGTTCTCATTGTTCATCTCCCACTTATGAGTGATAACATGCAGTGTTTGGTTTTCTGATTTTGTGATAGTTTGCTGAGAATGATGGTTCCCAGCTTCATCCCTGTCCCTGCAAAGGACATGAACTCATCCTTTTTTATGACTGCATAGTATTCCATGGTGTATATGTGCCACATTTTCGTAATCCAGTCTGTCATTGATGGGGATTTGGGTTGGTTCCAAGTCTTTGCTATTGTGATTAGTGCACAATAAACATACATGTGCATGTATCTTTATTGTAGAATGATTTATAATCCTTTGGGTATATGCCCAGTAATGAGATTGCTGGGTCAAATGATATTTCTGGTTCTAGATCCTTGAGGAATCACCACCCTGTCTTCCATGATGGTTGAACTAGTTTACAGTCCCACCAACAGTGTAAAAGTGTTCCTATTTTTCCACAACCTCTCCAGCATCTGTTATTTCCTGACTTTTTAATGATCGCCATTCTAACTGGCATGAGATGGTGTCTCATTGTGGTTTTGATTTTCATTTCTCTAATGACCAGTGATGATGAGCATTTTTTCATATGTCTGTTGGCTGTATAAATGTCTTCTTCTGAGAAGTGTCTGTTCATGTCCTTGCCCACCTTTTAATGGGGTTGTTAGCTTTTGTCCTGTAAATTTGTTTAAGTTCTTTGTAGGTTCTGGATGTTAGCCTTTGTCAGATGAATAGATTGCAAAAATTTTCCCCCATTCTGTAGGTTGCCTGTTCACTCTGATGATAGTTTCTTTTGCTGTGCAGAAGCTCTTTAGTTTAATTAGATCCCGTTTGTCAATTTTGACTTCTGTTGCCATTGCTTTTGGTGTTTTAGACATCAAGTCTTTGGCCATGCCTGTGTCCTGAATGGTATTGCCCAGGTTTTCTTCTATGATTTTTATGGTCCTAGGTCTTATGTTTAAGTCTTTGATCCATCTTGAGTTTATTTTTGTATAAGGTGTAAGGAAGGGGTCCAATTTCAGTTTTCTGCGTATGGCTGGTCAGTTTTCCCAACACCATTTATTAAATAGGGAATCTTTTCCCCATTGCTTGTGTGTGTCAGGTTTGTCAAAGATCAGATGGCGGTGGATGTGTGGTGTTATTTCTGAGGCCCGTGTTCTGTTGCATTGGTCTATGTATCTATTTTGGTACTAGTACCATGCTGTTTTGGTTACTGTAGCCTTGTAGTAAAGTTTGAAGTCAGGTAGTGTGATGCCTCCAGCTTTGTTCTTCTTCCCCGGGATTGTCTTGGCTATGTGGGCTCAGTTTTGGTTCCATATGAAGTTTAGTTTTTTCCAATTCTGTGAAGAAAATCAGTGGTAGCTTGATGGGGATAGCAATGAATATATAAATAACTTTGGGCAGTAAGACCATTTTCACGATATTGATTCTTCCTATCCATGAGCATGAAATGTTTTTCCATTTGTTTGTGTCCTCTCTTATTTTCTTGAGCAGTGGTTTGTAGTTCTCTTTGAAGAGGTCCTTCACATCCCTTGTAAGTTGGATTCCTGGGTATTTTATTCTCTTAGTAGGAATTGTGAATGGGAGTTCACTCATGATTGAGCTCTCTGTTTGTCTGTTATTGGTGTATAGGAATACTTCTGATTTTTGCACATTCATTTTGTATCCTAAGACTGCTGAAGTTGCTCATCAGCTTAAGGAGATTTTGGGCTGAGATGATGGGGTTTTCTAAATATATAATCATGTCATCTGCAAACAGAGACAATTTGACTTCCTGTCTTCCTATTTTAATACCTTTCTTGCTTTCTCTTGCCTGATTGCCCTGGCCAGATACTGCCCTTTCTCTTGCCTAATTGCCTTGCCTTTCTAATACTATGTTGAATAGGAGTGGTGGGAGAGGGCATCCTTGTCTCGTGCCGGTTTTCAAAGGGAATGCTTCCAGTTTTTACCCATTCAGTGTGATATTGGCTGTGGGTTTGTCATAAATAGCTCTTACTATGTTGAGATACATTCCGTCGATACCTAGTTTATTGAGAGTTTTTAGCAGGAAGGGGTGGTGAATTTTATCGAAGGCCTTTTCTGCATCTATTGAGATAATCATGTGGTTTTTGTTGTTGGTTCTGTTTATATGCTGGATTACATTTATTGATTTGCGTATGTTGAACCAGCCTTGCATCCCAGGGATGAAGCCAACTCGATTATGGTGGATAAGCTTTTTGATATGCTGCTGGATTCTGTTTGCCAGTATTTTATTGAGGAATTTTGCATCGATGTTCATCAGGGATATTGGCCTAAAATTCTCTTTTTTTGTTGCGACTCCAGCTTTTTGTTGTTGTGGCAGGCTTTGGTATCAGGATGATGTTGGCCTCATACAATGAGTTAGGGAGGATTCCATCTTTTTCTGTTAATTGGAATATTTTCAGAAGGAATGGTACCAGCTCCTCTTTCTACCTCTGGTAGAATTTGGCTGTGAATCGGTCTGGTCCTGGACTCTTTTTTTTGTTGGTAGGCTATTACTTATTGCCTCAATTTCAGAACCTGTTACTGGTCTATTCAGGGATTCAACTTCTTCCTGGTTTAGTCTTGGGAGGGTGTATGAGTCCAGGAATTTATCCATTTCTTCTAGATTTTCTAGTTTATTTGTGCAGGGGTGTTTATAGTATTCTCTGATGGTAGTTTGTATTTCTGTGGGATCAGTGGTGATATCCCCTTTATCATTTTTTATTGTGTCTATTTGATTCTTCTCTCTTTTCTTCTTTATTAGTCTTGCTAGTGGTTTATCTATTTTGTTGATCTTTTCAAAAAACCAGCTCCTGGATTCATTGATTTTTTTGAAGGGTTTTCTGTGTCTTTATCTCCTTCAGTTCTGCTCTGATCTTAGTGATTTCTTGCCTTCTACCAGCTTTTGAATTTGTTTGCTCTTGCTTCTCTAGTTCTTTTAACTGTGATGTTAGGGTGTCAATTTTAGGTCTCTCCTGCTTTATCTTGTGGGCATTTAGTGCTATAAATTTCCCTCTATACACTGCTTTAAATGTGTCCCAGAGATTCTGATGCATTGTGTCTGTGTTCTCATTGGTTTCAAAGAACATCTTTATTTCTGCCTTCATTTTGTTATTTACCCAGTAGTCATTCAGGAGCAGGTTGTTCAGTTTCCATGTAGTTGTGTGGTTTTGAGTGGGATTCTTAATCCTGAGTTCTAATTTGATTGCACTGTGGTCTGAGAGACAGTTTGTTTCTGTTCTTTTACATTTGCTGAGGAGTGTTTTACTTCCAATTATGTGGTCAATTTTAGAATAAGTGTGATGTGGTGCTGAGAAGAATATATATTCTGTTGATTTGGGGCAGAGAGTTCTGTAGATGTCTATTAGGTCCGCTTGGTGCAGAGATGAGTTCAGGTCCTGGATATCCTTGTTAATTTTCTGTCTCGTTGATCTAATACTGATGGAGGGGTGTTAAAGTCTCCCATTTATTATTGTGTAGGAGTCTAAATCTCTTTGTAGGGCTCTTAAGAACTTGCTTTATGAATGTGGGTGCTCCTGTATTGGGTGCATATATATTTAGGATAGTCAGCTCTTCTTGTTGAATTGATCCCTTTACTATTATGTAATGGTCTTCTTTGTCTCTTTTGATCTTTGTTGGTTTAAAGTCTGTTTTATCAGAGGCCAGGATTGCAACTCCTGCTTTTTTTTTTTTTTTTTTTTTTTTTTTGCTTTCCATTTGCTTGGTAGATCTTTCCCCCGCCTTTATTTTGGGCCTATGTGTGTCTCTGCACGTGAGATGGGTCTCCTGAATACAGCACACTGATGGGTCCTTGACTGTCTATCCAATTTGCCAGTCTGTGTCTTTTAATTGGGGCATTTAGCCCATTTACATTTAAGGTTAATATCGTTATGTATGAATTTGATGCTAGCTGGTTATTTTGCCCATTAATTGATGCAGTTTCTTCATAGTGTCAGTCTTTACAATTTGGCCTGTTTTTGCAGTGGCTGGTACCAGTTGTTCCTTTCCATGTTTAGTGCTTCCTTCAGGAGCTCTTGGAAGGCAGGCCTGGTGGTGACAGAATCTCTCAGCATTTGCTTGTCTGTAAAGGATTTTATTTCTCCTTCACTTATGAAGCTTAATTTCTGGATATGAAATTTAATCTTTGAAGCTTAATTTGGCTGGATATGAAATTCTGGGTTGAAAATTCTTTTCTTTAAGAATGTCGAATATTGGTCCCCACTCTCTTCTGGCTATTTCTGCAGAGAGATGCACTGGTAGTCTGATGGGCTTCCCTTTGTGGGTAACCCAGCCTTTCTCTCTGGCTGCCCTTAACATTTTTTCCTTCATTTCAACCTTGGTGAATCTGACAATTATGTGTCTTGGGGTTGCTCTTCTCAAAGAGTGTCTTTGTGATGTTCTCTGTATTTCCTGAATTTGAATGTTGGCCTGCCTTGCTAGGTTGGGGAAGTTCTCCTGGATAATATCCTGAAAAGTGTTTTCCACCTTGGTACCATTCTCCCCGTCACTTTCAGGTACACCAGTCAAACGTAGATTTGGTCTTTTCCCATAGTCCCATATTTCTTGGAGGCTTTGTTTGTTTCTTTTTACTCTTTTTTTCTCTAATCTTGTCTTCTCACTTTATTTCATTAATTTTTACTTTCTTCCACTTGATCAAATTGGCTGTTGAAGCTTGTGCATGCATCACGAAGTTCTCGTATTGTGGTTTTCAGCTCCATCAGGTCATTTAAGCTCTTCTCTACATTGGTTATTCTAGTTAGCCATTCGTCTAAGCTTTTTTCAAGGTTTTTAGCTTCCTTACGATAGGTTAGAACATGCTCATTTAACTTGGAGAAGTTTATTATTAACGACCTTCTGAAGCTTGCTTCTGTCAACTCATCAAACTCATTCTCTGTCCAGTTTTGTTCCCTTGCCTGCGAGGAGTTGTGTTCCTTTGGAGGAGAAGAGGCGTTCTGGTTTTTGGAATTTTCAGCCTTTCTGCTCTTGTTTCTCCCCATCTTTGTGGTTTTATCCTCCTTTGGTCTTTGATGTTGGTGAGCTATGGATAAGGTTTTGGCGTAGATGTCCTTTTTATTGATGCTGATGCTATTCCTTTCTGTTTGTTAGTTTTCCTTCTAACAGACAGGCCCCTCAGCTGCAGGTCTGTTGGAGTTTGCTGGAGGTCCACCCCATACCCTGTTTGCCTGGGTATCACCAGCGGAGGCTGCAGAACAGCAAATATTGCTGCCCGATCCTTCCTCTGGAAGCTTCATCCCAGAGAGACACCCACGTGTATGAAGTGTCTGTTGGTCCCTACTGGGAGATGTCTCCCAGTCAGGCTACACATAGGTCAGGGACCCACTTGAGGAGGCAGTCTGTCCATTATCAGAGCTCAAGTGCTGTGCTGGGAGAACCACTGCTCTCTTTGGAGCTGTCAGGCCGGGACGTTTAAGTCTGGAGAAGCTGTCTGCTGCCTTTGGGTCAGATATGCCCTGCCCCCACAGGTGGAATCTAGAGAGGCAGTAGGCCTTGCTGAGCTGCGGTGGGCTCCGCCCAGTTCGAGCTTCCCTGCTGCTTTGTTGACATTGTGAGCACAGAACTGCCTACTCAGCCTTAGCAATGATGGATGCCCCTCCCCGGACCAAGCTCCCTTGTCCCAGGTCGATCACAGACTGCTGTGCTAGCAGCGAGCAAGGCTCCATGGGCGCTGCAGGCACAGGAGGGAATCTCCTTGTCTGCTGGCTGTGAAGATTGTGGGAAAAGCACAGTATTTGGGCAGGAGTGTACTGCTCCTCCAGGTACAGTCACTCATGGCTTCCCTTGGCTAGGAAAGGGAAATCCCCCAACCCCTTGTGCTTCCCGGGTGGGGTGACACCCCACCCTGCTTTGGCTCACCCTTCATGGGCTGCACCCACTGTCCAACCAGTCCCAGTGAGATGAACCAGGTACCTCAGTTGGAAATGCAGAAATCACCCGTCTTCTGCATCGATCTCGCTGAGAGCTGTAGCCTGGAGCTGTTCCTATTTGGCCATCTTGGAAGTGCCTGTTCTTTTTTAAATCTCTTTTACTTTTTTTTCTGTTTTTTTTTCTCTGAAACGGAGTCTCGCACTGTCGCCCAGGCTGGCGTGCAGTGGTGCGATGTCAGCTCACTGCAACTTCTGTCTCTTGGGTTCAAGTGATTCTCCTGCCTCAGTTGGGGATTACAGGTGCCCACCACCACACCCGACTAATTTTTATGTTTTTAGTAGAGACAGGGTTTCATTATATTGGCTAGGCTGGTCTCAAACTCCTGACCTCAAGTGATCTGCCTCCCTCAGCCTCCCAAAAGGCTGGGATTATAGGTGTGAGCCACTGCATCCAGCCTGCTTTGCTTTTTGGAATGTTTTTACAATTTTGTCCTCTACTCATTTTGTTGAGTTTTTTATTTCTAATAGCACATTTTTAATTTGCAAGGGTTTACCTTTTGTTCTCTTTCCTCTTTCTGATCATGTCCTGTCTTTGTTTCACATATATGATAATTTCTCTAAGGAGACTAATGATTTTGGTGGGGGAGTTTTCTTCTCCCTACACTGTTTCTTTTTCTTGCAGGGTGCATTACTCGGTTTTTAAGGTTGGAGGCTTTCCTTAGACGTCATGCGGTCCTCGATTGTCTGCCCATATTTCAACGTAGAGGCCCGTTGAGCTGGTGAGGGTCTCTGAGTGTACCAAGCCTGTGAGCTGTGGGTCTCACAGGGGAGCGAGCTGCTGTGAGTGCAGGGACCTCTGAATTCCGTCCAGATGCCCAAGGGAAGGCTTCTCCTGTCTCTGGCCCCCGGGGCTGAAGACCTGCCTGTGTCCTGGGAGCTCAGTGGAAGGCACAGGCTGGGTCTTACTGTCCTGTGTGTGCTTAGCCTCCCTCTTTTCAGTTCAGTACCTTGGTTTGCAGCTAGGCCTACAGCCCCCAGTCCTGAAAGCTCTGCTTCATCCTCTCCAGAGAATCAGCCCCTGGGCTTCCTAGGGTTTGGGGTGAGTGGCAGTCTGGTGTGGAGCAGTGTAAGGTGATGCAGAGGCTCCCCCCTCTGCCACACTGCTGCAGCCAGGGAGCCTGCCCCTAATTCCTCAGCTTTCTGAAGGTTGTTCTCTGCAGATAGGGTCAGGCCTCCCGTGGCTGGCTCAGATTCAACTATCTTGGGGCTGTTACCAGTTTGTCCATCTGTTTTTTAGCTTCTAACATTCTGTTCTGGAATATTGTCTCTAAAACATAGCTTTTTTGAGATATGATTCATGTACCCTTTTTTCAAGCGTACAATTCAGTGATTTTTAGTGTATTCACAGAGTTTGCAACCACACAAGTCCATATCCATTAGCGTTCACTCTCCATTTTCCTCCCTCCACATCCTTTGGCAGCCAGCAGTCTGCTTTCAGTCTCTCTGGGTTTGCCTGTTCAGGACATTTCATATGGATGGGATCATATGGTGTGTGGGCCTTGGTGATGCTGGTTTCACTGCACACAGTGTTTCCAAGGCTCACCTCTGCCATATCATAAATGAGCACAGCATGCCTTTTCATGGCCGATTTATATTCCATCGCGTGCATGGAGTACATTTCATGTACCCATTCATCAGCTGATGACAGTTGAGTCTTGTGGCTTTTGCATTTAAAAATCCATTTACATGGCCAGGCGCAGTGGCTCACACCTGTAATCCCAACACTTTGGGAAGCCAAGGCGGATGGGTCACCTGAGGTCAGGAGTTCAAGACTAGCCTGGCCAACATGGTGAAACCCTGTCTCTACTAAAAATACAGAAATTAGCTGGGTGTGGTGGTGGATGCCTGTAATCCCAGCTACTCAGGAGGCTGAGGCAGGAGAATCTCTTGAACCTGGGAGGTGGAGGTTGCAGTGAGCTGAGATTGTGCCACTGTACTCCAGCCTGAGTAACAAGAGCGAAACTCCATCTCAAAAAAAAAAAAAAAGAAAAGAAAAGAAAAGAAAAATACATTTACAGGAATGGGGCTTTAGGAAGGAGTGCAGTTTGCCATGTGTGTAACCCACCATCTTTATCCTGGAGTCCCCGGACATCTGTGGCTTGTGACTTCTCTGTGACTGCCACTGACCTTACCCACATTGGGGTTGGGCTGGATCTAGAGGAAAGCAGTTTCAGATTTCTTCTCCTCTCAACAGAGGTGATTGTGGACAAGTCCTATCTGGTCTTGTTTTCTCATCCATAAAATAAAGATAGTAAAGTACACTAGTGGCTCCTGAGCTCGGCTGGGGCCCCTCAGATACTCTCACGGGGACCTGGGTGGCAAGGTTGTGGCAGCACAGGTACCAAAGCCCTCATGCCTCATAAACCAAGCAGAACAGAACAGGCAGCGGTTGTACAGCTGAGCTTGGGCTGTGCAGTCCCTGCTCTCTCTTATCAAGGAAGAACTAAAAGAATAGCTCAACTGAGGAAACAGAAATACCTTTTTCTTCACATTCTTCTTTTAACTATCTTACAGATTACTGCAGTTTTTAAATCCTGATCCTCTGAGAGCTGACGGAATCTCTGATCTCCAGCAGGTATTACAGGCCCTTAAAAAAGTAAAATAAAAAGAGAGAAAAAACTGTTTATTCTTTAAATCCTTCTCCTTCCTCCCTCCAGAACTGAGATTAGAAGAGAAACTCCTTAGATGGGGGACTTTACCTGAAGACATCCTTTTAGAAACAATCGAATGGATTGTTGCTTCTGAGAAATTGTTCCTTGTTTTTTGGATAATAAACAGTCTCCCTTTTAGTAGTGGTGGTTTTTGGTTTTTTTGTTTGTTTGTTTAAGTAAGCATATATACCCAGGTGTTTACATTGAAATCTGTATTTTCTTCATTTCCATGAAGTTGCTCATGCCTCAGGGCAGAGCCTGGTTGTCTGATGCACACGTTCTCTCAGTTGCAGAAGCTGAAGGGCCTGCGGCCTCCTGTGGCAGTGCTCCGAAACAAGATTGAGCCCTGCTTAACCATTGACTCGTCGCCGCTGTCAGCAGACCTGAAGAAGGTAAAAGTACTCTAAAACTGAATTTATCAAGAATGCCAGCTTTTTTCTAATAGAGAAGGATTTTGAAACAAATGGTTCTAAGGTTGCATTGTGTAATTTCTTTGCTTTTGAAATTATCTTTTCATTTGAGATTACAGGCATGAGCCACCACACCTGGCCTAATCTCTCATTTATTCTTAAATCCAGGTTAGCTTCTTAGAAGTGAGTGAGTGAGTGTTTTGTGAGGCAGCTGCTGTGTAACCGTGAGCCCCTTCTGCAGTCAGGTTTTCAGGATGCCCGTGGACAGGGCTGTGGGAGGAGCAGCAGGCCACCAGGGCAGTTGTAATGCACTCCCCAACCGTTCTTCTCAAAATTGTCTCACACACCTCTGGTTTCATTTAGAAAATTGATCATACATGTTTATCTACCTTTTTCCTGATTTAAAAAAGTTTAAAAAAACTTTTTTTAAGATAGGAAGATAAAACGACCGGGACAAATGGTGTGAGAGAGAAGTGGGCAGATTCCACAGTCTTAGAAGATGAAAGCAGGAGACTGAGTGTGGCTGCCTCTGCAGGGAAGGAGCACTTTGCAAGGGGAGCATGAACCGCCAGCTCTGTCTCCTGAGCACCCACAGCCAGCTTGTATTGTTCTCAGCAGCAAGGTTGGAGGCTCTTTTTGGAGAAACTTAAATGGCCCTAGAGAAATGACCTTCAGATGATGCTATTTGTAATTCTCCCACGAACAGGACCTGCTTGCTGCTGTGTCTTCCTGCAGTGAGGTGACACTTGTGATGACAAGAGTCCCCAGAGCCTCCAGTTGGGCATTAGTGTCTTGCTCTCCACCATGAACAGACATCAGGGATCATGGAAATTTCACCTTAAAAAAAAAACCTTCACCTTGAAAAAAAAAAAAAAAGACCAGGCTGGGTGCACTGGCTCACACCTGTAATCCCAGCACTTTGGGAGGCCAAGGCAGGCATATCATCTAAGGTCAGGAGTTTGAGACCAGCCTGGCCAACATGGTGAAACCCCGTCTCTACTAAAAATACAAAAATTAGCCAGGTGTGGTAGTACATGCCTGTAGTCCCAGCTACTTGGGAGGCTGAGGCAGGAGAATCGCCTGAACCCAGGAGGCAGAGGTTGCAATGCGCCAAGATTGTACCACTAAACTCCAGCCTGGGCAACAGAGCGAGACTCTGTCTCAAAAAAACAAAACAAAACAAAACAAACCCTCAAGGAAACAAACAGTGCAGTTGAGTAACAGAAAATGTTAGAGAATAAATATCCCCAGAGAGAATAAATATACCCAGAGAGAAGATGTTGCATCCATAACAGCTTACTGTTAAAGGGGTGCAATGTCTTCTCTCTGGGGATATTTAAAATAGGATATTTTAAAAAGGAACAGGCAGAGAAAAAGGTTCTTGGAAATTCAAAATATAGAAAAATGTAAAAATCACTAGTATGTTTGACATATAAAGGAGAAGCTAACTATCAGAAAGTAGAGAAAAAAGGCAAACAAATGGAAATAGGAGGAAAAATTTTTGAGGGTCAGTTTGAGGTCCAGTATCTGAAAATGGGATTTCTAGGAAGAATGAAGGAAGATGGTAGGAAATTTTCTGAAGATTAACATAGGAACATTTTCTGGAACTAATGGACAAGAATTTCCAGATTAGGAGGTCCTACCCATCATAGGCCCAGAACACCTGCTGAAGAAAGAGATTAGAAATGTTCTTCTGAAGCATATAAGTTAAGGGAATCTAAAGATTATGAAGGCTTCAAGAGAGATGAAACCGGTCCTACACACTGGACCAGGAATCAGAATGGCTTCAGATGTCTCCAGAATGCACCAGATGAGCACTGATGTCAAAATTCTGATGAGGTCGGGCGCGGTGGCTCATGCCTTTAATCCTATCACTTTGGGAGGCAGAGGCGCTGATTGCCTGAGCTCAGGAGTTCGAGACCAGCCTGGGCAACATGGTGAAATCCTGTCTCTACTAAAATACAAAAAATTAGCTGGGTGTGGTGGTGCGTGCCTGTAGTCCCAGTTGCTTGGGAGGCTGAGACATGAGAATCTCTTGAACCTGGGACGCAGAGGTTGCAGTGAGCCAAGATCGTGCCACTGCACACAAGCCTGGGCACAGAATGAGACTCTCTCTCCAAAAATAATAATAATAATAACAACAATTATTATTATTATTATTCTGATGGAAAGCTCTTTGGAACCAGAGGTCCATACTCAAACTGTGGATGGAGTATGAGGGTAGAATGAAGACATTTGCAGACACACACAGTCTTAAAAAAATGTACTTCCCTTCTACCCTTTGTCAAGAAGATATTAAAATATGTTCTCTACCAAAACAAAGAAGTAACCCGAGAAAGATGACCACATGAGTTTGCAGACAAAGGGTGATGGTGAAGGATGATCCCAGGATAGTTGCTGAATACCAGGTGTAGAGCATGGTCGGTCCTGACTGCAGCTAGGGCTCAGGACTCGAGAGGACCTCACAGAGCTCATGGTGCCGATGAGCTCCGCCATTTGGAAGATCCTTTCCATGTGGGTGGAGAACTCTGTTGGAACATTTGGGTTTCAGTGACAGTTACATAGAAAAATAAGCAAATAAAAGTCTATCTTTTAAAAAAGCTTTATAAGTGAAGCTGATGGACTGGCAGCTTATTAGGATAATGAGGAGGAAAAGCCGCATCTTTGATCCAGTGAACTTTAAGTTCTTGTCAATGGGCCGTCTGTTGGATACTTTTAATTTAGAAAATTAAAGCAAGAATATTTTTTTTTTTTTTTTTTTTTTTGAGATGGAGTTTCACTCTTGTTCCCCAGGCTGGAGTGCAATGGCGTGGCTCAGCTCACCGCAGCCTCTTCCTCCTGAGTTCAAGTCATTCTCCTGCCTCAGCCTCCTGTGTAGCTAGGATTACAGGTGCCTGCCACCACACCCAGCTAATTTTCTATTTTTAGTAGAGACAGGGTTTCTCCATGTTGGTCGGGCTGGTCTTGAACCCCCAACCTCAGGTGATCCGCTCGCCTTGGTCTCCTAAAGTGCAGGGATTACAACGTGAGCCACCGTGCCCAGCCTTTTTTTTTTTTTCTTTTTTTTTTTTGAGATGGAGTCTCGCTCTGTCACCCAGGCTGGAGTGCAGTGGCGCAATCTCTGCTCATGGCGTCCTCTCCCTCCTGTGTTCAAGTGATTCTCCTGTCTCAGCCTCTGGAGTAGCTGGGATAATAGGCGTGCACCACCACACGCAGCTAATTTTTATATTTTTGGTAGAAATGGGGTTTCACCATGTTGGCCAGGCTGGTCTCAGAACTCCTGACTACAGATGATTCACCTGCCTCAGCCTCCCAAAGTGCTGGGATAACAGGCATGAGCCACCACGCCAGGCCTAGCAAGAATCTTTTAATGGAAGTCTTAATAGGAGAAAAAGCAAGAGTCTTTTAACAGGAGGTTGGTACTGAGAAAAGATTTGGGGAAACTTAACAAGTTAGGGCTTGGAAAATACTGGGTTTGGCAATGTATAGTGCTTTTTGGAGTGAAATGAGCCATGCAATGGAGTTTTTGTTAGTTTTCTCTACCTTATTTTGGTTTTTGATTGTTTCTGTTTTGTAGGCTCTTCAAAGAAATAAGTTTCCGGGCCCCAGCCACACTGAGTCTTACTCTTGGCCTCCCATAGCACGTGGCTGTGATGTGGTTGTCATTTCTCACTGTGAAAGCAACCCTTTGCTCTACCTCCTACCAGTATTGACAATTTTGCAAACAGGGGCCTGCTACAAGTCATTACCAAGTAGAAATGGAGTAAGTCAAAGACAGTTTTGCCTCACAACCAAATGGGTTAAATATTTATTTTAAAATTATACACCTCACCTTTGGGGAAGGTCATCCGTTACTCAGTTTGGTTTTCAAACTTCCAGGCCAGAAACTGTCCTATGGGAGAGTGTCCTTTCCCCATTCCAGTTACTGATGCTCTCACACTGATTCTCACCTGGAGCCTCTAGTTGTGGGCCATTGGCTGAAGCTCTTAGAAATGGATGTTGAGGCCAGGCACGGTGGCTCACGCCTGTAATCGCAGTACTTTGAGAGGCTAAGGTGGGTGGATCGCCTAAGGTCAGGAGTTCGAGACCAGCCTGGCTGACGTGGTGAAACCCATCTCTACTAAAAACATAAAAATTAGGTGGGTATGGTGGCGTGTCTGTAATCCCAGCTACTTTGGAGGCTGAGGCAGGAGAATCACTTGAACCTGGGAGGTGGAAGTTGCAGTGAGCTGAGATTGTACCATTGTACTCCAGTCTGGACAACAAGAGCGAAACTCTCTCAGAAAAAAAAAAAAAAAAAAAAAAAGAAATGGATATCAAGTGTCTAAAACGCTGTCACGGACCTGAGTCTATCTAACCATCACAGCAGCAGCATGAGATGGGCAGGCCATGCATTGTTCTCACCATTTCACGGAGGAGAAAATGAGGCTCAGGAAGAGTTACTGCGGTAAATTTCCCCCTAACAGGGCTAGGAGTGGGGTTGAAGTCTGAGCTTCCGCTGCCTTGTCCCGTGCTCTGTCAGTCATTTCCTAGCTCCCCACCCTGCTTCATAATCCTCCTTAACTTTTCCCATGTGGGAAAACCTCAGAATGACTATTAAGTATGTTCTAGCATTGCTATAAATATCTGAGGCTGAGTAATTTATAAAGAAGAGAGGCTTAACTGGCTCATGGTTCTGCAGGCTGGAGTGGAAGCATGATGCTGGCATCTGCTCGGCTTCTGCGGAAGCTTCAGGAAACTCACAATCGTGGCAGAAGTCTAAGGGGGAGCAGGTGTGACACATGGCTGGAGCAGGAGCAGGAGAGATGGAGGTGCCACATACCTTTAAACACTAGATCTCAGAAGAACAGCAACAAGAGGACAGTGCTAACCCATTCGTGAGACACTGCCCCCATGATCCAATCACTCCCCACCAGCCCCCACCTCCAATACTGGGGATTACATTTAACATGAGATTTGGGTGGGGATGCAGAGCTAAACCGTATCACCGAGAAAGAGGTGATGGGAAAGAGAGGAGCGGCGTAAAGGTAAACGATGTGGGGCATGGCCCTGTGCTGCTGGGTCGCGGCTGTTAGGAGCCTGATGGGTGTGGAACCTGCATCTCGGGGCCTGGCACTGAGGATGCTCCAGATAGGGCTCCACCAGTGAAAAACAGCAGTAAGGAGACATAGGGTTGCAGTTAGAAAAGATACTAGCTCATTTTTCTAACCATGCCATGCAGTTTTATGATTTCCCTTTAGAAAGTTGCATCTGTTGGCCGGGCGCGGTGGCTCACGCCTGTAATCTTTGGGAGGCCGAGGCAGGTGGATCACAAAGGTTGAGATTGAGACTATCCTGGCCAACATGATGAAACCCCGTCTCTACTAAAAATACAAAAATTAGCTGGATGTGGTGGCGCATGCCTGTAGTTACAGCTACTTGAGAGGCTGAGGCAGGAGAGTCGCTTGAACCCAGGAGGTGGAGGTTGCAGTGAGCCAAGATCGCGCCATTGCACTCCAGCCTGGGCAAGAAGAGCGAAACTCCATCTCAAAAAAAAAAAAAAAAAAAAAATGTTTTATCTGTTATTTTGAATTGATTTAATCAAATTAATGGATATGTTTCTGTCTCCCAATTTACTTAGCAGTAGACTAATGAAAAGCAACTGATGAAGAAGTCGCTTATGTTGAGGCCGAACCCTGGCTCAGGGCAGAAAGGGATGTCCAGGTCTCGTCCCTGTGGCCCCCAGCTTTCTCCACACCTCCGTGGTCAGCCTGCTTTCAGGCCTGTGCCTGGAAGCTGGGCCCACCTGGATCTGTGTGAATGAAAGAGGATCCTCAGCTTGTCTTCGGTTACTGGAGGGTGTGTGTCCAGGAAGGTGTCTGGCAGGCAGTGCAGCTTCAGGAGTTACCTGTGGGCTTGCAGAGGGCAGGTTTCAGAAGATAGTCTCCTAAGGAAGAGGGGTTAGTCGTCTTTTTTTTTTTTTGAGATAGAGTCTTACTCTGTCACCCAGGCTGGAGTGTAGTGGCGCCATCTCAGCTCACTGCAACCTCTGCCTCCTCAGTTCCAGCAATTCTCCTGTCTCAGCCTCCTGAGTAGCTGGGACTACAGGCACACACTACCAAGCCCGGCTAATTTTTGTATTTTTAGTAGAGATGGGATTTCACCATATTGGTCGGGCTGGTCTCGAACTCCTGACCTCAGGTGATCCACCCACCTCAGTCTCCCAAACTGCTGGGATTACAGGCGTGAGCCACTACACCCAGCCAGGGTTCGTCTTTTTTAAGGCCCCTTTCAAGAGGTATTTAGTTCATTCTAGTGCTTAGGATCCGTGCAGGGGATCTGGAGCCAGACTGCCTGGGTTCAAATCCTATTGCTACCATGTATTAGCCATGCAGCCTTGGGTGACTGACTTCACCTCTCTGTGCCTCAAATTCCTCACCTATGAAATGAAGCAGTGATAGCCTCTGCCGCATAAGAGCATCTTAAGAGCCAAATGAATGAATACTTGTGAAGTGCTTCGTTGAGACTCTCAGAAAATATGATTCAATGTGTCTAAATCTGTTTTAATGAATTATATCATCACTTTTCCGACCTGTGTGATGATTATAGCAGAAACTTACAGGGTGCTGCTTCTGTGCAAGGATATGTTCTTGATGTTTCACATGTGGATGCTGAATTCCTAACTACTGTCTGGAGTCATTTGAATTTGTCTGTCTTCGCAGCCTCTTGCAGTCATTGTGTGCCCTGGGTGGAAGAAGGCCCAATTTATTTTTGAATTATTGGGAGAATATAGTATGTCCTCCAGGCCTCTTCATCCTGTGCTATTAACAATCGGGCTCCATAAAGAGGAAGCCAAAAATACGAAGCTTCCAAGGGGCTGTAAGTATCCTTTTCAAACAGCTATAAAAGTGAAAGTATCCTTTTCACTGTCTTCCCTACAGAAGACAGTAGAGCCTGGCCAGGCGGGCCTGGGTCCGCAGTGACACGGCTTGTGTGACAACACACTCACAGTCACTAGTCCAGACCTACTTCGCAGCTCCCAATGGTATGGATTACAAAGGCTTGATCTTGACTTACATCTGCTTCACTGAGAAAACTATGTCATTTCATTCATTTATCACTTTTTCACTCAACACTTAAACTGTTAGATGCTGGGCATATGGGATTGACTAGGACAGAAGCAGTGTTTCACTTCATTAGAAGGCATTTCTAAAAAGTATGTGGACTCTTAGCAGAGGAAATCTTAGAAAAACCTGTGGAAAATTGAAAATGTTCACTTTTTCCTTTAAATGCAGGTGATGTGATTGTTACGACCCCATACAGCCTGCTGAGGCTTCTCGCCTGTCAGAGCCTGCTGTTCCTCAGGCTCTGCCACCTGATCCTGGATGAGGTGGAGGTGCTCTTCTTGGAAGCTAATGAACAGGTGAGCGTGGCTTAAGGTCTTCACCACTCAGAAGAGAGGTGTGATTAACATGCTAACTGACAGCAGGAAGGAGGAAAAGTGTCTGGTTGGGGAATACATTGGTTAATCTAAACAAATTTTATGCTTTAACTTCTATAATTAAGAAGAAAGAATTGTTTTCTGAAATTTCCTTCCCAATGTTAGAGTTCCTTCTGAAGTGCAAACATTCTTTCCCAGAGATTTCCTAAGATAGTTAAAATTTTTCTGATTACGGAAGTAATGATTTTTATTTTAGAAAATTTAAGACATGGAGAAGAGCACTTGAAAAACGCAGCCCCCAGAGCCATAGTCTCAGAAGGAATCCCTCTTACTATTTTGGAGTATTTGCTGCTTTTTCTTTGAATTCTTGTGTTTGTTGATACATATAGTTAATAACATCAGGGGCTTGTTTTACAGGCCATTTTGTAGCCTGCATTGTGCAGGGCATGGCAGCGTAAGGGACACTGCCTCCTGTTCCACAGCCTGGTGGTTACTGGCCATACAGTATGCAGTTCTTTGGACATCACAGAATTTGTTTTAAAACTGTCTTAATTTTGGACATTCAACATAATTTGTATATGTGTGTGGCTACAGAACATGCATGTTTTTTGCACCTGTTTCCTTTAGGATGAATTCCTAAGAGGGGTTTCATGGGTCATAGGCTTTGAGCTCTTGTAAGGCTTTTCTTGGAAGCAGTGTCACATGATCATCAAGGGCATGCACTTGGAAGTAATGATGGCCTCAGTTTCCAGTTCAGGCTTTGTTACTGATGATGGGGCTGTGCAGGGTTCCCGAACTCCTCTGAAGTCTCAGGTTCTGATTTTTGTAAAACAGGTATCTAGGCATACTGCTCTGTGCAGCGTCCTTTCTGAAAGCATGACCTGATGTGCACTCCTGTCAGCCATGTGCCAGGCTATCCACACCACTGCCAGAGCAGGCTTGGCCCAGCTTTCTCTTCCAGTCTAACTGGCCAACAGTGGGATCTTGTCAGCCTAATTTATATTTCCTTGATTACTTTTTAGGTTGAACATTAATTTGTATTGATCATTTGTATTCACTCTGAGTTGCTTGTTCATTTCCTTTTCTTATTTTCTGTTGGTAGGATCATCTTTTGCTAATCAGTTTTTAGAAGTTTTTATGCAAGAACATTAATCTCTTATTAGTTTGTTATGCATGTTTACCAAGATGTTGCTTGTGCTTCAGTTTTGTTTATAATGGAGATTGTAGGATATTTGTTGACTTTAAACTTGACATTTTCTCCTAGTTTTTGCCTTTTTTTTTTCTAAGACTGAGTCCCACCCACTGGAGTGCAATGGTGCAATCTCGGTTCACTGCAACCTCCTCCTCCCGGGTTCAGGCAATTCTTGTGCCTCAGCCTTCCAAGTAGCTGGGATTACAGGTGCCTACCACCATGCCCAGCTAATTTTTTGTATCTTTAGTAGAGACGAGGTTTTACCGTGTTGGCCAAGCTGGTCTCGAACTCCTGACCTCATGATCCACCTGCCTCAGCCTCCCAAAGTGCTGGGATTACAGGTGTGAGCCACCACACCCAGCCTTTTCCTTTTATTTTTGAAAGACTTTCCCCACTCTGAGAACAGAAAATATACGATCCCTAACGTTTTATGTTCTGTCACACTAGTTCCTACTCTTTTGAAATAAAAATGAAATTAATTATACTAATTTTTCAGATCTTTGCTATATTAGATAACTTTAAAAAAAATATTGAAGTTGAAGAAAGGGAATCTGCACCACATCAGATTGTTGCAGTTGGAGTTCATTGGAACAAACATATAGAACATCTCATCAAAGAGTTCATGAATGATCCCTACATTGTGATCACAGCCATGGAAGAGGCTGCTCTCTATGGCAATGTCCAACAGGTAATTCTGTGTGTGTGTGTGTGTGTGTGTGTATGTGTGTGTGTGTGTGTTGGTGGGGGGCTGATGAACATAAGCAAGTAACTTTTACTTCATGGCTTACTATTAAACAGTTACAACTTTGATTTCATATATAAATTATGAGTGAAATACAATTGTAGTTGAATATTTAAATATATATTGATCTCCTATACATTCTTTTCTATTAAAATCCCAACACCTATGGAAAGTGGATCTGGAGCATCTAGCATATTAAAAAGTCACATTGTTTCTGTGCTTCATTACCAGGTAGTACATCTTTGCCTAGAATGTGAAAAGACTTCTACTTTACTCCAAGCTCTTGATTTCATTCCAAGTCAGGCACAAAAGACCTTGATCTTCACCTGCTCTGTAGCTGAAACGGAAGTAGTGTGTAAGGTGAGCGCATCTCCATATAAAAAATGTTCCGTTTGTTTCAACTGGTTGAATCTCAAGTCATCACAAAATTACTGGGGTAGTCGACTGTGTGGCAGGGAAGTACAGTTTTACAAGTTTAACAACAATCAGAAGAGGAGGTGGGGTCTGCTCACAGAACATGGAGGCTGAGGCCTGGTGCTGGGGAGGAACCAGGTGGGTGGGCAGGGCCTTTCCCCTGCAGCAGCATTCCTCAGGGCAGGGCAGTTTTGTCTTGGTGGAGTATTAAAAGTGTCAATTTACAGACATGACAACATCTTCTGTACCCTCTGTTTATGAAGATTGAGGTGGCTCATGCCTGAATCCTAGCCCTTTGAGAGGCCGAGGTAGGAAGATGGCTTGAAGCCAGGAGTTCAAGACCAGCCTGGGCAACATAGTGAGACCCTGTCTCAAAAAAAAAAAAAGAAGAAGATTGAGAAGATAACAGTAAAAGATATCGTATAGCCAAAAAACAAATAAATTGGCTAAAGATTTACTCAGTTTTATTTTGTACATATTAGTGGTAAAACGTAGAAATGAAGCCAACTACCAAATAGTTAATAGTACATCTACCTTTCTGCAACAGTGAGCTAGAAGTATAGTTACATGATACTGTGGTCAACAAGGACTTTCTATCTGTTGTGTCTGTGTGTATGTGTGTGTGTATACAAGTATAGCTGTGTTATTTTAAAAGGAAGCAAAATAGTTTTAGCAAAAGATTCCTTGTTTCACTTGAGCAAGAGTTTAGACAAAAACAACTGAATTTTGGAAATATATTTCAGTTTATAGTCATCTCATTCTTAAGAATTGTGGGATCAGTGAGGTAGTGCCCTCAGAAATCATTTAAAGTGCTTTACATTGACAATTATTGATGGAACAGTTGGCTTCCAGCCTATATCCTGACTGTGGCCTGGCCTCTTTCGTTTCATCTTTAGGTAGTAGAAAGCAATTCAATATTTTGCTTGAAGATGCATAAAGAGATGATTTTTAACTTACAAAATGTTTTAGAACAGTGGAAGAAGAAGTTAAGTTCTGGCTCTCAAATTATATTAGGTAAGTGTTTTAATTTCTATTTCTATTTTGTGAAGGCTGAGCTAGGAATCCTATCTTTCATTCATTTATGTATCTCGTCTCCAGATTTCTCATTATTCCCCAGGTTTACTAAGAGTTTATTAGCAGTGTTAACTGGGTTTCACCGTGTTAGCCAGGATGTTAATTTCAAAATGAAAAATTAACCTCCACTAAGATTTTGATGTTGAGGTAAATTTCTCACGTCAGTGGGCAGCCACCATTGTATAATATATATGATCATATATATTATGATAGTGAGCCTCAAGCTATATATATATATATATATAGAGAGAGAGAGAGAGAGTCATGCATGATTGCTAAATTTAATATTAAAAATATAAAAGTCAACATGTATAGAATAAGTGAAAAATATATGGGCCACTTGGATTTGTGATAAGAGACATTTTTCAGGCTAAAAAGGAGACTACTTTTCTCTGGAATTTAAGCACTGGGCTGTGGCATTTTGGGGAAAAAATGGGGAAGAAGTTTCTTTGCATCCAAAAAAGTAAAATGTGATACGGAAATCTACCGCAGTGTGGCTGCGGGAACTGCTGGTTAAAGTATGTGTGGTAACTCCAGCGCATGTGACATTGTCAGACTCTCTCTCTGCAGCCCTCACGGACGACTGCGTCCCACTCTTGGCCATCACCGATGCCACGTGTGTAATTCACTTCAGCTTCCCTGCCTCACCGAAAGTGTTTGGTGGACGCCTGTATTGCATGTCTGATCATTTTCACGCAGAACAGGTTTGGTGAATTTTTATTCTCTTCCATATTCTACTGGCATCTTCTGTGTCATGATAAGCTCAGAGTCCACAAGGTTTCCTCAGTCAGACTGGGATATAGATGATCCACCCCCAATTTTCAGGGTTTATTCACCCCCAATTTTCAGGGTTCTCCTGCAGAACAGGGAGATAAGAAAGCCAAATCTGTCTTGCTGCTGACGGAGAAAGATGCGAGCCACGCAGTGGGCATCCTGCGCTACTTGGAGCGAGCGGACGCCAAGGTCCCCGCAGAGCTGTACGAGTTCACCGCAGGAGTTCTGGAAGCCAAAGAGGATAAGAAAGCCGGAAGACTTCTTTGTCCGTATCTGAAGGCTTTTGGTTTTTGCAAGTAAGCCAGTGATTTGTTTCTAACTAAACTGATGTATAACCTGCAGTAAAGTGCACAACTGGTGCAATGTGGTGAATTGTCATGTATCTGTAGAAGCCACCACCCACTCTGAGGGAGCAGCCCGGGGGTTCCCTCGCACTCTTCCCCACGTGCCCTCCCCTCTGCAGGATTGTCAGTGTTGATTAATTTTGCTTGGTTTTGAACTCCATAGAAATGGCATCGTGGTATGTTCTGTTTCGTGTCTGGCTTCTTTCTCTCAGCCTCGTGTCTGTGACTTTCGTCTGTGTTGTTGTGTGTATCTGTGGTTTGTTTTGTAGCTCAGTGTTCTGTTGTATGACTGTATCACAGTGTGTGTATCCATTCTCCTGTTCATGGGCCTGTGGGTGGTTTCCACTATCAGGCTAAGATGTTTGAAGCTGTTAGGAGCACTCTTGGCCATGTCTTTTGTAGAAATGTGCACCCATTTCTCTTGGGTGCTCTGGAGTACAAGTGGCAGGTCATGGGGTAGGCATGCGTTTAACTCTTCCAAAGCATCTGGCCATTTTCTGGTCTGGTCAGTACTGTCTGAGAGAGCCTGAGTTGTCCCCTACCCTCACCAGCACTTAATGTTGGTAGAGGTGGAGTGGTAAACCATTGTGATGTTAATTTGCATTTCCCTAATGATTAATGAAGTTGAATATCTTTTCATAGGCTTGTGGGACAGTTGGCCATCCTCTTTTTGTGAAGTGCCTGTTGAGGTCTTTTGACCGGTTTTTACAGGGAGTGTTTATCTTTTTTCTCTTGGTTTGTGGGGGGAGTAGCTTATATATACCCAACGTAAGTACTTTGTGTGATATGTGCACTGAGAATGTCTCCTCCAAGTTGTGGCTTGCATTTTCACTCTTTTAATACTCTGCTGATGATGAACAGGCATTTTAAATTTTGTTGAAGTTTTTTGGTTTTTGTTTTTTGTTTTTTGAGATGGCATTTCACTCTGTCGCCCAGGCTGGAGTGCAGTGGCGCCATCTTGGCTTACTGCAAGCTCTGCCTCCCAGGTTCACGCCATCCTCCTGCTTCAACCTCCCAAGTTGGCTAATTTTTTTGTATTTTTAATAGAAACGGGGTTTCACCATGTTAGCCAGGATGGTTTTGATCTCCTGACCTCGTGATCTGCCTGCCTTGACCTCCCAAAGTGCTGGGATTATAGGCGTGAGCCACCGTGCCCAGCCTGATGAAGTATTTTCAGGTTACTTTTTTGTGTGCTTATAGGAAATATTTACCTATCTCGGCCAGGTGCAGTGGCTCATGCCTGTAATCCCAGCACTTTGGGAGGCTGAGACAGGCAGATCATGAGGTCAAGAGATGGAGACCATCCTGGTCAACATGGTGAAACCCCTTCTCTACTAAAAAAGTACAAAAATTAGCTGGGTGTGGTGGTGTGTACCTCTAGTCCCAGCTACTCAGGAGGCTGAGGCAGGAGAATCACTTGAACCCTGGAGGCAGAGGTTGCAGTGAGCCAAGATCACGCCATTGCACTCCAGCCTGGAGACAGAGCAAAATTCTGTCTCAAAAAAAAAAAAAAAAAATAGCTGGGTGTGGTGGCACACACCTGTAATCAGCTACATCGGAGGCTGAGGCAGGAGAATCACTTGAACCTGGGAAGCGGAGGTTGCAGTGAGCCAAGTTCACACCACTGCACTCCAGACTGGGTGACAGAGTGAGAGATTGTGCCGCTGCATTCTAGCCTGGACCACGAGTGAGATTCCATCTCAAAAAAAAAAAAAATTGTCTATTTCAAGGTCATGAAGGCACTCTCCTGTATTTCTAGAAGCTTTGTAGTTTTAGCTTTCACAGCTACACTTATAATTCATATTAAATTAGTTTGTATGTATGACCACGTATGGTGGCTCGCACCTATAGTCCCAGTGCTTTGGGAGGCTGAAGTGGGAGGATCACTTGAGCTCAGGAGTTCCAAGACCAGCCTGGGCAACACACAGAGACCTGGTATCTTTAAAAAATAATAATAATAATAATATATATATATATATGTATGTGTGTGTGTGTATATATACACACGTATATGTGTGTGTGTGTATATATGTGTATATGTATGTGTGTATATTTATGTGTGTACATATATGTGTGTATATATATTTATACACACACACACATACACGCCAGCTGTGGTGGCACATGCCTGTAGTCCCAGCTACTCAGGAGCCTGGGGTAGGAGGATCACTTGAGCCTGGGAAGTCAAGGATTCAGTGAGCTGTGATTGTGCCACTGCACTTCAGCCTGGGCGATAGAATGAGACCCTATGTCCAAAAAAAAGAAAAAAGAAAAAAAATTATATGTGTAATGTGAAATCTGGGGCAAGGTTTGATTTTTTCCATATAAATAATGGTTTGCTCCAGCATCGTTTATTTAAAATATCATTTGGTTCTCACTGTGTTAATGCATTTGCCATAAGCCAGGTGATGGTATATGTGGTCCATTTTTGGACTCTCTTCTGTTACATTGGCCTATTGGTCTAACTTTATACCAGTACTACACTTTCTCATAGCAAGTCTTAGGAGCTGGTGTACGAGTCCTCCAGCTTTGGTCCTCACCAAGGTTGTTTGACTATTTTAAATCCATTGCACCTCCACATACATTTTATTTTTTGTATCTTTTTTTTTCTTTTTGAGATGGAGTATCGCTCTGTCACCCAGGCTGGAGTGCAGTGGCGCAATCTCGGCTCACTGCAGCCTCCGCCTTCTGGGTTCAAACAGTTCTCCTGCCTCAGCTTCCTGAGTAGCTGGGACTACAGGCATGTGCCACCATGCCCAGTTAATTTTTGTATTTTCAGTAGAGACAGGGTTTCACCATGTTGGCCAGGCTAATCTCAAACTCCTGACCTCAGCTGATCCACCTGCCTCAGCCTCCCAAAGTGCTGGGATTACAGGTTTGAGCCACCCCACCTGGCCTCCGTGTATATTTTAGAATGAGCCTATTAGTTTCTTCAGAAACCTTGTGGAATTTTGCTAGGGACTGCATTGATTGTGTTGATCAGCTTGGAGAGCATGGGTACCTTGACAGTCATGGGGCTTCTCTGCCTGATCCAGACACACCACCACTGCTTGATACACAGACAGCTGAGGCTGGGACATGGGTGTCTGATACGTAGCTGCTGGATTAAATTTAAAGATAACTGTTGACATTAACGTTTTTGAATTATGGTACATTAAATGTGTTACTAGCAGCACTTCTATTTATGCTTAAAGAAGACCGACTTTTTTTTTTTTTTTCCCTCTAAGACAGCCTCTGGCTCTGTCAGTCAGGCTGGAGTGCAATGACATGATCTCAGCTCGCTGAAACCGCCTTCCGGGTTCAAGCAGTTCTTGTGCCTCAGCCTCCTGAGTAGCTGGGATCACAGGTGTGCACCACCACACCTGGCTAATTTTTGTATTTTTAGTAGAGATGGGGTTTGCCATATTGGCCAAGCTGGTCTCAAATCCCTCACCTCAAGTGATCCGCCCACCTCAGCCTCCCAAAGTGTTGGGATTACAGGCATGATCCACCATCCCCAGCCAAATATTGACTTTATTTGTTTATTTATTTATTTAGAGATGGAGTCTTGCTCTGTCACCCAGGCTGGGGTACAGTGGCACCATCTTGGCTCACTGCAACCTCTGCCTCCTGGGTTCAAGCGATTCTCCTGCATCAACCTCCTGAGTAGCTGGGACTGTAAGTAGGCGCCCGCCATGATGCCCAGCTAATTTTTGTATTTTTAGTAGAGTTAGGGTTTCACCATGTTGACCAGGCTGGTCTCGAGCTCCTGACCTCAGGTGATTTGCCTGTCTTGGCCTCCCAAAGTGCTGGGATTACAGGCACAAACCACAGTGCTCAGCCTCAAATATTGACTTTTAAAACGACAATTTCAACTTTTTCTCAGTGTGGAAGCAGCATTGTAGTTAAGGAATGGCTTCTGGGTTAGAGGTCGATTGGCCTTTGTTGTGTATTATGGCAATGTATTTGTAATTCAGTCTTTATTTTGAAAATATATTTTGTCCATTTACATAATGCATTTTAGAATGTCTAGAGAAATAGGGTGGGAGGAGATCTCTTGAGCCCAGGAGTTAAGACGCTGTGGTGAGACATGATCTTGCCACTGCACTCCAGCCTGGGCAGCAGAGTGAGACCAAACTCTTAAAAAAAAATAAAAAAAGTTTGCTGGAGAAATAATGAAGTAACTTACTGAGTTTATTCAGTGTTAATTAAAATGTAAAATCCATTTGTACTTATTTATATATTATTAATGTCATCTGAAATATTTAATGTGGTTATTCAATTTTTAGGGTGTTTGGAATAAAAGTTCTCTGATTTAGGTTGCAGATTAATTTTCTGAAGAAAGCATTAAAATTCACATTAACAATTATTACTTATTTATGGTAAATCTAGTCATTTCATTTTCAGAGACAAGAGGATCTGTCCTGACCGACACCGTATTAATCCAGAAACGGACATGCCCAGGAAACTGTCCAGCCAAGCCCTACCTTCATTTGGATACATTAAAGTAGGTTCAGTTAAAGATCCTTGTGTCCTCTGACGAATGGTCATGTTAATAAACGTGTTTTATTTGTTAAGCAGGATCTTAGTAGATGTAATGATGTCTTCCAGTGATCAGTATTAACATACCACCATTAATCCAACCAGAGGCATGCGTCCTTACAAGACGCCTTATTTCAGGGCCCCAGCTTATTTATAAGCCAAGATCAAATTCAGTAATGGATGACAGTTTAAGGATTTTTTTTTCAATTATATTTTCAGAAAATGTTTCTATTTGGGGGCCATTAAAAATAATGCAGTGACTGGACACAGTGGCTCCCACCTGTAATCTCATCATTTTGGGAGACTGAGGCAGGCAGATCACTTGAGGCCAGGAGTTCAAGACCAGCCTGGGCAACATAGCGAGACCTTGTCTCTACAAACAAATTTTAAAAATAATAATAATAATAATACAGTGATTACATGAATCTTTTCAAGACATTCGTGATAATTTCTTTGAGGAAAATTCTGTAATAAGATGCAGAGAATTGCCAAGTTAAGGATTTTTTTTATTTTCTTTCAAATCCCTTTTTATTAATTTCTTCATTTCTTTTTGAGCATGCAGTTTCTCTCCCTTTCACCTGTTTCCCTTAGGGCAGTATCTTTTGTGTTAATTTCCTAGGCTGCTGTAAAAGATTACCACCGAGTTAGTGACTTAAAGCCACACACATTTCTTCTGTCATGTTCCTGGATGCCAGAGTCCAACATCAGGGTGTCAGCAGGGCTGTGCCCCTCTACAGCCTCCAGAAGGTGACCTGGCCTGTGGCTCGCCCAGCGTCCTTGTGTCTCAGCTGGCAGCCACTGTAGCTCTCTCTCTACCTGCATCTTCACATGACCTCCTTTTCTCTGTGCCCCTTATAAAGCATGTTTCATTGGAGGGAGGGCCCACCTGGATAACCCAGAGCCATTTCCTGGTCTGCAGATTTCACTACCTGTGCAAAGACCCTGTTTTCAAGTCAGGTCCAAAGTCACAGTGACCTTGGGGGTTAGGACATGGACATACCTCTTTTGGGAGAGTCACCATCCAACCCACTACAGTTTTCATTATTGAATTTTTAAAAAAAAATTTCTAACTCTTTCCTGCGTTCTGTCACCTCATTTCTAAGTTGTTGTAATTCTGATCTGTTACTCTTTTATACATGTATTGTTTTCTTAGTTAACAAACTAAATGCAGTGTTTCTTGAAGGTTATAGTTTTAATCTGTTTGTGGATGTATCTTTCTTTTTTTTTTTTTTTTTTTTTTTTTTTTGAGACGGAGTCTTGCTCTGTTGCCCAGGCTGGAGTGCTCACTGCAAGCTCCGCCTCCTGGGTTTACGCCATTCTCCTGCCTCAGCCTCCCGAGTAGCTGGGACTACATTAGCTGGGACTACAGGCGCCCACCACCTCGCCCGGCTAGTTTTTTGTATTTTTTTTTTTTTTAGTAGAGACGGGGTTTCACCGTGTTAGCCAGGATGGTCTTGATCTCCTGACCTCGTGATCCGCCCGTCTCGGCCTCCCAAAGTGCTAGGATTGCAGGCTTGAGCCACCGTGCCCGGCTGGATGTATCTTTCTAACAGGTTTCATTGTCTGTAGGGATGGTTCTTCTGCTCTTTATTCTCTTTTTAATTATTTTATTTTTATATATTATTATACATTTTGTTATTTTATGATGACTTCATATCTGCTTTAACCTTGTTACTTTGCTGCTGCTCGTTTTTGGATAGAATTTGTTTTCTTGACATTTTGGAGGAGGTGTGGGTCAGGGTAACTTTTCTGATTTCACAGAGTTCCCATTTCTGTTGTTTATGTACTGTATAAAATGAATATGGTGATGTAGTGTCTAAGATTTCTGAGATTCCCTGGCCCTGTTCCCCTCCTGAACTCTTACCTGGTTTTCTCTTCTTTCATCCCTCTTGTCCCTGGAGGGACAGTGTAGAGATTTTGCAGGGGCTCCAGCCTTCACCCACTGTGGAGGCAGGTGAAGCCTTCCAGGCTCGCTTATCACACTGGCTGAGCCTGTTTCCAGGGAGGGCCTCTTGCCTCTTCTAGAGCTCTCTGTTCTCAGGTCTGTTGCTTCCCTCTGTTTCCTCCCGCACAGGCACAGACACTGGTGCCTGTGGGTGTCGCCAGCCCGGCCCTCTCCCCCATCCTGCCGAGTGCCTACTTCTCACTCCTGGCATCTGCTCTGGGCAGCTAGGGCTCCCTGCCTTCATGCAGAGTGTCTCTGCCCTCTGCACACTAACTTCTTTCTCACACGCTGGTCCCCGTGCCTACTCGAACCTGTGAAGGGCTGTCTTCTCCAGCACACGCAAGCTGTGGCCTCTCTGTCCACTTCTGGATTGCCGAGGGTCCCTGTAGGACACAGTTTCATCCCTGCAACCCTGGAAGCTGGTAAACAGTATGCTCGTAATAAGATGTGTCTTGTTACCTGAAAAAAGATTGGAAGGTCTCAAGAGACAGCAATGCTATTTTAAGAAGAATTTCTATAAAAGTGCAGTTAGAAGGTAAACAAAGGAACACTTATACCTAATAATGAAGATTTAAAATAATGAAATTTGCAAAATAAAAAAATCTTCCATTAGATTTAAAGTGAAACTCTAATTCTTTGTGACTATGTGAGGTATTGGTTTTGCCTTGCCTTTTTGGCTAGCTTCCTAGTTTATTTCTAAATCCACGTTGCTAAGCTTTGGTTTCTTAGGTTGGGTACTGATTTCTGCAGATACAGGGAGTGTGTACACCTCCAGTTTAGACTAAGTTTGTTTCCTGGTCATGTTTACTATATATGTTTCAGATAATACCTTTTTACATTTTGAATGCAACAAATTTCTTTGGCCGTATAATTGATAAACACATGGATCTTTATGCAACTCTCAATGCTGAAATGAATGAGTATTTTAAGGATTCTAATAAAACAACTGTGGAAAAGGTGGAGAAGTTTGGATTGTATGGATTAGCAGAAAAAACGCTTTTTCACAGGTAACATGTCTGTTTATTTCACCTGTAAAGTTTTGAAGCATGCGATAACTAAATGGTATTGAGTTCCTATTTTCACCTCTGTCCATTTGAGTGTGTATGTGAGCCTGGTGACAGCGGGGTTTTACCCCCAGATCTGCTCCAGTTCTTCGTGGGAAACTCTTCCCCAGGCTCCTGAGCGTGGTGACACCGTGACCCGTTGAGCCATCACTGTGTGCAACATACACATACATCTTTAACTCACTTAATTCTTGCCAAGTTCCTATCAAGTGTGCATCATTCCCTTTCTACAGATAAGAAAACAGCCTTGGCAATGTTACGAACGTGGTGTCAGGTCAACTCAATACCTGGCATAGTTCGTTCCAACCTGGTCAGTCTGAATCACATGCTTGTTTGCACCCACTTCCCTTAAATCGACACCTGGCGCCACCTGGTGATAACCTTGAATTCAGAAACTTTGAAACTTGACAGGTGACGTCGCTCATGCCTGTAATCCCAGCACTGTGGGAGGCTGAGGTGAATGGTTTGCTTAAGCCCAGGAGGTCGAGGCTGCACTGAGCTATGATCATGCCACTGCACTCCAGTCTGGGCCACAGAGCAAGACCTTGTCTCTACAAAAAACAAACAAACAAAAAAGACAAAAAGAAAAAAACTTTGTGACTTTAATTTGCTATGTTAATTTTTATTATGTTGTTAGATAAAAGGATTTACTCTTATTCAAAAGTACATGTTTTTATACCTATGTATACTTTAACAAATCCACCACTTGAATTACTGAAGGCCTTAGTTTTTATTTCTAGTATAGAGTAAAATCATGGCGTTTCGGAGTCTTTTCATATGTTTTCCATTTCATGGTGATTTGAGGCAAAGACAGTCCTTTCTGGAATCTCTGTGTTGAACCAATGCCATGTTGCTCTCCAGGGTTCAGGTGTTGGAAGTGAGCCAAAAAGAAGATGCCTGGGCCCTGGATGACATCCTCGTAGAGTTCATTGACGAAGGCAGGACAGGACTTGTCACAAGAGACCAGCTGCTATATCTCCCAGAACATTTCCACGTGCTTCCCCCGCAGGCTGTGGAGTTTATTGTCTGTAGGGTGAAACCTGCAGACAATGAAATGGAATGGAATCCGAAGGTGGGTTATTTTGGCTTTTTATCTAGTGTTGACTTTTAGAATGTATTTAACCCAGAATATACACAGAATTGAGGCCTGTCTGGATTTAGAGTGTCACATTTGGGCAGGGAAAGCGCGGTCTGCTCAGATCCCCACAGTGTGTGAACATCCCAGCTGAGCCCTCAGAGAGGTGCTGGGCAGCCGCAACACTGCCACTGCCACTAACCTTGTGCTTACGCTCACAGAATCGGTATAAAGTAGGGATGTCGGTAAAATAAATTGCCCATCAGCCTAAGCAGGGGAAGCACCTACAAAATTCCAGGCTGGGCCCTGTGGCCTATAATCTCAAGAGTTTGGGAAACCAAGGGATGAGGATCCCTTGAGCCCAGGAAGTTGAGGCTGTAATGATCTATGATCGTGTCACTACATTCCAGCCTAGGTGACAGAGCGAGACCCTGTCTCTTAAAGAAAACAAATCAAAAAACAGAAAAAAAGTGAAAAAGTGGACCCTCCAGCCAAAGAGGGGGCACAGTGGGTGGTCTCAGGAGAGGCCAGGTGATTCCACTGGGGCAGGGACGATGGGCCAGGAAGGAGAGATGGAGGCCAGAAAAGCTGCCAAAGGAAGGGTTGTTTCCTCTGGGCTTCGTGGGATAACTAGGATGTCACCAAGTAGAACAGATGGGCGTTGAAAGCAAAGAGAACCACTCGTGCTGAGGCACAGGCACAGAAGGGGACCCCGTCTGGGCTCACGTGGCCGTCCAAGTGGAGTGGGAAGGCCCAGCCCTTGTGGCCAGGGAGAGACCTGCAGCCAGTCCTGCCCATCACTGGAGCATGAGTTGTGTTGCTAAGTGCTCCGATTCTCCAAGGAAAGGTTACATTTTGCATAATTCGACAAATGGGACATGAAATAAGTCATTGCAATTGGCAAAATAAAAACAGTTTGGGTTATAAACAAAGTTAAACGTTATCCAGGAAATAAACAAGTGAATGCATGTTTATTGCATTCACTTTTATTGTATCCCATGATGCAGGATAAACACACAACCTTACTCTTCTAAGTTTAGTTAAAGGAGCCTTTATCACAAGGCAGTGGTGTTCCTTCTTTGTAATGACCGTCTCCTGTGTACCAGGTGCCCTCCTGGGTTCTGGGGATGTAGTCATCAGCAAGAAAGTCACAGTCCTTTCCCCAAGAAACACCTGACCTGTGAAGATGACTGACCGAAAGTCTCCCTCGAAGGAGCAGCCTTCTGTGGGAATGGAGAAAGCTTCTCCTGTGTCCGTTCTTCCGAATTAATTCACCAAGTGCAAGGGGGGCGGAAATGGGCAGGTCCCTTTCGCCCTGCTTTGTTCATGTGAAAATGTGCATGAGAGGTTGCTTAGACAGGTCCTGCCTGTTGTGTTCCTCCTTGAGAGGAAACGGCCATGGCCAGGCGTGGTGACTCACACCTGTAATCCTTGGGAGCCCAAGATGGGAGGATTGCTCGAGCCTAGGAGTTCAAGACCAGCCTGGACAACGTTGTGAGACCCCATCTCTAAAAAAAAAAAAAATTAAAAATTAACCAAGTGTGGTGGTGCGTGTCTGTGGTCTCAGCTACTGGGGAGGCTGAAGAAGGAGGATTGCTGGGGCCCTCAAGGCTGCAGCGAGCTATGATTATGCCACTGCACTCCAGCCTGGGTGGTGGAGAGAGATCCTGTGTCAAAGAAAAGAAGGAAAGAAAACAACAGCCATTTACTCAGGGAGGGGTACACAAAAGACCAGGCCCTCAGCTCCAGTGTCACTGGCTGCAAGGCCGCTCCATTGCAGTGACAGCCTCAGAGCAGGAGGAACAACTTTCACTTCACTTTCATTGAGCTTTCAAAGAAACAGGCATCTGTGCTTTAAAGACAGACTGGCAGGTGATGGAGGAGATGGGGCACGCATGACCACAGAGGGAAATGTACAGTGTTGGGTCCCAAAGGCACAGACCCTGCCTTGAGCTCTGGGAACTCACTAGTAAGAGACCATGGGCGAGTTCCTTTCCACATCTGCCTCACTAAACTCTGCTATTAGCCTTGTGGACGAAAGGGGGTGGTGACCTCTGTGACCTCATAGCGTTACTGTGAGGCTCAAATGAAATACATGGAATATTTTGCAAACTGTATGGTGTATACAAAATAAGGTATTTTGTTGAAGCCTCACCTAAAATAATGTTAAGTGCTTTTTTCAGGTTACTAGGTACATCCATCATAAAATTGTTGGAAAATTGCATGTTGCAAAAGTGATCCTGGCTTTGGGAAATACAGTTTGGATTGATCCAATGGTAAGTATGCATTTTTCTTAAAAATAAATCTGTTTGAATGGGCCACTAAAATTATCCAGATTATTCTAAGCTGTCACTTGAATGACTGCTGCACAGAAACGGTGACTTATTTGGGGCTCTGTTAGGGAGAGGTGTTTTTCATGTTATTTGGGTCATGAATTGGGTTGTGGGTTTAGTTTTTGTTCAGGGGAACATTTTACATTGTAACCCCAGCACACATGTGCATTGCGTATGTGAGGCACATGGACACACACACATGCAGCTCAACAAAGCTTTGTGAGGACTCCATGTGACATTCTCTGATGCTGACAGTTTCTAACTTGCCCATTCCCCACGCACTTACTGAGCACCTGCCACGTGCCAGGAGCAGTGCTGGGCACTGGGTTCCCTCTGGGAGCAAAGCACACGAAGCCCCCATCCTGCAGAGCAGCCCCTCAACCGGCCTCTGTGTCTCTCCACGGCTGCTGACACCACCCTCCCTGCTTGTTCCCCAAGAGCTCCACTCCTCCACTCACAGTTCTGCTGTGTTAGACTTAAATCTTATTATGAATACTTACAAGATTTAACAGAGTTTATAAAAACTTTTGCTGAAAGTTATTTTTATGAGGTTGGAAAAGTTTTAACATGTTAAAAGGGGAATTTGGATGTAAGGTTTAAGACTAAGCAGAAAATGGTTTTCAGAAGAGAAAATATGGATTACAAATGCAGGTAAATGAGGAGATTTGGGCGTCTTAGTTGATGCTGTGATATTATTGTGTTTGTTTTTTGCTGGGGGGAGAAAAGCAGAAATTTTATTAAGTGGAGATTTAAAAGAGATTGAAGTAAAGAAAAAAAACCACCAGGTGGATGTGTCCACACTGCAGTGCGTGTGGCAGTGCTCACGGCAGCCAGAGGGAAACAGACCTGCCCTCACCGTCTCCACCTGCTCCTGCTCCCACCCAGTTTGAGCAGAGAGAGGCTCCTCCACACATTCCCCGGTGGGCACACATTCCTGGGAAGAGGCCCCAGGCAAGGCAGGCCTGGAGCACCCTCCACCCTCACCATGGAAGGGACGGCCCCTCCTATACCCACACCACCACCAACAGGGCCAGGTTGTTAGAGATTTTTGTGTTTTACTTAATTTTGTATAAATGGAAATGGATGAGGATGTTTTGGTTGCAGAAAAGACGAACAGAAGAAATGGGCCAGAACAGGATTCAGGTTCTTGGCTTAGGCCCTTCCCAGGCAGATGCTGAGCCTCAGGAGGTAAAAAGAGTTGAGAAAGAATGAGAAAGATGTAAGAATTATGCATCTGACTAGGGGTTTATCCCAGATTTGCAAGTTGGTCATGACTAGGGGTTTATCCCAGATTTGCTCTTGCCACCCCCCCCACCACCTGCCCATATTTCTGTGGCATGGGGCAAGGCCTGGACAATTCAGATGGAGCCTCAGGTATGAAGCAACCCAGATGCTGCCATGGGAAGCCCTGCATATCGTGGCAAGCGCCGAAGTGCAGCCGACGTGGCAGGATGAACCAGAGAGGCCCTGTGAGAGTGTCTGTGCTTCAGTTAAAATTCAGAGTGACTCCTGCTAATGTTCAATTTTTTTCATTGATTCAAGGTGCACATTACAAACCTTTCCAATTTAAAAACCTCTGTCATTGATTATAATGTTCGAGCTGAAATTTTGTCCATGGGAATGGGCATTGATAATCCAGAACATATAGAACAACTGAAAAAATTACGTGAAGACGCAAAGATACCAGCTTTTGAAGAAAGCCTAAGCCAGACCCCGTAAGTGAATTTCTGTCTCCCTTTTGGAAGAGCTGTTTTTTGGAAATACAACTCACAAGTGTTAAGGACATGTTTTATGAAAGTAGAAGAGTTGGCTGGGAGTGGTGGCTCATGCCTGTAATCCCAGCACTTTGGGAGGCTGAGGTGGGCGGATCACGAGGTCAGGAAATCAAGACCATCCTGGCCAACATGGTGAAACCCCGTCTGTACTAAAAACACAAAAATTAGCTGGGTGTGGTGGTGCAAGCCTGTAATCCCAGCTACTCAGGAGGCTGAGGCAGGAGAATCGCTTGAACCCGGGAGGCAGAGGTTGCAGTGAGCCGAGATCACGCCACTACAGTCCAGTCTGGTGACAGAGTGAGACTACATCTCAAAAAAAAAAAAAAAAAAAAAAAGTAGAAGAGTTTTTAACGAGTCTCCATGTACCCATCACTCAGTTGTAATAATGACCAAGATTTTGAAAATCTAGTTTTATCTCTACCACAGCCCACACTTGCTTTTGTTGGCGTATTATAAAGCGATCTCAAATATAGTATTTCACCTGCATCTCTTACAGAAAGGATCGTTAACTTTTTATTGACAAATAGCACACATACAGAAAAGTGCGCACATCAGACGTGATGTGTTTCCTGAGTATACCTGTGTAACCAGCCCAGATCAAGAAACAGAGCCTGGCTCAGAGCCTCCCCTCCCTCTAGCTACTCCCCCTCCCCAACAGGAGCCATTCTCCTGATGTGGAAAAGCAGGGATGGTTTTCCCCAGTTTTGTACTTTGAATGGAATTAGACAGTATGCCCCCTCACCATGGTGAGTTACAGAAGCTAGGCTCAAAGGAGGCATAAATTCTCTAAATTCTCAGTTACATAATGTTCCTTTGTATGAATATACCATTATTTGTTTACCCATTCTACTGTTGACTGGGGAGATTTCCAGTTTGGGGTACTTCAAGTAATGGTGCTTTAAACATTACCATACGTGTCTTTTACAAATATATACACTTAGAAATAAATTTCTGATGGAATGGGATTACTGAGTCGTAGTTAGAGTTACTACCCAATAGTGTTCCAAACTGGCTGCACCAGCGTCTCCTCCCATGGAGGGTATCAGGGAGACTGTGACAGTCACTCTGAGGAGGGATCCTGGCAGCTCCAGAGGGGGAAGGATCTGTATCAAGACTTCCTTCCAGTTAGGAGGAAAACAGCAGGCATCTGTTAAGAAAGTTGGCAAAAGACATGAGCAGCAACTTCAGGATGCCTAATTACCATATGAGAAGGTGCTGGAACTCCTAAAAGCCCAGGGAGTAACACCACAGCATGCCTAGCCCACCAGAGAGGGGAACGAGAGAAGGAAGGAAAACATGCACCACGTGTGGGCAGGGATGAGAGCGGCAGGTTTTCCCAAAACTTAACGAGAGCACTGTTAGCACAGCTAAAAAGACTCCCAGCGATTCCTTCAATTGCATGTGTTTTATTGTGGCAAAATACACATGACAACAGCTGCCATTTAAATTCTTTTTAAGTGTACAGTTCAGTGGCATTTAGGACATTCTCAGTGCTGTGTAACCATCATCACTCTCCATCTCCAGAACTTGCTCATCTTCTGGACAGAAACTCCATACTCCTTAAATAATAATTCCAGAGTCTGCCCCCGCAGGCCCCCTACTCTCCTTTGTCTCTAAGAATCTGCCAATCCTGGGCACTTTCAGTGGAACCGTCCACTGTTTGCCCTTTTGTGTCTGGCTCATCTCAGTGGAATGTCCTCAAGGTCCACCCGTGTTGCAGCCCGGGTCAGATTTCCTTCCCTTTGAAACTCGTCCTCCATGGCATGGATCACCACGTTTCGCTTCTCCATTCATCTGCCTGTGCACACCTGGGCTGCTGCCCCTCTTGACTGTGGTGGATGTGCTCCTGTGTACACAGGTGTACACATACCTGTTTGAGCCCCTGCCTTCACTTCTCTGGGGTTGCTACTCAGAAGTGGAGCTGCTGGGCCCTGTGGGTATCCTGTGCATGATTTTTGGGGACCCTCCATCCAGTTCCTGCAGCTTCTGCCCCATTGCCTGTTCCACCAGCCATTGCCTGTTCCACCAGCCACATCCGAGGCCTGCAGTTCTCCATGTCCTCTCCTTGACCCTGCCCGAGGTGCAAACTCCAGGTCTCTTCGGGGCTCTTCCAGGCATGCCTCTGTGCGCTTGTGCTATTCTAAATGGCCCATAAACACGAATGCTTTTAAACATCCTAATTCCCCAGTCTCTCGCTCTCCACGTCTCCTCCGGCCCGGCCTACCCAGGCATCTGGGGTCTGTAGGGCCTGGTAGCTTTAGAAGCAGGCCTCTATCTCAATAAATAAATAAATAAATAAGTAAAAAGTGCTTTTACCCCTGCACTGTCCCCAGACAGGCTCCACAGACGCACATGATTATTTGCAAATGAAGTCTGCTCTGCTTCCTCCAGGCCGAGGGTGACAGGGACCAGGCCTGCTCAAGACCAGGATCGTCCATCCAAGGAGCAGGAGGGGCAGGGGTGAGTAAGAACACCACAGAGCTTCCTCCCAGAACGCCAGACAGGGGGCCATGTGTGAAGGGGAGCCAGTGAGGGACGGTCCACACGGATGCCTGGGAGGATCCCCACGAGCTGAGGGAAGGACTTGGTGGTGAGTTCCAGGAGCAGGGATGAAGGTGCCCGGAGCAGAGCAGCATACAGGGACCCAGAGGTGCCGGGCTAGGTCTTGCGGGGCCTGTGGCCACTGCAGGGAATGGGCTCTTTCTCCACAGAGGCTGGAGCCATGAGCGGATTTTGAGCAGAGGGGTGACTTGAACAGAAGATGGTTCGTGGCTGCTGTGTTGAGAACAGACTCAAGGGAGGGTAGGGGACAAAGACTGTGCCAGGAGCTTCGGACAGGAGGATGGAGGCTTGGACCAGGTGGCTTTGTGGAGGCTGAGAAGCCGCTGGTTTCTCAGTGTGTTCTGCTGGAGCTGACGGGGCTCCAGCCAGTCTGCATCTGTGGCAAGAGCACAGCCCTTGTGGCAGGGCCTGGGAGCCCCAGAGGTGTGAGAGGAGGGGTCTGGGGGTGAGCCCTGGTGTCTCCGCTGGGGAGCGTGGAGAAGGGTGGGGACGTTGTAGCCAGCAGGTGGAGGGAAGCCTGGAGAGGCAGGTGGGTGAGGGATGCATGTCCCGGACAGGAGTGATGAGCTAGCTCAGGTGCAGCTGCAGACCCAGTGAGTGAGGACCAAGATGTACAGCTGGGCTAGTGGCCTGCCTGCTGGGCTAGTGGCCTGCCGGGCTAGAGACCTGTTGAGTTAGTGACTTCCTGGTTTAGTGGCCTGCCGGGCTAGTGGCCTACTGGGCTGGTGACTTGCTGGGTTAGTGGCCTGCTGGGCTAGTGGCCTGCTGGGCTGGTGACTTGCTGGGTTAGTGGCCTGCTGGGCTAGTGGCCTGCTGGGCTGGTGACTTGCTGGGCTAGTGGCCTGCTGGGCTAGTGACTTGCTGGGTTAGTGGCCTGCTGGGCTAGTGGCCTGCTGGGCTAGTGACTTGCTAGGCTAGTGGCCTGCTGGGCTCTTGGTGGTTGGTGACCTTGAAAGATTCCTGAGTTGCAGCTGAAAGTAGGAGGATTTAAAATAATGTGGACCGGGTGTGCTGGCTCATGCCTGTAATCCCAGCACTTTGGGAGGCCGAGGCAGGAGAATTGCTTGAGCTCAGGAGTTTGAGACCAGCCTGGGCAACATAGCAAGACCCAGTCTCTACTAAAAATACAAAAACTAGCTGGATATGATGGTACACACCTGTAGTTCTAGCTACTTGGAGACTGAGGTGGGAAGATTGGTTGAGTCCGGGAGGTTTAGGCTGCAGCGAGCCGTGATTGTGCCACTGCACTCCAGCCTGGGTGACAGCAAGACCTTATCTCAAAAAAAAAAAAAAAAAAAGACAAAGATGAACATAGTATGGTCTAAAGTTTTTTAGTTTTTTACCTTAATAAAAATGGATACATATAGGATTAGGATACAGGGTAGTTTCCATCCACTTTCAAGAAAAAAGAAAAATTTTCCCATACTTCTGAGATACTGTTTTAGAAATGAAGATGTCATTAAAGTTTAGTAGATGTAACCAAAATGAGGTTTGGTGGCATATGGGAAGCACCGACTTTGAGCCCCAGATCTGTGTAAAGGCTCCCACAGCCCCTTTCGCACTGTAGCTTTGTAGTTAAGAGAGCTTAACATACCCGTCGTCATGAACACAGAGCATGCAGCAGTATGAGCACTGTGAGGTTTCATAGGGAGCCTGCTAGGAGAGACCCCATCTCAGACAGCTCCTGGAGAATGGGGGATCCTGACAGGTAGAGAGGAATGGCGAGAATATTTCATACTGTGACCAGCAGATCTGAAAGCCACAGGACTTAGCGGTTGGCAGTTGTTAGGGAGTGTGGGTCTGTGTGTCTGAGCCCTGGTGCCTGGGGGATGCTGGTGTGGTGGACAGTGACACGTGGTTCCCAGGCACAGCCCATGGCAGAGGAGGAGAGGCTGAGGTGGGCTATGGAGGTGCCAGTTTTTAAGGTTATTGAAAGTCTAAACCTAGGGCTCAGGAAAGCAGCTGGGGAAGGCTCTTGGTTTGCTGCTGTTTGAGGAGAGTCAAAGCTCAGTGAGTATGAGGAGGAAGGAACCAACCTAGCAGGGGAGGATCTAGAGAAGGAGAAGAGGGTGGGCGACTGCACAGAGCCTGGGGAGGGGCAGTGGCTGGGGACGCTTGCTGCCTGAATCTGGAAAGTGCTGCACCAGAGGCTTCTTCTGGGCCCATCAGAAGACAGGCACACCCCTCCTTCTCACAGGTGTGTGTGTGTGGCTGTCAGAAGACAGCACACTCCTCCTTATGTGTGTGCATGTATGTGCATATGTGTGTGTGTGCGCGCGCGTGCGTGTGTGTGTGTAGGTTTGCTCATTTAGGCCTGAATTGTCTCTTCAAGGATGTATAAAATCCGAGTCACACTGTCACCCACGAGGAAGGGAGCTGGCTGGCTGCGGAGTAGGGATGAGAGGAGCTTTTCAGTGTACAGCCAAATTTGACTTCTTTTAAAATACTGAACCACATGAATGTGGTTACCTGTTCAAAGAACCAAAAGAATAACACAATTTAAAATTTTAAAATAAGTAATCTAGTTAGTTACTAAGCAGGATAAAATATGGGGCAGCACGTTGAATTTAGTAGGTTCCCGTATGTTTAAATGCATGTGTCTGTCCGTGTGTTTTAGATAGAGAGGTATAGAAGGCAATAATTTCTTTTTTATGTGAAGAATATTTCTAGAAGTAGGCCCAAACTGGTATCAGGGGTGGTCTCTGGGAAGATGGCCGCAGAGCCTGGGTCAGGGGAGGCAGGAAACTGGCTTGTCACTTTCTGTCCTTTGGTCCTGTTTGAAGTGTGCAGCAGTGAGTATGGAAGGGAAACCACCTTGGTAAAGAGTGAAGGCCTCCCTGGTCCTGTGTGCTTGCCCATCATCCTCATCGGAAGGAACCAAGTTGACGGGCTGCCTGGGGCATCTTAAATGAGTCATAAGCTCTGTGTGGGTCTGACTCCAGGGCCACAGGCACTTCACAGTCATTTATTGCCTGCCTTCCTCTGCCACTTGGGCAGTTCCTTTAGAGAGCCAGGTGTTAGCCCCGCCTCTCCCGTCTAGGATGCCTCCTACAGCAGAAGATGCCACTCGCCTGCAGAGCCCCCAGCCTGAGGACACAGGTGCAGAAGGAGGGGCTGAGTCCAAGATGAGCTCAGAAAACCAGAAGCCTGGTGAGTACTTGCTCTTCAAAAGATGGTTAAGTTCAAATCGCTAATGTCTGGAAAATTGCTAATATGTAGACTTTCCACTTTGAGATGAAATGTAGAGAAGATGACATAAACTGATATCACCTAACTGTTCTTATTTTTGGCAGGTCAGCCCCCATTGTTTTGTTTTTGTAGTTTGAGGTCTACCATCCATCCAGTGATGTGCACAGATGTTAAGTGAACAGCTCAGCAGTGTGTGTGTGTGTGTGTGTGTGTGTGTCAGCACCCAGACTGAACTGTTGAACATTTCCAGGACCCCAGCAGTCTCCTGGCCGGAACCCTCCCCACTGACCATTCTGATTTCTGATGCCGTTAGTTTTGCTGACTTGGAAGCATATAGAATACATTCTTTTATTTTAAATAGAGATGGAGTCTCACTGTGTTCCCCAGGCTGATTTTGAACTCCTGGCCTCAAGTGATCCTTCTTCCTTGGCCTCTAAAAGTGTTAGGATTATAGGCATGAGCCACTTTGCCCAGCCTATAGTATATGTTCTTGTGACTTCCTTCAATCAACATTGTCTGTGAAATTAATCTGTATTATTGCAAGTGGTGGCATTTTTTCTTAATCTTGGAAAGTATTTGCATATTGCATGGCTCTCTCCAGACTTTACATCTAGGCTCACTTTTATTGCACCGCACCTCAGCAAAGAGGAGGAGCTGGCATTTGAACAGAGTTGGCTGACCTTGGCCAGGCTAATTGCACAGACTTAGCAGACATTTCTGATGTGTATGAATTTGGCACTGAGTTAGGTGCCATAAAGAAAAAAGATAATCAGCTGGGTGTGGTGGTGGGCACCTGTAATTCCAGCTACTCAAGAGGCTAAGGTAGGAGGATCAGTTGAACCCGGGTGGCAGAGGTTGCAGTGAGCCAAGATCGCACCAGTGCACTCCAGCCTGGACGACGGAGCGAGACTATCAAAAAACAAAACAAACAAAAAAAACTAGTTGGGCGCGGTGGCTCAGGCCAGTAATCCCAGCACTTCGTGGGGCCCGAGGCGGGTGAATCACTTGAGCTCAGGAGTTTGAGACCAGCCTGGTCAACATGTTGGAACCCCGTCTCTACTAAAAACACAAAAAAATTAGTCAGCTGTGGTGGCACATGCCTGTAGTCCCAGCTACTCGGGAGGCTGAGGCAATAGAACCTCTTGAACCCGGGAGGCGGAGGTTGCAGTGAGCCAAGATCACACCACTGCACTCTTGCCTGGGCAACAGAATGAGACTCCATCTCAAAAAAAAAAAAAAAAAGAAAAAGAAAGAAAAGATGAATGCGGGCAGGCGCAGTAGCTCAAGCCTGTAATCCCAGCACTTTGGGAGGCCGAGGTGGGCGGATCATGAGGTCAGGAGGTCGAGACAATCCTGGCTAACACGGTGAAACCCTGTCTCTACTAAAAATACAAAAAATTAGCTGGGCGTGGTAGCAGGCACCTGTAGTCCCAACTACTCGGGAGGCTGAGGCAGGAGAATGGTGTGAACCCGGGAGGCAGAGCTTGCAGTGAGCCGAGATGGCGCCACTGCACTCCAGCCTGGGGACGGAGCAAGACTCCATCTCAAAAAAAAAAAAGAAAAGAAAAGATAAATGGGACAAAAGCCAAGCCCCTTGTGGAAGGGGAAGTCAGTGAGGGAGAAGGAAAGGAGAGGTGAGGAGACCATTTGCCGTCACTGGAATTTACCTTCGTGTGGCCTTTTAATTTTGATATTCATTGTCTTTATGAAATGGGGTTAGGTCATTGCTCCTTGTCTTGACAAATCGTAGAAATTGCCTAGACAACATATATTGATAAACTCATCCCATGACTAGACAAAGTCTCCAGATAAACTCATCCCATGACTAGACAACATATATTGAAAAACTCATCCCATGACTAGACAAAGTCTCCAACACTCCAGTGCTGGGAGCTCCAGCTTTCCACACCACCGATGTTCTGCGCCCCTGCTGTGGTCCCTCATTCCGCTTCCCAGGAGGGCGGGCTAAGATCCTGGGAGGGTGGACCCTGCACGGCTCTGCTTCCTTTGATATGCATCCCGAGACAGTGAAACCCACAGATAACACAGCTGAGGTGCTGAGAGCCCCAGAAGATGGTTTGCTCCCTGACAGGTTCATTCCTCACTGAGGATGGAGAGTGCGGGAGGAGGAGCCGCAGAGGTGGCTCCTGTGACGAAGGCGGTCTTGCCCACTGCCTGTGTGATTCCCATGCATCTCTGGATATGTTTTGGAAGTTGTTTCCTAAGGAAGTTCTTCCAGCCATTTCTCCACACAGCGTTTTTTTTGGCGGGGTGGGGGGGGGTCGGTTGGGGGTGATTGTTGTGAAGGATGGGGGTCCTCTGGAAGGATGAGTTTAGATGCATTTCACTGTTGCTGCGGTCCAAACCCAGGTTCTTCATCACAGTCCCATGTGCTGCTCTTGCTGGCAGTGACTGTGGCTGGTGAGGTGAGAGGTGCAGGTGAGGAGAAAGGGTCTTCCGGAGCCGAGTGGTATGTGGGGGACTGGATGTAGCTGTTAAAATGCACATACACCTTCTCTTCATAAAGTTTGCCCCTGGATTCGACTACAGTGCGGGGCAGCTGGTTTCATTGTGTGGGATCCACTGGAAAAGGGTTCTGAAGAGTTCTGGGAAAGAGAGAATTTGCAAAGCCAGCTGGTCAGAGGAACAGGGTCATTGAGACAACAGTTGTCATTAAGAGGATTTTCCCAGAGCAGTGTTTATTCCACAGTAGCAGACCGGGATCCAGTAGACTGCAGAGGTGGGGCTGAAGTGGGTCTGCACTGGCGCAGGCCCTGCTACTGGCTGATTTGCCCTTTGCATAGAGCCTGCTGTGGGGCCCAAGGGGGACGTCAGGGCAGCCAGGTGCGTCCCCCAAACCATAGCTCTTGGAGGACATGCAGTTGTTTACTGAGCTCTACTGGGAAGCTCTGGCTGTTAGATGTCCACTGCAGCCACCAGGCACTTGGCCGCCTTCCTGGAAGAGCCACCGTAAAGGGGAACCCCCCACCCCGACTGTCTCAGCTGGAAGAGACTTCGTCTCTGGGCTCCTGCTCAGGTTCAGGCAGGTGAAGGAAAATGTCATGCACTTTCTTCATGGTTCTTCTTGCCTTGGCTTCCTGCAGGGTTTCTGGTTTTGGATACTCAGTGTCTCCCTGTGGCTAGAAAAGTATGATGCATCCATTGTGCCGCCACACGCTGGTGAGGGGCAAGGCCTGAGCTTCAGAGGCTCATCACAGTTAGGGCGGCATTCCTCCGCAGTGTCTGCCAGCCCTGCGGCAGGTGGTCGGTCTCAGGTGGACCCCGTGCCCTCCTCTGCAGACGCGCCACCCACACGCCACTGTGCCAGGCAGGGCTTCTGTAGGACGTGGGTGTGGGGTTGTTTGTGTTGCATGTAGCCCGGCTCAGGGGCTGCTGCGTGCTCTTTTCCTCCCAGCTGTAGCTGTGCTCTGTGCCAGCAAAACACAATCTTGGGACCCTAAACTCCCTCTGCCAAAGAGGAAGTTACACACTGGACCTGGGTCTAAGGCTGCCTGCCTTTTGCTCCCAAGCAGACAGCTGTCACTTCACAGCCCTGGGTCGTAGCCCCGTGTCCTATATGTCTGCTGTCACATGTTACTTTATGTTGTGTAAAACGTCGCTTTCCTGAGCTATCGTCTTTGTCCTGCCCCGCCCCCCATCGCCCTTTCTCCCTCCAGCTTGCTTTCCCCTTTAGACACCGACGTTTAGGAAGCCCCTTTGGAAAAGCAGAGGCCATGGCACTCCTGTGATTTGTGTTTCCCGGGGCGCATCCTCAACCTTGGATAAATCAACCTCGAGTCAGCGGAGACTCCCTAAGTCCCTCTTTGGTTTATGGCTCCAAGGAGGAACCTGGCCGCTTGCTCCCAGAAGCGGTGTCTTGTCCTTGTTTGGTGGCAGGACCGCCTCCTTCGCACCCCAGCTTCACAGCTCTGTGTTTAGGATTAGTCTCAGCTTCTGTGATCAGGCCAGGCCACCCTGGGTTTCCTCTGCTCGTCTCTCCCAGAAGGGCTTGGGGATTGTGCTCTCCAAGGTTCTTGAGGTCACTGGGTCAGTGCACTCATTTCCGGAGGCCACTCCATGGCAGGCTGCACGTGACACGGAGCATGGCGCTTTCCCAGCGGGAGTCTGTCTGTTTCTTTGCCGTTGTATTGTATACCACGAGTAAACCACAGAGGGTGGATCTGCTTTCCATCTCAGGCTACCGTGATTCCAGCAGCTGTGAACATTCTTGCTCTGGTGTTTGGATGGAAGCCTTGTCTGCTGGAGATTGAGAAGTTCACACTGCGTTGTTTGAGGATATGTCATGTCCAGCACTGGCTCCTTGTATGTGCTGGCCTCTATCCTCGAAGTTGTCCTTAGGGCATCCTGGCAGGTCAAGACAGCCCCAGAGAAGTCTGCATGTTTGTATGCAAGGCCAGCCACTGCAATGAGGTTCTTTTTCAAATGAGTGACTTTACTTCCTGGTCATTTAATTTTAATACTTGTCAAAGGCTGTTTTTATTTTAAAATAAAATTTTACGCCAGGCACAGTGGCTTAAGCCTGTAATCCCAACACTTTGGGAGGCCAAGGTGGGTGGATCACCTGAGGTCAGGAGTTCGAGACCAGCCTGACCAACATGGTGAAACCCCGTCTCTACTAAAAATACAATATTAGCCGAGTGTGGTGGTGCATGCTTATAATCCCAGCTACTTGGTAGGCTGAGGCAGGAGAATCACTTGAACCCAAAGGCGGAGGTTGCAGTGAGTCAAGATTGCACCATTGCACTTCTGCCTGGGCACCAAGAACAAAACTCTGTCTCAAAAATAAAATAAAAAATTTTAAATTTTGTTTACCTATGTGACGGTTTTAATTTTTTCTAACTGTTCTTTGCAGCTAGATACTAGGGTTACTTAATTTACACTCTTACGTGATTCTCATCTAGAAGTTGCATAAGGTACAAAAAAGTATATATATGTGTGTACATGATGGAGTTACATATAAATAACCTGTAGGAAAATCTGACATTGATTTTGTGCAGAAACTTCATCTGGAAACACTGAAGGTGCCTCCATTAGCAGAACTGCACAGCCGCCTCTGAAAAGGTATGTCCACTCGGCATGGAGGAGTCGGCATCCCTTACCCAGTAAATAAGATCAATGAATGTGTAGGTCTTTCTCTCTTCTTCTAGCTTCCACCCACAAATAAAATGGTTCCAAAAAGAAGATGTCGTCATCTTAAAGATAAGAATAAGGAATGTAAAGGACTGCAAGTGTCAGTATTTCAGGGATAGAGTCGTTTTCAGGTAGGTTTATGTATAGTCATATAAAGTAAAATAGAAATAATTTCTAGCATTTTAAAAGGCTGACTTTCTTTTTATAAACCCAGTGCTTGGGTGGGAGACAGATTTTACCTGGCTGATCTGGAGCTGCGGGGCAACATAAGGAAAGATGAGTGCAAATGTGTAATTAGAAACGAGGAGCCTGTGATCACTCTGGCCAAAGAGAGAAGGGAGGCATGGTGTCACCTACTCAGACAGAGGGTGAGTTGGAATGCGCTCAGAGGGTGGTCTTTACCCTGAGTGTGTCATACTCACCCACTCACTGTCAGCTGTTCTCTTGAGCAGAACCCCAACGTGGCTTTTGATTTTGATCACTGGGAAGACTGTGAAGAGGACAGCCAGTTCCCCAAGGGTAAGGCGTGGAGCGCCCACTCTCGGAGGGGTTGTAGGTCCTGAGGGTAGTGAGGGACACCATCACCCACTTAGGAATTCAGCCTTGGTGGAAGTGGGCCGTTCACATGAAGCCCTGAGAAATTAGTTTTCTCTTTGTTGATCTTGGTGCTAAATGTTCTGGTTTGAGTACTTTTCAACCCTTGGTGATAAACACACCTTTTAATAACACACTACAGATATTCTTCCCAGAAGAATAAATTATTTGTAAGCAGACCAATTTGACCTGCTCATTTCTTACCTAAAATAATGAAAATATAAAATAAGATACATAGAGCTGGAATCCAAGGCATTTTTTTCTGCATTGACCCAAATAATGGGGGGAAATAAAGATTTGCTGTTTAGTCTACACTTAACTTATGTGTTATAATATCTTATTCCTTCAGTAGTGAATTCTAAAAGCCTGCCGCGCACAGTGGCAGAGGTGGTTGGAGACAGTAGCCGCAGCACCTCAGAGGATGACGACAGTGAGAGTGAATGATGTCCTCAAGAGCGGCTGGAAGGTGTCGAACAAAAACGGATATTGCCATGTGACTTCAAAGTGAAGAAAACAGTCAGTCATAACCAAATCTTTCTTTCTTTCTTTTTTTTTTTTTTGAGACAGTCTTGTTCTGACGGCCAGGCTGGAGTGCAGTGGCACGATCCTGGCTCACTGCAACCTCCGCCTCACAGGCTCAAGCAATTCTCCTGCCTCAGCCTCCCGAGTAGCTGGGATTACAGGCATGTGACACCGTGCCTGGCTAATTTTTGTATTTTTAGTAGAGACAGGGTTTCACCATGTTGGACAGGCTGTTCTTGAACTCCTGATCTCAGGTAATCCTCCCACCTCAGCCTCCTAAAGTGCTGGGATTACAGGCATGAGCCATCACACCCGGCCCACCAAATCTTTCTTTACCTCAAGGATAAATGATTACTGTCATCTTGTGGTGCTGGACTTGGTAATGGTGAGAAATTCTTCATTGACTTAAAAATAGACTGATGACAAGACCATCAAAGGAGGGTGGACACAGAGAAACGGCACATGTAGTCTGATCCTGCTGGCTTGTCTGTCCTGTCCGCGCCTCTCGCCACTCACCCTGGCAGAGCAGACGTGCATCTGGGTGGTGAAATGCACTGTCTGGAGTCAGTCCATTCATTTTTTTTTCACCTAGACCTCTGTTTGATGCATTGCTACAAACCTGATCTTATACATATAAATTGAGGTTTCTAATATAAATTGAGGTTTCACACTTACACTCAGCAACATTGAACCAGCCCTTTCAACCATGAGATACTGGGATTTAACATAACCATCTGTGTGAATTGATAGTGTTGGCGTTCTTGGATAGTGTGACAGCTCCTCAGAATGAGTTGACTTCTGATGAAGAGAGAGTCCAAGGATAGAAATCGGATTGCTCAGTAAGACCCGGGGCTTTCCGGGGTGAAGCTGCTGTTTCTAAACAATCCCTTGGACCTGCAGGGTCCTGAGCAAATGGCACAAAAGTTGCTTTTTAGTGGAAACTCACAAGGGTCTATGGGGTGCCTGGAGGTGACCTCTGAACACCTACATGTTGTGAGCCCTGCAGACATTCGCCACCCCATCTGTGTGTGGCTGCAGCACCCAGGGTCACCAGGTTTAGGGGAGGAGTGTATTTAGTCATCGCCACACCCAGAGGCTGGCTGGCTTTTGTGCTTTGGGTTTGTTGAGTGAAACGTGAGAAATGTGAGCTGTTGGGAAGTTAAAAGTCCCGCGCACTCAGTGTCTGTTTCTCAACTTCGCCTCGGAATGGAAGAGAATTCGGATAGAACATGAGTGTTGTGTGGCGGCCCCAAGATCATTATTGGTTTTTTTTGCTTCAGAAAGCGCCGTTGCCCAGGCTTACATATGTCCCAGCAGAAGCCACTGCTTGAACTAGAGGCGGACTTTGTCATCAAGCTGTCCTGTGAGCAGGTCTGGATCACACTCTGGCTCAGTTTTCTCATCTGTAAAATGAGACAGCCCCTCATTGTGTGGCCTGGCCTTGTCTCAGGGAGCGCCCGCCAAGTGCTGCCGGGTGGGGCAGTCTTTCTGCCTAGTGGCTCCGTGATGGGGGCTCAGAGCCCTGGCCTCCCCTGGGAGGACACGCTGTGCAGCCAGGACAGCTGCTGGAAGTGTGCCCAGGTCACTGCTGTGAACTTCGCAGGGTGACTGGCAGGTATCAAATCGGCCCATAAAGTAAGATGGTGATTTTCCTTTTTTGTAGCTAAATTGGGCAGGCTCTTGGGAAATAGTTCTGGTGGTTTTGCTGGCAAAGGTTTTGACTGTGGAGCTCTTCTAACACCCATGTCAGTGTCCATTTCTCTGCATGTGGCTGCTGCCCTGTTGGTGGAGGTCTGGGGGCAGAGACCAGGCCACCGTCCGGTGGCTCCCGTGCGCACCAGCTGCCTGCTGTTTACACCCGGGTGCGCCGAGTCTCTTTAGTACAACATAGCAAATGATAATAGCTAGTGACATTGTGTTTCCTGTGCACGTGTGAAAATGCAGGGAGGACAACTGCGTACTTAGATCTGTTTTTTTTTTTCAGACATTCAAACGTTCTAATACCTGAATCTCTTAACATTTTATAGGATATCGGATGCTGATTATGTGAACAATTCGTAATTGGTTTTCTGTACTGCTATGAATATGTCTGATTTCAAGTTTTGGGCAAATACCTAAAATGCAAGGTGAAAGTGCCTTTGTCTCTATGCTTCTAAAATCGCTCATACTTAGTTGTGGTATGGCTGCCTTTTGCAGCATATCATCAATAAAATTTCAGTGTTTTCACAGAAATGTTGCTTTTTACATACGTTAAACAGTACTTTCCCTGAATGCCAAACACAAAATAAAACTTTACTCACCACACTTTCTGGTTTGACTAAAACGCCTGTGAAGGCTGCTGGGGAGCCAGCAATGCTGACCCAGCGGCAACACAGGCGACCCTCGTGATGAGCACATCAGCTGTGGAGAGTTCTGGACGGAGGCTCAGCTCTTGCCATTTATCCTGGTAGATACATGCCACGCACATCACGGGTTCAGCACAGGGGTGCCAGTACTTTTAGGGTAGGGGAGAGTGGGTGATAAACATTTATACTTTAATATTTTTACATATTTATTTAGAGTTGGGGTCTCTGTCATCCAGGCTGGAGTGCAGTGGCATGATGATGGCTCACTACACCCTCAACTCCCAGGCTCAGGTCATCCTCCCACCTCATTCTCTTGAGTAGCTGAAACTACAGGAGTACACCACCATGCCTGGCTAATTTTTTAATGTTTTTTGTAGAGACATGATTTTGCCATGTTGCCCAGGCTGGTCTTGAACTCCTGGACTCAAGTGATCTATCCACCTTGGCCTCCCAAAGTGCTGAGACTATAGGCGTGAGCCACCGCACCTGGCCAGTAATTTACTGTTGTTTAAATCTAAATCAAAGCAAAAATGTCATCCATTTTATACAAAAGAGCCCTTATTGACATTGAGTTTAAAGAATGCCTTTCATTTAAGTGTGATATGCCCTTTGTTAAATAGTTGCCACTGTGATAGTGGCTTTTATTCAGCCCTTCCCTAAGCATCTGCCTTCTGTTAGGTGACATCTCACCTGACAGCAACTTTAGCAAACACTTGCCACTTCTCCTTTCTGGAACCCCCACCCAGAGAACTAAGAATATCTAAAAATAACAATATTTTAAACATCTGAGTATATTTTATTCATAAGAAAAATATCAGGAAGAAATAACCACAAATATTGCTTAAGAAAATAAATTCAGCTTTGACTTGGCTACAAGAGATGGAGCTTGTTACTCAGGGTCTTCCTCCGGTGGGACCACTTCCATTAGCATCTGAAGGTGCATGGTAATCGGCTCTGAAATAAGAGTCAAAAATGAGTGCAGTTAGACTGAAATTCAGAAGCTCCACTGGAGTTGTGGGTGAGGGTGACGTTGTTCTCAGTCTTTGGTGATGTGTCACCTAGAGCCTGTGCTCGGGGTTTGGCCAGCTTTCCTGCCTTCTGGTTGGATTTTCACACTTTCCTGGTTTGTGTCTTCTCCCAAAATTGCAGGAATAGAAAGAAAAACCTCCTAGGACTGTCTGGAGGGGCGACTGCACTGTCCAGTTGAGACAAGCTGAACAGGAGAAACAGGCAGGCTTTTAATCACATTCACTTAATAAATCTTAACTGGCTGTTACAGGCTGCTGCAGCCAGAGTTAAACTGCACACAGCCCAATTCCTCTCGTCACGGAGCTCCTGGGAGAGGCAGAGGGGCAGGGACAGGAAGACCAGGAAACGGATCGCCTCACCGCCCCATGAGGATGCCCAGAAAGTCTTAAAGGCTTTTAGAAATGGAGTTTCCTGCAGTTGAATCTGTTGTGTAGGATAAAACATTGTGAATATAATACAGACTTTTTGTTTTTGTTTTTGTTTTGAGACGGAGTCTCCCTCTGTCGGCCAGGCTGGAGTGCAGTGGCGCAATCTCGGCTCACTGCAAGCTCCGCCTCCTGGGTTCACGCCATTCTCCTGCCTCAGCCTCCCGAGTAGCTGGGACTACAGGCGACCGCCACCACACCCAGCTAATTTTTTTGTATTTTTAGTGGAGACGGGGTTTCACCATGTTAGCCAGGATGGTTTCCATCTTATTACAGGTGTGAGCCACTGCGCCTGGCCCTATATGAACTTTTTTAAAGGTGTAATTCAGTCTCTTTTGATGTATTTTGACACAAGTGCTTTCTTTTCAGAAGCGAAAGTGGCTAATGTAGCTAAACTTTTAAACAACAACTGTCCTGAAATTGATAAGGGTCAGGACCGCTGAAAGAGGGAGCCCTGTGCCCTTGGCAGTAGAAGGCTTGGGCCCCCGCCCAGTTCCCCAGGCCAAGGCCATGACTTTTTGGGTGTCTTTGTGATGCTGCTAGACCTCTTAGATGATGTCTGCATGTCAGGCAAAGGAGAATGGTGTTTCGGGATGAGGCGCACGATGGTGGGAATATGCCTAACACTACTGAACCTTGCACTGAGAAGTGGCTGAGATAGTAACGTTTGTGTGTCTTTTGCAATTAAAAAGAAAATGGGGCCGGGTGCAGTGGCTCATGCCTGTAATCCCTGCACTTTGGGAGGCTGAAGTGGGTGGATCACCTGAGGTCAGGAGTCCAAGACCAGCCTGACCAACATGATGAAACCCTGACTCTACTAAAAACACAAAACAACAACAAAATTAGCCAGGCATGGTGGCAGGTGCCTGTAATCCCAGCTACTCAGGAAGCTGAGGCAGGAGAATCTCTTGAACCTGGGAGGCAGAGGTTGCAGTGAGCCAAGATCGTGCCAGTGCACTCCAGCCTGGACAAGAGCGAAACTCTGTCTCAAAGAAAATGGGTGGGCGCAGTGGCTCACATCTGTAATCCCAGCACTTTGGGAGGCCGAGGCGAGTGGATCACCTGAGGTCAGGAGTTCGAGACCAGCCTGGCCAACACGACGAAACCTCATCTCTACTAAAAATACAAAAATTAGCCGTGCGTGGCTACTCAGGAGGCTGAGGCACGAGAATCACTTGAACCCAGGAGGTGGAGACTGCAGTGAGCCGAGACTGCACCACTGCATTCCAGCCTGGGCAACAGAATGAGACTGTCTCAAAAAAAGAAAAACGGCCAGGTACAGTGGCTTAGGCCGGTAGTCCCAGCACTTTGGAAAGCCAAGGTGGGAGGATCGTTTGAGCCGAGGAGTTCAAGACCAGTCTGGGCCACCTAGCAAGACCCCTTATGTACAAAAAATAAAAACAGTAGCCAGGTGTAGTGTGTGCCTGTGGTCCAGGCTACTTGGGAGGCCCAGGTGGGAAGATGACTTGAGCCTGGGAGTTCAAGGCTACAGAGAGCTATGACCACGCCACTGCACTTTAGCCTGGGCAACAGAGCAAGACTGTGTCTCCAAAAAGAAAAGAAAATGGTGCTTTCCCTTCCTACTTATTATAGTAATTGACGGGAAGAAAATAACCAAGGGTGGACCCAGAGGTGTCCAGTGAGGGCGTGGGCATGTGTCCTCCTGGGACGAGGGAGATCTGCCAACAGGGTAAGACACTGTGACAGAGGTCTTGGAGTCAGGATAGGTGAGGACGCTGTGCCTGCCTGCACCTCACAGAAGCCAGGCGGCCCTTCTGTTGGTACTTACTTGATATTTTCTGAGCCCATCCAAACTTGTAGTGGACAAACAGGAAGTAAAATATAAGGCCGCTTAATATAAACAGCACACAGTAGAGGTACTCCCATGCAGGCTTGCTGATGATTGGAGCCAGAATCAAAAACACGGAGATGAATGTCACCAAGACAGGGATGACTATGGGCACCTGGAGGTGAAAAATGGGTCACAGTGTGGCCATGGGTACTCAATTTCTTTTTGAAAATTTTCATTATTAAAAAAACCAATTTTTATAAAAAGAGTGTGAACTCTATGTACCCCCTCCTCCAATTTCAGTAATTTTAATGTAATTTTGCCAATCTTATTTCATCCATACCTTTTAAAAAATTTCACTTTTTAAAAAATTTTTTGGCTGGGCGTAGTTGCTCACACCTGTAATCCCAGCGCTTTGGGAGGCCGAGGCTGGTGGGTCCCTTGAGGTCAGGAGTTCAAGACCAGCCTTGCTAACATGATGAAACCCCGTCTTTACCAAAAACACAAAAATTAGCCGGGCATGGTGGCAGGTGCCTGTAATCCCAGCTACTCAGGATGCTGAGGCAAGAGAAACGCTTGACCCCAGGAGGTGGAGGCTGCAGTGAGCCGAGATCGCGCCATTGCACTCTAGCCTGGGCCACAGGAGGAAAACTCCATCTCAAAAAAGAAAAAGATAAACTGTTTAATGTTTTAGCATCCACTGATGATCGTTGCCTTCGTTATTTCATCAGGGTTTGCAAAATGGTGATTTTTCTAATTTGTCATTTCTTCCTCAGTTATCTGAAATGCTATATGAAATACTTCAACTTTCTGGTTATTCTGAATTGCAGTTCATACAGGAACGGCAGAATCAGTGCTCTGTTCTATATGTTTTCAGAATGACAAGTTGGGCCCCTGAGACCTCCGAAGGCAACTCTCTATACGTGGTGAATATCAATCCACTGTAGTCATTGTTCATGTTGTTCAGAAGGTCCTGTGCGGGGCAGCAGGAGCCCTTCACACTGCCCTGGGCCTGGGATGCCAGTGTTCTTCAAAAGCCTCTCTGTGGCCGGGCGCGGTGGCTGAAGCCTGTAATCCCAGCACTTTGGGAGGCCAAGACGGGCGGATCACGAGGTCTGGAGGTCAAGACCATCCTGGCTAACACGGTGAAACCCCATCTCTACTATAAAAAACACAAAAAACTAGCCGGGCGAGGTGGCGGGCACCTGTAGTCCCAGCTACTTGGGAGGCTGAGGCAAGAGAATGGCGTAAACCCAGGAGGCGGAGCTTGCAGTGAGCTGAGATCCGGCCACTGCACTCCAGCCTGGGCGACAGAGCGAGACTCCGTCTCAAAAAAAAAAAAAAAAGCCTCTTTGTTTTCTAGGTGACAAGAAGTGCCAGACCTGGGTTTTCATTCATCTCTCCAGAGGCAGACCTGGGTTTTCATCCATTTCTCCAGACAGCTTTGTTCCTTTTAGCAGGAAATGGCATTTAAAGACTATAACCTAGAGGCTGGGTGCAGTGGCTCACTCCTGTAATCCCAGCACTTTGGGAGGCCGAGGCAGGCAGATCACTTGAGTCTAGGAGTTCGAGACCAGCCTGGCCAACATGGTGAAACCCTCGTCTCTACTAAAAATACAAAAATTAGCTGGGCATGGTGGCAGATGCCTGTAATCCCAGCAACTTGGGAAGCTGAAGCAGGAAAGTCGCTTGAACCCGGGAGGCGGAGGCTGTAGTGTGCCACTGCACTCCAGCCCAGGCGACAGAGTGTGAGACTCTAAAAATAATGAATGAATGAATGAATGAATGAATAAATACCATAATGTGGGTGACTGGAGTACTCATTACCCGTTTACAAGGACAGAGGTTAATTCTGGTATTCTCTTATTAGGAGCAAAGTTCAGTTTGCTGGGACTGTTTTGTTTTCATTTTTAAGTGTCATTGCATTTTTCCTTTGACTGTGTTTTTTTGTTTGTTTTGTTCTGTTTTTTTTTCCCCAAGACAGAGTCTCACTCTGTACCCCAGGCTGGAGTGCGGTGGCGTGATCTTGGCTCACTGCAACCTCTGCCTCTTGGGTTCAAACAATTCTTCTGCCTCAGCCCCCAATTAGCTGGGATTACAGGCGTGTGCCAACAAGCCCAGCTAATTTTTGTATTTTTAGTAGAGACACGGTTTCACCACGTTGGCCAGGCTGGTCTTGAACTCCAGACCTCAAATGATCTGCCTGCCTTGGCCTCCCAAAGCTCTGGGATTACAGGCATGAGCCAACCACACCCAGCCCCTGAATTAAACTTTTAATTAATGGATTTTCTAGTCTTCAGCTACCTTTGCATAGGCTGGACCTAGTCATGATATATGATCTTTTTAGCGTAACTGGGTTCTGTTTGTTAATATTTTATTTTAGATTTTTTATATCGTTATTCCTAAGTGAGATTGGTCAGTGTATTTCCCTTTTTTTGTATGTTACCTTTGTAAGGTTTGGTGTCAATGTTATAGTCTAAAAATAATTTGAAAAATCAATAAAATCAATAGCTAACCTTAAAAAGGAGAAAGCACAAACACAAATAAAAAATAAAAATGGACAATTAATCTTTACAACATAAGTTATGTTCTAAAGATTAAATTATAAGACTATTTTGTACAACTATATGCAGATAAATTTGAATACCTAGAAGAAATGGACAATTTTCTAGGAAAATGTAATTTCCTAAAACTGATCTTACTTGCATTAGAATCACGGGGAAATTCTAAAAATCGGACAATTCCAGTATTGCTTAATTCATTCCAGTGCATTGAAAAAGGAGAAAAACTTTCAAAAAGTCTGATTATTATTCACTCATTCATTCATTTCTGCTTTTTCTAACACCTTAAGTTTTTTTCTGCTTATTAGTTCCTTCTATTCTCTTTTGGTTTTCTGTTGTTCTTTATCTTGCTTTTGAAGTTGTCTATTTAATTTGTTTTCATTTTTATTGATATATTTAATGTAATGGAACTTCCTCAAAGCACTATTTAAGCTGTGTTCATAGATTATATGTCCTGTCATCATTACTGCTATTTCTAGGAATTTATGTACTTTTGTGCGTCTCACTTTGTCACCCAGGCTGGAGTTCAGTGGCATGATCTCGGCTCACTGCAGCCTCTGCCTCCCAGGTTCAAGTGATTCTCCAGCCTCAGCCTCCCAAGTAGATGGAACTACAGGTACCCGCCACAACGCCTGGCTGATTTTTTGTATTTTAGTAGAGATGGGGTTTCACCGTGTTAACCAGGATGGTCTCAATCTCCTGACCTCGTGATCCGCCCGCCTCGGCCTCCCAGAGTGCTGGGATGACAGGCGTGAGCCACCCGCGCCCGGCCTAATTTTTGTAATTTTCGTAATTTTAGTAGGGATGGGGTTTGTAATTTTTGTAAATTTTGTAGGGAGGTAATTTTGTAAATTTTGTAATTGATAATTTTAGTAGGGATGGGGTTTCACCATGTTGGCTAGGCTGATCTCAAACTCCTGACCTCAACTCCTGATCCCGCCTGCCTCAGCCTCCCAAAGTACTGGGATTACAGGCGTGAGCCACCGTGCCCGGCCAGAATTTATGTACCTTTATGTTCTATTAATATTTCCTCTTGAACCCAAAAGTTTAACTTTTTTCTTTTATCAATTTCCTGTTTTGTTTCATTATAGACAGAGAATGTTATTTGCTTTTTGTTTGTTTTGATTTCTGGGGTTTTCTTTTTGAAATAGCAAGGTTTTCTTCATGGCAGTAAAAGCTGTCAGTTTTCAGACAGGTCCCATTTGCACCTGAAAAAGATACTCGCTGTTGTTGGGGTTCAGGGCTTGATAAAATCCTCTAAGATCTATCTTGCTATATTTTAGACCTCCAGTCACTTTTACCAGTGCTGTGTCCAGATCTGTCTTGGCTTGAAGGAAGTGTTTTCCAGTCACCTGTCATTAACGTGTTTCTCCCTCCCTGGATTTCCTGCAGTTTCTGCTTCATAAAGATGGTTGCTATATGGTTTGGTGAATAGGTTTTCAAAACTTCTCTCTTCATTGTGGGATTTTAGCATTTAGCATGGCCTGTCTTTGTCTTAAGTAATACTTTGGGCCTGAGCACTTGTCTGATAAGATCACAGCCCCTGTTTTTCTGTGTATTCATTTGCTTGATACTTCTCTGCCTATCCTTTTAATTTTTCACAGCTTTGAAGAGCCACCTGAAAAATCTTTTACTCTCAATGGCTGATGTAAGTCCAGTTTAAACTGAGTAAGCCCGTTTATTCATATAATGATAAGTCTGGTCTCCATTCTCTTGTGTTGTTTTATCTTTCTGTATACAAGCATCCTCTACTCACTGTCAGTCTTGTGTCCTTGAAGAGTGATGTTCTGTGGGAAAACTCCCCAGGCCTGTGTCCCTTCTTTTAAATTCACCATAGGAAACCTCAAATTTCCTGCCAGGTGCGGTGGCTCACATTTGTAATCCCAGTACTTTGGGAGGCCAAGGCAGGCGGATAACTTAAGCCCAGGAATTCAAGAGCAGCCTGGCCCACGTGGCGAAACCCCATCTCCACAAAAAATACAAAAATTAGTCAGGTGTGGTGGCATGCACCTGTGGTCCCAGCTATTTGGGAGGCTGAGGTGGGAGGATCGCTTGAGCCTGGGAGGCACGGTTGCAGTGAGTTGTAATCACACCACTGCACTCCAGCCTAGGCGACAGACGAGACTCCACCTCAAAAAAAAAAAAAAAATACAGAAACAAAAGAAACCTCAAATTCCCAACCAAAACACAGTAAATGCACATATAAATAACATGTTACCCAACACAGATTACATTAGATGGTAAACTGCATTTAAAATAATTTTTGGTGACCAAACAGTTAACATGGCTGTTGACCAATGACTGCCTTTAATGCAATAACATGGTCTCACAAGACGTGAGACACTCACACCTCACACTGTCAGTGCGCCTGCACGTGACTGTCAGTACGCCTACACATGATTTTGACGTGTGTTGAATTTGGAATGTAACTTGAAACTTTTATCATACATTTTATTAAAAGTTTATACTACATTTTGGGGATTCAAATACTAATTTTTCCATATAAATATCAGCTGGAAATGACAGCATTTAGAGATTCATAGATTCTATAGTTTAGGGTGTCAAAAGCTAATAAGCAAAAACTAGCAATGACAAAAAATCCTAATAAGCAGTCTACAAGAAAACATCAACCAGGAAGATACTCTGAGGGGTCCTCCTGTACAAGGCTTTATAGATAGGGTCTTTTACAGTATGGTCTGCTTTGTTCCCCCTCCTTTGTTTAAATGTTAAATGTTAAATTTTAATTATTTCATGTATTCTAAGCACACCTCCTCTTTTCTAATGTGTCTTTTGGTAGGTATGAAAGATATGTTTTTGTTCTGAGAGTTACTATAACTATTATAGCAAACATATCATAACTAATAATATATTTTAAAGGGGACTAAGGGTATTATATAAGGATATATTCTGTATAATATATGTGTATATTATATAAGAATATATATAATAGGCACAATCTATACATATATAACAGGCATAATATATACATATATTTAATGCTATGTATTATGTGTTGTATATGTTATATATTATGTATATATACATATATGTGTACAAATACATATATGTATTTATGCCTATAAGATATACATATATAACATATACATATATAATATATAATATATCCTTATATAATACCCTTAGTCCACTTTTAAAGATATTGTATGTATATATGTACTTATATATATAATTTATGGCCGGGCGCGGTGGCTCAAGCCTGTAATCCCAGCACTTTGGGAGGCCGAGACGGGTGGATCACGAGGTCAGGAGATCGAGACCATCCTGGCTAACACGGTGAAACCCCATCTCTACTAAAAAATACAAAAAACTAGCCGGGCGAGGTGGCGGGCGCCTGTAGTCCCAGCTACTCGGGAGGCTGAGGCAGGAGAATGGCGTAAACCCGGGAGGCGGAGCTTGCAGTGAGCTGAGATCCGGCCACTGCACCCCAGCCTGGGCGACAGAGCAAGACTCCGTCTCAAAAAAAAAAAAAAAAAAAAAAAAAATATATATATATATATATATATAATTTATATGTATAACAGACATGTAATTATACACATATACATATATGCACATACATATACACATAATATATACATATACACATATTACCTATATTTTACATTATACACATATATAGTACACATATATGTATATATTATATATAATACCCTTAGTCCCCTTTTAAAGATATGAATTATATTAACTGAGCCTATAATACCCTTAGTTTCTTTTTTAGACATTATGTATAATAAGCAGTAATGAAGTTAGCTAGGCGTTCTCTTCCTCCCAGCATCTAATTTAAAGTGGCTTCCTTACTGGCAGCTTGTCTGGCATACTTTCCTCAGTTGGCATATACTTTTCCATGTGCTTTCTCTCATCCATGTTTTTGTACGATATTGCCAGTGCATAATAGTGGCATACACTTCTGTCTCCTTTATCTCTCATCATTAATCTTTGTTCTACAATTTGATATATTCACCTTTGCCAGTGACATTTTGGTTTCTGAAGCTCATTCTCTGGGTGATTCCTCAAGGTCTCATGTAATTGGCCGGGTGCGGTGGCTCACGCCTGTAATCCCAGCACTTTGGAAGGCTTAGGTGGGTGGATCACAAAGTCAGGAGTTTGAGACAAGCCTGACCAACATGGTGAAACCCCATCTCTACTAAAAATATAAAAATTAGCCAGGCGTGGTGGCACATGCCTATAATCTCAGCTACTTAGGAGGCTGACGCAGGAGAATCGCTTGAACCCAGGAGGCAGAGGTTACAGTGAGCCAAGTTTGCGCCACTGCACTCCAGCCTGGATGACAGAGTGAGACTCTGTCTTTTTAAAAAAAAAAAAGGCCTGGCGCGGTGGCTCAAGCCTGTCATCCCAGCACTTTGGGAGGCCGAGACGGGCGGATCACGAGGTCAGGAGATTGAGACCATCCTGGCTAACACGGTGAAACCCCGTCTCTACTAAAAAATACAAAAAACTAGCTGGGCGAGGTGGCGGGCGCCTGTAGTCCCAGCTACTCGGGAGGCTGAGGCAGGAGAATGGCGTAAACCCAGGAGGCGGAGCTTGCAGTGAGCTGAGATCCGGCCACTGGCGGCCACTGCACTCCAGCCCGGGCGACAGAGCAAGACTCCATCTCAAAAAAAAAAAAAGTCTTGTGTAAGGATATTTGCCTTGAGTTCTTTCATACTGGTGACTGTAGACTTTATTCTGCAAGATCAGTTTGGCTGGGTATAAAAATTTGGCTTGGCCAGGCGCGGTGGCTCAAGCCTGTAATCCCAGCACTTTGGGAGGCCGAGACGGGCAGATCACGAGGTCAGGAGATCAAGACCATCCTGGCTAACATGGTGAAACCCCGTCTCTACTAAAATATACAAAAAACTAGCCAGGTGAGGTGGCGGGCGCCTGTAGTCCCAGCTACTCAGGAGGCTGAGGCAGGAGAATGGCGTAAACCTGGGAGGCGGAGCTTGCAGTGAGCTGAGATTGCGCCACTGCACTCCAGCCTGGGCAACAGAGCGAGACTCCATCTCAAAAAAAAAAAAAAAATTTTGGCTTACATTTTCCTCCTTTGAGTAGTTTAAATATGTTGCTCCACTCTCTTGTGGCATGAAGTGTTGGTGATGAAAAGTTTGAGGCCAGAATTATTTGCTTTCCTTTATAAGTGAATTGCAGATGCAGGTGGGAACAGGAAAAGGGGAGTGGATGCCCAAAGCATTTTTTTAAAGCTCTGTAATTTTATCAGCATATATTTTTGCTGCCAATTTTAGCTCAAATTTTCCAGTTACATTGTATGCCTTTCAATATGTTGGTTCAAGATCCACCCTCCAGTCTTCCTCCCACCCCAGGAAACATTTCTTGAATTATAGATTTTGGGAATCTGTTACTTGGCATTTTCTTCTTCAGAGACTCCAATTATGCATGTGTTACATTCCCCACCTGCCCCACCCCTAGTTTTTTACTGTCCCCTTGTTTTCTCTCAAACCTTTTCTATTTCTGTCTGATATTTGTTTTCTTCCTTTTGGCCCTCAGTTTCCTAGCATGTTTGTTTGCTCTTATTTTTCTTTTTTTCTTTGAGACAGGGTCCCTCTCTATTGCCCAGGCTGGAGTGCAGTGGCTCGATCTTGGCTCACTGAAGCCTTGACCTCCTGGGCTCAAGCAGTCCTCCCATCTCAGCCTCCCAAATAGCTGGGACTATAGGCATGCACCACCACACCCAGCTATTTTTTGTAGAGACAGGGTCTTGCTGTTGCCCAAGCTGGTCTTGAACTCCTGGGCTCTAGTGATCTTCCTCCCTTGGCCTCCCAAAGTACTGGGATTACAGGTGTGAGCCACCACACTCAGCCTCTGTGTTCTTTCTTTTCCTTCTTGCCCAGTCTTTATTTCGGAAATGATTTTTTCCCCTTAAAATGATGTTTTGAAGTGCTAATGGGACATGGCCTCTCTGTGGAGCCCCTTCCCAGTTGAGAGATTTGTATCCACAGGCTCCAGCTCCCTGACCCTGATATGCTTGCCACGTTCCGTGTCCTTTCTCTCCCAGCAGTTGTTTCTCTTGCTGTTGTCTTCAGTGATCCTTACCCTTCTGGAAAGGAGTTTTTGTGGGGAGTTTCTGGGATCCTCAAGGGCTTCAGCCACTGCAGCCCTGCTCCGCCACCTCCCCTAGGGGTCCTCTGATCTTCCCACTGAGAACCTCTCTCCAGGTGTGCCCTCTCTCCTGGGAAGAGTAGCTGGAGGCGAGTGGGGCATTAAGAGTCTGGAGTTGGTGATGAGACCTCATTTCCTTGATTTGTGTTGACAATGTTGGCTGAAGGGTTTTTCCTTTGGTATCCTAGAGGCTCTGTCTGTTTCTATGAGGGATTTTGTGCAGATTACAAGTCTATGCTACCGTCATGATTTTGCCTGCAATGACTTAACCAAGGTGGATCTGCCAGGCTCCAGGCAGGCTGTGCCGTGGCTCAGCTGATGGCAGACACTTGTCCATAGTCAAGACACAGGGCCAGAAAGACCACTGGACGTATCTCTGAAAACAAAGTCCTAAAGCTAAAGACATTGTCCTTGTTCTCGTCCTAGCTACTTAAGCCCTCAGCTTACCTTTTTCTTATGTCTGTTATCATAAGAATTAAATAGCAGTTGTTTTTTTTTTTTTTTAAAGCCCCTTAACGTAACAACAGTAAAATTCGACTTCATCCTTATTGGTATATAGATCCATGCCAGCCATGTAGGGAGTAGGGGGGAGCCCAAAACAGATGGTAGAAATAGACTCTGAGTGGTTGCTTGCACAGCAAGGGGTCTGGGGCTAGAGTTCAGAAGTTCCCATCAGTCTATGAAAGGAGGCCAGGCGTGGTGGCTCACACCTGTAACCCCAGGAGTTTGGGAAGCCGATGTGGGAGGATCGCTTGAGCCCAGGAGTTTGCAACCAGCCTAGGCAACACAGTGAGACCCTGTCTCTAAAGAAAATAATAAAACAAGAAAAATCTATGAAAATATATGTGTAAGAGATATCAGAACTGGGCTGGGTGCAATAGCTGACACCTGTAATCCCAGCACTTTGGGAGGCTAGGGGAGGCAGATCACTTGAGGTCAGGAGTTAGAGACCAGCCTGGCCAACATGGTAAAAACCCTGTCTCTACTAAAAATACAAAAATTAGCCGGGCGTGGTGGCAGATGCCTGTAATCCCAGCAACTTGGGAAGCTGAAGCAGGAGAGTCGCTTGAACCTGGGAGGTGGAGGCTGCAGTTAGCCAAGAATGTGCCACTGCGCTCCACCCCAGGCGACAGAGTGAGACTGTCTCAAAAAAAAAAAAAAAAAAAAAAAAAAAAAAAAAAAAACCAGAGAGGTGGACCTCTTTGGTTACAGAGACAGGCCACAGGTATTCATGATGACTTAATAAAATGAATAATAAGGTGGCTAACTGGATCATAAACTATGCTATGAAGAGTAAACTCCACTCTAAAATATGATATTTTAAAAGAGTCAAGTCAGATTAGAACTAGAACCCATGCCCCTAGCATTTGAAAGAGTTACCTCTAATTCATTAAAAAATCCAAAGCCACTTGTGACTCTGGGGCTGCAAGCTTACCTTGATAGGCCTTTCCAGCTCTTTCCTTGTAAATCTCATCACGATGAGTCCTAGAATCGTCAGGCCATAAAAGAGCCATGCGGCAAAGCTGAAATAATTAACTAACGAGTTTATGTCACCAGGGATGATATAAATCGTTGCTATGATACCCTAATAGAAAGAAGAATGGATTCATACGTCATTACTACAACAAAACACTGTTCTCCCGTCACAGAAGACCGAAGAAACAGTTTTTCTTGTGGAAAAAACACTTTAGCATGAAAGGAACTTCCCAGGCATTCCGTGATAGTTCGGGTTAAACCTGACTTTGGCTATGATAGCTCTTCTCCACGAAGCCTGCAGAAAAGACCTGGGAAATTTCTGAATCTTTGAAGTTGCGATTTTAAGCAAGGGAGAAATAAAGCATTAGGTTGGTGCAAAAGTAATTACGGTTTTTTTGTTTTGTCTTTTGAGACGGAGTCTCACTCTGTCACCCAGGCTTGAGTGCAGTGGCGCAATCTCGGCTCACTGCACCTTCCACCTCCCGGGTTCAAGAGATTCTCCTGCCTCAGCCTCCTGAGTAGCTGGGATTATAGGCAGGCACCACCACACCCGGCCAATTTTTGTAGTTTTAGTGAGATGGGGTTTCGCCATGTTGACCAGGCTGTTCTCGAACTCCTGACCTCAGGTGATCCACCTGCCTCGGCCTCCCAAAGTACTGGGATTATAGGCGTGAGCCACCATGCCTGGCCAGTAATTGCAGTTTTTAATGGCAAAAACTGCAATTACTTTTGCACCAACCTAATATGTGTGAATGTTATACCAGCTTCATAATTACAAATTTTCCTCAAAGAGAGTTTTCTAATGCGAGCCGGGGCCCTGAATTAGAAGCTCAGGTCTAGTCTTGGCCTGTGTTAGTTGCGTGGCCCTGGACTAGTATTTCCTGGGTGTGTTTTCAGAATGATAGAGAGCAGTGCCTCTCCTCTGGGGGAACAGGTGTAGACCAGCCCTGGGGTAGAAATGTGGATGGTTTATCAGTGCTCAGAACAGTTGCACAAAACAAGGACCATGCACCACAGAGAAGCTCCCATCAGAAGATGTCAAAGGGGTGGTCAGGCATGGTGGCTCATGCCTATAATCCCAGCAGTTTGGGAGGCTGAGGTGGGCCGATCACTTGAGGCCAGGAGTTCGAAACCAGCCTGGCCAGCATGGTGAAACCCCATCTCTACCAAAAATACAAAAACAAGCCGGGCATGATGGCAGGCCCCTTTAATCCCAGCTACTTGGGAGGCTGAGGCAGGAGAATTGTTTGCACCTGGGAGACGGAGGCTGCAGTGAGCCAAGATCATGCCACTGCACTCCAGCCTAAGTGACAGAGCAAGACTCTGTCTCAAAAAAAACAACAACAACAACAACAACAAAAAAAAACAGTCAAAGGGCATTTACTGCATAAGGATCCAGTGACTTCTCAATCATTAGAGCATAATGAGAGGCTGCTGTCAGTAACCACCTGGGAAAATGTCTTACCCTCCTTCCCTGTAAGCTAGTAGGCTTTTATATAGTTTGTTACCAGCAACCCAGCACAGCAGAATGCACACAGAAGCATTGAGGGCACACACTGTCTTTCGCGGATAAATTCAGACAAAGGAGCAGACATTGGGTACATTGTTTGACATATCTTGGGATTCTTTCTATATCTATTTCATGGCAAGGAATAAGGGCATCTGGGTCATTTGGAAGCCACCGGGCTTAGCACCCTGTGGATGGAGTGTCCCCGCCTTGAAGATAGGCTGTTAGCGGGATTCGTACTCACATGGAAGATGATGGCGGGGGCTGGAGTGAGGCGCTTGACGCTGATGTAAGAAAGCACTTTGAGCATGTGGCCCTCCCGGCCCGCCACATAAATGAGTCTGGAAAATAACGACATGGGAATCCACTGACCAGAGTGCAGACAATCTGTCCAGGGCCACCGAGGACGTGTGTTCCGGGGTCCACTAAGGAGCCCTCGGAAGGTTCATGAAGGGAGCTGAGCAGGGACCTGGGCTTCAGATGAGGGTCTGTCTTTGGGAGAGGAGTGGGTTTTGGCAGAGTGAGTGAGGAGGTTAAACACACTGAGAGACTAGGTGTAGTGGCTCATGCCTCTAATCCCAACATCTTGGGAGGCCAAGGCGGGAGGCTCACTTGAGCCCAGGAGTTGGAGACCAGCCTGGCAACATAGTGAGATCCCATCTCTACAAATAACTTTAAAAAGTTTTTCAATTTACCGTTTCTTTGTGTTGGGAACATTCAAAATCCTCCCCTAGCTATCCGAAGCTACATATTAATATTAATGTGAGCTCTGGCCACCCTGCAGCGTGTAGAACACTAGAATCTATTCCTCCTGTCTAGCTGTAATTTTGTATCCTTCAGCAAGGCTCTCCCTATCTCCCCTTCCCCCTACCTTTTTTAGCCTCTGGTATCCTCTGGCTAACCAGAATTTCTTGAAAAAGTTACCATAATTAAAAATTTGGGCCAGGCACGGTGGCTCACTTCTGTAATCCCAGCACTTTGGGAGACTGTGGCGGGGGGGGGGGGGGGGGGGGGAATCACCTGAGGTCAGGAGTTCAAGACCAGCCTGGCCTGGTGAAACCTTGTCTCTACTAAAAATACAAAAAATTAGCTGGGCATGGTGGTGCACACCTGTAGTCCCAGCTACTCAGGAGGCTGAGGCAGTAGAATCGCTGGAACCTGGGAGGCAGAGGTTGTGGTAAGCTGAGATCGCACCATTGCAGCTAAGATTGCACCACTGCACTCCAGACTCCAGCCTGGACGACAAAGTGAGACTCCATCTCAAAAAAAAAAAAAAAAAAAAAGGCCAGGTGTAATGACTCACGCCTTAATCCCAGCACTTTGGGAGGCTGAGGCAGGCAAATCACGAGGTTAGAAGTTCGAGACCAACCTGGCCATCATGGTGAAACCCCGTCCTTACTAAAAATACAAAAATTAGCTGGGTGTGGTGGCGGGCACCTGTAACCCCAGCTACTCCATAGGCTGAGGCAGGAGAATCACTTGAACCTGGGAAGCAGAGGTTGCAGTGAGCCGAGATCGCACCATTGCACTCCAGACTCCAGCCTGGGCAACAGAATGAGACTCTGTCTCAAACAAACAAAACAAAACAAAAACCCCAGGAGCCCTTGAAACATAGCAGACAAAAATTGGCAAATCCAATTTGAGCAAAAGATTTGAACATTACAAGTTACAATCTTGATGATCACATAAAAATCTAGATATAATTGTGGAATACACATTGTCTTCAAGACCATAGGAAACACAAAAATAGCAGCGAGCCACGAAGGGCATTTTCAAACTTCTAAAGAATTGAGGCCAGGCACAGTGGCTCACGCCTGTAATCCCAAGACTTCGGGAGGCCAAGGCGGGTGGATCACTTGAGGTCAGGAGTTCAAGACCAGCCTGGCCAACATGGTGAAACCCTGTCTCTACTAAAAATACAAAAATTGGGTGTGGTGGCAGGCGCCTGTAATCCCAGCTACTTGGGAGGCTGAGGCAGGAGAATCGCTTGAACCCAGGAAGTGAAGGTTGCAGTGAGCCGAGATCATGCCACTGCACTCTAGCCTGGACAACAGAGCGAGACTCTCTCAAAAAGATAAATAAATAAAAAGAATTGATATCAGGCCAGCCACTGTGGCTTACACCTATAATCCCAGCACTTTGGGAGGTTGAAGTGGGAGGATTGCTTGAGGCCGGGAGTTTGAGACCAGCTTGGCCAGCATAGTAAGTACATCTACGAAAAACTTAATATTAGCCACGCATGGTGGCACGTGCCTGTGGTCCCAGCTACTTGAGAGGTTTAGGTGGGAGGATCACTTAAGCACAGGAGTCTGAGGCTGCAGTGGGCCATAATTGCGCCACCACACTCCAGCCTGGGCGACAGTGAGACCCTGTCTCCAAACGACAACAACCAACAAAAACCCTAAACCAAGACTTGATATCATAAAGGTCACATACTCTTAACTACAGCGCAAAAAAATCGGAAGTCAACACAAATGCCACAAAGACCCATCTATTTACAACTACATAGCTTAACTTTGAATTGATATGAACTTGATATTAATTCCCAAAACAAGTGAAACCGGGAGGATGGGAGTTGATAAAAGGGGGATTTAGACTCAGGGTGAATACTGTCAAAGATTTTTGTCAGTCCTCCAGAAATTAATATACAAATTCCATGCAATCAGAACGCAAGCAGGACTTTTGGAACTTTTGGACAAAATCATTGTAAGTGCATAGGGAATGCTAAACCGGCAAGGAGAAGTCTGACATGGGAGCGCTAGTCCTGCCAGATTTTACATGACCAAAGCTATAAACCCTTTTTTTTTTTTTTTTTTTTTTTTTTTTTTTTGAGAGACGGGGTCTCACTCTGTTGCCCAGGCTGGAGTGCAATGGTGCAATCTTGGCTCACTGCAACCTCTGCCCCACGGGGTTCAAGTGATTCTCCTGCCTCAGTCTCCCAAGTAGCTGGGATTATAGGCGCCCCCCACCACATCCGGCTAATTTTTGTACTTTATAAGACAGTTTCATAAATTCTTGAATTCCTGACTTCAAGTGATCCACCCACTTTGGCCATCCAAAGTGCTGGGATTACAGATGTGAGCCACCATGCCTGACCTGTGTCATTCTATTTAGATGAAATGTCAAGAAAAAGCAAGATTATAGAGACAGAAGCAGCTTAGTGGTTGCCTGGGGCTGTGGGTGAAAGCAGGGATTAATTAGGCAGTGAGCAACCTTTTTGGGGTGATGGAAATGATCTAGAATTGGATTGTGATGTTTTGCACGGCCTTATAAATTTATGAAAATAATTGAGTTGTACAATTACAAAGGGTGAGTTTTATGATATTTGTGCCTTAATTGGAACTGTTAAAATTGTGTTTGTGTATACTAGCAATAAGCCATCAGAAACTGAAAATTAAGCAACTTTTTTTTTTAACAATACCATTTAGAATAGTATGAAAAATAAAATTCTTTGGAATAAATTTGACAAAAGATGTGCAAGAACTATATACCAAAAACTACTCAAAAAACACTTTTTTACAAAAAATTAAGCCAGGCACAGTGGCTCACACCTGTAATCCCAACACTGGGAGACCAAGGCAGGTGGATCACTTGAGGCCAGGAGTTTGAGTTCGAGACCAGCCTGGGCAACATGGTGAAACCCCATCTCTACCAAAAATACAAAAATTAGCCAGGTGTGATGGTGTATGCCTGTACTTCCAGCTACTTGGAAGGCTGAGGCATGAGGATCGCTTGAAACTGGGAGGCAGAAGTTGCAGTGAGCCGGGATCGTGTCACTGCACTCCAGCCTGGGTGACAAAGCAAGATCCTGTCTAAAAAAAAAAAAAGGCCGGGCGCGGTGGCTCAAGCCTGTAATCCCAGCACTTTGGGAGGCTGAGGCGGGCAGATCACGAGGTCAGGAGATCGAGACCATCCTGGCTAATGCAGTGAAACCCCATCTCTACTAAAAATACAAAAAATCAGCCTGCATGGTGGCGGGCGCCTGTAGTCCCAGCTACTCGGGAGGCTGAGGCAGGAGAATGGCGTGAACCCGGGGGATGGACCTTGCAGTGAGCTGAGATTGTGCCACTGCGTTCCACCCTGGATGACAGAGCGAAGAGCGAGACTCCATCTAAAAACAAACAACAACAAAAAAACACCACCACACAAACAAAAAGTTGTTTAAAAAAATATTAAAGACCTAAATAAACAGTCCACCCATAGATTGGAAGACTCGGCATTTTTTTTTTTTTTTTTTTTTTTTTTTTGGAGACAAGGTCTCACTCTGTCTCCCAGGCTGGAGTGCAGTGGTGCAATCTCAGCTCACTGCAGCCTCGCCCTCCTGGGCTCACGTGATCCTCCCACCTCAGTCTCCTGAGTAGCTGGGACCACAGGCATGTACCACTATGCCTGGCAAAGTTTATTGTATTTTTTGTAGAGATGGGGTCTCACTATGTTGCCTAGACTGGTCTCTAACTCTTGGGCTCAAGCAGTACTGCCCCTCGGCCTCCCAAAGTGCTTTGATTTCAGGTTGAGCCACTGTACCCATGCTGGAAGACTTAGTACTTTTAAGACAGCAGAGTCTTCCCCCGGTTGATCTATAGATTCAACACAGTCCTGATCAAAATCCCAAAGCTTTACTGTAGAAACTGGCAAGCGGATTTTATATTCATATGCAAGTGGGAAAGCTGGCGGAATGAAATTGGACCCTTATCTCACCCCTTAGACAAGAAATCTACTCAAAATGGATGTAAGACTTGAAACTGTAGAATTCCTAGGAGTAAACGGGGCAGCTCTGTGACATTGGTCTGGACAATGAGGTTTTTTTTTCTTTTGAGATGGAATCTCACTCTGTTGCCCAGGCTGGAGTGCACTGGTACAATCTCAGCTCACTGCACCTTCCGCCTGCCGAGTTCAAGCGATTCTCCTACCTCAGCCTCCTGAATAGCTGGGATTACAGGCATCTGCCACCATGCCCCGCTAATTTTTGTATTTTTAGTAGAGATAGGGTTTCACCGTGTTGGCCAGATTGGTCTCGAACTCCTGACCTCAAGTGATCCACCCACCTCGGCCTCCCAAAGTTCTGGGATTATAGGCGTGAGCCACTGCACCTGGCCTTGGGTATATATTTGAATGAATTGAAATCGTATGTCAGATACCTACACTCCCATGTACCTCTGGGTATATATTTGAATGAATTGAAATCCACATGTCAGGTGTCTGCACTCCCATGTTCATTACAACGTTATTCACCACAGCCAAGACACGGACACAACCTAAGTGTCCATCAACAGATCAATGAATAAAAATAATGTTATAGATACACAATGGAATACTATTCAGACTCTAAAGAGAATGGAATTCTGCCAGTTTTTGACAACAAAGATGACTCTAGAGAACATTATGCTACGTGAAATAAGCCAGACATAGAAAGACAAATATCCCATGACCTCCCTTATATATTATGGAGTCCTAATTAGGGAAAATGAGTCAGGCTGGTGGGACCAAGGGAAAGCCAAAAGAGATAAAGCAGGTAAGCTACAAGCCTGCCTTTCTTCATGGCCCAGGACACATAGCCCCCTGCACAAATAACACAATCTTCCTGTGCCCAGTGATCGCCAGACCCTCAGCTAATAGAAAAATGCAAGTTAGCTCACTGCAACCTTGGCATTATCGGTACTGCACATACCCCTGTCCAGCACACAGCACAAGCACCATCCTACAAAATCCTCAGCAAGCCTTTGTCTCTTTGCAGTCAGCTCCTCTCTCGCTGACCTGCCCATTGCACCCTTACAATGTATTTTCCTGCTTACTCTAATAAATTGGCCTTCCCTGACCTACAGCTGTCTTGGTAAATTCTTATCCCTGTGCCACCAGCCCAGATAGTTGTAATGACCGGCGACATACGAGAAATCTAAAAATTGAAACATAGCAATAGAGAGTAGAATGCTGGTTACCAGAGGCTGAAGGAAGAGGGGCCTGGGATGGCAAAAGCAGCAATGTTGGTCAAAGGCTACAGAGTTTCAGTATGATGGGAGGAATAAGCTCTGGTGATTTAATGCACAGCAAGGTGACTGTTGTTAATAACAGTGTATATTTCAAAATGGCTAGCGGATTTTAAATGTTCTCATTGCAAAGAAATAAGTATGTGAGGTGATACATGTTAATTAGCCTGATTTGCTCATTCCACAATGTTTACATGTATTGAAACATCACACTCTACCACATACATATACGCAATTATTGTTATTATTTTTTAGAGACAGGGTCTTGTTCTGTTACTCGGGCTGGAGTGCAGTGGTGTGATCATGGCTCAATGCAGCCTGGAACTCCTGGGCTTACATAATCCTCCCACCTCAGCCTCCCAAGTAGCTGGGACTACAAGCATGGGCCACCACACCCAGCTAATTTTTAAATTTCTTTTTGTAGAGACGGAGTCTCACCATGTGGCCCAGACTAGTCTCGAACTCCTGGCCTCAAGGGATCCTCCTGCCTCAGCCCATATAAACAATTATTATTTGTCAATTAAAAATAAAATAAGGCTGGGCACGATAGTTCGTGCCTATAATTCCAGGACTTTGGGAGGCTGAGGCAGGAGGATCACTTGAGCCAGGAGTTCGAAACCAGCCTGGGCAACATGGTGAAACCCCGTCTCAACTAAAAATACAAAAGTTAGCTAGGTGTGGTGGCATGTGCCGGTGGTCCCAGCTACTCCAGAGGCTGAGGAGGGAGGATTGCTTGAGCCGAGGAGGTGGCAGCTACAGTGAGCCAAGATCATGCCACTGTGCTCCAGTCTGGACAACAGAGCGAGAGGCCTGCCTCAAAATTAATTAGTTAATTAAAATTAAAATTTAAACATTTATAAAGAAATACAAAGGATGTAGCCAAAATGCTTTTGACAAAGAACGAAGTTGGAGGTGTGTGTTTTGGTTTGGCTTTAGAAGAATTATTTTATGGTACTTCATTTTTTAACATATGTAGACTTTGTCAATTTCACTTGGAAATATATCCATCCGGAACACTGGACAACTGTGATACTTCCCTTCACCTCAGCGTGGACAGCTTCCCCGCCATGTTTGGAACTAGGGCCCTGGAGTGGAAAGGCTGAGATTCCAGGCAGCCTTGATCAGTTCCCGTGTGCAGGCCCATCCATGCCTTCCTGGCCAGTTTGCGGCGTGGGTTCAAGCCACATCCCTCCCCTGGATTTGGGTCTCCTACTTGTGCTGCCATGGGTTTCGCCTGGCAGAGCCCTGAGGATTTGAGCTGTGTGTCTTCCTCAGGGGTGACATTGGTTTCGCCGCCCCTGCCCACCCTGGGAGTGACGGCCGGGGGTCCCCTACCTGCCCGCTGTGAAGCAGCTCCCGTTAGCAGCACCGATGGTTGAAAATGCCACAAAAAGTGGAACGACCCAAGACGCTGGATAGAGAACACGGTCACCAAACGTCTGTGAGAGAAGCAAGATGAGTCCTGAGGGTCTTCTCGGCCTCCTAGAGCGGCCGGCCCCCAAAAGCTATTCTGGCCTCCCAGGGGACCCAGGGACCCACCTCGCCTCAGGGCACAGCCTCTGACTTCTCCACTGCAGAGGAGAGAGGAGAACGCCACTCACCTACCTCCAGATATTGTGATGGCAAGAGAAATCTCTTATGCACTACTCCCTGGCATAAATCAATCTATCTATCTATCTATCAGTCAATCAATCAGACAGAGTTTCGCTCCTGTTGCTCAGGCTGGAGTGCAATGGTGCGGACTCAGCTCACTGCAACCTCTGTCTCCTGGGGTCAAGCAATTCTCATGCCTCCGCCTCCCAAGTAGCTGGGATTACAGGCACATGCCACCACACCGACCTAATTTTTATATTTTTAGTAGAGACGGGATTTCACCATGTTGGCCAGGCTGGTCTTGAACTCCTGACCTTGTGATCCGCCCACCTCGGCCTTCCAAAGTGCTGGGATTACAGGCATGAGCCAACATGTCCGGCCAAATCTTTATTTTTTAATTTGATTTTTTTGGAGACAGGATCTTGCTCTGTTACCCAGGCTGGAGTGCAGTGGCGTGATCATGTCTCACTGTAGCCTCAGCCTCCTGGGTTCATGCGATCCTTGGCCTCAGTCTTCCAAGTAGCTGAGACTACAGGCAGTCACCACCACACCCAGCTGCATAATTCTTGGTCATTTCAATATCCTGACACCTTCACCCCTCACTTCCCCGAACCCCCACTCCAACTGGAATGGCTGAATTCTCCCTCCCACCTTAGCAGCCCCCAGTCTCGTGGTCAGTGACCTCAATGCTTATCCAAACTGTGTCTCCTCCACCTTCTGAATCCCCAACACTTGGTTGTCTGTTTGCAACTGCAGGAGGCCCCCAGCCACCTCTTCACTGGCCCCAATGCCTCTCACCTCTCAGCTTCTATGATTCATTATTATTTAGGGTGGTGCAAAAGTAATTGCCAATTTTGCCATTGAAAGGAATGGCAATTACTTTTGCACCAGCCTAATATAATGACCTCCCCCGACTCCCTGGCACTTTCTGCCTCTGCTTCATGCTTGCCTGTCAAACCCTCACCCTGGCTAGCCCAGCCCTGCCTCCGACTCCATGCCGTGCATGCCCAGTCCGTGCCCCCGTCCGTGAATATCGCCCTCCTTCCCTGGGAGGAAGCTCACCTTCAGTGCTGACACCTGCCTTACCCCCTTCCCACAAGCCACAGCCCGCCAGCAGCGATGCCCGAGCACTCACCACGGCCACGGCCTGGGACTGCAGGAGTTCGGTGGCAGTCATCACGGTGAAGTAGGACACATTTATGAGGATGTAGCACACCGTCACCAGGGGGATCCCGATGATAATGGCCAAAGGCAGGTTTCTGGGAGGGGCAATGACACGGAGACCCACGTTCAGACCACAGCCTCCTGTGGGAGATGGACGCCCTCCCTGAGGCCCTTCCAGGGCGAAGATTCGCAGGTAGCAGAGCCCCAGCAGGAACATGAGACATTTTCAAATGGGAATGCCGCCTCTCAGACTCCAGAGCAGTTCACATGGAACTGTTTATAAAGCAGAATAAGCCAGAGGTAAAGGAAGACCAAGCTCCTCCCTCCCTTAGTAGCCACTGCTCTGCCCCAAACCAAACCAAGCTCTAAACGTGCATAGTGAGCTCATAAGAAACCATTCACTGGCCGGGCGCGGTGGCTCACACCTGTAATCCCAGCACTTTGGGAGGCCGAGGTGGGCGAATCTCTTGAGGTCAGGAGTTCAAGACCAGCCTGGCCAATATGGCAAAATCCCATCTCTACTAAAAAATCCCATCTCTACTAAAAAAATACAAAATTTAGGGAGCTGAGATCTCCAGTCTAGGCGACAGAGCAAGACTCCGTCTCAAAAAAAAAAAAAAAAAAAATCACTGTCGGGAAGGGCATCATGGCATCATGGAATAACCAGGGAAACAGCTCCAGTCTTCACCAGGAGAAGAGAAATCAGCCTGCCCGGCTACTGTCCCCTACACTGATTGAGCTGTTACCTGTAAGGGTTTCTAAGTTCTTCTGTGATATAATTGAGTTGATTCCTGGAAAAAGGAAAGTAACAAGCATCACACCTTGACTTTCTTTTTCCAATATGAAACCCACAATAATAAATTTTGGCTTCATTTAAGATTCTCTACCAGAGAAAAAAATTCTGCAGAAATTCCAGGTGAATTTCTTTCCAGGTTAATGGCCCTGCTAGTGGTGGGGCCTGGGCTCCTACCCAGACCTACACATCTGTCAGCTGGTTGAGTCTTTGCCCTCCTTGGGAATCACGTGGATTTTGAAGAATAATCAGGAGTAGTGAGTCCCCAGGGGGCTTTGAAAAAATGGAATATTCCTTTGTCTGAAAAGGGAATGAAATCTATAAATGCTTTGCAGGAGAGAAGAACCAGCGTTATAGATGGTCACGCTTCTTCCTTAAAGGACAAAAACGGGCCAGGCATAGTGGCTCACGTCTGTAATCCCAGCAGTTTGGGAGGCTGAGGTGGGCGGATCACTTGAAGTCAGAAGTCCAAGACCAGCCTGGTCAACATGGTAAAACCTCATCTCTACTAAAAATACAAAAATTAGGCGTACGTGGTGGCAGGTGCCTGTAATCCCAGCTAGTCGGAAGGCTGGGGCAGGAGAATTGCTTGAACCTGAGGGGTTCAAGCAATTGCAGTGAGCCGAGATTGCGCCACTGCACTCCAGCCTGGGTGATAGAAGGAGACTCCATCTCAAAAAAAAAAAAAAAAAAAATGACAAAAACAAAGTCTCATCCACTAAACCTGATAAATACATAAAATGTATATGATATTATTTATTTTTGTAGGGCAGCCTCCAAACCATAATAGGTTCAAAGAGGCTCCCAATCCTAATGATTTTCAAGGTTAAATAGAAGAGCTATTGAGTATTCTTTGTTTAATCAAGAGCTTGAGGCGGGACACGGTGGCTCACGCCTGTAATCCCAGCACTTTGGGAGGCTGAGGAGAGAGAACTGCCTGAGTGCAGGAGTTTGAGACCAGCTTGGGCAACATAGAGAGACTCTGTCTCTACAAAGGATAAAAATAAAAAATTACCCGGGCATGGTAGCTCTTATCTGTAGTCCCAGCTGCTCAGGAGGCTGAGGCGGGAAGCTGGCTGGAGCCCAGGAGTTTGAGGCTACAGTGAGCTATGATTCTGCCATTGCACTCCAGCCTGGGTGACCAAGTGAGATCCTGTCTCTAAAAAAAAAAAAAAAAAAAGAAACCGAAACAAAAGAGAAAACCCGAGCTTGGGGCCTGGCTGCGTCTAATTGGCCTGAGCCTCTGTTGGCCCGGTGGGTTCTGCACAGAGCGCTCTGGCTGACTGAGCCCGAGTCTCCGGGAATAAAGGGTAGAGGTTGTCGCATGCTTCCCAAAAAGGAAATGGGAGGGTGAATGTCAAGGTCACACCAAACCCCAGAGAGGGGAACTCATTGCTTTCCATGACAGGTGGAGTTAAAGTCGCCTGGAGAACCCCACCCACCCCCAGGCTCGGGACATCTCAGGACGCCTCACCATCCATCGTAGGCCCAGAGTCCATTGTAAAACGCCAGGCTGATGGCTCCCACAGACAGCTGGGCGCCCTCGAAAGAATTATCAAAATTCTTTGTGTTTCCTGTAATGAAGCCAGACAGTGAACGGCAGGTGTCAGCCGGCCAGATCTTGAGTGCATCTCCACGGGAAAGACGGGCATGATTGTGACCCCAGCTTATTAAACACGCCCTGCAACTAAGGATCCCTCCCACTGAGTTCCCGCCACGCTTCCTTGGCGATGGGCTCGTGGGGCAAGGCTGCTCCACTCCCAGTGGAAGGGGGTTTGGTGTGTGCCCGTGCAGGGCCCGCCCTCGCGTGGGTCACCTTGGGCCAGGAGCACGAGCCCGCTGATGATGATGATGGCTACGATCACCAGCTTGGCCGCGGTGAAGATGTTCTGGACGTAGCTTCCAAGCCGCACGCTCAGTGAGTTCACCGTCGTGATGAACACTGGAAGGGTGGGGGCAGTTTCTGCATTTATGGTTTTCAACAAAGCCCTGGAGAGAGTCTCCTTTCTTTTATATATTTTTTAATTTTTTATTTTTTATTTTCTTTTTTTGAGATGGAGTCTCACTGTGTCACCCAGGCTGGAGAGCAGTGGCATGATCTCAGCTCATGATCTCAGCAATCTCTGCCTCCCCGGTTCAAGCAATTCTCCTGCCTCAGACGCTTGAGTAGCTAGGACGACAGGTGCATACCACCATGACTGGCTAATTTTTGTATTTTTAGTAGAGAGCTTGTCTGGAGGTTCTAGAGGGGGAGCGCGGCTACTCATATACCCTTGACCGAAGACCAGTCCTCCTCTATTGGGGATGGTCATCCTCTTTGACCAAGCACACAGCTTCAGGAGGGATGCACGTGGAGCAGTGAGGGAGGAAGGGGACACCAGCCTAGCCAGCCAGATCACCTGAATCAACCCTGGCGATCAGAGGGGCGACAAATGTCCCTGCCAGATTGCCCTCACATCCAGTTTTTCTAATTTTATTTTTATTTATGTATTTATTTGAGGTGGAGTCTCACTCTGTCCTCTAGGCCGGAGTGCAAAGGCACAGTCTCGGCTCACTGCAACCTCCACCTCCCGGGTTCAAGCAATTCTCCTGCCTCAGCCTCCCCAGTAGCTGGGATTATAGGCACATGCTACCCCACCAGCCCCCCAGCCCCCCCACCCCACCCTGCTGATTTTTGTATTTTAGTAGAAATGGGATTTTGCCACGTTGGCCAGGCTGGTCTCAAACTCGTGACCTCAAGTAATGCACCCGCCTTGGCCTCCCAAAGTGCTAGGATTACAGGCGTGGGCCACCACACCCAGCCTCTTTTATTTTATTTTTTGAGACAGGGCCAAGGCTCAAGTGAGCCCCCCTCCTCAGCCTCCCAAGTAGCTGGGACTCCAGGTGCATGCCACCACACGCAGCTAATGTTTTTATTTTTTGTAGAGGCAAGGGTCTCACTGTGTTGACAGGGCTAATCTCAAACTCTTGGCCTCAAGCGATCCTCCCACCTCAGCCTCCCAAAGTGGTGAGATTCCAAGCATGCTAATTTTTGTATTTTAGTAGAAACGGGCAGCATGCCTGCTGCCCACCCCAGCTCCCCCATCAGCCACCACATTATCTCCCAAATTCCAAGAGGGCAGATCCCAACCTGGGAGTTTAAGGACCTTTTAAATGAACCTGGAGATGACCTTTGAAATTTAGCCGGGCTGCCTCAGATGGCGAAAAATTATCAGGGCATGGTAAGCAGCGTCCGGAGTAGCTGGGATTACAGGTACGTGCCACCATGCCGGGAGAAGAGGCTGGGCCCCGAGCGACGGCCCTGCCCTGCAGGACAGCCAGCGGTACCCCTCCCTGCAGCCCCCACGGGCCTGGGGATCCCCAGCGTGCGGCACCCACAGGTACCGCAAAGGCTGACACCAGGCCCTGCCTGGCCCCTCGCCAGAGACTCTAGTTCACTGGGAAGGAGCGGAGGGCGGGGTCCCCGGACACCCTCTGTGCCTGGTCTTTTCTGACCCCACCCTGGGCTCGGGTACTCACAGATGGCGGCAGCGGCCAGGCATTTCACAACAATTACAGGAGGTTTGCAGCCCACGTAGAAGGGCGTGCACACGTACTCGGAGAAGCTGAGGCAGATGATGGCGAAGGACGAGGGCTTCATGACCATCAGGCTGACCCAGGAGAAGAGGTAGGCGGGGATGGGCCCGTAGGCCTCCATCAGGTAGGGATACTCCCCCCCCGACTTGGTGATCATCGTGCCAAGTTCTGCAAAGCACAGGGCGCCTGGAATGCAGAGAGGAAGGGCCCATAGGCCCCTTGTGAGGCACTGCTCTGGCCCCAGGGAGCTTTCCTCCCGCGGGGGGCTGCGCGCGTATGGAGGGGCCCACCGTGGTCTGCCCTCACTGGGCGGCCCTGAGCTCCAGCTGTTGGACATTCAGTCCAGCCTGATTTACACCTGTTTGCCACACATGTGCCAAGAGGGACACTGGCAGGGTGAGGGCTGAATAGGTAGCGCCTGCCTAGCGTGTCCCTGCATGCTTTGGGGGCTGCATCAGGGAGCCAAGTCTCTTTACCCAGCATTGCGAGGACCCCGCAAACCGCCCATATGATGAGGCAGGGCCCCACAGCTTCCGTGTTGCTGAGCACAGACTTGGGGGAAATGAAGATCCCAGAGCCGATGATGGTGCCCACGATGATGCAGATGCCACTGATGAGGCCCAGCTAGGTGTGGAAGAAGGAAGAGCGTGTTAGTGCCACGCCTGGACCCAGCCCAGAAGACCAGGTGCCACCCTGCCTTGGTACGGCCAGGGCAGCCCCAGCCAAAGCCCATGCTCCAAGCGCTTCCACCCCGAGTGGCTGCCCTGGCAACACCGGGGCACGGCTCCCGGAGTTTCGCTTATGTTAACGTGATTAATTCTCGTGACAGCCCCGTGAGCTGGCCACACTGTACCACCGCCAAGGTACAGAGGAGGACGCTGGCCCAGGTTCCGTGCGCCTAACCATGATCCTGTGCCCTCAATGAAAAGACTGACTTGGCGACAGCTTGCCAATGAGAAGGGCCCTCGGGATACGCCTCTGAGCTGGGCAGAGGAGAAAGGAGTGCACCACCAAAGCAGAGGGAAGTCAGGGCCTAGAGTCCTGGCCAGAGGCTCCATGCAGGGTGAGCAACGGAGGCCTCCCAGAAACAGAAACATTCAGGGACTGTGAACTTTCTGGGTGCCATTTTCTTTTATCTTATTTTTATTTACTTATTTATTTAGAGTCAGATCTGTCACCCAGGCTGGAGCACAGCAGTGAGATAATAGCTCACTGCAGCCTCAAACTGCTGGCCTCAAACAATCCTCCCAACTCAACCTCCCAAAGTGCTGGGATTGCAGGCGTAAGCCACCATGCCTGGCCCAGTGCCATTTGCTAGGATGTGAGCTTTCTCAGAACAGAACCCAGCTCAAAGAGACACCGGATGGTTCCATGCCTGTGAAGCTCAAGAACAAGTGAAACGAGGCCGGGCGCGGTGGCTCAAGCCTGTAATCCCAGCACTTTGGGAGGCCGAGACGGGCGGATCACGAGGTCAGGAGATCGAAACCATCCTGGCTAACACGGTGAAATCCCGTCTCTATTAAGAAATACAAAAAAAAAAACTAGCCGGGCGAGGTGGCGGGCGCCTGTAGTCCCAGCTACTCGGGAGGCTGAGGCCGGAGAATGGCGTGAACCCGGGAGGCGGAGCTTGCAGTGAGCTGAGATCCGGCCACTGCACTCCAGCCTGGGCGACAGAGCGAGACTCCGTCTCAAAAAAAAAAAAAAAAAAAAAAAAAAAAAAAAAAAAAAAGAACAAGTGAAACGAATCCACGGCGACAGGAATGCAAGGCTGGGACCCTGTCCAGAAAGGGGCAGGAGGGAGCTTTCTGGGGTGGTACATCTGTCAAAACTCACCAAACTCAGCACTAAAGATCTGTACATTTCAGCCAGGTGCGGTGGTTCATGCCTGTAATACCAGCACTTTGGGAGGCCAAGGCAGGCGGATCACCTGAGGTCGCAAGTTCGAGACCAGCCTGGCCAACACGGAGAAACCCTGTCTCTACTAAAAAATACAAAAATCAGTCAGGCATTCTGGTGCACGCCTGTTCCTAGCTACTCAGGAGGCTGAGGCAGGAGAATCTCTTGAACCCCGCGAGGCAGAGGTTGCAGTGAGCCACTGCACTCCAGCCTGGGTGACAGTGAGACTCTGTCTCCAAAAAAAAAAAAAAAACCTGCACATTTCACTGTATGTAAATTACACACCAATGAAGGATGAAAAAAAAAGTCCAACTCAAGCTCTACTCATAACACCTGTCCTCAGAAGCAGCCCCCAGCCAGATCTCCAGAGCCTGAAGTTTCCAGCGCCCGTGTTCACCTGTCTGGGAAGAGGCTGGGCTTGGAGTCAGATCGCAGGGGATGAAGGGCTCCCAGCTGCAGGCTGCCACCCTGGGGACTCTCCGCACACCAGCGGGATCCCTGGGGAGCAGCGTCAGCTTTCAGGGCCAGGACGCACTTCCAGGACAGGGCTCAGCTCTCCTCCTCATCTCAGCCCTGTTTGGCTCCAGAGTCCTCCCTCCTGCTGAGGGACTGCCTGGGTTCTGATGTGGGTGAGGCCTGCATTCACCCTGAAGCTGCCTGACTGAGGGGTAGACCCAGCTCAGATTTTCAGTTTTTAGAGTCAGGGTCTTGCTCTGTCACCCAGGCTTGGAGTGCAATGGCACGATCATGACTCACTGCAACCTCGATTTCCTGGGCTCAAGCGATCCTCCCTCCTCAGCCTCCCAAAGTGCTAAGGTTACAGGCGTGTGCCGCCACACCTGTCCCCAGCTCAGAAGACACATCTGGGGATTTCTCAGCTGTGCTCTGTGGCCACTGGGCCCAACAGGGTTCCAAGAGGCCCTTGCTGAGATCAGGCCTGAGACTGGCCGAGAGGGAGAGGGCTGCAGCCCATCGTCTACCTCCTGGGGACCCCAGTCCCAGGCCAAGCCATTCAGGCCATTGCCAGCCCCCTGGTCAAGTCCTAAAGCCTTGGTGCGGTCCCTCCTCCATCCCCTCTGCTGCCAGGCATGGGAGCTCTCGGAGGCCCCACCCACACCACTGCCCTGGAAGCGGAAACCATCCCGAGCTTGCCTAGGGCTGCCTTTCCTCCTCCTCGGAGCCTGAAGCCCTCCCCACTCCTCCATGCTCAGCACCTGCTGCTCCCAACTGCCTGGGCCTGCCGCGGTGACCCGTGTGGAGCTCCTTTCTGCCTTCCCACAGCCCCAAGCTCCCTTCCCCTCCAGGCCCAGGGCCAGCCCCAGCTGCTCACTGCACCCCAACTCAGAGCGGCCGTCCCTGGTAGACGCCTCTAAGACAGAACAGGCTATGCTGGGGGCAGTACTTCCCCTTACTACAGCCATTCAGACATAAGAGGGACAGGCATTTAGAGGGGACTCAACCATCAGAACACCCTCTCTGGCTGGGCACAGTGACTCACGCCTATAATCCCAGCACTTTGGGAGCCCGAGGTGGGAGGATGGCTTGAGCCCAGGAGTTCCAGACCAGCCTGGGCAACACAGCAAGACCCTGCCTCTACAGAAAAAAATTTTTTGAAAAGTTAAAAATTTGGCAGGGTATTGTGGTACACCCCTGTAGTCCCAGCTACTCCGGAGGCTGAGGCAGGAGGATCACTTGAGCCCAGGAGGTCGAGGCTGCAGTGAGCCATGATTGTACCACTGCACTCCAGCCTGGGTGACAGAGCAAGACCTTGTCTCTAAATTTTTTTTTTTTTTTTAATTTTTTGAAAAGAGGCCCTTTCTGACCATTCCTGGAAAGGTCATTAGTTTGAACAAAACTACTGGCCCCTCTAGACATTTGCCCAACACACAAAAGCACCCAGGTATGAACTTAAAATAATATGTGGGCCGGGCAAGTTGGCTCACGCCTGTAATCCCAACACTTGGGAAGCCAAGGTGGGCAGATCTCTTGAGGCCAGGAATTGGAGGCCAGCCTGGCCAACATGGTGAAACCCTGTCTCTACTAAAAATACAAAAATTAGCCAGGCATAGTGGCACATGCCTGTAGTCCCAGCTACTCAGGAGACTTAGGCAGGAGAACTGTTTGAACCCAGGAAGCAGAGGTTGCAGTGAGCTGAGATCAAGCCACTGCACTCCAGCCTGGGCGACATAGCAACACTCTGTCTCAAAAAAAAAAAAAAAATGCAGCCGGGTGCAGTGGCACACACCTGTAACCCCAGCACTTTGGGAGGCCGAGGTATGAGGATCACCTGAGGTCAGGAGTTCGAGACCAGCCTGGCCAACATGGCGAAACCCCATCTCTACTAAAAATACAAAAATTAGCCGGGTATGGTGGCGGGCGCCTATAATCCCCACTACTCAGGAGCCTGAGGCAGGAGAATCCCTTGAACCGGGGAGGTGGAGGTTGCAGTGAGCCGAGATGGCGTCACTGCACTCCAGCCTGGGCGACAGAGCAACACTCCATCTAAAAAAAAAAAAAAAAAAAAAAAAGAATATACAGAGTTCCCTGGTGAGAGGGAAAGAGGGAAAGAAGTAGGTCCAGAGATTGTCCCTTTAAAGATGTAATTCACAAATCAAAGAGCACATCTTCTGCCGTGTCACTAGGGATCGGCCCGGATTTCACTGCCTGCGCCCCTCGTTCAGACGCCCTTGCCTAACCTGCAAAGGGCCCGCCCCGCCAGAGACCGCCTTACCTCTTTTTGGAGATTGGTGGTCTTGGGCTCTTGGCTCTGGATCGACTTCTCATCCTCTCTCCGCTTTCTCAGGCCAGTATCCCCCATGTTTCCTCCTGCTGGTTCCAGGAGACTGCAAGGAAGGCGCACAGCTGAATCTTGGTTCAGCAGCAGCAAACAAGATGCAAGTGCAAGCTCGGCCTGGACTAGGGGAGCTGGCTCCAAAAGCACAGTGTTGGTTACTGCGACAGGCGGGGGCCGCTGCCAGTCCTGCAGGGCTCATGCGCTGGGCCCCAGAGTCAAAGTCAGTCATTAACACTGTCCAGGCAGGGGAACACAGCTCCCCGCTGTTCTCCAAAGCTCAGCTGCTTGCTTAGCTTTCTCCCAGACAGGCCCCGGGAGCCTTCTGGCCCACGTGCCTGTGCCTTGAAAGTTATTCTACCTCCCTGGTCCAACTTCATTTTTTTTTTTCAAAAGTTAAAAGAAATATTTAACAACATCCTGGGCTGGGCACAATGGCTCAGGCCTGTAATCCCAGCACTTTGGGAGGCCAAGGTGGGCGGATCACTTGAGCCCAAGAGTTTGAGACCAGCCTGGCCAACATGGCGAAACCCCGTCTCCACTCAAAATGAAAAAAAAAAAAAAATTAGCTGGGCATGGTGGCGGGTGCCTGTAATCCCAGCTACTCAGGAGGCTGAGGCAGGAGAATCACTTGAACCTGGGAGGTGGGGGTTGCAGTGAGCCAAGATCGTGCCACTGCACTCCAGCCTGGGCCACAGAGCGAGACTCCGTTTCAAAAAAATAAAATATAAAAAATTTAAAAATGAAAATATTGTGGAATGTATTTATCAGAATCAAGTCCAGGTAAGGAGTGTGTGTCTTATAATTCCTTCCCAAGATTAAAGACACTCCCCTACATCACAGAGCCACAATACAATACAGGTACTTTTTCTTTGTACTTTTTAAATTTTTACAATTTTTTTTTGTAAAGACGTGAGTCTCGCTATTTGCCCAGGCAGTCCTTCCACCTTGGCTTCCCAAAGGGCTGGGATTTCAGGGGTGAGCCACCGCGCCTGGCCAGGTACTTTTTCATTAAGTGATGAAAGGAATGAAAACATTGCCGAGGAAACCCAGTTCCAGACTGAATTAGGAGGTAACCATGCACCACTGTACCCTCTCTCTAAATAAATTCTCTGTCCAGGCCCCGGCCAGGAGAGCCATGAGCCTTTCTATCACCCACGGACCTTACCTTCCTCCGTGACCCTGCAGAGCCGGAGAAGCTGCGGCCCAGCTGACCGCCCGTGCCTGCACGGTCCAACCCTAGGAATGGCCATGTCTTGTGCCCAGGAGTGAAGGAAGTCCAGAAGGTACAGAGGTCAATAAAGGTAATTATTAAACACCTTTTTTTTGGTTTTGTTTTAGCCATGAAGCTTAGATACGCCACACAAAAAGGGGAGGGTGAGGCAGACCAATTTCTCTCCAAAACTGTTTTTGTTCATTTGTGTCTAGGTCAGATTATTTTTTTAAAACCAGATAGTCCCAAATCATCTACACTTTTTACCTAAAGATAAAATAAATTATGCCTTCTTTTATCTTTGGGAATCAGAGGAGGTAAACTTTGGAACCAATTCTCTAATTGCTTTAATAGGCTATATTTAAAACCCAAGTCAGGCAGCTCAAACAGGAACTGCTGTGTGTGTGTAACTCAGCTGTTTGTCAGTTTCCTCCCTGCCCAGGAAATTCCCCCAAGCCCCGGGCCTGCCTCTGGCTGATCAGGTGAGAGCGGTTGAGCCCGTCCCACTCCTCTTTACCAGTGATGGGGCTTCACCACTTGGAGCCACGAGCAGGCCTGAGGCAGTGCAGGCCCCCACATCCTCCCTGCAGCTGTGGCCAAATGCCCATCAGATTTGGCTGTGGTGCTGTTCACGTAGCCATGTCCTGGCTCATCAGACACAAGGGACACAAAACCTTCCCCATCGGGGAAACAGAGGCCTATGGGGGGACAGGAAACACATGGCCAGGAAGCTCCGGTCCCCATCCAGGGCTGCCAGGGTCTGGATGTCTCCGGGAGGGAGCAGAGGTTCTCCCGCGCTGCGACTGGACCCTGGGTCAGGCGGCAGCCTCAGAGGTCAGCACTAAGCCCTTTCAGATAGAGAAGGAAGCACCTTATGAGACAGGCAGGACAGCCTGGCACAGCATAAGCACTGCGTGTGAAGCATTGTAGCTGTTATCTTCAGCCAAAACTCTGGTAGCTTTGCCTCGAGGCAAACCTAACTGCATCCCAGATATTGGATGGAAGCAAAGGTCAGGGGTGGAAGGAGCTGGGCGAGTCTTTGGGGCACAGTTTGGGGCAAGCAGACCTGAGAGAGGCACAGGTTTCTCTCAAAGCCGTCTGCAGAGCACAGGAACCTGATTTAGAAGTTCATCAGCTCCAGGCCGGGCGCAGTGGCTCACGCCTGTAATCCCAGCACTTTGGGAGGCCGAGGCGGGTGGATCACCTGAGGTCGGGAGTTCAAGACCAGCCTGACCAACATGGAGAAACCCCGTCTCTACTAAAAATACAAAAAATTAGCCAGACATGGTAGCACATGCCTGTAATCCCAGCTACTCGGGAGGCTGAGGCAGGAGAATCGCTTGAACCCAGGAGGCGGAGGTTGCAGTGAGCAAAGATCGTGCCATTGCACTCCAGCCTGGGCAAAAAGAGCGAAACTCCATCTCAAAAAAAAAAAAAAAAAAAAAAAGAAGTTCATTACCTCCCATCTTGGGAGGGCACAGCCTGTTTACCTGCCTGCCATGCCCAGAGCCCTGAGCAGAGAGGCTGGAGAGTAGAAGCCAGGGGCTGGCGGCAGGTCCTGCCACCCCCAGACAGAACCTGCCCACAGGCTTGCTGGGGTCACTCCTCCTAATGCTGCAGCCTCGTCATAGCACCTGGCACATCCATGTTTGCAAAACACCACAGAATACTCCCTGGGGAAACGTGCTCCTGGCGGGCTGACAGGAGACCACATGAGGAGGGCAGGGTGGGGCAGTGGTCCCCTGCTGGGGCCAGACACCAGACAGCCCTGCAACCTCACCCACTACCCACATGGGCTCAGGCAGCACTGCCAGGATCAGGATCTGAATCTGCAAAGCGGGGCTAGCAACAGGCGCCTCCTCGTGGAACACATTGAACTTGCGTGTTCCATGAATGTCCAGGAATAGACCACTGGTCTTCCTCGGCCTCTGCCAAGTGCCGAGTTTGGAACGTCAGGGTGTGAGGGTCCTTTGTTAAGTCAGAAACCTCCACTTCAGTTCATTTTGGGTCCACGGTGAGCATTTCTCAAGCCTGTTTCTTAAAGTTGTGTTTTTCACCCCAGTCCCACCCTCTCCCTCCCTTGAATACACAGAAAGTATTCAAGTAATTCTCATAAGCTCTTCCTCATGGAAAATAATACAGATTTGATTTAAAAAGCAAAATTTTCCTCAGTTCTTGAAGATTGTTGGTTCATTGTGTATCCAGTGCTTCTGCCATGTGGCTGAAGTTTCACCTCCCTGCTGTCAATTTTTTTTTTTTTTTTTTTTTTTTTTTTTTTTTTACATGGAGTCTCATTCTGTCACCCAGGCTGGAGTGCAGTGGCTTAATCTTGGCTCACTGCAACCTCGCCTCCTGGGTTTAAGCGATTCTCCTATCTCAGCCTCCTGAGCAGCTGGGATTACAGGCATCCACCACCATGCCTGGCTAATGTTTGTGTTTTTGGTAAAGACAGGGTGTCATCATGTTAGCAGGCTGGTCTTGAACTCCTGACCTCAAGGGACCCACCAGCCTCGGCCTCCCAAAGTGCAAATCCTACTGTCATTTTTGCCATTTTGTTTATTTATTCTGTGAGACTGAGTCTTGCCCTGTCACCCAGGCTGGAGTGCAGTGTCATGATCTCAGCTCACTGCAACCTCCACCTGCCAGGTTCAAGCGATTCTCCTCCCTCAGCCTCCTGAGTAGCTGGGACTACATGTGTGACACCACGCCTGGCTAAGTTTTGTATTTTTAGTAGAGACAGGGTTTCACCATGTTGGCCAGGCTGGTCTTGAACCCCTGACCTCAAGTTATCCACCCGCTTCAGCCTCCCAAAGTGCTGGGATTATAGGCGTGAGCCACCACGCCTGGCTAACCACTCTATTTCTTAAGTTTCTGCTAAAGACTCTTGACCTTTACTTTCAACCCGTGCTTTTCCCTTCTGATTGCAAAAATGCTTGCAGGTTGAAGATCTTCACACCATCTGCATTTTGTCTTATATTTGGTGCATATTTGGTTTCAGTTGGGGAGAGTAAAATGCTTCCCTCCACCCTTCTGGGTTCTTTGGTCAGGCTTCAAATTGAGACCAATGGGAGGAAAACGGTTCTAATTATGTATATAAGCAACAGAGTCCCACAAAACAAGAGACTTGACGAAGGGCCAGATGACTAAACCCTATATAGCATCCTGAGCTATATAAGGATTAGGGGCTTGGGGCTTCTGGGGCAGGTAGGGACGAGTAATGGAATGGTGAGGGGAGGAAATGCATGGCAAATAAAGGTCGTCTGGTTATGCAGATATAAATCTCTCAGGTAATAAAAGTTGTCTCCTCCTGGTACAGATACTTGTTCTAATGTAGATTTCCTTCATGACATAAATTTATTTTGCAAAGGGCAGCTTTTCAGAGATACACCTGTTGTGTTTGCAGTTTCTCAGCATAACCAGCTCAAAATATTCCAAAGAAGTATAATTTGGGGTGATATATATCTGGTCTCCTACAGTCGCATTTTGGGGGTGCTGTGTCCTGCACCCCAATATTTCCTTCTCCTGTGATGGTCTGTGTTTGAGACAGGGTCTCTTGTTCCCAGGCTAAAGTGCAGTGGCGTGATCATGGCTCACTCCAGCCTTGACCTCTTGGGCTCAAGGGATCCTCCCATTTCAGCCTGTCAAAGTGCTGAGATTACAGGCGTGAGCCATGGCACCTGGCCTCCTGTGATGGTTTTAAAGATATCTTTAATCCCACAGTGTCAGTCTGCACAGCCTCTGGGCTGCCCAGCTGGGCGCCTTGTTCTCTAATTCACTGTCCTCATGATAGAGGCAGGGTCTTGGGCACACATTCAGGCAGGGGCTGAATCTTCCTTTACCACTGAAAGCTTGTTCCAGACCTGCCTTCAAGTTTTCACTTTCTCCTATTCATGAAGTTCATTCGGTCTTATATTCCTTCCCACGGCTGCTGACAGTAGCATTTGGGGATTTGGAGGGGGACCCAAAAGACAGAAATAACTGGCATACTACCACAGATAGAAGAGGTGTTTGTTCCCTTACTACCTGAATTCCAACCAGAAGAACTTGGGATGAGCTAGCGACGTGCAAAGCCTTTCAATGTCAGGGACGTGCTGTCTAGCCATAAAACAATTAGCAAGGAAAGCATAAACATAATTTCAAAACACTTATCTAGGAACAATCTATATATATCCAACAACTACTGGAATAGTACAATTCTGCCTTTGAACTTTGTCCATCATTTTTGTGTGTTCCAAGTAATATGGTTTTTCATGAAATAACCTGCGTGGGGAAGCCAGTGCAGTTGCAGCATGCCGTCAATACACAACTTCCCATCCTGCTCCCTTCCCCACTGACCTTGTCACTATTTATGGTTGCTGCCCCTTTTCTCAACTACGGCGGCCACGCATGATGAAAGTTGTGATCGCTGCTGAGGTTGGGGAAAGAGGGTTCTGTGTCATCAAACATCGTTAATAAAGACTTACTAGGCCGGGCACGGTGGCCCACGCCTGTAATCCCAACACTTTGGGAGGCCAAGGCAGGCGGATCACAATGTCAGGAGATCGAGACCATCCTGGCTAACACGATGAAACCCCATCTCTACTAAAAATACAAAAATTAGCAGGGCGTGGTGGTGGGTGCCTGTAGTCCCAGCTACTCGGGAGGCTGAGGCAGGAGAATGGCATGAACCCGGGAGGCGGAGCTTGCAGTGAGCCAAGATCGCACCACTGCACTCCGGCCTGGGCGACAGAGCGAGACTCTTGTCTCAAAAAAAAAAAAAAAAAAAAAAGAGTTACTATTTTGTTGGGCCGGGTGCTGTGGCTGTGCACCTGTAATCACAGCACTTTGCGCGGCTGAGGCAGGGGGATTGCTTGAGGCCAGGAGTTTGAGACCAGCCCAGGCCAGGAGTTTGAGACAGCAAGCCTGTCTTTACAAAAAGAATTTAAAAATATTATCCAGGCATGATGGTGTGCACCTATAGTCCCAGCTACTCTTGGAGGCTGGGGTGGAAGGACTGCTTGAGTCCAGGAGTTCAAGGCTGCAGTGAGCTATGATCATGCCACTGGATTCCAGTCTGGGTGACAGATGGACTCTAACATAGGGAGTTACCATTTTTTGTAATCTTGTTTCTGTCTGCCCAGCATCCACAACTTGGAGTAACTGTCCCTTTCTGTGGGACACTGGTGGGCTACCAACCAAAGGACCTCACTTCTCTGGCCACACGGGAGGAGGGCTCAGGACATCAGGTCAGCCAAGAGGCCACTGTCTCAGGATTTGCTACCTAAGTGAAGCACAGGGTAGGCTGATGGTGTTCAACTACTGAGACCCCCGCCCCAAGGCTACTCTGGCTTCTGTCCTTCTCAAAACATGGTGGAAGCCACTGAGTGTACATTTCCAAAATATTTCCCTCTTTCCCTTAACATGGGGCAGTATAGTTTCTGTTGCTTGCAACCCAGCCCTGGTATGCTACATATACTACACACGGACCCTTCACTTTCAAAGAATTATTGTTTAATGAAATACCCAGGACCCTCCTGACCAGGTGAAATAGATGCTTCAGGCTCCTGATGACCCGAGGCGGCAATGCTCTCACCTCAGTGCACTCTTCCTGTCTCATCTATACCCTCTGTAGAGTGCTGATACACAGGTGTACTGGGAAACAAGGGGATGGGGGCCCAGAGCACCCAGCACAGACGCGGGGAGCCAGCCTGGGTCCTCAGCAGCAGGTGGCGTGCCCAGTTCCAGGAAGCAGCCTCATGCACTCTGTAGGTTTGAAGTCTCCGTAGCCCAGCCTGGGTCCTCACTACCTCTGTCCTGTTGTTTGCAGACATTGGGTCTGCAAAGCAGCCAAGCAGGGTCCTGCAGGTGAATATCAACTTCAAAAGCCACCCTTCTCCTTTCCCCCCAACACCTTCCCACCCAGCCCACCCCTAGCTAAAAATGAGGAAAAGAGCCGAGCCTGAGGCCAGGCACGGTGGCTCATGCCTGTAATCCTAGCACTTTGGGAGGCCGAGGTGGGTGGATCACTTGAGGTCAGGAGTTCGAGACCAGCCTGGCCGACGTGGCAAACCCTGTCTGTAGTAAAAATAAAAAAATTAGATGAGCACGGTGAGACACACCCTGTAATCCCAGCTATTCCAGAGGCTGAGGTGGAAGAATTGTTTGAACCTAGGAGGCGGAGGTTGCAGTGAGCCGAGATCTCTCCACTGCACTATAGCCTGGGTGACAGAGTGAGACTCTGTCTCAATTAAAAAAAAAAAAAAAAAAAAAAATGCCGAGCCTGGGAGGCTGGGAGGGCAGCAGATTTCCTGCCCAGCTTTGGGGCCATGGACTCACACCTTGAGAAAACCGAGAGAGAGACCCAGCGAGCTGCACCCATCCCCTCTCCCACTCCTGGCTGCAGCCACTACTTAGCTGTGGCCCCCTGCTCAGCTGTGACCCAGCAGTGAGGTGCCACAAACCTGGGCACACGGAGCCCTCCCCATGCCGCCCAGCCAAGTTGTGAGTGGATGATGTTTCCAGTCTTACTCGAGAATTCAGATGTCAGCCCAGCCCTATCCCAAGAGGTTCAGGCTTCTGCTGTGGGATCTGTATCCGGCTCAGGCCCTCCCTGCTGGAAGAGTTGCCTGGGCCCAGGGAGGGCTCTCCTGAGCCACACACACTGGGACTGTGCCTTTCACTCTCGCCGACGATACAGGTAGGGGAGGGGGTGAGGAGCCAGTGACAGCTGCGCTCCAGAGGCCAAACGCTAGGCCACCCTTGGCCTTAAATCTCTTTCCTCCCAACGCAGTTACTGACACCACCAGCAAGCGCTGATGAGGGTGCGGAGCAACTGGAACTCGCGCAGAGCTTGGTGGTGGGAAAGTCAAATGACACAGACTCTCAGGAAGCAGGCCTGGGTGTTCTTTCTTTTTTAATTGTCTGTATAACAAAATTCACTGTTGTCACTGTTTTCCAGCATACAGTTCAGGGGCACTAAGGGCATTCAGGACGGCTCTCGTGACAGACTCACACCCACATGCACACCTGGTGCCCCAGCCTGCTCTGTCCACTGTCTCCATTTCCCCAGGGCTGCTTTTACTTTTCATTTTATTATTTTTGAGACAGGGTCTCACCCGGTTGCCCAGGCTGGAGTGCAGTGGCATGATCATGGCTCACTGCAGCCTCAACCTCCCGGGCTCAAGGGATCCTCCCACCTCGGCCTTCTGAGTAGCTGAAACCATAGGCGCCATCATCATGCCCAGGGCTGCTTTTAAAAACTGGCAAAGCCAGCAAGGCTAACTCGAGTGCCTGGGTCATGTTCTACAGCTGCTTGACCAGGAATCTTCCAGTGCCGTATGAAACCTCACAGGACCAAGAAAGAGAAGGGTTCCCTGCTCAGACCAGACACTTGCAGGGTGAAGGGAGGAGCCCCTCCCAGCAGACCCAGTTCTCCTCCGTGCAGTCCGGCCTCATTTCCTGCCCGACCTCTGGCCAAACCCCCTCCTGCTGCTCTGAGTGCCTGCTGTGCTCCCCAGGGCCCTCTCCGCCCTTCTGTAGCTTCTGAAACCCTGTCCACTCTGCAAGGGCCAGGGCGTGCCAGTTCCTCCCAGAAGCTCGCCAATGTTTCTGTCCTTTCCTGGAACCTCACAAGCACCCTGGGTGCCTCTCTGCCTTGCCTGCCCCTCCCTCCTTGGCATCCTGGACTCGTGGCTTCCTTGCCCATTTCCTATGGCACCCAGCAGGAGGCTGGGCAGAAGAGAGGGTCTGTGGGACGCCTGCCCTTGTCCTGGTCACAATGCCATCCAGGAGTCCCCACACTTGCAAAGTACGTTTGCACTGTGTGAAAAACTTAAAGCAGAAACGTAAGAACAAAAGTGGACACTTCTCAAAAGAATAAAACGTTTGCATAAAAGGCAGAAAGACAGGGATGTCAACAGTGGTTCTCTGGGTCATGATGGCGGCAGCTGCGTTCCTGCTGACGAGCACCCCTTCCCCCGCACAGCCACGCTGGGCTGCGCCGCCTGTCAGCCTGTCTACAGGAGGCTGCAGAGTGGCCGTAAATGCCTTTGAGATAGCATCACAGTTATTGGTTAGGTCATCTCCTAGGGAGATGATACACAGTTTTCAATCCCGGCGAGTCTTTCTACCGCTTGTAAAATAAAATTAAATGACAATGATTCAACTGTTGAACAAGCTTACAGAGTCATAAAAGACTATGACTTTCTATCTCACCCTTCCGTCTGGCGATCAAAGATCCCATGTAGAACTTCTACACGCGACTGAGGACCAGTACTGGGGCCTCCTTCCCACCTGAAACAGGGCGGGACTTCACCGCGAGGGGCTCTGAAAAGGAGATGCTGTAGGGTGCCACCCCTGAGTCCCACAGTTAGGGTTCTTTGTAGCCCAATGTCCCCAAGTCCCTCCAGCATGCCTGGGACTGAATGGTCCTGAGCGGCTGGGGTGATTTTCCTGAGGAGGTGGCACTCATCTCACACGCACAGGACAGAACCATGGCCTCCTGGTATGTTTCTTGGTGGCAGCAGGGGGCAGGGACTCTACCTTAAATCAAAGCCAGGGCTCTCATTACCTGGGTGGGAGGCTGTGTGGCTCCAGAATAAATTACCTTCCCAGACCAGGTGCGGTGGCTCATACCTATAATCCCAACACTTTGGGAGGCCCAGCAGGAGTATTGCTTGAAGCTAGAAGTTTAAGACCAGCTTGGGCAACATAGCAAGACCCCATCTCTAAAAAAAAAAAAAAAAAAAAATTTTTTTTGAGACAAAGTCTCACTCTTGTTGCCCAGGCTGGGGTGCAATGGTGTGATCTTGTTTTACTGCATCCTCCGCCTTCCAGGTTCAAGCAATTCTCCTGCCTCAGCCTCCCAAGTAGCTGGGATTACAGGCACCCACCACCACACCCAGCTAATTTTTGTATTTTTAGTAGAGACAGGGTTTCACCACTGTTGGCCAGGCTGGTCTCCAACTCCGGCCTCAGGTGATCCGCCTGCCTCGACCTCCCAAAGTGCTGGGATTACAGGAGTGGCCACCATGCCTGTCCTACAAAAATTTTTTTTACAAAATTAGCCAGGCATGTTAGTGTATGACCGTCATCTCACCTATCAGGAGGCTGAGATGGGAGGATCGCTTGAGCCTGGAGGCCAAGGCTCTGGTGATTGCACCACTGCATTCCAGCCTGGGTAACAGAGTGAGACCCTGTCTCAAAACAAACAAACAAAATAACAACTAAACAAAAGAGAATAAAGTACCTGCCTAGGAGGATAGAGAAGGGCTAGGGGAGAAGGCAGAAAAGGTTTGTACAACTTAGAGGGCATGAACAGTAGCACCTTGTTTTTTTTTTTTTTTTTTACCAAACAAGCAAAGACCACCAGAGCTCATGCACAGCTATCATCAGGCGCTACCATGGCCTGGCTCCTTGGGTGACACGTCCCCATCTGACACATGGCCCGAGGACCAGCTGCCCGCCCGATCCCTCCAGCGCTTCCCAGCTGCAGATCTCGGAGCTGGAAGGCAGGCCCGCTCAGCAGGCCGCCTACTCACCAGAGCAGTGGTTGTCACAGAGCTCGTCTCAGTGGCAATGTGGCCAGAGAACATGCCCTGGCTAAACCATACTTCAGCAGCACATTATTAAAATAAAGCACAATGGGCCAGGTGCAGTGGCTCACACATGTCATTCCAGCACTTTGGGAGGCCAAGGCAGGAGGACAGCTTGAGGCCAGGAGTTCAAGACCAGCTTGAGCAACATAGCAAGACTTCATCTCAACAAAAAAGAAGAAAATTAGCTGGGCCTGGCGGTGCACACCTGAGTCCCAGCTACTCAGGAGGCTGAAGCAGAAGGATCTCAAACGTGTCTGAGGCTGCCATGAGCTATGATTGTACCACTGTACTCTAGCCTGGGCAACAGCGTGAGACCCGAGCTCTAAAAAAATAAAAATAAAAATAAAAATTTAAAAATAAAGCAAAATGTTATCAGTGGATTAAACTATGAGACCATTTATTTCTTCCCTGCCCCGCAGCGCTCAGTGGGCTTACGCACCTCTGGCTGCCACCGTGGGCTGCCCTCCAGGGAAGGCCTGTGTGAGGCAGACCTTCAGGCCAGAGGAGCCTACACCACGGGCTCCCGCAGACTCTGGCGGGTGGGGGCAGGAGTCTTCAGGTCACAGGAGCGGACATCACAGCCATCCAGCAGGTCTGCCTGAGAGACGCCATTGAGGTTGGGGGCCACCAGAGCTCTAGGGGTGTCCCGCACACCTGTCCTCGCGAGTGTGTCCTGGAGAAGTTCTCGGATTCTTCGGTTTTCCCTGAAGGTAGATTCCCAAATAACTTCAAGTTCACCTTCCATTTCTCTGAAGGAAATACATTTAAAATGGCACAATTTTAAAAACAGTATAGAGCCCATATAAATCCCAAAGTAGGAAGAACTCAAAACAGAAGAACGCTAATGGCAGGGGACAGAGCCCTGGGTGCCTGGGTTCTGAAGCAAGAGCTCAGTGTGGAACGAAGCGGCCGGTACCCTGGGAACGGGGAGCAGCAGGACGGCACAGGCTGGGGCTCAGTGTGGAATGAAGCGGCTGGTACCCTGGGAATGGGGAGCAGCAGGACAGCACAGGCTGGGGCTCAGTGTGGAATGAAGCGGCTGGTGCCCTGGGAATGGGGAGCAGCAGGACAGCACAGGCTGGGGCTCAGTGTGGAACGAAGCGGCCGGTGCCCTGAACAGGGAGCAGCAGGACAGCTCAGGCTACACAGGCATTTCTCTTCCCTCTACGTTCTGCCCTTGACTTTGGCATCAGTGCAATCCCTGTTTTCTCTCAATAATGAACTTGGGTATGTCAAATAAGGAACTGTAGGAACTGCAGGGCTGGCCGTGGCCAGCCAGATGCTCTAGCACGATGGCCTCGCCGCAGGCACCCACACAGCCCCTCCCGTGTCCCCTCTGCTTGTCCACTGTGACCTGGCCAGCACTCAGCGACCTTCCACAGGTCTTGCGCTCCATACAGCCCAGAGCTAAGAGCGAGTCAGGGGGTGAGGAGGGGACCTGAGGAGATAGACTCATTGCCAGGATGGAGAAGACTGGCCTGGCGCATGTGCCGGGATGGGGAGGCCCTGAGGGGCCCAGGCTTGTGAGGCTGGAAAGAGCCACAGGGCAGCGTTTCCAGAACCAGCATGCAGCGCCCTGTGGTGTGCTGGGGAGTCAGGACAGATGAAGGTGGCCACGTCCCCACAGGGCCACAGTCCACTGGGAACAGACCAGGATACCAGCCACACCTCACAAGGTGCTGAGCCCCACTGGGGAGCATGGCCAAGCTGGAGAGGCCAGCTGCTTCCTGTACACTGCCAGATGGTTCTGGAAAATGTTGGAAACTGGATTCGCAGGTGGACTTCGCACCACGGTTTAAAGGGCAGGACAGTGAAGTTCAGGGAGGTCAGTGATGTGCCCACTTGGCCAGAGTCACTTTTCTTGTGAACGTTCCTTCCTTCCAAGGCCCCTGATGCCCACTGTGTGGTGAGAACAACTTAATTAAACTATGTCTAAAAAAGCCCCAGCCTGGGCAACATGTGAGGCCTCATCTCTACAAAAAACTTAAAAATTAGCTGGGCCCACGTGGTGGCATACACCTGTATTCCCAGCTACTCGGGAGGCTGAGGCAGAAGGATCACTTGAGCCCAGAAATTTGAGGCTGCAATGAGCTGAGATGGTGCCACAGTACTTTAGCCCGGGAAACAGAGCAAGACCTTGTATTTTAATAAAAAAAAAAAAAAAAAAAAAATCCCCAGACTGGTTTTCTGAAGATACTTGGTAAATTAAAACAATCATGTTTAAATGTATAGTTGAACTTGAAAGAAAGAATAGGCAGTCTCTAAGGGCAGAAAAAAATGAAGCCTAAACTGAAACCAAAGAGGCAGAAAAGTATCAGTTGCTTTGAGGACAAAAGTCCATGCCAAACCCTGGATGTTTGTAGACTGACAGATCATGCAGATCAAGAGTGACAGAAAATCTCAGGGCCTACTCTTGTCCAAGTTTCTCTTCCTACTAGAGGCGCTGTGAAGGTAGGTAAGTGGAGGATGTAAAGGACCCTCAAAGAAAGGAGGGCTGGGAGGGAGACCTGCAGATCTTCAAAGGAAACCTGTTTTGAAAGGCCAGGCATCTCCTGGGGACCAGAGCCACCGGCCCGCTCTCAAACGGGTCTGGAGTGTGAGTCTACACTGTTCGCCATGAGTGGGGATCCCCGGGCCCTGACTGCAGTGAATGAAGAGTTTTAAAAAGTTGGGCACAGTGGCTCATGCTTGTAATCCCTGCTACTTGGGAAACTAAGGCAGAAGGATGGCTTGAGCCCAGGAGTTTGAGGCTGCAGTAAGCTATGATCACACCACTGCACTCCAGTCTGGGCAACAGGGTCAGACCCTGTCTGTAAGTAGTAGTAGTAGTAATAATAATAATAGCAATAACAGAAATAAAATACCTAATCAAAAATTAACAAAATCTCTCAAGAAAATGAAACAAAACTGGCTCATGCCTGTAATCCCAGCTATACTAGGAGGCTGAGGTGGGAGAACCGCTTGTATCCGGGAGGTAGAGGTTGCAGTGAGCCGAGATCGTGCCACTGCACTCCAGCCTGGGCGACAGGAAAATGCTGTCTCAAAAAAATAAAATAAAAAGAAAATGAGACAAAATAAAAATATCAGCGAGATGGAAGGCAGCAGAAAAAAAAGAGAAAGGCAATTAGAGGTGTGCATTGATTCCGGAAGTCCAATTCAAACAAGAGGAATTTTTAAAAGAATAAAGAAAACGAAGAGCAAATAAAACTCAAGACCAATATGACATTCAGATAAGAGTAAAATGTAGAAACAAAATTAAACAACGGAACAAATGAAACAGGCCCAGAGGGTTTTAGCAGAATCCTCAATCAAACATTCAGACATCCCCGCGGGCCATGGCGCAGGGCGGACACCCACCTGTTCTGCTGCAGCGCCTGGTCCAGCACCTCCTGCTTGTCCTTCAGCACCTGGTGCAGGTGCCGCATCTCCTGCCGGTACTGGGCTGTCTTGCCAGCGAAGTCCTCCTGCTGCTCCAGCAGACGGTGACTGATGTCCCCCAGCTTCAGTGCTGCCTGCTTCTTGTAGCCCTGGCGGCAGAAGGACTCTGTGAGTGAGGGGCCGCTGCCAGGCCAGGGTGGACGGTGCCTCCTGGCTGCGCTCCCTACCCACTCCTTGTATGTCAGGGCCTTTTAAATCTGGTATCCCAGATAAGTTTGATCTGGGAGGGCAAGTCTGGATGATAAAAGTCATAAAAAGTGATAAAAGAATTTCAGGTACAATAAAACCAAATTTTAATGTATATAAATCCTGTTTCTTTATATGCTATAAATAATGAAAACATAAAATATCACCTTTGGACACAGTGGTTCATGCTTGTAATCTCAGCACTATTAGAGGCTGAGGCAGGCAGATCACTTGAGGTCAGGAGTTCGAGACCAGCCTGGCCAACATGGTGAAACCCTGTCTTTATTAAAAATACAAAAATTAGCCAGGAGTGGTGGCACATGCCTGTAGTCCCAGTTACTTGTGAGGCAGAGGTGGGAGGATAACCTGAACCCAGGAGGCGGAGGCTGCAGTGAGTGTGATGGAGCCACTGCACTGTCTAGCCTGGGCCACACAGGGAGACCCTGTCTCAAAAAAAAAAAAAAAAAAAAAAAAAATCACCATCACAGAACAAACTGGATGTTCTTGCAAATTAATCTACAACTGTATTTTTTCCAGGACAACTTTTATCCCTGCATCAACTGGTAGCCTAAGAACTAATGCTGCCACTGCTCAGCACCCTTTCACCTTGACAAGAAAGCCTCATTGAAGAATCCAACAAGGGCTGTCAGTCTCTGTTGCCAGACAGACAGCTGAGATGAAAGCCCGTCATTTACTTTCCTTCTTTCACCTTTACTGTATAGTACTGAAGGTTCTCAATTGTCCTGTGAGCATTTCTAAAATCTTGTCACAGAGAGTCTGACAGGTAGTTCCATAGACTCGTTTTTTATAAGAAACTCTGACACTCAGTTTATACATCCTCTCTGACCCAAGAATTAGTGCTGTTTTTACACTTCCAAGTGAAATAACTTTCTTTGTTTTCTGCTTTTACTTATTAATTTCTGGTTTTCATATTTGTGATTAACAAATGCTGGCTAGGTGGGATGGTTCACGCCTGTAATCCCAGCACTTTGGGAAGTTGAGGCGGGTGGATCACCTGAGGTCAGGAGTTTGAGACCAGCCTGGCCAACATGGTGAAACCCCGTCTCTACTAAAAATACAAAAATTAGCTGGGCGTGGTGGCGCATCTGTAATTCTAGCCACTCAGGAGGCTGAGGCAGGAGAATTGCTTGAACCTGGGAGGCAGAGGTTGCGGTGAGCCAAGATCGCACCACTGCACTCCAGCCTGGGCGACAAAGTGAGACTCCGTCTCAAAACAAACAAACAAAAAACAAGTGCCTACATTATTTCTACTTTAGGGATTTACTGAGGCTTTCTTTCTGGTCAAGCAATGGTCAATTTTTGTGTCTTTTATATATATGTAAATATACCCTGTTGATTATGTTGTTAAATCTTCTATTTTCTCATTTTGTTTAACATCTTGATCGGTCTTGGATTAAGAGAGGTGGATTATAGCTCCTATTACCAAGTTTCCATTTTTCTTTGTATTTCCTGTAGTCTACACTCATAAATTTGCTGCTATGTTATTTAGTGCATAGATATTCACAATTACTATAGATGATGATGATGTAGACAGGGTCTCACTATGTTGCCCAGGCTGGAGTCCTGTGGCTATTAACAGACCTGATCATGGTGCACTACAGCCTCGAAGTCCTAGACTCAATTCAAATGATCCTCCTGCTCAGCCTCCTCTGCAGGGACCCACACACCCAGCTCATACTATATATTATTAACTATAGTCTTTTAGTATTATAAAAATCTCCGTTTTTTTTTTTTTGGTGTCATTTAGTGCTTTTGGTCTGAATTCTATCTTGGCATATGTCAAGATTTCAACCTTTGCTTTCTTTGTGTTTGCAGAAATCTGGGTTATCTCTACCCATCCTTTCAATTTAAATCCTTCACGAACACTTTGTTTTAGGCTGTCTCTTGGGTCTAGTGTGGAATAGCATTTTGCTTTATGAGTCAATCCAAAAAAATGTTGTTTTCCCTAATGGGTGAATTAAGCTAATTTACATTTACCTATAGGACAGATTTGTTTGGTCTCAATTTTGTTATTTTATGTTTGGCTGTTTTATCTACATATTTTTTAAAGATTTTAAACTAATGTAGTCTTTTTCTTTGCTTTTTTGCTGTTATAATTCTACCATTAAAACAAATTTTTTTAGAAACAGGGTCCTGCTCCATGCTCTGCCCCTCAGGCTGGAGTGCATTGGTGCGATCATAGCTCACTACAGCCTTAAACTCCTGAGCTCAAGATCCTCCCGCAGAGTTGGGGCTACAGGCGCTGGCCATCAGCCCAGCTAATTTTAAACATTTTTTTAGAGATGGGGTCTCTATGTTGCCCAGGCTGATCTTGAACTCCTGGTCTCAAGTGATCTTCCTACTTCAGCCTCCTGAGGAGCTGGGATTACAGGCATGTGCCACTCTGCCCAACTCTGATTCCACTATTTAGGAATAAAGCTCGATTCTTGTAGTTGGCTTTATTCTTTTTTTTTTTTTTTTTTTTTTTTTGAGACAGAGTCTCGCTCTGTCCCCCAGGCTGAAGTACAGTGGCCCCAGTCTCAGCTCACTGCAAGCTCCGCCTCTGCCATTCTCCTGCCTCAGCCTCCCGAGTAGCTGGGACTACAGGCGCTTGCCATCACTCCCGGCTAATTTTTTGTACTTTTAGTAGAGACGGGGTTTCACCATGTTGGCCAGGATGGTCTTGATCTCCTGATCTCGTGATCCGCCCACCTCGACCTCCCAAAGTGGGTTGGTTTTATTCTTACACCTTTATATGATATGTTCTTAGTCCCCTCTTTTTAGATTGTATCCATTGGTTCCCTAACAAAAGTAACAATACATTAGCTCATAACAACATTTTCTTCACTTTTCCCCTCCTGTTCACCTGCTAGCTCGTACCACTTGGTTTTTCAGCTTTAATGATATCCCTTGACTCTTATTACCTATGAAGAAATCAGCAAGTGTAATCTACTTTCTACCTTCCTTCGCCCTTAGCCCATCATTGTTTCCTTGGTTGTATTATTACTACATTGTCAGAAAACATTTACATACAATTCTATCAGCATCAATCCTTATCCCTGCTGTAAAAATGGATTCTTTGCTCACTACAAGTTAATTTTGCTGAAGTTTCCCCAATTACTTCTTGGTTGGCAGGACTCATTGTTGAGACACGGTCTTGCTCTGTTGCCCAGGCTAGAGTGCAGAGGCACGAACATAGCTCACTGCAGCCTCAAACTCCTGGGCTCAATCAATCCTTCCACCTCAGCCTCCCGAGTAGCTGGGACTACAGGCATGTACCACCAAGCCTGGCTAATTGCCGTATTTTTTGTAGAGACTGGGGTCTCCCTATGTTGCCCAGGCTGGTCTCAAACTCTGGACTCAAGGGATCTGCCTGCCTTGGCCTCCCAAAGGGCTTGGATTACAGGCATGAGCCACTGCGCCTGGCCGTTTCATCTTAAAGTCGTATGTCTTGGTGTCAATTTTCTGGGTCCATTCTGTGTCAGTTTTCCCTAGGTACATAATGTGCCCTTTCAGGACATAGATTCAAGTCTTCTTTTATTTCAGAAAGGTTTTTATGAGTTACAGTTTAGAGCAGAATAAGCCACTGTTTTGGTTTCTTCTTTGGAGGCTCTACAAGTAGATCTCTTAGATCTCCATCACTTTCCACCGAATCCTTTGCACATCTCCATTCCCGCTTTCCTGTCTGTCTCGTTTCTAGCTGCATATCCCTTATTGCTCTGTTACGGCATCTGTCTCCACAGAATTCAGTCTGCATTTCTTAAACGGCTTCTCTTTCCCTTCTATTTCTTCCCTGGGTCATGTCAGTTCCATCCCACGCCCTCCTGGGCCTGGCTGCCTCTTCCTGAGCTCCTGTGTCTCTGCTCTGTGACATTTCTTCCTGGCTCTGACTGCCTCCTGAAGTCCTGTCTCTCCAGCTGTGCCCAGCTCTCTAGCCAGCTACCTAGCAGTTCACTTTGGAGTATCATTTTGATCTTTGCGGCAACACTTTTCCTGATAAGTTTTCGGCAGTTTTTGTCAATGGGAAGTTATGCCTCTATTTTTCTTCCTTTTCCTTAAACTGTTTTTATACGGAGGACTCTGAATTCCTCTGGGATGAGAGGAGGTTCCTGGGAGGGTGGGAGCGACAGTTGGGCCAGGGTGTCCTTCCAGGCTTCCCATGTTCCCCCCACCCTCCACCTTGCAGCCCTATCTCCCACTCACTGAATTCAGCCTGGTTCGGAGGGGCTTCTGCCTGCATCCCTCCGTTCCCAGATCTCGTCACAGCCCCGGACTTCCAAGGTGATGTCTGCCCTTTGAAGAGTGATATTTTGCAGGGATTTCCTGAGATGTCACCTCTGGATTTCTCAAGCGTTTTCTCTTCACTCCCGCCGAGTTCCTGGCCTGTCTACCTTGGGGCCTGCTCACAGGTGTCTCCTCTGGGTGAGCCGGTTTTACTATTCCTGTTCAGATAAATGGTAACGCTACGGATTCCCCAAGCAAGGCCAACTACTCCGAGGATCACTCCTTCTCTTTTGCAAGTAAAAAGCAGGAAAATTAGAAAAAAAGAAAGAAAAAGAAAAAACCCCACGACGGGGATTTTAAAGTACTCAATACTTCTATGCTGAGTCCCTTCATCAACAGCATGGCATATCCCCTTCCCTTTCAGCCTTTATTTTTTCCCCTTAAAGAGACAGGGTCCCTGCTAGGTGAGGTGGCTCATGTCTGTAATCCCAGCACTTTGGGAGGCGGAGTCAGGCAGATCACTTGAGCTCAGAAGTTCAAGACCACCCTGGGCAACATAGCAAGACCTCATCTCTAAACAAACAAACAAACAAAAATAAAAAAAAAAAAAAAAAAAAAAAAAAAGAATAGCCAGACACCATGGTGCTTGCCTGTAGCCCCAGCAACTTGAGAGGCTGAGGCAGGAGAATCCATTGAGCCCAGGAGTTCAAGGCTGCAGTGAGCCATCGTCATGTCGCTCACTGCACTCCAGTCTGGATGACAGAGTGAGATCCTGTCTCTCCTTTTATTCGGTGTTTTTGTTTGTTTGTTTTTGAGACAGGGTCTCACTCTGTCAGCCAGGCTGGAGTATAGTGGTGTGACCTCGGCTCACTGCAGCCTTGAACTCCTGGGCTCAATTAAGCTGAGACTACAGGCAAGCACCACCATGTCTGGCTAACTTTTTAAATTTTTTATAGAGATTGGGGTCTTGCTATGTTACCCAGACTAGTCTCAAACTCCTGACCTCAAGTGATCCTCCTGGCTAGGCCTCCTGAGTCACTGAGATTACAGCATTAGCCACTGGGCTTTGTTTCATATCCTTTATTCTTAAACAGCTGTGCAGTATTTTATTGTGTGAATGAACCAAAGTTTATTGAATGAGGTGAGAGGTGCCATTCTGTCAGCAAAACTTTGCAATACTTTTACTCTGTGGACTGTTACTGACGCACGTGCAAAAGGTGTCATTTTCTTAAACACAAAAATCCACAGCAGTGAACCTGCATTCCCATCTGAAAATGAAATCTCCGAGGCCAAATAACCACTTACCTTGACTTTTTCCTCCAGCTTTCCCAGGCGAATGTGGCTTTTGATGACTTTGTTGAGCACTCCATCCTTCTCACTTTCTAAACATTTTGCCTAAGGAGAAGGGTGATAAATGGGCTCTCAGTTTTACAGAAACATTGAAATAACAAATAATTGTCTTGCAAAGAGTGTTACTGCTACTGCTCACAAGTAATCTTCATTCTGCCACCTGTCCTGCCTCAACCCTTTCCCCGCCCACTGTGGGAGGGCCGGGGCCTCAGGCCAACAGATGAGGATGGGCAGGAACAGGGCATGGGGGGTGCCCTGCTGGGTATAAAAAGAGAAGAATTGGCCGGGCACGGTGGCTCAAGCCTGTAATCCCAGCACTTTGGGAGGCCGAGACGGGCGGATCACGAGGTCAGGAGATCGAGACCATCCTGGCTAACACGGTGAAACCCCGTCTCTACTAAAAATACAAAAAAAAAATAAGCCGGGCGAGGTGGCGGGCGCCTGTAGTCCCAGCTGCTCGGGAGGCTGAGGCAGGAGAATTGCGCGAACCCGGGAGGCGGAGCTTGCAGTGAGCGGAGATCTGGCCACTGCACTCCAGCCTGGGCGACAGAGCCAGACTCCGTCTCAAAAAAAAAAAAAAAAAAAAAAAAAAAAAAAAAAAAGAGAAGAATTCCAGCCCCACAGACCAGGGGAGTGGGAGGGGCTGCAAAGGTTTGCAGAACGCATCTCTGCTCTTATAGAATCTATCTTTCCTCCAATCGCATCCAAACAATAAGTGCCAAGATGCCAATCAACTCAAAACTTGACTCATTAGAACAATTCCAAAATTAAGGATAATGTAATATGAATGCACAAGGCCGTTTCTCCAAGCCATACATGAAAAGCAATACATCCAGGAGGGATGACATCATTTGAAGTCAAATGATTTAAACTAATATCCAGATTGGACATGACCTGCTAGATTCTATAAATTAACTATTTCAGATGCTAAAGTAAAATAAGTAATGCTGAGCATTCTTTCCAAGGTAGGCTAGTGGTGACAAGTTTGATTTTCCAGAAGGAAAGCTAAGTCACAGAGTAATTGCTCTAGGTCACATGGAAAATCCACCCTAGAAGCAGGATTTTAAAAGATCTCAGGCCAGGCTTGGTGGTGTGCGCCTGTAGTCTCAGCTGCTTGAGAGGCTGAGGCACGAGAATGGCTTGAACCCAGGAGGCGGAGGTTGCAGTGAGCTGAGATCGCGTCACCGCACTCCAGCCTGGGCAACATAGCAAGACTCTGTCTCAAAAAAAAAAAAAAAATTCTCAGTATCTAAGACTATCGTGTCTCCCACAAAAATGTGATAAATGCAAGATGGTGCAGTCATACTTGGGGAAACTGAAAGTGATCTTTTTTTTTTTTGCTTTTTGTTTTTGTTTTTTGTTTTTTGAGACAAAGTCTCAATCTGTTGCCCAGCCTGGAAGTGCAGTGGTGCGATCTCAGCTCACTGCAACCTCTGCCTCCTGGGCTCAAGAGATTCTCCTGCCTCAACTCAACCTCCCGAGTAGCTGGGACTACAGGCACGCGCCACCATGCCCAGCTAATTTGGGGAAACTGAAAGTGATTTGTAGCCAGAGAACATCAGCAGAAACTTCCCAAGGCAGAGTGGAGTCCTCCCACTGCCGGTGTATGTACAGGGTGGGGTTCAGGCTCTCACGAGGTCCTGGAGACCAGGACGGGGTTGGGCAGGAGTACATGGGGGCTCAGTCCTAGAACAGGGCAGAGACTGGCAGAGCAGCTAGTAACACCCCTGGACCTGGCTAGAGGGGCTGGCCTAGGCACTCCCAGGGTCAAGGGGCCTGCAAAGCCGTAGGGATGGGTCCGCCCCAGACATGGCTACACAAGACCAAGCGCTCTGCCCAGATGTCCTGGCAGCTACCATGCATCTCCCTGCGTGGACAGCGGGTGTCTGCTTGGACAGAAAAGTCCGTGGTGACAGGTGAAGCCAGGATGGAAGAAAGCAGCTCTCCCACACCCTACATTTCCAGTTTGACTCTGCGGGGCCTGAGGACTCTAAACTTGACAGCCAGGCCATGATAAAGGTCAAGGCAGGAGAAGGGAACACAATTTACTAACAGTCTGTTGGCTCAACGAGTAACTTCTAAGTATCTGGAGACAGTAAGTGGCCTCCATTTGTATTTCCATCCTGAGCCCACAAATATTGTGGGCCGAAAGGGGAGTGTCTGAGGGTCTGGAAGGATCCTGACTTCATCACGGAAGCCTGTGATACTCCTTGGCCCATGTGAGAGGCATGGGGCCTGCACCCCAGGGACCGGGATTCCCTGCATGTCCTGCCCTGCAAACAAGATGGCTTCGCATTTACAGTGGCCTCAAGACATGTGGCGGGCAGGTTCCCAGGAAATCTGGAGGTGAAAGGGTTTGTTCAGCCCTTTAGATTTTTCAGCACGTTTTCTCTTGCCCTCTCCATGTCCCGGTGAGGAAGGCCAGCACACACAGCAGAAGGGAAAATGGGTACTCAGAGAGTATCAGGGTTCAGCTGCCTTTCAGAGGGGCAGCGCTGGGCCAGACACCTTGAGTGCCTTCAAGGCTCCATCCATGCTGCGTCAAAGTCAAACTGCTTTCTGGAAGGCTCTGGAAAGGACTCAGAAGTCACCAGTAAAATATGGCCAGACTGACCACACGCTTATCAGCAATTACTGTAATTTAAAAAACTGTTTTCAGCTGGGCGCGGTAGCTCACGCCTGCAATCCCAGAACTTTGGGAGGCTGAGGCGCACAAGGTCAGGAGAACGACCATCCTGGCTAACACGGTGAAATCCCATCTCTACTTAAAATACAAAAAATTAGCCGGGCGTGGTGGCACATGCCTATAGTCCCAGCTACTCAGAAGGCTGAGGCAGGAGAATCGCTTGAACCCAGGAGGTGGAGGTTGCAGTGAGCCAAGATCGTGCCACTGCACTCCAGCCTGGGTGACAGAGCGAGACTCCATTTCAAAAAAAAACAAACCTGTTTTCAGGAGGGAAGCTCAGGGTGGCTGGCTGGAGGCACAGGATGTTGGACTCCTCCACACAGGAGAACCAAAACAGGAGTCAGTCATCACACAGAGGACATCTAACAGAGACCATGGGAACTCGACAGGGGAGGGCTGGGCAGCACCCGCGCACTGAAGGAGAGGGAGATGACAGCCCAGATGGGATGGGTCTTGGTCGGGAGCCTGGAGAGGCTTCCCCGTGCGGGGGAAAAGGGTGAAAGATCCCCAGGGGTCCACATTCTCACTGCACACTCCTGTGATCCCAGCCCCAGGGGAGCCCCTCAACCCCTGCAGGCCCTGAGACTGGTGCAGGGTGCCCCCTGGAGTCTGTGTGACCCCACTGCTCCAGAGAGGGGGCTCACGCTGGGTCCCACACTGACCCAGGCTCCGGGCAGCTGCAGCACAGTGGCATCATTTTGAGAGTCCGGCCCCCACCAGACTGCATCCTGTCCCCGGGACCCAGCAGCCCCGGCATCTCCGCATCCCTGGGGCGCCACGGACATTCCCCCCACATGTACCCGGAGGGCTGCAGCGGCAAGGTACCAGGTGGACCCAGGGAGGCAGCAGGTCCCCAGCACTCTACCCTACAGTGTCCTGCATACCCAGGAGAGTGTGATACAGTGCACTGAAGAGGCTGCCCATGGGAGCAAGGGAGCTGAAGCAAGTGCTCCCCGATCCTGAAACCTGCCTGCCTGGGGGCCCTGTCACTAACAGCAACCCCACCCACTCCAGCCACAGAGCCCTGCGCATGTGCATGTGCCCTGAGGACAGGCTTCCCCTGCCCAATGCCTCCGTTGCCAAAGCAACCCAAGCACAGCACCTGGGGCCTGGGGATCACCCCATCCTCTTCACCACAGCGTGCGGGGACTGTCCCACCATGTTGGTTGCCCCAGGCGTGCACACACACACACACACACACACACACACACACACACTGGCAGAGGGCCTAATAATGACCCCAGAATGCCTTCCGGAGGCCTAGGGCTTGTCCCACCTCACCCACCACAGCCTATGCCTATGGACACCATTGAGGAAACTGAGAACAGGCCCACCTTGCCTGGCACTGCTCCCATAGTGCCCAAGCATGCCATCTGGGGGTCTGGGGATGTCTTCAGATTGTCAATCAGCCCGGGTGCACATGCACATAACCAGGGGCCCAGAAACAGGCCCTGAAAAACTGCTGCTGGTACCCAAACACACTGTCCAGAGGTCTGGGGATTGCCCTGCTCCATTGACCACCTCTGGCATCTGAGCCTTCCTCCTGGGGGCCTGAGGACGGGTCCACCCACCACCACCACCACCATCCCTGGTATCCACCTGCACATGCTACCTGGGGGCCTGCTTAGCTCACTGCAGCCACTACTAACAATAGTGAGTGCCACCTGGAAGCCCAAGGTAGTACTGTGCACTAAAGGAGAGGGAGATGACAGCCCAGACAGGATGGGTCTTGGTCGGGAGCCTGGAGAGGCTTCCCCGTGCGGGGAAAGGGTGAAAGATCCCCAGGGGTCCACATTCTCACTGCACACTCCTGTGATCCCAGCCCCAGGGGAGCCCCTCAACCCCTGCAGGCCCTAAGACTGGTGCAGGGTGCTCCCTGGAGTCTGTGTGACCCCACTCACACTATACATCCTGCATCCACAAATACCATCCACTATACATCCACAAATACCATCACTCACACTATACATCCTGCTCAGGGGCCCAAGGAATTGCCCACCCACTGGGCATATAGCTGCCACTAAGGCACCCAAGCAAGCCACTTGGAGGCCCAAGAATCGACGTGCCTGGACCTGCTAACATTGGTGCCTGTATGTACTACCCACAGGCTCATGACAGGTGTGCTTGGCTCACCCCCCAAGAGGACTGGTCCAATTGGAGTCCCATCCCCAGCAAAACCTCACCACAGCCTCTACTAACAACTGCAGACTAAGCCACTGAGGACATCACAGACACCACTGACACTGTTTCCAGCTGAGGTAATCATATGAAGACATGTATGCACACATCCAGAATCAAAGCTAATGTGGCTTAGCCAACCAACACCATAGATACATCTATAGGAAAAGGCTTCCCCTATGAAAGCCAATACAAAAAATCAGAAGAAGTGACTGTTACACTTGATTTGCAGAAATCAATGAAAGGACATAAGAAACATGAAACAGCAAGGCAATATGAAACCTCCAAAGGAATATAATAATTCTCCAACAACAGATTCCAACAACAACAACAACAAAAAACTTATGAAATGCCTGAAGGAGAATTAAAAATAATGATATTAAAGAAGCTCACTGAAATACAACAGAACACAAATAAACACTATAAAGAAACCAGAAAAACAATTTAGGATATAAATGAGGATTTCACCTAAGAGATAGATATAAAAAAGAACTAAACAGAAATCCTGGAACTGAAGAATTCAATGAATAAAATAAACAATACAATTGAGAGCTTCAACAATAGACTAGATCAAGCAAGAGAAAGAATTTCTTCTGCTTTTGAAATACTCAGTGAAATGAAAGAGAGGGAGAGAGAGACAGAGACTGAGAGAGAGAGAGAGAGAGACAAAGAAAGAGAAGGAGCAAAGGACAGAGAGAAGAATTTAAACAAAAAATGAAGCCTGCCTTCTGATGTTCCAAGGGGTGAAAAGGAGTTTAATGGCATAAAAATACCTATTCAACAAAGTAACAGTTGAAAACTTTCCAAGTCTAGCAAGAGATTTAGAAATCCAGACACACGAAGCTCATATTCCCAAAAAGGTCTTCTCTCCATGATATTACAGTCAAACCATCAAAAGCCAAACACAGAATTCTAAATATATGTGTGTGTGTGTGTGTGTGTAAAGTCTAGTTACATATGAGGAACTGTCATAAGACTAATGGCATGTGTCTTTTCTTTTTTCTTTTCTTTTTTTTTTTGAGATGGAGTCTTGCTCTGTCACCCAGGCTGGAGTGCAGTGGCATAATCTCAGCTCACTGTAGCCTCCGCCTCCTAGGTTCAAGCAATTCTCTGGCCTCAGCCCCTCAAGTAGCTGGGATTACAGGCAGGCACCACCACGCCCAGCTAATTTTTGCATTTTTAGTGGAGACAGGGTTTTGCCATGTTGGCCGGGCTGGTCTTGAACTCCTGACCTCAGGTGATCTGCCCGTGTCAGCCTCCCAAAGTGCTGGGATTATAGGCGTGAGTCACTGTGCCCAGCTAATGGTGTATTTCTCAGAAGAAACTTTACAGGCCAGGAGAGAATGGGATGATATATTCAAAGGAATGAAAGAAAAGAAAAAAAAAAAAAAAAACCTGTCAGCCAGCCAAGAATACTATACCAAGTAAAGTTATCCTTCATAAATGAAGAAGGAATAAAGACTTACAGATAAGCAAACACTGAGAGAATTTGTCACCACTAGACCAATCCTTCATGAAATGCTTAAGGGAGTCCTACAGCGAGAATTGAAAGGACAATACTTACTATCATGAAAACACATGAAATGATAAAACTAACTGGTAGAGCAAGCACACACGAACAAGGAAGAGAAAAGAACGCAAATGTTACCACTATAGAATGAGATAAATAAAAGGAACAAATGATACACAAAACAACCAGAAAACAATCAACAAAATAACAGGAATAAGTCCTTGCATATCGATAGTAACCTTGAAATATAAATTAATTAAATTTTCCACTTAAAAGATACAGACTGGCTGAATGGATATCAGAAAAAAAAATTTTTTTAAACATGATCCAACTATGTGCTGCCTACAAGAAACACGTTTCACTTGTAAAGATCCATACAGACTAAAAGTAAAGGGATGAAAAATATATTCCATGCAAAAGGAAACCAAAAACAAGCAGGAGTAGCTATACTTGCATCAAATAAAACAAACTTTAAGTCAAAAACTGTGAAAAGAAAGTCATATTATAATAATAAAGGGATAAATTCAATAAGAGGACACATTCTAAACACGTATGCACCCAACACCACAGCATCCAGGTATATAAAACAAATATTATTAGATCTAAAAGGGGAGATAGACTACAATACAATAATAGTTGGGGACTTCACCACCCTACTCTCAGCAATCAGGTCACCGAGACAGAAAACTAACAAAGAAACACTGAATTTAACTGCACTTTAGACGAAATGACCTAATAGACATTTACAAAACACTTATTTCATCCAATAACTGCAGAATACATATTCTTCTCATCAGCATATACAACATTCTCTAGTACACAATGTGTGTTAGGCCACAAAGCAAGCTCAACAAATTTAAAAATACTGACATCATATCAAGTATCTTCTCAGACCATAGTGGACTAAAACTAGAAAGCAATAACAAGAGGAACTTTGGAAACTGTACAAACATATGAAAATTAAACAACATGTTCCTTAACAATGATTGGGTCAATGAAGAAATTAAGAAAGCTATCAAAAATTTCTTGAAACAAATGAAAACTGAAACACAACATACCAAACACAACATACCAAAGCCTATGGGATACAGCAAAAGCAATGCTAAGAGTGAAGTTTATAGCAATAAATGCCTGCATCACAAAAGTGGAAATATTTCAAATAAACCTAATGATGTACCTCAAGGAACTAGATAAACAAGAACAAATAGAACCCAAAATGAGTAGAAAGAAAGAAAAAATAAAGATCAGAGCAGAACTAAGTGAGGCAGGGTGAAATGTTCTTATAGTCCCAGTGACGCAGGAGGCTGAGGGAGGAGGATTGCTTGAATCCAGACGTCCAAGGTCAGCCTGGGCAACATAGTGAAAAGCCACTGCTAATAAACTGAAAACCTAGAGAAAATGGATATACTGCTGGATAACATACAACCTACAGAGGCAGGATCAGTAAAGTTATGAGACCGTACTGACTTGTCCTCTTTAGTGAAGCCCCGCGTGCTTCTTTCGCAGTGGGCTCCTTTCATGTGCACTCTTGTATGTCAGCACCTAACTCTTTTGCAAGATAAGTAGTCCCACAGGATCCCAGCCAACTACCAGGTGGTTACACGTTCCTGATACCCAATATGGCCTAGGAAAAAGAACAAAAATCCCTTAATCATAATGTAGCTTCCCCAATCTCCAGCCAATCAACACCAAAAGCCCAAGAAGCTATTAACTACCAATTCCTGCTTGGGCAGGGCTAAAGACTTCTCCAGGGTCCTGCATGCACAGCTAGGCACAAGATTTAGCTTAATTTAGCTTACAGCAACCTTTTCCTCATTTTAATGTAAAAAACACACCCTAGGTGGAGGTTTTAATGCTAATTATACATATGATACACGTTAGAGCATGTAGATGCTGAGTGCATGCACCAACCATAGGTCCACCTTTGCACACTTGACCTCATCAATACTTTATGAATATGCATGCACAGCTCCTGTAAAGGGCATTCCCTTAAAATATTAGGGTCTGTCTCTTCCGCTGTCCCTCAGAGTGACTTTTGCTTTGCAACAGACTTCTTCACCCGCTCTTACTTTGGACTAGCTCTCAAATTCTTTTGTGCAGTGAAGTCAAGAACCTGAACCGGCCCATTGACAACACTATCAAGATTGAATTAGGAAGAAAAAGAAAACTTGAACAGACCAATAACAAATAATGAGATTGAATCATTAATAAAAAGTTTCCCAACAAAGAAAGTCCAGGACCAGATAGTTTTTCTGCCAAATTCTACAAACCTTACAAAGAAGAACTAATACAAATTCTCCTCAAACTATTCCAAAAAAATTGAAGAGGAAGGAATTCTATCTAATTCTTTGAGGCCAGTAATACCCTGATACCAAAACCAGACAAGGCCACAATAAAAAAAGAAAATTACAGGCCAATATCCTAATGAACACAGATGCAAAATCCTCAACAAAATATTAGCGAACCAAATTAAACAGCACATCAAAAAAATAGTATGCCATGATCAAGTGGGATCAAGAGATGCAAAGACAGTTCAACACACACAAATCAATAAACATGATAGATCACATCAGCAGAATGAAGGATAAAAACCATATGAGCACACCAACAGACACAGAAAAAAATCGGATAAAAATTCGACATCCCTTCATGATAAAAACACTTAATAAACTAGACATAGAAGGAACATACCTAACATATGAAAGGCCATATATGACAAACCCACAGCTAACATCATACCAAGTAGGGAAAAGCTAAAAGCCTTTCCTCTCAAAACTGAAACTAGTTAAGGATGCCTACTTTTACCACTCTTTGTCAGCACAGTACTGGAAGTCCTAGCGAGAGCAGTCAGGCAAGAGAAAGAAATACAAGTCATCCAAATTAGAAAAGAGGAAGTCAAATTGTTTCTCTTTGCCAATGACACGATCTCATATTTAGAAAAAACTAAAGACTTCACCAAACGACTCTTAGATCTGATAAAAAAAAAGTTCAGTAAAGTTGCAGAACACAAAATCAACGTATAAAGGTCAGTAGTGTTTCTATACACCAATAATGAACTCCCTGAAAAAGAAACCAAGAAAGCAATCCCATTTATAATAGCTACAAAAAAAAAAAAAAAAAAAAAAAAAAAAAACCTAGAAATAAATTTAACCAAGAAAGTTAAAGATTTCTACAAGGAAAACTACAAACGCTGATGAAAGACAATGAAGCTGACTCAAACTAATGGAAAAACATCCCATGATCATGGATTCAAAGAACTAACATCATTAAAATGACCAGACTCCCCAGAGCAATCAGCAGATTCAGTGCAATCCTTATCAAAACATCAGTGACAATTTTCACAGAAATAGAATGAACAATCCTACATTATCACATATGGAACCAAAAAGGAGCCTGAAAAGGCAAACCAGTTTGGAGCAAAAAGAACAAAGCTGGAGGTATTACACTACCTGACTTCAAAATATATTACAAGTCTATAGTAACCAAAACAGCACAGTATCAGTACAAAATCAGACACATTGGCCAATGGAACAGAATAGAGAACCCAGAAACAAACCCACATATTTACTGCCAACGGCTTTTCAACAAAGGCACCAAGAACATACACTGGGGAAAGGACACCCTCTTCAATACATGGTGCTGGGAAAATTGGACATCCATATACAGAAAAAGGAAACTAGATCTCTATTTCTCATCATATGCAAAAAATCCACTCACACTGGATTAAAGACTTAAATGTAAAACCTGAAACTATACAACGACTAGAAGAAAACATAGAGGAAGCACTCCAGGACTTTAGGCAAAAATTTTATGGCTAAGACCCCAAAAGCACAGGCAACAAAAACAAAAACAGACAAATGGAACTATATTAAACTAAAAAGCTTCTGCACAGCAAAGGAAACAATCAATAGAATGAAGAGACAACCTGTTGAATAAGAGAAAATACTTGCAAAATATTCATTCAGCGAGAGACTAATACCCAGGATATACAAGGAACTCAATTTTCTCTCTCTCTCTCTCTCTCTCTCTCTCTCATTTTTTTAAGAAACACAACTCTTAATAGCAAACAAACAAACAAATTCCATTAAAAAGTGGCAAAGGATCTAAATAGACATTCCTCAAAAGAAGACATACAAATGGGCAACAGGCATATGAAAAAAATGCTCAACATCACAAATCATCAGAGAAATGTAAATCAAAACCACAATGAGATATCATCTTACTCTAGTTAGAATGGCTATTATTAAAAAGACAAAAAATAACAGATGCTGATGTCAACCTAAAATAATCAAAAGGGTTAGAATCCAGTTTAAAGAGAGTTTATTCAAGCACAAAGTTTGACGACAGGCCACCCAGGAAGTAGATTCCAAAGAACACAAGTCTGTGTTCTGAAGTGTACAAGTTTGGGATTGCTAATAGGACCACATGCAGGAAAGCCTAACAGAATTTCAGTGTCTTTCTATGTAAGACTGAATGCATAGTTACAACAATCTAATTAGTTGAGGCAGTCTTTTTCTTTCAGGAAAGATATATTTAACATTCCACATTGAAGATGTAACAGTCATGGGGTTGTGGGTGCCATCTGGTCTTAGGTATAGAACAATAAAGGGAGCTGTTCATCTTTATAGATGAGTGACTCGAAGGAGGAGGTGGTCTGGTCTCTGGTCTCTCCTAGTCATTTACAAAACAAAACAATGAGAAAGAGAACTCATCTATAAGAAGCAGAATAGCAAACAAGCTACATCGCTCAATCTCCAGGGCTTAACTTCCCCCTTCGCGTAATACATTTAGAGGGTCCTGAAATTTTTTTTCTTTTCTTTTTAAAAATTGAGACAGGGTCTTGTTCTATCACCCAGGCTGGAGTACAGTGGCATGATCGACCTCCTAGGCTCCTTCCTCAGCCTACTGAGTAGCTGAAACTACAGGCATGCACTACTATGCCTGGCTAAGTTTTTCATTATTTGTAGAGACAGGTTCTCCCTATCTTGCCCACGCTGGTCTCAAACTCCTGGACTCAAGTGATCCTCATACACTGTTGGTGGGAATGTAAATTAGTACAGCTATTATGGAAAACAGTATGGAGGTTCCTCAAAAAACTAAAAACAATTACCAAACGATCGAGCAATCCAACCTACTGGGTATTTATTCACAGGCAAGGAATTAAGTAAAGAAAATATGCTCTATTTACACAATGAAATATTATTTGGCCATATAAAAGAACAAAACCATGTCATCTACAGCAACATGGATGGAACTGGAGGCCATTATGTTAAGTAAAATAAGCAGACCCAGAAAGATAAATATGGCATGTACTCACTCATATGTGGGGGCTAAAAAAGTTGACCTCAAGGAGGTAGAGATTATAATGATAGCTACCAGAGGCTAGGATGCATGCGGCTCTGGGTGTGTTTGTGGGGGGCTGTGGGGGCAGGGGGCAGAATGAAGAGAGGTTGCTTAATAGGTATAAGCATACAGTTAGATAGACGAAATAAGTTCTAATGTTCCACAGCAGAGTAGGTTGACTAAAGTTAACAACAATGTATTGTATATTTCAAAATAGCTAGCAATGAGGACTTGAAATATTCTCCACACACAGAAATGATAAATGCTCAGCCAGGGCACGGTGGCTCACACCTGTAATTCCAGCACTTTGGGAGGCCGAGGTGGGCAGATCTCTTGAGGCCAGGAGTTCAAGACCAGCCTGGCCAACGTGGCAAAACCTTGTCTCTACTAAAAATACAAAACTTAGCCAGGTGTGGTGGCATGCGCCTGTAATCCCAGCTACTCGGGAGGCTGAGGCACAAGAAAGTCTTGAACCCAGGAGGCAGAGGTTGCAGTGAGCTGAGATCATGCCACTGCACTCCAGCCTGGATAACAGAGTGAGACTCCGTCTTCAAAAAAAAGATAAATGCTTGTGGTGATGGATAGCCCAAACACCTGACTTAATTGTTACACTTTCTATGCACGTTACAAAATATCACATGTACCTCCCCCATGTGTATGTAAATATATTTAAAATATTTTTTTAAATGTAAAAATATTATGCATTAATAAAAAGAATTGTTTAAAAAGAAAAAAATGATTTGTAACATTTTTTGAGAATGGTATCTCAAGAGTGGTTTATTAGCATTTCTTTCTTTTTTTTTTTTTTTTTTTTTAGGGACAGGGTCTTGCTCTGTTTACCAGGTGCAGTCCAGTAGTACAGTCATAGCTCACTGCAGCCTTCAACTCCCACACTCAAATGAACCTCCTACCTCAGCTTCCTGAGTAGCTAAGACTACAGGTGCATGCCACCACGACCTGCTAATTTTTAAATTTTTTTGGTAGAGATGGGATCTTACTATGTTACCCAGGCTGGTCTTGAATTTCTGGGCTCAAATGATCCTCCTGCCTCAGCTTCCTGAGTAGCTGGTACTACAGGCACACAGCACCATGCCAGGGCAATACAGTTGAAATTTTAAAATACAGATGGCTCTTGATTTACAACAGGGCTACATCCTGATAAACCCATCATAAGTTGAACAAACTGTATATCAAAAATGCATTTAATACTGGCATTACAGCAGACGGTTCCCAACTTATGATGGTTCAATCTACATTTTTTCAACTTTATAATGGTGTAAAAGCAATGGGCATTTAGTATAAATGGTAACTTCATTATAAGTTGTAAGGAGCTCCTCAATTTATAATAAGATTACTTCCCAATAAATACGTCATGAAGTCGAAAATTCCTAGGTCAAACCTTCCATCGTAAGTCAGGGAGTGCCTGGATAAAGCTTTTAATAGATCATTTTTAAAAATACTCTTAAAATCACATTTGCGTATTAACTTGCAGTTTATTTGATGTAACCTTCAGGAAACTTACCAAACACATAAGACTGTCACGTTCCTGGGTTATATTTTCTGCCAGGCCAACAAGGTTTGCCAGGTACTGGTGAGCAGACATTTCATTCCCCATGGCTTTTTCCACCTGCTTTTTGAGGACCTCAATCTTCTTTTGAGATTTCCTAGAGAGTTACCCCAAATGGTAGAATAAAAACCCATTAGTTTACATGGCTAGGGCATGGTGAATAACCGTATTACAAAAAAGGCAAGTATGTGGTAGCATTTCAATATTATTCTTCAGCAACCTAAATCTTCTATTAAGTTTCAAGGTGAGAAGAAGTAACTGAATTTGAAACCAAGCATAACTGGTGAGCCCAACTTAAGTTAATAAGAGGAGTTCCAAATGTCTAACAACGAATAGGCTCTTTTTTTTTTTTTTTTTTTTTTTGAGACACAGTCTTGCTCTGTGGCCCAGGCTGGAGTGCAGTGGCATGATCATGGCTCCCTGTAATCTCCACTTCCCAGGTTCAAGTGATTCTCATGCCTCAGCCTCCTGAGTAGTTGGGATTAGAGGCATGTGCCACCACACTCAGCTAATTTTCTGTGTGTGTATATATATATATATATATATATATATATATATTTATTTTTTTTTAAAGTAGCCAGGGTTTCTCTATGTTGGTCAGGCTGGTCTTGAACTCCTGACCTCAAGTGATCTGCCCATCTCATCCTCACGAAGTGCTGGGATTACAGGCATGAGCCACCGCACCTGGCCCATAGGCTCATTAAGTATTATTCTATTAACTATCTGGCTCATGTTCTAAAAGGCACTTTTGAAAAAAAGATCCAGAAATTCCAAAGTAGACTTTTAGGAAATGGTTAGGAAAGAGCTCCTAGAACTTTGAGTCTTAGGGTTATCATATGACTCTCAACCATATTTGAATTATAGACTGAGAAATGTTGGTTAACACTGGTTAACAGAAACAATACTTATTATAGTCTGATATCCAGTAATTTCAAAACAGAAAAGTTTTATAGCGACTATTAGAAAAAGATTAAAATAAATGAAATAGAATATTCTTCATTTGTCTTTTTTCTTTTTTGAGACAGGGTCTCACTCTGTCGCCCAGGCTGGATTACAGTGGCGTGATTTCGGCTCGCCGCAACCTCCGCCTGCCGGCAACCTCCGCCTCCCCGCAACCTCCGCTTCCCAGGCTCAAACGATTCTCCTGCCTCAGCCTCCTGAGTAGCTGGGACTACAGGTGCATGCTACTACCGCCTGACTAATTTTTGCATTTTTAGTAGGGATGGGGTTTTGCCATGCTGGCCAGGCTGGTCTTGAACTTCTGACCTCAAATGATTCACCTGCCTCAGCCTCCCAAAGTGCTGGGATTACAGGAGTGAGCCACTGCACCCAGCCCATTTGTCTTTTTTAACTATTGAAAATAAAAGCAACTTAAAGGAAAAAAAGATACAAACCTATTGATTTTCTGTGCTCGTTCAAGTTCGGCTTCCAGTGCTTTGTTCTGCTCTGTCAAGCTGTTCTTCTCTAACAGCAGGCTCTTCTTCTGCGCTTGCAGGACTGTCAGCTTCTCCATCAACTCCTCCATCTCAGCCCTTTCTTTCTCTTCTTCCTTCTGTAACTGGCTGAAGGACAAAAACATTACAGGCTTGTATTCAGCACAATGAAGCTAAAATGGGGCAGTCACACAATGAGGCAGATGAGTGATAATAGCCCAGCCCTCCAGTCTCTGGGTGGGTCACTTGGAAGGCCTCTGTGGAAACATCTCCCCATCCTGGGCCCTAGAGGACCTGGGACCAAGCTGCTAGACCACGGGAGAGAGGGCGTGGCTGGGCACACACTGTGTGTGTGTCTGTGTGGGACAGGGTCTCACTCTGTTGCCCAGGCTGAAGTGCAGTGGCACAATCACGGCTCACTGCAGCTTCGAACTTCTGGACTCAAGCGATCCTCCTACCTCAGCCTACCAAGTTGCTGAGACCACAGGCACACACAATGGCTGGCTAATTTTTGTATTTTTTGTAAAGATGAAGTGTCACTATGTTGCCCAGGCTGGTTTCGAACTCTTGGGCTCAAGTGATCCTCCTGCCTTAGCTTTCCAAAGAGCTGGGATTACAAGCATGAGCCACCACACCTGGCCACACACTTCTTTGATGGTGATGATCTAACCTAACCTCTTTTTCTCCCATGGTTTTCGCTTATGTCTCTGTCTCTCTCTGTCTCTCTTTCTGTCTCTGTGTGTGTGTGTGTGTGTGTGTGTGTGTGTGTGTGTACACGCTATTCCTTCCAAAAAAATCTAAGATAGCTCTATTTTTTACATGGTTATAAATGCCAGATTAAAAAAAAAACTGCTAAAACAATTTTTTCCATAATAATGTAATTATAAATACATGTTTTTAAGACAAAAGAAACAAAGAACAAAGTGGCACTTATTTTGTTGAACACCCTTCTGTAACTGGCTGAAGGACAAAAACATTACAGGCTTGTATTCAGCACAATGAAGCTAAAATGGGGCAGTCACACAATGAGGCAGATGGGTGTTACCGAATTTGCATAGAGAGTAACTGGGGATAGGGGCTGCATCCTCTACCAGCACAGCAGGAATACACAACAATGTATGATTTTAAGGTTTGTCAACTATAACTGTAAAACATACAAAATCCAGGATTCATTTCTTTCACTGAAAATTTACTTAACTATTATTTTATTGGATAAATTGTTGAACTGGATGAACGATAAAAGGTTAAAGAAGGATGTTGAAAATACCAAGGCTTCTGCTTGCAGCCAAGATAGAGTTACAGAGACCAGATTTACCCCTCAGCTAGAAAACCAGGCCAAACAGAAGAAACCACAGTTTTCAGACTTTGGACAACAGGCGAGGCAGGACTGTGATCCCGAAGGGAAGGGAAAACAAGGTGAGTGCTGCAACTGCTCCCTTCACCTTCCTGTCTGGCAGACACCTGCTGAGCCCAGGAGCCAGCGATCCAAGAGCAGGGAGGTCAAGGCAGCTGGAATCTCCAGGGCAGGGCAGAGGGCATTTCACAGAGGGAGAAAGGGTTCTGGAGATCTTGAGGGGTCTTTGGCTGGGTACTGATCTGTCCGTGTGTAAGAGGAAACTGCCTAAAGCCGAAGAAAGAAACACTACAAACAGTAGGCACAACAATTTCTGACACACACAAATAATGGGAAATAGTTCATGCACCCACCAGTCAGAATGGAAAGACCTTATAATAAAAGAGCTATTGGATAGAATCCTTAAAGGAGTGTTACTGTCTTAGTAGTGGGGCTAACTTAGCCCTAGACTAGAGGTTGCTTTGGGCCTACCCTAACAAAAGTCAGCTTTGAAAGAATCCAGCTTAGCCACGTGCAGTGGCTCACGCCTGTAATCCTAGCACTTTGGGAGGCCGAGGTGGGAGGACTGCTCAAGCCCAGGACCTCAAGACCAGCCTGGGCAACATAACAAGACCCTGTTTCTACAAAAAAAAAAAAAAAAAAATTGAAAAAGAAAAAAAAGAAAAGAAAGTAAAAAAATAAAGAATCCAACAATTATCTAGTGGCTTAAGTGTGCACCAGAATGAAATCTAACACTATTTAAAGCAATGCAATAAGTCTAACATCCTGCAACATAAAATCTACACCATCTAGCACCCAATCAAGCATGAGAATAGGCAATAAAATACGATCCATGATCAAGAGGGAAAAAAAATCAACAGAACAGATCCGGAAGTGAAAGAGATGATGGCATTGGCAAACAAACGTTTTTAGAAAAACATGCTCCTACATTTGAGAAAGAAGAGAAAAACAGCATGCTGGGGACAGAGATGGAGAATACAAAAAAAGACTCAAATGGATCTTTCTTACAGAGATGGGAAAAATCATTATGCGAAGTGAACAATATATTGGATGGGACTAACAGCAGATTAGATTGTAGAAGGATACAAGATTTGTGAAATTGAAGACATAGTAATAGACACTGTCTGATTGAAGCCCAGAGAGAAACAAGTGTGGGCAAAAAGTGAACAGAACAATCAACAGGACAACATCAAGCGGTCCAGGAGAGGTAAGAGGGAAAAACAGAAGAGAACGTTCAAGAAATAATAGCCAAAAGAAAGATTTCCAAACTTGATGAAAAATAAACACTGATAGCCCCAAGAAGCTGAATGAACTTCATGGAGAGTAAAGAAACCATGCTGCCCGGGTGTGGAGCCCCCCACTGTAATCCCAGCACTTCAGGAGGCCAAGGCAGGAGGCTCCCTCAAGGCCAGGAGTTTGAGACCAGCCTGGGCAACATAATGAGACTCTGTCTCTACAAAAAAATTTAAAAATTAGCGGGGAGCAGTGGCACATGCCTGTAGTCCCAGCTACTTGAGAGGCTGAGGCAGGAGGATCACTTGAGCCCAGGAGGTCAAGGCTGGGGCAAGCAGTGATCACACCACTGCACTCTAACCTGTCCAACAGAGCCAGACCCTGTGTAAAAAAGGGTCTGAAAGAAAGAAAGAAACCATGCTAAGACATATCCCCGTTAAAATGCTGAAAACCAGTGACAATGAAAAATTCTTAAAAGAAGCCTCAGAGAAACGTTATCTTCAGAAGAATACAGATAACCGTGACAGCAGATTTTCATCATAAACGATGCAAGCCAAAAGCCTGTGAACAGCCAGCATCTTTAAAACTGAATGGAAAAAACCCCCACAAACTACCAAAAATCTGTCAGCTTGGAATTCTTCACCAAGTGAAATCATGTAATCAACGAAGTTTCATAATTTTCCCAACAGAAGTACTGTAAATCTTTTCACACCTATTTGTGAAGCTTTGTCAACGGTTCCTTCCTTCCTTCCTTCTTTTTCATTAAAAAAATTTTTTCTCATCATGATAGCCTATCATTACCTTAGTTTTCAAAATATCTTTTTTTTTTTGAAATGGAGTCTCGCTCTGTTGCTGGGCTGCAGTGCAGTGCCACGATCTCCGCTCACTGCAACCTCTGCCTCCCAGGTTCAAGCGGTTCTCCTGCCTCAGCCTCCCAAGTAGCTGGGATTACAGGTCTGCGCCACCACCCCCAGCTAATTTTTGTATTTTAAGTAGAGACAGGGTTTCACCATGTTGGCCAAGATAGTCTCGATCTCTTGACCTCATGATCCGCCTGCCTCGGCCTCCCAAAGTGCTGGGATTACAGGCATGAGCCACCGTGCTCAGCCCCAAATACCATTTTCTACACGTTTTTTTCCTACAAAGAAATACAATTAATTTTTATAAATTTTCTGTTTTGAACAACTTTGCTAAAATCTCTTACTATTTTTAATGATTTGTAGATTTGTTTTCTACAGATAGAATTATATCATTTATGAATAATGACACTATTGTTTTCCCTTTTTCCAAACCTTCTAAGTTTTTCATGCCACGTGTGTCAGTTACCACTCGGTAGCCAGTGCTGTTCATGTTGTCAGAGGACAACCCTGTATTGTTTCCAATCTCATTAGGAAAGCTTTCGACATTTCACCAATTGGTGTGATCTTTTTTGTAGTTTTATTTTTTAATAGAACTTTAGAATGTTAGAATTTAATAGAAGTTTTACATCTACATTCATAAGTGAAATGAAAAGCAATTTTCTTTTCTTATACTATCACTGTTGGGTTTTGGTATCAAGGTTATACTAACCTCATTAGATTAAGGAGCATTAATTCTTTTTCTGTTTCTAGAAAGGTTTATGTAAGACTGAAATTATTTCTTCCTTGAATATTTTTAGAACTCTCTAGTGAAGGTATCTAGGCCCGGAGTTTTCAAGGGAAGATTTTTTAATTCAATTCTTTTAATGATTACATGACTATTCAGGTATTCTTTTTCTTTTTGAGTCAGTTTTAAGGTAAGTTTTCAAGAATTTGACTATTTCATCTAAATTTTCAAATGTATTGACATAAATTATTTCTAGGTGCACACAAATTTAAATTTGTATGAATTCTACTTGGTAAGTTGAGCCTTTTATCTTTATGAATCATCCTCTTTGCTTAGCATTTTTGTTTTGTTTGTTCTGTTTGAGACAGGGTCTCACTCTATTGCCCAGGCTAGAGTGCAGTGGTGTGATCACTGCTCAGTGCAGCTTCAAACTCCTGGGCTCAAGTCATCCTCCTGCCTCAGCCTCCTGAGTAACCGGGATGACAGACAGTGAGCCATCACACCCAGTTAATTTTTAAATTTTTTGCAGAGACAAGGTCTCCCTATGTTACCCAGGCTGGTCTTGAACCTCTGGGCTGAGCCGTCATGCCTGGCCTAAGTAGTATTTTTTACACTAACATCTACCTTGTTAGAGATTAAGATTTACCATCTCAGTTTTGGTTTATATTTGAGAAGTACTGTTTTTCCTGCCCTTTTACTTTTGACCTTTCTCTATCCTTATGCTTGGGACATACATCTTAAAGACAACACAGCTGTGCTTTAGTTTACACAGTGACATTCTTTGTCTTTTAACTCGAGTATTTTGTCCATTTAGTGTATCTACTACTGGTATGTTTGGTTTTAAATCTACTTTTTACTTTTTGTAATCTAACGTTTTACTTTTTGTTTTCTATTCTCCCCTTGCCTACCTTTCATTTTCCTGCTCTTATTTGGATTATTTTTTAATGATTCTTTTTATCCCCATACTAGTTTAAAAGTTATATACATTGTTTCCAGAAATTTCATCATGCATATTTTCAAATTATAAAATTAGTCAACACTTTTATCCTCTTCTGAATGATATAAAGACTTTAGAACACAAACTCCATGTGCCTTGTGCCTGATTATATGTTGTTATTGTTGTGCCTTTTAATTTTATGTATTCTTAAATCCCCAAAGATATTACCATTTTAAAGACTCAATGTTCATTACATTTATCTATATATTTACCACTACCATTTACTTTCATTTTACTTTCTTCTTGCTTCTCAGGCATCCTGCCTGGAATCAACCATCTCCTCCTCAGGGGCCTCCCTTGAATACTGTATCTAAAGCAGTCCTCCTGATTGCAAGTCTCTCTCCATCTTATTATCCTCATATATAGATATATATATATATAAATATTTATATATAAATACTAATATTTACTTATATAAATATATATACATATAATATATACATAAACAGAACATCTTTAAGAGTAAGAATTCTTAATTTTGGCTATTGTGTGTTTCAGTTATAAAAATTCTATTTGTTTCTTTTTCAAATCCACTATGTCATGTTTTGTAGTTCCCTGAAGAAATTTTGGAGCTTCTCTGTCTCAGACTCCTGGGCTCAAGAGATCCTCCCGCCCTGGCCTCCCAAAGTGCTGGGATCACAGACGTGAGTCACTGCGCCCGGTCTCACCCCAGGACTTTCTTAAAACCCTTCCAGATGAAACAAAACACTTTTATGACCTGTGCTTTAAGGAATAAAGACCAGGGGCCAGGCGTGGTGGCTCATGCCTATAATCCCAGCACTTTGGGAGGCCAAGACAGGAGGGTCACTTGAGGCCAGGAGTCTGAGACCAACCTGGGCAACACAGCAAGACCCCACCTCTACAGAAATACTTAAAAATTAGCCCCTCAACTGATCCACCTGCCTCGGCCTCCCAAAGTGCTGGGATTACAGGCATCAGTCACTGTGCCCAGCCCCATTTTTCTTTTCTACTGTATTTTGACTGTACTTTTTCTGTTTAGATATGTTTAGATACACGAATACTTACCATTGGTTTATAGTTGCCTGCAGTGTTCAGTACAGTGACATGCTGTGCAGCCTTGGAGCAAACAGCTCCAGCATCTAGCCCAGGTGTGCAGGAGGCTATGCCATGTGGCTTTGTGTGAGTACACTCTGTGATGCTCACACAATGACGAAATTACATAATGATGAGTTTCTCAGAACGTATCCCCATTAAGTGACACACGATTGTGTTCTGATAGCCCCCTAGATGTAAGTAAAGAAGGTATAAAAAGTTTAAAAAGAAGTCACTAATGGTGAAGGCAGGAGGAGAAATGACCATTTTAAAATAACAAAGATGCCACCAAATCCTTTTTTAGTGGAAATTGGAGAAAGACTTTTGTGGCTCAGAATGAACTGGTTGGGGAGGGAAAGCCTTATGGCGGCTTTGGCTCAGCGGCTTTGGGCACAGAGTTCATAGGTGGGTCGAGGGTAGAGGAATGAGAAGGATGGGGCCGGGGATGTGACCCTAATGGGCTCTCCCATGGAAGGGGCGGTGTTTGGAGAGAGAATTTATAACATGGAGAGGGGCAGGAATTCATCAGAGCTAGAATATGTGGATTCCATGAAGACCTAGTAGAAAAATAGACAAAATGAGGAGTAGGAAATTTTTTTTTTTTTTTTTTTTTTTGAGACAGAGTCTGGCTCTGTCGCCCAGGCTGGAGTGCAGTGGCTGGATCTCAGCTCACTGCAAGCTCCGCCTCCCGGGTTTGCGCCATTCTCCTGCCTCAGCCTCCCGAGTAGCTGGGACTACAGGCGCCCGCCACCTCGCCCGGCTATTTTTTTGTATTTTTTAGTAGAGACGGGGTTTCACTGTGTTAGCCAGGATGGTCTTGATCTCCTGACCTCGTGATCCGCCCGTCTCGGCCTCCCAAAGTGCTGGGATTACAGGCTTGAGCCACCGCGCCCGGACGAGGAGTAGGAAATTGAGTGTTTTTGTTTTGGCTACGGAAGCCAAGGATACCTTGGAGTGAGGCTCAAGGGAGTAGAAGTGCCCTCTGACAGCCTCCACTAGGCAGCCCCTTCCCATGCTGGCATCATAATAGAGATAGGCCACATGCAGAATACGCACTGATCTATCAGCAAAGCAGCTGCTGAACCAGCGCTCACACTGGGGGAATGTCTGGGGAGGAGTTTGGGAAAGGGTTATGCCTCAGGCAAAGGTGAGGTCGTGAGGACAAGATTTTTGTGCAGGGATAAAAAGGCTTATTGAACCTCTGCAGGGCAAGCCTTGAGGTGTGGCGTGTATGTGTTCTTTCGCCTACCCTGGTTGAAAGGAAGGCAAATAATGGGTATTTTGTCTTGCTTCCTCTGCCCATTGGCAACCCTGTTTGGAAGGAACAGTGACATGGGAAACGGCACAAGCTCATGTGCCTGGTGAGCTGTCAGTTGGCTTTGGGTTGGACTGGCGGTCACACCTGGAAGCAGAGATGGCTCTCTTTGCTTTTACTATTTTCTAGAAAGGCTGGGCTTACTCATGATGAAGGTGGGAGAAAAACAAGGTGTCAACCCACTTCTCTAAGGAAATTTAGCAAACTCTTTTGGGGAGAGCTAAAGATGTAGGGGGACAGGTTGTATCTACAAAGGGAAGCCTTTATCCTGGCTTTTGGGAGACTTGCATCCTAAAGTGAAGCTGACCATTGCATGCACCTTATCTATATACACAGAGGCCTGCTCAGCAGCCAGGGAGATGCCTGCACAGGGAACCACCAGGGCAGAAAATCCCTCAACTGACACAGTATACACCAAGTACCAGTAGTTCCTCTTCCTAAAATCAGAACAGATGACTAGATGTGAACAAGCAGCAAGGATCATTAGGTGTGGTGAAAGAAATTGCAACATGAAAGAGAGATCCAGATAAGCAGAGAAGCTCAAGGGAAACTGAATTAACACAGAGGACTAAGGAGGCTTTAAAAGAACAAAATGCCATGAGAAAAGAAAGTATAGCCACTAAATAAAAGCCAGACTAAACATGATTACCAGAATTATAAAAATATCACAAAGGCTGAAAGATATATTTGAGGAACCTCTCAGAACCAAGGAAACAAACGATTGGGAAATGGAGATAAAAGGTACTAGAAGTGGACAACCCATCCAGGAGGTCCAGCCTTAGATCATCAGGAACCTCAGAAGGATACGAGAGACAGCAGAAAGGAAGAAGTGAATAGCTGAAGGGCATTTGCAGACCTCTGAAGACCTTGGTGGATTCACTGCAGAGGTACCCACTGCAGCAAATGAAAAAAAGACCCCCACACCTACACATATCCTAATGAAATATCAGTCAATCAAGATTGATGAGATAGGCCAGGCGCAGTGGCTCATGCCTGTAATCCCAACACTTTGGGAGGCTGAGGCGGGCAGAATGCTTGAGGCCAGGAGTTCAAGACCAGCCTGGCCAACATGGTGAAACCCCATCTCTACTAAAAATACAAAAATTAGCCAAGCATAGTGGCACACTCCTATAATCCCAGCTACTCAGGTGGCTGAGGCACGAGAATTGCTTGAACCCAGAAGGCAGAGGTTGTAGTGAGCCAAGATCGTGCCACTGCACTACTCCAGCCCCTGGGTGACAGAGCGAGACTCTGCCTCAAAAAAAAAAAAAAAGATAAAAAGATAAAAATGGTGCACCTATACAGGGCACTTATCATGAATGGAGCTTGCAGGATTGGAAGAAGTTGCTCTGGGTGAGTCAGTGAGTGATGAGTGAATGTGAAGGCCGAGGACATTACTATACACTCTCGTAGACTAAATACTGTACAATTAGGCTACATTTAAATTATTTTTAAAATTTTTTCTTCAATAATAGATTAATTTTAGTATACTGTAACTTTTTACTTTACAAACTTTTTAATTTTTTAACTTTTTGACTTTTTTATAACACAGTTTAAAACACACATTGTAGGCCGGGTGCGGTGGTAATCCCAGCACTTTGGGAGGCCAAGGCAGGCGGATCACAAGGTCAGGAGATCGAGACCACAGTGAAACCCCGTCTCTACTAAAAATACAAAAAAAATTAGCCGGGCACAGTGGCAGGCGCCTGTAGTCCCAGCTACTCAGAAGGCTGAGGCAGGAGAATGGCGTGAACCCGGGAGGCGGAGCTTGCAGTGAGCCGAGATCACGCCACTGCACTCCAGCCTGGGCGACAGAGCGAGACTCCGTCTCAAAAAAAAAAACAAAAACAAAAACAAAAAAAAAACCACACACATTGTACAGCTGTACAAAAATATTTTCTATTTTTATATTCTTATTCTCAAGCTTTTTTCTATTAAGAAAATGTTTAAAACTTTCTAGACATTCTTTAAAAAAATGAAGAACAAATGCCACAGGAGTCTAGGCCTGCAGAGGGGCAGGATAATCAATATCACTGTCCTCCACCTCCATGTCTCATCCCACTGGAAAATCTTCAGGGGCAGTAACGTGCATGGAGCTTTCACCTCCTGTGATAACAATGCCTGCTTCTGGACACCTCCTGAAGGAACCGCCTGAGCCTGTTTTACAGTTAACTTTATTTTTTCATAAGTAGAAGGAGTACATTCTAAAATAACAATAAAAAGTAGGGCAAATACATAAACCAGTAACATAGTCACTCATTATCATTATCAAGTATTATGCACCATCCATTACTGCACGTGCTAGGCTTTCACAGGATTGGCAGTGCAGTAGGTTTGTTTACACCAGCATCACCACAAACATAAGAGTAACGCATTGCTCTACAATGTTACAATGGCTATGACATCACTAAGTGATAGGAATTTTTTGGCCCCATTATAATTGTATGGGACCACTGTCGTATATGTGGTCCACTGTTGACTGAAGCATTGTTATGTGGTACATGACTGTATGTTTATGTAGTTATGACACGGCCACAAAAACACGTCGGTCGCTGAAGCAGATGTTTGAGAAACATAAAATTATAAAGATGAACATGATTTCAAAAATATTTCCTTCCTCTATTGCAATAGAAAAGCACATGTCTGGAGACATATGGTGGCTCATGCCTGGAATCTCAGCACTTTGGAAGGCCAAGGTGAGCAGACTGTTTGAGCCCAGTTCAAGATCAGCCTGGGCAACATGGTGAAACCCTGTCTAATAAAAATACAAAAAATAGTCAGGAGCTATGGCACGTGCCTGTGGTCCCAGCTACTTAGGAGGCTGAAATGGAGGATGGCTTGAGCCCAGGAGGTGGGGGTTGCAGTGAGCCAAGATCGCACCACTGCACTCCAGCCTGGGTGACAGAGGGAGATCTCATCTCAAAAAAGCAAAGCAAAGCACGAGTCTGGCCCAGTCGGCATGTAATAGTAGAGTCAAAACCACTGGGCTCCAGTAGTTGGAATCACCAGCATTTACTAAAGCACCAAGCTTCACATGCACTAGCTCATTTGTTGCCCCACACCAACGCTACGGAGGGAGAAGGAGGAGCTGGAGAGAAACAGATGTCAATAGGTCTATTCAGTCAACCATTTTGAACTGAAAGACTCACCGTTTAAAACATTTTTCCCCCTTATTTCAAAAGTGAATAGGACACTTGGAAATATAAAAACATACAAGAGGCCAGGCTGGTGGCTCATGCCTGTAATCCCAGCACTTTGGGAGGCCTAGGCAGGCAGATCACTTAAGGCCAGGAGTTCAGGACCAGCCTGGCCAACAAAATACAAAACTAGCTAGGTGTGGTGGTACATGCCTGTAATCCCAGCTATAAGCAGGGCTGAGGCACGAGAATCGTTTGAATCTGGGAGGTGGAGGTTGCGGTGAGCCAAGATCGCGCCACTGCACTCTAGCCTGGGTGACAGAGCAAGACTCTGTCTCAAAAAAAAAAAGGAAAAAAAAAATTAAAATTACCCATTGTGATGGTTAATTTTATGTGTCACCTTGGCTCAGCTGTGGTGCCCAGTTGTTAGATCAAACACTAGACTTTGCCGTGAAGTATTTTGTTGATGTCATTAACATTTACGGGCCGGGCGCGGTGGCTCATGCCTGTAATCCCAGCACTTTGGGAGGCCGAGGCGGGTGGATCACGAGGTCAGCAGATCAAGACCATCCTGGCAAACACAGTGAAACCCCGTCTCTACTAAAAATGCAAAAAATTAGCCAGGCGTGGTGGCAAGCGCCTGTAGTCCCAGCTACTTGGGAGGCTGAGGCAGGAGAATGGCATGAACTCGGGAGGCGGAGCTTGCAGTGAGCCGAGATCACGCCACTGCACTTCAGCCTGGGCAACTGAGCTAGACTCCGTCTCAAAAAAAAAAAAAAAATTTACAATCAATTGACTTTAAATAAAGGAGGTTTACTCTCTTTAATGTAGGTGAGCCTAATCTAAGGCCTTAAGAGTAAAAACAGGTTTCTCAATGAAGGAGTTCTGCCTGAAAACTGTAAGATAGAGATCCTGCCTGGGTTTCCAATGGGCTGGCCTGCCATATGAATTTTGAACTTGCCTGCCCCTACAATTGTGTGAGCTAATTTTTAAAAGAAATCTCACTCTCTCTGTCTTTCTCACTAACCTATTGGTTGCTTCTCTCGAAGACCCTGGTTGAAAACACAATCTCATCTGTCAAAGATAATTTCTATTAATATTTTCCCATTCTGCCTATCTTTTTTCCATGTACTTACAGTATATATGTAATTTTTTATATATACACATATATAATTTTATAATTTATATAAGATATATAAATATATATTTATATATAATTATACATATAATTTATTATATATTAATTATGTATGTTTCCTATACATAGTTAATATATATACCATCTCTCTCTCTCACATACACATACAAGATTTTTTTTGACATGAGAAAATAGCCACTATATATATATATAGTGTATATATATAGTGTGTGTGTGTGTGTGTGTATATATATATATATATATATATATTTTTTTTTTTTTTCCCCCCACAATGTTGCCTAGGCTGATCTCAAACTCCTAGGCTTAAGCAATCCTCCCATCCAGACTATTACCAATTAGCCAATTACATACATACCATACATATGTATATATATATTTTATATATACACACATACACATGTAATTATACAAACACATACATTTATACATACATACTAGAATGATCAACTCATTTCACTTTGCCTAGGACATTCCTAGTTTTAGCTCTAAAAGTCCCACATCCCGGGAAACCCCTCAGTCCCAGGCAAACTGTTACGGCTGGTTACAGACACACACACACACACACATACACCACACATTTCTTTTTTATTTTGAGACTCGCTCTTGTCTCCCAGGATGGAGTGCAGTGGTGCGATTTCGGCTCACCGCAACCTCCGTCTCCCGGGTTCAAGCAATTATCCTGCCTCAGCCTCCCAAGTAGCGGGGATTACAGGTGCCTGCCACCATGCCTGGCTAAGTTTTGTACTTTTAGTAGAGACAGGGTTTCACCAGGTTGGCCAGGCTGGTCTCAAACTCCTCTCCTCAGGTGATCCACCCAACTCGGCCTCCCAAAGTGCTGGGATTACAAGCGTGAGCCACCGCGCCCGGCCACCCACACTTCTTAAAAAATAAAATTGTAATCATTTTCTATGTGCTGTTTTAAAACCTAAACTCCTTACTTAAAAATATATTGTGGCCAGGTGGGCATGCCCCTGTAGTTTTCGTTTTTTTTTTTTTTTTTGTAGACATGTGGTTTCGCCGTTTTGCCCAGGCTGGTCTCAAACTTCTGGGTTCAAGTGACCTGCCAGCCTCTGCCTCTCAAAGTGTTGGGATTACAGGCAAGAGGCACCACTCTCAGCCCAGTTCCACTATTTTAAACTGCCTTTGGTTCTAAAATTAATAAAGGCCAAAACAGCATGAAAAAAAAAATCATACACAAAGTGCAGACTGCAGCCCTCAAGGAGAGCCAGGCACTACTTTAATTTACCATTTATTACCAAAGTTATTAAAAGAAAAAGAAAGTCAGGCTGGGTGTGATGGCTCAGACCTGTAATTCCAGCACTTTGGGAGGTGAGGCCAAGGCAGGCAGATCACTTGAGGTCAGGAGTTTGAGACCAGCCTGGTCAACATGGTGAAACCCTGTCTCTACCAAAAATACAAAAATTAGCCAGGTATGGTCATGCACCCCTGTAATCCCAGCTACTCAGGAGGCTGAGGCAGGAGAATCGCTTGAACCCAGGAGGTGGAGGTTACAGTGTGCTGAGATTGCGCCACTGCATTGTAGCCTGGGCAACAGAGTGAGAGTCCGTCTCAAAAAAAAAAAAAAAAGTCCCATTCTCACTTTCAGACACCTGTGCCGCTCTGTTGTGCATGACCGTAGGTGAAGAAACCCAGAAAGAACTGAACTGAGCAACCTCTCTCCATTCTGCCTATAACCACAGGCAGAGTGACTCATTATACTTGAAAAGTCATTAAATCAGCTGGGCACGGTGGCTCATGCCTGTAATCCCAAAACTTTGAGAGGCTGGGATGGGCAGATCACTTGAGCCCAGGAGTTTGGGACCAGGCTGGGCAACACAGAAAGACCCTGTCTTGGAAAAAAAAAAAAAAAAAAGGGCAAAACATTAAATCCTTACCTTTTTAATTCATTTACAATTGATTTATGAACTTCCATTGCGATTTTGCCATCCGAGTGTGTTTTGAGTTCTCGGCATTTGGCACGTAAAATCTCCAGCTGTTCCCTGTTCTCCACCAGCTCCTTTTCCTGGCCCTGGGTTTTCGTCTCCAGGAGCATTAGTTGTTTAGTCAGCTTAGAAACTGAAAATCAAAAGAGAAGGATAAAAACTTGGCACAGAAGACCTCTTAAAACACAATTATTGGCTATTAGGAAATACTAATGAGAGTCAGCTGATAAAAATGACCTTTTAAAGAGCTTCTGAGCTGGGCGTGATGGCTCACACCTGTCCCAGCACTTTGGGAGGCTGAGGTGGGTGGATCACGAGGTCAGGAGTTCAAGACCAGCCTGGTCAAGTTGGTGAAACCCTGTCTCTACTAAAAATACAAAAATTAGTCAGGCGTGGTGGTGGGTGCCTGTAATCCCAGCTACTCAGGAGGCTGAGGCACGAGAATCACTTGAACCCAGGAGGCAAAGGCTGCAGTGAGCTGAGATCATGCCACCGTACTCTAGCCTGGGCAACAGAGTGAGGCTCTGTCTCAGAAAAGAAAAAAAAAAAAAGATCTTTTGGAGTGTTGTAAATTAACACCAAAGGCTTTGTCCTTAGATATTACTGTCCCTACTGGGCGCAGTGACTCATACCTGTAAACCCAGCCCTTTGGGAGGCTGAGGGGAGGATTGCTTGGGGTCAGGAGTTTGAGACCAGCCTGGGTAACAGAGTGAAACCCCATCTCTACATAAAAATTTAAAAATGAGCAGGGCATGGTGACATGCGTCTGTGGTCCCAGATATCCGGGAGGTTGAGGCAGGAGGACTGCTTGAGCCCAGGAGTTCAAGACTACAGTGAGCCGTGACTGGGCCACCGCACTCCAGCCTGGATGACACAGTGAGACCTTGTCTCCAAAAACAAAAACCAAAAAAGCCAAAAGAAATTACTATCTCTACATTAAGCACTCACTAAATATATCCTTTTAAAAATAAAATCCACTATAATATTTTACCAAAAATGATTCCAGTCTTCAACTAACTGACTTTCCTGAGACTGAAGCCTTAAATCACACACGGGTGTGCAAGCATATGTCATAACATTGTCCCTAAAGCTGCAAGATTTTCAAGATTTTTAAGGACATCAAACATGGCTAAAGAACTGATTTATTATTTTCCTTACCTTTCCTCATTAAACTTTTATTTTATTTCCTGTATCTAAAGTAAGTCATAAATATTTTCATCCTGTGTTACATAGTTGTATGTAATAAGACATTTCCTGAGCATCTGCTGACACTAGCACTTAGAGGTATTTTATTGTAGCATAAAACTGTACATCTCTCTACTCTATGAAAATATCTAATTGGTGACTGGGCATGGTGGCTCACACCTGTAATCCTAGCATTTTGGGAGGCCAAGGTGGGTGGGTCACTTGAGGTCAGGAGTTCAAGACCAGCATGGCCAACATGGTGAAACCCCCTGTACTGAAAATACAAAAATTAGCTGCGAGTGGCGGCACGTGACTGTAATCCCAGTTACCCGGGAGGCTGAGACAGGAGAATCGCTGGAACCTGGAAGGCGGAGGTTGCAGTGAGCCTAGATCACGCCACTCTACTCCAGTCTGGGCAACAGAGTGAGACTGTCTCAAAAAAAGAAAAAAAGAAAAAAGAGAAAATATCTAATTGGTCAAAGTGAATGGCTGTTTCTGGGCAATGGGAAAACAGCACAGGCAACTCACTGGATCATACAGGTCAAAAGGTTTTCCCTACCCCATGTGACCAGAAATCCTCTTTCTGTTCAGATCTGGTATGTTCAAGAAAATTAAGCTCAGTAAATAGGAAACTAATGTCATCCCTAACCCTGAAAACAAAGATAAGAGGCTCCACAATTCTGTTTCCCCTCTCCCCTTAACAATGCCAGAGTAAAGGCAAATACTCCTGGGCCACGCAGCTCTCAGGAGAAATCACGTGGAGAAAACTCCTGTGCACCTCTCTGGGAGATGCTCTCATCTTTAAACACAACCTGGTTCTCAGAAACAGGAAGTGCTAGCCCCGCAACTGCAGCAACAGCAGGGGCTGCTCATGGACCTGCCATGGCGTGGAAGGGGCTGCCATTCCAAAAGCAGCTGGAGAGGGGAAAACCTCCATCTGCTTCTCGGGGCACCACGGCCTCATGCAAGATGGCTTGTGCTTCAGTTTCCCAGCCTATGCCATTCTTCACTAGGAAAGAAAAATCAGTAAAACAAAGGGAAAAAATGCCACTATCTCTTGTACTCATAAATTGTGGTTTTAAAGCAGAAGTGATGACTCTTAGCCTGGCCTCCTTACAGTTGTGCACTGTCCCAGACTGTGAAGCTCCTAGGGTTTGGGAGAGTGCATGGGAAGACACGGGAAGAGGGACACTCTCGGAAGGCGTCTGACAGTGATCTAATCTGCAGAGATGTCGCCTCCCGTGCCCGCAGCACTGAAGGAAGGAAGGACACAGGGGAACTGTTTAGAACGTGAACGGTTCTGCTTATTTACTCATCCAACAAACATCTGGGAAGAGACCCTGTGTTATTTCAGATGTTTACCTCGCATGATCTTTCCCATTTCTAAGGTACTATTTTACCCCAAAACCAGTTCTGCTGAGTCTAGCACTATCCCTGCGAGTGATTTACAAACCCATGGGATGATGAGAGACACTGTGGAGTATGAAAAAGCAATCTATGCATTGAGGGTAATGACATGGAAGGGTTATAAACAGCTGCATTTCAGTCAAGAATGTAAAACATGACTTCTCTCATTTTCATTCGGGGCCCCCGGCAGGAGGGAGATAGAAGGGTAAAGTGACAATAGTGACATCACTGCACGGCCAGTCCTCGCTGGAAGGACCTCACCTTCTTGGAGGTGCTCCTGGTGGCTGTCCTTGGCTTTCCTTTGCTGAATCTCCAGCTGCTCCAGCAACAACTTGTTTTCCTCTAAAACCAGTTTTGCTTGAGTCTGAAGCTGACGCCTGCAATTGATTTACAAGATGCAATACTGTGATTCAGGTGCTGAATGGTTACAGAAACACTCTGGAATCTAAAAGGAAGCAATGGGTGCATTATAGGTAATGAATATCAAGCCATGTCTCCATGTTAAACATATTAACACAGCAGCAAATCCTGCCATTTGCAGTCAGTTGGGGAAGGACAGCCGCGAGTCTGAATTACGGACTGCTTCAGAAACGCTTTCAGATGTAGAATTTCAAACATGCACAGAAGTAAAGAGGATACAGTAGGAGACTCCCATGTGCACAGCACCCAGCTTGAATAGTCACTAAATGGCTGATGAGGTTTCATATGTATAAACCTCTAGTCCTGCCACCCACTATATTATTCTGAAGCCCATATGGAACATATTTAAAGAAATAGTAAGTTCCCATTTTAATTTTAAAATACTCCTTTGTAATCAGTAGCATATTTGCAAAAAAAAAGACTCTGTTAGCAGGCTTTGAAATGGTTTCTTAGAACTGTATGAATCTGCCCCAGCCTTCCTCTCAAGCACAAGCAAATCCTCTCCTTCCAGTGCAATGTAAACCCCAGCCCAGCTCAGCCCTCAAGATCACAAATTCTGATTAGAAGGAGCTGAAGGGACCTTAGAAATCATCTACTGAAATGTTGACCACCCAAAGTACACTGGGTAGTAAGTTTACTTACTAAAGCAGTAAACAATCTTGATTTTCCACTTGAAACCCTAAAGGTAAGGAGGAGGAAGGAAACAGACAAGATGAAAGGAGTCAGGCTGTAACAATGGTGTGGCCCCAACAGAGGCTGTGCACTGACTGGCTCCTGGGCACTGTGGGGGTGTCTCTTGCCTGCTACCAGCACCCACAGAGTAGGCTGCCATGCTGTCAGGAGGGGACTCACCCAGAACTGGTCTGTGCTAGCCTCCTCATTCCCGCCACAAACTGGGCAGCTCCACGATGGTCTGTTTTATGTTTTAGACTTATTTATCTATTTATTTATTTATTTATTGAGAGATAGGGTCTCATTCTGTTGCCCAGGCTGGAGTGCAGTGGTGAGATCTTGGCCCACTGCAACCTCCACCTCAGCTTCCCGAGTATCTGGGATTACAGGCATGCATCACCACACCAAGCTAATTTTTATATTCATATTTTTTGGTAGAGACAGGGTTTCTCCATGTTGGCCAGCCTGGTCTCGAACTCCTGACCTCAGGTGATCCACCCGCCTCAGCCTCCCAAAGTGCTGGTATCACAGGTGTGAGCCACCGTGCCCGGCTGCGTTTTGGACTAATTTATAAGACTTTTTCTTTATTTGTTCATTCATTCATTTGTTCATTCCTTCCTTCCTCCCTCCCTTCATTCATTTTAGTTTTTATTTTTTAGAAACAAGGTCTTGCTCTGTCACCCAGGCAGGACAGGAGTACAGTGGCACCATCAGAGCTCACTGTAGCCTTGAATTCTTGGGCTTAACAGATCCTCCTGACTAGCTAGGACTACAGGTGCATGCCATCATGCCCAGCTAATTTTTAATTGTTTTGTTTTTGTTTTTGTTTTGTTTTTGAGACAAGGTCTTGTTCTGTCGCCTAGGCTGGTGCACAGTGGTGTGATCATAGCTCACTGCAGCCCCGAACTCCTGGCTTCAAGTGCTTCTCCCACCTCAGCCTCCCAAAGCATTAGGATTACAGGGGTGAACCACTGAGCCCGAGCCATTTCTTTTTAAAATGAAAGGGATTGATCCCTCATTCCTAAAAAAAGTTCAGAATCTCAGATTTGGTTCAACACTCCCTCTTGTTTTGTTTTACTTATTTATTTTATTTTTATTTGAGACAGGGTCTCACTCTGTTGCCCAGGCTGGAGTGCAGTGGCACGATCTTGGCTCACTGCAGCCTCCGCCTCCTGGGTTCAAGTGATTCTCCCGCCTCAGCCTCCCGAGTAGCTGGGATTACAGGCATGCGCCACCATGCCTGGCTAATGTTTATATTTTTAGTAGAGAAGCAGTTCCACCATGTTGGCCACGCTGGTCTCAAACTCTTGGCCTCAACTGATCCTCCCGCCTCAACCTCCCAAAGTGCTGGAATTATAGGCATGAGCCACTGCGTCCAGCCTCCCTCTTATTTTATAGAGAAAGAAACAGACCCATTAAGCCTGAGGTTAGCCAGTGATTCAGGGGAAGTTAGGAAAAGAAATATACAAAATTTACTTGCAGCCCAGAAGTTCATTGAGAAATTACTGGCAACCAAGCAGAAAGTGTCTGCTGGGCCAGGTGTGGTGGTTCATGCCTGTAATCCCAGCACTTTGGGAGGCTGAGGCAGGTGGATCACCTGAGGTCAGGAGTTGGAGACTAGCCTGTCCAATGTGGTGAAACCTCATCTCTACTAAAAATCCAAAAAGAAATTAGCCAGGCATGGTGGTGGGCGCCTGTAATCCCAGGTACTCGGGAGGTTGAGGCAGGAGAATCACTTGAACCCGGGAGGTGGAGGTTGCAGTGAGTCAAGATTGCACCACTACACTCCAGCCTGGATGGCAGAGCAAGACTTTGTCTCAAAAAAAAAAAAAGAAAGAAAGAAAGTGTCTGCTGAAGTGTGAAGTCTGTGAACCAAGTGCTGCATGCAGGTTTAGCAGCCGTGCATGTGTGTAGGTACTGAGAGTAGCAAGGAGCTCTGCCCACCAAGTGTGATGCTCCAGAGCCCAGAGACCCTCCTGCAGCTTGAGGGCAGTGAATTCAAAGAATTGCTCAGGGAGGCCCTGAGCAAGCCTGATGCTCTCCCCATGCTGGTGTGGGCCATCATGCTAGAGCAAAGGGCAGATTTCAAATCCCAACACACACAGGATTGGGGAACACTGCGGGGCTGTGGATTTGAAAGCAAGGCCTGCCTTTCTTTCCTTTGTTTCATTGATTTTATTTTAAGGAAATGCAGACAAGTTGGATTTGTGGCTATATACAAGGCTAGGGAAGGAACACGGGGTTCCAGAATCTGACAAGATCTCTTGAGCCCCAGCCTGGCTAAGCTGCTTTCCAGGCCACTGTTCAAGGAGGGTGCGAGGGGAGACACACTAGGAACCCTGACGGAAGAAAATCCAAGCTCAGCCAGGGAGGTCACAGAGCACCAAGACCTAGGAGTTGCCTGGGCCAGTCCCACCTGATGCATCAGTGACTAGAAAATCAGGGAGAGCCAATGGTAAGAGTGCTGTTGACTCAATTCCAGATTTCTAAACATCACGTATAGAAAATACTTCATTTTTTCCAGTGATGTTAAGGCCATTTGAAAACACTAAATATAACATACCTACTCAAAGTGAATAATTTTTGTTTTCTTAGTCCTGCCTAGATATTGCTTTTAGGCTTTTCAAGACGTATACTTTCTCTAATTCAGTTAACAGGCATTTGCTGTTGCTGTGCTAGATGCGGGGCCACACACAAAAATGAGCAGGACACTGGTTCCTGCCCTTGCAGAGTTCACAAAGGAGAAGATGGAGGCAGATGTGGAGGCAGACAGGATAGGCAGGCACAGTGTGGCAGGTACTGGGATAGGGCATGTGTTTAGGGGTACATCAGAACTGGAGACAAGGGGCCACGTGCAGTGGCTCATGCCTGCAATACCAGCACTTTGGGAGGCCAAGATGGGAGGATCACTGGAGCCCAAGAGTTTGAGACCAGCTTGGGTAACACAGCGAGACTGTCTCTATGAAAAAAATTTTTTAAATGGCTGGGCATGGTAGGGCACACCTGTAGTCCCAGCTACTTGGGAAGGTGAGGTGGGAGGATGGCTTGAGCCCAGGAGGTTGAGGCTGCAGTGAGCTATGGCGGAGCCACTGCACTCCAGCCTGGGCGACAGAGTGAGACCCTAACTCTAAAACAACTTAAGAAACAGAGACGCCGGGCACGATGGCTCACGCCTATAATCCCAGCACTTTGGGAGGCCAAGGCAGGTAGATCACATGAGGTCAGGAGTTTGAGACCAGCCTGGCCAACGTGGTGAAACCCCACCTCTACTAAAAATACAAAAATTAGCCGGGCGTGGTGGCACATGCCTGTAATCCCAGCTACTGAGAAGGCTGAGGCAGGAGAATCGCTTGAATCCAGGAGGCAGAGGTTGCAGTGAGCCAAGATCATGCCACTGCACTCCAGCCTGGGCAACATAGCGAGATTCTGTCTCGAAAAGAAAAGAAAAGGAAGAGAAGAGAAGAGAAAACAGAGACAAGGGAGCAATAATGGCCTCTCCTGAAGGCAACGCTATAGACAAGCACCATTCCAGTAGGACCTAGAGGGTGAGGAGTGCAGAGGGGCTTTCGGAGGAAGGACAGGTTGGAAGTGGGGCAACCTCAGTTGTCAGGGAATCTGCCAGGGCAGGGCGGATGGGAGCTGGTCATGCAAGCCTCATGAGCTTTCTGTTTTGGGAGGCCATTTTGATCTTTCTGTTCTCAAACCCTGGGAGCCAGCACTGGGGCCTAAGAAGGGATGAGACTCTCCAGGTCTGAGATGAAAAAATCACCCTAGAAAAATACCACCTCAGAAAATAAAAAGCAGAAAGCAACTATATTTCAGGTTTGAGAACCTACTTAGAATTTTAAAAGTCATCTTTAAAATATAAGTTTAGAATAATTTATTAGGGTTTTATTATACCTTATTAATTTCTTAGAAACTCTCCCTTAAAATATTTAAGAATGTAGTTATGCATTTGATAATTTTATAACATATTTTCTTATTATCATTTGTTTTAAGTTAGCAAAAGAGCAGAAACACAATGCCACTTGCCATTCCTCACTGGTAACAGCACTACTCTTATTTAACTCTTGGTGCAATTCTTCATTTTCTTTCACCACTTCTTGGACTCGCATCCTAAACATTCTCATTTCCTCCTGAAATAAAATGTACGTAAATTATAACACACACATACCCATGCATCTATATTTCTCAGTTCTGGTGCTGCTGCGGTGACTAAAATCAAATGGTAATAGCCATTTAGCAAGGTCTCACAACGGGCCAGCCTTCAACACTCGGTACCAGCACGAGTGGTGCCTGCTCTCAGGGAGCCTACAGTCTAGTGAGAAAGCACTAGGACCAAAGTACAAGAGGCAAAGAACCTGGGCTTTCAATATCGGATTCCTAATTTGCTAACATTGTTCTCTAACTGCCAAATACTGATAGAAAAGGCAGAGATGCCCATCAACACTGACATTTTCCTTTGTTTAAAGATGCAGGATAATAAACTAGAGGTTTTTAATACAAAAAATAACACCTTTTCATCCTTAATTAAAGCTAGATTTGGTGGGGAAGGGGTTAGTTAGTGTGGGAGTTGGAGGAAGCTCTTAATTTTTTTTTTTTTTTTTTTTTTTTTGAGACAGGGTCTTGCTCCGTCGCCCAGGCTAGAGTGCAGTAGTGCAATCATAGCTCACTGCAGCCTCAACCTCCTAGGCTCAAGTGATCCTCCCACCTCAGCTTACCAAGTACCTGTGCCACCATGCCTGGCTAATTTTTGTATTTTGTGTATAGACAAGGTTTTGCCATGTTACTCAAGGCTGCTCTTGAACTCCTAGGCTCAAGCAATCTTCCTGCCTCAGCCTCCCAAAATGCTGGAATTACAGGCATGAGCCACCACATCCAGCCAAGGCTATTAGTTTTGTCCATGACAACCATGAGAAAGTGTCTTACTAGCATCATCAGTCTGCAGAGCTTAATTGGCCATTAGCCGCAACACGAGGTCTGTCGCTGGGCCGGTTTTGATGCCTAACAGTCTATGTCTGTTTCAGCTCCCAACAGTCTGTGTGTGTGACACTTCAGCTGAGCCTCCGCCATCAGGGCTTTTCCAGTTTCTGTGTCCTGCACTGTCCTTTGGTGAGAATCTGAGGTGCCAATATTTACTCTGGTGTGCCTCTAAAATATTCTACTCCCAGCTGTCAGATGTTTATGCTTACACCCTTTTAACTAAAAGCAGCACTATCAAGTAGCTTCTCCTCTCATCCCTCCACCCAGACACACTCACTCACTGCTGGCAGTCCATGTGACTCTTTTTTGGAACAGGGATCAGGCAAACTAAAGTGTGCAAACCAGCTGGCTGTTTTTATAAATAAAGTTTTATTGGAACACGGCCTCGCCCATTATTTACATGTTATCCTCAGCTGCTTTCATGTTGCAACAGCAGGGCTGAGCAGGTACAAACAGAAACTGCATGGCCTCCAAAGCCTAAAGTACTTATTAACTTGCCCTTTACAGAAAGTGTGTGCTGACCCTGATTTAGAAGGAGCACCAAAATAATAATATTATTAGTTATTAGGACTGTTATATACTCAATTAGTACAAGATTCATACATGCTCTTAGAAAATTAAGCATCCAACACTAAGTCTAAATGAAAAGGATTAAAATTCCTTTCCATGGGACATGGACACAGGACAGCATCACTGACGAGGAACAAGCTGGGAGTCTCTTAAAGGACCCTCCCAGCTCAGGATCCCAGAACAACCAACATTTCTTTCACTGGATCCTTCAATTTCAGGGATCTATATGGACACTTAAATGAGGAATCCAGACGAATGCAGGAGGCACGGGAAGCCTCTCTAACCCACACCTGCGGTTAGAATGAGCTCCACTGCCCAAAGCCATTCCCACAAAACGGCGGTGGACAAGGCAGAAATGGATAAAAACCTCACTTCTTCTCCATGTCAAACAGCTCAGCAATCGGACTTCCCTAGGGTCAGCTCATCCTAGAATTAAGAAGCATCTAAGTTTGCCTAAAACATCTCCAGCCTTTCCTTCCCATGTCTGCCCAAATAGCCCTTCTTTTATTTGTTTGTTTTGTTTTGTTTTATTTTTGAGACAGAATCTTGCCCCGTCGCCAGGCTGGAGTGCAGTGATGCAATGCCAGCTCACTGCAACCTCCAACTCCCCGGTTCAAGCCATTCTCCTGCCTCAGCCTCCCTAATAGCTGGGATTACAGGCACGTGCCACCACACCAGCTAATTTTTGTATTTTTAGTAGAGACAGGGTTTCACCATGTTGGCCAGGATGGTCTCAATCTCCTGACCTCATGTGATCCACCCACCTTGGCCTCCCAAAGTGCTGAGATTACAGGCGTGAGTCACCGTGCCCAGCACAAATGGCCCTTCTAATGGTGGTGTTTGCAGCTGCAGAGTGCCAGAAAGAAGCGCTTCCCCACTGCTGTCTTCCCTGCACCCCAAGATCTCAGCCCATATGGGCTGGCTGTCCAGAAAGCCATGGCTTCTCATGCAGCACTGCTCTGACCCTCCATAATTCTCCCCTCACTCCCTATCCACCCCCCTGCTCTGCCAATCACTCCCTTACTTCCTCCCCTCTTCCTTCTTTCCCTCCCTCCCTCCATCCCACCCTGCCACACTCCTTCCTTCCTCCTTTCTGCCCTCTAATAAACATTTGATTATCTATAATACGCTGGGTATACCTACATTCAAAACGTTTCTATAAAATTTGAAGCAGTCCTATATTTTATAAATCTTGTCTCTTCTGAGACATTTGCCAGCCTACCTTGAGGGTGGCATTGAGCTCGTCCTTCTCTTTCATTATATCTTCATAAGCCAGCAACAATGGTGACAGGTATTTTATATCCAACTGAAGAAAGACAGCAAAAGAAGGTTAATATAGGCCAGCCACGGTGGCTCATGCCTGTAATTCCAGCACTTTGGGAGGCCGAGGCTGTGGATCACGAGGTCAGGAGATCGAGACCATCCTGACTAACACGGTGAAAACCTGTCTCTGCTAAAAATACAAAAAACTAGCCGGGCGTGATGGCGGGTGCCTGTAGTCCCAGCTACTCATGAGGCTGAGGCAGGAGAATGGCATGAACCTGGGAGGCAGAGCTTGTAGTGAGCCGAGATCGCGCCACTGCACTCCAGCCTGGGCGACAGAGCGAGACTCCGTCTCAAAAAAATAAAAAGAAAAAAAAATAAGAAGGTTAATATATTTCTTACATCTAAACACAACCAGCAAATTTTTAAATGGCAAGAAGTTACACTTGTTTGAAATGGTTTCTTTGGTTGCTGTTGTTATTGTTTTTTAAGGACCCTCCCAGCTCAGGATCCCAGAACAACCAACATTTCTTTTGCTGGATCCTTCCAATTTCAGGGATCTATATGGACACTTAAATGAGGAACCCAGAGGAATGCAGGGGGCACAGGAGGCATCTACAACACCCACACAGGCTTGGCCTCCTGCGGTTAGAATGAGTTCCGTTGCCTGAATCCATTCCCACTCTGCAGCCCAGGCTGGAGTGCAGTGGCATGATCTCAGCTCACTGCAACCTCCACCTCCCGGGTTCAAGTGATTCTCCTGCCTCAGACTCCCAGGTAGCTGGGACTATAGGCATGCACCATCATGCTCGACTAATTTTTGTATTTTTAGTAGAGACAGGATTTCACCATGTTGGCCAGGCTGGTCTTGAACCCTTGACCTCAAATGATCCATCCGCCTCAGCCTACCAAAGTGCTGGGATTACAGACATGAGCCACCGCGCCTGGCCTGAAATGGTTTTTAATAGCTATGCAAACACAGCCTGAAAATATGGGCCTGAAATTAAATAACTTTCACTTACCAACCAGGGTGGTATAGGGCCCTTGGATGGGAGGCCTTCAATATTTAAGCTCTAAGAACAAAACAAATATTGAAGACAAGTTAAACCACGCTTCCTCTGAAATTTCAAGTCTTAGATATTCTTAATCTAGACTGGGCATTGCCCATCTATGCATTGATCTATCTATCCATCTGCCTACCCACCCACCTGCCCGCCAACCCATCCATCCATCCATCCATCCATCCATCCATCCATCCATCCATCCACTCTCTCATATACCCTCCCATCTATCTATCTCTATGTATGTATGTATACATGAGAGAATATTTTTTCTGAAATGTTTGAGAGTAATTTGCAGATATAATGCCCCTTTTCCTCTAAATACTTGTATTTCCTAAAAACAAAAACATTAATATACTTAACCACAGTACTGTCTTGAAAATCAGGAAATCAACACTGATAACAATGCTATTTTCATAATATATATACAATATATATATGTATATATATTACTGCTCCTTGTAGAGCAGGGGTACCCCATAGGCAGTATGCCTAGAGTAGCCTATAGTAGGCTAGAGTAGCCTATACTACTATTTTCTAACCTAACCTATACGTTATCTTCAAATTTCATCTATTTTCCTACTAATGTTCTTTTCTGATCAAGGATCCAGTTCAGGGTCACATGTTGCATTTAGCTATCAAGTCTTTTATGTCCTCTTTTTTTTTTTTTTTTTTTTTTTTTGAGACAGAGTCTCATTCCATCACCCAGGCTGGAGTGCAGTGGTGAGATCACGGCTCACTGCAACTTCTGCCTCCTGGGCTCAAGCAATCCTCCCACCTTAGCCTCCTGAGCAGCTCAGACTGCTCAGGCGCACGCCACCATACCTGGCTAATTTTTGTATTTTTTGTAGAAATGGGGTTTCCCCATGTTGCCCAGGCCTCTCTTGAACTCCTGGGCTGAAGTGATCCTCCTGCCTCAGCTTCCCACAGTGTTGGGACTGCAAGTATGAGCCAGCACACCTGGCCCTTTTTGTTTTGTTTTGTTTTTTGTTTTTTTGAGACAGAGTCTCACTCTGTCGCACAGGCTGGAGTACAGCGGTAAGATCTTGGCTCACTGTAACCTCTACCTCCCAGGTTCAAGAGATTCTCATGCCTTAGCCTCCCCGAGTAGCTGGGACTACAGGTGTGTGTGCCACCGCACTTGGCTAATTTTTGTATTTTTAGTAGAAGCAGGGTTTCACCATATTGGCCAGCCTTGTCTCGAACTCCTGACCTCAAGTGATCTGCCCGCCTCAGCCTCCCAAAGTGCTGGGATTATAGGTGTGAGTCACTGCACCTGGCCTCCAGCCCTTTTTAGTCTTTAAAATCTGGAACATATCTAGTGACTGTTTTCACTGGATATGGAACTTTTTAATGTCACATTGTTGAGTGGCTGGATTTTGTTATCTTCCTTTAACGAGTACTGGTTTCTTTTCCTTCCTCCCTTCCTTCCTTCCTCCCTCCTCTCTCTCTCTCTTTTTCTCTCTCTCTCTCTTTCTTTCAGCTCCTAAGTTGCTTGTGGATCCCCTTCATGCTTCCGAGGCTTGTTTTTTCACCCTGGTCATGGTAAGTCTGTAGTAACCTTTCCTAAAAAGCTCTTTGAGCCATACCTCTCAGGCATGGCCCTCTTGTGCTCTTGACTCAATGCAAGGTCTCTCCATTGCGGCTGGGCAGAACTTGAAGGTTCCCAGTGCTGTGTGAGCTCTGGGAACCATGCAGCTCACAGCTCCCTGTTCTTATTTTCTGCCCAGTCTCTTGGAGTCTCATCCTACACATGTGCAGGGTGGTATTCCACAAGACTCCAAGGAGCCCATGCAGATTTATATAAGTAGCTCTTTCTCTCCAGGACTCCCTTCTTTCTGGTACTCTTGCCGTACAAATTCTAGTCTCCTCAGCTTCCCCAGACTCTCATCTCTGTTGAACTCAGGGAAGGGCTCAGCTCCGGCCCTTCCTCCCTGCTCTGTGATCTGAGACTGCCTCCTGACAGAAAGCAGATCACAGGCTCATCTATTTATCCTGCTGCTCTTGAGGGTCATAGGCCGGTACTGCCTGCTGTTTGACATCTGTAAACATTTGCATTACATATTCTGTCTGGTTTTCTATTTGTTTACAGCAGGAGGGAAAATCTGGTACAGAATCAATGGCCTGGACAAAATAATTATTTATTTCACAAAAGCTTTCCAACGTGAACACCTTAGTATCTAGGTAATTACTCACTCACTCTGCAAACGTTGGCAACTCGCTAAATCATTATGGACACTGCAACGCAACCCTTGTTTTCAAGGATTATACGACCTAGTAACAGAAATAAATACCACTAACACAAATGAACATGATATACAAAAATAGTATACGGTAGAATGCTATAAGTGCCTTAAGAGTGATTACAAACAAAAGTCTGCAATTGTTTAAAAGAGACAGAGGGCCAGGCATGGTGGCTCATGCCTGTAATTCCAGCACTTTGGGAGGCTGGGGAGGGTGGATCATTTGAGGTCAGGAGTTCGAGACCAACCTGGCCAACATGGTGAAACCCCATCTCTACTAAAAATACAAAAATTAGCTGGGTGCGGTGGAACACGCCTGTAATCCCAGCCACTCAGGAGGCTGAGAAACAAGAATCACTTGAACCCAGGAGGTAGAGGTTGCAGTGAGCTGAGATCATGCTGCTGCACTCCAGCCTGGGCGACAGAGACTGTGTCTGAAAAAAAAAAAAAAGACAGAGATCAATCACTTCTGGCTGGGTTGATCCGGGAAGACTGTCATGGAGAACGTGGCATTTGCACGGGGCAGAAGACAACTTGGGAGGAGGTTGTCCCTGGGCCTGTCTACCTGCCCCACGGCCCTGACCTAGCAAGCAGGTTTTGAATTATAGGACCCCAACAACTTTATTTGTTTTTGTTTAAAAGTTAGTATTATGTTAAGTGAAAGTCAGTCACACAAAGTCATGTCTTGTATGATTTCATTTCTATGAAATGTTCAGAATTGGCAAATTAATAGAGACATAAAATAGATCAGTGGTTACCAGGGGCTGAGTTGGAGGAAGTGGGCAGCAGGGTAATGTAGGGAGTGATTCCCAACAGGTTTGACACTTCCTTTTTTTTTTTTTTTTTTTTTTTTTTGAGATGGAGTCTCACTCTCTTTGTCACCCAGGCTGGAGTGCAGAGGCATGATATCGGCTCACTGCAACCTCTGCCTCCCAGGTTCAAGCGATTCTCCTGCCTCAGCCTCCCAAGTAGCTGGGATTACAAGTGCACATGACCACACCTGGCTAATTTTTTTGTATTTTTAGTATAGATGGAGTTTCACCATGTTGGTCAGGCTGGTCTCGAATGCCTGATTTCAAATGATCCGCCCACCTCAGCCTCCCAAAGTGCTCGGATTACAGATGTGAGCTACCATGCCCAGCTGACATTTCTTGATTTAACAGAAGTGCTCTAAAATTGATTGTGGTGAGGGTTGCATGATTCTGTGACTACAATAAAAACCACTAAATGGTACACTTTTAAAATGGGTATGAATTGGATGCTACGTCAATTATATCTCAAAGCTGTTATTAAAAAAAAAAAAAAAGTGAAATGTAAGCCCTCCTTCAAAAAGCAACTCAGAAGCCCATGAGGCCTGAACTCCCAGGAGCTGCGGGAGAACACCGTGTGCCTCCCCGCCCTCTACCCCTGCAAGAGCCCAGCCAGTAGTGCCTCCCTCTCCTGTATCCACAGTGTTGCTCACATCCTCATAGCCCCGAGCTCTGTAAGAGTAAGGACCTGAGCATTGGTTCATCTGGCACTCCTCCCAGCATCTCATGCAGTGACCTGCTCAGCGAGAGTGTGTGGAGTTGGACTCTGCAACTATCCTTAGAACTGAAAACTCTCCTTTCCTTTCCAAGTTCATGCACTGACAACAGCTGCAACTTCCAGGAACGTGACTGAGAAGGGAGCAGCCGACACAGACTTTCATTCTTTTACTTTTGTTATTTTTTTTTTTTTTAATTTTCGAGACAGGGTCTTGCTCTGTCACCCAGGCTAGAGTGCAGTGGCGGCGTGATCTCAGCTCACTGCACCCTCGACCTCCCATGCTCAAGAGATCCTCTTTTCTCAGCCTCCTGAGTGGCTACAGGCATGCGCCACCACACTCAGCCAAGTTTTAAAAATCTTTTATTTGTAGAGACTAGGTCTCGCTATGTCGCGCAGGCTGGTCTCAAACTCCAGAGCTCAAGCAATTCTCCAGCCTTAGCCTCTGAAAGTGCTAGGATTACAGGCACGAGCCACCTCATCCAGCCTCTTTTACTTTGTACGCTTCTGTATTGTCTCAATGTTTTAGTCTTTATTGCCTTTATTATGGGGAAGAAGGGAGGGAAGAAGGCAAAAAACAGAATGGTTCTTAGAAACATTGTGCCTTGGACACAGCTTTTCTTACATCAAATTATAATAAATAAGAACCTCTCAAGATCGGAAATCAATTCAACAGTAAAGGCTAAAAAATCCAAAAAGCTGATTTTCACAATTGGAAACATTACCTCTTCCTTGGACAAATGCCTGAATTTTGTCTGATATCGACTGAGTTCTACATTCAAACGATGGACAGTCATTTTCAATCCATCATTTTCATCCACCAGTTCTTGAGCTTGTTTTCGCAGATAAAGTAATTCAGGTGCAGCAACTAGGGGAAAAAATTTAATATTATACTATAAGAAATAATGTCAGATTTATCCAGATTTTATTTAAATTGCAAATCATTTGCTTTTCCTCCCTCTTTCACTCTCAGAGGCAATGAACTGCGTGTGTGTGTGTCTGTGTGTGTATGTTGCGTCTATGTGTGTGTGTGAATAAAAGTTACAACATTTTTAAACACTGAATAGTTAACATTATATTGGAAGTTTGTGGAAGTCTTTGCATGTACAATAAAGTAAAATAAAAGTTTCAAGTTGGAAAGGAATAGTCATGTTTCAGATGACATAAAAATATGTGCTTTGAAAAATCATATAGAATACATGGAAAATGTATTACAGCTAATAACCTTCCCACATAATAGCAATGTCCTATTAGAAAACAAAACAGAAAATAGATCCCACAAGGTAACAGCACAAATAATATACAGTGTCTAAAAATAAATGTGCCTAAGATAAGAATTATGCAGGGTCTATATGAAAAAAACTGATACCACCTTACTTAAAGCTATATTATTAGTTTTATATAAATAGAAAAAGGTATAGAGAAAATATTGGTGAATATTTTTATAACTTTAGAGTTAAAAATGACTTAATGCCAAGGGTATAAGTCATAAAAGAAAAACATTTTATAGATTTAGCCCAATTATCAACAAACTAAGAAAATATTACACCTATGACAAAGGGATAAAATCTTTCATATGTAAGGAGTTCCTGCAAATCAATAAAAAGAAGTCAAGTGTCTCAATGTAAAGTGGGCAACTTGGCCATGCATAGTGGCTCATACCTATAATCCCAGCCCTTTGAGCAGCTAAGGAGGAAAAATCCTTGAGGTCAGGAGTTTGAGACCAGCCTGGGCAACACAACGAGGCCTCATTGCTATTAAAAAAAAAAAAGCTTAGCCAGGCATGATGGCGTTCACCATCAGGAGGCTGAGGTGGGAGGATCACTTGAGCCCAGGAGTTCAAGGTTATAGTGAGCTCTGATCACTCCACTGTAGTCCAACCTGGGTGAAAAGAGTGGGATGCTGTCTCTAAAAAATAAATAAATAAAGTGGATAGCTTTACGAAAGAAAAAGAAAATGACGTGCAAAGATATGAAAAAATATTCAGGTTCATCAATAATAAAAGAAATACAAATTAAATACTATTTCTTTTTTTAACCTATCAAATTAGCAAGGAAAATATAATCATTGATAAGTTTATGGTAAAGGAGGAATTTTTATATGCTTCTCTTGCAGATAAAAACTGAAGTGAAATATATGTAAGCTAAGCATCAAGTTCCAAAAGAAGTATTGGAATTTCTTTGTTTTATTTTTGTAAATTCAGCTTCTTTCCAACCTGAGGAATTTCTTTAGTGTAATAATGATATAGCAGATGAAATAAAATCTCAACAAACGTAAAGATAGTAACAAAAAAACCTGAAATATTACAGCATAAATTACCAACACAAATATCAACAAATATCATGACATAAAATATTAACTCTCAAAATAATTGAGTGAAGTCCTGCTCGTTCCTCTAATAAAGGCACTGTCCATCCCCACCTTCCTGTGACGACGCCTTCTCAGCCTCTTTGAGTTTTCTCTTCTCTTTTTCCATTCCTTTAAGTTTTAACTGTAGTTCTTTCATTGCTTGTTTCACTGTGTTTAGTTTAAGGGTAAGGCTTTGATTCGTATTGTTTAGGTGCATATTTTCTTCTTTTAATGCCTCAAACTTTTCTCTGGTTATTTCTGTATATCTTTGACGTGCTCTACCAGTTATATCTGAAAAGGTTCAGGGGAAAAGTTTTAAAATGTTAATTGATGTTGACAATGTTATATCAAAGTCACCTGACTTTGTTCCAAAAACCACATCAGGCCTGGTGCCATGTTCTTTGGTCCCTGGGAAGGGAGTGGCTTGTACAGGAAAGAGTAAGTCGCCTGGTGAGGTCACAGCAGGTGGCAGGAAGAGAAGTACTGAGGGGAGGCCAGAGAGGGAGGCCAGAGCTGCAGAAGGCCATGCCGATTACGATGTGGCGTGGTAGGTTCATCATGCAGGGCAGCAGGAGCCAGCAGGGCTTTTAGGCAGAGGTGTGAGAAGGAAGAGGCTCTGCTCTCGGGTGAATTCCTCAGGCCAGCAGGGAAGAAGGCAGGTTAGGATGAGGCCCAGCCCAACAGCCAAGGGGCAGCACTAGAGTAAGGACAGAAAGAAAGTGACACGTGAGAGCAGGACTTAGGGGTTGGTAGCTGGCTGGGTGCGGGCAGTGAGAGAGAAGCAGACCCAGGATGACCGCCCAGGTCTGTGTCTGGCAGATGCTCCCCCAGATGAGGAGCACACTGTGAAGAGCAGGTGGGGACGGAAGACGAGGGGAGGCAGGCTCGGGCTGGGACACAGGCCCAGAGTCCCACGGGCAGCCTCTGCTGGGGAGACTGATGAGTCGCTGGCCTGTGGGCAGCACCTGAAGGCACCAGGGTGAGGAGAAAACAGACGTCACATAGGACCTTAAGAAGGAACAGCAAGAAAATAGGGTGGAAACCAGCGCTGCTCCACGGGGAGATGTGCTCCGAGAGGTCACAGGAGGTGAGGCTCCCATGGGCCCCTGGCCAGCGTACCTCCCAGGGGAGGGATAGGCAGAAGCAGGGTTTCCACACAGGCAAGGGCAGGATGGCTGATGGCTCCAGAGAGCCTGGCCCGACCCCTGACACACACGCATCCAATCCCTAACATGCGAAAGGTGAGGCTCAGAAATGGGAAACTCCACAGCTGCACAGAAACAAGGGAACCCTGAGAAATCCCAGAGAGAAAACAGTTGAGATGAGACTGAAGATGGACGCCACAGCCTGAAATGTGCCAAGAGAGGACAGCTAGAAAATGGGGGGTGGCTCCAGGGATATGCCTTGCCCTGGTAGGAGTGGAGACACAAAGTGGCCTAGAAAGAGCCAATGAGGTTAGGCCTGGTGGCTCACATCTGCAATCCCAGCACTTCGGGAAGCTGAGGTAGGAAGACTGCTTGAGGCCAGGAGTTCGAGACCAGCCTGAGCAACATAGCAAGACCCCCATCTCTACAAAAATCAATCAATAAATAAAATTATACTTAAAAAGCAGCAGCTTGAAACAGCTGATGAGCTGTCGAGTTAGATAACCACAGTGGGAATAGCAAGGGGTTAACCCACCTGACCCAGGCAGCAACAGCAGAAATGTGTGCCCCTCCTCAGGCAGAACACACAGGCCCTGAGGGCAGAGGGGCAGGGCAGGCCAGGAGGCCGGAGAAAGCCAGGAGGAAGAGGGGTCCCCACGGATCCCAGCTGGCCTCACATCCTGCCCATCCCCATCAGTCGCTGGAGGCAGCAGTCGATACAGCTTGGCAGCCTGCTGGCTCTCTCTCTCCAGGCAGGGTGCAGTAAACAGAGAATCCCCATGTAAGCAGCATCCCCATGCGGGCCACAGGGAATCTCAGGGACCCCAACAGGCATCAAACAGCAGAGCCAGAGAAGCATCAATGGCAAGTGAGAGAGGAGAAGGGGCTGCAACACAAACCCTAAGGCTGGATGCGCAGTTATGACTTTCAGAGAGACGTAGTCAGTGTCTTACAGAAATCATGGACGTTAACATTTGATCAACAGCATAAACTGAAAGGATGGGCTGAGCCGCAGCATACACATCACGAAGAAGGAATGCAGGGCACAGAAGTTAGAGCCCCAGCAATCGCCCAGAATACAGCACTGAAAATGCTGAGATTGAAAGGGTGCAAATAAAGTCAATCTGACACGGAGGAGACTTAAAACAGGATTTTCAGAGGAGTGACGCTGATGGCAGCAGCGGCCCATCCAGAGTGGCCGCCGCACAGACTATCTAGAGCCGGGAGGCGTGGCCCAAGCCTCTTGCTCCATGGAGCAGGCAGGAGCCCCCCCTCCCTGGATGCCGCTGCAGCTGCCCAAGTCCGGCTGCAGACCCGAGAATCTGTGTTCTTGGGGGCCCAAGAAGGCCTCCCCAGCCCCCATAGGCTCGGAAGTGCCTGATTCCACTGCCTGGCTTCACCGCCCCTTCTGAGTTGGCAGGGCAGGAGCTCCCGGGGTGCTCCTACAGTCACCCTCCCAGGTGCGGGACCTGGGTGTCTCCGCAGTCTGCACCCTCGGGGGCCTGGGAAGGCTCCTGTGTCCCCGCAGGCTCACAGGTGTTTGCTCTGGCTGCCTGGCCTCTCCCTGCTCCCGGAGCCTGCACCAGTCTCGGAGCGGGGTTGGAGCGGTGTTGGAGCGGGGTTGAGGCCAAGCCTGGGCACTGTCACAGCCTGGCCGGGAGTGTGCACACTCAGGGCAGCACGGACACGACAGCACCCTGCCACCTCAGCCCCCTCCAGACTTTGGGCACCCATGAGCGCAAGAGGGAAAGACAAGGGGGTGGGGGTGAGGGTGGCTCTGCACTGGCCTGCAGGTGTCCCTTGGTGCGAACAGCCTGGGTGCCATGAACTGGGCAGCAGGAGGCAGACAGGCTCCTGGGCAGAAGCGGGCAGGTCCACGGTGAGTCCCCACCTTCAGGTCGGGGAGGGCCTGAAGGCTGGGGACTGGGTTGCCCATCCCATGGGACCATAGTAGGAACTTGTGGTGCCTTTTCCAGGCCCACCCATGGCCACCCATGGACCCACTGGTGCTCACTCCCTCCCTTCTGAGGCCCACAAAAGCCCTGGGCTTAGCCAGAGCAGAGCAGATGGGATGACCAGCTGCAGAGAGGAGTTACCCTCTCTGCTGATAGCTGGAGACATCAGAGGACCAGCAGCAGAGAGGAGCAACCTACTCCAGGGCCTCCTCTCTGCTAGGAGCTGGTCAGAATAACCAGCTGCAGAGAACAACCCTCTCCAGGGCTTCCTCTTTGCTGAGAGCTGCAGAGACAGTCGAACGACCTGCCTTCAGAGAGGAGCCACAGACTCCAGGGCCTCCTCTCTGCTGAGAGCTGAACGCTTGACGGGACGACCTGCCTACAGAGAGAAGCTACCCACTGCGGGTCTCCTCTGAACTGTCCTAACACTCAGTAAAGCTCCTCTTCGTCTTGCTCACCCTCCACTTGTCTGCTTACCTCATTCTTCCTGGATGCAGGACAAGAACTCAGGCAAAGGCACACTGGCACCATAGACATTTCTGGCCAGAAAAGCAACACCCCAGAGATCTTGTAACAAGGTGGGACCTAACAGCAGAAATTATAACTTCCAGGCCGGGCGCAGTGGCTCAAGCCTGTAATCCCAGCACTTTGGGAGGCCGAGACGGGCGGATCATGAGGTCAGGAGATCGAGACCATCCTGGCTAACAAGGTGAAACCCCATCTCTACTAAAAATACAAAAAATTAGCCGGGCGTGGCGGCAGGCGCCTGTAGTCCCAGCTACTTGGGAGGCTGAGGCAGGAGAATGGCGTGAACCCGGGAGCTGGAGCTTGCAGTGAGCTGAGATCGCGCCACTGCACTCCAGCCTGGGCCACAGAGCCAGACTCGGTCTCAAAAAAAAAAAAAAAAAAAGAAATTATAACTTCCATTTTGGAAGCCACTGAAGCTCCCCAAACTGTTCAGTGGGGTGTAACCCATAAAGCATCACTGGACCTCTCCCTCTGCCTTCAGCCTCAGAGCAGAGCCCATAACTGCACCTGCCTGCCCAGCATGGATCCCAGTACATCATGTGTCCACTCCTCCCACCGGGATCCCAGCACATCCCACAGGTCCTCCTTTCCACCCCCAGGATCCCATTACATCCCACAGGTCTACCTCCCTTCCCCCAGGATCCCAGCATATCCCACAGGTCCACGTCCCCCCAGGTGTAACCCCCAGCCTCCCAGGATCCAAATACATCCTGTATGGACACATGTCCACTACCCAGTGTTTGCACCCTCTCTTTTGAGGCAAGGGTGAAAGTTCAACAACTAATACAAGAAAAAGAAAACGTAATCTTTATTTTCAGATAAAATTAATCTGGATAGTCTCCAAAACAACAAGCTTTTCAATCATAATATAATTCAAAAGGCAAATACCTGGGGAGGGTGGAGGTTTCTCACGTAATGGAGGTTTTTCATCCTAGGAAAGAAAGAACGTAAGTGCAGAGCATTAGTGTTTTATAAAGTGGACACAGGCAGCTAGGTCATTAGACAGCAGGTATATAAGCATGCTTTATTTTCTTCATTTGGACTCTTGTTCTTTGTTTTAGCTTTCAAAACTTTAATATCTACTATTTCTTTTTTTCCTTTTTTAAGACAGGGTCTTACTCTGTCACCCAGGCTGGGGTGCATTGGTGTGATTGCAGCTCATTGCAGCCTCCAACTCCTAGGCTCATGCAATCCTCCTACCTCAGCCTCCCAAGTAGCTGGGATTACACATGGGCCATCAGAGCTAATTTTTTTTTTTTTTTTTTTTTTTTTGTAGAGATGGGGTCTCATTTATGTTGCCCAGGTTGGCCTTGAGCTCTTCGGCTCAAAGGATCCTCCTACCTTGGCCTCCCAACATGCTGGGATTACACTGTTTCTTATACCTGAATCTTAGACCTTAAATGTCTTCCCCTCTGGTGCGCTCTCTGAGGCTGTAAAGGAAGTCCTTCCTGAGCTTTCTTCCTGCCTTTCTATGCTGAGTTCCGTGACTGTCTTTACAGGTAGATCCCGTGAGTAGCGGGCTGTGGGCTCACGTTTAAAAGCATGTGCTAGGTAGGGCTGCGAGTGAGTGGAGATGCCCTCAGAAAACTCCAGCGAGGCCTCTTCTCACTGGGATGGGCAAAAAGGACCCCACCAACTGCAGGGAAGCACATTTGCAAAATGCTGAGAAAGGAACATTAACAAGATATTGCTTCGCAACCCCAAACCCAGAGGAAAGGGAAGGCTGTGAACTTTTGTTAATTTTTGCTTACATGCTGGTGTGATATTAAGTTTCTAATTTCTGCTGACGAAGTAGACAGGGTTATAAATTAACTCTCCAGAGAAATGTTTAATTTTTAAGTTCCTATAACATCGCACAATGAAAAACTTACGTTAGAACTATTTCCATGTTTGCAAATTAGTTATTAAAATTCTCAGGCCAGGCCAGGCGCGGTGGCTCATGCCAGTAATCCCAGCACTTTAGGAGCCCGAGGCAGGTGGGATCACCTGAGGTTAGGAGTCCGAGACCAGACTGGCCAAAATGGTGAAATCCCATCTTCATTAAAAATACAAAAATTGGCTGGGTGCAGTGGCTCACAGCTGTAATCCCAGCACTTTGGGAGGGCGAGGCAGGTGGATCACGAGGTCAGGAGATCGAGACCATTTTGGCTAACACGGTGAAACCCCATCTCTACTAAAAATACAAAAAAAAAAAAAAATTAGCCAGGCATGGTGGTAGGCGCCTGTAGTCCCAGCTACTCGGGAGGCTGAGACAGGAAAATGGCATGAACCTGTGAGGCGGAGCTTGCAGTGAGCCAAGATCACGCCACTGCACTCCAGCCTGGGTGACAGAGCAGGACTCTATTTAAAAAAAAAAAAAAAATTAGCTGGGTGTGGTGGCATGCACCTGTGATCCTAGCTATTCGGGAGGCTGAGGCAGGAGAATCACTTGAATCCAGGAGGCGAAGGTTGCAGTGAGCTGAGACTGTGCCACTGCACTCCAGCCTGGGTGACAGAGCAAGACTTCATTTCAAACAAAAAAATCTCAGGCTAGGCACATCACATCATGCCTGCAATCCCAGTGCCTTTGGGAGGCCAAGGAGGATGGCTTGAGCCCAAGAGCTTGAGACCATCCTGGGCAACATAACAAGAAGCCAACTCTAAAAAAAAATTTTTTTTAATTAGCCAGGAGTGGTGGCATGTGCCTATAGTCCCAGCTACTCAGGAGACTGAGGCAAAAGGATCACTTGATCCCAGGAGACTGAGGCTACAGTAAGGTATGATCACACTACTGCACTCCAGTCCAGGTCACGGAGGGAAATCCTGTCTCAAAAAATAATTTTTACAAAAGATAAAATTGTGTATTCAATATACATCCATTTTAATTATAAAATATTTCTAACACTTTAATACATTACTTTCATCATTAAACTATGGAAAATATCAATTTCCTCATGTTTTAAAAGTATTTAAGGCCAGGCACAGTGGCTCACACCTGTAATCCCAGCACTTTGGGAGGTCAAGGTGGGCGGATCACTTGAGCTCAGGAGTTTGAGACCAGCCTGGGCAACATGGGGAAACCCTGTCTTTACCAAAAATACAAAAAATTAGCTGGGTGTGGTGGCATGCGTCTGTGATCCCAGTTACGAGGGAGACTGAGGTGGGAGGACCGCTTGAGCCTGGAAGACGGAGTCCACAGTGAGCTGAGATTGCACCACTGCACTCCAGCCTGGGCGACAGTGAGAGCTCCTTCTCAAAAACAAAAAAAAAATAAAAGAAAAAAAGCATTTAAAAGAAATATTCGACAGGAAAGAACTCTTAAGGGAAGATTTATTTTTTACCCCAAAATCACCAAAGTTGTTGAAAATTTATGATGAAAACTACATTGAGAAAATCATTTTTTAAAAAATGATCTTACCTTTAAATTCAGAACAGAGTATTTACCATCTGATGAAAAACAAAAGACAGAGAAACTTTTAAAGTAGATAATGAAATACGACAACTCAGAAAAGTACAATCATAGAAATTCACCTTCCACAGAGGAGCTCGACAAGGCCTGGGAGAGGGATAAAATTCATAGGGTCACAGGGCAAATGGGTCCCAGAGCCAGGCAGGGACCTGACTCTAAATTGCCATCTTTCTCCCATACCCATTCCTGAGCACATCCGCGGCTCACGTGGCTGCAGAACTAAAGCCAAACTCTTCAGTGTCTCCAAGCCCTTCCCTTGCCAGGCTCCTCCTCTCCTTCCAACACCCCTTTCCACCACTTTCCACACATCTTCCCACGCCGGGCTCCTCCTCTCCTTCCAACACCCCTCCCGCCACTGTCCACACATCTTGCCGACCACACCCTGGATGGGCTACCCTCCCTAAATGCAGCATCCAACCTGTCAGAAGAATAGTTTTTCTTTGAAGCAAACTGTCTCAACGATAGAGAGGAAAATAAATCTCGCCCAGTTACTCATCTTCCATACATCTGTAATCCAGGTACCCTAGGAAGCAGGTGATCTTACACCCCAGTTTGCCTGTACACACTCATGCTGTGAAAAGTTGGACATCGAGTTGCTGTTTTTTGAGACGGAGTCTCACTCTGTCCCTCAGGTGGAGTACAGCGGTGCAATCTCGGCTCACTGCAACCTCTGCCTCCTAGGTTCAAACGATTCTCCTGCCTCGGCCTCCCAGTTAGCTGGGATTACAGGCATGGACCACGATGCCCAGCTAATTTTTGTATTTTTAGTAGAGACGGGGTCCCCCATGTTGGCCAGGCTGGTCTTGAACTCCTGACCTCAGATGATCCACCCGCCTTGGCTTCCTTTGGATTACAGGCGTGAGCCACTGTGCCTGATCCTGAGTTGCTTTTAACTTTCTACTATTAATTTGCAGAGCAGAAAAAACTGGCTGAAAATAAACTAGAAACACATGCAAAAAACAGGGGAAAGAACCCTACAGAATTCAGACAACAGAAGAAAATGCTAGAGATACATACAAGATTCTAAATCTACTTCTTGGTTGGGCGCGGTGGCTCACGCCTGTAATCCCAGCACTCTGGGAGGCTGAGGTGGGTGGATCACTTGAGGTCAGGAGTTTGAGACTAGCCTGGCCAACATGGTAAAACCCCATCTCTACTAAAAACACAAAAATTAGCTGGGTGGGGTGGTGCTTGCCTGTAATCCTAGCTACTTGGGAGGCTGAGGCAGGAGAAACTCTTGAGCTTGGGCGGCAGAGGTTACAGTGAGCCAAGACTGTACCATGACACTCTAGTCTGGGCAGCAGAGCAAGACATCATCTCTAAATAAATAAACAAACAAATAAATAAATAAATAAACAAACAAACAAATAAATCTACTTCCTGATATATTCAAAATACCAATACTTAAACAACACATCACTGAAGAGCTCATTTTTGGCCAAAGTCATCTTGATCAGCTGTTTTTAACCAAACTGCTTTCAGTCAAACATTCAGGGGCAGCCTGGACTGCTCTCCTACTTGGACACCTACTTGGACACCAGGAGTTTGAGACCAGTCTGGGCAACAGAGCAAAACCCTGTCTCTACAAAAAATGCCAAATTAGCCAGGTGTGGTGGAACGCACCTGCAGTCCCAGCTACTCGGGAGGCTGAGGCAGGAGAATCATTCGAGCCTGGGAGGCAGAGGTTACAGTGAGCTGAGATCACACCACCGCACTCCAGCCTGGGTGACAGAGAGTGACCCTGCCTCAAAAAAACAAGAAAATTGTTGACAGCTATAGAAGCGGGGAGATGCATAGATGGATAGGTGGGAGTTCATTTTACTTGTCTCTCTACTTTTGTACACGTTAAAAATGATCACAATAAAAAGTTTTTCAAGGGCAATTCAATTTTCCCAAAGGAACTCATGCTATTTTATCTTAGTCATCAACTTTTCAGAAAAAGAATCCGATAAAGATTAAACTTACAATTTACAGCATCCCAAATTCACATTGGTATTTAATGTACATTTAATGTATACGCAGTTCACTCGGTTCTGTGAATCTATTGTGTCCCGTTTTCTTATTTATCATTTCTCAAACAGATTTCCAGAGTCCTCACCCTCCTCATTTCTATTACCTATAAGGGTGAAGGGGGTACACATAAAATAACAGCAAAAGGCTTCAATACTGGGCGTACTCCTACTGTGTACAAGGTGTCATGCTGGGTACTATCCCAGTTTTTTTTTTTTATACAGGGTCTCACTCTGTCACCCAGGCTAGAGTGCAGTGGTGGAAACTGCACCACAGCCTCAACCTGTCGGGCTCAAGCAGTCTTCCTGCCTCAGCCTCCAGCTGCTGGGTGTAAACGATCTTCCTGCCTCAGCCTCCAGCTGCTGGGTGTAAATGATCTTCCTGCCTCAGTCTCCATCTGCTGGGTGTAAATGATCTTCCTGCCTCAGCCTCCAGCTGCTGGGTGTAAATGATCTTCCTGCCTCAGCCTCCAGCTGCTGGGTGTAAATGATCTTCCTGCCTCAGCCTCCAGCTGCTGGGTGTAAATGATCTTCCTGCCTCAGCCTCCAGCTGCCAGCTCAAATTGTCTTCCTGCATCAGCCTCCAGCTGCCAGGCTCAAGCGATCTTCCTGCCTCAGCCTCCAGCTGCTGGGCTCAAGTGACCTTTCTGCCTCAGCCTCCAGAGTAGCTAGGACTACAGGTGCGTGCCATTATGCTGGCTAATTTTTAAAATTTTTGTAGAAACAGGGTCTCCCTATGTTGCCCAGGCTGGTCTCAAACTCCTGAGCTCAAGCAATCCTCCTGCTTTAGCCTCCTCAAGTGCTGGGATCACAGGCCTGAGCCACTGTGCCTGGCCCTATTCCAATCTCTATAGAAAGAAAATTCACATGACATGAACACATTCTTGCTGTCAAAAATTTTAATGATACAGATAAATCAAAATTCACCCATGAACATAATCCCTCAAAACCTTCCCCTCTCCAGAGGTAACCATGGTGATCAACTGGGTATGGTTCTTTTCAGATATACTCGAGCATATAAGGATGTAGTGGTTCATGCCTGTAATCCCAACACTGTGGGAGGCCGAGGTGGGAGGATGGTTCAAGCCCAGGAGGTAGAGGCTGTAGTGAGTTATGATCACACCACTGTACTCCAGCCTGGGTCACAGAGCAAGATCCTGTCTCAAAAAAAAGAGTCAAAGCCCACAACTTCCCCACGTTTCACATGCCTACATATAAGAGACATTAGGCAGTGGGGAGGGAGAGTAGCGTGTACACAGGTCCAGTGGCAGGAAGGAACACCACAGAGCTGAGGGTCTGCGGTACGTGAGGGTGTGAGGGGATGCATGTGGGGGTCCACGGACATGCAAGGGGACACTACCAGCTTTATGCTTTGAAAAGATGGCTCTGGGCCAGATGAGGTGTCTCATGCCTGTAATCCCAGCACTTTGGGAGACCAAGGCAGGTTGAATGTTTGAGCCCAGGAGTTCAAGGACAGCCTGGGCAACATAGTGAAACCCTGTGTCTAACAAAATACAAAAATTAGCCAGGCATGATGATGCACACCTGTAATCCCAGCTATTCAGGAGGCTGAGGTGGGAGGATCAACTAAACTCAGGTTGAGGTTGCAGTGAGCCGTGATCATACCACTGTACTCCAGCCTGGGCAACAGAGTGAGACCCTGTTGAAAAAAAAAAAGACTGTTCTGGCTGAGGGGATGAATGAATGAAGTTAAACAGTTACATGGCATAGAAGCTGGGAGAGGAAACCTGGGCACAGCACACAATGAATGATATCAAACTGGGGAGCAGGCTGTGAATACTTTGAAGAGTAAAGGGCCTAGACTGAGGGGATGACAGGGTTGGGGGTGGGGCGCCCAGGAAGGCAGGAGGAAACAAGATGCCCCGAGCCCAGGGAGAAGGTATGTTAACCACGTGGTATGCTACTGAGACGTCATCAGAAGAAGCCAGAAAACCACCCGGCGCACTTAACTACATGAAGGTCTCTGGTCCAGTGGCGCGATGGAGAGGGAAGCCAACCTGGAGAGGTTTGAGGAGACGTGGAGAGGGAGAAGGCCTGGAGAGGTGTACCACTTAACAAAGCGGGCTGTTGAGGAGGAGAAGGAGGAAGTACTAGCAAGAGGGGACTGTGGGATCAAATAAGGGTCTGCAAAGAATCTAGGGAAGGGGAACAGCGTCCACGAGCATGAATTTGGCAGTTCTGACCAAGGGCACGAGGGCCTTGCCCAAAGTGTGTTTGGTCTTCTTGGCAGGGGTCTCGCTAGAGTGCAGAGCGATGCATCAGGTGATCAAAGCTTCAGGCTTTAGACACTAATTATCACTAGCACTGATGGAAGCCACTGCACTTCACATGCATCACTTCATTTATGAGAGAGACACTCTCAGATTGAGAAGACGAGGTAAGCAACTTAGCCACGCCTGGAAATGACAGTCAAAGACCAAACCACCAAAAGCCAGGGCTCCTCACGTGTTGTCCAAGGATCACCCACATCAGACTCCTCTGTGTACTTGTGAAAAGTACAGACCCTTCCAGACCAGTCTGACCAACACAGAGAAACCCCATCTCTACTAAAAATACAAAATGATCTGGGCGTGGTGGCACATGCCTGTAATCCCAGCTACTCTGGAGGCTGAGGCAGGAGAATGGCTTGAATCCAGGAGGCGGAGGTTGTGGTGAGCCAAGATCGCACCATTGCACTCCAGCCTGGGCAACAAGAGCAAGACTCCGTTTCAAAAAAAAAAAAAAAAAAAAGTACAGACCCTTGGGCCCAGCCCTGAGCCACTAAATTAGAGTTTGGGGTTTGGGGTTTTTCAGAAGTATGCAGGGGCTTTTAGTGCCCACCACAAACCAGGCATCACTGCAGAAGCTGCAATCCCTCCCAACCAACACCTGTGTACCAAGTGCACATTCCCAAGTATGTGGGTGGCCACTGCGTCTCATCTCCAAATCCACCTTCATGGCCGGCTCATGTTACTGCAGCATTTCCACCCAGCCAGTTGGCACCAAGGAAGGCTTCCTCTGTAGGGGGCGCTGGAGAGACACTGGAGGGGCCGGGACTTTGCTTTCCTATTCCAGCTTCCTCTGGCTCTTCCTTCCATGCATTAATTTCTTTTTTTAATTTCTGTTTTTTAGAGTCCGAGGGTCTCACTATATTACCCAGGCTGGATTCGAACTCCTGGGCTCAAGTAATCTTCCTGCCTTGGCCTCCCCAGTAGCTGAGATTACAAGTGGGATTACATGGGCAGATCCTTTCTTTTTAATTTTTTGGGTGGCCAGCAACATGCAGTACCTCCCCATGGTGGCTTCTCCTGGCCCCCTATCCCAGTGAGTTTCATTACGGCAGCCCCTCAGCAAACTTCCTGGCCACCCAGCAGGCCACAGCTACGTCCTCTCCAGGAAGGTGTGGATCTTGGTTCTGGCTGGGGCTTCTCCAGAGCTGAAGGCTGAAGGCTGGAGACTTTGCGTCAGCCCTAGGGACAGTGGCTGCCCCCTTGAGCTGCTACTCCTGAATTCTTGAGTATTGTCTTTTACTCCTTAGTAGGCAATCCTGTTATTATTATTATTTTTTTTTAGAGACAGGGTCTCACTCTGTCACCTAGGCTGGAGTGCAGTGGCACTATCACATCTCACTGCAGCCTTGACCGCCTTCCTGGGCTCACGTGATCCTCCCATCTCAACCTCCTGCATAGCTGGGATTACAGGTGTGAGCCACCACGCCCAGTCCCCAAACCTGTTATAATTAATAATTCTTTTTTTTTTTTTTTTTTTTTTGAGACGGAGTCTCGCTCTGTCGCCCAGGCTGGAGTGCAGTGGCCGGGTCTCAGCTCACTGCAAGCTCCGCCTCCCGGGTTCACGCCATTCTCCTGCCTCAGCCTCCGGAGTAGCTGGGACTACAGGCGCCCGCCACCTCGCCCGGCTAGTTTTTTGTATTTTTAGTAGAGACGGGGTTTCACCATGTTAGCCAGGATGGTCTCGATCTCCTGACCTTGTGATCCGCCCGTCTCGGCCTCCCAAAGTGCTGGGATTACAGGCTTGAGCCACCGTGCCCGGCCAATAATTCTTTATAGTAAATTTGCCCTCTTCAAGTCACTGTGTGTGTTCTGACTCCTGATTGGATCTTGACTGATATATGCTACAACGGGCCACACAATGCAGATGTTAGACAAGGCAGGCGAGAACCAAATATGGGGACATAGGAAGACATTTGGCATGTGTTGTGAGACGAAAGAAAGGTAACAAAACAGCGTGCACATTATATACATACATGCTCTAAATTGTTAAAAATGTTATCTATGGGGGCACAATTAAGTGTGTTTAGCCTTATGATATGGCCTGGCTGTGTCCCCACTCACATCTCATCTTGAACTGTAGCTCCCATAATTCCCACCTATTGTGGGAGGGACCCAGTGGGAGATAACTGAATCATGGGGCGGTTTCCCCCATACTGTTCTCATGGTAGTGAATAAGTCTCACGAGATCTGATGGTTTTATAAGGGGAAACCCCTTTCTCTTGGTTCTCATTCCCTCATCTGCCGCCATGTAAGACGTGCCTTTCACCTTCTGCCATGATTGTGAGGCCTCCCCAGCCACGTGGAACTGTGAGTCCATTAAACCTCTTTTTCTTGATAAGTTACCCAGTCTCGGGTATGTCTTTATCAGCAGCGTGAAAACGGACTAATGCACTTTATATATTTATGTATTTTTTTTACAGTAAGACAGTATTACTTTTGTAATTTAAAAACAGATGCACCTTTTACTAAATCTAATACTTTAAAAATATGCCAACTGACCAACAGGTGTTTTCTGGCCCCAGGATTATGAGGCTGACGTTCTGTGTTCCCTGAGAAATGATTTACAGAAATGTTTCCCTGAGCCCGAGCAACTCTGGGGCTGCTGATAAAGCAATTATTGGTTGTCCACTCGATGCCTGGCTCTCCTTTCTCAAATGTGAACCACCTCTTAGGAAACCGAAAACTTTTCCCTACCTTTGCTATAACATGCTGAATTCTCTCATTGTGATAATCAAATAGATATATGTCCACACACTCATTCACCCAACAGATCTTTCCTGGTGGGCCACTGTGGGCCAGGTCTTTCCCCAAGCACTGGGACTAGGGAGACCCTATCCTACCCCTATCTCTATTGCTTAAGCCCAGGAGTTCAAGACCAGCCTAGCTAACATAGCAAAAAAAAAAAAAAAGCACCTTGTACTTTAAAAACAACCTAATATCCAGAAGCAATTGACTGTGGAATAACTTGTTTTCTTTTTTTTTTTTTTTTTTTTTTTTGAGATGGGGTTTCACTCTGTCACTCAGGCTGGAGTACAATGGCACAATCTCAGCTCACTGCAGCCCTTGCCTCCAGGGCTCAAGCGATCCTCCCACCTCAGCCTCAAGAGTATTAGGACCACAGGCACATGCCACCATGCCTGGCTACTATTTTGTATTCTGGTAGAGATGGGATGTCCATTTTTTGTAGAGAGTGTCTCACTATGTTGCCCAACCTGGTCTCAAACTCCTAAGCTCAAGAGATCTACCTGCCTTGGCCTCGCAAAGTACTGGGATTACAGGAGTGAGCCACCACACCCAGCCTTATTTTCTTGAGACAGGGTCTCACTCTGTCACCCAGACTGGAGTGCAATGGTGCAATCACGGCTTGCTGCAGCCTTGACCTTCCGAGCTCAAGTGATCCTCCCACCTCGTCCTTCTAAGTAGGTGGGACTATAGGCGTGCACCCCCTTGCCAGGCTACTGTTTTTAGTTTTACTTTTTGTAGAGATGAGGTCTCCCTGTGTTGCCCAGGCTGCTTTCAAATTCTTGAGCTCAAGGGATCCTCCAGCCTTGGTCTCCCAAAGAGCTGGCATGAGCCACCACACCTGGACCCTCATTTTCAATAAAAAATAAACTTCAATTATATTCCTAGTTAAAATCACAGTGCTACAGCCTGAAGGGGCAATGGGTATGTTTTCCTAAAAATAAGCAATATTCATTAAGAAAAGATGTTCTTATATTTTATGAAAATTGTGGGATTTGTTTGTTTGTTTGTTTTACCTTTTTGTTGTATCCGCTGTGGTGTAGGAGGAGAGCCTGGAAACTCATCTTGATCAGAAACATTTTCATCATCTTCACTGTCCACCTCATGTAACAATGGCACCTTTTTGTTATAAAAGACAAAGGAGGAAAGAAATGAGAAATGTCCTTCTAACAAATTCCAATGTCTTCTTTCAAACCTTCCCCACTGGGAGCTCCCTCCATGGGCACTTCAGCTACTTTTCTTAGTGACACACAAAAGGGCTACATCAGGTATGGCTGGATGACACTTCCAGGCCCTCAGGAAAAGCCTGGGGGGCAAAGGCAACACCATTCAAGTTACGCCAAGGCCATTGAGAGCTCCATATCCCAGCCATGTTGCCAGGGCAGCTTCCCTTCCTCATCCCTGCCAGGGACCACCCAATACCACTCCATGCTGGCACTGACACCATGTTACTAATTTCCCCCTATGCCTTTTTGTTGAGACAGGGTCTCCCTCTGTCACCCAAGCTGCAGCACAGTGGTGTGATCACAGCTCACTGCAACCTTGACTTCCCACATGCAAGCGATCCTCCCACTTCAGCCCCCGGAGTAGCTGGGACCACAGGCATGCACCACCACACCCAGCTAATTTTTTTTTATTTTTTGTACAGACAGGTCTCCTTTTGTTGCCCAGGCTGGTCTCAAACTCCTGGGCCCATGCGATCCTCCTGCCTCAGCCTCCCGAAATGCAGGGATTACAGACGACAGCCACTGCACCCAGGCTGTGTTAATAATTTCTATGTGGGACAAGCAGTGCTGACCTCCCCTGGGAGGACTCTCACTGAGGCCTGCTATGTTCACCAATTATGTAAGTCCACTACAAATTTCATTTACTGAGGGACTCCCCTCTACTGTCTGAGAGTAGCTCCTACATAGGTAACCATTCATGTTAGCTATATAGGAGCTACTGAAATTTTGTTTCATCCCAACATGGCAGGGACACAGAGTTGTCCTTCAGAGAGGGCCATGGGCCAGGAATGGGACCTGCTGCTGATGAGGAGGAGACATTCCTATTGGCAGGAGCCTGGGGGTAGGAACAGAGGCTGCCAAGGAGGAAGAGAAAGAACAGTGAAACAGGTTTTTCTTTTTCTTTTTTTAAGACATGGTCTCACCGTGTCACCCAGGCTGGAATGCAGTGGCGCAGTCATGGCTCGCAGCAGCCTTTACCTCCTGGGCTCAAGCAATCCTCCACCTCAGCCTCCCAAGCAGCTAGGACTACAATCGCATGCCACCATACCCAGCTAATTTTTAAATTTTTTGTAGAGATGGGGTCTCAGTATGTTGTCCAGGCTGGTCTCGAACTTCTGGCCTCAAGCGATCCTCCTGCCTCAGCCTCCCAAAGGGCTGGGATTACAGGCATGTAGTAAACTTTCCCTCTTCAAGTCACTGTGTGTGTTCTGACTCCTGATTGGACCTTGACTGATATATGCTACATCAGGCCACACAATGCAGATGTTAGACAAGGCAAGAGATAACCAAATTTGGGGACGTAGGAAGACATTTGGCATGTGTTGTGAGACGAAAGAAAGGTAACAAAACACCGTGCACATTATATACATACATGCTCTAAATTGTTAAAAATCTTATCTGTGGGGGCACAATTAAGTGTGTTTAGCCTTATGATATGGTCTGGCTGTGCACTCAGCCTGAACCAGGGGTTATGTGGTGAACTGTGACTGGCGCTGTCTGGGTGGGCTGCCCTTTGGCTCTCCTGATTCTTCAGTAAAATCTTGCTTTTGTGATCAGTTTGGCTTAGCTGGGCTGCACTGCAGGCAATGGAAGGGCTGTCCCTGGGGCTGACAAGGAGGTGGTGGCAGGGACCAGCAAGACGCCCATGAGAAGGGGCATTTCAGAGTAAGAGCTAAGGCTGCTAGGTCCACCTGTCTCTGTGGACATGGTTCAAGGTGACCTGGCTCAAGAGAAGCAAACAGGTCACCCAAGCTACTCATCATTTGAAGAAAGAAAAAGTAAATGACCCCGCACTTTTTTTTTTAATAGAGACAGGATCTCACTATGGTGTCCAGGCCAGTCTTGAACTCCTGTCCTCAAATGATCCTCCCACCTCCACCTCCCAAAGTGGTGGGATTACAGGCATGAGCCCCTGCCCACGGCCGACCTCAAACTTTTTTTATCTCCCAGGAACAAACTTCCTTGTTCAACCTGTCAAAAATATATTAAGTGACTCACTACTCTCAAGGAAATGTGAAATGGATAAGATGACTTAAAAAATATTAGGGGTCAGGCACGGTGGCTCACGGATTCCAGCACTTTGGGAGGCCGAGGTGGGTAGATGATCTGAGGTTAGGAGTTCAAGACCAGCCTGACCAACATGGAGAAACCTCGTCTCTACTAAAAGTACAAAATTAGCCGGGCGTGGTGGCGCATGCCTGTAATCCCAGCTACTCAGGAGGCTGAGGCAGGAAAACTGCTTGAACCCAGGAGGCGGAGGTTGCAGTGAGCCAAGATGGCACCATTGTACTCCAGCCTGGGCAATAAGAGGGAAACTCTGCCTCCCTCCCCCTACAAAAAAAGTGTTAAGAAGATGCCCAATATGGACAACTGTTTGGCAGTATCTACTGGTACTAAAGCTGATGGTACATATGCCCTATGACCATACACATGCCATTTCTCAGTATACACCCACCAGAAATACACAAATATGTACATCAAGGGACACATCCCCAAATGTTCACAGCAGCACTATTCCTAAGAGTCCCAAACTGGAACCAATCAAGTCTCTGTCATCAGTAAAACGAATAACTGAGTGGTACGGTTGCACAGTAAAATATACAGCAATGAGAACGAACCAGCCCCTGCTATACACAATAACTGAAGACTCCCAAACTCCAAATAATGCATACCGTCCAATTAAGACCATGTAAATTTTCAGAATAGGCAAAGCTAATATCAGATTATTTTTAAAGATTAAAGCTAATCTTGGCAATGGTTAACTCTGTGGGAAGCAGTAAGTGACTAAGAAGAAGGGGGATTTCTAGGGTACAAGTAATTTTTTTTAATCTGAGTGGTGGCTACTTTTTGAAAATTTATCGAAATATACACTTATGATTTATTCACTTCTTGTGCATGTTTTATATATCAATAAGTAAGTCTACTAAAAACATACCTTCATAAAGAATTTGTGATACTTTATACAAACATACTTTAAAAGGCTTGGCTGGGCGCAATGGCTCACGCTGGTAATCCCAGCACTTTGGTAGGATCACCTGAGGTCAGAAGTTCGAGACCATCCTGGCCAACATGGTGAAACCCAGTCTCTACTAAAAATACAAAAATTTGCTGGGCTTGGTGGCGGGCACCTGTAGTTCCAGCTACTCGGGAGGCTGAGGCAGGACAATCACTTGAACCCAGGAGGCGGCGGTGAACCAAGATTGTACTACTGCATTCCAGCCTGGGTGACAGAGCAAGACTCTGTCTCAAAAGAAATAAACAACAAAAAATTATACATATGTATATATATGCGCAGTACTCTAGTTGTTTACTTAAACTTGTAGTAAAAGAATAAAAACACAAACTTCAGGATGCACTCCAAATCTAAGAAAAGATGGGTTTCCAAGGAGGGAGTGGGGTTAGAGGACAAGGCAACATCAACCCTAATGGCAGCATTTTATTGTTTATTACTTTCTACTTTTCACATTTTAAAATTTAAAACTTTTCCTACTACACATGGCTCCTAAAACCACCCTAACAGACTTGCCTAAAAAATCAAAATAACTGTCCTTCTAACTAGGAAAGAGTCTCTGTAGGTCACTGTATCTCCTTCTTCCAAGGGAAATATTGTAGCAAGCTTTCCCTCTAGAATAGCACAGTGATATGACTCTATGTGTAACATCGGTCCAATGGTCCAAGTGTGCGGGTGAGGAGCGGTGGAACTGACTGTGAGCCCTGCAGAGCTGGACAGGCGCACCTCCCTCCTGGGGGCTCTGGGCAGTGTCTGCCTATTCCAGAGCTCCTTGCTATGAGAAACCTAATTCTATGTGTGAAAGTCTGTATATGTGGGAAAATGATGGTGAGTTCATGAAACAGCCACATAAGGATCCCTCAAAATAAGCTCCTGAAGACCATTTAAAACATATTTTAGGGCCAGATGCGTTGGCTTACACATGTTCCCAACACTTTGGGAGCCCGAAGCAAGAGGATTGCTTAAGCCCAGGAGTTCAAGACCAGTCTGGCTAACATAACAAGACCCTGGCCCTATAGAAAATAAATAAATAAATAAATAAATAAAATGCCAGTTGTGGTGCCACGTGCCTATAGCCCTGGCTACTCGGGAGGCTGAGGTGGAAGGATCACTTGAGCCCAGGAGGAGGTGGCTATAATGAGCTATGATCGTGCCACTGCACTCCAGCCTGGGGACAGTGAGACCCCATCTCAATTTAAAAAAAAAAAAAAAGTGTTTTAATATAGCAGAGGCTAATCAATATACATATAATCAATACTGGTGTAGCTTAATGCTGTCAGTCTATATGTTCAGACACTATGAACAACATATTATAATGATGGCAAAAAAAAGAGAAAGGGGCTGGGCACAGTGGCTCACACCTGTAATCCTAGTACTTTGAAACGCTGAGGCAGGCGGATCACTTGAGTCAGGAGTTCGAGACCAGCCTAGGCAACATGGGGAAACCCTGTCTCTACAAAAAACACAAAAAATAGCCAGGTATGGTGGTGTGTGTCTGTAGTCCCAGCTACTTGGAGGCTGAGGTGGGAGGATCGCTTGAATCCAGGAATTTGAGGCTGCAGTGAGCTATAACGGTGCCACTGCCCTCCAGCCTGGGGGACAGGGCAAGAAGACCCTGTCTCAAAAAAGAAAAAGAAAAAGAAAAGAAAGAAACAAAGAAAAAGATAAAGGAAAAAGGGATATGTGCTGTATCTTGCCATTAAGGAAATATCATTATGTAGTTTCCAAAACCCTGGGAAGCAGTTTAAAAATAGGGATTCGCAGAGCAGCTGGCAGTGGAGAAGTATGTTTCCTTGAATCTCTCTGTGTGCAGTTCCCTGATGTGTGACAGGGCAATGAAGGGAATTCCTCACCGAGTCAGTGGGGGTCAGCTAAGATAAATGCACACAGGAGTTAGAAACAGGGAGCGCTCATAGTAAGCACTCAAAGCACGTCAGCTCCCATTGAGAGACGCATGACGATCTTGCCCGTCATGCACGAATTTAAAGAAAGGGTGCAGTGTGCAAAATGATACCATAAAAGTGATAGGAAATTTAGCTTCCAAGGTCAAAAAAAAAGAATAAGATTGCTAAGCTTTGAATGGAAGTCCACATTAAGAATATGAAGATGTTCATCTTTGTTTTTGCAAGATAAAGGAAAGAAGTTTATGTTTTAATCTAACCAAATAGAAATGAAGCTGGACACGTTTAAAAAATAAGCCCCAAAGCAAATGCTATCAAATGCAGAATAGAGAGAAGAAATCCTTAGCAATACACTAATTTACCAAAAGTTAATGTCAGGGTGAATGTCAAGAAGAAAATTGGGAACATAGAAAACACCTGATTTCTGTGTGGCACAGCGTACAGGTCATCACCATGGCCTCCTTTGTCCTCCTGGGCACTGACATCCCCCAGTTCCTTGCAGCTGGATGACAGCTGAGTTTCAATGTCCTCTTCTTCCTCACAGCCCAGTGTTTCAAAGGATGGCAAAGAAGATCTCCTTCCCATCTCACTCTGCCAATTTGGTCTGTATTAGAACATTCATGAGGAAAACAAACAAAAAGTCATTTAACACTTGACATTGATACATATCATGTATTAAATGTACTGCCTCCAAGTCCTTACCATAAATGTGTGATAGTACAAAGTACACAGAAGCTAAAAGATTAAATTTTCTACCGTTCCATCTCTTTGTACACTCAGCATATCCTTCTAATTTCTGTTTTTAGAGTTACTGCATACATATACAATTCGCCTTGTTATGAATAAGGGTTTTTTTTTTTGTTTTGTTTTTATTTGTCTGTTTGTCTGTTTTCTGAGATAGGGTCTCACTCTGTCTCCCAGGCTGGAGTGCAGTGGTACAAACATGGTTCACTGCAGCCTCAACCTCCCTGGACTCAGGTGATCCTCCAACCTCAGCCTCCCAAAAGCTGGGACTAACCATGCCCAGATAATTTTTGTATTTTTTGTAGAGACAGGGTTTCACTATGTTGTCCAGGCTGGTCTCGAACTCCTTGGCTCAAAGGATCTGCCCACCTCAACCTTCTAAAGTGCTAGGACTACAGGCATGAGCCACTGAGCCCAGCCTGTTGTTGTTGTTGTTGTTGTTGTTGTTGTTATTATTTTGAGATGGAGTCTCACTCTGTCACCCAGGATGGAGTCCAGTAGCGCAATATTTGGCTTACTCCAACTTCAGCCTCCCGGGTTCAAGCGATTCTCCTGCCTCAGCCTCCTGAGTAGCTGGGATTACAGGCACTTGCCACCACGCATGGCTAATTTTTCTATTTTTAGTAGAGATGGGGTTTCACCATCTTGGCCGGGATGGTCTCGAACTCCTGACCTCAAATGATCCGCCCACCTCGGCCTCCCAAAGTGCTGGGATTACAGGCATAAGCCACTGTGCCTGGCGCCGGCCTGCTAATTAATAAGTTTTTGTTGTTGTTGTTTTTAATTGAGACAGGGTATCATTCTGCCACACAGGCTGGAATGCAGAGGTACAATCTCGGCTCACTGCAGCATCCACCTCCCCAGCTCAAGTGATCCTCCCACCTCAGCCTCCCGAGTAGCTGGGACTACAGATGTACTCCACCATACTCAGCTAATTTTTTGCTTGTTTGTTTGTTTGTATTTTTAGTAGAGAAGGGGTTTGGCCATGTTGCCCAGACTAGTCTCAGACTCCAGAGCTGAAGCGATCCACCTACCTCAACCTCCCAAAGTGTTGGGATTACAGGTATAATCCACTGTCCCCAACCTATTAATAAGTTTTTAAGTCAACATTTTAAAAGGTAAGAATCCAGTAGATATGCCAGCTTAACCATCCATTTTCCTTGCTTAGGTGGGTTTTTTGCCTTCACTTTCCATTGCTGTAGATAACCCTGTAATAAACATCCGTGTGCAGATAACCTCTACTGTATTTAGGATTACTCCTATAAAACAAACCACCATAGAGTAAATTCTTTTTTTTTTTTCTTTTTTTGAGATGAAGTCTCGCTGTGTCACCTAGGCTGGAGTGTGGTGGTGCGATCTCAGTGCACTGCCACCTCTGCCTCCCAGGTTCAAGTGATTCTCCTGCCTCAGCCTCCCAAGTAGCTGGGTCTACAGGCACCTGCCACCATGCCTTGCTAATTTTTGTATCTTTAGTAGAGATGGGGTTTCACCACATTGGCCAGACTGGTCTTGAACTCCCGACCTCAAGTGATCCGCCTGCCTCGGCCTCAAAAAGTGCTGGGATTACAGGCTTGAGCCACCATGCCCAGCCCATACAGTAAATTCTTGAGTCAAATGGTGTGAACATTTTGTGTCTATATACATACTGCACAAAATCATTTCTCCAAGCTACAAATACACTGGTAATAATTTTATGAAACTTGCCAAAACAACTTAAAACCCACTGTCTAAATTTGCATTTGTTACTGAGACTGAACGTTTTTCCATATGCTTGTGTTCAGGTCCTTTGTCTATTTTACTTCTGGTATGTCCATTCCAATTTGTTTTTTTCATTTTGTGTGTGTGTGTGTGTGTGTGTGTTTTTGAGACAGGGTCTCACTCTGCCATCCAGGCTGGAGTGAAATGACAAGATCATAGCTCACTGCAACTTTGACCTCCTGGGCTCAAGTGATCCTCCTGCCTCAGCCTCCCAAGTAGCTGGGACTACAGGTAAGCAACACCATGCCAGGATGATTTTTGTATTTTTTGTAGAGATGGGTGTCTCACTTTATTGCCCAGGCTGGTCTCGAACTCCTGATCTTAAGCAGTCCTCCCACCTCAGCCTCTCAAAGTGCTGGGATTACAGGTGTAAACCACCACACTTGGCTTCCATTCCAATTTGAAATTACTAAAATTAATGTACTAAAATTAAAATCCTGACTTTGCTTTTACTATAAATGTTTTTTCTGTTCTATTAATATTATTTTGGTTTTATAAATTTCTTAAACATAGAAGTGATTAAAAAGGTTTCTTTTACCTTCTAAATTCTAATTCTAAAGTCTTATTAAAGACTTATTCTAAAGTCTTATTTGTGTGTCTATATAGTATAATCCTTCATTCATTAGGAATTTATTTTGGTGTATGACTTAGGCAAGGCTCAAAGCTGATTTCTAATATTGCTAATCAATGTAGCACCGAATCCTTTCCTTCCCCTTTGAGCTGTGGGACAGACTATTAAAGATTCAGTATGCTTGTAGAAACACTAGGTTCACCTCAGGGCATTCCTGGGCACCTCTGTATCACTCAACTAGTCCTATACTGTTCTTGCTACTTTATCTATACATTTTAAAATATGACAGGGTCGGACACAATGGCTTTTTATTGCATCAATTGAGGGGTAGCTGTTGGGATGTTCGTGGTTAAAATACAATTGCTGGGCTCTGACTGGGTTGCTTTTTGGTCTCTTGTTTTTGGGGTTTGGCAAGGGTACATTTACCTACATTGATGGAAAAGTCAGAGATGGGGAGGATTGCAGATTTAATCGGAAACAGTTCTTGAAATTGAGCGTACGTGCGTGCGTGAGCGTGGTTCACACCTATAATCCCAGCACTTTGAGAGGCTAAGGAGAGAGGATTTCTTGAAGCCAGAAGTTGAAGACCAGCCTGGCAACATCAGGAAACCTTGTCTCTACAAAAAAAAAAGTAAAAATTAGCCTGGGCTGGGCACAGTGGCTCACACCTGTAATCCCAGCACTTTGGGAGGCCAAAGTGGGCAGATTGCTTGAGGTCAGGAGTTCAAGACCAGCCTGGCCAACATGGCGAAACCCCATCTCTACTAAAAATACAAAAATTAGCCAGGTGTGGTGGCGTGCACCTGTAGTCCCAGCTACTCTGGAGGCTGAGGCAGGAGAATTGCTAGAACCCAGGAGGCAAAGGTTGCAGTGAGCCGAGATCAGGCCACTGCACTCCACCCTCGGCAACAGAGCAAGACTCTGTCTCAAAAAAAAAAAAAAAATTAGCCAGGCATGATAGCACGCATCTGTGGTACCAACTTCTTGGGAGGCTAAGGCAGGAGGATCACTTGAGCCTGGGAGGAGGAGGTTGCAGTGAGCCATGATTGTGCCATTGCACTCCAGCCTGTGCAACAGAATGAGATCCTGTGTCAAAAAAAAAAAAGAAAGAAAATTTAAAAATCCCCCCAAAAACAAAATAAAATACAACAGGGCTAATCCAGCATTCCTGTGTGTCAGACCATCTCCTCTGATGGTCTTACAGGCTTATTTTTTTCCACTGAATTTTAGAGCCATTTACTCATCTTTAGTTTTTATCCAGCCAAAGTATAATTCTTACCAGGAAAAAAAAAGGTTAAATTCAAATATCTCAAAATGGTGGTGATACTTTTGGTCAAAACAAAAATAAAAACAAGCCCTAGAAGGAAATACATTAAGTATTTATATGACACCATGGTAGGAAGTGTCTTACTAAATTTACAATTATTACAGAAAATATAAATTTAAAAATGGGTAGATTTTACTACATACAAAATACAAAATATTTAGTGTATCAAAAAAGCCAGCACAGGCTAGGCACAGTAGCTCATGCTTATAATCCCAGCACTTTGGGAGGCCAAGGTGGACAGATCGCTTGAGGTCAGGAGTTCAAAGACCAGCCTGGCCAACACGGTGAAACCCCGTCTCTACTAAAAATACAAAAATTAGCCAGGTGTGGTGGCGTGCACCTGTAGTCCCAGCTGAGGCAGGAGAATCGCTTGAACCCAGTAGGCAAAAGTTGCAGTGAGCCGAGATCAGGACACTGCACTCCACCCTGGGCAACAGAGTGAGACTCTGTCTCAAAAAAAGAGCCAACCCGACACAAAGTTGAATATACATGACAATTAAAAAGGGAAATGTGGCCAGGCGCGGTGGCTCACATCTATAATCCCAGTGCTTTGGGAGGCCAAGGTGGGCAGATCACTTGAAGGCGGGAGTTCGAGACCAGCCTGACCAATGTGGAGAAACCCCATCTCTACTAAAAATACAAAAATTAGCTGGGTGTGGTGGTGCATGCCTGTAATTCCAGCTACTCAGGAGGCAGAGGCAGGAAAATCGCTTGAACCTGAGAGGCGGAGGTTGCAGTGAGCCGAGATCGCGCCATTGCATTCCAGCCTGGGCAGTAAGAGTGAAACTCTGTCTCAAAAAAAAAAAAAAGGGCAAATGTGATCATGGATCCCTACTCTCATCCCTGCCCCATGCGCCCTTAGAGACCTCCAGTGTCTTCCCACCATTCCTAGGGCAGACACCAACCCTCTAAACAGGACACTAAAGGCATCCCCAGCCTGAACCCTGCCCAGTCCTCCAGGCCCATCTCACATCCCAAACATCCTCCTTACACTGCCGCCTGTGTCACATTCCCTCGTCTGTGTCTGGAAAGCTCATCCCAGCCCCACAAAGATCATCCCCAGCCCTTGAGCTGTTCCTAGATGATTCCTGTATGTCCTAAGCTCTCCTCTCAACCCTTTCCTCCTCAGGAGGAGACCTTCCTGACCCCCTAGCCCTGTGTCAGCTCAAACCCAGGAGAAGCAACAAAGGGAAAGATGATGAAGAAAAAAGGCTAAACTGCAGCTGCCAGGAAGGTCAAATTAGTGTGACTGTCCAGAGACACACGTGAGAGGTGAGGAGGGACCACTCTCACTGTTCAGGTTGCCGCACAAAGAAACTTACTAAGGGCTGGAAGCAGCACTGAATTCATTAGCTCTGTGCCACTGTGAAAATGGCCAGGACCCATACAAGTCAAAATCGAACAAGATCCACTATGGAGGAAATCCAGATCCCAGAGCAATTAGGTCACTGGACAGTCGCTGGACAGTGTCCATTTGACACTGGTGATGAAAACCCAGCGACTAAGCCTCTAGTCATAAATATGTGCAGGAGCACCCGCGCACCCACACAGGTACACATGCACACACAGGTACACATGCACACACACGTACTCATGCACACACACACGTAGAGACCAGGCTGAGCTGCCCCTCTTCCACCCAGAGAGGAAGCAGAGGCGGCGATCTGGTACCCACCGAAGCCTCAGCTCTGAGGTAGTGGCATAGGGCTCGATGAAGCTGTCTTGTTCAACACTGCTCACGTCACTCTCAGACCGGGATCTCCGGCGAGGCTGAGGAATGGCAACCGTCCGCCCAGTCAATGTTGTCGCCAGAATGGCTGCTGCCAGAGCAGATCTGCGGACAAAAACATCCCGTGGAGACGGTGAGACATGAACATTCCAGGTGAAGGCTGAACAAGATACACGAACTGATCGAGGCTTACCTTCTGCTGGACGGTGTCAACTTAGCATTTGCTCTGCTCCCGTCATCTACCGCGGGCCATCAGACAATCTCATTTGATTCTCACACAACTGTATGACTACATAATATTGTCATCCCATTTTCCATAGAAATTAAATAACTTATAAATATTTCCTAGCCAAGGCCGGGTACGGTGGCTCACGCCTATAATCCCAGCACTTTGGGAGGCTGAGGCGGGTGGATCACCTGAGGTCAGGAGTTTGAGACCAGCCTGAATAACATGGTGAAACCCCATCTCTACTAAAAATACCAAAAATATTAGTCAGGTGTAGTGGTGGGCGCCTGTAATCCCAGCTACTTGGGAGGCTGAGGCAGGAGAATCACTTGAACCCGGGAAGCGGAGGTTGCAGTGAGCCAAGATCACACCATTGCACTCCAACCTGGGCAACACAGCGAGACTCTGTCTCAAAAAAAAAAAAAAAAAAAAAAAAAAAAAAAAAAAAAAAAAAAAAAAAGATTTCCTAGCCGATAGGAGGTAGAACAGGGCCTGTAATCCAGAGAGACACAAAAGCCTACATTCAAGTAGTTTTCTTATTAGAATGGAAAAAGAAAATGAGATATAGAAAGACTAAAAGATTTAGAAGGGGACTGACTTTAAAAATACAAATTACTCAGGAATATATTATAGGAAAGTTAGAGTAAACAGATTTACCCTCCTGCCCAAAAAAGTAAAACAAGGCCAGGCGCAGTGGCTTATGCCTATAGTCCCAGCACTTTGGGAGGCTGAGGTGGGTGGATCATGAGGTCAGGAGATCAAGACCAGCCTGGCTAACACGGTGAAACCTCATCTCTACTAAAAATACAAAAAAATTGCCAGGTGTGATGGCACACACACCTGTAATCCCAGCTACTCAGGAGGCTGAGGCAGGAGAATCAGTTGAACCCGGGAGGTGGAGGTTGCTGTGAGCTGAGATTGTACCACTGCACTCTAGCCTGGGCAACAGAGTGAGACTCCATCTCAAAAAAAAAAAAAAAAGTAAAACAAAACAAAAGACCACTGTCCCAGCTTGCTGCCTAGGAAAATGTCCAGGTCACAGCACAGGGAGGAGGAATGCATGGAGCCAGGCAGACTCCTCGAATTGTAGAGATGGAGCTGAGAGAGTGTGTAGGATAGAGTGCTGGACAGGAGAGAAGCGCACAGAGAGAACGAGGAGATCTGCAGAAGGTCCCCCAGTTTCAGCGGGATATGGTGCAGCACACAAGTGTGAGGAAATTACCCGACCGTGGAGGAAGAACCACTCACAAGGATCAGAGGAGCAGAGCCAGGTGCTTATACACAGCCCAGGATGGCAGCTGCTTCCACCAGGTGGACTAGAGAAACCCATCATTCACAAGATGCTGGGTGCGGCACTCAGAAAGGTCTGGCCGCAGTACTGGGGAATAATTAGCCCTGGCTGAGCACTGCTCCATGTCCCACCTAACAAATCATATAAGAAAGACCCGGCCAGGTGTGGTGGCTCACGTCTGTAATCGCAGCACTTTGAGAGGCTGAGGCAGGCGGATCACAAGGTCAAGAGATCAAGACCATCCTGGCCAACATGGTGAAACCCTGTTTCTACTAAAAATACAAAAATTAGCTGGGCATGGTGGCGGGAGCCTATAGTCCCAGCTACTCAGGAGGCTAAGGCAGGAGAACTGCTTGAATCCAGGAGGTGGAGGTTTCAGTGAGCCGAGATCGCACCACCATACTCCAGCCTGGCAACAGAGCAAGACTCTGTCTCAGAAAAAAAAAAAAAAAAAAAAGACCCAAAAGATCTGTTTCCAAGAAATTGAACTGCATCCCCAAACAAAGGTCAAGATGTTTTAAGGAATACAAAATGATCCAGCACTCAAGGTAAAATTCACAAGATCTTCTATCCACTTAGATAAGCAGGCATGCAAAGAGACAGGAAACCATGACCTGTAAGGAAGACAGCCGTCAACGGAAACCCACTAAGAATTGAACACATATGTTAGAACTGGCAGCAAAGCACATTCAGATCGTTATAACAGCTGTATTTCATATAATCAAAAAGCCAAGTAGAGACATGGACAATTATAAAAAGAACCAAACTTCATGAGATCAAAATGACAACATCAGAGATAGAAAGTATACTGGATGGGATTAACAGATTATATATTGCAGAAGATCAGTAAAATTAAAGGCAAAAACAACCAAAAATAACCAAAATGAAATGGAGATGGAAAAAAAAATTTTTAAGAGCATCAATCAGATGTGGGATAAAAACCACTGTTCTTTATATTTTGGTTTTGGGGTTTTTGAGACGATATCACTGTTGCCCAGGCTGGAGTGCAGTGGCGCAGTCACAGCTCAGTATAGCCTCAACCTCCTGGGCTCAAGTGATCCTCCCACCTCAGTCTCTCGAATAACTGGGACTATAGGCACACGCCACCACACCTGGCTAATTTTTATATTTTTTGTAGAGATGGGGTCTCGCTATGTTCTCCAGGCTGGTCTGGAACTCCTGGGCTCAAGTAATCCTCCTGCCTCAGGCTCCCAAAGTGTTGGGATTACAGGCGTGAGCCACCACGCCCGGCTGCTGTTTTGTTTTAAATTACTACATTTTGGTGTAATTGTTACACAGCAATAAATAATAGCCTCATCATCAAACAGTGCTGGAAAAATCAAATCTCCATATGCAAAAAAAAAAAAAAAAAAAAAAAATTCATGGATCTATGGTTTCACTCTGTGCCCTTACCCAAATCTCCTCTCAAATTGTAATTCCCACATGTTTAAGAAGGAAAGTGATTGGATTATGGGGGCAGTTTCCCCCATCCTGTTCTCGTGATAGTGAGTGAACTCTCACAAAAGCCGATGGTTTTACAAATGGTAGTTTCTTCTGAGCTCTCACATGCTCACTGTCTCTCACCTGCCGCCATGTAAGACGTGCCTACCTCCCTTTTCGCCATGATTGTAAATTTCCTGAGGACTCCCCAGCCATGCAGAACTGTGAGTCAATTAAATCTCCTTCGCTTATAAATTACCCCATCTCGGGTAGTATCTTTAGAGCAGTGTGAGAACGGACTAATACACACCATTTACAAAAATTAACTCTAAATGGATTACAGACCTAACTGTAAAGCATAAAACCATAACACTTCTAGAAGAAAATATAAGAGAAAACCTTTGTGACCTTGGGTTAGGTAAATATTTCTTCAATATAAGACACTGAAAGCATGATCCATAAAAGAAAAAATTGTAAGCTGGACTTCATAAAAATTAATAACTTCTGCTCTTTGAAAGGCAATGTTTAAGAGAATGAAAAGACAAGCCACAGATAGAGAGAAAAGACTTGCAAATCACACATTTGATAAAAGACTTGTGTTACTATATAATGAACCCTCAGAATGCAATAATGGAAAACAAGCCGGGGCTGGGATGTCTCCAGGAAGCCCACAATCTTCACCCAGGTCTCTGCTTAGATCTCCTGGATGAAAAATGTCATTGCCTCCAACTGAACATGTTCCTGAGTCCAACGGCCTTCCCAAGATGGTTCTTAGATCTGCAACAGGACTTGTGACTAACAAGGAATGCCCAATTTTTGTAAATGTGCAAAAGATGTGAACAGATGCTTCACTAAAAAAGATATAAAGACAACAAATAAGCACATGAAAAAAATGCTCAATACCATTAGCCATTAGAGAAATGCAAAATAAGGCCAGGTGCGGCAGCTCACGCCTGTAATCCCAGCACTTTGGGAGGCCAAGGCGGGTGGATCACTTGAGGTCAGGAGTTTGAGATCAGCCTGGCCAACGTGGCGAAACCCCATCTGTACTAAAAATACAAAAATTAGCCGGGTGTGGTGGTGTGTGCCTGTAATCCCAGCTACTCAGGAGGCTGAGGCACGAAAAGAGAATCGCTTGAATCTGGGAGGCGGAGGTTGCAGTGAGCTGAGAACATTCCACTGCACTCCAGCCTGGGTGACAGAGTGAGACTCTGTCTCAAAAATAACAGACTCCGTCTCAAAAACAAAAAAACAAAAAACAAAAAAAACACAGTGAAATACTAGGACACACTCATTAAATGTCCAAATGTTTAAAAACCGACCACGGCAATCCCTTGTTCTTTTTTATTCTAAACTGGGCCTATGAGAATGGCTTCCACAAAGGAGAGCAACAAGAAGGATTGTTCTGTCATCAACAAGGTTGTGACCGAAAGTACACTGTCAACACTCACAAGCACATCTATGGAGTGTGCTTTAAGACACTGCCCCTGGCATACACAAAGAGATCTAGACATTTCTCATGAAAGAGCTAGAAACTCCAGATGTGTGCATTGATGCTGGGCTCAGCAAAGCTGTCTCAGACAAAGGAGTAAGGAATATCCCCACCGTATCTGTGTACCACTGTCCAGAAAGCGTAAGGAGATGAAGATTGATCAAACCAGCTCTATACATTGGTTACCTATGCACCTGTCACCACTTTCAAAAACCTACAGTCAATGTGGATGAAAACTAACCACTGACTGTCCAAGTTATAGAAGACCACACGCACACACATATACACACACGCACTCACACACATGCAAACACATACACACACACACACACACACACTCTCTGACCAAACCAAGTGTTGGTGAGAATATGAAGCAACTGGACTCATATACTGTTGGTGGGAACATAAATGGGACAATGACCTTGGAAAACAGTTTGACAGTTTCTTAATAAATTAAATACCCCAGGCCGGGCGCGGTGGCTCACGCCTGTAATCCCAGCACTTTGGGAGGCCGAGGCGGGTGGATCACAAGGTCAGGAGATCGAGACCACAGTGAAACCCCGTCTCTACTAAAAATACAAAAAATTAGCCGGGCGCCGTGGTGGGCGCCTGTAGTCCCAGCTACTCAGGAGGCTGAGGCAGGAGAATGGCGTGAACCCGGGAGGCGGAGCTTGCAGTGAGCCGAGATCGCGCCACTGCACTCCAGCCTGGGCGACAGTGCGAGACTCCGTCTCAAAAAAAAAAAAAAAAAAAAAAAAAAAAATTAAATACCCACCTAGTATAAGGCCCAGCTATAGATATTTACCGAAGAGAAATGAAAGTATATATCCAAACATTTGTGTATACATTTTTTTTTTTTTTGAGATATGAGTCTCGCTTTGTTGCCCAGGCTGGAGTGCAGTGGTGTGATCTTGGCTCACTGCAACCTCTGCCTCTGGGTTCAGGCGATTCTTGTGCCTCAGCCTCCCCAGTAGCTGGGACTACAGGAGTGCACCACCACACCCAGCTAATTTTTGTATTTTAAGTGGAGATGGGTCTTCACCATGTTGACCAGGCTGGTCTCAAACTCCTGAGCTCAGGTGATCTGCCCGCCTTAGCCTCCCAAATTGCTGGGAATATAGGCGTGAGCCACCACACCCAGCTAGCGTGTAAATGTTTACAGCAGCCTTATTCTAGTAACCAAAACTCAGAAACAAACCAAATATCCATCAACAGGTGAACGGATAAACAAACTGTGGCATATTCATATAATGAAATACTCCTCAGTACGGAAAAGGATGAATTATTGACTTTCGGAACATGCATGAATCAGAATAATCATGCTGAGTGAAAGAAGGCAGTGTATTTTATGTAATTCCACTTATATAAAATTCTAGAAAATACAAACTAATCCATAGTGCGAGAAAGGAGATGAGAGGTTGCCTGGGGATGAACAGGAGCATGAAAGGTGGCAGAGAAGGGCAGGAGGAAGGAATTACAAAGGAGCATGAGGACTCTTGTCAGAATGACAGATATATTTATTGTCTTTTTTTCTTTTTCAGAAGCTCCCCTATTAATTATCTTTTTAAAATAAATATTTGTAGAGGCAGGGCCTCACTCACAACAGCCTCACTGTTACTCAGGCCGCAGTGCAGTGACACGATCCTAGCTCACTGCAGCCTTGACCTCTTGGGCTCAAGTGATCCTCGAGCCTTAGCCTCCTGAGTACCTGGGATTGCAGGCATGCACCAGCATGCTCAGATAATTTATTTTAATTTTTGCTATGGATAAGGTTTTGCTATGTTGCTCCGGCTGATCTTGAACTCCTGGGCACAAGCAATCCTCCTGCCTCAGCCTCCCAGGATCAGTTTAGCCTAGGAGTTCAAGACCAACTTGGGCAACATAGTGAGACCCCCATCTCTGCAGAAAATTTAAAAAATTAGCCAGTCATGGTGGCATGCACCTGTAGTCCCAGCTAGTCAGGAGGCTGAGACAGGAGGATCGCTTGATGCTAGGGGGTTGAGGCTGCAGTGAGCCACATTTGCACCAATGCACTCCAGCCTGGGCAACAGAATGAGGCCATGTCTCAAAAAAAAAAAAACACTTTTTGTTTTAGTCAGGCATAGTGGCTCATGTCTGTAATCCCAGCACTTTGGGAGGCAGAGGCAGGTGGATTGCTTGAGCCCAGGAGTTCAGCCTGGGCAACATGGCAAAAGCCTATCTCTACAAAAAAATAGAAAAATTAGCTGAGCATGGTGGTACGTGCCTGTAGTCCCGACTACCGGGGAGGCTGAGATGGGAGGACTGACTGAGCCTGGGAGGCAGAGGCTACAGTGAGCCATGATTGCACCACTGCACTCCAGCCTGGGCAACAGAGCAAGATCCTGCCTTGAAAAAATTAATTAATTAATTAAAAAAAAAAAAGAAAATTGGCTGGGCATGGTGGTTGATGCCTGTAATCCCAGCACTTTCAGAGGCCAAGGTAGGCAGATTAAGAGGTCAGGAGTTTGAGACCAGTCTGGCCAACATGGTGAAGCCCCATCTCTACTAAAAATACAAAAATTAGCTGGGCGTGGTGGCATGTGCCTGTAATCCCAGCTACTCTGGAGGCTGAGGCAGGAGGATTGCTTGAACCTGGGAGGTGGAGGTTGCAGTGAGCCAAAAATCCACCATTGCACTCCAGCCTGGGCAACAGAGAAAGACTCCATCTTGAAGGGAAAAAAAGAAAAGAAAAGAAAAGAAAAGAAAAGAAAATTTTGTGTATAATTCAAAATTCCCTGTTAACCTGAACACTTGGGCTTTAATGCTTTATATTTTTTAAAAAATACTCATCGCCTTCAGTCACGAAATGTGAGAAGTTCATGCACCTGAAAGGGACAGACCTCAAGTCAGTCCATTATCCTCAGAGACATCATATTAAATGCATCATTAGGAATTGTGGTAAACATTTTGAAGGACGTGATTCTAACTACTCTACTTGTACTTTTCTGGGCAGTTTGAGCAGTTCCAGGATCCAGTACTTGGTGGCTGAGCACAGGGGTGACCTCAGTGCCTGCTCATTTGATACTCACCTTGGTCTCTCTGGAGACGGGTTGGGGCTGCGGGGAGGAGGTGTACGTGGCACTGCTGCCTTCGGAGCAATGCTGGCTGCAGGTAAAAGGCCATGGATGATGTGTTTCTGCACAAATGAAATCCAACAGAAGTCACTGGGTTGGGTCACTGGATCACTTGAGTCTTGTCACCACTCCCCCTGGGCCTGCAAGGGGACACCTGCACTGGCCACCCATGGATCCAAACCCATCAGAAGCCCACTCTGCCCCTGCCATCCCCAGTCCCCATTAGGCCAGACAAGTGCACACAGCCGAGGAGCATCATGACAGGTGCTCATTGTGGGACCCTCTTGTCCTTCCCTCCTCAGAGCTTACCTGGCTGTCCCCAAGAGTCACCCTCTAGCCCTTCCACGTGTCCCACAGCACTCCCCCCAGTGATGTCTCAAGTGGCTCACCCTGCAGAGCAGGGCGACTTCCTGAGAAGCAAGTGACTTCCTTATCTTTTTTTTGCTTTGTTTTGTTTTTGAGATGTGGAATGCAGTGGTACGATCATGGCTCACCGCAGCCTCAAACTCCTGGCTCAAGCAATCCTCCCACTTCAGCCACACGAGTAGATGGGACTACAGATGTTCACCACCATGCCTAGGTAATTTTTGTATTTTTGTAGAGACAGGATCTCACTACATTGCCCAGGCTGGTCTCAAACTTCTGGCTCCAAGTGATCCTCCCACCTCAGCCTCCCAAAGTGTTGGGATTACAGGCGCGAGATCTGTACCTGGCTGACTCTCTTATCTTTATCAATCCTGGAACTCTAGCATTGAGCGCATTGCCTCACACCTCATAGGGGCTTAATATAAGCTTTTAGGTAGCTTATCTCCAAGATGAGAATAATGAAAACTAGCTCCTATACACAATGAAAGTCAGAGAACCCGCTTTAGGTAACCATAACTGGGAGTCTCTGAGACGTTTCTGGGTCTAGTCCAATCATTTTCTTGGCACGAGCCATTCATTCACACCTACTAGAGGCAGAACACCATGACAGCAATGAAGAAACCTTGTCTTCATCCGCAAGGTGGTAAGTAGAGAGGAAGAACACCCAAATAGTTATTACAGAACATAGAATTATGGAATGAGCCGAGAGAAAGGCTCTCTCACTAAAAATGAAAAAGACAAAACAAAAACAAAAAACTCCTCAATGAGATGTGGGATAAAAACACTATTGTCTTCTGTTTGAAGCCAGTAATTAGCGCAAAGTGCTGGGGTGGGCAGGGAGGGAAGATTCCTCCAGGTCTGGGGCCAGCCTGGGAACTTCAAATGCTTCCTTCGAGAAAATCACGCAGGCATTTAGACTGGGCTTTCAAAGATGCCCATTGGTCCCACATTTGGAAATGTGATGGAACAGCATTCTAGGAAGAGGGAATAGCATGAACAAAGGAATGAAGCAAGACACTGGTTGCAGTGCTCTGGAAATCACACGCACGGTTCTCTGTTTTGCTGGAATGCAGAGGCATCTGCGAGGGTGGGGCTGGGGACCCAGCCTGACTGGCTAATTTTTTAAATTTTCTGCAGAGATGGGGGCCTCACTATGTTGCCCACGTTGGTCTTGAACTCCTAGGCTAAACTGATCCTGGGAGGCTGAGGCAGGAGGATTGCTTGTGCCCAGGAGTTCAAGATCAGCCTGGGCAACATAGCAAAACCTTATCCATAGCAAAAATTAAAAGAAAATAATTATCTGAGCATGCTGGTGCATGCCTGCAATCCCAGGTACTCAAGAGGCTAAGACTCCAGGATCACTTGAGCCCAAGAGGTCAAGGCTGCAGTGAGCTAGGATCGTGTCACTGCACTGCAGCCTGAGCAACTCTACAAATATTTATTTTAAAAAGATAATTAATAGGGCAACTTCTGAAAAAGAAAAAAAGACAATAAATATATCTGTCATTCTGACAAGAGTCCTCATGCTCCTTTGTAATTCCTTGTCCCCGATGATGGGGGCAATTCCCATGGGAAGGGCTTTCAGAGCAGATGGAGGAGATACTGGGGCCTGGTGAGGAGCACCCACTGACAGTGGCCCCAGGAATGTTAGGTAGTGGTCAGCATGAGACACAAGGCTGGGAAGGGGGGCACAGCGTGGGGGCCTCTTTCAGGAGTGAGGGATGGGCAGACCTTCCAGTCATCTCCTACAGCCCCCACCCCCAACTTGCACAGCCACCCACCGGAGCAGAAGCTCCAAGCAGTCTCTACGCAATATCCCCACTCTGTTTACCTCTGAGTGGTGCCTGCCACCCTGCATCTGTCAAGTGATTCCACAGTTTCCATGTTTCCTCCCCGCCCCCTTCCATTATCTGCTGCACGACAAGAAAGGATTTTTGTTTGTTTGCTTGTTTTGTAGACAGAGTCTCGTCTGTTGCCCAGGCTGGAGTGCAGTGGCACCATCTCGGCTCACTGCAACCTCCGCCTCCCAGGTTCAAGCTATTCTCATGCCTCAGCCTCCCAAGTAGCTAGGACTACAGGCATGTGCCACTATGCCTAGCTAATTTTTTTTTTGAAAGAGTGAATCCCCCATTGCACACTAAAACATGTCTCCTACCATCACAGTCATTTCCTAACTATGGTCCCCTCATCCATCCTGTCTCTACCAGGCATAAAAACCCTCACGGGCAGCACCACTCTCTCAATGGCAGGCAAATGTCCAGCATGGCATATCAGCTGATATAGGTTGGTTCCTACCAACAGTTATGGGATTTTTGGCCTGTTGATTTTTCTGGTTGGAACCTCTGTGGCCACAGTGCCTTTGCCTGAGTTCTTGTCCTGCGTCCAGGAAGAATGAGGTACTCAGACAAGTGAAGGGTGAAGAAGAGTTTTATTTCGTGTTAGAAGAGCTCAGAGGAGTAGGTAGCTCCTCTCTGGAGGCAGATTGTCCCATGAGCTCAAGTGTTCAGCTCTCAGCAGAGAGGAGGCCCTGGAAAGGGTGGCTCTTCTCCACAGGCAAGTCATTCCAATGTCTCTGCAGGTCTCTGAAGCTCTCAGCAGAGAGTAGCTCCTCTCTGCTGGCAGGTGGTCTCTGCAGCTCTCAGCGGAGAAGGTACTCCTCTCCGCAGCCAGCCACCCCATCGTCTCCAGCTATCAGCAGAGAGGGTACTCCTCTCTGCAGCTGGTCATCCTGTCCCCTCGTCTCTCCACCCTCCTCGTCCTCTGGCCATTCCCTGCACCACTCTGGCTGAGCCCAGGGTCTTTATGGACCTCAGAGGGGAGGAAGTGCGTGCTGATTGGACCATGGGCAGGCCCAGAAGAGGCTCCGCGAGTTTCCACTCTGGTCAGAGGGACTTCCGGCCCAGCCCCCAGCCTTCAGGCCCTCCCTGGCCTGAGGGTGGGGCCTTACTGGGGACCCCGCCCCTTTCCTCCTGCTGCCATTCTTGGCCCCAGGGCTTGGCTCCAACCGCCCTCCAAGATTAGAGCCGTTGCGTGTTGCCGGGTGCCCTATGGTGCAGGCTACAGAGATGCCCTAGTCCTGTGCCTGGGAGGGCAGCCGCAGCCACACCCTGGGAGCTCCCACCCCGCCAACTTGGAAGGGGCAGGGCTCGCGCTTGTCCCCGGCTCCTGCCTGAGCGGCTGCAGCTGCACCTTGAAGGGCAGATTCTGCCTGTTCCCGGCTCCCGTAAGAGCACAGAGAGCCTCGGATCCACAGCTGCAGTTTGGGTGGCTGTAGCCCTGCCCAGGAGGGTGGGGCTCCTGCCTGCTCCGTAGAGCAAGAGGCCTGGGTCTGCAGCAGCGGTTTGCGGCTCCCGTCCCAATTCACAAGGGGCGGAGCTTCCACCGGCTCCTTGAAGTGTGCAGCCCCGGCCACACAGCGTGATGGCAGCAGCCTTCGTGATGGCCGCAAAAGCCTTCGCATTTGCTGTCTTCTGCACCCAGAATTCTTTTCTTACTCCCTGCCAAGCCCAGGTCAACTCTCCAGGCTGACGTCGCTGCCCTTCTGATACACACGTCAACAGCAGTTCTTGTTTTACCATTGTGTACAGAATTATTTAGGGGCTTGTCTGTCCTACAGACCCTGTGGCCATAAGCTGTCAATCAGTTGTGGGTATCAGCACACAGCAGGAACTCATTAATGTTTGGGGCTTTAAATAAAAACTCAGTCCAGGTGCAGTGGCTCACGCCTGTAATCTCAACCCTCTGGAGGCAAAGGTGAGAGGATTGCTTGAGCCAAGGTTTAAGACCAGCCCGAGCAGCATAGCCAGATTCCATCTCTACAAAAAATATATATATTTTTTATGTTTTTTTGAGACAGAGTCTCACTTTGTTGCCCCGGCTGGAGTGCAGTGGCACAATTTTGGCTCACTGCAACCTCTGCCTCTTGGGTTTAAGCGATTCTCCCACCTCAACCTCCCGAGTAGCTGGGATTAGAGGCGCCCACCACCACGCCCGCTAATTTTTGTAGTTTTAGTAGAGATGGGGTTTCACCATGTTGGCCAGGCTGATCTTGAACTCCTGACCTCAAATGATCCGCCCGCCTCAGCCTCCCAAAGTGCTGGATTACAGGCAAAAGCCACCTCGCCTGGCCTCTACAAAATAATTTTTTAAATTAGCCAGGCACTGAGACTTGGCAACGCGTGAGGCAAAAAATAAAATAAATAAAAAGTAGCTAGGTGTGGTGGTACACACCTGTAGTCCCAGCTACTCAGGAGGCTGAGGCAGGAGGACCACTTGAGACCAGGAGGTTGAAGCCACAGTGAGCTAAGATCGTGCCACTGCACTCCAGCCTGGGCATCAGGACAAGACCCTGTCTCTAAAACTGAATTGAATAATAAATAAATACAAGAATCCCCTTGGCTGCTATGTGGAGAATTGACCTAGGGGAAGGGCGAGAGTGGAAGCAGAGAAACCAGTGGGCATCTGCCGCAGCAGTCCGGGTAGATGTTGGAGGCCGGGGTGTGGGTGGAGATGGGAACAGCTGGCAGATGTATGTCGTGGGTAGATCGGATGGGACTTGCTGATGGGATGTACATGGTGGGTGGCGGAGGGAAGAATGAAGGATCACTATATCCAGCAGTGCAGCAGGTGCACGTCGGCCAGGAGTTAACTCAGGGCACGGGGACAAATGCAACAGGTGAGGCAGGGTGCTCCTGTCCAACTGTGGCCGACCCTGGGGCAGAAGATTGTTAAAGCCGGGCATAGTGGCTCACGCCTGTGATACCAACTCTTTGGGAGGTTGAGGAGTTCAAGACCACCCTGGGAACATAGCAAGATCCCTGTCTCCACAAAAATATTGAACAATTAGCCAGGAGTGGTGGCGCGCGCCTATAGTCTCAGCTACTCGGGAGGCTGAGGTGGGAAGATCGCTTAAGCCCAGGAGTTCGAGGATGCAGTGAGCTATGATCGCAAAACTGCACTCCAGCCTGGGCGACAGAGCGAGACCCTGTTTCTTAAAAAAAAAAAAAAAAAAAGTTTAGAACACGAAAAATCAAGGCTTCTTAAACTGAAAACCATTTTCTCTTGTGCCGCCGCCTTGACTGGATCTCAGGCCAAACCCCAACCCGCCGCAACCCTTTACCCCTAATCCCCGGCCCCATAGAGCTCCGCGTGCGGCAGGCGAGCATCTACTTACGAACTGGCTCCTGCGGCCTCTCCGAAACCCCAGGAGCATACTTGCAGCTCGAGGAGACCCGGCCGGGGGCTGGACTCATCAGCAGATCTCTCCACAGCCAGGGACCACTCCCTAAAGCCCGCCGCAGGCCCAGCCCCTCAAGCTTTCTCTTCGCAATGGACTTTGCAGCAACCACGTCGGCCATTGGCTCAGCTCGGCCTTCGACCAATCAGAGCTAAGGTTACTTCCACACCGGTCGTTCTTGGCAACTAGTCGATTCCCGTTCAAATCCCCGCCAGGGCAGAAACGTCCGCCCTATCCGTTCTCTTATTGGTCACATTAGACGTCCATTTCTGACGCCACAGCCTATCCGACGCTGCGGGAGGCGGAGGGCGGGCTGGATAAAGGACTAGGCGAGCACCGAGGGCTTGAACCCGGAAGTGGCGCGGCCGCCAGTAAGGTGATCTCTAGACTGGGACCGTGGGGTTCCTGCCGGCTGTGTTCGGGCCTAGGACTGGACTGAGGAGCCACGGTGCGGATCCACCTGGGGTATCAGGGGCTAGGCACGTGATGAAAATGAAGGACGTGGACACCAGGACAGGAATCTCCTGGTTCTTAGAGAATTTATTTCGCCACAAATAATTGGCAAACGGGATCTCGCTGTATTGCCCAGGCGGGTCTCGAACTCCTTGGCTCAAGCGATCCTCCCGCCTCAGCCTGGCCCATTGTTGGGATTACAGACGTGAGCTACTGTGCCCAGCCCAGGATTCTTTTAAAACTTGAATCTGATCGTGCCTCTGCCATTATTGGAACCCAATGCCATTAGCACCTCCACCACCACACACACCCTCTCCAGCCACCCTGGCCTTCGTTCAGGCCTTTGTGTTTTCTTATTAGTAATTTAAAAGGGAATCTTATTTGACAGTTTTTTGACAAATAATTCAATCTTCAGGAGGGGATCCTGCCCCAGAGGCCCCTGGCTTGCAGTGGAATGCAGGGCCATGTGCGGGAGAGCCTGCTCAAGTGCCGCCTGCCTTTTCCCTCCTTAGGTGGAGACCATCCATGGAAAAGAAACCCCCGGATGATACGGGACCCGTGCACGTGCCTTTGGGGCATATTGTGGCCAATGAGAAATGGCGCGGGTCACAGCTGGCGCAGGAGATGCAAGGTCGGTGGGCTGCCCTCTCCCAGCCCTTTCTTCCCCTAACATTAAAAAAAAAAAAAAAAATCTGCTTATTATTGCCATCTTTTCATCCAAAGCTCATGGAACTCATTTTCTTCTCTGTATTTTAAGGGAAAATTAAGCTCATTTTCGAGGATGGCTTGACACCAGACTTTTATCTGTCGAACAGATGCTGCGTTCTTTATGTCACCGAAGCTGATTTGGTGGCAGGAAATGGCTACAGAAAGAGGCTTGTTCGGGTTAGAAATGTAAGTATTAGGCCAGGTGCCATGGCTCACGCTTGTAATCCAGCACTTTGGGAGGCCAGGGCAGGTGGATCACCTGAGGTCAGGAGTTGGAGACCAGCCTGGCCAACATGGCGAAACCCTGTCTCTACTAAAAATACAAAAATTAGCTGAGTATGGTGGTACACGCCTGTAATCCCAGCTACTGGGGAGGCTGAGATGGGAGAATTGCTTGAGCCTGGGAGGCGGAGACTGTAGTGAGCCGAGATCACGCCACTGCACTCTAGCCTAAGCGACAGTGAGACTCCATCTCAAAAAACAAAAAACAAACAAACAAAAAGAAATGTAAGTATTGTATTAAAGAAACTGAAATTAAACATTGATTTGTCTCACCCCAACCTTCCCTCCATCCCTTGATATCATTTATTTAAAATCATTGGCCAGGCCAGGCACGAAGTGATAGCATTCTTAACCTGAAAAGTAATTTGGTTGCAAAATGATTTCCTGTCTTTTTTTCCTTTCAAGTCTGGTAATCTTCAAGGAATTGTAGTCGTTGAAAAAACCCGGATGAGTGAACAATACTTCCCAGCCCTACAGAAGTTTACTGTGCTGGACCTTGGAATGGTGCTGCTTCCAGTGGCCAGCCAGATGGAAGCATCCTGCCTCGTTATCCAGTTGGTGAGTACCGATTCCTACACCTTCATGGTAGTCCTGTCCTCATGGATACTTAGCTGCCCTCCAGAAGCAACCATCAATCCAATCTATGTCATTCTCTGAATTGGTTTATAAAGTCTCTTCGAGGAATTTAGGCCGGGCGCGGTGGCTCAAGCCTGTAATCCCAGCACTTTGGGAGGCCGAGGCGGGCGGATCACGAGGTCGGGAGATCGAGACCATCCTGGCTAACACGGTGAAACCCCGTCTCTACTAAAAATACAAGAAAATTAGCCGGGCGCGGTGGCGGGCGCCTGTAGTCCCAGCTACTCAGCAGGCTGAGGCAGGAGAATGGCGTCAACCCAGGGGGGCGGAGCTTGCAGTGAGCTGAGATCCGGCCACTGCACTCCAGCCTGGGGCACAGAGCAAGACTCCGTCTCAAAAAAAAAAAAAACCAAAGTCTCTTTGAGGAATTTAAATATGGAAGTTGCGTCAGCAGCCAGCTCAGCTTGTCACCCACTGTAGGCAAGTGTATCACAAAGAATACAAGTTGGACACCTGATTTTAGATTCTCAGGGTGTGATGACTCCATCAGTCATTATCCTGCCCTTTCGCTGGTGAAAATGTCAACTAGAGGCCAGGCGTGATGGCTCACGCTTGTAGTCCCAGCACTTTGGGAGGCCAAGGCGGGTGGATCACTTGAAGCCAGGAGTTCGAGACCAGCCTGGTCAACATGGCAAAACCCCGTCTCTACTAAAAATACAAAAATTAGCTGGGTGTGGTGGCGAGCACCTGTAATCCCAGCTACTCGGGAGGCTGAGGCAGGAGAATCACCTGAACCCAGGAGGCGGAGGTTACAGTGAGTGGAGATCGCACCATTGCACTCCAGCCTGAGCAACAACAGCGAAACTCTGTCTCAAAAAAAAAAAAAAAAGAAAAGAAAATGTCAGCTAGAAGCTGGTTATCTCATCCCGTGTTTTTGTTAAGCATCAGCACCTTGTGCAAGTTTTTTTTTTGTTGTGTTGTTGTTTTTTTGAGACGCAGTCTCACTCTATCCCACAGGCCAGAGTGCAGTGGCACAATCTTGGCTCACTGCAACCTCTGCCTCCCGGGTTCAAGCCATTCTTCTGCCTCAGCATCCCGAGTAGCTGGGACTACAGGCACGTGCCACCACACCCGGCTAATTTTTGTATTTTTAGTAGAGACAGGGTTTCACCATGTTGGCCGGGCTGGTCCCAAACTCCTGACCTCGTGATCTGCCCACCTTGGCCTCCCAAAGTGCTGGGATTACAGGTGTGAGCCACCACACCTGGCTAGGTTTTTTTTTTTTTTTTTTTTTTTTTTAAGATAGGGTCTTGCTCTGTCATTCAGGCTGGAGCGCAGTGGTATAATCTTGGCTCACTGCAACCTTTGCCTCCTGGGTTCAAGTGATTCTCCTGCCTCAGCCTCCCTAGTAGCTGGGATTACAGACACCCACCACCATGCCTGGCTAATTTTTGTATTTTTAGTAGAGACAAGAGTTTCACCATGTTGGCCATGGCTGGTCTCAAACTCCTGACCTCAGGTAATATGCCTGCCTCGGCCTCCCAAAGTGCTGGGCCACCGCACCCAACCAACACTTTTTTTTTTTTTTTGAGATGGAGTTTCACTCTTGTTGCCCAGGCTGGAGTGCAGTGGTGGGATCTCGGCTCACTGCAACCTCCACCTCCTGGGTTCAAGTGATTCTCCTGCCTCAGCCTCCCAAGTAGCTGGAATTACAGGCGCCTGCCACCATGCCCAGCTAATTTGTATTTTTAGTAGAGATGGGGTTTCCCAATGTTGGTCAGGCTGGTCTCGAACTCCCGACCTCAGGTGATGCGCCCGCCTCGGCCTCCCAAAGTGCTGGGATTATAGGCATGAGCCATCGCACCCGGCCACCAACACTTATTTTTAAAATCAGTTTAGTGGCTTATGCCTCTAATCCCAGCATGGAGAACATCAGCTCTGTGTGTGTGTGTGTGTGTTGTGTTTTTGTTTCTTTCACTTTTGTGTTCTTTGTTATGTGTGTGTTGTTTTTATTTTATTTATTTTATTTATTTTATTTATTTATTTATTTTTTTTTTTTGAGACGGAGTCTCGCTCTGCCGCCCAGGCTGGAGTGCAGTGGCCGGATCTCAGCTCACTGCAAGCTCCGCCTCCCGGGTTCACGCCATTCTCCTGCCTCAGCCTCCCGAGTAGCTGGGACTACAGGCGCCCGCCACCTTGCCCGGCTAGTTTTTTGTATATTTTAGTAGAGACGGGGTTTCACCATGTTAGCCAGGATGGTCTCGATTTCCTGACCTCGTGATCCGCCCGTCTCGGCCTCCCAAAGTGCTGGGATTACAGGCTTGCGCCACCGCGCCCGGCCATGTGTGTTGTTTTTAAATCTCCCCCTCTGATGTGGAGCTAGAGTGGAGAGCCACATTGGAGATGCAGGCAGCCACAAATGGTTCACAGATCCCTCTCTACCAAATCCCTTGCATCGCCGTTCCTGACTTTCCTGATATTCCTTGATATAATGCTATTGTCTGCCCTAGTATAACCACCACTAACTGCAGACCAGGTTTCTCCTTGGGGCAGGCTTCCGGCAGGACCTGCGTGAGGTAGGTCTAGTTTAGGTGTAGCCATCATTTAATCCTGCACAACTGAAATGTTTCTTAATGGACCATCAGAAAGTGTTTGAATTCCTCAGTGTGTTTTTCTAAACATTCTGAAAACGCACGTTTTTGTAAATTATTAATGCCTTACTCCTTTGTGTGGCTCACCTTTCAATAATTTCACTGATGTCTGAGAAATTATATTCATGGTATATGAAAACATTTGTTCCCTTAAGTGAAGCTGAACCAAATGGAAAAACGGTATTTCCACAAAACAAATTTTAAGAAAACGGGCCAGTCCTCCAGAGGGCGCTCACGTGCTGTTCCTTTCATTTGCGGTTCAGGTTCAAGAACAAACCAAAGAACCCAGTAAGAACCCTCTTCTCAGGAAGAAACGGGCCCTGCTGCTGTCTGAGCCATCGCTCCTTCGAACCGTGCAGCAGATCCCAGGAGTTGGAAAAGTTAAAGCTCCCCTTCTCCTCCAGAAGTTTCCAAGCATCCAGCAACTGAGTAATGCTTCCATTCGGGAACTGGAGCAGGTGGTCGGACAAGCGGTGGCAAAGCAGATCCATGCCTTCTTCACACAGCCCAGGTGATGGTTGGCCTCAGGGCCACCGTGTCTTCTCCCGAGACCGCAAACACCAGGATCTTGTTTTCAGCTTTAAAAAGCAAGAGAATGGGCCGGGCATGGTGGTTCATGCCTGTAATCTCAGCACTTTGGGAGGCCGAGGCCAGCAGATCACCTGAGGTCAGGAGTTCAAGACCAGCCTGGCCAACATGGAGAAACCTCTCTCTACTAAAAATAGAAAAAATTAGTCAGGCATGGTGACAGGGGCCTGTAATCCCAGCTACTTGGGAGGCCGAGGCACGGGAATCACTTGAACCCGGGAGGCGGAGGTTGCAGTGAGCTGAGACCGTACCACTGCACTCCAGCCTGGGTGCCAAAGTGAGACCCTGGCTCTAAAAAAGAAAAAAAAAAAAAAAAAAAGGCCGGGCGCGGTGGCTCACACCTGTAGTCCCAGCACTTTGGGAGGCCGAGGCGGGTGGATCACGAGGTCAGGAGATCGAGACCATCCTGGCTAACATGGTGAAACCCCGTCTCTACTAAAAAACACACAAAAAATTAGCCAGGCGTGATGGCGGGCGCCTGTAGTCCCAGCTATTCAGGAGGCTGAGGCTGGACAATGGCGTGAACCCGGCAGGCGGAGCTTGCAGTGAGTCGAGATCACGCTGCTGCACTCCAGCCTGGGCGACAGAGCAAGACTCCGTCTCAAAAAAAAAAAAAAAAAGAAAAAATGCCGGGCACGGTGGCTTCTGCCTGTAATCCCAGCACTTTGGGAGGCCGAGGCGGGTGGATCACAAGGTTGGGAGATTGAGACCATCCTGGCTAACACGGTGAAACCCCATCTCTACTAAAAATGCAAAAAATTAGCCAGGCGTGGTGACGGGCGCCTGTAGTCCCAGCTACTCGGGAGGCTGAGGCAGGATGATGGCGTGAACCCGGGAGGTGGAGCTTGCAGTGAGCTGAGATCGCGCCACTGCACTGCAGCTTGGGCGACTGAGCCTGTCTCCAAAAAAAAAAAAAAAAAAAAAAAAACAAGAAAAAGGATTTCCTCTAGCAGCAGCTAGTGAAAGATGAGGCGAGGCCTGAATGGAGCCTGTGGATCGTCCTGCCTTGACGTCTGAGTTCGGCTTGTGAAGTTAGTGGGCCGCAGAGGGCACTGCCTTCATTCTGCTAAGATGCAAAGGGCTGGTGAGATCTTCGCAAGAGAATCAGGGACTTACACTCAGCAAAAAGCCAGTTAGGGCCGATTTTAATGTGCGACCTTGACCTGCATCTGTCATGGAAAGTGCCTTCTAAAAAGCTTCAGTGGTGGATGTGACCATCTGAAGGAAACAAATGTACAAGGAAGCACTGCATATGCTAAGCCCCGTGTTCCTGGAGTGAGAGCTGCTGTTCTTCAGGTCTGTACTGCGAGGGCTGTTTCCAATGTAAATAAATAACTGTGCAACAGTTCCTTCCTCCTTTCCTTTGTTCCTGCCTCTCTCCCCCCGCCCTTTTTTTTTTGGCAGATGTACAGTTTGTTTATACACTGCGTATGTCTTCTGCACACAGAAAATATGGAGTCTGAAGTTCCCATTTAAAGTTGAAAACTCCACAGCCGGGCACAGTGACTCATGCCTGTAATCCCAGCACTTTAGGAGGCCAAGGGGGGCGAATCACAAGGTCAGGAGATCCAGACCATCCTGGCCAACATGGTGAAGCGCCGTCTCTACTAAAAATACAAAAATTGGCCGGGCACGGTGGCTCAAGCCTGTAATCCCAGCACTTTGGGAGGCCGAGACGGGCGGATCACGAGGTCAGGAGATCGAGACCATCCTGGCTAACACAGTGAAACCCCGTCTCTACTAAAAATACAAAAACTTAGCTGGGCGAGGTGGCAGGCGCCTGTAGTCCCAGCTACTCGGGAGGCTGAGGCAGGAGAATGGCGTGAACCCGGGAGGCGGAGCTTGCAGTGAGCTGAGATCCGGCCACTGCACTCCAGCCTGGGTGACAGAGCGAGACTCCGTCTCAAAAAAAAAAAAAAAAAAAAAAAAAAAAAAAAAAAAAAAAAATTAGCAGGGTGTGGTGGCACACACCTGTAATCCCAGCTACTCGGGAGGCTGAGGCACGAGAATCGCTTGAACCCAGGAGGTGGAGGTTGCAGTGAGCCGAGATTGCACCACTGCACTCCAGCCTGGGCGACAGTGAGATTCCATCTCAAAAAAAAAAAAATTTAAAGTTGAAAACTCAATGCGTGTGAGTCAGAACAGGATGTGTTTGTACGTGGAAGGCCCAACAATGGGAGGATACAAGAAAATGATGGCAGCAGCTACATCCAGTGAGGGAACCAGGGGCTGGGGATCAAAAGGTACATAATTGCCCATTCAAAAAATATACACAGACCAGACACGGTGGCTCACACCTGTAGTTCCAGCACTTTGGGAGGCTGAGGTGGGAGAATTGCTTGAGTCCAGGATTTCGAGATCAGCCTGGGCAACATGGCAAGACCCCATCTTTACAAAAAATTAAAAAATTAGCCAAGCGTGGCAGCTCATGCCTGCAGTCCCAGCTACTCAGGAGGGTGAGGTGGGAGGATTGCTTGAGCCTCGAAAGTTGAGGCTGCAGTGAGCCATGATTGCGCCACTGTCCTCCTGCCTGGGCGACAGAGTGCGACCCTGTCTCGAAAAAAAGACAAAAACAAAAAATAAGCATAAAGATGGCATCTGTCTTAGAAAATACTAAGATAACTTGACAGCTCTTTTAAGTTCTGCTTTGTGAAATGTTAGTAACTAAAAAAAAATCAAAACATTAAAAACTGTGTGCATTAGGGGAGAAACAATTTGAAAGAGGGAATGAAAGTGAACTAAAAGTACAAAGAAATATTAACTCAGGTAAATGAATATGTTTATTTAAATATTTATACAAACATGGCCCTAGGAGCAGCAGATACACTTTTCCAAAGGTGGTTCCTTCCTTTAAGATATTGCACAACAGAAAATAAACTCTTGTTAATCCTTAAAATTAGTCTTCAATGCTATGTATTTTAGCTATGTAACTTGTACTGTGTCAACAGTGAACCTTATTAGATTCACGGTGTCATCCAACTTATAGCAAGATAAAAATCAATCGGTAGGAATGTCATTTTAAAAAGTGAAATAGTGGGATGGGTGCGGTGGCTCATGCCTATAATCCCAGCACTTTGGGAGGCTGAGGTGAGTGGATCATTTGAGGTCAGGATTTCGAAACCAGCCTGACCAACATGGTGAAACACCACCTCTATTAAAAATATAAAAATTAGCCAGGCATGGTGGTGGGCACTTATAGTCCCAGCTACTTGCGAGGCTGAGGTAGGAGAATCGCTTGATCCCAGCGGGCGGAGGTTGCACTGAGCTGAGATCGTGCCACTGCACTCCAGCCTGGGCAACAGAGCAAGACTCTATCTCAAAAAAAAGAAAAAAAGGTCAAATAGAGCTTTAAACTTGAATCATTTACATCATTATCTTATAAAATGTAAAACTACTTTTTAACCCGACTTAAAATATAGAATTATGTAACTTCTACTTTAAACAAAATGAAAAATGTTTTGAGTATCAAACAGTATATTATCTACCTTGTAGACAGCATCTTCATCTAACACTGCCACTGTGTTAGCAATTCTTAAATGACATCAAACTAGAAGAAAAGCTGCTCCTACACTGTTTTTATTTAGTAAGTCAAGACAAATTTGGCACTATACTTTTTCTAGAAATAGCATTCATATTATATTGATATAATAGAAACATCTTGTTTTAGGATCATGAATTCCTATTAGGAAGCAGCACTTTGGAACAATTTTTAGTGACACTAATTTAATTCTATCATTATAGTCCTGTGACCTGCCTTAATTCCAGGATCATCTGAATTCTAGGTTAAGGAATGATTATTAGCCAAACCTGGAAACAACTAGAAATTGTACTAATATAGGTAACCCCAATGTAATAGTGACTGGAAGTCATAATCGTCACCATTAAAAATAGCTGTATGTCATATCTTCAACACTATTCTATTTACAATACTTTATATAATAAATAACTTACAGCAGTATAGTGACACGCCTCAAAAAAGTTCTTTTTCCACTAATTTCTAGAGGTTTCTTGGTTACTTTCCTTCATAAAAACACATCAAATGTGAGTTTATACTATGAGAAAAACAGGATTTGAGAATAGATATTTTCCATCATGGCACAAACATTTAAGGCCGAGTCAGCACTGGAAATGTTCGGGGCCTGAACGTGTTTGTTTCCTCACATTAGTACAAAGAACTGTCTGAGTTGAGAAGGCTGAAGGGGGAGGGCAGCTTCTTCTTGACCTGAGGCCGTGCAACCCCGACCGACGGAAGGCACAAGGTGCTGGCTGACTTCTGTCTGTTCTTGTTGGTGCCCCAGCTCAGGAAGGAAAGCTTCTTGGAGATTTTCTTGGTTTTATCGGTTTTGTCGTCGTCATCAATGGCTAAGCAGATCATGGAGTACGTTTTCTGCATTCCCACGGAGTATGTGGCACTCTTATTATGCTGCACGCAGAAAAGGAAGAAAAAGGGTGTCAGGCATTATCAAGATAGATTATAAAAACTATGAAGTCTGGCCAGGCGAGGTGGCTCACACCTGTAATCCCAAGACTTTGGTAGGCCGAGGAAGGCGGATCACTTGAGGTCAGGGGTTCGAGACCAGCCTGGCCAACATGGCGAAACCCCATCTCTACTAAAATACAAAAGTTAACCAGGTGTGGTGGTGGATGTCTGTAGTCCCAGATGTTTGGGAGGCTGAGGCATGAGAATCACTTGAAGCCGGGAGGTGGAGGTTGCAGTGAGCCAAGATCGCACCACTGCACTCCAGCCTGGGCGACAGAGCAGGACTGTCTCCAAAAAATAAATTAAATTAAACAGATGTAATTTGGAAACTCAGGTAACCAATGCTTATATAGAATTAGGTTCTTAAAACAAGGACAAACTTTTTTTCTTTTGTGAGACAGGGTCTTGATATGTTGCCCAGGCTGCTCTTGAACTCCCAGGCTCAAGTGATCTTCCTGCCTTGGCCTCCTGAGTAGCTGGGGCTCTAGGCATGTGCCACCAGGTCCAACAAGGATAATTTTTAAGGAATGTACTCAATAGTAATAATTTAAGCTTAGGAGCCACAACTCACATTTTAAGGTTCTTCTTATATTTGAGAAAGTAATAATACTAATGGTCACGAATATGAAAATACAGGGTGGGGCGCGGTGGCTCACAACTAGAGTCCCAGCTGCCTGGGAGGCTTAGAGGGGAGGATTGCTTGAGCCCAGGAGGCTGAGGCTATAGTGAGCTGTGATTGTGCCACTGCACTCGAGCCTGGGCGACAGAGTGAGACCTCTGTCTCAAAAAAAAAAGGGGGGGGGGGGGGTGGGGGGAAGGGAAGAGGGGAAAGAAAGGAAAGAGGGAAGGGAAAGGGAAGAGGAGAAAGGAAGGGAAGAGGGGAAGGGAAGGGAAGAAAAAAAAAAAATTCAGTGAGCAATAGGTCTCCCTGTCACCTGGGCTTCTAGGCCCTCCATGTTACACTTCTAAAGATGATGTGCATGTACAAGTATTTCTACATGTGCATAAGTATATTACCATTCATTTTCTGAAAAGGAATATACTACACTATTCTACACCTGATTTCCTTTTTTTTTTTTTTTTTTAAGACGGAGTCTTGCTCTGTCACCCAGGTTGGAGTGCAGTGGCGTGATCTCGGCTCACTGCAAGCTCCACCTCCCAGGTTCACGCCATTCTCCTGCCTTAGCCTCCCAAGTGTCTGGGACTACAAGTGCCCACCACCAGGCCTGGCTTTTTTTTTTTTTTCCTGTATTTTTAGTAGAGACGGGGTTTCACTGTGTTAGCCAGGATGGTCTCAATCTCCTGACCTTGCCTACACCCGACTTTCTTTCCTTAATACATCTTGGATTTCAATCCACACCAGTAAGTATCCATTTCACCCTCTTTCAAGAATCCAGTGTCCCATGACTTGAAGGAGCCAAAAAGTAAAAGAAAAAGAAAATTCACAGTGCTACTATTTGCCATGTTCACCATTTTCAAGTGCAGAGTTCAGTGGCATTAAGTTACATTCACCTCATTACGCTCCACTGCCACCATCCATCTCTAAAACTTTTTCATCTTCCTCAGCTGAAACTCTGTACCACTAAACACTCTCTACTATTAACTGTCAAAGAATCACGTAGGATTCAAACTGGAAATCTAAGGAAACTTGTTTTCTGAAGACTTCCACATGGGCTATCACCAGCTTCTAAGGTTTGCCTAACACTGAGATTGTTTAGTTCGCCATGTTTATTGATCATCTACTACGTTCTGGCACTAAAATTAGGCATACAATATATCTCTGCAATAGTTGAGGGCCATTGTTCCTAATATAAACCCTAAGAGGGGCCTGGGCGCAGTGTCTCACAAGGCTGAGGCGGGCAGATCACTTGAGGCCAGGAGTTCGAGACCATCCTGGCCAACATGGTGAAACCCCATCTCTACTAAAAATACAAAAATTAGCTGGGTGTGGAGGCACACACCTGTAATCCCAGCTACTCAGGAGCTAAGGCAGAAGAATCGCTTGAACCCAGCAGGTGGAGTTTGCAGTGGGCCAAGATCATGCCACTACACTCCAGCCTGGGTGACAGAGCGAAACTCCGTCTCAAAAAAAAAAAGAAAAGCCTTTCTTGACCCTATTCCCCCCCAGGTCCACCCCAATATCACACACTCTCACTCTCTCTCTCTCTCTCTCTCTCTCTCTCTCTCACTCCTGCAATGTGTACCACCACTTTGAAAAGCCTTTTTTTTTTTTTTTTGAGACGGAGTCTTGCTGTTGCCAGGCTGGAGTGCAGTGGCCTGATCTTGGCTCACTGCAACCTCCACCTCCCAAGTTCAAGCGCTTCTCTTGCCTTAGCCTCCCAAGTAGCTGGGATTACAGGCGCATGCCATCATGCCCGGCTAATTTTTGTATTTTTAGTAGAGACAGGGTTTCACCATGTTGGCCAGGTTGGTCTTGAACTTCTGGCCTCAAGTGATCCACCTGCCTCAGCCTCCCAAAGTGCTGGGATTACAGGCGTGAGCCGCTGTGCCCAGCTCCATTTACTATTTCTTTCCCCGCCACCCACTCCTCACTCAAATCCACCTGGGGTACCCTCTAGAACTCTTAGGGCTTTATACAGAGCACAATTTAAAACCACTGTGTAGGCCTAACTCTTCCATCCTCTGGATGAGAAAACTGAGGCCCAGGGAGGGTATGAACGTGCTGAAGGTTACACAGCTTGTGAATGGCAGTCAGGGCCTAATTCCAGAGCTTGATTCCAAGCTTAGATTTGTTCAACCAGGAATCCCCACTGTAGTCAACAGAGTAGCCAAGGGCAGCACAGCAGGTCATCAGTTCAGCCAGAGTGCTAGGCTAAATGTTCTCATTATTTGATTTTGTTTGAAAGGCTCAGTCGCTAAAAACAGTGCTTGACTATCATTATCTAAAATTCTTATCATAAAAATTAACAGACAAAAATAAATTATTTAAAAATTATTTTTAAAAAGCCAGGGGCTGGGCATGGTGGCTCACTCCTGTAATCCCAGCACTTTTGAGAGGCCAAGGCGGGCCGATCACCAGAGGCCAGGAGTTCAAGATCAGCCTGGCCACTATGGTGAAACCCCGTCTCTATTAAAAATGCAAAAATTAGCCAGGCGTCGTGGCGGGTGCCTGTAATCCCAGCTACTCAGGAGGCTGAGGCAGGAGAATCGCTGGAACCCGGGAGGCGGAGGTTGCAGTGAGCCAAGATTGCACCACTGCACTCCAGCCTGGATGACAAGAGCGAGACTCTATCTCCAAAAAAAAAAAAAGAGCCAAGTACAGTGGCTCACGCCTGTAATCCCAACTATTCAGGAGGCTGATTCGAGAGGGTCTCTTGAGGCTAGGAATTCAAGATCAGTTTGGATAACTTAGTCCGATCCTGTCACTACAAAATTAATTAAATAAAAGACAAAATGGAAATTACTTTTAGTCTGGTTCATTCCTGTAATCCTAACACTTTGGGAGGTGGAGGCAGGAAGACTGCTTAAGCCCAGGAGTTTGGGACCAGAATGGGCAACAAAATGAGACTGTCACTACAAAAAATTTAAAAATTAGCTGGGTATAGTGGTACACACCTGTAGTCCCAGCTACTTGGGAGGATCTTTGGTTTTGTTTTTTTTTTGAGATGGAGTCTCCCTCTCTTGCCCAGGCTGGAGTACAGTGGCACGATCTCGGCTCACTGCAACCTCTGCTTCCTGGGTTCAAGTGATTCTCCTGCCTTGGCCTCCCAAGTAGCTGGGATTACAGGCATGTGCCACCATGCCCAGCTTATTTTTAGTAGAGATAGGGTTTCACCATGTTGACCAGGCTGGTCTTGAACTCCTGACCTCAGGTGATGAGAAGGGAGGATCTTTTGAGGCCTGGAAGTCGAGGCTGTAGTGAGCTATGATTACACTATTGCACTCCAGCCTGGGCAACTGAGTGAGACCCTGTCTCAAAACAAAACAAAACAAAAAACAAAAAACAACAACAAAAGAAGATCACGCCACTGCACTCCGGCTAGTGCAGTGGTACAATCATAGCTCACTGCAGCCTCAACCTCCCTGGGCTCAAGTGATCCTCCTGCCTCAGCCTCCCAAGTAACTGGGACTACAGGCATGTGCCGCCATGCCTGGCTACTTTTTTTTATTTTTTGTAGAGACTAGGTCTCGCCATGTTGCCCAGGCTGGTCTTGAACTCCTGGGCTCAAGCAAACATCCTGCCTCAGCCTCTCAAAGTGCTGGAATTACAGGTGTGAGCCACCGTGCCGGGATATCAGTGACTTTTAGTATATTCACAAAGTTGGGTGACCATCACTACCACCAATTTCAGAACATTTCCATCGCCCCCAAAAAGAAACCTTCTACTTTATAACCCTTCTGCAGTCCCCCCCACTCCCATTGCCCAGCCCCAGCACCATCGACTTTCTGTCTCTGGATTTGCCTATGCTGAACATTTCATGGATATGTTCAAAATCCATTGGCTCTCTGGCCCTCTCTCAACTGACTTCTGTTGCCACCTCTCCACGAAAGTGTCTTTTCATCCCGCTGCCAGATATGATAGGCACAGCTAAGCCGCCCTCATTCTCCACCTCTCAACTGCATTCAATGCAACCCATCGCTCTCTGCAAAGCTTTCTCCTCTTAATTTGAGAAGCTCCTTTTCTCTGACATCTCTGAACCCTCCTCTATTTTCTTTGCACTTGCTTCTCTTCCAGCTGACCTCTAAATGTTTAGCCCTCAGCCCTTGCCCCCTTGCAGGGAGCTGCATTTTGTCTCACAGCCTCAAACATCATCCCTGTGCAATGATTCTCAAATATTTATTTCTAGCTCTGATTTCTTCCTTGAACTGAAGACTTCACATCCAATCTCCTCCTTTATGTTTACGTCTGACCGCTAATAGCATCTGAAACATTCAAAACATGACTCTTGATTCCTCTCTCCTTCACCTCCCTCACACCCATTACCCATCATTATGAAAAATAAACAGGCCAGGCACAGTGGCTCCCCCTGTAATCCCAACACTTTGGGAGGCCAGAGGTGGGAGGATCGCTTAAGGCCAGGAGTTTGAGGCCAACCTTGGCAATATATCAAGGCCCCATCTCTACCAAAAAAAATTTACAATAAACAAACAAATTAGCCAGGCATAGTGGTACACACCTATAGTCCCAGCTACTCGAGAGGCTGAAGCAAGAGGATTGCCTGAGCCCAGGAAGTCAAGGCTACAGTGAGCTGTGATTGCACCACTGCACTCCAGCCCGAGCCACAGAGTGAGACCCCGTCTCAAAAAAAAAAAAAAAAAAAAAAAAAAAAAAAAAGAAAGAAATTTAAAGGTAGAAAAATAACCACTACCCATGTGATTGAACAAGCCAAACACTGGGATCTCACCTCCCTGTCCACCATCTCCTTTACACAAAGCATCCACAAATCCCCCATCAGCTCTACCTCCAAACTATGTCCCAGGGACACTCCTATCTTTCCAGCTTTCCAACAGCCACCCCCATCACCTCAGCCACTAACGTCACCAGCCTGGACAACTGCCATGGCCAGTCTCCGGCAGCAGACGCCCTTCTAAAACAAACATCACACCACACTGTTCCCCTTCTGAAAAGGCCCAGTGGCTTCCAAGCTCCCACCACTGCCACCAAGGCCTCCTTCCCACCTCACTTCCCACGGCTCCCTCCTTGTCCTGGTGCTCTTGCCAAAAGGCCGCCTTTTTGCCTCTCTGGTAGGAGAAGCTTATTCTGCTGCAGGGACTCTGTACCTGTAGGTGCCCCTGCCCAGAAGGCCTTTCTTGTCCCTCTGCAACTGGCTCGAACCTCCTGGTCACTCTCATGTCTGTTCCAGCCCTGCCTAGATAGAGCCTCGCCCCCTCCCCAGTCATTCCACCCCGTTACAGGTCTTTTTTCCTTTACAGCACTTATCAAAATCCTGACCACTTATTTGCTGACTTAGTGCCAGCCTCGTGGGGGGAGCAGGGACCTTATCTGTCTAATGTAAGCTAGAGCTCTGACACCTAAGAGAGTGTCTGGCACCTAATTGATCCTCAATCAATATTTGTTGAATGAATAAATGAGTGTTGTTACACAGGGAAGGTCAAGTGTACGTCATTAAGTGTGGCAAAGTGCAGAGGAGAACGTCGTTAAGTGTGGCATGAATCCTAGCACTTGGGGAAAATTTTAGAGTTTTTTGCAGGCAGAGTCTCACTCTGTTGCCCAGGCTGGAGTGCAGCGGTGTGATCTCCGCTCACTGCAACCTCTGCCTCCCGGGTTCAAACGCTTCTCCTGCCTCAGCCTCCAGAGTAGCTGTGATTACAGGTGCACACCACCACGCCCAGCTAATTTTTATATTTTCAGTAGAGACAGGGTTGGCCTCGTTGGCCAGGCTGGTCTTGAACTCCTGGCCTCAAGCAATCCGCCCACCTCGGCCTCCAAAAGTACTCAGATTATAGGCATGAGCACCGCACCCAGCCTCATGTGGGGAAAATTAAAGGTGATAATTGTGCGGGTGAACTTGAAGAGACTCAAACGCTTCCCATATCTCCCAAGACACGGCTGACACTATCTCTAGGGCGTAGAGAGGGACTGTCTTAACTTTCACAGGTTGTCTTAAGCTCTTCTGTACCATTGGAATTTTTCGTTTGTTTTTTCCACTATGAGTATGTATTACTTTTGTAATCAAACAATTTGATCAGAAAAATAGATCAGTCGATTATTTTATCCACAGGATATTTTTAAAAGTTTGCTAGCAGGGTGCAGTGTCTCATGCCTGTAATCCCAGCATTTTGGGAGGCCAAGGTGAGAGGATGGCTTGAGCCCAGGAGTTCAAGACCAGCCTGGGCAACATAGCAAGAACCTGTCTCAAAAAAAAAAAATAAAGAATGGGCCGGGCACGGTGGCTCACGCCTGTAATCTCAGAACTTTGGGAGGCCGAGGCGGGCAGATCACAAGGTCAAGAGATCGAGACCATCCTGGCTAACACGGTGGGACCCTGTCTGTACTAAAAATACAAAAAATTAGCCGGGCGTGTTGGCGGGCACCTGTAGGCCCAGCTACTCGGGAGGCTGAAGTAGGAGAATGGCGTGAACCCAGGAGGTAGAGCTTGCAGTGAGCTGAGATTGTGCCACTGCACACCAGCCTGGGCGACAGAGCAAGACTCCATCTCAAAAAAAAAATAAAATAAAATAAATAAATAAATAAATAAATAAATAAATAAATAAGTACATACATAAATAAAGAATGAGCCAGGGGTGGTAGTGGGTGCCTATAATTCCAGCTACTCGTGTGGCTGAGGTGGGAGGATCACTCGAACCCAGGAAATAGAGGCTGCAGTGAGCGGTGATCATACCACTGCAAACCAGCCTGGGCAATAGGGCAAGACCCTGTCTTTAAAAAAAAAAAAAAAAAAACTGCCAATTTTCTCTTTGACCCAAGGTGAGCGCATTCCAGTGATTACAAGCCTGGGAGTCCAGTCATTTCTACCATGTTACACAGGCAGGAGACAGAGGGTCGGGTAAACACCTGTGGGGCTGAACTCATGCAGATTTCACTCCACGCCACTACTGACTGCCCAGGGAGGTGTCAGCGCTCACCATGGATGATGTGGAGTCCAGGAGGCTCACGACTTTCATCTCGATCTCGTCCTCGCCAAAGCTCTTCAGCAGCTTCATAACCTCACTCACCGTCAGCCACTTACAATCCACAAGTTGAATGGAGACAATATAATCTCCTTCCCGGGCTCCTGCCACCTGAAAAAGTATTGTTGAAAATAAGTCAATGTTTTGTTCACTCAAATCCTTTAATTAATCCCCATTAACAAAATAGGTATTTGCATAAATTCACATCAAGAAAGCAAAAATTCACTTTCGGTGGCCAAGACAGGTGGATCACTTGAGGTCAGTAGTTCACAGAGGTCAGCAGGATCACAGAGACCAGCCTGGACAACATGGTGAAACCCATCTCCACTAAAAATACAAAAGTCAGCCAGGTGTGGTGGTAGGCACCTGTAATCCTAGCTACTCAGGAGGCTGAGGCAGGAGAGTTGCTTGAACCCGGGAGGCAGACATTGCAGTAAGCCGAGATCACGCCACTGTCCTCCAGCCTGGGTGCAATTTAAAAAAAAAAAAAAAAGCCAAAATTGGCCAAAGTGGCTCACGCCTGTAATCCTAGCACTCTGGGAGGCCAAGGCAGACAGAATACTTGAGGCCAGGAGTTTGAGACCAGCCTGGCCAAGATGGCAAAACCCCATCTCTACTAAAAATACAAAAATTAGGCCAGGCCCAGTGGCTCACACCTGTAATCCCAGCACTTTGGGAGGCCGAGGTGGGCGGATCACAAGGTCAGGAGATCGAGATCATCCTGGCTAACACGGTGAAACCCCGTCTCTACTAAAAACACACAAAAAAGTAGCTGGGCATGGTGGCACGCACCTGTAATCCCAGCTACTTGGGAGGCTGAGGCAGCAGAATTCCTTAAACCCAGGAGGTGGAGGTTGCAGTGAGCCAAGATCGTGCCACTGCACTCCAGCCTGGGTGACAGAGTGAGACTCTGTCTCAAAAAAACAAAAAAAAAACCTAAAACTAAAATTAGCTGAGTGTGGTGGCACGTGCCTTGTAATCCCAGCTATTCAGGAGGCTGAGACGGGAGAATCACTTGAACCCAGGAGGCAGAAGCTGCAGTGAGCCCTGAGTTCACGCCACTGCATGATCGCGACTCACTGCAGCCTCTACTTCCCAACGTCTAACAAAAAACAAACAAAAAAAAGACAGTAAAAATTAATCCTTTTCTTTTAGGGAATGTAGCACCCATGAGGCCTTTCACATAAAGGCAGGCCTTTGACATGGGTGAACCCGCCCTAAATTCAATCACCCAGATATCTGTGTTTGCCGCCAGCCCAGAAAAGCGTGTGCTTACCGAGGCAGAGCAGTAAGGATCCAGGAAGTGAACCTGAACGGGGGCGTTCCCTCTCAAGGTGAACCCTAAGTCCCCTTCTTCTGCAGTGAAGCGGATGCTTCGAGGAGGCGTCCACCGCTTGTTAGCCGAAAACACAGATAAGGGGCCCTTTGGAAGAGAGCATCGTTAGGTATAGGATTTGAAGGCTGGATCAGATGATTGAAAGCTAAAGGGACTTTTGCCTGCTGTCCTTGAAGATCTCACTTGGCCTTGTTCAGGGACAAATGACACATCTGGGGGCATACATGCTATAGCAGTCATGCGAGAATCCGGAGTGCCATCTTCTCAAACATATCCAATATGTTTTCAATAAAATTATCTTTTAGACATTGTATTAATTAAAATTACCTTTTTTTTTTTTTTTTGCGACATTGTCTCACTCTATCGCATAGGCTGGAGTGTGGTGGCATGATCTCGGCTCGCTGCAGCCTCTGCCTCCCAGGTTCAAGCAATAAAGTAGCTGGAATTACAGGTGTGAACCACCATGCCCAGCTAATTTTTGTATTTTTAGCAGAGATGAGGTTTCACCATGTTGGCCAGGCTGGTCTCAAACTCCTGACCTCAGGTGATCCGCCCGCCTCAGCCTCCCAAAGTGCTGGGATTAAAGGCCTGAGCCACCACACCCGGCCAAAATTATCTTAAATAAAATGTCTAACATAAAAAATTTAAGACCAGGCATGTCATGCCTGTAATCCTAAGCACTTTGTGTGGCCAAGGCAGAAGGATCACTTGAGGCCAGGGGTTTGAGGCCAACCTGGGCAACATAGTGAGAACCACTCTCTACTAAAAACATAAAAGAATTAGCCAGGCAAGGTGGTGCACGCCTACGGTCCCATCTACTCAGGCTGCTGACGCAGGAGGACTTCTTGAGCCCAGGAGTTCGAGGCTGCAGTAAACTATGATTGTGCCACTGCACTCCAGCCTGGGTGAAAACAGAGTTAGACCCTGTCTTAAAAAAAAAAAAAAAAAAAAAAAAAAAAGGAAGGCCAGGCACGGTGGCTCAAGCCTGTAATCCCAGCACTTTGGGAGGCCAAGACGGGCGGGTCACGAGGTCAGGAGATTGAGACCATTCTGGTTAACACAGTGAAACCCCGTCTCTACTAAAAAACACAAAAAACTAGTCGGGCGAGGTGGCAGGCACCTGTAGTCCCAGCTACTCGGGAGGCTGAGGCAGGAGAATGGTGTAAACCTGGGAGGTGGAGCTTGCAGTGAGCTGAGATCCGGCCACTGCACTCCAGCCTGGGCAACAGAGCGAGACTCTGTCTCAAAAAAAAAAAAAAGGAAAAAAAAAAATCTCAGGCCTGGGCACAGCGGTTCGTACCTGTAATTGCAGCACTCTGTGAGGCCTAGGCAAGAGGAATGTTTGAGCCCAGGAGTTTGAGACCAGCCTAGGAAACATAGCAAGACATCTCTACAAGAAATAAAAATCAGTTGGACGTGGCAGTGTGCGCCTGTAGTCCTACCTACTAGGGTGGCTAAGGCAAGAGGATCGCTCGAGCCCAGAAGGTCGAGGCTGCAGTGAGCCATGATCATGCCATTGTACTCCAGCCTGGGTGACAGAGTGAGACCATATCTCTAAAAAAATTAAAAGATATAAAAAAATTTTTAATAGACAATGCCTAAAAACTACTTTTAAAATGTGCTATGGGGCTGGGCACAGTGGCTCAGGCCTATAATCCCAGCACTTTGGGAGGCCAAGGTGAGCAGATCACTGGAACCCAGGAAGTCAAGACCAGCTTGGCCAAACATGGTAAAACCCCATCTCTACTAAAAATATAAAATTAGCTGAGTGTAGTGACGCCGGCCTGTAATCCCAGCTACTTGGGAGGCTGAAGCTAGAGAATTGCTTGAACCTGGGAGGCGGAGGCTGCAGTAAGCCGAGATTGCACCACTGCACTCCAGCCTGGGCGACAGAGTGAGACTCTGTCTCAAAAAACAAATAAATAAAAATAAATGAATAAAAGAAAATATGCTATGGTCTGAATGTCTGTACCCTCCCAAAGTTTGTATATTAAAACCTAAACATCAATGTAATTATTAGGAAGTGGGGCCTCTCGAGAGGTGATTCAGTCTTGGGGTGGAACCCTCAAGAATGGGATACATGCTTTTAAAACAGGCCCAAGGGAGCTCATCACCTTTTCTGCCATGAGGACACAGGTAGAAGGCCCCACCTATAAACCAGAACATGGGCCTTCAGCAGATACCGAATCTGCCCACACCTTGGTCTTGGACTTCCCAGCCTCCAGAACTGAGAAATATATTTCTGCTGTTCATAAGCCACCTAGTTGGAGGCACTTTGTTATAGCAGCCCACATGGACTAAGACACCATACTCGCCAAAGTGAAGAGCTGTCCCCTTAGGTCATTTATGTAGAGAGCATTCAACATACCAGCTTCTGGAAGAAGTCCGTGACTGTCAGCTTGGAGAACTGGGGCAATATGATGTCAACCTCTTGCTCAGTTTTAGCTAGAAAAGAGCATTAGAAATGGGAGGATAAATGTTTCTGTAATCTAAAGTGATCCCTATAGCCCGGTTGTTGTGGCTCACGCCTGTAATCCCAGCACTTTGGGAGGCCGAGGCAGGTGGATCACTTGAGGCCAGAAGTTCAAGACCAGCCTGGCCAGCATGGTGAAACCCCGTCTCTATTAGCAATACAAGAATTGGCCAGGTATGGTGGCAGGTGACCGTAATCCGAGTTACTTGGGAGGCTGAGGCAGGAGAATCGCTTGAACCCAGGAGGCAGAGGTTGCAGTGAGTTCACGCCACTGCACTCCGGCCTGGGTGACAGAGGAAGACTCCGGAAAAAAAAGAAAAGAATAGAAAGTGATCCTTGGGAAGGAGACGATACAGAACTTTGTCTTAGTCATGCATCCTTCCCCTCGGTTTAGACGAGTAGTACGAGAAGATGGAACACAGCTCAACCCCCGATCTAGGGTGAACTCTATCTTCCATTTAGGTACCTCCTGTGAGCCACAGGAGGTATAACTCATTCCCGAGCTGGGACCAGGGAGTGATAACCAGACACATTCCCCACTGATGGGGTTTCCTGATACTTAAGGGGCTTAGTGGGCTTCTCTGGCACTCATAAAACTCTACTGAGGATGCCGGACACAGTGGCTCACACTTGTAATACCAGCACCTTGGGAGGCTGAGGTGGGAGGATCACCTGAGGTCAAGAGTTCAAGACCAGCCTGGCCAACATGATGAAACCCCATCTCTACTAAAAATACAAAAAATTAGCCAGGTGTGGTGGCACGCGCCTGTAGTCTCAGCTACTTGGGAGGCTGAGGCTTGAACCAGGGAGGCAGAGGTTGCAGTGAGCTGAGATCACGCCATTGCACTCCAGCCTGGGTGACAAGAGCGAAACGACCTCTCAAAAACAAACAAACAAACAAACAAAAAACCTATTGAGAAGTCATCTATGTTTCAAGTGTTGTTATGGAAGTTCCATGCCTCACTGGACACAGTCCTGGGATACTGTGCTTTCTGTTTTCACATTATTACTATTTTGAGACAGGATATCGCTCTGTTGCCCAAGCTGGAGTGCAGTGGTGCGATTACAGCTCTCTTGCAGCTTGACCTCCTGGACTCAAATGATTCTCCTGCCTTAGCCTCCCAAGTAGCTGGAACTATAGGTATGCACCATCACACCTGATGATTTTTTTTTTTTAATTTTTTGTAGAGATGGGGTCTCACTATGTTACCCAGGCTGGTCTCAAACTCCTGAGCTCAAGTAATCCTCCCGCCTCGGCCTCCAAAAGTGCTGAGATTACAGGTTTGAGCCACCGTGCTTGACCTTTTCATTATTAATGTGGTATGAGGATTTCCCAGTGAAAAGGAGGTTTGGCAATTAATGACCATTGACAGCTACATACCCCCACCGGCATCTTTCACAGCAGGCTGGGACTACCCTTAACATAAGGCTGGTCAATTTCTAACAAAGGATCCCAGGGCAGACTGATTCTACATGAGAACAACAGCATAAAAAGTGTATCTAGGCCAGGTGTGGCGGCTCACGCTGGTAATCCCAGCACTTTGGGAGGCCAAGGCAGGCAGATCACTTGAGGTCAGGAGTTCGAGACCAGCCTGGCCAACATGGTGAAACCCCATCTCTACTAAAAACACAAAAATTAGCTGGGTGTGGTGGTGGGCGCTTGTAATCCCAGCTACTCAGGAGGCTGAGGCAGAAGAATCACTTGAACCTGGGAAGCAGAGGTTACAGTGAGCTGAGATCACGCCACTGCAGTCCAGCCTGGGCAACAGAATGAGACTCCGTCTCAAAAAGAAAATAGAACTCCAGGGCAAAAGCAGCACCTCGGTCCCTGCCCTGTGCAGCCCTCCCAGTGCCAAGCACACAGCAAGGGCTTGCTCAACCCCCACAGGCCAGGCGTGCTCTTTCCGCGGCACAGGCACCCCCGTAGAGGGCACAGTCTAGGTTACTCACCAACAACACTGGGGGCGTCGATCAGGTTCAGCAGGTCATCGTCCTCCTGGTGCTGGGCGTACGTGAGCCGGGAGCGTTCCTGCGCCGCACACAGCACTTTCTGTAGCACCTCAATGCTCCGCAGCTTCTTGCACAGGCTGGCCTCCCTCACTGACTCCTCGTGATGAGTCATGGCTCTGCGCAGGTGGGACTTCCCTGCAGACGGAAGCCAGCACCCACGTGACTTGCAGATCCACCAAGCAGAGCATAAGAGCCCAAGGGGCAGCCCAAGAGGCTGGACGTTCTCTTTTCCAAAGGATCTGCCTGAATAGCTAGAGCCTCTGATACCTACCTTGTTTTAACTTGAGTGCCTCTCTCCTAGCAGAGAGAGCCAGACAGACTCCCTTTTAGTTTCTTCACTTGCAGCCCCTTTATCCCCCTTAAGGGAATAACTAGTGCAAGCTGACTCCAAGCACATCCAGGAATGCAAACTGCTGATAAGATACTGAGGCAGGCTGTACCAGCAGCTCCTGGGGATGTGCTCAGTGGAAGGTACTTAAAGCCCCTGCATTTATCTCTTAGTGATAGTTTAAGCCTCTGCACCTGGAATTGTTTATTTTTTGTAACTGCTTCTATAACCAATTTTTTTTTTTTTTTGAGACGGAGTCTCGCTCTGTCGCCCAGGCTGGAGTGCAGTGGCGCGATCTCGGCTCACTGCAAGCTCCGCCCCCTGGGTTCATGCCAACCAATTAATTTTTTAGCTTTTTTGCCTATTCTGCTTCTGTAAAATTGCTTCAGTTAAACCCCCCTCCCCTATTTAGACCTTTGTATAAAAGAAAAGCTAGCCCCTTCTCCGGGGCCGAGAGAATTTCGAGCATTAGCCGTCCCTTGGTCGCCGGCTAATAAAGGACTCCTGAATTAGTCTCCAAGTGTGGCGTTTCTCTTACTCACTTGGTTACAACAAGCCTTTTATTAAAATATTATTTTATTTCATTTTTATATTTTATATTTAGAGCCAGGAGTACAATGGTGCAATCTTGGCTTACTGCAGCCTCCAACTCCTGGGCTCAACCGAACCTCCCGCTTCCGACTCGTGAGTAGCTGGGGCCACAGGCATGCACCACCACACTTGGATAATGTTTTCATGATCATTATCATTTCATTATCATCGCTATGTTGCCCAGGCTGGTCTCAAACTCCTGGCCTCAGGCAATCCGCCTGCCTTGGCCTCCCAGAGTGCTGGGATGACAGGTGTGAGTCACTGCGCCCAGCCCAAGCCTCCCTTAAATGCGCAGGTAATAAGCTCACTTGTGTCCATAAGATGTTCACTCAACAAATATTTACCAAATGTGCTGGGCACTAGAGATAAAGCAATGACTAACCAAACTACCACCACATTCATGGAGTTTACATGTAGGGGCTGAAGACAGATAACTAACAAGTCAAGAAATATGTAATGGATGGGTGGTGATAAGGTTATGGAGAAAAATAAAGCAGGGTAAGCGGAGATGGTGAGAGAAGACTGGGAATGGGGTTGTCCTATGATGGGTGACCGAGAAAGGCTTTTTTTTTTTTTTTCTTGAGACGGAGTCTCGCTCTGTCATCCAGGCTGGAGTGCAGTGGCATGATCTTGGCTCACTGCAACCTCCACCTCCCAGGTTCAAGCGATTCTCCCACCTCAGCCTCCCGAGTAGCTGGGACTAGAGGCGTGTGCACCACATCTGGCTACGTTTTTGTATTTTTGGTAGAGACTGGGTTTCTCCATGTTGCCCAGGCTGGTCTCAAACTCCTGACTTCAAGCTATCCTCCCACCTTGGCCTCCCAGAGGGCTGGGATTGCAGGCCTCACGTGAGCCACCACACCTGGCCAAGGAAGGCTTTGTGATATGGTTCTTTCTGAGTAGAACCCTGATGGATGTGAAGGAGCAGCAGGTGTGAGGGCCCTGGGGCAGGGGCACACGCCAGGTGTTCGAGGGCAAGGAGGAGCTAGGGTGTGCCTGGAGGCAGGGAGGGCGGGAGAAGGGGAGAGAATGAGCGCAGGGAAGGAGGAGGGCCAGATCATGGCGGACCTCACGCGTGTGAAATGAGGACTCTCACTCCTGTTCTGCACGAGGTGGGAGCCCATTAGGGTGTGAGCAGAGGGCTGATGTGATGTGATCTGCGTGACCAGACTCTGACGGGGCAGCAGGAAAACCAGCTATGAGCAGGGCAAGCCACGTGACCTCTCTGGGTCTCTGTTTCCTCAGCGGTAAAACGGGGATGCCACGAGACCCACCTCATAGCGTTGTGTGGGGTTTAAGTGAGTGAATGTTTGTTACATAAGCACTGTACACGTGTAGCTTCCACCAGGGCAGCAGGGTTAAAGCCGCCAGATTTGAGATGCGTTTTCTAGGTACAGCCAAAGGGATTTGCTCATCAAATGTAGGGTGAGAAAATAAGACAAGAGGTTAGGTGTGGTGGCTCGTGCCTGTAAACCCAGCACTTTGGGAGACAGAGGCAGGAGGATCGCTGGAGGCCAGGAGTTCAAAACCAGCCTGGGCAACATAGTGAGACCGCATCTCTACAAAAACATTTTTACAATATTAGCCGGGCGTGGTGGTGCACGCCTGTAGTCCCAGCTACTCAGGAGGATCACTTGAAGCCAGGAGTTCGAGGCTGCACTGAGCTGTGATTGCACCACTGCACTGCAGCCTGGGGGACAGCAAGATGCTGTCAAAGAAAGCAAATGAAAGAAAAGGAAAGAGGAAAGGAGGGAGGAAGCATAGATGGGGAGAAGAGAGAGAGAGAGAAAGAAGGAAAGAATGAAGGAGAGAAAGGACAGGCAAGAAAAGGAAAGCAACAAGGAACAAGGAAAGGAAAGGAGAGGGGAGGGGAGGAGAGAAAGGATGAGAGGAGAGGGGAGGGGAGGAGAAAGGGGAGGGAAGGGGAGAGAAGGGGAGGGAAGGGGAGGGAAGGGGAGGTGGGAGAGGGGAGGAGAGGAGAGGAGGGGAAGGATGGGAAGGGAGGGGAGGGGAAAAGGGGAAGGGAGGTGGGGAAAGGGAGGAGGGGAGGAGAGCGGAGGAGAGGGAGGAGGGGAGGAGAGAGGAGAGGAGGGGAAGGGAGAGGAGGGGAAGGGAAAAGGGGAATGGAGGTGAGGAGAGGGAGGAGGGGAGGGGAGAAGATGGTGGTGGGGAGGGGAGGGGAGAAAAGGGAGGAGGGGAGAGAGGAGGGGAGGGGAGGGGAAAAGGGGAAGGGGGGGGAGGACAGGGAGGAGGGGAGGGAAGAGGAGGGGAAAGGAGGGAGGAGAGAGGAGGGGAAGGGACAAAAGGGGAGGGGAGAGAAGGGGAAAGGAGGGAGGAGAGGAGGAGAGAGGAGGGGACAGAACGGGAGGGGAGGGGAGGGGAAAGGGGAGGAAAAAGAAGAGTGGAGAATGAGTCCAAGGTTTCTGGCCTGAGCACCTAGAGGGGTGGGAGTTGCCATCACTGAGACGGGGAAGCCACGTATGTGTGCATGGGTGGTGTGCGGTGGGGCAGGTTAGGGTGATGGAGGTGAGGTCTGCATGTGGGAAGAGACATTCACACTGAGACACGGCAGAGACCAAACCAGGACACTTCATTACCAGTCATTAGGTGTTCTTGGTAATTAAGTCATGCATAAGGAAATCAACAAAGGTCTCCTTCCCTATTAGCATGGTACAGGCCACCCCATGGACCCCAAGGGAGATGGTTAAAGTCCTGGCTCCACAGTGGGAGGCCTGGGTGCTATGGAACCTGTGAGAACACAGCCTGGGAAGCCCTCTGAGGCTCGGGACTGCGCCTCATGACTTCTGAACGCGAAGTGGCCGCAATGACTCGGAACACCGCCCTCTCCCAGGCCCTCTTCAGGACCTCTCCGTGGCTGTGAGCAGGACCAGCTGGGCACCAAGTGGGGCCCACGTCTGGATGCAGGGGACACGCACCCAGCTGTCGGCGCTGCTGATCGTTCTTCAGTGTGGCCAAGGGTGTCAGCCCCTCTGGCATGCGGTCGTAGAGCTGGGACAGGCACTTCTCCTGGTGGTCCAGATCCGTGCCGGGCTTCACTGCAAAGAGAACCACAGGTTAAATCCCCTCTCATGGACCTGGCCACAGACCCACGTAGAAATTTCTCTTTCTACCACGTCTCCAGCTTCCTTTCTTCTGCAGTTTCACAAGGCATTTGGGATCATGGGTCTCCTTTCTGCCCCTGGCCACACCCCAGGCAGTCTGGCCCTCCAGGCTTTTTTTCCTTTGAGACGGTCTCACTCTGTCACTCAGGGTGGCGTGTGGTCTCACTCTGTCACCCAGGCCAGAGTGCAACGGCGCAATCATAGTTCACTGCAGCCTTGAACTCCTGGGCTCAAGTGATCCTCCCACCTCAGCTTGCTGAGGAGCTAGGACTACAGACATGCACCACTACATGCCAGGCTAATTTTTAAAATTTTTTGTAAAGGTTTGTAAACTTGCTGTGTTGCCCAGGCTGGTCTCAAACCCCTGGGTTCAAGCGATCCTCCTGCCTCAGCCTCCCAAAGTGCTGGGATCAAATGTGTGAGCCACCATGCCCGGCTACCCCAAAGCTCTTGCTCATTGGGACCAGCCAGACTCCAGAGGTTCATAATTTTATAATTTTTTATTTTTTGTGATGGAGTCTTGCTCTGTCACCCAGACTGGGGTACAGAGATGTGACCTCGGCTCACTGCAATCTCCACCTCCTGGGTTCAAGCAATTCTGCCTCAACCTCCCGAGTAGCTGGGATTATAGGTGCGTACCACCACACCAGGCTAATTTTTGTATTTTTAGTAGAGACGAGGTTTCAGCATCTTGGCCAGGCTGGTCTCGAACTCCTGACCTCATGATCCACCTGTCTCGGCCTCCCAACGTGCTGGGATTATAGGCGTGAACCACCACACCCAGCGAGGTTCATAATTTGACCCTGAGCCCCAACACACTACCTCCTCTGACTCACCCACCACACAGAACCTCCTAGCGTAGCCCAGACCCTGCCATGCCTGGCCTGCACCCCTCTGCAGGCCTGCACACCAGCAGCAGAGACCCTTCCTGCTTCAACCGTACCCTCCCTGGTGCGCATCCTGCTCTCAAACCTCACAAAACCACTCTCCACTTCCCCAGCACCCTCAGCCTCTGTTCCTGTGCTCAGACACTTTCCTCCCTCTAGGCTGACCCTTCCCTCCTGTGCAGATGGAAAAGTTGAACTCAAATGTCACCACCTCTGAGAAGCCATCCATGACTGCACCACGGAGTCCACCTGCTGCCGCATTTATGTCTCTGCAGCAATCACCGAAGCACTATATGGTATTTCTATTTGTTTCCACATCTTATCTCGCCTAATAGACTACCTAGTACTAGGAGTGGCGGCTCACACTTTTAGAGAATCTACAGTATACAAAGCATTATTGAGCTTTGTGTACAGGCCCTTCGTTTTCATGACAGCCTGTGAGGTAGGTTCTCTCCATATACCCATTTTACAGATGAGAAAATCGAGGTAGAAGACAGTTAAGTAACTTGCCAAAGGTCATACAGCTCATTCATGGCAGAGCTGAGATATGAACCCAGGAAGTCTGGCTCCAGAGGCTGTCTTTTTAATCCTCAGGAGGCTGCCTGGATTAGTATTCATTACATCAAAAATCCCTGGCCAGGCACCGTGGCTCATGCCTGTAATCCCAACACTTTGGGGAGGCCAAGGCAGGACAATTGCTTGAAGCCAGGAGTTTGAAACCAACCTAGGCAACATAGTGAGACTCCATCTCTACCAAAAAAAAATTTTTTTTTTTAATTAACTGGTGTAGTGGCATGTGCCTGTAGTCCCAGCTACTCAGGAGGCTGAAGTGGGAGGATCACTTGAGCCCAGGAGTTCAAGAAGGCAGTGAGCCATGATCATACTGCTGCACTCCAGCCCCATCTCTAAAAATAATTAAATTAAATTAAATTAAACTAAAATAAAATAAATTAAAATTCCGATCATCACAGACTTTTTTTGCATTGATTTTTATTTTATTATTATTATTGTTTTTGAGATGGAGTCTTGCTCTGTCGCCCAGGCTAGAGTGCGGCGCAGTCTCGGCTCACTGCAACCTCCACCTCCCCGGCTCAAGCCATTCTCTTGCCTTAGTCACCTGAGTAGCTAGGATTAGAGGCACGCGCCATGCCCGGCTAATTCTTGTACTTTTAGTAGAGACGGGGTTTCACCATGTTGGCCAGGCTGGTCTCGAACTCCTGACCTCAAATGATCTGCCTGCCTTGGCTTCCCAGAGTGCTGGGATTACAGGCATGAGCCACTGCACCCAGCCTGCATTAATTTTGATTCTTTTAAAATATTACCTTAAAATGTTACTTATCTTGATGCCAGCATTTTTGGCATTCTGTTAGATTCTAAATTCCACGTGAAAATTCATCCTCTTGCACCCAGGCTGAATTAAAGGTGCCTCCTCTTCCTCCCTCCGAAGGAACTTATAACCCCTAACCCCAGCATGGCCTGTGCGGCAGCTGCCTCAGTCATGGGTCATTCCCATCCTCTGCCTTCAGCCTGTGAGCATCTCCAGGGAAGGCAGTTAGCTCTCACTCAGCTCAGAATCACCCCTGGGGCAGCTGGACCACAGCCCTGGCCAAACCCCCGAACCCCCCCGGGGCCTTACCCTGGTGGTCGATGAGGAGGATGGCAGTGAAGTAGTGGGCCAGGGCCGAGTAGTGGTGGCCCTTCACGCAAGCCAAGCTGGCCCAGGAGTAGGGGATGTTCTCTTTCACCGGCACCTGGCTCATGGCTGCGTGCAGCTGCTGGTAGACCTCTCCCACCTGAAATAGAAGGGGCACTGGGAAGGGGCAGCCCGGCACAAGGGCCCTCATGAACCCATTTGCAGAGAAAGAGCTCTTTCTTCTTCCCATGCAACAGCCCCTGCCAGGGGCTGCTTCAGAATCTGGGAGCAACTCCAAGTAACCCCTCGTTCTGTCATTGTCACAGTTAACAGGGGGATCAGGCTGCTGTCATTATGCCGGTTTTTAGGTTAAGCTGCAGATGGAATCAGTGATCCGTATTTGAAACACCAACACTGGCCAAGAAAACTCAAGCCAGTAGTACTGGCCGGAGCTGGCACAATGCCCAGGTCACAGGCAAGCTCCCGTGGGAAGGTCCTGCTACTTCCAGTGCTCCTGTGCCAGCATCTCCCACCCACTCTGGAAAGTCACAGGAACCAGGGAGTCTTACCTTGGCAGCCTCCTGAGCCACCTTCACCAGCATGAAGAATTCATTTCGGATCCCGGGAAGGCTGATTTTCTCAAACACGCTTTCTTGGGCTTGTGCAAGCATCATTTTGACGAGCACGCTGAGCATGGCAGGGCTCATGTCGTAACTTGGAGTATGGGTAAATGTCTCTTTCAGGTAGTTTAAAACCCCTAAAAGTGGAAAATGTTTTGCCCGTGAGTTCGGGTTCATATTTACTTCATCACATTGCTGTAGAGAAAGATAGGAGGCCAGGTGCAGTGGCTCATGTCCGTAATCCCAATGCTTTGGGAGGCCAAAGCGAGCAGATGACTTGTGTCAGGAATTGAAGACCAGTGTGGCCAACATGGTGAAACCCTGTCTCTATAAAAAATGCAAAAATTAGCCGGGCATGGTGGCGTGCGCCTATAGTCTCAGCTCCTTTGGAGGCTGAGGCAGGAGGATCGCTTGAGCCCAGGAGGCAGAGGTTGCAGTGAGCTGAGATCTCACCACTGCACTCCAGCCTGGGTGACAGAGCAAGACTCCGTCTCAAAAAAAAAAAAAAAAAAAAAAAAAAAAAAAAGAAATAAAGAACCAGTGTCCTACAACATATTAAAAAATCTGATTCTCAATTATATGGTCCAGCAATTCTACACCTACATATATCCCCAAACAATTGAAAGTGGGAGCTTAAATGACACTTGAACACCCGTGTTAATAGCAACATTATTCCCAAGAGCTGAAAAGTGGAAACCACCCAGACGTCCATGAGCGGATGAATGATTAAACACAATGTGGCCTATCCATACAATGGAATTATTTTTCAGCCTTAAAAAGGAATGAAATTCTGACACATGCTACAGTGTAAATAAGGACATTATGCTAAGTGAAACAAGCCGGTCAGAAAAGGACCAATACTGTAGGATTCCATTTAGATAAAGTACCCGGAATAGTTAAATTCACAGAAACAGAAAGGAGAATAGAGGTTAGCTGGGGCTGGGAAAGGGGGCAATGGGAAGTTATTGCTTAACTGAGTACAGAGCTTCACTTTGGATGATGAAAAAGTTCTGGAGAGAGCTGGGCACAGGCGCTGCCGCCTGTAATCCCAGCTATAAGGGAGGCTGAGGTGGCAGGGTTGCTTGACGTTAAGAGTTCAAGACCAGCCTGGGCAACATACTGAGACCCCCGTCTCTTAAAATGTATATACTTTTAAAAAATCTATTTATTTGGCTGGGTGCAGTGGCTCGCATCTGTAATCCCAACATTTTGGGAGGCCGAGGCGGGCGGATCATGAGGTCAAGAGATCGAGACCATCCCGGCCAACATGGTGAAACCCCGTCTCTATTAAAAATATAAAAATTAGCTGGGCATGGTGGCGGGCGCCTGTAGTCCTGGCTACTCGGGAGGCTGAGGCAGGAGAATCACTTGAACCCAGGAGGTGGAGGTTGTAGTGAGCCGAGATCAATCATGCCATCGCACTCCAGCCTGAGCAATAGAGTGAGGCGCCAACTCAAAAAAAAAAAAAAAAAAAAAAAGTATTTATTGTATTTGTTTTTTTTTTTTTTTTTTTTGAGACGGAGTCTGGCTCTGTCGCCCAGGCTGGAGTGCAGTGGCGCGATCTCGGCTCACTGCAAGCTCCGCCTCCCGGGTTCACGCCATTCTCCTGCCTCAGCCTCTCGAGTAGCTGGGACTACAGGCGCCCGCCACCGCGCCCGGCTAATTTTTTGTATTTTTAGTAGAGACGGGGTTTCACCGTGGTCTCGATCTCCTGACCTTGTGATCCGCCCGCCTCGGCCTCCCAAAGTGCTGGGATTACAGGCGTGAGCCACCGCGCCCGGCTATTGTATTTGTTTTTGAGACAAGGTCACACTCTGTTGCCCAGATTAGAGTGCAGTGGCATGATCATGGCTCACTGCAGCCTCAAACTCCTGGGCTCAAGCGGTCCTCCCACCTCAGTCTCCTGAAAAGCTGGGACTACAGCCATACACCATCCCACATTCAGCTAATTTTAAAATTTTTCGTACAGATGGGGTCTCCCTATGTTGCCCAGGCTGGTCTCCAACTCCTGGATTCAAGTGATCCTCAGGACTCAGCCTCCCAAAGTGCTGGGATTACAGGTGTGAGCCACCTTGCCTAACCAACAAAAAATTTTTTTAACTTCTGGAGATGGTTAGTGGTAATGGCTGCACAACACTATAAATGTACAAATGCACTTAATGCCATTGAACTGCACACTTAAAAATGGTTAAAATGTGCTTCTGGTTGGCAGGATAATTTTAAAATTTTAAAAATGTAAGATAATCATTAAAATGGTAATTTTATGTTCTAAGTTATGTTACTATAATAAAAAAACTGGTTAAAATAGTACATTTTAAGTTATATATGTATATTTTAACACTATTTATTTATTTATTTATTTATTTATTTATTGAGACGGAGTCTCACTCTAATGCCCAGGTTGGAGTGCAGTGGCATGATTTCGGCTCACTGCAACCTCAGCCTCCCAGGTTCAAGCGATCCTTCTGCCTCAGTCGCCCAACTAGTGGGGATTACAGGTGCCCACCACCATCACACCTGGCTAATTTTTGTATTTTTAGTACAGACAGGGTTTCACCATGTTGGCCAGGTTGGTCTTGAACTCCTGACCTCAGGTGATCTGCCTGCCTCGGCCACCCAAAGTGCTGGGATAACAGGTGTTAGCCACCCCACCCAGCCTTTTAACTCAATTTTTAAAAACTGGATTATCTTCCAAAACACTTGCATCTCTATTGAGTAAAGAAACCAGCCTGCTCCCCACAACTCGTGTCACCTGGGACAAAATTCCATCACGACAGTCATGGAGGTGAAAGCAGAGAGCAGGCAGAAGGACTGAGGGGCTCACAGAGGGCCAGGCTCACACATAAGATCTGAGTCATTCAGCAGTCCAAGGCTTTTCCCCTGGACCTCAAGAAAGATCTATTCTGGCCAGGCACGGCGGTTTTATTATGCCTGTAATCCCAGCATTTTGGGAGGCCGAGGCAGGCGGATCACCTGAGGTCAGGAGTTCGAGACCAGCCTGGCCAACAAGGCAAAACCCTGTCTCTACTAAAATTATAAAAATTAGCCAGCCATGATGGTACACACCTATAATCCCAGCTACTCAGGAGGCTGAGCTAGGAGAATCGCTCAAGCCCGGGAGGCAGAGGTTGCAGTGAGCCAAGATCTCACCACTGTACTCCAGCCTGGGCGACAGGCTGCCTCAAAAACAAAAACAAAAACAAACTCAATCCCTCTGCTCCAATGGAAATTTTCACGCTGCAGCCCTCCGCTGACTTCTTTATAGTTTAGTAAATTAACTGTCCAAAGCACTAATTGACAATCAATCTGGAAGTGAAATAGAACCTCTGATATGAGTCCCATCCAACTGGTTCCTCTGGTTTTGTTGCTGAGCAAAAAAAAAAAAAAAAAAAAACCACGCTGCAGAGGGATGGCACCTGCTGTTTTGAGCTGTGAGCTCCCTGGGGGTTCCCTCACACTCCCCACCGTTCTCCCGCTTGCTTCATTTTGTCTATAGTTTGTCTCCATTGCTGTAATCTCAGAGACAGGACACAGTGTGCCTGCCTAAGATTCCTCAGAAAGATGAGTCCAGAAAAAAGATTTACAGCAAAAGAAATCAACTTATACTTGGAATCTTAGCATATCGCTTCATCCCAAGAGACCAATCTTTTATTTTTTTAATTAATTATTTTGTGAGACAAGGTCTTGCTCTGTCGCCCAGGCTGGAGTGCAATGGCGTGATCTTGGCTTACCACAGCCTCGGCTGATCCTTCCATCTCAGCCTCCCAAGTAGCTGAGACTACAGGCATGCACCACCAGGCCCAGCTAATTTTTGTACTTTTTGTAGATACTGAGTTTCGCCTTGTTGCCCAGGCTGATCTCAAATTCCTGGACTCCAGCAATCCACCCACCTCAGCTTCCTAAAGTGCTGGGACTACAGGCATGACCCACCATGCCCAGCCTATATTTTTAATTAAAAAAAAAAAATTCTTTTTAGGGACGGAGTCTTACTCTGTCACCCAGGCTAGAGCGCAGTGATGCAATCATAGCTCACTGCAGCCTCAAACTCCTGGGCTTAAGTGATCCTCCCATCTTAGCCTCTGGAGTAGATGGAACTATGGGTGGACACCACCATGCCTGGCTAATTTTTAAATATTTTGTAGAGACGGGGTCTTCCTGTGTGGCCCAGGCTGGTAGGACCAATCATTGTAACATCAGAAATTTCACAATGAGTCAAAGTGGCAAAGCTATGGTTCTTCACAAGCTTGCAGGGCAAAGTGATATCAAACAATGATCCATACAGATGGACAGGGATCACACCCCAAAGCAGAAAGTCGATGATCAGCCCAGAAGGCAACACGCTATAGAGCTAGCCTGGGACCACACTGCAGTCTACACTGTGCCCTGCTCTTGCATCCCTCCCCACACGTAGTCTGACCTGCTACGGGGGAGCAAGGCAGAACCTGCAGGCACGTGTGAGCTGGGCCAGGCTCGCTCACAGCACTGGGTCTGGTGACCCTGGTCCTCTATAGGTGTAAGCACTAGGCAGCTTTTCTCCTCGACCCCGCACCTCGTTCTCACACTAAGATCACGTGAGGTCAGGAGTTTGAGACCACCCTGGCCAACATGGCAAAACCTCATCTCTACTAAAACTACAAAAATTAGCCAGGCATGGTGGCAGGCGCTTGTAACCCCAGCTACTTGGGAGGCTGAGGTAGAAGAATTACTTGAACCCAGTAGGCAGAGGTTGGAGTGAGCAGAGATCGTGCACTGCACTCCAGCCTGGGTGACAAGAGCAAGACTCTATCTCAAAAATAAATAAATAAATAAAATAAAATAACAAAAGACAGTTCCCAGAAGAACAGAACTGAGCTATGAGACATCTTTTGAATGCATCACTTGACAAACGGTTGAGAACACCCACTTCATGCTGGAGAAGTTGGCAGAATGCAAGTGATATAAAGGCACGGAGGGGCCGGGCACAGTGGCTCACACCTGTAATCCCAGCATTTTGAGAGGCTGAGGCGGGTAGATCACCTGAGGTCAGGAGTTCGAGACCAGCCTGGCCAGCATGGCGAAACCCTGTCTCTACTAAAAATACAAAAATTAGCCGGCCATGGTGGTGAGTGTCTGTAATCCCAGCTACTCAGGATGCCCAGCTAATTTTTGTACTTTTTGTAGATACTGAGTTTTGCCTTGTTGCCCAGGCTGATCTCAAATTCCTGGGCTCCAGCAATCCACCCACCTCAACCTCCTAAAGTGCTGGGATTACAGGCATGAGCCACCATGCCTGGCCTATTTTTTTAATTAAAAAAATTTTAATTAAAAAAATTAATTTTAAAAAATCAGGAGGCTGAGGCAGGAGAATCACGTGAAACTGGGAGGTGGAGGTTGCAGCGAGCTGAGATTGCACCACTGCACTCCAGCCTGGGCGACAAGAACAAAACTCCATCAAATAAATAAATAAATAAAGGCACGGAGAGTAATACGCACTGATAAGGTACACCTGATACAAGAAAGGGAAGCCTACAGTTTCACTACTTGGGGAAAGTTATTCTGCTCTTCATGACAGTGTTGAAAGAAACAGTTATCTACTGCCATCCCAGGCGCCACTTGTCTGGAAAAGATTAATCGTCAGCCACAGGATTCACCAGGTACATCAGCCATCCCAGACTGAGGTCTGAACCACCAAGCAAGTTTCTTTCTTTTTTTTTTTTTTCTTTTTTTGAGACGGAGTCTCGCTGTGTCTCCCAGACTGGAGTGCAGTGGCGCCATCTCGGCTCACTGCAAGCTCCACCTCCCGGGTTCACGCCATTCTCCTGCCTCAGCCTCCCGAGTAGCTGGGACTACAGGCGCCTGCCACCACGCCCAGCTTATTTTTTGTATTTTTAGTAGAAACGGGGTTTCACCATGTTAACCCGGATGGTCTCGATCTCCTGACCTCGTGATCCACCCGCCTCGGCCTCCCAAAGTGCTGGGATTACAGGCGTGAGCCACCACGCCCGGCCGAGCAAGTTTCTTAATGGGAAGTTACACCAGAGCTGGAGACTGGTCTGGCCCTTGCGGGGGATGACCTGTAGACCCTCTTCAGTAAGGGGTCCCCTGGTGTCACCGGGCGAGGCCAAGGCTCTGTCTGGTCAGCCCTGGCGGAGACATACCTGCGGCTCTCTGAAAGGCGTCTATGGCACTCTCCAGCCCAGCCTGCGTCTGCCGATCGCACCGGGTCCCGATCTGGGTGTAGAGGGCCCCAGTGTTGAACAGGACACTGGCCTTCTCCAGCAGCAGGTTCTGCTGGCTGACCGGAACCCCAGTGAGGGAGTCATACCTATGTGAAAGAAATGCATTCTGAGAATTCACATTACTTGGCTAGTTAATGTTACTTTTGGATGCAAGTGGAAAACATTTTTTTTTTTTTTTTAAGAGTCAGGATCTCACTCTGTTGCCCAGGCTGGAGTGCAGTAGTGTCATCACAGCTTACTGCAGCCTCCAACTTTAGGGCTCAATTGATGCTCTCACCCCAGTCTCACAAGAATGGCTGGGATTACAGGTGCATGCCACCATACCTGCCTATTTTTTTTTTTTTTTTAATTTTTGTAGAGATGCGGTCTTACTGTGTTACCCAAACCGCTGTCAAACCCCTGGGTTGGCCAGGCGCAGTAGCTCACATCTGTAATCCCAGCACTTTGGGACGCCAAGGCGGGTGGATCACCTGAGGTCAGGAATTCGAGACCTGCCTGGCCAACATGGTGAAACCCAATCTCCACTCAAAATACTAAAATTAGCCGGGCATGGTGGCGGGCGCCTGTAATCCCAGCTACTCAGAAGACTGAGGCGGGAGAATCGCTTGAACCCAAGAGGTGGAGGTTGCAGTGAGCTGAGATGGCACCACTGTGCTCCAACCTGGGCAGCAACAACAACAACAAAACTCATTTCTTCAAGAAAATTCAAGAATGCACATGCACTGAGACTTTTGTTTCCAAGCAAGATGACAGCACTAATCACACTGACCATCACAGCCACACACAAAAATATCTGACGGGGTAACTGGATAAACACACCATGGGACATCCAGACAATGGAATATTACTCAGCACCAAAAATGGAGAAATGCACCAGCAAGCCATGAAAAGATGCAGAGGACACATTACTAAGTGAAAGAGCCAACCTGAACATTGCTACCTACTGCACAGCACGCTGTATGATTCCAATGTTCTGAAAAGCCAAATCCCTGGAGACAGAAGAAAGATGGGGATTGCCAGGACTTAGGGGGAGGGAGGAAGGAACAGGCAGAGCACAGGGGATTTTTCCAGCAGTGAAACTCTTCTGTATGACACTGCAAAGGCGGATCACTGTCATTCTATGTTGGCCAAAAGTCACAGAATACACAAGTGCAGGAATGAACCCTAATGGAAACTATGGACTCTGGGTGATAATCATGTGTCAGGTAAGTTCCTCGATTATAAAAAAAGAAAAAAAATGTGCCGGGTGCAGTGGCTCACACCTGTAATCCCAGCACTTTGGGAGGCTGAGGCAGGGAGATCATGAGGCCAGGGATTGAGACCAGCCTGGCCAACATGGTGAAACCCCTTCTCTACTAAAAATACAAAAATTAGCCAGGCATGGTGGGGCACACCTGTAGTCCCAGCTACTCAGGAGGCTGAGGCAGAAGAATCACTTGAAACCAGGAGGCGGGGCCGGGCGCGGTGGCTCAAGCCTGTAATCCCAGCACTTTGGGAGGCCAAGACGGGCGGATCACGAGGTCAGCAGATCGAGACCATCCTGGCTAACCCGGTGAAACCCCGTCTCTACTAAAAAATACAAAAAACTAGCCGGGCAAGGTGGCGGGCGCCTGTAGTCCCAGCTACTCGGGAGGCTGAGGCAGGAGAATGGCGTGAACCCGGGAGGCGGAGCTTGCAGTGAGCTGAGATCCGGCCACTGCATTCCAGCCTGGGCGACAGAGCGAGACTCCGCCTCGAAAAAAAAAAAAAAAAAAAGAAACCAGGAGGCGGAAGTTGCAGTGAGCCGAGATCGCACCACTGCACTCCAGCCTGGGCGACAGAGCGAGACTCTATCTCAAAAAAAAAAAAAAAAAAAAAAAAAAGTACCAGGCTGGTGCAGTGGCTCATGCCTGTAATCCCAGCACTTTGGGAGGCTGAGGTGGGCAGACAGCTTGAGTCCAGGAGTTCGAGACCAGCCTGGGCAACACAGTAAGACCCGGTCTTTGTAAGGAAAAAAATATGCCACTCTAAATAATAAAGCCTATCTTTAAAAAAAAATTTGGGCCAGGTATGGTGGCTCACACCTGTAATCCCAGCACTTTAGAAGCCAAGGCGGGTGGATGGCTTGAGCTCAGGAGTTTGAGACCAGCCTGGGCAACATAGTGACACCCCGTCTCTACCAAAAATACATGGTGGTGGCATGTGCCTTTAATCTCAGCTACTTGGGAGGCTGAGGTGGGAAGATGGCTTGATACTGGGAGGCAGAGGTTGAAGTGAGCTGAGATCACACCACTACACTCCAGCCTGGGTGACAGAGTGAGACTCCGTCTCAAAAAAAAAAAAAAAAAAAAGGTGTGTATATGTATACACACACACATATACGTGTGTGTGTGTGTGTGTGTATATATGTGTATATATATGGCTTCTCCTAAATGAAACATGGCAATTAATAACCCCTCATAATTCTTTCTGAAATCTAAAAACTCAGGATTTGGTTTTTTTTTGTTGTTTTTTTTTTTTTTTTTTTTTGAGACGGAGTCTCGCTCTGTCGCCCAGGCTGGAGTGCAGTGGCCGGATCTCAGCTCACTGCAAGCTCCGCCTCCCGGGTTTACGCCATTCTCCTGCCTCAGCCTCCCGAGTAGCTGGGACTACAGGCGCCCGCCGCCTCGCCCGGCTAGTTTTTTGTATTTTTTAGTAGAGACGGGGTTTCACCGTGTTCGCCAGGATGGTCTCGATCTCCTGACCTTGTGATCCGCCCGTCTCGGCCTCCCAAAGTGCTGGGATTACAGGCTTGAGCCACCGCGCCCGGCCAGGATTTGTTTTAATTTGTTCTACCTTTTTATTTTTTCAAAGTCTCACTCGGTTGCCTAGGCTGGAGTACAGTGGCATGATCATGACTCACTGCAGCCTCGACCTCCTGGGCTTAAGCGATCCTCTCATCTGAGCCTCCCAAGTAGATAGGACTACAGGCACGCACCACCCATGCCTGGCCAATTTTCTCTAATTGTTTTGTAGAGATGGGGTCTCACTGTGCTGCCTAGACTGGTCTCAAACTCCTGGGCTCAAGTGATCCACCCACCTTGGCCTCCCAACATGCTGGGATTCCAGATGTGAGTCACCACACCCAGCCTAGGACTTGTTTTATTTATTTATTTATTTAGTTAGTTAGTTAGTTATTTTTATTTTTTGAGAAAGAGTTTTGCTCTTTCGCACAGGCTAGATAGAGTGCAATGGCACCATCTTGGCTCACTGCAGCTTCCGCTTCCCAGGTTCAAGCAATTCTCCTTCCTGCCTCAGCCTCCCAAGTAGCTGGGATTACAGGCGCTCCCCACCATGCCTGGCTAATTTTTGTATTTTTAGTAGAGACAGGGTTTCACCATGTTGGTCAGGCTGGTCTCAAACTCTTGACCTTAGACGATCCACCCACCTCGGCCTCCCAAAGTGCTAGGATTACAGGCGTGAGCCACCGCACCTGGCCCTAGGACTTGTTTTAAAGTTTACTCATGAACCAAGGGGTGTGCAGACAGCTTCTCCCTAATTCATGACTAAGGAGAAACCACCTTTCGCTTTTTGGCCATGCAGACAGCCTGGTGCATTGTTATGCAAAGTCATCCCCCTTTTCTTTGCTTTACATGAGGAAGGCATCAGTAGATCTATCAGCTGTAGAAACATTTGACTCTGATACACCCCTGACCTTCTAGGATATGTTCTCCTTTCACTGACACTCCTAATGACACTCAGAGAAGGGGTGTAGCACCTCCAAAGTACTTCTTTTAGGTGTTTGTTTTTTGTTTTTTGACAGAGTCTCACTCTGTCACCCAGGCTGGAGTGCAGTGGCACGATCTCGGCTCACTGCAACCTCTGCCTCCCGGGTTCAAGAGATTCTCCTGCCTCAGCCTCCCAAGTAGCTGGGACTACAGGCATGCGCAACCATGCCCGGCTAATTTTTGTTTTTTTTTTTTTTTTTTTTTTTTTGAGACGGAGTCTCGCTCTGTCGCCCAGCCTGGAGTGCAGTGGCCGGATCTCGGCTCACTGCAAGCTCCGCCTCCCGGGTTTACGCCATTCTCCTGCCTCAGCCTCCCGTAGCTGGGACTACAGACGCTCGCCACCTCGCCCGGCTATTTTTTTGTATTTTTTTACTAGAGACGGGGTTTCACCAGGTTAGCCAGGATGGTCTCGATCTCCTGACCTCGTGATCCGCCCGTCTCGGCCTCCCAAAGTGCTGGGATTACAGGCTTGAGCCACCGCGCCCGGCCTAATTTTTGTATTTTTTAGTAGAAACAGAGTTTCACCATATTGGACAGGCTGGTCTCCAACTCCTGACCTCATGATCTGCCTGCCTCAGCCTCCCAAAGTGCAGGGATTATAGGTGTGAACCACCGCGCCCAGCCTTTTTTTCTTGTTTGAAACAGGGTTTCACTCCTATCACCCAGGCTGGAGTGCGGTGGTGCGATCTCGGCTCACTGCAACCTCTGCCTCCCGGGCTCAAGTGATTCTCCCGCCTCAGCCTCACAAGTAGCTGGGACTACAGGTGCATACTTTCATATCCAGCAAATTTTTGTATTGTTTGTAGAAAGGGGGTTTTGCCATGTTGCCCAGGCTGGTCTCAAATTCCTGGGCTCAAGTGATCTGCCCGCCTCAGCCTCCCAAAGTGTTGGCATTATAGGCGTAAGCCACTGTACCCGGCCTCCCAAGTATTTAAACTATACTAATCTTTGAAAATACCAATTGGGTCTACAGTCATACCACCCTGACGAGCCTGATCTTATCTAAAAATACCAATTGTGGAGAAGAATCAAATGTTCTACTTCCATTTTTTAAATCTGATCTAGGCCGGGCGCGGTGGCTCAAGCCTGTAATCCCAGCACTTTGGGAGGCCGAGACGGGCGGATCACGAGGTCAGGAGATCGAGACCATCCTGGGTAACACAGTGAAACCCCGTCTCTACTAAAAATACAAAAACTTAGCCGGGCGAGGTGGCAGGCGCCTGTAGTCCCAGCTACTCGGGAGGCTGAGGCAGGAGAATGGCGTGAACCCGGGAGGCGGAGCTTGCAGTGAGCTGAGATCCGGCCACTGCACTCCAGCCTGGGTGACAGAGCGAGACTCCGTCTCAAAAAAAAAAAAAAAAAAAAAAAAATAAATCTGATCTAAACTGAGTGAGTAGCTCATGCCTATAGTCCCAGCTACTCAGGAGGCTGAGGCAGAAATATCACCTGAGCCCAGGAATTCAAGATGAGCCTGGGCAACATAGCGAGACCCCGTTTCAAAAGAAACCTGATCTATTTCTGTTGGTGCTTTTGTCTCACTGGACAACACCTGACTTTCTCTTTCTCTCTATTTCCCTCCTTCTCTCTCACTCACACATACCCATGCAAGCCCTCCCTGTCCAATCTGAGACAAGAATCTTGCTTCTGGCTAATTCCACTTCAGAGCCCCGTGCTTCCCCAGTGATACAACAAGCAAGAAAAATGTCTCTTGTCCTTGGCTCGCTTGTTCTGAGAAGCAAGAGGCCACAGTCTGTTGGAGCCATCTCCCCACAGATCACCTTCATAAATAAATACCAATGTATTGACATATTTTTAGACTTCCCCAGATAAATGCAAGATAGGAAAGGGGGCTGAGGCGCACAGGGGCGCCCACAGAGGGGCGTCTGTGATGCTGAGGCTCCGTGGCACGTGAAGCTTCGGCACAGACCTCAGCACTTACCAGGTGAACAGGAGTCCCATCTGCCGCGTGGGTGGGAAGAATCGACTCTCGACAAAGCCCAGCTGGATGAAGTACGTCATCAGCAGTTCCACCCCGGCCTCATCCCGGCTGGGCGTCCGACAAGCCTGCAAGGAAAAGAACCCCAGAGGGCATAAGCAGAGGAGGACACGGCTGACGGCCCTTCCTGGAAGGTGCCCTGCACACACCAGCAGTTACCAACCTGTAACTATTTCTGCAGTATGACGACCTCACTGGCGTTGTAAACTCTAGGAGGGTTGGAAAAAACCTGGGAGGAAGTCAGAAATCCTGGAATCCAGGAGGCAGATCTCTCCCCTTCTATGGTTTTCCTTTTTTTTTTTTTTTTTTTTTTTTTTTTTTTTTTTTGAGACGAAGTCTTGCTCTGTCACCCAAGCTGGAATGCAGTGGTACGATCTTGGCTCACTGCAACCTCCACCTACCGGGTTGAAGTGATTCTCCTGCCTCAGCCTCCCAAGTAGCTGGGATTACAGGCATTTGCACCACGCCTGCCTCATTTTTGTATTTTTAGTAGAAACGGGGTTTTGCCATGTTGGCCAGTCTGGTCTCAAACTTCTGACCTCAGGTGATCCACCCGCTTCAGCTTCCCAAAGTGCTGGAATTACAGGCATGCACCACCATGCCCAGCTAATTTTGGTATTTTTAGTAGAGACGAGATTTCACCATGTTGGCCAGGCTGGTCTGGAACTCCTGACCTCAAGTGATCCGCCCGCCTCAACCTCCCAAAGTGAAGTGCTGGGATTACATAGGCTTGAGCCACCGCACCCGGCCTCTTTCTACGGTTTTCTTATGCAGCAAGTGGCATGGGTGATCCAGCACCCCCCAAACCATCACCTCCATCCGCCCGCAATTCTGTTAAGACCACAAGCATGCAATTATGGGGTACCCTAAAGACTCGGAAAAGCCACCCTCCCCTCTCTACTGTACACAAAAACTTACTTGTCTCAGATCCATAAGATCTGCAATTTCATCTTCATACAAATAGCCATCTTCACTGTAATGTTCCAGGATAAAATCCTTTAAGAAAAATGAGGTCAGATACTATAAAATGTGATTGAAAACCATATATGTGCATAACAGTAATACGTCAATTGTGAACCCGTTTTTAAAAAGGCTGAATAAAGAAAAACTTAGAGGAGACAGAACACTATAGTGATTTTCAAAGTGGGGGCATTTGTTTTCTTAATTTTATGTAGTGTTTTTGGTCGCCCAGGCTGGAGTACAGTGGCACAATCTCGGCTCACTGCAACCTCCGCCTCCCAGGTTCATGCAATTCTCCTGCCTCAGCCTCCTGAGTAGCTGGGATTACAGGCACCTGCCACAACACCCAGCTAACTGTTGTATTTTTAGTAGAGACAGAGTTTCACCATGTTGGCCAGGCTGGTCTCAAACTTCTGACCTCAGTTGATCCATCCACCTTGGCCTCCCAAAGTGCTGGGATTATAGACTTCAGCCACCGCACCAGGCCATAGATTTTTTTTTTTTAATTTTTAATTTTTTTTTTTTAACCAGGGTTTTACTCCTGTTGCCCAGGCTCCACCTCCCAGGCTCAAGCAATTCTCGTGCCTCAGCCTCCCGAGTAGCTGGGATTATGGGCATGCACCACCACGCCCAGCTAATTTTTGGTAGAGACGGGGTTTCACCACATTGCCCAGGCTGGTCTTGAACTCCTGGGCTCAAGCAATCCATCTGCCTCAGCCTCCCAAAGTGCTAGGATTACAGGTGTGAGCCACTGCACTCCACGCCAATGTTTTTAAATGTTGTGTTGCTTCAGTAAAAATGAAGAGTTGAAGTTAGTTTTTTGCTTAAAAATGTCTTTGTGCCCTCGCACCGTGGCTCCCATCTGTAATCCCAGCACTTTGGGAAGACCAGGCAGGTAAATCACTTGAGCCCAGGAGTTCAAGACCAGCCTGTGACCTATACATTCGACTATACTGCAAACACCGCAGATATTCAGGGGCTCAGACTTGCAATTCCGGGCCTCCCTCAGGACTTGGACAAGTTTCCCAGCACAGACCCTGAGGGTAGGATTGTCATAACAGTCCCCAGACATGGGTTTCCTTTGCCAAAAAGACCCTTAACCATGTTATAAAGGCATTTTATTTTATTTTATCTTTGAGGCAGGATCTCACTTTGTCACCTAGGCTGGAGTGCAGCGGCGCGATCTCGGCTCACTGCAGCTTCGACTTCTCTGGGCTCGAGCAATCCTCCTACTTCAGCCTCCCAAGTAGCTAGGACCACAGGCATGTGCCAGCACACCCAGCTAATTTCATTTTTGTATTTTTTAATAGAGATGGGGTTTTGCCCTGTCGCCCCACCCCTACAAGTACTGGCTCCCCCAAGCTGCAAGAAAGGTGATCACATAGATTGTTCAATTACGTCTTCCCAATGACTGTGAGTAACCTCTTTATACAACTTCTACATTAAAGCTCCTCCTGTTTTTGTGTGTTCAATGCACAGACACACAAACAAACACTTGTCCCACAAAAATGGATTTGTACTAAATATACAACTCTGCTGTGCCTTCTTTTTCTTTTTGTTTTTTTAAGAGATGAGGGTCTCACTCTGTTGCCCAGGGTGGAGTGCAATGGTGCAATCATAGCCACTGCAGCCTCGAACTCCTGGGCTCAAGTCATCCTCCCACTTCAGCTTCTCCAGTAGATGGGACTCTAGCTATGCGCCACCACACTCAGCTAACATTGTTATTTTTCATAAAGACAGAGTCTTCCTATGTGGCCTACGACGGTCTCGGACTCCTGGCCTCAAGTGATCCTCCCACCTCAGCTTCTCAAAGTGTTGGGATCACAGGCATGAGCCACCACACCCAGCTGACTATGCTTCTTTTCTTTAAACATGGCCATGGGCTGGGTATGGTGGCTCATGCCTGTAATCCCAGCACTTTGGGAAACTGAGGCAGGTAGCTCGCTTGAGGTCAGGAGTTCCAGACCAGCCTGGCCAACATGGTGAAACTCCGTCTCTATTAAAAATTTTTTTTAATTTTTTAAATTAAAAAAAAAAATAGTTGAGCATGGTAGTTAAAAGGGATCAGGTGTAGTGACTCTTGTCTGTGATCACAGCGCTTTGGGAGGCCAAGGTGGGAGAATCACTTGAGACCAGGAGTTTGAGAACAGCCTGGACAACATAGTGAAACCCCATCTCTACAAAAAATAAAAAATTAGCCGGGCGTGGTGATGCACACCTGTAGTCCCAGCTGCTCAGGAGGCTGAGGCAGGAGGATCACTTGAGCCCAGGAGGTTGAGGCTGCAGTGAGCCATGATCATGTCACTGCACTCCAATCTTATGTTCACCTCATAAAAGTCAAAGAGGATTTTGATTAACTTATATATATATTCCTGGATTTGAAAGTTAGTAAACTAGGCTAGACTAACATACTTAGTGGGATAAAAAAAATTATCTAACTGGCCAGGCACAGTGGCTCACACCTGTAATCTCAGCGCTTTGGGAGGCTGAGGCAGGTGGATCACCTGAAGCCAGGAGTTCAAAACCAGCCTGGCCAACATGGTGAAACCCCCCGTCTCTACTAAAAATACAAAAATTAGCCGGGCATGCTGGCAGGTGCCTGTAATCCCAGCTACTCCGGAGGCTGCCGCAGAAGAATCGCTTGAGCCCAGGAGGCGGAGGTTGCTGTGAGCTGAGATTGAGCCACTGCACTCCAGCTTGGATGACAGTGAAACTTCGTCTCAAAAACAAAAACAAAACAAAACAAAAATCCTAACTGAAACCCACTGTAAACATTAGGGACAAAATGAGAATTTCCACCATCACTGTTATTACTTAGCCTAATTCCAAACATTCTCTAGCCCACACATTAAGAAAAATAAGAGACATAAAATATTAGAAAGGAACAATCAAAATAATTTTTTGCAACATAACAGCATGTTTATAAAACCCAACAGCATCAACTGAAACATTACGAAATTAATAAGAATTCAATAAAGTGGCAAAGAAGTTAACATATAAAAGTCAATAGTAAAAAAGAAAAGTCAATATTCTTCCTTTCTTATACATGCAATAACCAATTAGAAAAACTTAACAGACAGTCAGGTGCGGTGGCTCACATCTGTAATCCCAGCAGTTTTCAAGGCTGAGGCTGGCAGAACATTTGAGGTCAGGAGTTTGAGACCAGTCTGGTCAACATGGTGAAACCCTGTCTCTACTAAAAATACAAAAAATTAGATGGGTATGGTGGCAGGTGCCTGTAATCCCAGCGACCCAGGTGGCTGAGGCAGGAGAATCACTTGGACCTGGGGGACAGAGGTTGCAGTGAGCCAAGATTGCACCACTGCACTCCAGCCTGGGCGACACAATGAGACTGTTTCAGAAAAAAAAAAAAAAAAAAAAAACAACCCTAACAGAGAAACAATACCTTTCACAATGGCAACAAAAGTACATTTCTAGGGATAAAATTAATATAATTAAGCAGAAAACTATTAAACTTTACTGAAGGACAGATGTTATTTCATTTTCTTTCACTGATTTGGAAAATCTTTTTTTTTTTTTTTTGAGACAAGGTATTATTCTGTTTTCCAGGATGGCGTGCAGGGGCTCAATCATAGCTGACTGCAGCCTCGACCTCTTGGGGCTCAAGTAGTCCCCCCACCTCAGCCTACCTGGTAGCTGGGACTAAAGGTGTGAGCCACTGCGCCTGGCCCTATTTCTTTTTTTTTGTTTTGTTTTTGTTTTTTGAGACGGAGTCTTGCTCTGTCTCCCAGGCTGGAGTGCAGTGGCCGGATCTCAGCTAGCTGCAAGCTCCGCCTCCCGGGTTTACACCATTCTCCTGCCTTAGCCTCCCGAGTAGCTGGGACTACAGGCGCCAGCCACCTTGCCCGGCTAGTTTTTTGTATTTTTTTAGTAGAGACGGGGTTTCACCGTGTTAGCCAGGATGGTCTCGATCTCCTGACCTCGTGATCTGCCCGTCTCGGTCTCCCAAAGTGCTGGGATTACAGGCTTGAGCCACCGCGCCCGGCCTATTTCTTTAAAATAAAACAAAATCGGCCGGGTGCAATGGCTCATGCCTGTAATCCTAACACTTTGGGAAGCCGAGGCGGGTGGATCACTTGAGGTCAGGAGTTTGAGACCAGCCTGGCCAACATAGTGAAACCCTGTCTCTACTAAAAATATAAAAATTAGCTGGGCGTGGTGGTGGGTGCCTGTAGTCCCAGCTACTCAGGAGGCTGAAGCAGGAGAATCACTTGAACCTGGGAGGCGGAGGTTGCAGCGAGCTAAGATTGCACCACTGCACTCCAGCCTGGGCGAGAGAGCAAGACTCCCTCTCTAAATAAATTAATTAATTAAATAAAATAAAACAAAATCACACTGTGAAGCTTCACTGATTATAAAATATCACAGGAACACCCAGGTCAGATTTGAAATGGAATTGCCCTAATTCAGTCTGCTGAACCACTTCTGCAGTACCTGTGTTTCTCTCAAATATGAAAGAGAAAAAATACAACAGAAAGTCCCTCAAACGTTCTCATTTTCGTATGATTGACATTTGTAGAGACTCTTTTAGGCTAAAATGACATGGTTGGAAGCCTGTGCCGAATGGCAGCTGGCCATGGCCACAACATGTGAATATTTTCATTTGCTTTAATGTGGAATTCAGCACATGACCCAAATTGAATCCTTAAAAATGCCTATAAAATTCCTAAGTTTCTCCAAGAGACTCTTCCTTTAAAATGCTTGCATTCTTGGCCGGATGCAGTGGCTCACGCCTGTAATCCCAGCATCTTAGGAGGCTGAGGTGGGCGGATCATCTGAGGTCAGGAGTTCAAGACCAGCCTGGTCAACATGGTGAAACCCGTATCTCTACTAGTAAAAATTAGCTGGGTGTGGTGGCACATGCTTGTAATCCCAGCTACTTGGGAGGCTCAAGCAGGAGAATCGCTTGAACCTAAGAGGCGGAGGTTGCAGTGAGCTGAGATCGCACCATTGGACTCCAGCTTGGGGAACAAGAGTGAAACTCCATCTCAAAAAAAAAAGCTCATTCTTGTAGTCCAGCATCAAGCAACAGACAAATTAAATCATAAAGAAACTTCTACAATAGCAGCAACAGACATTTCCAGACACGTGGATTGTTTTGAGTCCCACAGACCAGTGGCAAGTCACATCTATTTTTGTGCAAACTTGGGCCACCCTGCACCTCATCCCCTTTCCCCTCCTTGATGGAATTTGGAGGCAACTGGTTAAAAACTCAAACTGATAGAGTTGAAGAGGGAAGGAAGAGGAGCGTAATCCAGGCACAGGATGGTCTCCCGGCCCCAGCCTGGCGGCACGGTCTCTCCTGTGTTCTCCATTGAAGCACCTCTTCCACTTCCCACTTGAATCCCCCATGGACCCAAGGGCCCTGCAGGCAGGGCTGTGGCCTCCGGCACCCAACACAGTGCCAGACACAGGTGGGCTTATGAGGATCTGCCAAACAGGAGAGGAGTCCAGATACCCAGGGATGTGGCAGGGGGGCACACAAGCAAAGACTCTGGTTATTCAAATATTTAAGGGGAATGAATTGACATCTTTGATTTCCTTTGAAATTGCATCATAAATAAGACAGACTGATGATATTAGCCCTTACCTTCATTTTCTTTTTCTGTTTGTTTTTTGAGACGCAATTTCACTGTTGCCCAGGCTGGAGTGCAGTGGCACAATCTCAGCTCACTGCATCTCCGCCTCCTGGGTTCAAGCGATTCTCTCGTGCCTCAGCGTCCCGAGTAACTGGGATTACAGGCATAGGCCACTATGCCCAGCTAATTTTTTTTTTTTTTTTTGAGACGGGATCTTGCTCTGTCGCCCAGGCTGGAGGGCAGTGGCATGGTCTCAGCTCCCTGCAATCTCTGCCTCCACCTCCTGGGTTCAAACAATTCACCTGCCTCAGCCTCTCAAGTAACTGGGATTACAGGTGTGCACCACCACATCCAGCTAATTTCTGTACGTTTAGTAGAGACAGGGGTTTTACCACATTGGCCAGGCTGGTCTTGAACTCCTGAGCTCGAGTGATCCGACTGCTTCAGCCTCCCAAAGTGCTGGGATTACAGGCCTTTAGCCATTACTTTCTTTTTTTTTTTTTTTTTTTTTTTTTTTTTTTTTGAGATGGAGTCTTCCTCTATTGCCCAGGCTAGAGTGCAGTGGTGTGATCTCGGCTCACTGTAGACTCCGTCTCCTGGGTTCAAGCGATTCTCCTGCCTCAGCCTCCCGAGTAGCTGGAATTACAGACGCCCACCACTGTGCCCGGCTAATTTTTGTATTTTTTATTAGCGACGGGGTTTCACCATCTTGGCCAGGCTGGTCTGGAACTCCTGACTTCATGATCCACCCACCTCGGCCTCCCAGAGTGCTGGGATTACAGGCATGAGCCACCGCGCCCGGCCTAGCCATTACTTTCAATGGCAAAAACTGCAATTACCTTTGAACCAACCTAACAGACACAAAAATGCACAGATGGACAAATATGTGAGGAAGCAATGCTGGCAGTATGTTCCTGGAGGAAGTGAGTACACAGGAGTTTGCTATAAAATTCTTAGAATTTTTTGAAAAGTTTGGAAACTTTCATAATAAAATGTTAGAGAAAAAAACTTTAGCTATTCTTCCAAAAACATAGCCTAAACTGGTTACATGATTTAAGAAAAAAAGATACTATTAATAAAAGAGGATATAAGTTTTAAATTTCAAAGCATATACACTACAGACCCTCTTTGACTTGGCCTCTTGGGGAAGGCCGGCCTGGGTTTCCAACCTGCCTTGTCTAAGACCCAGGAGGAGCTTCAGAAGTCATTAAAGGCCACAACAAAAATCTGGCAGGAATAAACGCACAAATTATGCATGTAGCTGGCTGAGAAGGGCCTCAGGGTCACTCTGTAGATATCAACTGACTCTGCCTGTTGAGCCTAAGGCCATTGCAAGAGATACATATTCTCTATCTCCTTTTTTTTTTTTTTTTTTTTTTTTTTTTGGTTGCCCAGGCTGGAGTGCAGTGGTATGATCACAACTCACTGCGGCCTCCAACTCCTGGGCTCAAGTGATCCTCTTGCCTCAGCCTCCCAAGTAACTGGGACTACAGGCATGCGCCACTGCAAATGGTCTATTTCCATTTTAAACACTGAGTCCGGTGCCCATGGCTTTGAGACTTACCTTGACGACAACTGAAAAGTCGACGTCTTTCGTTTCCTTCAGGCCAAGAGGAATCAGGGGAATCGTAAATGCCTCCCTATGAGGAACACAACAAGGTATATATGAACACCCCAAACCAGACCCCTGGGTATCCCACGGCCTTGTCCCCAGCAGCCCAGCTCAGGTGTGCGCCCTCTCCTTGCCCCATCCAGTACTCACCTAGCTAACGGGCTCATTTTCCGTAAGGATGACTCTGGTCATGCCCCACCCTCTGCTCTAAAACTGACCCCAGCTCCCTAAGACTGCTGGACCACCCCACCTAACACATCATGCCCCTGGTATCTTGACACTGATTTATCTTCCACTCTCAACACCTCAATGCTTCTTTTTTTTTTTTTTTTTTTTTTGAGATGGCATTTTGCTCTTGTTGTCCAGGCTGGAGTGCAATGGCGCAATCTCAGCTCACTGCAACCTCCTCCTCCTGGGTTCAAGGAATTCTCTTGCCTCAGCCCCCCGAGTAGCTGGGATTACAGGCACGCAACACCACACCCGGCTAATTTTTGTCTATTTTTTTTAGTAGTGATGGGGTTTCGCCATGTTGGCCAGGCTGGTCTCAAACTCCTGATCTCAAGTGATCTGCCCACCTCAGCCTCTCAATGTGCTGGAATGACAGGCACGAGCCTCTGCGTCCAGCCCAGTCGCAATGCTTCTTTGAGGCAGCTGTGCTGAGAGTCTATCCTGTGCCAGGTTCTGTGCCCGGTGCACTTGCTGCTCCCATCTGGGTGTACCACCCTGCTGCCCTGCGCCTCCTTTGTCAGCTCCTCACCCCCTCAGGAGCCCCATCCAACAGAGTGCACCTGCCTCCCAGCCCAGGACCAGACACCCTCCACCTCCTCTCTCCCAGCTGACCACTCAGTAACCACAGGTCACCCAGGGAGTGCTCCGTGAGCCTGCATTCCTAGGGGCAGGGCCAGCAGGAAGTGAACGGAGCTCAGGCTGTGTTTTGCAAACAGGGATTTAGCTCCCTGACCTGTAACAGGAGACCTCCTAGGGCTGCTCAGCCCAGCCCCACAAGAAGGCCAGAAAGGCTGGGCAGGGCGAGGGGACAATGCAGCTGTAAGCTGAACCTCGTTCTGCACAGCTGTGCTACAGCAGATGAGACCCATCCCAGAGGCATGGAAAGTCGGATCCTGCTGAAGGCTCCTCCAGGCTATGCAGGGCGGGAAGCCAGGTTTGCGGCTGTCCAGGCAACAAGAGGAGGAGTAAGCGTCCTGAGCCGAGCTCCAGGACACCCCAGCCCCAATGTGGCACTGACAGCGCCCTCTAGGTGACCTCGGGCCTCCCTGAGTTTTTCATCTGCACCATAAGGTTCTTTCTTTCCCGCCTACCTCCTAGAAGACTGTAAAGATCAACCGTGATAAGAAAGAAACAATCTACTGTGAAAACAGAATAGTGCAGGCTGGGCGTGGTAGCTCACACCTATAATCCCATCACTTTGGGAGGCTGAAGCGGACAGATCACCTGAGGTCAGGAGTTCGAGACCAGCCTGGCCAATACGGTAAAACCCCGTCTCTACTAAAAATACAAAAACTACCTGGGCATGGTGGTGTACACCTGTAATCCCAGCTACTCAGGAGGCTGAGGCAGGAGAATCGCTTCAACTGGGAGGTGGAGGTAGCAGTGAGCCAAGATCACACCATTGCACTCTAGGCCTGGGTGACGGAGCGAGACTCCATCTCAAAAAAAAAAAAAAAAAAAGATCAACCATGCAAAGAAAGAAACAATCTACTTTGAAAACAGAAGAGCGCAGGACCCAAATGCATGGTGTCGTGTTGAATCTGCACAGCTCTCCCTCTTCCCAATGACACAAGGCAGTGATTGACCACTCTAGAGCCCAGGGACCACCCCAGGGGCCTTCGGTTCACTCTGTGGGAAGCCCTGTGTTGCATGTCCCTGCTCTTTGGCACAGCAAATGCGAGTGTGGAACGGCCAACATTTATTACCAAAGCTTGGACCCATCTTGCCTCCTCCAGAACTTGAACCTTTTGGACAAAACACTAGAAGTGAACACCAGAGCATAGGCTGGGAGAACCTTCCATTAGCTGTCATATTGACTGGGCATTCAAAACTGCACAGGAGGCCAGGTGTGGTGGCTCATCTTCACCAGTTCCACCCCTTTGGCTCTGTGTTTGCAGGACCATCTCGTGGACACCAGCCTGTTTCCTGAGAAGCCGAGGAATGGTGTGCTGGGGGACAGCAGAGACAAGGAGCCCATGGCCCTGGATGGCACAGTCTATCAGGGGAGCAGTTCCACCTGCATCCTCCAGGAGACCTCCCTGTGATGCTGACTCAGGACGCTGCTTCTGTCAAGACCAGCCTGGCCAACATGGTGAAACCCCGTCTCTACTAAAAATACAAAAAATTAGCTGGGCAAGTTGGCACGTGCCTGTAGTCCCAGCTACTCAAGAGGCTGAGGCAGGAGAATCGCTTGAACCTGGGAGGCAAGGTTGTGGTGAGCTGAGATCGTGCCACTACACTCCAGCCTGGGCGACAGAGAGAGAGACTCCATTTCAAAAAAATAATAAAACGGGGCCGGGCATGGTGGCTCACGCCTGTAATCCCAGCACTTTGGGAAGCCGAGACAGGTGGATCACGAGGTCAGGAGTTCAAGACCAGCCTGGCTAACATGGTGAAACCCCATCTCTACTAAAAATACAAAAAATTAGCCGGGCGTGGTGGCATGTGCCTGTAGTCCCAGCTACTCAGGAGGCTGAGGCAGGAGAATCGCTTGAACCTGGGAGGCAGAGGTTGCAGTGAGCTGAGATCCCGCCACTGCACTCCAGCCTGGGCAACAAAGCAAGACTCTGTCTCAAAAAAAAAAAACAGAAATAAAAAAATATAAAACAAACAAACAATAAAAACTGTATAGGAGCCCACAGGTAAGCCAGGCATGGGGCGTCACAAAGGGAAGAGCCAGCGAGGTTTCACACACTGATGCTTCCCCTCCAGCTCGGAAACTACCCTGGTGCCCCGCGGAGGACCAGCACCAGGAAACACACATTCCATAGGTGACTCAAGGTTCCCAAATCCAGGGAGCTATTTTCCGACTGAGTTTCCCCCGGGACCCACCTACTTTTTGAGCAGTCTCATGCCCGCACTGAAAAGGCACGTAAACCCTTCTCTGAACTGTCTCAAAGTTATTTCTCCTTAAAAAGAAGCATTTCACTTAGCATTTTGTTTTGTTTTTGTGTTTTGAGACAGGACTTCTTTCTGTTGCCCTTACTGCAGTCTCGACCTCCCTGGCTCAAGTGATCTTCCCACCTCAGCCTTCTGAGTAGCTGGGACTACGGGTGTGCACCACCACGCCTGGCTAATTTTCCTATTTTTTGTAGAGATGGGGTTTCACTATGTTGCCCAGGCTAGCCTCGAACTCCTGGGCTCAAGTGATCCCCCACCTCAGCCTCCTGAAGAGCTGGGGTTACAGGCATGAGGCAAGAGGGGCACTTATTTCATAGTTGGATCTCCATTTTTGGAGATGTATTGCAATTCTGAGGGATGGTGGTGTTGGCTTTCATCTTGAAGAAATCGATTCTAAATTGAGTTATGGAGAATGATACGATAGAGTGCCTTCAAAATTGGCCTAGGGGCCAGGCGCAGTGGCTCACATCTGTAATTCTAGCACTTTGGGAGGCCAAGGTGAGCAGATTACTTGAGACCAGGGGTTCAAGACCAGCCTGGTCAACATGATGAAACCCTGTCTTTAAAAAAAAAAAAAAAAAAAATGCAAAAATTAGCCAAGTGTGATGGTGCACGCCTGTAATCCCAGCTACCCAGATGGCTGAGGCACAAGAATCGCTTGAACCTACAAGGTAGAGATTGCAGTGAGCTGAGATCGTGCCACTGCACTCCAACCTGGGTGAGAGAGGGAGACTCTCTGTCCAAAAAAAAAAAAAAAAAAGGAAAAAAAAAAAAAATTACTTTGTTTTTTTGTTTTTTTGTTTTTTTTTTGAGACGGAGTCTTGCTCTGTCACCCCGGCTGGAGTGCAGTGGCCGGATCTCAGCTCAAAGCTCCGCCTCCCGGGGCCATTCTCCTGCCTCACTCCCGGTAGCTATACAGGCGCCCGCCACCTCGCCCGGCTAGTTTTTTTATTTTTTAGTAGAGACGGGGTTTCACCGTATTAGCCAGGATGGTCTCGATTTTTCTCCACCCGTCTCGGCCTCCCAAAGTGCTGGGATTACAGGCTTGAGTCACCATTACTTTGTTTTAATATGGATTTTTCTGTTTCAGTTTGTCACCTCTAGCTAGGAAATGGACTGCAGTCCAATGTAAGTACAGTGCACAGGATCTCTGTGTGTGCATAGTGGTTTCCCCTTACAGGGTCGATTTTGGCCTTAATCCCAAAAAGTATTTGTATATACTTTTTGTTCCTTGGCAAATAAATGAGGAAATAATTAGCCAACATTGGAAAGGTACTGTCCTAACAATGTCCCTTTAATGTTTCTTAGGAAAATTATGGTGACCCACTAAAATATCCTTGCTCAATGTCTGTTCAGTTGAATTTAATAACATATCTTGTTAATGTTTGCCTGTCTATGAAATGTGACTACGCGGAATTACTGAAAATTAACTATAAAATCAAAGGCATCTAACTTTTAAACTTATCTTGGTTCATCACGTATATTTATACTAGATTTTGTACTGTCTTCATTTTTTGTTTGTTTGTTTGTTCTGAGACACAGTCTCGCTCTGTCAGCCAGGCCAGAGTTGCAGTGGTGTGATCTCGGCTACTGAAACTTCTGACTCCCTGGTTCAAGCAATTCTGCCTCAGCCTCTGAGAAGCCAGGATTATAGGCGTGCACCACCACGTCCGGCTATTTTTTTTATTTTTAGTAGAGACAGGGTTCCACCATGTTGGCCAGGCTGGTCTCGAACTCCTGACCTCAGGTGATCTACCTGCCTCGGCCTCCCAAAGTGTTGGGATTACGGGAATGAGCCACCGTGCCTGGCTTCACAAATGCCTTTTTGTCCAACACTGCAGGTATGTTCCAACAAATGGACTCATCCCTTCCAGTCTAGCACCTCGCTCAACCCCAAACCTGATGGTTCTCTCACTTCTCAAAGTGGGGGCTGCCACACCTAGTCTAGAACCCTATCTGGCCTCTTTGTGCAGCACCCTGGATGCACGCAGGATCTCGGCTCAGAGGCTTTGGAAGGTGTGCTGCTCCCACTTACTCTGTGTTCTGATAGACGCCCACCGAGATGTTCAGCCCCTCCAGCTCTTCCTTGAGCATCTGCAGGTCTGAGTTGACGAAGCTCAGCTCCAGCCGCACTTGTTCCCGTACCTTTGGGTTCGTGGCCACTCTGTTCAAACAGAAGAGGGAGAGAAGTGCCCTCAGCCAGGTATCCCAGCTTCTGGGTGAGCAGACCCAATCCCCAGTCCCTGCAGTGAGGATCACGGCACGGCTTGCAGAGGAGGGTGGGAGTATCCCAGGGACACAGGGCGCCTGCCCAGCTTGCAGCACACCTGCCAGTACGTGGAGCTGGGGACACAGGCAATGACACTGTGAGCTGCAGACATGAACTCTATGACATCCTGCAAAAAATCAGCCTTGAAAAGAGAAAACAAAACTGCTCCCAGCCATGCCCTAAAACACTGTAAGATATCCACTTGAAAAGAAATGAACGATTCCTTTTGGTAGGAGAAATCAAAATAAATAAATATAAAATTTGTTTAAAAAAAAGAAAGAAACGGATAATTAGCTGGGCATGGTGGTGCATGCCTGTAGTCCCAGGTCGGAGGATTGCTTGAGACCAGGAGGTTAATACTGCAGGGAGCTGTGATCACGCCAGCGCACTCCAGCCTGGGTGACAGGGCAAGACACTGTCTCTAAAAACTAAAACAAGATAAAATGAAATAAAATATAAAAATATATACATATAAGATAGAAAGTAAAATAAAATAAATGAATGAGAAAATGAAGGGAGAAGTAATGCTTCCCAATTCATTCTATGAGACTAGTATTAGCAACCCAAACCTAGAAACATATAAATAGGATTATACACCATAACCAAGTGGGATTTATCCCAGGAATGCAAGGTTGGTTTAACATCTGAAAATCAATTAATATATTACATTAACAGAATAAAGGACAAAACATATGGTGACTTCAAAAGACATTGAAAAAACTATGTCACAAAATCCATCCCAGATTCATAATAAAAATTCTCAACAAAGTAGGAATAAAAAAGAATTCACGAAATCTGATAAAAGATATCTACAAAACCCCACAGTTAACATCACACTTAGTGGTGAATGACTGCTTTCCCATTCTCATCAGGAACAAGGCAAAGATGCCCGCTTTTGCTATTTCTAATCAATGAGGCAAACAAAGAAATTAAAGGCATCCAGATTAGAAAGGAAGAAATAAAACTGTCTTTATTCACAGATGGCATTATCTTATATATAGAAAATCCAATGCATCCATAAAACAAATATTAGTACTAATAAATTTAGGAAGGTCACAGGGTATAATCAATATACAAATATCAATTCTTTTATTTTTTTCTCTAGACAAGGTCTCACTCTGTCACCTAGGCCGGAATGCAATGTCACCATTATGGCTTACTACAGCCTCAATCTCCCAGGCTGAAGCCATCCTCCAGCCTCAGCCTCCCAAGCAGCTGGGCCTACAGGTGCACACCACCATGCTGGCTAATTTTTGTATTTTTTTGCAGAGATGGAGTATCACTATGTTGCCCAGGCTGGTCCAGAAATCCTGGGTTCAAGCAATCTTTCTGCCTCAGACTCCCAAAGTGCTGGGATTACAGGCACGAGCCACCGTGCCTGGCCAAATCTATTTCTATATACTAGCAATGAACAATCTTGAAATTGAGAAAACCATTCCATTCACAATAGCATCAAAAAGAATAAAATATTCAGGAATAAACAAAAGAATCACAAGACATGTAAACCGAAAACTACAAAACAATGCTGGAGATATAGTAAAAGAAGAGCTATTCCATTGTATAGGAAGGCTCATTATTGTCAACATGTCAAGCCTCCTTAGTTGGTACATTCATTCATTGCAACCTCAATCAAAATCCCACTAACCTTTTTAATAGAAATCGACCAGCTGATCCTAAAATTCATACGGAAATGCAAAAAAAAAAAAAAAAAAAAAAAAAAAAAAAAAACCTACAATAGGCAAAACAATTTTGAAAAATAAGAACAGAGTTGGAAGACTTATATTGATTTTAAAATTTACTAAGGAGCTGGGCTGGGCATGGTGGCTCACATCTGTAATCCTGGCACTTTGGGAGGCTGAGGTGGGTATATCACCTGAGGTCAGGAGTTCAAGACTAGCCTGGCCAACATGGTGAAACCCCATCTCTACTAAAAACACAAAAAATTAGACAGGCATGGTGGCGGGCACCTGTAATCCCAGCTACTTGGGAGCCTGAGGCAAGAGAATCCCTTGAACCCAGGAGGCCGAGATTGCAGTGAGCCAAGATCGCACCACTGCACTCTAGCCTGGGCAACAAGAGCAAAACTGCATCTCAAAAAAAAAAATAACAAATAGCCGGGACACAGTGGCTCAAGCCTGTAATCCCAGCACTTTGGGAGGCCGAGACGGGCAGATCACGAGGTCAGGAGATCAAGACCATCCTGGCTAACACGGTGAAACCCCATCTCTACTAAAAAATACAACAAACTAGCCAGGCGAGGTGGTGGGCATCTGTAGTCCCAGCTACTCCGGAGGCTGAGGCAGGAGAATGGCATGAACCCGGGAGGCGGAGCTTACAGTGCTGTGAGATCTGGCCACTGCACTCCAGCCTGGGCGACAGAGCGAGACTCTGTCTCCAAAAAAAAAAAATTTTTTTAATAAATAAATAAATAATAAAAAATAAACTTACTAAGAAGCCATAGTCATCAAAATAGCGTGGTACCGACATAAAGATAGGCAATGAAACAGAATAAGAGTCCAGGAATAAATGTTTACATTTACATAAGTAAATCTTTATAATTGATTTTGAACAAAAGTGCCAAATCAATTCAATGTGGAAAAGATTATTGTTTCAACAAATAGTGCTAAAGCAGGTTGACATCCATAGGTACGTCAGGGTCCCTAAAACCACCCCCAAAGTTCAATGTTAATCTAGGAGGACTTGCAAAAGCCATGGCTATGGTTTACTACAGCAAAAGACACAAAGCATAATGAGCAAAGGGAAAGGCACATAGGGTGAAATTGGGAGGAGGCCCGGCCCAGACTTCTAGGGGTCCTCTCTCTGTGGAATCCCACAGACCGTGCTTAACTCCCCCAGCAAGGAGTTGTGACAACACATGTAAAATGACATCTACCAGGGAAGCTCAGAGACTCCATGTCCAGGGTTTTCACTGGGGGTTGATAGCATAGGCACCTCTGCCCAGCATGCTCCAAAATTCTGGATTCCCAGAAGGAAAGCAAGTGGTTCCACATAAACCATACCGTTTGTACAAACAGTTCAGGCACAGTGAGTCAATCTTATCAGTCTGGAAATGATGAGAACACTTCTAAAATCGAAGTTTCTAGACACCAGCCAAAGGCCAGTCTTACAAGCAGGGCTTTCTAAGGAGAGCAGTTCTGGGCCTGATAGGTGAACTCTTTTCTGCACAATAGGTAAGAATTAACCTAAATCTAAATGGCACACCATTTACAAACACTGTCCAAACAGGTTATAGACTGCAACAAGAGCTACACCTCTAAAACTTCTAGACGAAAATATAGGACGCAATCTTCGTGACCTTAGGTTGGATAAAATATTCTTAGCTACACACGAAAAGGACAATCCATAAAAGAATAAATCGGGGACAGGCGCAGTGGTTCACGCCTGTAATCCCAGACCAGCCTAGCCAATATGGTGAAACCCCATCTCTACTAAAAATACAAACAAAAAATTAGCTGGGGGTGGTGGCAGGCACCTGTAGTCCCAGCTACTTGGGAGGCTGAGGCAGGAGAATCGCTTGAACCAAGGAGGCATAGGCTGCAGTGAGCCGAGATTGCATCCCTGCACTCCAGCCTGGTGACAGAGCAAGACTCTGTCTCAAAAAAAAGAAAAAGAAAAAAGGCGGCCAGGGGCAGTGGCTCGCGCCTGTAATCCCAGCACTTTGGGAGGCCGAGACAGGTGGATCACCTGAGGTTGGGAGTTCGAGACCAGCCTGACCAACATGGTGAAACTCCATCTCTACCAAAAATACAAAATTAACTGGGTGTGGTGGTGCGTGCCTATAATCCCAGATATTCGGGAGGCAGAGGCAGAAGAATCGCCTGAACCCAAGAGGCGGAGGTTGCAATGAGCTGAGATCGCACCACTGCATTCCAGCCTGGGCAACTAGAGCGAAACTCCATCTCAAAAAAAAAAAAGAAAATGAAAAGACAAGCCACAGACCGGGAGAAAATACTTTCAAATTATATATCTAACAAAGAATCTGTATCCAGGCTGGATGCAGTGGCTCATGTGTGTAATCCCAGCACTTTGGGAGGCTGAGGAGGGTGGGTCACTTCAGGCCAGGAGCTTGAGACCAGCCTGGCCAACATGGTGAAACCTCATCTCTACTAAAAATACAAAACTTAGCTGGGGGTGGTGGTGCACACCTGTAGACTCAGTCACTCAGGAGGCTGAGGCAGGAGAATTGCTTGAACCCAGGAGGCAGAGGTTATAGTGAGCAGAGACTGTACCACTCTCCTCTAGCCTGGACAACAGAGTGAGACTCCCTCTCAAAAAAAAAAAAAAAAGTTTTCAAGCAGAGCTTTTGAAACCTACTCAAAGGCCTTATAGATGCTCCCTCGTGTTATAGATTAGGAATCACCACTAAAATAACAGAAACAGTAACAGCCAGGCTGTAAGCCAGGCCTGTACTGAGCACGTGTTGGTGAACTTTAGACTGGTAGAGAATCATCCTCATTTCACGGATGAGGAAGCCTGAGGTTCATTAGCCAAGAGCTCCCGGCCATCGGGAGAGACTGTGAGTATCTGACCTCTGTCCCTTCCTCTGCTGATGAAAACCCAGCCACCGGTCACCTGATTGCACACGTGCACATTTGGACTCCCCCAGACAATAAGATACTAGAAGCTCAGCTTGGTGAATTTCATCAATTTAGAGATTTGTGTGTGCGTATGGCTATGACACCAGTAAGAATACATTTTAGGCCGGGCACAGTGGCTCACATCTGTAATCCCAGCACTTTGAGAGGCTGAGGCAGGCGGATCACTTGAGGCCAAGAATTCAAGATCAGTCTGGGCCACACGGCAAAACCCTGTCTCTACTAAAAAGACAAAAATTAGCCAGGCGTAGTGGCACATGCCTGTAGTCCCAGCTACTCAGGAGGCTGAGGTATGAGAATCGCTTGAACCCAGGAGATGGAGGTTGCAGTGAGCTGAGACTGCACCACAGTACTCCAGCCCGTGTGACAGAGCGAGACTCCATCACGAAAAATAGAAAAAAGAAATATATTTTACAACTCAGTACATGCATGCACACACACACACAGACACATGCCCCTTCAACAAAAGTCTCACAAAAGTCATAGGCGTGATTCACTCCAGCGTATTCTATTCTACTCTAATAACTTCTTTTAAAAAAAAAAAATCATGTCTGCAATCCTCCAATTCTCTGATTATCAGACACCAACTGGGTATCCAACAATTCAATTCGATTCTGACCCCAGCTCCTGGGGTAAGCACATACCCCACAGAGTAGTGGCTCGGTCCCACAAAGCTGCCCCCATTTTAGGGACCAGTCACACATCCTGGCGGGGGGGAAACCTGTGCTTCTGACTGATGAGCTGTCAATCAAGGGTTCCCACTGCCACCTCCTCAGGTTTGGTAATTCACCAGAACGTCTCCCAGAACATAGGAAAGCAGCTGAAGGACCAGTACTGGTTTATGTTATTCAGTTCGGGAACAGTCAATTGGAAGATGTACACAGGGCAAGTTATGGTGGGAGGGGGTAGGGCTTCCATGTTCTCTCCAGGCACCTCAACATGTTCACCAACCCAGAGGCTCCCTGAACCTCATCGTTTAGGGTTTATTTTACTTTATTTTTATTTTGGGGACCGCGTCTTGTTTTGTCACCCAGGCTGGAGTGCAGTGGTGTGATCACGGCTCACTGTAGCCTCGCCCTCCAGGGCTCAAGTGATCCTCCCACCTCAGCCTCCCAAGTAGCTGGGACTACAGGCGTGTACCACCACACCCAGCTAATTTTTATATTTTTTCACCATGTTGCCCAGTCTGGTCTCAAACTCCTGGGCTCAAGCAATCCGCCTGCCTCAGCCTTCCAAAGTGCTGGGATTACAGGCATGAGCCACCACGCCCAGCCTTATTTTGTTTTTTGTAGAGATGGTTGGTGTCTTGCTATGTTGCCCAGGCTGGCCTCCACTCCTGGGCTCCTGGGCTTGAGTGATCCTCCCTCACCCTCCTGAGTAGCTGGAACTACAGATATGCACCACTGTGCCTGGCTAATGCAGGTTTTTTTTGTTTTGTTTTTGTTTTGAGACAGAGTCTCGCTCTCTCCCACAGGCTGGAATACAGGCGCACGATCTCAGCTCACTGTAACCTCCACCTCCCAAGTTCAAGTGATTCTCCTGCCTCAGGCTCCTGAGTAGCTGGGATTACAGGCGCCCATCACCATGCCTGGCTAATTTTTGTATTTTTAGTAGAGATGGGGTTTTGCCATGTTGGCCAGGCTGGTCTCGAACTCCTGACCTCAGGTGATCCACCCACCTCGGCTGCCCAAAGTGCTGATTACAGGCGTGAGCCACCGTGCCCGGCCTAATGCAGGGTTTTTAATGGAGGCTTCATTAAGGATAGATGATTAAATCATTGGCCACTAGTGACTGAGCTGGATCTCCAGCCTCTCTCCCCTCTCCAGAGGTCACAGAGGGAGGAGCTGAAAGTTCCAGCCCTCTCACCATGGTTTGGGCTTTCTAGGGATCAGCATCCATTCTAAAGCCTCCCACCAAGAGGGATCTCATTAGCATACAAAAGATACTTTATCACTCAGGAGCTCTGTGCCAGGAACACAGGAACAGGATAAAGACCAAATATTTATCTTTTATTATGCCACAGCAACGCAATGAATTGATGTCATTACACACCACAGGTCACAATCTGCAGCTGTGCTACAAAGAGCTTATTGAGAAAACGACTGATTGTGTAGCTGATAATGTTCACAAGGATTGGGGCAGCGGGAATCCTCCCATCAGGAATGGGTTCATTTCTTCTTACAAATGGGTTTCCTTTTGGCTAGTGAATATAAAATGTGTTCCAAATATATTCCCTTCCTCCTATTGCCTGCTAGGCAGCTCAGAGACAAACCACGACTCACATTTCACAAAGTATATAGGACTTTGTGGCACGCACTAGCCTTACCTCCAGCTAAATCTTTCCTTTATTCTTCTTTCTCTTGCCTTCATATCTTCATTCACTCCTGATTTAAATCTTACATGTTGTATGAATGTGTTAAGGTACTTCAAATCCACTTTGAGGGAAGATAAACAATTATAATTCCTAGAGGACGAGCCTTCTTTCTCTGGGTATTTTTTTCCTGGAACGTGGCATAGCCCTTTCCATATCATGGGGGCGCTGAACAAATTTCAGTTCATGGAAGAACAAATGACAGAGTAAAGATTACTCCCTCTGGGCAGTGAGGGAGCTGATTGGTTCTCAGCACCAGAGTAGGTTCAACTTAAATATAAAAACTAAGGCGGGACACGGAGGTTCATACCTGTAATCCCAGCACTCTGGGAGGCCAAGGTAGACAGATCACCTAAAGTCAGGAATTCAAGATCAGCCCGGCCAATATGGTGAAACCCTGTCTCTACTAAAAATACAAAAATTAGCTGGGCGTGGTGGTGCATGCCTGCACTCTCAGTTACTCGGGAGGCTGAGGCAGGAGAATCACTTGAACCTGGGAAGCGGAGGTTGCAGTTAGCAGAGATCATGCCACCGCACTCCAGCCTGGGCAACAGAGGGAGGCTCCATTTCAAAAAAATAAAAAGTAAAATAGGCCAGGCACAGTGGCTCACGCCTGTAATACTAGCACTTTGGGAGGCCAAGGTGGGCAAATCACCTGAGGTCAAGAGTTGGAGACCAGCCTGACCAACACGGAGAAATCCCGTCTCTACTGAAAATACAAAATTAGCCGGGCGAGGTGGCCGGCACTTGTAATCCCAGCTACTCAGGAGGCTGAGGCAGGAGAATCACTTGAACCCAGGAGGCACAGCTTGTGGTGAGCCGATATCGTGCCATTGCACTCCAGCCTGGGCAACAAGAGGGAAACTCCATCTCAAAAAAGAAAAAAGTAAATAAAATAAAAATAAAAATAAATAAAAACTGAGACCCTAAGAATCCCACCAAAATCCCTGGAGAGCTTCCACATAATGTCAACTCTTTATTTTTCCACCTTTATATATAAATTTGCCATGTCTCCCCCATCCCAGCTTGGCAAAACAGTTTTTGGTGTTTTTTTTAAAATATATTTTTTAATAGAGTCAGGGGTCTCAACATATGCCCAGGCTGGTCTCAAACTGCTAAGACAAAGCAATCCTCTTGCCTCATCCTCCCAAAGTGCTAGGATTATAGGTGTGAGCTATCACGCCTAGCCTGGCAATGATTTTTTATTTAAGATTTGCCACAAGGCCGGGAATGGTGGCTCACGCCTGTAACCCCAACACTTTGGGAGGCCGAGGTGGGCAGATTACGAGGTCAGGAGATCAACACCATCCAGGCTAACATAGTGAAACCCTGTCTCTACTAAAAATACAAAAAATTAGCTGGGCGTGATGGCGGCACCTGTAGTCCCAGCTACACGGGAGGCTGAGGCAGGAGAATGGCGTGAACCCAAGAGGCAGAGCTTGCAGTGAGTAGAGACTGCACCACTGCACTCCAGTCTGGGCAACAGAGCAAGACTCCGTCTCAAAAAAAAAAAAAAATACAAAACTTAGCTGGGCATGGTGGCACGCGCCTGTAGTCCCAGCTACTCAGGAGGCTGAGGCAGGAGAATCGCTTGAACCTGGGAGGCAGAGGTTGTAGTGAGCCAACATTATCGCACCACTGCACTCCAGCTTGGGCAATAGAGCTAGACTCCATCTCAAAAAAAAAAAAAAAAAAGATTTGCAAGAAAGTCAGGTGAAGTGGGTCATGCCTATGATCCTAGTGCTTTGAGAGATTGAGGCAGGAGGATTGCTTGAGGCTAGGAGTTCAAGACCAGTCGGAGCAACATAGTGAGACCTTGTCTCTAAAACAAATACATTTTTTTATTTTAGTTTAGTTTTCATTTTTGAGACAGAGTCTTGCTCTGTCACCCAGGCTGGAGTGCAGTGGTACGATCTTGGCTCACTGCAACCTCCACCTCCAGGTTCAAGCAATTCTCCTGCCTCAGCCTCCTGAGTAGCTGGGGTTGCAGGTGTGTGCCACCACACCCAGCTAATATTTTGTATTTTTAGTAGAGATGGGGTTTCACCCTGTTGGCCAGGCTGGTCTTGAACTCCTGACCTCAAGTGATCCACCTGCCTCTGCCTCCCAAAGTGCTGAGATTACAGGCATGAGACACCACACCCAGCCAATTTTTGTATTTTTAGTAGAGACAGGGTTTCACCATGTTGCCCAGACTGGTTTTGAACTCCTGGCCTCAGGTGATTCTTGAGGATCGGCCTCCCAAAGTGCTGGGATTACAGGCTTGAGCCACCACACCTGGCCTAAAAAAAAGGTTTAGATACATTTCCAACAAATCAATGAGTTGCCCTTAAGATGTAGAACTCTTTACGTTGGTCACTGTGAAAACTGTTGGCAGCCAGGCGGGGTCTCAGGGTTGGTTTCTGTAATGCTGACCTTTGGTGCAAACACGATTCAGAAATCAACCCTGGAGTCTGAGCTTCGTTGCTAGCACAGGTGTATGTCAGAGGTGTTCGAAGCAAAGTGACTCCGTTTTGAGTGAGGGCTGGAAAATGAGGCTGAGACTTGTTGGGCTGCATTCTCAGAAAATTAGCCATTCTTAGCCTCTAGATGTTTACAGCAAAGGGAACAAATTAATAATGTTTACTAAAACAGACCCAGACCTGGGAGTGTCCAGATATCCCATGGAGAACAAAGGCATTCCTCAATTTTGCTTTAAAGATAATAATATCGGGCCGGGCGCAGTAGCTCACACCCATAATCCTGAGGCGGGTGGATCACAAGGTCAGAAGATCCAGACCATCCTGGCTAACATGGTGAAAACCCGTCTCTACCAAAAATACAAAAAAATTAGCTGGGCGTGGTGGTGCGTGCCTGTAGTCCCAGCTACTTGGGAAGCTGAGGCAGAAGAATGATGTGAACCCGGGAGGCGGAGCTTGCAGTGAGCCGAGATCATGCCACTGCACTCCAGCCTGGGGACAGAGCTAGACTCCATCTCAAAAAAAAAAAAAAAAGATAATAATATTGATTCTTGCAAAATATAGTAATTAAGAAAATTCTTTTTTTTTTTTTTTTTTTTTTTGAGACAGAGTCTTGCTCTGTCGCCCAGGCTGGAGTGCAGTGGCACAATCTTAGGAGTCTGAGGCAGGAGGATTACTTGAGGCCAGGAGTTCAAGACCAACCTGGGCAATATAGAGAGACCTCCATCTCTACAAAAAATCTGATAATGAAAATTAGTTGGGAATGATGGTAAACGCCTATAGTCCCAGCTGCTCAGGAGGCTAAGGCAGGAGGATCACTTGAGCCCAGGAGTCTGAGGCTGCAGTAGGCTAGGATTGCACTGCTACACTCCAGTGTGGGCAACAGAGCAAGACCTTCTCTCAAAAAATAAATAGGCACAGTGGCTCACACCTGTAATCGCAGCACTCTGGGAGACCTAGGCACAAGGATTGCTTGAGTCCTGGAGTTTGAGACCAGCCTGAGCATCATAGGGAGACCCAGTCTCCACAAAAAATTTTTAAAATTGACTGAATGCCAGTCAGGTGTGGTGGCTCATGTCTGTAATCCCAGCACTTTGGGAGGCTGAGGTGGGTGGATCACTTGAGGCCAGAAGTTTGAGAACAGCCTGGACAGCATGGTGAACCCCCTCTCTATTAAAAATATAAAAATTAGGCCGGGCGTGGTGGCTCAAGCCTGTAATCCCAGTACTTTGGGAGGCCGAGGCGGGTGGATCACGAAGTCAGGAGATCGAGACCATCCTGGCTAACATGGTGAAACCCCGTCTCTACTAAAAATACAAAAAAAACTAGCCGGGCGTGGTGGCGGGCGCCTGTAGTCCCAGCTACTCGGAGGCTGAGGCAGGAGAATGGCGTAAACCCAGGAGGCGGAGCTTGCAGTGAGCCGAGATCGCGCCACTGCACTCCAGCCTGGGTGACACAGCGAGACTCCGTCTCAAAAAAAATAAAAATAAAAATAAAAATTAGCCGGGCAGTGGTGCATGCCTGTAATCCCAGCTACTAGGGAGGCTGAGGCAGGAAAATCACTTGAACCCAGGAGGCAACAGAGCAAGACTCCATCTCAGGGAAAAAAAAAAAAAAAAAAATTAGCCTAGTGTGGTGGTACACATCTGTGGAGGCTGAAGCAGGAGGATAGCTTGAGCCCAGAAGGTTGAGGCTGCGGTGAGCTGTGATCATACCACTGAACTCCAGGTTGGACAACACAACAAGACCCTACCTCAAAATGAATAAATATAAAAATTTTATTTATTTATTTATTTATTTATTTATTTATTGAGACAGAGTCTCCCTCTGTCACCCAGGCTGAAGTGCAGTGGCATGATCTCGGCTCACTGCAACCTCCGTCCCCCTGACTCAAGTGATTCTCCTGCCTCAGCCTCCCAAGTAGCTGGGATTACAGGTGCACACCACCACACCCAGCTCATTTTCTTTTCTTTTTGTTAAGAGACAGGTCTCACTCTGTCACTCAGGCTGGAGTACAATGGCGCAATCTTGGCTCACTGCAGCCTGGAACTCCTGGGCTCAGGGGATTCTCCAGCCTCAGCCTCCCGAGTAGCTGGGATTACAGATGTGTACCACCACGCGTGGCTAATTTTTGTATTGTTAGTAGAGACAAGGTTTAACCATGTTGGCCAGGCCGGCCTCAAACTCCTGACCTCAAATGATTTGCCCGCTTCAGCCTCCCAAAGTGCTGTGATTACAGACTTGAGCCACCGCGCCTGGCCTAAAAAGTTTTTTTTTTTTAATAATACATATGTATTTTGCATTCTGTCCCCATTTGTTTTAGTGTAATTTTTTTTCTCCCAAGTCTTTTCATGAAGCTGTCCTTCCAGGAATAAGCACCACATTGACACAGTGACTTGCCACAGCTTCAGCAACCTTATTAGAGCAGCTTAGCCTTAGTCCATCTGATCCCAAATCCTGCTCTGCCAGGGCTTCGGGAGGCTGGAGTGAGGACTGTCCCATCCCCTGCTGAGGTGGCTGCCAGACCGGCAGGACATCTGCTCCCAGCCTCTCGATGGAGGAAGGCGGGCCTTGGAGTTGGTATCAGCCCTAAAGGCTATGGAGGGCCTGCAAACCCCACCAGAGACACACACCAGTCCTCCCACAACTGACAGTGTGAGCTGTCATTAACCTCAAGTCACTCTCATGACAGTCAAGGCCATTCCACGTCACTCCTGACCCAGAATTTCATCACCCCCGTCCAGGGGTCACAAACTAAACTGAAGACCTGAGGGACTTGCTCACCTGGCTCTCAGGGTGTTACTATCCCCTCTCTGAAACGAGTCCCCCAAACTTAAAAATTCAACCATCAGCCAGGCACAGTGGGTCATGCCTGTAATCCAAGCACTTTGGGAGGCTGAGGCAGGCAGATCACTTGAGGTCAGGAGTTTGAGGTCAGCCTGGCCAACATGGCGAAACCTCATCTCTACTAAAAATACAAAAATTAGCCGGGCGTGATGGTGTGTGCTTGTAGTCCCAGCTACTCAAGAGGCTGAGGCAGGAGAATCACACGAACCCGGGAGGCGGAGGTTGCAGTGAGCCGAGATCGCGCCACTGCACTCCAGCCTGGGTGATAGAGCAAGACTCTGTCTCAGAAAAAAAAAAAAAAAAAAATCCAACAATCAGATTTAAAAAAAATATATATATATATATACACACACACACATATATACACACACATATATATATATATATTCCTAACTTCTCCTGGAAAAAAAAAATTAGAAGATATAGCAACTCTGGCCCTACCCTCCATGAGGCAAACTGCAGTTGCCTCATCCAGAGAGGGCATATGCTGCGCACTTCACCACAGTCCCCACCATTCCCTATTGTCTCACAGCACAGAATCCAGCCCCATTCACTCATATCAAGCCCACCTGAACCCTGTAAACTTCGGAGCAGGTCACTTCTGATCTAGCCCAAAAACTCTCAGCACAACAGGGGAACCTGAAGCCCAGACAGGTTAAATGACCTGCTTTGTTCAAAGAACTAGTTAACTAAAACTAGTTAAAACTAGGCAACCTGTTTTTTCTTTCTTTTTTTTGGATGGAGACTCGCTCTGTTGCCAGGCTGGAGTGCAATGGTGCTATCTCGGCTCACTGCAACCTCCACCTCCCAGGTTCAAACGATTCTCCTGCCTCTAGCCTCCCGAGTACCTGGGATTACGGGCACGTGCCACCACACCCGGTTAATTTTTTTATTTTTAGTAGAGACGGGGGTTTTACCATGTTGGCCAGGATGGTCTCGATCTCTTGACCTCGTGATCCTCCCAACCTCGGCCTCCCAAAATGCTGGGATTACAGATGTGAGCCACCACGCCTGGCCCTGCTTTAAATTTCACAAAGACTGCCTCAATTTCACATAAACTTCATCATGTTTCTACCCTAGCTTTCCTCAAGGGAAGGAAGCTGGAAGAAGATAGAATATTGTCTCTGGTTGAGACAATGAAAAAGTCTCGTTGAAAATGAAACTAAATGAAAAAGTACGGCCAGGCATGGTGGCTCACGCCTGTAATTCCAGCAGTTTGGGAGGCCGAGGCAGGTGGATCACCTGAGGTCAGGAGTTCAAGACCAGCCTGGCCAACACCATGAAACCCCATCTTACTGAAAACACAAAATCTAGCCAGGCATGGTGGCACATGCCTATAATCCCAGCTACTCGGGAGGCTGAGGCACAAGAATCGCTTGAACCCAGGAGGTGGAGGTTGCACAGTGAGCTGGTATCGCAACACTGTACTCCATCCTGGGAGACAGAATGAGACTCTGTCTCAAAAAACAAAACAAAACAAAACAAAAACCTGAAAAAAAGTGCATTTGAAATATTTGATGGCTTCCTAACACAAGTCCAGGAAGCTCATGGACTCCCGGCTCGAATGGATCAGAGAAGGGAAGACTTTGAAGGATCACAAAATCTGGTTTTTCAAGTGCCTGCCTAGCTACAATACCCTCCGACAGCCCTCAGGTAAGGGCTCAGCACCCCCATTTCCATTCCTGCATTTCTGGGGACATTTCCAAACATCTCTCACCCCTATTCCAACGGTTCTACCTTCCTTCAGGTGCTGCGGTAGGACACCTGGGAACCAGAAGACAAACAAAAGGAAAGCAGAGCCTAATTTACAACTGAAACCACCCATGGCCCGCGGGGACAGCCACGTAATGGGTTGCCCAGGGACACTGAGGGGCCACAGCAGAGCTTGGCAAAATGCCCTATTTGTTTTCGGGAAACCGTTGGTGCTTGTTGAGTCAGATTAATAAATACCTTCAGGGTTTCCTCTGACAACATTCTCCAGCAAGAGGCACTTTGAACCTTTAGGCCACTGTGAGAATCATTAACAACCCCCACCCCTACCCCTGCCAACCAAACCACTGCCAGTTTAACAATGAGCTTGAGCCAGGCTCAGGCCTCAGAAAGGGTGACTGCTGGTGTCGTTAAAAGAGAACAAGGCGCACAAAATTGCCCTAGTTCCTGCCTGAGAAACTCCCAAGTTTCCTGCTCACAGGGGCCTCTCCGACCACCCTTCGTCTCTATGGCTGGTCGCCCTGGGCCAACCTCTATGACATCCAGGGTTCATTATTCCCTAGAAAACATCGCTTCCCTAGGTGATCTGATTTGTTTACTTGCCTATAATGGTGTCCTCCCATCCCCCAACAAGAGAAATCATAAAAGCAGGGCCTCGCCTGATCTTCATGCACCTCAACTGTGCCTGCCACTTAACAGGTGGTTCAATAGCCAGGCACAGGGGCTCACTACTGAAATCCCAGCACTTTGAGAGGCCAAAGCAGGAGGATCACTTGAGGCCAAGAGTTTGAGACCAGCCTGGGCAACATGGTGAAACCCTGTCTCTACTAAAAATTTAAAAAATTCAATTAGCCGGGTGTGCTTGCACATGCCTATAGTCCCAGCTATTTGGGAGGCTGAGGCAGGAGAATCACTTGAACCTGGGAGGCAGAGATTGCAGTGAGCTAAGATTGCACCACTGCACTCCAGTCTGGGCAACAAGAGTGAAACTCCGTCTCAAAAAAAAAAAAAAAGAAGGTGCTCAATGAATCTATGAATAGATAAATCAATTGTTGTCCACTCCTAGGAAAGCCACACAGCATCCAGGCTACCCATCTGCCCCCTCAGCCACAGAGCAGGCCTGTCTAAGGGCCAACCAGAACCCTAGGCCACAAAACACACCACAGCCTTCCCAGCACATGGCAGGGAGTCCCAAAATCAGGGGCCCTCGCCCACGTTACACAGATGACATGAATTCCTCTCTGCTATGGGAGCGGACAATTCCCATGTCCAGACTTGTCTTGGGACGGGGACACGGCTTGACTTTTTAAAAGCCAAAATGCTACAGTATTTTTCCCAGACTCCTCCAGTAACAACCTCCTTTGCACCCAGTTGCAAAAGGAGCTGGAGAAGAGGTTCCCAGACAAACTTCCCACCCAGGACCTCAAGTCCTCAGGTATTCCGTGAGTAACAAAAGCAACACAGGCCAGGCACAGTGGTTCATGTTTGTAATCCCAGCACTCTGGGAGACCGAGGCAAGAGGATCACTTGAGGACACTAGTTCGAGAACAATCTTGGCAACATAGCAAGTCCTTGTCTCTACAAATAATTTTTAAAAAATCAGTTGGGCATTGGCCAGGCACAGTGGCTCACGCCTGTAATCCCAGCACTTTGGGAGGCCGAGGCGAGTGGATCACAAGGTCAGGAGTTCGAGACCAGCCTGGCCAAGACGGTGAAACCCTGTCTCTACTAAAAATACAAAAATGAGCCAGGCACAGTAGCAGGCACCTATAATCCCAGCTACTCAGGAGGCTGAGGCAGGAGAATCGCTTGAACCCGGGAGGCAGAGGTTGCAGTGAGCCGAGATCCTGCCGCTGCACTCTAGCCTGGGTGATAGAGCAAGACTCCGTCTCAAAAATAAAAATAAAAATTAGTCAGGCATGGTGGTGTATGCCTGTGGTCCCAGCTACTCAGGAGACTGTTAGGAGGACTGCTTGAGCCCAGAAGGTTGGGGCTACAGTGAGCTGTGATTGCACCACTGCACTCCAGCCTGGGCAACAAGCGAGACCCTGTCTCAAAACAAAACTAAACCAAGCCCAACACAGGAGCAGCATTGCTTTCCCTGATGAAGTGGGTGGTTCAAGAGGGTTGCTTATATAACTCTTCTGGACCTCTGAAGTATTTCACAATAATAAATAAAAATAACTCATGCGCTTGGTAGAAGAACATTCAAACACTGACAGGAATAAAATGAAAACTGAGTCACCTCTACCCCTATCCCCAGTCTTGCCCCAAAGAACTGACTGCTAACAGCTTCTACCTTGGTCCTTTTGTGCATATACAAAAGCATATGTACAATATCCTTTTTTTTTCTTTTGAGATAGAGTCTTGCTCTGTCGCCCAGGCTGGAGTACAGTAGCACAATCTTGACTCACTGCAATCTCCGCCTTGCAGGTTCAAGCAATTCTCATGCCTCAGCCTCCCAAGTAGCGGGGATTACAGGCACACGCCACTACACCCAGCTAATTTTTGTATTTTTAGTAGAGATGGGGTTTCGCCACATTGGCCAGGCTGGTCTCAATCCTTGGCCTCAAAGGATCCACCTGCCTCGGCTTCCTAAAGTTCTGGGATTACAGGCGTGAGCCACCATGCCTGTATATGTACAACATCCATTAAACATACACACACACTCAGGGTGTGCTGCCCTGAACTCTTCTTTTCCCCTCTTAACATCTCAGAGGTCTTTCCTAAGGAGTAAACACAGACCCATTCAGAAATGAACTGCCCCCAAGGTCATGATCAGAGCCCCTCCTCCTGCTTGACTGAGTGCTCAGGGGAGAAGCCCATGTGGAGGAGGTGATCCCGCCGTTCACTCAAGTCTGTGACCAGCGGCTGGGAGCCTCAGAGCCTTGTGGCTCTTTTGCAAACATTCTGTTTTTCCAAACAACCTCTACAGGAAGGCTCCAGGTTCCTCCAAGGCCTCCAACGATGAAGCTAACCCACTGGGAACACCCATGATCAATATCCTCGCAGACATTTTGGAACCCTCGCCCCTGGAATCCCTGAAAGTCCCAGGAAGCTCCAAGGGACTTGCAGTTTCAAGCAGGCAGGCTAGACCCCATCTCTGCTGGGTTTTCAGGTTCTAGGTCCCCAAAGGCACTCCACGTCTCTTCCTGAGGCCCCAGGAGGCATCTGTTTCACTCACCTGGGCAGCAGGTGTGGTGCCCACCTCGACTACACATTATAAAAGGTGGCATGAAGCCCGGGCGTGGTGGCTCATGCATGTAATCCCAACACTTTGGGAGGCTGAGGCAGGTGGATCACCTGAGGTCAGGAGTTCAAGACCAGCCTGACCAACATGGAGAAACCTCATCTCTACTAAAAATACACAGCAGGGCATGGTGGCTCATGCCTGTAATCCCAGCTACTCAGGAGGCTGAGGCAGGAGAATTGCTTGAACCCGGGAGGCAGAGGTAGCTGTGTGAGCCAAGATCGCACCAATGCACTCCAGCCTGGGCAACAAGAGCGAAACTCCATCTGAAGAGAAAAAAAAAAAAAAAAAAAGGTGGCACGGGGCCAGGCGCAGTGGCTCACACCTGTAATTCCAGCACTTTGGGAGGTGGAAGCAGATGGATCACTTGAGGCCAGGAGTTTGAGACCAGGCTGGCCAACATAGCAAAACATCGTCTCTACTAAAAAGACAAAAAATTAGCCAGGCATGGTGGTGCACACCTGTGGTCCCAGCTACTCGGGAGGCTGAGGCAGGAGAATCGCTTGAACCCAGGAGGCACAGGTTGCAGTGAGCCGAGATCATGCCACTGCACTCCAGCCTGGGTGACAGAGCAAGACTGTCTCCAAACAAACAAACAAAAAGGTGGCACGGGGGTAACGAGTCACCAGTAGAACTCAGAAGGAAAAAGAAACTCTGCACTCTTTGTAAACAGAAGGCAGCTGGCACTTTGTCTTTTGCTGCATTTCGTTGCCTGGAGAGGGTTTATAGAGGTCTAGACGCAGATAAGGCTTCCCCAAGTTCTCTGCTGGATAAGTAACTGTTTTACCACCACAGCATACTAATGAGTGCCCTAGAGCACGGGGGTGTACTGAGCCCTCTCATTAGTAAGGTGGACACTGGCAATAGAAATGTCCCCTCTCCCTCCTTTCTGCTTTTCTTTCCTTTATATATTCAATAAACATTTACCAAGCAGATTCTGCACTAGGCATAGTGTCAGGCAGTGGAGAAAATAGGCAAGTCCCAGAGAAAGCCAGAAAACAAACCTCAAGACAAAAATTGGGCTTCCCATCAAGATGGCTGACTGAATTGAAGCCAAACGCCACACCATCTGCATCTATCTCCCACCCACCTAATTCCCAAACACACAAACAGGCAGGGTAAAATATCTGTTTTCAACATAGTCAAGTTCTAGGCAAGAAAGAGACGGCTCCAGATGCCAGAAATGAGGAGGAAACCCAAAGCTGAAACCAAGAGCCTGGCCTGGGAGTTTAGGGAACAGATGGCTAGGACTCAGGAGAGGCAGGGAAACCAGAAGACACCTACTTGAGAAGGTTTTCCGCTCCGGTCCTCATCCGCACGGCTTTCAGGATCTGCTGATTCAAAGCAGCTCTTTGGTTTTGCAATTTACTCCGGCCGGTTTGTGCAAGGGGATTACAGCCCTGAGGAAAAATAAGAGATGCCCCTTCAGAGGTCGGCCACTCTAAAAATGATGACAGGGTTTAATATAATGGAAAATGTTTAACTTCAAAAATAATCTTTTCTGAAAACAAAGCATCTATGTAGAAAATACTGAAAAGTATAAAGAAAAGTCGCTCATAACACAATTGCAAAACAGCCACTGTGAATTGATCTTTCCTTCTATTTTATTTATTTAATTTATTTTAGAGACAAGGTCTCAGCTAGGCACTGTGGTTCACGCCTATAATCCCAGAACTTTGGAAGGCCAAGGCGGGTGGATCACCTGAAGTCAGGAGTTCGAGACCAGCCTGGCCAACATGGTGAAACCCTGTTTCTACTAAAAATACAAAAAATTAGCCAGGTGTGGTGGTGGGCGTCTGTAATCCCAGCTACTCAGGAGGCTGAGGCATGAGAATCGCTTGAACCTGGGTGGTGAAGGCTGCGGTGAGCCGAGATTGCAACACTGTACTCCAGCCTCAGCAACCAAAGTGAGACACTGTCTCAAAAATTAATTAAGGGCCAGGCGCGGTGGCTCAAGCCTGTAATCTCAGCACTCTGGGAGGCCGAGACGGGTGGATCACGAGGTCAGGAGATCGAGACCATCCTGGCTAATCCGGTGAAACCCTGTCTCTACTAAAAAAAATACAAAAAACTAGCTGAGCGAGGTGGCGGGCGCCTGTAGTCCCAGCTACTCTGGAGGCTGAGGCAGAAGAATGGCATAAACCCGGGAGGCGGAGCTTGCTGTGAGCTGAGATCCGGCCACTGCACTCCAGCCTGGGCGACACAGAGAGACTCCGTCTCAAAAAAAAAAAAAAAAAAATTTAATTAATTAATTAAAGACCTATCTCTGGGGCAGAGTTACAAGATCAAACCTCTTTAGGGCTACCCATGGACCAGCCCAATCATCCTTCAGGACAGAAAGGCACACACACCCTTGTGACTGTTTTCCCCCTCACTGTTACTGAGTATCTACAATTTTTTTTTTTTTTTTTTTTTTTGAGACGGAGTCCCACTTTGCCGCCTAGGACGCAGTGCAGTGGTGCAATCTTGGTTCACTGCAATCTCCAACTCCTTGGTTCAGGTGATTTTCATGCCTCAGCTTCCCAAGTAGCTGGGACTACAGGTGCATGTCACCATGTCCAGGCAATTTTTCTATTTTTAGTAGACACAGGGTTTCGCCATGTTGCCCAGGCTGGTCTTGAACTTCTGACTTCAAGTGATCCACCTGCCTCAGCCTCCCAAAGGGCTGGGATGGCAGGTGTGAGCCACTGCGCCTGACCTACTTTTTTGTTTAATAACAGCTTTATGGAGATATAATCCACATACCATACATTTTCCCCTTTTAAAATAAGCAATTCATTGTTTTTAGTATATTCAGGAGTTACAGAACCATCAACGCTATCTGATTTTTGTTTTGTTTTGTTTTGTTTTGTTTCTTGAGATGGTGTCTTGCTCTGTCACCCAGGCTGCAGTGCAGTGGCACGATCTCAGCTCACTGCAACCTCTGCCTCCCAGGTTCAAGTGATTCTCCTGCCTCAGCCTCCCAAGCAGCTGGGATTACAGATGCCCACCACCATACCCAGCTAATTTTTGTATTTTTTGTAAAGATGGGGTTTCGCCATGTTGGCCAGGCTGGTCCTGAACTCCTGATCTCAAGTGATCCGCCTACCTCAGCCTCCCAAAGTGCTGGGATTACAGGCATGAGCCACCACACCTACCAACCACTATCTGATTTTAGAACATTTTCATCACCCTAAAAAGAAAGAAAGTAGCCATTAGCATCATTCCCCATTTCCTTTTCCCCTTAACCCCAGCCCTAGGCAACCCCAAATCTACTTTCTGTCTTTACAGGTTTGCTTATTCAAGATTATTTCATATAAACGGAATCATATAATATGTGGCCTTTGCATCTGGCTTCTTTCACTTGCCATAATGTTCTCAAGGTTTGACCAGGTTGTAGCATGTATCAGAACTTCGTCTTTTTGTCCCTGAATAAGATTTCATTATATAGATACACCACACTTTTGTACTTTATCCATTCATCATATGATGGGTATGGGGAGTGTTTTCACTTTTTGACTATTACGAATAAGGCTGTTTATGTGCGTAGAAGGTTTTATATGGACATATGCTTTTGTTTCTCTTAAATGTAGAAATAAAAGTTCTAGATCAGATGGGATTTTTTTTGTTGTTTTGTTTTGATTATTGTTTTTTTTTGAGACAGAGACTTGCTCTGTCGTCCAGGCTTGAGTGTAGTGGCTCGATCTTGGCTCATTTCAACCTCTGTCTCCCGGGTTCGAGCGATTCTCCTACTTCAGCCTCCCGAGTAGTTGGGACTACAGGCATGCACCACCATGACCAGCTAATTTTTGTATTTTTAGTAGAGAGGGGGGTTTCACCATGTTGGCCAGGCTGGTCTCAAACTCCTGACCTCAAGTGATCCGCCTGCCTTGGCTTCCCAAAGTGCTGGGATTACAGGCGTGAGCCACTGTGCCCAGTCTAGATCATATGACTTATTCTATGTTAATGATTTGAGGAACTATCAGACTCTTCAAAGTGCTTATACAATTTTACAATCCAACTAACAGCATGAGAGTTCCAATCCATCTACATCTCACCAATACAGGTGCTGGTCTGTCTTTTTTATTACAGCTATGTGTGTGCTGTCTCGCACTGTGGTTTCGAATTGTGTCTCCCTGACAGTTAATGGTGTTGAATATCTTTTCATGAACTTATTGGCCAACTGTATATCTTCTTCGAAGAAGTATCAATTCAGATCCTTTGCACATTTTTTGTTTGTTTTGAAACAGGGTCTCAGTCTGTCACTCAGACTGGACTGCTGCAGTGGTGTGATCTCGGCTCACTGCAACCTTCACCTCCTGGGTTCAGGTGATTCTCCTGCCTCAGCCTCCTGAGCAGCTGGGACTACAGGTGCATGCCACCATGTCCGGCTAATTGTTATAATTTTTGGTAGAGACAGGGTTTCACCATTTTTTGCCAGGCTGGTCTTGAACTCCTGACCTCAAGTGATCTGCCTACCTTGGCCTCCCAAAGTGCTGGTCTTACAGGCGTGAGCCACCACGTCCGGCCCTCCTTTGCCCAGTTTTAAACTGGGTTGTCTTTTTATGTCTAGTTGAAAGTTATGATTTTTAATCTCTGCCAGGTTGACATGCAAAAATAGACAGCTCATTTTTCTAACGTGTATATTTATTACAACAGTGAATGTAAAGGTTTTTCCATATAATCTTAACACTTTAATTTCTTTTTCAACAAATTGTCTGTGTTCTCCAACCATTGTGCCCTGGGGTATTTGGATTACAATGTTTCATGCTAAAAGTTTAAGATCAGAATGAAAGTTGCATTTTAACTTAATGGTGTTCTTCCCACCCTAGACAGGTAGAAGCCCCAGGACCTGAGTTAGGACCACATTCCTTTTTGATGCTTATCTCTAGGCCCTGCCCACTGCGGTTACTCCCTGGGAGCGGTGCGGCAGGCAGTATTACGTGGTGAAGAGACTGCCCTTTCTCTCTCGATGAGTCACATCTCAGGCCTGCACATACCTGGCCTCCCCAACCTCTGCCCAAGCCACACCCATGGCCTGGACCCCAGGGAGGGAGATGTGAGTTATCTATAGCGGAAACCTCCTCAGGAATCCCAGTATTCTCCTTTCAGAAAGATTTCTCATTCTTGGCCAGAATGGTCATGGCAGCTCACGCCTATAATCCCAAGCACTTTGAGAGGCTGAGGCCAGAGGATTGCTCAAGGCCAGGAGTTTGAGGCTGTGGTGAGCTACAATTGCGCCACTGCACTCCAGCCTGGATAACAGAGTGAGACTCTGTCTCTACAAAGAATGATAAAAATGTTAAAATAATAATAAAAATAAAAGACTTCTCATTCTCATTTCCCAGCAGGTCACCACCACCTGTCCCCGACATAGCCCCATAACCTAATTTTCCCTATCTCTCAAGGACGCTTTCCCCCAGTTCAAATTGCACAGATATTCAGAATCTGAGTTGGCTTCTGTTGCCGGGCTGGAGAGCAGTGGTGCAATCTCAGCTCACTACAGCCTCTGCCTCCTGGGTTCAAGTGATTATCTTCCCTCATCCTGCTGAGTAGCTGGAATTATAGGCACCCGCCACCACGCCCAGCTAGTTTTTCTATTTTTAGTAGAGACGGGGTTTCACCATGTTGGCCAGGCTGGTCTTGAACTCCTGACCTCAGGTAATCCACCCGCCTCGGCCTCCCAAAGTGCTGGGATTACAGGCGTGAGACATGGCACCCAGCCCTGGAATGGATTTTAAAATTAATATCGTTTAAAGCATTAAATGGTTACCAATTTTGTCTTTTTTCAGATTTAAGATTAAAATATCTTTGGCAGGGTGTGGTAGCTCACGCCTGTAATCCCAGCACTTTGGGAGGCCAAGGCGGGTGGATCACCTAAGGCCAGGAGTTCGAGAATAGCCTGGCCAGCATGGTGAAACCCCGTCTCTACTAAAAATACAAAAAACTTAGCCAGGCATGCTGGCACGCACCTGTAATCCCAGCTACTGGAGAGGCTGAGGTGGCAGAATTGCTTAAACCCGAAAGGCGGAGGTTGCAGTTAGCCAAGATCGTGCCACTGCACTGCACTCCAGCCTGGGCAACAGAGCAAGACTCCATCTCAAAAAAAAGAAAAGAAAAGAAAACTTTAATGTTACGCTATTATAATTTAATATTAAAGAACTAAAATAACTGTTCATCTTTTTCCTTTCCACTTCCAAAAATGACGATGATTCAGTTTGACTCTGAATTACCTGGATCACCACTGCTATGTTTCATCTGACGGGGAAGCTTGAATAATTCCTTTATGTACATTCCCAGAGCTCAGATAAGCAGCCGTTCCAGACTACTGACAAGAACGTTTTTTTCTGTTCGTATACTTTCCCCAACTTCTGCTGGCCTGGAATCACTACGCCCTAACCAGCCCACAGATATGTGGTCAAGTTTCTAGATAAGGCATAGGAACACTTAGGGTTAGATTTGACTGAGTAATTGGACCCGAAACCACATTACTTATTCCTGACAGGTAGGAATGTTGGGCCCTGCTGGGGAACACAAGAAACACACAAGGGGGTTTTTGTGCGGAAACTTCCCTGAGAGGTCAATCTGGACAAGACTGCCAGGAAGAATCCCTAGCATCACCAGAAACTATTAGCCATCTACTAGCCCCTGCCAGGGGCTGCTCTGTAGGGGACAAGGTGGCGGGTCCACCATCCCCACCCATACATTCCTCACCCCATCCCCTATCTTGTCTAATAACGAGCCCTTAGCCCTGAACAAACAGCTTCCAGAACAGCCTCTGCCACCAGAGACAGGGATTGGTTCTCAATAGAACACAGAGCTGCTTTGAAACCGGAGTGAGGGTTTGCACCACGGACGGGGGTGGGGGTGGGGGTGGGGGTGGGGGTGGGGGGGGTGGGGGGGTGGGGTGCTAAACCTCTCACACCTGTGGGACCAACTGAGCTCTCCTGACCTCAGGGGCTGCTGTTGACAAGTTCTACAGTGAAGTGAGACTTTCTCCCCGACAGAGTCTACTCCCTTCCCACGCTAAGGTTCCGACATTTCCGTCAATCCCAAAACCTGAAGAGTGGGCAGACAGTCAACGTCCAAGAAAAGCAAGTGCTGCATGAACCCCCATGTCATCACCAGCTTTACAGGCAACTCCTGGGGTAGACGGCTTATGTGGACCCTGGTACAGTATCCCAGATCCCATGGTTCTGCAGCAAGGAGGTTATAGGAGCAACCTGAGATCCTACAGGCAGGCAGTAAAAGTCAGGGTGGGATTTAAGACCCCGTCCTTCCTGCTGCTCCAGGATGAACAGTGAGGCAGTGTGAGCTGTGGGAATGCATGCAACCCCCAGACACCCCTTCATGGGTGATGGCTGCCCACCATCACCCCACATCTTTTGGGGGAACAGTAACGCCAGCCCACTCTCCCACCTCATAGCTCATGATGGCCTGGCCAGGGGTAAGGGTGTGTGTAAATCCATGCTCCCCCAACATCCTTTCCAAGGGGAAGAACATCTGACTTCTGCCTGGCCAGCTGGAAAACCAAAGCCTGAAGACAAGGGTCAATCGAAACCCATGAGGAAGAGGTCCTCATTGGCCTTGAACCTGGGAGGCTGTGACACTGAGCAGGTGCAGCCACCTTACCACCAGCAGAAGAGTGCCTCTCTAGACATGGAACCAACCCCAGGTGGGCTGGGCTGAGAAGCAGCTTTGGCGATGTCATCTGAGCCCTGGATCAAGCCAGGCCTGAAGACACCCCTCTGTACTTTTCATTTACAGCAACCAATTCATTCCCTTCTTTGCCTAAGCCATTTTTTGCATTGAGGTGCAATTCACATACAATAAAACACACATATTTTAAGTACATAGTTCAAAGAGTTTGAACAAACGTATAAACCTGTGTAACCATCACTCCTATCAAAATACAGAACCCAGAACATTTCCATTTCCATCATCCCCAGGCAACCAAGACTCTGATTTCTATCACCACATATTTTTGTCTGCTTTTGAACTATATAAATGTAATCAGATAGGATGTAGTCTCTTGTGTCTGGTTTATTTTGCTCAATACCACGTTTTGAGATTCACCCATGCTGTTTCATTTACCAGTAGTTTGTTCTTTTTTTTTTTTTGAGACAGAGTTTTGGTCTTGTTGCCCAGGCTGGAGTGCAGTGGCGTGATCTCGGCTCACTGCAAACTCCACCTCCCAGGCTCAAGTGATTCTCCTGCCTCAGCCTCCTGAGTAGCTAGAATTGCAGGCACCCGCCACCATGCCCGGCTAATTGGTTTGTTCCTTCTTTTTTTTTTTTTTTTTTTTTTTTTTTTTTTTTTTTTTTTTTTTTGGAGACGGAGTCTCGCTCTGCCGCCCAGGCTGGAGTGCAGTGGCCGGATCTCAGCTCACTGCAAGCTCCGCCTCCCGGGTTTACGCCATTCTCCTGCCTCAGCCTCCCCAGTAGCTGGGACTACAGGCGCCCGCCACCTCGCCCGGCTAGTTTTTTGTATTTTTTAGTAGAGACGGGGTTTCACCATGTTAGCCAGGATGGTCTCGATCTCCCGACCTCGTGATCCGCCCGTCTCGGCCTCCCAAAGTGCTGGGATTACAGGCTTGAGCCACCGCGCCCGGCCTGGTTTGTTCCTTCTTTATTGTGGGGTAGAATTATATTGGAGAAACGTACTACAGTGTGTTTATCTGCCGAAGCTATTTTGGATTAAATTTTCTGGCACCTGCAACTAAAAAAGTACTAACTCAAATAAGTTTACCTAGAGTGAAAACTCTTTTCTTTCCTTTGAGACAGAGTCTCACTCTGTCACCCAAGCTGGAGTGCAGTGGCATGATCTCAACTCACTGCAACCTCCGCCTCCTGGACTCAAGCGATTCTCCTGTCTTAGCCACGTGAGTAGCTGGGATGACAGGTGCACGCCACCATGCCCGGCTGATTTTTGTATTTTTAGTAGAGACAGGGTTTCGCCATGTTGGCCAGGCTGGTCTCAAACTCCTGGACTTAAATGATCCATCCTCCTCTCCCTCCCAAAGTGCTGGGACTACAGGTGTGAGCCACCGCACCCGGCCTACAGTGAAAACTCTCTTTACATGTCACTTACATGCCTTAATGTACAGTCAGATTGTTCACCTGTAAGACAAGCATTTAAGAGCAGTACCTAGACAAAGCCTACAAGCAGGAAGACTGTACTTCCAGGGATCATTTCTACAGTTCGTTACTAGAGAAGTTTCTCTGAACATGTACAGCAACCGTTTATATTAGTGTGGCACATACATACCTATCGGAAAGCTTCGAGTGCAGAAATGCGGACTCACCTCGCTTGTAACTACTGTTCTTGAGCTCAGAAAATACCTAAATAATGTGGTGTAACGACTAAATGTGTACCCAGAGAAAAGCCTCAGAATGTTATCCTAGGTGAAATCTGTAAGTTAACAGACAGATCACAGCTACAGTGACATTTCTGCCACTGTTACAAGTTTCTTACAAAGTGAGAAAGTGGCTGGTTAAAATCGGAAAGAGGCCCGGTATGGCAGCTCGCTTGTATAATCATGGCACTTTGGGAGGCTGAGGTGGGCGGTCTGGTCAGTAGTTTGAGACCAGACTGGCCAACGTGGTGCAACCCCGTCTCTAGCAAAAAATATAAAAATTAGCCAGGCATGGTGGCGTGTGCCTATAGTCCCAGTTACTCGGGAGGCAGAGGTTGCAGTGAGCCAAGAACTCGCCACTGCCCTTCAGCCTGGGTGACAGAGTGAAACCCTGTCTCAAAAAAAAAAAAAAGAATTAAAGTCAGAAGGAGAGCCCTTACCAAAAACTGACCATACCTTGATCTTGGATTTCTAGCCTCTAGAACTATGAAAAATAAATTTGTGTTAAGTTTAAAAAATAAATAGAACTGGAGGCAGGCACTTAATTAGAAAGAAAGGAAAGGGTGGTCAAGCTACTCCTGGAATAGGGCGGTTTTTCTTCCCCTCTGGGGGCCCCCCTCCATTCTGGGCTGTGCCTGGCGCCTGCTTTCCCTCCACCATAAGCAACAGTACGGGCCCTTCTTCCGCACAGCCAAAGATAAAGCTCGCACATGCAGCGGTGTTTCCAGCAAATTTAGGGCAACGTGCAAGCTTGGGATCTAAAGGTTCAGGCGTCAAACTAAGTGAGAGATGACACAGTAGGGCTGGGCCAGCTCCCAGCTAGACAGACCGTCCCACGGGATACAGGAAGGCAGGTGTTTTTAGCTGCTTCTCCAGCAAAGATTATTTTCTCTGCCTTTCTCACTCCTTCCTGGTTACACAATCCCTCACTCAACCACCAAACTCTGGAAAACAGAATTGCTTGTTTGTAAGCCAGCCAGAGCGACCAATGAGAAAACACAGAAAAGAGCGTGCCTTACCCTGCAATACACACATACATCTAATTTAACTTTTCACCACACTGGAGACTCAGGGCAGGCTGGGTGGAAAGAATCTAGCTTGTCCATGTCCATAAAAATAAAAACATGAATTCAGTACTTGTCAACAGCCCTCCTGCCCTTCCAGGATCTCTGCCAGGTGTCAGGGCTGGAGGTTGGGGCCCAGCTGCCTCCCCCAGGAATCCCAATCCATTCACAGGGGGGTGGAGGGGGGCTCAATATGAATCAACACAGCCATAATATTTAGTTACAAGCTCCCTTCAGTCTGTTCCAGAAATCTCTATAAACCCCTACTGTGTGCCAATAACAGTTATTTTTCAATATGCTGAATAACTTTTTTTAGACCAAGTCTTGCTCTGTCACCCAGGCTGGAGTGCAATGGCGCAATCTCGGCTCACTGCAACCTCCACCTCCCGGGTTCAAGCGATTCTCCTGTTTCAGCCTCCTGAGTAGCTGGGATTACATGAATGTGCCAACATACCCGGCTAATTTTTGTATTTTTTTTTTTTTTAGTAGAGACGAGGTTTCACCGTGTTGGCCAGGCTGCTCTCGAACTCCTGGCCTAAAGTGAGATGGAGTCTCGCTGTTGTACAGGCTGGAGTGCAGTGGCGCAATCTCGGCTCACTACAACCTCCGCCTCCCGGGTTCACGCGATTCTCCTGCCTCAGGCTCCTGAATAGCTGGGATTACAGGCATGTGCCACCATGCCTGGTTAATTTCTGTATTTTTAGTAGAGATGGGGTTTCACCATGTTGGTCAGGCTAGTCTTGAACTCCTGACCTTGTGATCCGCCTGCCTTGGCCTCCCAAAGTGCTGGGATTACAGGCCTGAGCCATTGCACCCAGACACTCAGTTAATTTTTGTATTTTTTAGTAGAGACGTGGTTTCACCATGTTTGCCAGGCTGGTCTTGAGTTCCTGACCTCAGGTGATCTGCCCACCTCAGCCTCACAAAGTGCTGGGATTACAGGTGTGAGCCACCGTGCCTGGTCTCTTGTTTTTATTTCTGACACAGGATCTCACTCTGTTGCCCAGGCTGGAGTGCAATGGCACGATCTCTGTTCCCTGCAGCCTCAACATCATCCCGGGGCTCAAGCAATCCTCCCACCTCAGCCTCCCAAGAAGCTGGGACTACAGGTCCACACCATCGCACCTGGCTAATTTTATTGTATTTTTTGTAGAGACAGAGTTTTGTCAACGCAGCCCAGGCTGGTCTTGAACTCCTGAGCTCATGTGATCTGCCCACCCTGGCCTCCTAAAGTGCTGGGATTACAGACGTGAGCCACTGCATCCAGCCTTGTTTTTGACCATCTGCCCTTTTTTCTTTTTTTGACATAATCTTGCTCTGTTACCCAGCAGGCTGGAGTGCAGGGGCACAATCTTGGCTCACTGCAACCCCTACCTCCCAGGTTCAAGTGATTCTCCTGCCTCAGCCTCCCGAGTAGCTGGGATTACAGGCACACAGCACCACGCCCAGCTAATTTTGCATTTTTAGTAGAAATGGGGTTTCACCATGTTGTCCAGGCTGGTCTCCAACTCCTGAACTCAAATGATCCTCCTGCCTCGGACTCCCAAAGTGCTGGGATTACAGGAGTGAGCTACCGTGCTGGTCCCCTTTTCTCTTGTTACAATCAAATGGAAACCTGGCCATAGGCAATTCCGAGGGTCTCAATGGGCAGCCCCAAGGGACTCGCATCATTTACCGTGGTGTCTCCGTCCCTGGTGCTCTAAGTGGGGGACCTTGTCCTCACCTGGCACCCATTACTGCTGCTCTGCCAAACACCCAGCCTCTGGCTGAGCAGTACCTGCAGTTCAACTGTGTCCAGTTCGACTGGCTACCTCCAATGCAGCCTTTGTGTCACGGGACTCTGGTACCTGAGCCAAAGGAGGAAGTGTTGATCAGGCCAAAGCCAATGCCCAGTACCATCAGGTGGTGTCGTGGCAACCATCCAAATAGCCCCAGGAAACAAGGGACATTTACAGTGTTACAGGTCATCACGTTGTCTCTCCTCTGAGTCACCCTGAAAATTCTGTTTCTGCCAGGGGACACCTCCCAGCCAGGATCCCACAGTTGAGGACTGTTGGTCAGGCAGGCCCTTGAGGCTGATGGCGGATACCATGCAGCTGGGCAGACCCTCTCCAAGGCCACAGTCAGCCTGGATCCAGCCTGGCCTTCAAGACCTGGCTTAGGGCTGGGTGCAGTGGTTCACATCTGTACTAGTCCACCACTGAGAAGGGAGGATCGCTTGAGGCCAGGAGTTCAAGACCAGCATAGGCAACACAGTAAGACCCCATCTCTACAAGGAAAAAAAAAAAAAAACCAGCCAGGTGTGGCGATTTTTAATCACACCTGTAGTCCCAGCTACTCGGGAAGCTGAGGCAGGAGGATCACTTGAGCCCAGGAGGTCAAGATTACAGTAAGCTACGACAGTGCCACTGCACTCCAGCCTGGGCGACAGAGCCAGATTCTGTCATCTTAAAAAAAAAAAAAAAAAAAAACAAAAAAACACTGATTTAGATCATGATGGGGAATCAGGAATGGGGTTGGCATCACCAGCCTTTACTCTCCTCCGCCTCCCTCCCTCTCCACCTGGAAACTGACTCAAGGCTTCAAGGGGATGGATCTAAACAGCCGGAGGGGTGGTATCAGTACCAACAGAGCTGGAGCTGCTGATCCCACATGACCCAGGCTGTGCCTGGTGGACTCAGCCCATCAGCAGGCTTCCTCATCCACATGTGTGCTCATAAAGGATGCACACAAGTGTCTACCATGAAATTAGCCCTTGCTAAGATGAATGCTGCTCATTCATCAAAGAGCAGATCCCTGCTCCTTGCAGAGAGAAGACTGCAAGGAGCTTCTGGGTTAAAAAAAAAAAAAAAATTATCCTTCTTTCTCTGCCGGAGCCTCCAGGAAGCCCAGCATCAATAGGGACCATAAACCAGGACACAATGAACTCCGAGGCCCTGTCCAGCCTGGAGGTTACTGTGAATAAGAAACTTCTCCTACAGCTCTTGAGTAAAAACAATAGAGCTAAATTCATTTTGGGGCATTAGCATTCCCAAAGGATGAAGAGGCAGAGATAAGAAGTGACAATGCCTCACTGTGTACTCACTCTCCTCTTCCACATAGTGCCAAGACCTTTCATTTTGGGCCTTTCAATGGCCCTGGAGAAAGGCTTTCTCTAGTTTGTTTCCAGCTGCTTTTTTTTTTTTTTTTTTTTTGAGATGGAGTTTTTTTGCTCTTGTTGCCCAGGCTAGAGTACAATGGCGCGATCTCAGTTCACCGCAACCTCCGCCTCTCGGTTCAAGTCATTCTCCTGCCTTAGCCTCTCAAGTAGCTGGGATTACAGGCATGTGCCACTGCACTCGGCTAATTTTGTATTTTTAGTAGAGATGGGGTTTCTCCATGTTGGTCAGGCTGGTCTCGAACTGCCCACCTCAGGTGATCCACCCGCCTCGGCCTCCCAAAGTGCTGTGATTACAGGCGTGAGCCACCACTCCCGGTCTTCCAGCTGCTTTTCTTCATGGCCAAGAACAGATTTTCCTGTGAGTTTTAGTACTATGGCGTACAGGGGCAGTCGCAGAAAAGGAATCTCTATCAGGATGCAGCAGTCTAGAAATGACATTACTCTGCATTTAACTACAGGCCAGAGCACAATAATTCTTCCAAGATTTTCAGTAGGAAGAGCATAAAAATCTGGGGAAAAGAAGTTGCATTTCCATTCCTTATAAGTTGAGAAAGTAATTTATAGTAATCTTACAGAGCTGTACCTGTTTAAACACAGTAACATAATGAGAAAGAAGAAAATACAGTGAGAAGCCAGGGAAAGCTGGGTGCGGTGGTTCATGCCTGTAATCCCAGCACTGTGGAAGGCTGAGGCTTGGGCCCAAAGAGTTTGAGACCAGACTGGGCAACATAGTGAGACCCTGCCTCTACAAAAAAATTTAAAAATTAGCCAGGCTTTGTGACTCATGCTTGTTGTCCCAGCTACTCATGAGGTTGAGACAGGAGGATTGCTGGAGCCAGGGAGGTTGAGGCTACAGTGAGCTATGATCATGCCACCGCACTTCAGCCTGGATGACACAGCAACACCCTGTCAGGAAAAAAAAAAAAAAGAAGAAGAAGAAAAGAAAAGAAAGAAAAAAGTGAGAGACATGATTTTATAATAGACTTGAGGCTGGGCATGGTGGTTCACGCCTGTAATCCCAGCACTTTGGGAGGCCAAAGCGGGCAGATAACCAGAGGTCTAGAGTTCGAGACCAACATGAAGCTAATTTACTAAAAACACAAAATTAGCCAGGCATGGTGGCGCATGCCTGAGGCACATCACTTGAACCCGGGAGGCAGAGGCTGTGGTGAGCCAGGACCGTGTCACTGCACTCCTGCCTGGGTGACAGAGTGAAACTCCATCTCAAAAAAAAAAAAAAAAAAAAAAAAGAAAAAAAAATAGACCTGAAAGGTTTCTTTTTTCAGAGACCTCCGAAGGTGCCAGCCCAGACCAGGAGGTCTGTACTGGGGGGTGTCCATTTCCAACCTGAGGTAAGTTATGTCTTGAGGCTCTGTACAGCCAAGTCACCCTACCTGATTCCAAAAAGACCAATTAACAAGGGGACTCCCGGGCTGGGTGCGGTGGCTCACGCCTGTAGGGAGGCCAAAGAGGGCGGATCACCTGAGGTTGGTAGTTTGAGACCAGCCTGACCAACATGGAGAAACCCCGTCTCTACTAAAAATACAAAAATTAGCTGGGCATGGTGGCACATGCCTGTAACCCCAGCTACCGGGGAGGTTGAGGCGGGAGAATTGCTTGAACCCGGGAGGCGGAGGTTGTGGCGAGCTGAGATTGTGCTATTGCACTCCAGCCTGGGCAACAAGAGGGAAACTCTGTCTCAAAAAAAACAAGGGAGGCCGGGCGCTGTGGCTCACGCCTGTAATCCTAGCACTTTGAGAGGCCAAGACGGGCGGATCACGAGGTCAGGAGATCGAGACCATCCTGACTAATACGGTGAAACCCCGTCTCTACTAAAAATACAAAAATTAGCCAGGCGCGGTGGCGGGCACCTGTAGTCCCAGCTACACAGGAGGCTGAGGCAGGAGAATGGCGTGAACCGGGAAGGCGGAGCTTGCAGTGAGTGGAGATCGCGCCACCACACTCCAGCCTGGGCGACAGAGCAAGACTCCGTTTCAAAAAAAAAAAAAAAAAACAGGCCGGGCGCGGTGGCTCAAGCCTGTAATCCCAGCACTTTGGGAGGCCGAGACGGGTGGATCACGAGGTCAGGAGTTCGAGACCATCCTGGCTAACACGGTGAAACCCCGTCTCTACTAAAAAATACAAAAAACTAGCCGGGCGAGGTGGTGGGCGCCTGTAGTCCCGGCTACTCGGGAGGCTGAGGCAGGAGAATGGCGTAAAAACCCGGGAGGCGGAGCTTGCAGTGAGCTGAGATCCGGCCACTGCACTCCACCCTGGGCGACATAGCAAGACTCCGTCTCAAAAAAAAAAAAAAAAAAAAACAAGGGGACTCCCTCCATCCCCCACCAGTGACTGTCTTACACATTCAGGATCCACACCCAGCCCACATAAGGGACTTCTGAGCAATTAGGTGCACAAAACACAGTTGAAGCCCTGATTAAGGCCTGTGGACCACCCCCACTTTTTGCTCTCTAAAGCCAAGAGGCTCATTCCAGGCCAGGCACGGTGGCTCACACCTGTAATCCCAGCACTTTGGGAGGCCAAGGTGGGCGAATCACTTGAGGTCAGGAGTTCAGGACCAGCCTGGACAACATCGTGAAACACCATTTCTACTGAAAATACAAAGATTAGCTGGACATGGTGGCGGGCGCCTGTAATCCCAGCTACTTGAGAGGCTGAGGCAAGAGTATTGCTTGAACCCTGGAGGCGGAGGATGCAGTGAGCTGCGAGTGCACCACTGCACTCCAGCCCGGGCAACACAGCAAGACTCTATTTCAAAAAAACAAAAAAGGCCAAGAGGCAGATTCCTTTTCAAGCATGGCCGGAGCTATTCCAACAAAGCACCAACTCCCAGCACTGCTCAGCACTCCAGGAAACGAGACCTGCTGGGAACTGCTGCCAAAGAAACCATATCGAGTCAGGGTCCGGAGTGCCCCAGAACCTAACCAGGGCTCAGGCACGGAGCTGTCACTCCATAAATCCTTTTCGGATGAATGGAGCATAATGTCATTCTAAAGAAAAGGGGAGGGAAGGCATGACACAGATAACAGGATGAAAGAGAAGCCTGACTTCAGTGGAAATTCATTTGATCCTTAAGTGTGCACAAAATTCCAACAGTCACCAGGCGCGGTGGCTCACGCCTGTAATCCCAGCACTCTGGGAGGTCGAGAAGGGCAGATCACGTGGTCAAGAGGTTGAGACCATCCTGGCCAACATGGTGAAACCCCAACTCTACTAAAAATACAAAAATTAGCTGGGCATGGTGGTGCGTGCCTATAGTCCCAGTTACTTGGGAGGCTGAGGCAGAAGAATCACTTGAACCTGGGAGGCGGAGGTTGCAGTGAGCCGAGATCGCGCCATTGCACTCCAGCCTGGCAATAGAGCCACGCTCAGTCTCAAAAAAAAAAAAAACGGGTGATTTTTTTTTTTGAGACAGGGTCTCACTCTGTCATCCAGGCTGGAGTGCAGTGACGCGGTAACAGCTCACTGCAGCCTCGACCTCGTGGGCTCCGGATATCCTCCCACCTCGGCCTCCTGAGTATATGAGATTACAGGAACACACCACTATGCCAGGCTGATTTTTAAACTTCTTGTAGAGATGGGGTCTTGCTATGTCGCCCAGGGTGGGTTTGAATTCCTGGCCTCAAGCAATCCTCCCACCTTGGCCTCCCAAAATGCTGGGATTACAGGTGTGAGGCACTGCACCCCACTCACAGCACTTTCTGTCACTGACTGCATCATCAGTAGTCCATAACAGAGAAGAAAGGGCAAAGATGACAGGTATTACAAGGCGCTAAATCCTCCCTATGCCTCCCTGCCGGGCTCCACCATAGCTTCTTTCCCATCTCCCACCCATTCACCACTCAGATGTCAAAGCGGTCTTTCTCTTACACAAATTTCACAGGTCTGGTCCTGCTTTAAATACTTTGATGGATTCCACAGTGCCAGGTCAAGCAAGATGCATGACCCTGAACTGCCTGGCTCCCACTAACACCTCCATAACCTGGGGATGCCTACAAAGCACTCACAAGTCCACAGCTCTGTCCAAGTTGTTCCCTCTCCCTGAAGGGCTCTTCCTCACCTTTCATCTGGACAGCACCTGCCTTTCTTTTTTGGGGGGGTGGGTTGGGGGGAACAGAGTCTCGCTCTGTCACCAGGCTGGAGTGCAGTGGTGCGATCTCGGCTCACTGCAACCTCCGCCTCCCAGGTTCAAGGGATTCTCCTGCCTCAGTCTCCCGAGTAGCTGGGATTACAGGCACCTGCCACTACACACAGCTGATTTTTATATTTTTAGTAGAGACAGGGTTTCACCATGTAGGCCAGGCTGGTCTCAAACTCCTGACCTCAAGTGATCCACCCGCCTCAGCCTCTCAAAACACTGGGATTACAGGCATGAGCCACTGCGCCTGGCCAGCACCTGCCTTTCATTCGTTTTGTTTTGTTTTCATTTTATTTTTTAAAATTTTTTATAGAGCCAGGGTCTTGCCATGTTGTTCAGGCTGGTCTGGAACTCCTGGCTTCAAGAGATCCACCTACCTTGGCCTCCCAGACTACTGGGATTACAGGTGTGAGCCACCACACCTGGCCCTCATTTGCTTTAGGTCAAACTGGCTCAGGTCATAGATCAGGAAAGACTCAGCGTCAACACCTTTTATTTTCCTAGGACAAATAGACTCTTTGAACTGGTATGACTTAACACGGAGTAGCACAACAATCGTTCCAAGGTCTCATTTTCAAAATTGACGGTTTTAATTGTAAAGCAATGATTCCTCTTATTTTCCATCCTTGATTGTCTCATCCAACACCAGAGAAACTGCATCTAAAAAACACCCCACTTTAGGAGGCCAAGGTGGGCAGATCACCTGAGGTCAGGAGCTGAAGAACAGCCTGGCCGACACGGCGAAACCTTGTCTCCACCAAAAATACAAAAGTTAGCCAGGCGTGGTGGTACGCGCCTGTAGTCTCAGCTACTGGGGAGGCTTAGGTGGGAGAATCACTCAAACCTGGTAGATGGAGGTTGCAGTGAGCCGAGATCGTGCCACTGCACTCCAGCCTGGGCAACAGAGTGAGACTCCATCTCACGAAAATAAATAAATAAATAAATAAATAAATAAATAAATAAATAAAGCCAGGAGCAGTGGCTCACGCCTGTAATCCCAGCACTTTGGGAAGCTGAGGTAGGTGGATCACTTAAGGTTAGGAGTTCAAGACTAGACTGGCCAACACGGTGAAATGCCATTTCTACTAAAAATACAAAAAATCAGCCAGGCATGGTAGCAGGCGCCTGTAATCCCAGCTACTTGGGAGGCTGAGGCAGAACTGCTTGAACCCGGAAGGCAGAGGTTGCAGTGAGCCAAGATCACACCACTGCACTCCAGCCTGAGCAACAGAGTAAGTGAGACTGTCTCATAATAATAATAATAAGTAGATAAATAAATGAAAAACACCCAACTGTGCACCTTTCCCAGCTCTCTTGCCATTCACTCTTTCCCAGAAGGGAGCAATAAGTCCTTCCCTGGGCTCACAGGCAGGGAGGGCTCCCACGGGAAAACGTGTTCTGGGAGGCTTGGCACCAACCCTCACAGGTGTGCTCCTCTCGATGCCATTTTCCCCCAGGTGCTGCTGGAGTTCCAGAGCTACACCTGCTCAGAGAACAATTTGGGGAGGAAAAGTCCCAGAAAGAGGCAGCAACTTGCGGGAGGACACACAGCAATTTTGTGGGAGTGGCTGTCAGGCCCCGAGGACAGACATAGGAATTCCCAGGCCAGGCCCTCCTCCTGCAATTCCATGGCCTGTGATCCTCTGTCCCAAAAGCCACACATAATTAGAAGTTATAATCCTGTAATTCCATGATGACATCTTTGAACTTAAATATACCTCAAAACTACTTTTTTTTTTTTAATGCTAAAAGCAACTTCACAAAAAAGAAGTTTTCCCACTCTGTCCCACACTGTCCTGCCCAGGACGCCTCACCAGTGAGCAAAGCCCAAAGTCTCTCTGTGTCACCGGGGAGAAGGAGGAAGATACTAAGACTATTTAGGAACTGGATCCTAAGGCTCTGAACAATTAAGAATTGATTTGTTTATGGGAAAGTTTCACTTCCCTGTTTATAATTATGCACTGTCATATCTATTATAAAAACGAAGAACAACAATCTCTCCATCCACTCAGGGATCACTGGCCAAGGGCCAAAAGCTATTTTTAGACTTGCTCGGGACCTAGAGGGAGGAAGGCGTGGAAGATATCACCATGACTCCCGGCTCCAAAGCATCTTTGTAGACCAGGCCCTGCCGCCTGCGGGTATCCCAGGGCACCTGCTCCGCAGGCTGGGGTCGCTTTTGAGGGACTGAGCTCCCTGACTGTTATCTTCCGGGCAGAAGTCCGCGGTGTGAGCCCAGGAGCTCCTGAACGTGCCAAGAGCCAGCGAGGCCCGCACCCGCCGCCCGCCGGCAGCCCCCGCCAAGTCTCCGGGACAACAAGACAAATCCGCTTTGGCACACAGTGAGACGCACAAGACCATGGGCCTCACCTGCAGTGCTCACGCCCTCCTGGACGACCCGGAGCCGGGGAAGGGGCAACGCCAGAGGCTCCCTCCCACCAGCGGCTCTCCCCTGCTCCCTAAAAAGTCCCACAGGAGGACGTTGGAAGCATTTTGGAGGCAAAAAGAGACCGCCGGCCGGGCGCAGTGGCTCACGCCTGTAATCCCAGCACTTTGGGAGACTGGGGAGGGAGGATCCCTTGAGCCCAAGAGTTCGCGACCAGTCTGGGCAACAGAGCGATACCCCAGTCCTACAAAAAATTAACGTGGCGAGGTGCCGCGCCTGCAGTCCCAGTTACTCGGGAGGCTGGGGCGGGAGGATCGCTGGAGCCCAGGAAGTCGAGGCTGCAGTGAGCTATAAACGCGCCACTGCACTCCAGCCTGGGCGACAGACCGCCTAAAATAAATATGAGACCGCCAACCCGCCTGGGATGGTCTGTCTCCACCCGCGCTCCCACCAAGAGCTCCTGCAACGCGCC